>NC_066327.1:15524833-16724833 GCF_022539315.1 Serinus canaria | reverse complement strand
AGTCCCTCCACCCCACCACGAGGCAAACAGCAGCAGATAAAGGATCTGTCAGAAAAAGCTCCTGGCCCAAATCCTCCTGACTCTGCAAGTGCAAGAGCTGTGAGCTCAGCCAGGGCTGCCCAGTGGACAAGAGGGCACAGCCTCCCAGGAGGGCACAGGGGAAGCTCTGCCCGGGCTGCACCACTGGCCAGATGCCAGAGCTTGTGACAACAACCACTCTGAGTTTTGTGTTCACTGAGAGCCCCCAAACACAGGCACCTCCAGCTGCTCAGGGGCTCTCAGCTGTCCCACATTGGTCACTGGTCCTCAGCCCCAGTCACTCCCAAATCTCCCATCAGCACCCCCAGATCATGCTGTTCACCCACAAACTGGGTCAGAGGAGCTGTAGTGCAAGGCCCATCTCACCCTGGGCCAGGCAGGGCCAGGGGCTGCTCCTGCCTCCTCCCTGCCCACTGCTCCAGCTTGGCTTGAGTCCCTCCTTTCACCTGGGCTTTGGCTCTGCTGATGCACCTCCAGCCTTCCCAGTGCCCTCCCAGTCCCACCCAGCCCCATGAGTTCCCTTCCAGTCTGGCAAGACAGTGCTGAAGCCCAGAAGAGGATGCAGAAGCTGAGGAATGGCTGAGCGAGCCAGGAGCTCCTTCTTTTTGGTCCTCCTCCATCACAATCTGAATGTAAACCATGTCCAAGGAGAAGCAGGCTATCATCAGTGATAAAATTAGCACGGGGGTAAAGTCAGGCTCACAGGCAGGACTGCTCCCTGCACACAGCCTCCTGTGTTTCTCTCCTCTTGTTTGAAAATTAAACATCTTTTGTTCCATGCCCTAACCTCGCTCACAGTTACTAGAGCAGGCTCCAGGGAAAGGCAGCAGGATGCTCCATTTTTGGCTCCGTTTCTTTTCCTCCTGTTATTGGCACGAGATTGCTGTGCATACAAGTTCAGTGGGATACATTTCATCATACTCCACTGCTCCTCATCGGCCTGGCTTTTGCATTTCTTTTCTGTTTATCTTTTCCCCAGGAAGTTCACGGAAAATATGCATCTCGTGATGAAGGTCCCTCAGCTGGACTGGACTATTTTCAAGCACAGCATCAGCCCAGCAGAAAAGCCAGAGGGTTGTTATTATGGGCAGGTTAGAAAATATTGAGGCTTTTTTTTCATCTCCTTGTTTAAATAGAAATCTTTCTCCTCCCAAAATGTACACCAGGGTTGGTGATTAGCTGGTACCAGTGGGTCACAACCTCCTTGTGCAAGGGGGTAAAGGCCTGGGAGCTGCTCAGGAGGGCACAGAGACCCCAGCCCCAAGGACAGGGACATCCAGGGCATGGCAGGAGCTTTGGGCAGGCTGCCCAGCCTGCTCTGTGCCCAGTCCCCTCTGCATCATCTCCCTGCTTCCAACCTGTCTGTGCTGTGCCCACAGCCCTGCCCTGTCCTCACAGCTCCAGGAGATGAGACAGGAGCAGAGGGACACGGAGCAGTCCTGCCTGTACCCAGGAGCATCCCCTGCCCCAGCTGTGCACCCAGAGCCAAGGAGAGGAACCAGCCCCTCTGCCACAGGGACCCCAGGGACAGAGGGGCTGCCAGAGCTGGGTAAACAGAGGAAGAGGCTGATTCCTGTGAAGGATCAGGGTGAAGGGGCTGATTCCTGTGAAGGATCAGGGTGAAGGGGCTGATTCCTGTGAAGGATCATGGTAAGGGGCTGCTTCCAGCTCCTGGGATGGGAACTTTCCAGTGCTGAGACCCCCGCACTGCCGCCCTGGCATTCCAGGAATGGAACAGGACACGCTGCACCCCAGCTGCAATTCCAGTGAATAATCCAGCACAGGAGGGCTGCCTCAGCAGCCTCCTCCTCCTCCTCCTCATTAGCCCTACTCTGCTTGCCCCATTTAGAGCTGGTGCACAAATTAATGGAGCACTAATCAGCTGGGGAGGAGATATTAATAGTCGTGTGTGTTCCCTCCTGCCAGCCTCCCTCTCCCCCTGCCTGCACCCTGGGGGGATGGGGTACCTGGAAGAGCTCCGTGTTCCCTCCTGCCAGCCTCCCTCTCCCCCTGCCTGCACCCTGGGGGGATGGGGTACCTGGAAGAGCTCGGAGTCGTCGGTGCTGTACTGGCTGGAGTCGGTCTCCGAGTGCTCCCCGCCCCACTGCAGCTCGCTGAAGCAGCCGGCTGAGTCCAGGTCGCCGGCGTCCAGCTGGGACAGATCGATCTCGGGGAAGTCAGAGTAGAGGTGCTCCTCTCCAGACACCTCATACTGCACACAGGAGAGGAGAGAAATGCTTGAGCCCAGAGGAGCAGGCACTGAGGACAGCAGCACCCCCCTGTCACCCCGTGATCCACCCCCAATGCTCCCAGCCCTGCTCCAGCCTCTCTTCCCACGCTACCCCAGGCACTGGCAGGGTGTGGTGGGCACCTTTTCACCCACCTGGCCTGCAGTCTGGCACAGCCCCACAGCTCCACCACACCCCCGCTGGTGTCCCAGCTGTGGCACAGCTGGGAACAGCAGGAGCTGCTTGGGAAGAGCCTCGTCCCTCCTAGTGAGCAGATGGTCAGGGCACAGCACGGGCACAGCACAGTCATCAGAGGGGCAATTCCTGCCCTTGGTGCCCTAAAAGTGACATCCAGCGGTGGCCTGGGGATCAGCACATGAGACCTGGGACAGCAGCACACCGGGCCAGCCTCACACCTGCTGCTCACCCTGTCCCACCAGATGGCCCTGGAGCACTCAGGACACCCCTCTGGGGAAGCTGCAGATCCCAAAGCCCCACCAAGGCAGCCCAGAGCCTGCTCCCTGCTCCCTGCAGGGTGAGGGGACAGCGTGGAAATGAATGGATGTCTGAGAGCACTCAGGGTGATGTGAGCTAAAACATCTCCATTTAACCACAGAAAGGAGCTGGCACCTGCCCCACTTGGGCCTGGCTTCCACCCATGAAACCCCAGAGCTGCACCCAGAGCCCGAGGGAGCCGGGGCTGGCACCAGCACCCGCTGCCTGCCCTGGCATCTGGACCGTGCCTGGCTCTGCCTCGGTGTCCAGGGGAAAACACAGGGGAAAGGTCTGGTGAGACTCCTCCCAGCACCGCCTGCCCAGGGGGAGTCTTCTGGCGGTGAGGGAAGCAAGTTTATTTACAGAGCAAATGGATTTTGGAGCAGGCAAACATCTGAGCATGTGAGAGAGGCTGCAGGGGAGCGTGGGGGCCCCTCCTCCTGAAGCACCCTGGAAGGGTCTCCTCCATCACTCTGGGAAGGAAAAGGGATTTCAAACCCAGCTGCAGGAATGGAAAAGACAGCTTTTCTCTCTCTCTCTTCTCATTTTTTGTTTTTCAAATTGGGATAATCTGGGATTACTGGCTGTGTTCCCCCAGGCTGAGGAGCCTGTCTGCCACGCTCCCCACTGCATTCAGGACACTCCAAAGGACACTCCCGTGCATGCACTCATTCCCTTTTTGCATTTTTCACCTGCTGCCCACCCTGCCCTTTCCCAGGGGAGATGGAAAACAGGGAGATCACCTTGGAGGGCACAGCAAGGGCAGGGAGAGTGATTTGATGGCCTGATGGTGAGCCAGTGCCATGGCCCAGCCATGCCCAGGATCTGCAGTGGGGCTGCTGGTGCTGCCCCAGACAAAGCTCTGGGAGCTGCCCCCGCTCTGGGGGATGCTTTCCCAGAACCCTCCCTTCACCTTTTTGCTGGAGGGATGTGTATCAGGTAGATCCCACAGGTGTGGTGCCACAAATGGAACAGGCAGCCCTGAGTGGCTCTGGGAGCTGACACTCCTCACTGGGCCCCCAGGGCTGGGCATTTTCTAGCCTGCCCTGCAAAAACCTTTGTTCCCAGGTGTCAGAGCACCTGGTCAGGAGTCCCCACTGCCAGCTCTGGGGGACACAAATGCTGCCTTTCCCCTTGTTCTGTCCCCTCTGCCCAGACTGCTCTGGGCTCAGATGTCCTTTGGCCTTTCAGATGTGTCCCTTACCTGCTGTGGCTTGTCCCTGCCTTCCTGTCCCTGCTCTAGTGCCTGCTCCAAAAAAAGTCTTGTGACAACTTTGTCTCCCCCTTCTCCCCAAATCTTCCCATGGGAACACAGGCACAGGTTTTTATTTTTAGCCAAGCCATACATACACAGCTATACGTGTGTCTGTGTGTGCGTGTGTGCGTGCAATTAAAAATAGCAGAGCAGCCAAATTCTCCTGCTCCTTTTGATATGCCACAAGGGAAAAGATCCTGGTGCTGAGATCACAAGGAGCAGCTGACACCAGAGCTCGGGATGTCTTTTGATCAACTCCACAGATGTGACATGTCCCCATTGGCAACAGGGCTGGGTAAAAATAAACTCCTGCAATCCAAGGCTGCTGAGCTGCCCTCTCTGGGCACTTGGGGCAGGACTGCCCTGCCACTGCCACTGCCACTGCCACTGCCACTGCCACTGCCACTGCCACTGCCACTGCCACGCTGGGGATGCTCCCAGCTTCCTGCCTCCCACGGGTCAGGAATGCCCAAACCTCAGCTCTGTGTGGAGCCTCCTCCTCTCCTCACTGAAAGGCATGGGGACAGCCTTTGCTTGGTGGGGTCACCCATACTGCCACCTGGATGGGCACCCCAGCCCACCCCTCTGCTGGGCAGTGTCACTTACCCAGCCCAGCCACCAAGGACCTGGGCTCCAGAGGGAACCCACCACTCCCAGCCCATGGCTGAGGCCCTCTGGGCTGGTGCCAGGGCTGGGGAAGGGGCAGCCCCCTGCCCAGCTCGGGGGTGGCAGCAGTACTGGGGACACTGCCTGTGGGCACGGGACCTCATCTGCTCTGACTGTCCCTTTTCCCACCCTCTGCACTTCCTGCTGCCTTGGGAGAGGAGTGAACTTTTGTTCTAATTTTACTCGGGACTTTGTAGGAAGATCAGCCATGGGTTCTTGGTGTGCAGCCAGCAAACACCCATGGAGACATGCTCAGAGACTGGGAGGCATCCTCCAGCCCAGACACCTGGGCCGGCTGTGCTGCAGCAGGGCTGCCACCAGAGAGCTGCTGCCAGCGCCTGAGCAGTCCCTGCTCCAGGGAGGAGAGCTCCTGCTGACTCCTTGGTCAGCATCCCTCTGGCTCCTGGGTGCCCTGGGGCTGCCATGTGCTCCCACTGCCTGTCCCTTTGCCATGTCCCCAGTCTGTCCTTCCCAGAGCAGTGGCAGCACAGGAGGAGGAGCTGGCACAGGGTTAGAAACAACTCCCTGCCCAACTGGGAGGGTGTTCAATGCAGGCCACTGTCTCTGGTGGCCCCAGAAGCTCTGGGAACATGTCCTGCACCTGCAGCCACTTGCTGGAGTCACATCCAAGGATGTCCCAGCTCAGTGCTGGCTCTGGCACCCAGGGGACAGCAGGTGGGACATGTCCCTTTCAGTTCTTCTGTTTTGGAGCAGTGTGAACTCTGGCACGTGAGGTCTTATCTCTGAGGAGACACCAGACTCCTCCCCAAGCCCAACTCTAATTCAAACACTGGATTAACGAGACAGGAAATGTTTTCCTCTTTTTCAGTGTCAACCTGGGCTCCCCAAACAAAACCCCTGCAGTCAGCAGGACTGGAGAGGCTGCCTGGGGTCAGCTGCACCCAAGAGCCCAGGGAGAGCAGGAGCAGCCCTGCTGCCAGGGAACAGTAACCTGGGCAGGGCAAGCAGGGGCTCAGCTCATTGTCTGCTCTGCTGAGCTGCCTCAGGAGCTGGGGACAGCGCAGTGACCGTGACACGGAGACCTGCAGGTGCTCTCCCTGTCTCACTCCAGCACTGCCAGAAATTACCCTTATCTGCAGAACCCCTGGGTCCAACCCCTTGAAGTCATGGCCAAGAATTCTGGCGGGGGCTGTGGGCACAGGGGGGATGGCACACGGGGCTGGTGCTCACTCAGCCTGCACAGGGGCAGCCTCTGAAGTGCCGCTGGCCACGGGCAGCACCTTCCAGGAGCCTCATCCTGCCCTGCCTGCAGGGGTGCCCTGCAGTGGCCCTGTCACTCACGTGCCATGGAAAAGGGGAAGGAAAGAGGCAGCACCTCGGAGGGGCCAAGGGAAGCAGCCAGGGACAGCAGCCCACCCCTCACTGGGGAGCAAACGGTGACTCAGCTCCTCCCTGCACAGCCAGGAGCCTGCCCAAGGCATTAAGGGATAAATATCCATCCCCACGTGCTGCAGGCACTGCCCCAGAGCAGCCAGCAGAGTCAGGCTGGCACCCACAGCAGCAGCAGGTGAGAAGTGCTGAGAACACCAAGTGCTGCTCCCACCAGCCCTGCCTCTGCTCCAGGGCAGCTTCTCCATCCTCATCCTCACCAGGACTCGAAAAAGGAAAGAAAATCCTTGGGCAGGGGTTTTGCAGAGTTGTCTGGGCTTATCAGGGAAATCCATAATCACAGACTGCTTCAAACGGGGATTACAGCCCTGCAGGGAGACTGCAGGGTGTTCCTGGGATGGGCTCTCACCAGGGTGGTGGCACTGGGCTGGCTGCTGTGACACTGGGCTGGCTGCTATGACACTGGGCTGCTGTGGCACTGGGCACAGCCATTCCCCCCTTTCAGACAGATTCCCAGCACCCTCCTGAGCTGCCCCAGAAGCAGAGTGAGGAGGCTTTGGGGGCATGACCCACACTGGGACCAAACCCAAGGGTGCACCCTGCTGTCCCCACAGCTCTCAGCCAGGGGACATGGTCCCCATGGGGTCACCCATCAGCACCTGGGCCAGGTGCTGCCAGCCCCTCATCATGCCCAAGGATGTGCCAGCTCCATGCCAGCCCAGAGGGATGACGGATGTTGGGGGAGGGGGCAGCCTGGCTCCAGCACCAGGGAGGAGGGCAGAGGTGGGAATGGAGGAGACAGCTATAAATAAGTGTAAATACAGCAAGGAGGCACCTGGCCAGAGCTGTGAAGGTCACCAGAGTGTGTGCCAGCAGATAAGCAACCCCCCTCCCCAGTGGCATTTGACAAAATGTCACCGTGAATGAGGGAGAGGTGGTGTCGGGTTGTGCCTTGGCCCTGTCACCCCTTGACACCCCTGATATTTATAGCTGAGAGCCCCACAGTGAAGGGCGAGGGGTCCCTGGAGGTGAGGGGACCCTGCCTGCACCCACAGTGAGCACAGGCACAGGCAGGTCCCTCGTCCCCTCCCCAGGTTTGGGGAGAAGGCCCACAGGAACCTCCCAGGCTGCACAGAGCAGGAGACACCTCTCTGTCCTGCCAGGCATTTTGCCCTCTACCCCCTGTTAATTTTTAATTACTTTTTTTAACTTTCTACTAATCCGTTTTAACAATTTGGCCCGGCCAGCAAAAGGCAAAACCTCATTTAAAACCCAGACTGAGCAAACTGCAGCTCCTTCTTCCTCCTGAGCCACTCCAAACCAAGTCCTGCTGGTCCCGCTGGGTGCAGCACGTGGGAGCTGCCCACGCTGGGCATGCTGTGCCAACACAGCCTGGACTCAGAGCTTGGACTCAAAGGTTGGACCTGATGACCACAGAAGTCTTTTCCAACCGAAATAATTCTGGGATTCAGTGGCACACGTGGAGCAGCTGCTCTCCCAACACAGCCTGAGGTGTGCTGGGTGGGAAAAGGGGGTGCTGGGTGGGAAGAAGAGGGTGCTGAGCAGGAAAAGGGGTGCCCAGTGCCAGGCTCTGAGCCCCAGCCCCAGGCTGAGCACAGTCTCGCTCCCTGACTTTTGTCTTACATTAGAAGGTGTAATTAAGATCAAGCAGGAGATGCCAGGAATGGGAAATATTAAACATTAACCGCAAACAATAAACATGAACTTGCCAGGATAACTTTGATATGCAGGAAAGATGGAAGAAATTGTACTAAACTGTCCTTGAGTCACAGGACAGAAAAAAAGGAGCCTGAGATACTGGTAATAATGCCCTGGATAAACAACTTTCTGCTGGAATACTTCAAACAAAGGTGTGTCGGGTTTAGGAAGAAGGGCACAGCAAAGTGTATCACAGGTTACAGAGCTGCCTGTTCACACCACACTCAGCTCATTTCTTCAGGCTCCAGATTACAGAGTCCACTTTGGTTCTGCCTGAGCTCCAGGGCCAGCCCAGGGCTGCAGCACCCACCAGGGAGCCCCTGCAGCCCCCACAGCCCCTAAAGCAGCCCCCACTGATCCTAAAGCAGCCCCCACTGATCCTAAAGCAGCCCCCACTGATCCTAAAGCAGCTCCCACAGACCCTAAAGCAGCCCCCACAGACCCTAAAGCAGCTCCCACAGACCCCAAAGCAGCTCCCACAGACCCTAAAGCACCCCCCAGTGCTGCCAGGCACAAAGCAAGGGCAGGTGGTGGCCGTGCCCCGTGCAAGGAGCAGACAGAGCAGGAACAGGCTGTTCTCAAGGAACACCTCTTCTCTCAACACCACCTAATGGAAACAGCCCTGTCTGTGTCCCTGTGGGCTGCCAGGGCTGGCCAGGCAGTGCCAGCACACCTGGGCACCCTCAGCGTGCTCATAACTGTGCCTGCCCAAGCGTGACAGCTTCACCCTGCACCCCCAGGGCTAAGCTGCAGCACCCCGTGGCAACCCACCCTGCCAGCAGCCAGCCTGGCAAACACCATCCACCACCCAAACACACCTGTGCCAGTGGCTGCTGCCAGCCCTGTCCCTGTCACCAGCTCCCTGCCACCACTCGACAGCATGAGGCAGGCAGGGCACAGACCCCGAGCTGAACACTGCTGGGGTTTTCTAGGAAATTCCTTTTTATCTCCCCAAAGCAAAGGCAGGACCAACGGACAGCAGTTGGCATGAGCTGGGCTGGGCACAGAGCACAGTGGGGACTGAAATGTGCCATCAGCTCTCCAGCCCTGCCATGGGACCCCCTGGCCGTGGGACAGGCAGGGAAGGGGCAGAGCAGGAGCAGGGCAGGAGCAGGAGCAGGAGCAGACAGGGCTCCCCCAGCACCCCTCACCTCCTTCTGTGAGGTGTCCTCCAGCCTGTGTGGGACAAGGACAGGGCAAGAGGTGGCACAAGCCCTGCAGCCCTGAGGGGATGCCCAGTGGGACTGGGAGCAGTGGGGACTGTGGCTGAGGCCAGCAGAGCACTGAGACACTGAAATTCTTGGGATGGCTCCCACTCACACACCACTGCAGGGGCAGGAAAGGCTGTGGAGCCCTGGGAGCCAGGCTGGCAGCACAGGGGACACGGCTGTGACATGACAGGGGACAGTCCTGACTCACTGAGGAGCTGACTGTTAGCCAGCTCTGCTGGTCACAAGAATTCCCCAGGATGGCAACTCCCTCCTTCTGCAAGGAAAACATGAGGGGGTGATTATTTTCAGAGCTTCCTCTTCTGATGTCCTTGCAGGCAGCAGCCACATGACTGATGTGGGCACAGGGACCCCAGTGAGGAGGAGCAGCCCTGCCCCTGCCCTGGGGAGCTTTGGTGCCCAGCTCAGAGGCTGACAGGGCTCCACGAGGCCCTTTCTGCCCAGAGGACATTGCAATAATCCTGCCATGGCACAGCCTGGCACACCTAACCCCAGCTCAGCTCCACGGGCACTGCTCACCCTGGCACTGGCAGCTCTTCACCCCTCCCAGCCAGCTCCAAGAGCAAATCCCAGATGGAAGCACCAACTGTCCCTCCACTGCCACACCATGAAGTCACAGCTGTGGGGGCACTCAGGAGCAGGCAGAGCACCTGCCCATGGGGACATCACTGCCTCGTGCCACCAAGGCCAGCCACAGCCGTGCTCCCTACCCACAGCCCCAGCCTTGGCATCTTCCAGGCTCCCAGAGCTGCCCTTGGCTTTCCAGGAGCCACAGCCTGGGAATCCCTGCACTGCCTCAGCCTGCCCTGTCCAGCTGGGCAAGGGCTGGGATTCCCAGCACATTCTGGTGTCACCCTGTGTGACAGAGCTGAGGTCACTCCGGGCCCAGTCCTGCCCCTTCCACACCTGACAAGCAGGTGGAGAGAACCTGATGCCTGCCAGCTGCCCCAGCCCGCTGCCACCCCCTGCCAGCTCTGTCCCCATCACCTGCAGCACATCCTTCACCTCCCCAGGGCACAGCAGCCCTTCCACAGCTCACTGATGCTCTGCTGAGGAACAGGGACTGCCTGGACCAGGTGCCCCTGCTGGGAGCCCTCCTGGCACGGAGGTGGCAGCAGGGCAGGGGGAAAGCCCAGCTCCTGCCCACCCTGCTGCTTCTGAGGGGGTTCAGGTGTCCCCTGCCATGGAAGGCACCGTGGGCTGGCACTGCTGGTGCCACCAGCAGCCTCTTAGTGCTAATCAGGCCGAGGCAGGAGACGGGGAAGGTTCAAGCTGGGGTTAAGAAGGCACAAGGAGGATCTTCCTGCATTAGCCTGACCTCGCAGCCAGCCCAGCCCCAGCACTCTGCAGGGACAGCCCTGCCCTGCTGGGGCTCAGGCCACCAGCACCAACCCTCAGTCGGACCCTCCAGGAGCCCCCACCGTGCCCAGATCCCACGTGAAAATGAAGTTTTCAGCTGGATGCATGAGGATGCAAACCTCTGTGCAAGGGGAAAAAACACTCACATCTGTCTTTACCCTCCAAACCACTCACATCTGTCCTTAGCCCCTGCCCAGCCTGCCCAGTGCAGCTGGAAGCCCCAGCTGTGCCAGGTGGGTGAGTGGGCACTGCTGGCCACCCCTCACTGCTGCACTGCCCATGCCAGCTCCTGCTTCTGCCCTGCACAAACCTGGCACCCTACAAGAGGTGAGTGCCCCCATCTTCTCCTCCTGAATCAGGGGCTCCCTTTCCTCCCCCATCTCGCTACACCCAAATAAATTATTGCCCATTTTCTGCAGGTGTCCTGGCCAGAGGGGACTGTCACCACCCAGTGTGGTCACCACGTGGTCACCTCGTGCCTCTGCTCTGACGCCTCTGTGCCCACTAAGCTGCTGGGGAGGGGCAGTGCTGCCAGCTGGGCATTTTCCAGGTGGGCATCGGGAGTCCCTGGGATAAAGTGATAATCAGTATTGACACCAGTCCAGTTCTGTGGGAAAGGTGGGAGGAGAGCAGGTCCCAGCAGGCCTGGGAATGCAGGGACACGCTCCCAGGTGGATGCTGGAGGTGAGAACCCTGAGCAGCAGCTCTGGGCAGGCTGGGCACACAGCAGCACAACCTGTTTGCTCTGGGGATTTCCTGGGGCTGCACAAGGCTTTGCTGTGTCCGGGTCTGCACCCAGGCACTGTCAGCTGTCCCAGCCAGGCCACCTGCCCCAGGGCTGGGCTCTGCCCCTGCTTTTTGGCTCTGCAGGAAGCATTTCTGCGAGCCACAGACTGGAGCTGGTGCTGCTTTCCTCGGGCTTCCTACTCTGCAAACAACTGACTCACCCTGGAAAGAAACAGCTCCAAGATCTCCAGATAGAAGAACCCTATGAGGGCAAGAAGCTCCTTCAGGAGCACATGCAAACCCACATCCACAAAGCTTTGTTCTATTCCAAATTCTCTCCTGTGAGGGACCACACCTTTCCCCTCCCCAAAACCCCAGGCAGGCTCCAACAGGGCACGAGAGGAGGGGTCTGGCCGCTCCCTGCAGCAGCAGCTGGGGCCCCTCTGCTCTTCCCAAACCAGCTGGGGGCCCCTCTCCTCCTCCCAAACCAGTTGGGGTGAAGCCCACAAGCTCAAGTTCTTACACTAAATCAGATCCTTTAACTGCTCCACGTGCTGTGCCACCTTGCCCTGAGCTTGCCTGCCCCCAGGCCTTGTTCCCCTCTATTTCTGACCCCAGCTAATCCAGGGATCAACAGAAAGCCAGAGACCCCAGGGCAGGCTGGCCTGAAAGCCAGCCCTGAGCTCTGGGTCTGACAGGAACTGCTCTGACCCAGCAGCCACCCCTGGGTTGGGACCATCAGAGTCAGGGGTCCCTTCTGGGGTGGGGGAAGCCACCTCTAGCCTGGCAGTGCCACATGCCAGGTGGTCTGAAAGCCCATGCAGGGCTGGCAGGGGTTAAGGGTGCTCAGGCCTGCCTTGCTGTGCCACCTCCATGCACTTTGCATGGCCCCAGAGCCTGGCAGCAGCTCCCCAGTCATGTGAGATGTGAGCAGCTCCAGCTCCCAGCCCTGCCTCGCTCTTATCCACCCGCTCTTATCCATCCCTCTGCCTCTGCTGCCCCCGTGGCAGGGGCTGCCATGTGGGAGCCTGGCCAGGAGCCCTCGTCATAGCCTGCAGTGTCACCTTGGAGGGTCCTGCAGGGAGGCAGGGCAGCAGGACAGGGCTGTGCTCGGTGTGGCACTGAGGGGACACTGCTGGGCCACAGCCCCACAGCTGGGGCTGCACTGGAGGAGAACAGCCAGCCCTGCCCCTCCAGGCCTGACAGCAAGGCACAGAGGGCATGGTGGGCACCAGAGAGGCAGCCCTTCAGCCTGCCCACCCAGCCCCACCGCCAGCCTGGTGGCCAGGTGACACCATGTGTACCCAGAGCTGGCTGAGCCAGGCTGCGTTATGCAAACCACAACGGGAGCTGTTTCAACTAGTTGGACTCCGGCCTGGCAGTCAGGTGCCTTCCTCCTCCTCCTCCTCCTCCCAAACGGCTGCCAGTGCCCTGGGCAGCTGCCCAAGCTCTGTGGGTGCCTCTGTCCCCACGCTGAACACGCCACGCCTGCTTTGGCCGAGGGGCTGGCCCTCCCTGGGGTGCCCCGGGATGCAGAGGGCAGGCAGGGGCTCACTGACCCCCACCACCATGTGCTGCTCTCCCCCAGCACAGCTGGGAGCCAGCTCTGCCCGTGGGGCATCCTTGGGGTGTCCTCAAGTGTCCCTGTAATGCCAAGGCACAGCTGGCACCACGGGCGGGCCCAGGGAAGGTTGTGCACTTTCACAGAATCATGGAAAAGTTTGCACTGGGAGGGAACCTTCAAGATTTTGTTCCACCTTCCATATCCCAGCGTGCTCCAAGCCCCATCCAGCCTGGCCTTGGGCACTGCCAGGGATCCAGGGGCAGCCACAGCTTCCACGGTGCCCCGGTGGGAGCAGAGATGTGGGGTTGTGCAGGCAGTGGGAAGGGCCTGTTGGCCCCACTGCTGGTGAGTTTTACCCAGCACTGTGCTCACCTTGGCATTTCCCATCCCTGGGAGGTGCAGGAACCCCCTGTGGAAGGAAGGGTGCAGGGAAAAAGTCCTGGTGCTGTGAGCCACAAAGGAAGGCCTGGGCAGAGCTGGTCACACTCCTGTCACCAGCTGTCCCTGCCACACTCACACCTCCTGGCAAGGGCTCAGTGTTTGGCTTTGCCTCCTCTTCCCCAGGCCAGGAGGAGCCAGCAGTGGACAGCATCTGTTCCCAACACCCTCTGACATTGCAACACACCGGGAAAATCCCAGAGGCAGCACCAGGAATCTTCATGCAAATCCCCTCATTCCCCAGCCAGTAGCAGCCTGGCACTCTGGGCTGCCAGGAAAGCACAGCCTGGCTCTGCAAGGGCTCTTTGCACAACACTCCAGCCTCTCCTGGAATTTCAACACGGATTCCCTGTCAGCTGGGACAGGAGCAGCCACGGGGCTGGGGTGGCACAAGGGATGGCTCCATCCCTGTTTTCTTTACTACGAAATTCTGTGCAACAAAATAAAGCCTTTGCCAAAGGAAGCGGGCCCCAGGCCAGCTCCTTCCAAGGCTCCCTGGAATGCTCTGCTCTGTCATCCCTCGGTGGGCACAGAGATTTTGTGCAGGTATCAGATTTTCTGTTCAGGATGCTTTTCCAGCTGGATGTCTTTGATGAGCTTTTCTGCAGAGGTGGCATGGAGCTGGAGGAGCAGGGAAACCTGCCTGTGGTGAATGGTAAAACCCTCTGGCAACGCCGTGACGCTGCTCCAGACACAGGGTCTAAATTTAGACTCCTCATTTATTATCCTGCAGCTGCTGGCTTTGGTGTGAGAGGAGCCAGGGGCTGCACTGATGCTCCCCTCACCCATGGCTGGGGCTGCCTGAACACATCCTCAGGATCACATTAGCCCAAACTGGGTGCAAAGCATAAAATAATCCACGAACCTTTTCCGTGGGTGTCTCCTGAGAGATGAGACTGAGTGTAAATCCCCCACCCTGCATCCCACAAGGGTTTACTGTGGGATGTGCTGGCATGAGCAGGTCCTGCCTGGGAGGGAAGGGGGTCCCCCTTTTCCTGGTGAGGGTCCCCAGGTTTCTGGCAAAGGACAGGTGGCTTTCCCATGGCTTCCCTGCTGCCAAAATCAGGGATCTTCCTCAACCAAAGCAGCCAAAGCTGGAGCAGAGAGGCAGGAGGGGCAGGGAGCTATGGGTGCCTCCATCTCCTCTCCTCTGGGATGTGCAGCAGAGAGATAAATCCTGGCGTGACCCCGGTGCTTGGCAGACAATCCCCTGCCTGTAGTGCCAGGGAGACAGCAAGTGCAGCCAGGCTGAGCACTGGCACCGTGGCTGCCTTGGGTGAGGAGCCATCCCAGGCTCTGGCAGCAGGGGAGCCACAGGAAAGCCACCCATCCTTTGGCAGGAGGCCTGCGTGACTCCAGCAGCACATCTGGGACAAAGGGGTGAAAAGGAGGGATGGCCAGGCAGCCAGGCTGGGCTGTGGTCCTGCTGGGACTCTCAGCAGCCATCCCCCACTGCTGGCACCAGCCTGGGACTCACAGCAGCCATCCCCCCACTGCTGGCACTGAGTGCCATTGAGGTGGGGCCAAGCAGGACAGAACTCCAGGCATCCCATCCTGCTGCCATCCCATCCTGCTGCCATCCCATCCTGCTGCATCCCATCCTGCTGCATCCCATCCTGCTGCATCCACCCAAGCAGGAGGCTGGCAATGCCAGGAGAGGGTTAAGCCATTCACCATCCCTGCTGGAGAGCAGCTGGACCCACAGCAGCACCAGTCCTGCCCCCCACACTGCTACTGGGACCTCTCAAGGGCCTCCCAAGCTGGGGCTGAGGTCTGCTGGGGCTGCCTCATCCTCCTTGGGGACAATGGGGTGGAGTGGTGGCAGCAGTAGAGGCAGCCTGGTGCCCACTGTACCACCTGCTAGGGAGGGGACTGAGAACCTGCCTGGCACTCCTGCTGCACACCCACCCTGTCACAGCTGGGCACTGGGAGGGTGGGACACAGCCCCAGGAGCATCACCAGCAGGGACAGAGGTGACAGTCCCTGCCCTGAGCCTGGTGGCTGCAGGGACACCAGGGACACGAGGGATCTCACACCCCAGGCTGCTGTCCCCATACAGGGACAGGCAGGACAGGCACGGGGCTCATGAAAAAGCCACTTGGAATGACAAGTCCTTGGCCCCCCAGAGTGTCCCCACTGTTCCTGCCACTGACCCACGGGAACCTGCAGCACCAAAGACCTCCCTGTGCCTTTTGGGGCTGCTCCCCTTTCTCCCCTCATTGCCTTTTCAGGCACCATCCTATGCACGGACTTTCAGCAACCCAAAAAATGCCCAGATGTGATCCCTGGGTGACCTCCTCCTGCTCCCTGTGCTGACATCTGCTGAAGCAGCACAGAGGGGACACAGGGACACCCTGTTTCTGCCTCCCCCTCGGCCCCAGAGGCCTTTCCCCTGCTTTCCCCCGGCTCAGGAGGGGCACAAACCCTCGGGCAGTGGCTGGTATTTGGGTAAGAGGCCACACTGGGGTACAGAGGCAGGAGCACGTGCTGCTGCTGTCCTGACACACAGAGGGCTGGGGCTGTGCCTGGCCATCAGCACAGGCTCAGCAACTCTCCCACGGCCGCCAGCAACACCCCCAGGACCCCCAGGGACCCCCCGAGCCAGCTGTGAGGGGTGACAGGCAGGGCAGGAGCTCAGTGGGGAGCAGAGCCTGCCTGCCTGAGGCTCTGCCCTCCCTGCTCCCTGCACTGCAGGGCTCCCACTGCCTTTCCCACTGCAGGACTGCTGCTGCCCTGCTGGGAGCAGCCCGTGCCCATTGTGGATGGGATACTCTGCCACAAAGCTCCTTGCCCCCTCTGTCACGCTCCTCACCCTCCTCTGGCTGCCAGCTCGGACCCTCTCCTACCTTTCCCATGGGAGGATTTCCCAGTGCCCGCCAAGGGATTTGCAGGTATAAAGTGCCCACTCAGTGCCCGGGAGCCTCTGGCATCCACCTTGGCAGACACCCAGCGCTGTCCTGGAGAAACGTGGGCAAAAATCTCACCCTGGCACTGCTGAGCCCAGCCATGGCAGCCCCTGGGCCCGGGCATCGCCCCTTGCCAGGGGCACGGGTCCCATGGGGGGAGGCACTGCCTGGGCAGCCGGAGCAGGGCACATCCAAAGAAGGAAAAGAGTTGGATGGATGGAGGAGCCGGCCGGGCTCCCTGGCCAGCCAGCCCATACTGTAAAAGGAGTGGGAGCAGGGAGTGCACAGCCCTGGCTCCAGCAGTTTTTAAGATGGCTGTGAAGCTGAGAGAAGGAGGAGGAGGAGGAGAAGAAGGAGGAGGAGGACATTAACCCTCCCAGCACTGCGCTGCAGCCACCAGCACTGCAGGGAGATGAATGGCAGCTTTCCAAAGGCTCCACTTAACAGGAGATGGATTGGGGACCACTCAACTCCCACCCAATAAAATCCAGCTGATGATGCTTTCAGGCCTGGCAGGGCCGAGCTGGGAGACGCTGACCTCAGACAGACTGTGGGAAGGAGGAGGAGAAAGAGAAGGAGGAGAAGGAGGCACATGACAAATCAAGGACCCACCATGGGACAGGACATTCAGCAGGATCTTAAAGACCCCTGGAATATGGACTCCTTGAAAAAATGCCCTTCCACTCGTGCTGTCTGTGGGAGCTTAGAACAGCAGAGGGGCAGGAAAGGGGCACCCCTGGTGCCACCCTCTGGGTGCCTGTATTGACATCCCTTGCTGGCTGCTCAGCAGGGAGCAGCAGAGCCAAGTGACTGCTCAGCTTCCCTGCTCTTGTCCCTGTGGACACTCACGTGAATATTCACGTTTTTCCTGCTTAATGTTTTCCTTTAAAAACATCGGGCTTGGCCCTCCCGGTGCTTTTCTGCAGGATTCATCAGAGCTGCAGAGACTGGAGGAGCAAAGGTACTGGGCACTTAACAACGACTTCCCTTCTCCAAAGTTTTAATTGGTCATTGACGTCAAGTGATTATTGAGAATTATTAATTAAGAAAGCATTTAAGAGCCTGGCTTTTGTTGAGGTTTCGCCGTTACAATTAGTTTATGGGCCAACAGAAGAAACATCAGCCTTTGCAGTCACTTGGAGTGCAGCAAAGTGCCCATAATTAATTTCCCTTTCCGCAGCAAGTGCTTTGCTCTGACCTGCCTTGGGGACTCGCCTTTCTCCAGGTGTGCCAACCACAACAGCCCTGGAAACACGCAGCCACAGGGACATCAGGATGGGAACACCATGTCCCCTCCAGCCCCTCACTACGCAGGGATTGCGGCTCTTTTCGGGAAAGCATCCTGGCCACATGCCCTGATCCTGGGGAGGAGGCCACCCTGCCTTTGAAAGAGATTTTCTTTTTATCTCCTTCCTGCCCTGGGGAAGCAGCTGCCTCGCAGGTGCTTGGCACTGAGAGGATGTGTTTTGGCAGCCCAGCACTTTCCAGGAGTTCCCTGAAGCCCCTCACACAGCGGCAGCACCCACCACAGACAGCAGCAGGATGCTGGCGGGGTGAGCTGAGGCTGGAGAACCCCATGGGATGGCTCCAGGAACGGGGCTGGAGCACTGCCTGCTCCTGCCTCAGTCTGTGCACAACCTCAGGCTGCTCCCTGCAGCAGCAATTGCTGCCTCTCCACCTCTGCTGGGGCACCATAGCTCCTCCTTCCCTGGGGGATCTGGGGTGCTAGTGGCAGGGTGGGTGCCAGCACAGTCCAGCCCTTCCAGAGCAGACTCAGGGTGCAGGGATGCAGGAATGCAGGGATGCAGGATGCAGCCCAGCCCTTCGCTCCCAGCCGGATGCTGCTGCTGCATTCCCTCACAGCACCCCAAGTGCAGCACCAGGAGGGACCAGCAGCCCCCGCTCAGCAACTGGGTCAGCTAAATATAAATGGAGCAGCCCCAGAACCAGGCACCTTCCTGCCTTGCATCATTGACACCCTAAAAACCACGGCCTGGGGACAGGGGCTGTGGCAGCTGCTGCTTCACCAGAGGCTCTGCTGAAGCTGCTTCTTTGGAGCCACTGCTCCAAGGGCTCCCAGTCTTCCTGCTGGCCCAGGGCAGCCACCACGGAGCTGGGGGAGAGGTGGGACAGATGCCTGCAGGACAAGGGGACCAGGTGGGACAGATGCCTGCAGGATGGATGTTCCTAGGATGCCACGGTTGCAAGCTGTGTGCGCACTCCTCCACACAGAGCAGGGCCCCAGGAGGGAGATTTCCACTTTCATTTATCCAAACCAGCCAGATCAGCTCCCAGGCACCAAGGCAAGCAGCTCAAACCCCCTCATTAGGGCTGGGCAGATGCCTCCCAGCCCAAGGGGTGCAGGCATGCACCCACAGGTTTGGCTCCTAGGGTGATGTCCAAGCCCTGTGCTGCACACTCCTGGGTAAGAACACCTTGTAGGAAGACTCTGCAGCAGGATGGGTTAGTCCCAGTATCCCCTGTTTGCTGCATCCCAAGGGCAGACACCACCCTCACACAGCCTGCCCTGTGGTTTGTGGGTGCAGTAGGTCTGGTGCTGGAGTCCAGGAGAGGCAGATTTGGGGTGCTTTGAGCTGCCCCCTTCACAGCCTTTTTGGCACCGTGTGGGAGAAGAGGGATGGTGCTCATCCTGCACCCCACACACAGCCTGAACAGCCCTTTGCAGCCTGCAGGTCTCCAGTTGTCTGCAGCTGAACATCACCCAGCCCGGAGGGTTGGTTATTAGGGAAAAACACTTTAATGAGGCAGCTCATTAAAGGCAGGAACAGATTAACCCAGGAACCTGAGGAACTCAGTGACTGCCGAGTTCAAGAATAGGAGCAACAGGCCTTTCCCTGGCAACGGTGGGAGATGCTGCCTCAAAGCAGTGGGATGAGCCCTTGAATCCTCAAAGCCCTTTCAAAGCCCTGCACCCTCCCAGGAGCTGTGTGAGCTCTGGAGATGAAAGATGCTGGGAAGGGTGGACCACAGCTTGAAACCTATGAAAACACCCACTGAAATACAAGGGGAAAATACTCCATCCCCAATAGTCGACTTCATGCACTGCCTCCTCCACTGATCAAGCAAAATCCCAGCACCAGCCCTGGACTTCCAGCAGGGATGCTCCAGGGAGAAAGCCTTTGGCAAGACACAATCCTGCTGCACAGGAGCAACGTGGGAGGAGAGGCAAAGCCAAGCAGAGTTCAGAGTTACGGTCACCACAGAAAAATGAACCCTGGAAAAGAAATCCAGCTCCATTTCCTACTACAGGGAAAGGTTTGCAGCACAACCCTCTCCACAGGCAGAGGAAAGGCTGCTGAGTGGTGGAAGCCCAGGCGAGTGGGGCACCTGGGGATGCCGGAGTTACCTCAAAGCCACTCCAGCAGCAGGGGGAAGAGTCAGGCCCGTGCCATGGCTGTTATGAATGAAGGTGGGAGCACTGCAGCTAAAGATAACTTTGTGAGCAGGTACTATTAATAGCAATACTCTCGGGCTTTTGCTTTGTGCTTCCTGCAGGGCTCCGCAGGATGGAGGAGCTCTAATGGATTGGGCCCTGCCATGGCTCCAGGAGAGGGCCCCGTGCGCATCCCCAAGCCCAGCGGCAGGACTGACGCCCTGGAGGAACAGGGACCAGCAGCGGTGGCCGAGGCTGCCACCGGTCAGCCGGCACCGGCGCGGCACCGGCCGGGCGCTGGGAGTGAGGATGCTGGCGAGGCTGCTGCCATGCTGGTTTCCATGGCGACTTCAGCACTTGGCGCGAGATGGAGATGACGGGATCAGCCAGCGGAGTCACTGAGCGGAGCTGGCGTCCTCCATCTGCCGTGGCCGGCGGCACAGCCCTGCCAGCCCTGCAAGAGCGAGCGGCTGGCACAGGCCGCACGCCCGGCAGCCTTGGGGCATCTGGGTCCCCCTCCTTACAGGGCGCGTGTGGCTGCTGGTTGTCCTGGTGATGCAGAGCCCGCACATCCCATCAGCCCCTCCCTGGCACCTCCAGGAAAGCTCTGTCCAGGTCCTGACCCCAGCCCTGCGCTGGCCACCCAGCACACCCGGCACTGGAGCACCCCCCCCATTCAGGTCTCTCCCTCAGCAGTGCATCTCCATTCCCAGTGGTGCTGTCTCCCCAGCATGGGACACACATCCCTTCATATCCCAGTTTGTGGCATCAGGGCCCGCTGGCACAGCCTGGCAGGATGGTACCCAGCTCCTCTCTGCAGCTGAAGGAGATGCTGCAGGCTGGGGCTGAGCTGGCACCGGGACAGCCCTGATCCTCACTGGCCCTTGGCCCCGCAGAGGCTTTCCCTGGCTTACAGGTAATCTAAGATCAAGCGCTCCAGCCAGCCATGCCTGGGCAGACACACACGGACACCATGGAGCAACGGGGAACCGAACACCTGCAGCATGTGACTCCCCAGCTGGCTCGGCCTCCTGGGCCCCAAAAGAGACCTTCCTGGGGATCCCAGCCCTCGGCAAGCTGCCACACCTGGCTGTGGCATTCCCAGACTGCTGGCAGAGAGCAGAGGGCCGGGGCAGCGGGCGGGGGGCTGGGACCCCCAGCACCCGCTCCCGCCCGCGGGCAGGATCCTCACCACGCACCCTTTTATTCCAGCAGTGCAATTAGCCTTGCTGACCCCTGAAATCCTCAGCCTCTCTAAGCAGCCATGCATTAAATCCCGGATCCAAGAGTGGAAATAGACTTTGTAAAAGGCTTATGGCCCTATTTATTACATTTTACGCATGACGGAGCCGGACAGCGCGGCTGCGGCCGCACCGGCGCTACCTCCACGCCGAGGCAGCCGGACACACGGACGGGCAGGGGCTGCAGCAGAGCCTGGACGGGTGTCTGCTCCTGGGCAGGCCTGTGCTGCCAGCTGAGCGCTCCCGCAGATGCAGGCCGGCGGGGATATCGATCCAGATGAAAGCCAACACCGCTGCCGGGCCGGGTAACCGTATCTGCCGCACATTTGTATTCCTTGGAGCAGGGCGGGAGGGCTGCAGCCATCTGCCAGGAGCTCGGGGATCCTGGGGACACTGCGAGCCCTCCACACAGAGCCCACCATGCCACCTCCTCCCCTTCTGCTTCCTCTGCCTTGTCCATTTCACCTGCACCCTGCTAGGGCCAAACAACACCTGAGCAGGGCAGTGCCCAAACAGGACCTGCCTGGTGCCTGCGGTGCACTGGGAGCTGAGGGGACACAGCACCAGGGCTCGCAAGGTTGTCCAAGGGCACTGTGTGGAGCCAGTGTGCAGGTGTTCACTGACACATCCCCGGGGTCCCACGGTCTAGCCAGGTGGCTCCTGCCCCAGGGGGATGGCAGAGGTGTCTGCACACCACAGGCTGCACAGCTCTGAGCTGGGCACAGGGCACAGGGAAGGGCAAGGACGGGCAGCGGGGGGACAAGGTGTGCAGGGAGGCAGAGCCAAAAGCACACCAAAAGCACAGAGGCAGTGCTCAAACAGCTGAGGGACCCTCTGCTTGCTTTTCTGCCGAAAACAAAGCAGCTCCTGTGTGTCTCCCAATCCCAAGGAGCCCCTGCAGCAGCCCCAGGCCAGGGAGCTGCACTGCAAAGCAGGCAGGAGCAGAGGAAAAGACCAGGGTGTCCTCTTCACACTCTTAAAACGAGTCAGCTGCAGAGACTCCTGCAGCATGTGTCACCAAGTCCCTGGAACATCAGCACACAGCACACAGACAGCCACTCCCCACTTCCTTGGAAGTGACATCCTCACTTGCAGGGCAGTTGGAAATGTTACAAGACGCAAGCAAAGATCACCCTGTGCACCTCTGAGAAGCTCAGCTCCCATCAATGCTTGGTGCAAGGTGCAAGGCTGGCTGATGCCAGGGGGTGCATGAGAGTGCCCCCACACCACGTGGTCAGACCCATCTCTTGTGCTCATCCAAAGGCAAAGAGCTCTGGTGTGTGTGAAGAAGCAGAAGTGGTTTGTGCACATGGTTTGTGCACAGTGTCCAGATTCTGCCAACACCTGCATCTCAGAGAAGCGTGCAGGCCCTGGTGCCCAGGAGGGTGGGTGTCCCTGAATGCCCATGAACACCCCTGGCAAAGGGAAATGGCACCTGTGGGGTGTCCCTCAACTTGGCATTTCAAAAGCTTGGTCCCACACCTTTCCCTAAAGGTGCACCTTACCTGGGGTGCACCCATGGGCAGAAGGACCCTTGCACTTCCCTGCCTTTCTCCCCAGCCACGTTGTGGGGGTGATTCATCTCCAACAGCCCTCACTGAACACCCTGAGGTGCTGCAGCCCCACGGGGCCCTTTGGCAGGGCTGGATGTGGAGGTTTCACCCTGTAGCTCAGCTCTGCTTCAGTGCTTTGGAGATCCTTCAAAGAGAGGTGGCAGATCCTCCCTGCAAGGGGAGGTGGTGGCACAATAACAAACAGCATGTTTGGGCATAGAAGGGCCCTGGCCTCAAAAGGCATCGAGACATTTAGAAAAAACCCTGCAGTCCACATCTCCACAGGTTTGTGCTTCCCAACTTGGTCACTGCCGTGAGCTCCCTGCTGACCCAGAACACTGCAAGCCCACCCTGATAATGGCGAGGGCAATAATCCCCCCGGGTCCCACTGAATGAGGTTCAAACTCCTCTTAACACCCGTGCACAAAGGTCCCATACCCACCAGGGCACTCGCAGGCTAATCCTCCCTCCGGAGAGGCTGCTATATTTAGGTATCTAAATGAGACAGAGTGGCTCTTTCCAAAAAAGAGTTCGTTTGGGTTACATAAATACAGAGAGAAACTTGAAAGCTGTATTTCCAGGTCCTTGCACTGCCCTAAGTGAGCGGCAGAGATGAGGACAGTCTCCCCCTGATAATCTGCCTTTCATGTATTTTTGACTCAGCTGGATGTGCAGCTTCCAGCTCCTGGGTTTGCAGCTCCTCTGGGCAGATGGGCAGCAGGCACTGGTGGACACTGAGGTGGACACTGAGAGGAGGCAGCCAGGGCAAGCAGACCCTCAATTCTCCCCAGTGAAACCACTCTGCATCCCAGTTGCCCTGGCAGAGGAAGGGAGAAGGCAGCAGTGCGGGCAGGCCAGGCAGCACCACTCAAAGCATGGACAGGAGGAGTCAACAGGAGTAAAGGAAGTGAGCAGCTCCAGCTCTTCCCATCCATGCTGTCCCAACATTCCCCCCATGACATCGCTCTCCTCTCAGCCACCAACTTCCTTCCTGCTGCATCCATTTCCACATCCCAAAGCGCTCATCCCCAGCTCCAGGGGCTGCCCCCCAATTCTGTTGCTGGGGTGGGCTGGGGGTGGTCACCAGCGAAGCAGTGTCCCCCCCAGAGCTGGGTGGCAACATGTACCGTGAGGGTTTCTGGGGACACAGGCCACGTGCTTTCATTTTCAAAATACATATAAATAGAAATACTTATTCCTTCTTAAAAGGACACAGCAACAAGGGAAAAAAAAAAAAAAGGCAGCTCAAATACCATCCAACCTTTCAGCCTGAGAAAACCACAGTTCTCACAGGCTGGAGTTCTGTTACCTGGGAAATGGGTTCTAGCACTGGAAACCCGCATGCGCCAGCCTCCCTGTGGGGCCCACACAGAAACAGAAACTTCCTTTTTAAGAAAAAAAATTGCCTTTTTTTTTTTCTTTTCATTATCAGCACGGTTTGGTCGTGACTGTGTGCAAGCCTGCTCAAAAGGAGAAACGATGCTGGTGGTTTAAATCTCCAGCTGTGCAGAGCTCTGGGGCTGATGCTGTTGGAGGGGAGGTTTGAAAATCCTCCTGCCATGAAGGTGCAGGAAGGTGGCCCTGAGCCACACACACCTGGCACAGGCAGAGCCCCGGGTCCCCCAGCCCGGGGCAAAGGGAAGCAGCCTGGGTTTGCAGGGAGCCAGCAGGACTGCAAAGTTTAATTAGCTGGAAGCCAAGGGCTGTGGAAGTTGCAAACATTTCCAGCGAGGCAGGGAAAGTGCCAAGAAATCAGGACTGAAGCTGGACAAAGTTCAGCCCTGCCGTGCTGGTGCCCGGTGAGCAGCCTGTGCGTGGCAGGAGCAGGTGCTGGCAGCTCACCGGGCACCAGCCAAGGTGAGCCCCTGGCCAGCTCTGCCACACACGGGCACTGGGATCTGGCCCTGCTCCCAGCCCAGGAGTGTGGGCTCTGCCTGGG
Source organism: Serinus canaria (assembly GCF_022539315.1). Lineage (NCBI taxonomy): Eukaryota > Metazoa > Chordata > Aves > Passeriformes > Fringillidae > Serinus > Serinus canaria. Next base: position 16,700,732 of record NC_066327.1, on the reverse strand, counting down.
CAGCACACATGGAGCGAAGGACCACAGCCACCAGCTCAGTGCCCACCGGTGTCACCACACCACGCTGGCAGAGGGACTGGCCTCTGAAGGGGAAAGAGAGCCAGAGCCTTGCCCTGCTTCATCCTTCCCGGAGAGCTGTGAGTGCCATGTTTGTCACCTCCAGCTCCTCGCTGCCACCCTGGCACGTGCACAGCCATGGCCTCGGGGTGACCAGTGCTGGTCTCAGCTCCAAGCCAGCCTGGCTGCAGCCCAGCGTGCCAGTCCTGCATGCATGCAAGGGGTCATGGCAGTCTCCTGAACACCCTGCAGCTATAGATGCACTTTCTTCATGAAAAAATAATAACATGACTCCCTCCTACCTAGGAACTTGGCTAAAAAAATGCAAGAAAAACTCTCAGCAAAAATGCTGCACCCCCAGGGACAGCTGGGGCTGCTCCAGCCATGGGTCACCTCGTGGCAGGACAGCCAGGTCCCCAGCTGTCACTTGTGAAAGCCACATCCCCCCTTGCAGGGCGCAGGAGGGAGGAGAACAAACATGAAGAGAGGCAGCTGGGCTTCCTTCCATCCCCGGCTGCCCCAGCTCAGGCCCGCAGCCCCGGCCAGGACGCTCGGCCCTCGCCACAGGATTTCCTTGCTCTTGACGTCCATGAAAATTAGGAAATGAGGGTTCCTCGGGGAATAGGTGGGGAAGGCAGCTTTTGGCAGCAGGGGCGAAAGGATGACACTTCCCACACCGTCCCCCCACATGCTGGGGACAAAGCGTGTCCTGCAGCCTCCCCAGACAAAGGGGGGAGCAGAAGTGACAGCAGGGCTGAGCTGCTGCTCTCTGAGCCCAACTGGCAGCAAAATGAAACAGGAACCGAGGAGCCCGGCCATGGCTGGCTCGGCAGAGGGGCTGCGGTGCTGCCCCGGCCACAGGGCGTACAGGAAGAATTCAGAAAATGCATCTCAGTAAAGATATGCTGCTGCCCTGCAACTGGAGTCCCTGCAAGAGCTGGAGGCGCCACCTCAGCACAAAAACATCCATATAAAGCATGTACTGCTCATCCCAGGGGAGGGGAGAAGTGTCACATCAGCCCTCCATGGGCTCTCCAGCCTTTGTTCCCATCTGGGTGGGCAGGGGGCCATGGGGACAGAGGGGACACAGATGTAAAAAGCTCCTGGCACCCTTCAGCATCATCATGCTCCCTCCAGGGAAGCTCCTGGTGCTGGGGTGCCCACCCAGCTCACAGAGCCTGCAGGCTTTGCCTCGGGACACTGGGATGTGAGATAAGGGAAGTATTTTCTCTAAGCCCCACATTGCTGCCCAGAGCCCCAGAGATCAAAGGTGACACTGGCTACTGCATGGGGCCGTGTCCCCAGGGCTGCCACAGCCCCTCCACATCCCCCACCAGCAGATACCATGATTGCCACAAGAAGAACTCCTCCCCCGGCGGGTTTCCAGATCTCCCAGGGCCAAAAGGAGATTTCCAGCTTTTACTTTTCCCTGTGTTAATTCAGAAGTGAACTGGTTTAATGCAGCAGCTCGGCCTTGGCTGTTGCCTCCACGTGGGGAAGTGCAGTGAGACGGGGCTGGATGAGGACAGGGCTGACAAGGTCCTGAGCGCAGCCAGATCTGTGCAAAGTCCTTTGGCGTTTCTTGGAAGCTCCCGTTATTGAAAGAAAAAGGGAAAAAAAAAAAAACCCAACCGCCATAAATAAATAAATAATAATTTGTAAGCCAGAGTTCAGGAAAAGTGCTGAAAAGCAGATTGGGCGAACGATAAGGGAAGGGAAACACATTGGCTGGACCATCACCCAGTGCCTCCGGTGCCCGTGCCCCTGGAAGTAGGTCACTACCTCACCTGACCACCCGCCCCATTAACTTCAACCTTTAGTCCCTGGCTCCTCACTACCAGCACAGACACTTTAAAACACCCTTGTCCAGGCGAGAAGGTGGCTCTGCAAGCAGCAGGAGGCGGGATCCTGCCTACTCCCGGGCTGAGGGCAGGGCTCTGGAGGCCCACACGGCCGGGAGCCCCACACGGCCGGGAGCCCCACACGGCCGGGAGCCCCACACGGCCGGGAGCGTGGCGGTCACCGCGGCACGGCCGCGCTGGCGGCGGCTCCGGCGCGCACCGAGTTCCCCCCTGCTAAATCACTCCAGGCTGCCAAGCAGTCACGAGAAATATAAGCCCGCGCCGGGTTGCCATGGAGCAGGGCTCAGCTGCGGGAGCCCGAAGCCGATTCCTCCGGCAAACGTGTCTGCAGCCGAGGCCCTGCCAGCACCTCGCGTCCCCGGCTCCGCGCTGGCGGCCAAGCGGTGCCACACGCGTGGTCCCGGTGGAGCCACGTCTCTGGGGACAGCACTTCCCTTCCCCGACAGAGCCAGTGCTGCAGAGCCCCACAGGGATGGTGCCCCTTGCCCCGGTGACAGCATCTCCCCAGGGCCATGGGCATGCAGATGTGGTGGCTTCGGTGGTGGCATTTGGCAGCAGCAGCAGCAGCAGCACAGACTGGCCCTGCACAATGGCATGTCTCTGCCCCAGCCCGGGGATGTCCCCAAGCCTCCATGGTGCTGGCACGTGCTGGCCGGGGGGAATTGTGTCCTTCATGGGATCATACAATTGTTTGGGTTGGAAGAGACTTTAAAGCTCATCTATTCCACCCCCTGCCATGGGCAGGGACGCCTTCCAGCCTGGCCTTGGGCACTTCCAGGGATCCAGGGGCAGCCACAGCTTCTCTGGGCACCTGTGCCAAGGCCTCCCCACCTTCACAGGGAAGAATTTTTTCCTAGTGTCTCCTGTAACCCTACTCTCTGTCAGTTTGAATGCATTCTCCCTGTCCCATCACTACGGCACTGCAGCTCCCACATCCTGCCACAGCCCCCAGCCCCAGCAAAGGGGATCTCAGAGCCTGATGGGCTCCTGCCCTTGGCACCAAAACAAACCATCTGCCTGGAGCCAGCCTGTGGCATCCCTGTCCCCAGCCCCGCACCAAAAACATGGGACCTATTCCCAAAAACAGGAGTTTGGGGTTGGAAGGGGCATTCCCAGAGCATTTTTAATTAGACAACCAACTGTGCCAAAGAGCTTGTGTAAGTGGAGTTCCTCCCTACAAAAAGGCTTTTGACATTGGAAAGGTTAATGTGAGAGAGATCCCTCTCCCTCACAAAGCTCTCTTTGCTCCTGGTTGAGCCCTTAATTATTCACCTGTTGGAGAGGTGCCTTTCCATTACAGCATGAGAGTGGGGAAGGGATGTGTAGGCAGGCAGGTGGGGTAAACCCCCGGCATGGGGCATCACTGGGGTGGGGAACACGGGTCAGAATCCTGGGGGGAAGGCAGGCAGGTGTGGGGGCAGGCTCTGAGGGGCAGGTTCCAGCCCAGCCCTCCTCTCCCTCCCCCTGCTCTCTCTCTCCTCGCTCAGCTCAGACTCTGCTGTGGTGGGGACAGCTACCAGCACCCCCAGCTCCAGCACCATGACAGCCACCAGGACACAGCCACCCTGCTTCCCAGAAAACTTCAGCCTCCTCCAGCCCTGCCACTGCAGCAGCCCTTTGACCCACACTGCAGCAATGCAGCTGAAGATGCATTTTGCACAGGCCCTCGGGCTGTCCATCGTCCAAATCCACCCCAAATCTTCGAGAGAAAAGCCACAGAAAAAGCAGGATATCGGTCAGCTCAGAGGACTATCAGAAATCAGAGATGCATCCCCACTTCAGCACTAGAAATGCCAACCCAGCGCGGGCTCGCTGTGCCTCCTGCGCTCATCGATGGATTAAGCTGTTAGCAGGAGGCTGGGAAGTTAAAGAGGGAATATTGTATTTCAGTTCATGTGATCTTTAAACATCCCTCTGAGAAGCAGCCTAGGTTTTTTTTATTATTATTTTTTCCCCCTCCTGCTGCACTTTGTTTGGGGTTTTTAAACGAATTGAAGCCGTTAGAGCCACAGTGCTCCAGCCTCTCACAAGGATGCTGAGAGCTGCTCCGTGGTGCTCTCGGCAGAGCTGCCTGGCTGGCACTTCCCAGTGCCTGGTGCCAGCAGATGAACCAGCTACAACCAGCTTCATACCTCTGAGCAGCAGAGTTGCACAAAATGGATTAAGCAGGCCCAGAAATGACACATTTTGAGGCGCAGAAGAACAAAATCACTTTTTTTTTTGGTTGGGAAAAAAAAAAGAAAAAAAGAAAAAAAAAGGAAAAAGGAGTTGGCAGGAGAAAGGCAGATATCAAGTGAAAACCCCTGATTTTCTTTCTGTAGCAATGCAGGTACCACGTGAATCATCCCTGTCCTCGATATGTAAATAGAGGTTAGCTGGCACCCTCAGCACAAACCCTTATGAATAAGGGACTGATGCAGACACCCCTGTCAAACCTTCCCCATGCCTTACCCCGAGAGCCTTGCTCAGGATTCCTTCCCTGGAGGGGAAGGCATCACCTGGCACCTGCACCAACTGTGCCTTTCTCACAACCCACTGCAAAAGCAGGACGGGGAGAAGCATGGGCAAGAGAGCAGGAGAGTCCCAGTTCCTCAAAATTTCCACGAAGGAAACGGCTGCTATTCATCATCCCGTGGCCTCCTGACAGCGCAGCCTCTCAGGATAACCTGCTCCGAGCTGGGGCACTGGGGTCCTTGGGGCAGCAGCTTTGGGGCTCCCCGGAGGAGTCAGTAACCCAGTTGTAAGCAGAGGCTCGTACAGTAGTAATGGGGAGAGACGTCAGCGCCAGCCCGGCCCGCCTCCCGCTCCCAGTTAGAAGACAGCATGTGACAGAGCCAGGGCTGGAGCCTTCCCCCAGTTTCATCAGAGGTTAAGGTACAAGCACAACACATGCTTACAACTTCAGGCGGTTCTTAAGCAAACGCATGCAAATCATAGCTGGGGGGGGCTGTTTTTTCTTCCTTTTTCCGTCTTCTCTTTTCTTCCCATAGCAGCCCTGAGCCCCTCAGCGCACGTGGGGACAGAAGAGGAAATGGAATTATCGAAAGCAGGCGCCGGATGGGAGAGCACAGAGGGGCTGCACGGGAGCTGCAACGCTGCCCTCGCTGCTCCTCTCCTCCCACACCTGCAGATTTCAGAGCAGCGCTACCTGCACTGCTCCCTCCAGCAGACAGCACACCGGGGTCAGGGAGAGAAAACAGGGGACACAGCCAAATACGTTTCATCAACATTGTCTCATTTCAGCACAGGCCATTTCACAGTTCCAAATTTTCCAGGGAATATTCACAACATGGTGGGCTCGCACCAGAGAAGGATGACAATTCGTAGGATTTTTTTTCCCCCTCCCTTAGCAGTCGCTTTTTGGAATAAGATTCTTAAATTGGCACATGCTGACCAAAAAGCAATGAAAAAGAGAAACAAGGCTCCAGGAACATGCTGCAACCATAAGAGATTTTTATGTCATGGTTAACACGCTGAGAACAGGAGGGTTATTATAGGGAAGTGGAGCCAGGAACTTTCACCTGTTCAGGGAGCAGTGGGGCTGGTGGGAGCTGCAGCCTTTGTGCCACGCTTCCAGGGGATGGCATCCCACACACGCAGCCCGCTCGGGGGACAGTGTCCCACACAGCCAGCCTCCTCTCCTGCAAGCCGTTGGCTCCCTCAGCAATAACAAAATGGAAAAAACCCACAAAGTGCTTACAAAATCTCGGCCCACTTCTCACCTTTCCTGACCCTTCTGCTGTAATCAACCTGTCAGCAGCTCTTGGTTAAGAAGCCAGGCTGCCTCCCCCCTGCTCTGCCCCCAGAAGCCGCCCGGTCCCGTGCCAAGCCGGAGCGTTCTGGCGCTGGTGCAGGCGGGCAGAGGTGCCGGGACTACATCAATCTGGCTGGTGGCAAGCCCTGCCTGGTTCTGTCTGGCACACGCACCGCGGGCAAATCTGATTTAACAGGTCTCGAGCCCGTGTTTGTTTTGAAACCAAACGGCGGCAGGATTAGCCCTGGTCCTGTTCCCCAAAAAACACACAGTGCTGGCTGTTTGCAATAGCGGGGCTAAACTGGTGAGAGAGCAAGGGTTGGGATGAATGCGCTAGCTTCACAATCAGAGCTATTTTGTAATCCGTGGTTATGAAAGTGAAGGGTCGGGGGGGATGATAAATAACTACAGAAAACTCTTCCCACTTGCAGCAGCCTCATCGAGCCGACTGCGAAATGCGCGGCCGTGCTCCGGCTCAGCCCCGGCTCCGGCTCCTGCCCGGTTTATTGTATAGCGCCTCTCTTGCAGCCCCCAAAATGGAAAAGCATGCGAGCCCTATAGCCAGCACGGCTCGCTCTCGTGATCCCGCCGGAGCTGCCAAGGAGCCTTAATCTGATTTTAATACCCAGCTCCGTCCAAAATACAGCCTATCCACATTTTGGACCCGGCGACTCGCAGCACCGAGACCCCTGTCGCTGTCGCACCCCCCCCCTCCCCAAACCTCCATCCCCCAAGATCCCAGCCCGTATGCGTGGAATTGACGCTCGGCATGACTCATCCCGCAGCCCGGCTCTATCAGCCCCCACCGCGCAGCCCCCTGCGGAGCCCCCCCCCACCACTGCGCCGCCCCCTCCCCACCTTCGGGGAGCCCTAACAACCGGGGGGGTGCTTCTGTACCGAAACACATCGACCCACCAACTTGTCCACTGTCCCCCCCAAAGTGCCGGCCGATGGGGGAACGGGGGGGGCGCGGGAGTCCACGTGCGAGTGGTGCTGAAAGCGCCGGCGGGGCTGCGGGGCTGCGGCCGCCCGGGAGCCCCGGGAGGGGCGCGCACAGCCCCGCGGGCGGCCGGCTCCGCAGCCGCAGAGAGAACGGGACCGCCGCGCACCCCCGGGGCACCCGGCGGACGAGGCGGGCCCCGCAGCCCCGCTCCGGCAGCGCCAGCTCTTCCCCGGGGTGCCCCGGCAAGCAGCGGGGGGGTCCGTCCGCTCCCCCCCTCCAGTGCAGCGCGCCGGGGAGCCGCGCAGCAGAGCCCCCCCCCCGCCCTGCGCTGCCTACCTGGCTGTCAGCTAGGTAACTGAAGACGAAGGAGGAGAGATCCTCGTCGAGCAGAGAGCTGCAATACGGCCCCGGCTCCGCCATCTTCCACCTCCGCCTGGGGCTGAGCACCGAGCATGCAGCAGGCGCGGCGGCGGGAGCCGGGCGGCCGGCGGGGCGGGGAGCGCGGAGCGCCGGGGCGGAGCCGCCCGCAGCCCCCGCCCGCAGCCCCCGCCCGCAGCCCCCGCCCGCAGCCCCCGCCCGCAGCCCCCGCCCGCAGCCCCCGCCCGCAGCTGCTGCGGGAGCCGGCCACGGGGGGATCGCTGCGAGGAAGCGCCCCGGGGGCTTTGCAGACAGGCGTGGGACACCACTTTGTGTGCGTCCCTTGGAAGTGCCACCCTGTCAAACGGGGGGTGCCACCGGTCCCTGGGTCGCTCCGAGTTTGGGTGTGTAAGCGGTGGGTCCAGCGGGTCAGACCAGGGGGCACATCCAGGCTCTCTCTGGGGCTTTTAAAGTGCTCCGTAGTTCCTGCTGGAGCGCCTTCCGCAGGGACATGCACACGCAGAGGGAACCCACTTTGAGCAATGCCACTGTGCGCACCTTAAAATTGCTAGCATTTAAAAGTGGGAGCACCCAACAGCGCCAGGCACCTCTCAACAGTCCCCAGATCACCCCATTTGAAGTGATATTTGGAGATACAAAAACCCTGAGAGAGCCACGGCTGGGGCAGGGGACACTTCCAGGCTCCGTGGGTCTGTATGAAGTGGGACCACAGGACTGCAGTAAAGAGTAAAAAGGAGCAAAAGATCTTCTGATTTTCCTTGTTTTCATTTCAGCTGCGGCTGTGAGCATCTTGATGTCACGCACGTCATCTTTCTGTCTGGCGTTTTGAGGCGTATCCTAAAAGCCCTTTCAGAAATAATTAATGATGGGACCAAAAATCTCATGAATGTTCTATTTACTTACCCGTAGCAATTACATGGGAAAGAGCAGGGCTTGGCACTGCAGCCTGAATTAGCTGATACACAACCAACCAAGTGGCAACACCTGCAGCCTAATGGCTCCAAATCCTTGGTTCCCCTCAGAGTGCCCAGACAGGCCTGCAGGGTCACTGTAAAGAGCTGATGGAGCAAAGTGATGTGCAGCTATCAGGGTGGGGAGCTCTGTGCCAGGCTCTGAGGGGTGAACAGAAAGTGCTTCTCCCTCTGGCAGGAAAGGCCCACTGCCTGCCCGTGTTCTCCTTGCTGTTGTTTCAAAGTCAGAGCTGTTTCCAGCCACTCTTTTAATTCCCTCTGGCCTCCCTTTGGCTCAGGACATGTTGTGAACACCACGCAATGGAGCAACACTGGATTTTCCCTGATGATCCCAAGCCTTGCACCAAAGGGAGATGTAAGGACAGCATTTGTTGTGTCACACTGATGGGAGCTGCAGGCTGGCCTGGCTGCTGGGATGGGACAAAGCAACTCTTCCTCGTTGCTGTGCACTCTAGTACTAATTACTGAGTGCCAAAACACTTACCCAAGGTGCTTTTCCGGCTGCCCTGCCAGCAGTGAAACTTCTCTTCCCATGGGTGGGAGGCCTGGGCCCTGGAATGCCCTGCCAGGATTCCCAGCTGTAGCACAGTGGGCACAGCACAGTCAGCAGGGCCAAGGAAGGAAATTGCCTTGCTCTGGGGCATGTGCAGTTCCTTGAAGACTGAGACTCAAATTCCCAGCTGACCCTACTGATCAGTGGGGTGATCAGCAGTAATCCTACGTGCATTCCTTTCCTTGCAGAAGATACAAGTGATGAAGGCTATGGTGTGATGAAGATGGGCTCAGAACAGAAAGGAGGTTTGCCCCATCAGGGCTGGAAGGCCTTACCACACCAGTCCTTTGGGAGGAATTCATTGCACAAAAGGCAACGTTTGCACTTCAGTATCTCATGATTTCCTTTGTACCATCTGCCCTCAAGTAGGAAGTAACACTGGTGGGAATTACTCGTCAATTGTCATTTGAAAATCAAGTTGTGCATAGCTGGGTTTTTCAGAAATACCTTTTCCCTTTTGGTCCTTGTGCAAACACATTTCCTCCTCCCTTTCTCTCTAACCAAGGAGATGAGCCCTTCCCAGACTCCAGCCTGCAGGACACCCCCCTGGCAGCAGCCACCCCCAGGCATGGAGGAGCATGAGGAAAACAAAGCCCAGCCTGCTCTGCCCCATTTCTCCTTTGAACAGACAGGTGAGGGCTTCTTCCAGCCCTGCAGCAAAATTGGATGTGGCAATGGGGTCAGGCCCCCCTTCTGCTGGGAGGGGGACACAGGACAGCAGAGCACAATGGGGGCATCTTGGCCAAGTGGACTTTCTGCTGCTTCTAGGTTTCTGTGGGATCCTGCAGGATGAAGTACAGCTGCTGATGTGGCTGCAAGTTGTTGCTGACCTGCCCAACTGCAGCTCCTGACTGCTCTGGACTTTTGCACAGTCCAAGCATTTTTCTGTGCCTTTTGGTTCTTTTCACCCATGAAATGGAGATCACACCACTTCCCTGTGCCCTGCAGTTTCTGGAGGAATTGGTTGAATAACACTCATAAAAAAGGCTTCGGAAGCACCAGGAGAGAGGCGAAGGAGGACAAGATGTTATAAGTGGTGTTGTCTCCACCTTCTTAGAAGTCAGTCATGTGGCAGCCTCAGAAACACCTGCGGTGGGTAGGGATGGTGTCTGGGATGCCGTGGTGTGAATGGGACATCGCATTGCCCGTGTCACACACCCTGCGCTGTGCGCAGGAGCCGGCCAGCTCTGCCATGTGCTCACAGCTTTCCTCCTCAACCAGACCCTGAGCTTCGAGAGCAGGGCAGCTGCCAGAGCTCCAGCTCCTGCTGCTCTCTGTGTCTATGGACTCCAAGAGGTGTCAGCAGCTCTCGAGCAAAGTTAAGCCCCCTGTGCCCACCCTGGCCTGGCAGCCCTGGCTGTGCTGGAGCGCCCCGTGGCACCGCGCCACCGCTGCAGCAGCAACTCGATGCTCAGCCCGGAGGGGCTGGGGATAACATTACCGAGGTAAAATATAACAGGAAATCTTGCAAACGTCCTTTCTAAACAACAGCGAGCGAGTAATGTCATTGGGCCAGCAGCGGTCAGGAGGGGACAGGGTTTGAAGGTACCCTGAGCCTGCCAAAGGCCAGGCGTGGGACAGGGGCAGGAGCCAATGAGCGCCGGCTGGGCAGGAGCCACCCCGGCCCGGCGACCGCCCGCCCTCGCTCTCACGTTGCAGCTGCCTCTGTTTGTGGATGGCAAAATGTTGTAAGGAGCGGGCAGTGAGAGGCAGCGGCAAATGGGGCTCCTCCGAGGAGTTACAACATCCGCAGCCCCCCGCTGGTGACACTCTCTGCTTGGCACTCCCATGACATGGGGGACTGGCTCGGTGGCCGCTCTGGCTGGGGACGGGGAAAGGCTTTGTGGGCTGGCAGGAGCTCTGTGAGCTGGTGCTGGGTGAGCTGGGGGCACTTGAAGGGGAAGGTGTCCCCAGGCTGCTCGGAGCCCTGCCCTGGAGCGCTTTCCATCCACACAGGCTGCTCAGGCATGCACGGCGGTTGGCAGTGCCATGCCCAGGGTTTCGCTGAGTTTCTCTGCCTGGCTCCTTTCCATGAGCTGTGCTTTCCCTTCCCCACAGCCCTGCTCAGCACTCGGCTCAGCCTTATCCTTCACCTGAGATCACGAGCACAGGGACAGAGTGTTGCTTTCCCTCCACGCTCCTGTGCCTCTTTAGCTGTGTGCACCTGGGAGCTCCTGTCTCCTCCTCCTCCTCCTCCTCCTCCTCCTCCTCAGTTGGTGACAGGAGGGCTCTGTTATGCTTGGTGGCCAGCAAGGAGTGAAAGTCTGATGTCGTCTCTGCCACAGGGCTGAGGGACTGGCCACTGGGGCTGAAGAGGACCTAGGAAACAAAAGTGGATTTTGAGGACAAGAGGGTGGTGGGTGGGCTCCTGGCTCTGAGATCCAGCTTGTCCAGGGGGCAGGACTGAGCCTCTGGTAGTTCAGAGGTTGCCATTCCTGCTCCAAACTCCCTCAGCATCACTGGGGACTGATGTCCCACTTTGCCACAAAGCCATCAGGCAGGCACACCAGGACACCATGGACACTGCCCGTGCTGTGCCACAGCCCCCCAGGCCCCTCTCTTCGCACCTGGCAGAGGGTCTCTAGCCCCTGTGCCACCTGCCAGGCTCTCTGCAGCTCTTTCCCTGGAGCAGGGGCTGCTGCAGCTCTGTCAGAGGAGCCTGTGGTCAGCACTGAGGGCCGAGGGATGCACCCATGCAGGGGGATGCTGTACAGGCTGCAGCCTGCCCCACCCTGCAGCCTGCTCCTCTCCCAAACTGCAGCCTGGAGCGTGCTGGGGAGGCAAATCCACACAGTTATAGCAGAGAAAACCTGTCAGGAGACAAATGTGATGGCAAAGGAGCAAGAAGGGGGTTTTGTGGATGCATTGTTGAAGCAGATGGGAATTTCCTGGAGCAAGAGGCAGCGGAGGGAAGAGATGGCTCCTGCATGATGGCTCACGCTGCCCACCAGCTGTGTGGGCCGAGCAGGGGACCAGGATGCCCATTGACTCCTTATGGCACTTCCAGTGACTCATTTGTCCATGGAAGCAGCACACCCACAGCAGCTGAAGCAGCCTGTCCTCCTCCCCAGGCTGCTCTGGCACAGCAGGACCAGCCGGCCCCTTCTGCCTGGGGATGAGAGGCTGGCAGCAGCCCAGGGCACTCGGCTCATGCTGTACCTCACTTCATCTGGGGGGAGGAACACGCTGTCAGAGACCTTGCACTGCTCCTTCTGCACTGCCTGACATCCCAGCCTGCAGCCCCAGCCTGCCCCTCACTGTTCCAGGGCCGGTGCCCCCCGTGCTGCCCAGAGCAGCCTGGCACAGGGCACCAGCCAGCTGTGGGACTGGCAGGATGGCACCATCTGCTTCATGTCCCTCGTGTCCCTTTCACTCTGGCTGAGCTCGGCTCTCCCACAGCCCTGGCAGCTCTCACACTGTGCTGCCAGTGTCTGTCACAGCCCATCCACGTCACCCCACTGGCCTCTTGCTGCCCCCCCTGCTCACCCCTGCCAGCAGAGCTGCCTCTGCTCCTGGTGCTGCTGCCTGGGCTCCCTTCACTGCCCGTGCCTGCCTGGCAGGAGAGCACCTCAGCTATCTCCTGTATCCCCACCATCCTGCTGCCAGCTGCTCCCAGGAGGAGTGAGGGGCGTTGGGCTGGCCGGTTGTGACCCACGCTGGCCTCATCCTCCTCTGCTGATGGCTCTGAGCAGGGCAGATCTTCCTGCCTCTCCCTGGAGGCTGCTCAGAGTCTGGGTGCCTCTCTTTTACCTGCCTCTTCCCAGAGACATTCCATGATCACCAGAGCAGGTCCTGATCCTCCTGCACCAGCAGAGCTGGCCAAGGCAGTTAGCAGTGGAGGGATACGCTGTGGATCTGCAGCACTGCTGAGCAAGGACTTGCTGTTCCCCAAGCAGCTGTTGCTGGCAGGAATGTCCATGGGCATCTCCTGGCTCGTGACTCCCAGCCTGCCAGGCTGGCTCTGTCTGTCCCTGGGCCTCCATCTCACAGCACCCCCTCCTCCTTTGTCACCAGCTCTCCTCTGAGCATCCCCCACAGTGACTGTGGCTGTCCCCAGCCCCTGCAGCCCTGCCTGGGCACGAGAGGTGGGAAGGGGCTGGTGCTCAGCTCCTGGCACCCCCTGAGCACAGACACTGCTGTCAGAGCAGAATCCTCTGTGCAGGTGTTCCCCCCCTTGCCAGGCTGGTGAGCAAAGCCACCCTTAGCATTTTGGGGAGTTGGGGGCCAGGGGTTCAGTGGGGCTGGCTGCTGGGGGGTGGGCAGCAGGCACTGGTGCATCTCGCAGCCCTGTGCAGACACTGCTGTGCTGCTCCTCAGCACCGTCTCCCTGAGCAGGAGACACTTCAGCTCCAGCCAGTGCTATAAATAAAACCACGTTCTTTTATCCCGCCAAATAGGTTCTCATTGATTTTACCTATTCCTCCTCCTCCCCCCGAATCCCTTTGGAATGTGAAGTCAGCTGTGGAAGAGCTTGGGGAGCCGCCAGCCCGGCTGGGGAAATGCCACCCCCTCCAGCCCCTCTTCCTGGGAATAGCTGCTCTCTCTCTGGGCAGGCGGCACCACTGGAGGAGAGCAAACGAAGCTCCCTGGTGGAAGTTTGCCGGCTAATTATTTATTAATGTCCTGGCAGTGCAATCACCGGCAGCCAGGCAGCCCCTGAGCCCCAGGAGAAGGAGGAGGAGGATGGAGAGCTCTGCTGGAGGGGCTTTCTTGCCGAGGAGCTCGGGGTGAGCTGACACTGCTTCGGTGTCCGGCTGTTTTGGTTCCCCACGGCTGAGGTAAAGGGGCCCATCCCAGAGACCCTGGGAAGTGCTGAAGGCTGGTCCCAGGGTGGCTGCAGTCCCTTGTGGGTGATGGCAGCTGTGGGGCTCAACCCCCCCCCCCCCCCAGAACAGGCAGCGTTTGGATGCTGACTTGCTGCAAGCAGCTCTTCTGCACACAGGAGCTCCCCGTGCAGGGATAGCAACAGAAATAATGCAGCAAATCACAGCTCGCACAGCCTCCCTGGCACTTGAAAGCATCTCGAGAGCTTAAAAAGCTGCAAGATGCTCTCATTCCCATCCTTTCCCTGCTCCTGTGCTTAGAGGACGGGGGGAGCATCAATTTCCCCGGCAACGGGGCCCCGGTTGGGCTCGGCGGGCGCTGCCCGCACGGTGCGGGAGGCAGGGCAGCCTCGTGCTGCCCGAGCGGGGCTCCGGCTGACTCATCGCCATGCAGTATGCAATTACCACGGCAAGTGCGGGCCCCTGCTGTTCCGCACAGGTATCTGTGTCAGCCAGGGCTATTTCCAGCTCTCCCCGCACTCCCGGCTCCGGCGAGAGGTAAGAACACAGCCGCCTCGCTCCTCCGCCCGCCACAGGCACGGGCACGAGTTTCCCAGGAGCGGCGAGCCAGGGGGCTGGAGATGGCATCCCAAGAGCCCGAATTGCACAACTGGGGGAGGAGAGATCCGTGCCACTCACTGCCCACGCGTTCCGTGCTGCCGAGGGCGCAGCTCCGGCTGGGAGCGGCCGGGGGCTCGCAGCGCTGGCACCGGGCAGGCAGCGTTTAGGGCCGTCATTATCAGTGCTGGTGGCGCTGGAAAAGGAGCAGCAGGGATGGGATAAAGCACAGACTGAGAAATGCTCCGGCCTGGAAAAGCAGAGGAGGAGAGGGAGCGGGATAACGGGAGCGCAGCAGTGAGAGGCAGCGCCTTTCCCTGACGGAGCAGATAACGGAGCTCCGCGGGTCAGCGGCTCTGCCTCCCCACCTGACATCGAGTGCCTGCCGCTCCCCAGCAAGCTGTCGAGCCGAACTGCACTCAGAGAGTGAGATTTTTGGATTCCCAAAATGTTTGCCTAAGATTTTGCTCGCTGCTTTTCCCGCTGGTTGCCGTGAGATGGAATTGGGGAAAGCCTCAGGTGTTGGGAACATCTTGGACAAGGATGGAGCCCTCCAGCCACAAGCCTCGATCGTGGCAGGGGTTTTACAGCTGGGGCTGTCCCAACAGGGCAGGAGCTGCAGCCCTGTCCCCGTGGCCATGAGCAGAGGCAGCTGTGCCATCACACCAGTGCTCAGACTGGGAAGGACTGGTGTACCTTCCTGGGAAGCCTGGGTGGGATGAGTCTGCCCCGGGGGAGCAAGCCCAGCCTTGCACAGCCTTTGGGGGTTTTCCCGAGGTGCTGGAGGTTTGCTCACCTTCCCTGGGAGGGTGTGATATGGGAGAAGCCTCCACATGCGATGGAGATGTGCCTGGCGTGGGTCTGCCCAGGGTGGTGACACGATGGGTGTGTGACATCCCTGAGCCCCAGGGTGCAGGCTGTGTGGCAGGGAACATTCCAAATCCATTTTCCCTGCCCTGACTGTGAGCTGTGTTCACCACCCAGCTGGGCTCGGATGGCTGGGCCTGCTGGGGGCAGGTGTGGGGGATAATGGAAAAAGAAGGGATGAATGCATCCAAGGGGCTGGCAGGGCTGTGTTCCTCAGCATCCCTCTGGCCTTTGTCTGACCTGTGCCCACCAAAGCCAGGCCTGGGAGGGGGTGAGGAACAGCCAGACCTGTGCCTCTGCTCCAAGTGCCAGGCTGAGAACAGCACCCAGCGCCTTTGTCCTTCCCACAGCCCTCAGCATGGGAGAACTGCTACATTATTTCACTGGAAAAACCACATTAATCATCCTCAGCACCGCCTCCCTGGCCTTTGTCACAGTTTGGTGCCCCAGCAGCGGCTTTAAAAGCATTATTTATTTTTAATAAAAGCTGATCTAAAGAGCGGCGTTGGTGGGATGATAAAAATAAAAATGCAGTGGTTGTCACAACTGTCAGCATCCCTGGGAACGGGGTCTGGCAGTGCCCGGCTGCCTTCCCCCCCAGCCTGAGTGGCTGCACAGGAAGGGAGGAAGCACCAGCAGCACGTGCCTTGGGCAGCCTCTGTGCCAGGAAAGCAGCTCCTGCTCCTTATTTTAATACACAGGTGCACTTCTCTGGTGTATTTGTAATTTTCTAAATGTTTAGTAACTTTAATTTCATTTACTGCACGAATAAATGAGCAAATAGGACATATACAAATGTTGGGAATTAGCTTAAGTCTCTTCATTAAAAGAACTATGTGTTATTAAAACATCTGTGTTGCAATGTGCTGATATCACATTAGCAACAGGAATAAGAAATCCTGTTTATCCCTAGGAAACTGGATTTTCAGGGCATGGTTCTGGCAGCGTGCACCGGGGCTGAGGCTGTAAACCACAGTGCCTGGCAGCATCTCCATTTCCCCAGGGAGCCCTGCAGAGTCACGGGGCAGCATTCCATGTCCCAGGCTCCAGGGCAAGCTGAGAGCTTCATCCTGAGGCTGTCCCTGGAAAACCCTGCCTGCACTGCCCAGCCCCAAGCAGTGTGCATCAGGCAGGGGGAGAGGGAAGCATGCAGGAATTGTGCAGGAATTGAGCAGGAATTGTGCAGGAAGGATGCAGGAAGCGCACCTCACTCACTTCCTGACCATCTTTTCTCTTTCCATCACTTTTCCTTCTGGCAGGCAGGAACAAAGCTGGACTGGAGGCCCTGGGCAGAGCCCAGCTCTGCACATCCCTGCTGCTGAGCCTGTGCCTGCTCTGGCCAACCCAGCAGGTTTCTCTGCAGAGCAGAGTCAGGGAGCTGCACCAGGGCTCCTCTCAGGCTCAGGTTTCTCCTGGCTCTCCCCGAGGAGCTCCATTTGCAGAGCCCCGTGAGCAGCAGGGTTTGAATGCTGTCTGGCCGAGGCAGAGCACAGCCGTGGCTGGGACAAAACAAAACCAGCATTCACGGGCGGTCATTGAAATTCCCAGCAGCTGTTCCCTCCCGGCACACTCAGGTCTGCCCTCCTTTGCTGTCCTCAGGCACTTCCAGGGACATTTTCCTGGGTGGCAGGGGAACAAGTTCACCCATGACCAGCATCCCTCCTCCTCCTGCTCCTCCTGCCTGATGAAAACCAGCCCTGCTGGGGTGGCACTGCCTGGTTCAGGGGGTCATTCAGTGCCAGCTGGGTGCTGCTCCCTGGCAGACACCCTCGGTCACCGGCACCCCCAGCCCCTGCCCCGCCTGCCCCTGGCTCCAGCTCATCCTCATCTCCTCGTGATGCTGCCTGAGGCTGAGCCCGGCTGTGGGGGCAGCAGCCCAGGCTGTCTCCATCCCCTCCCCACAGCGGGAGAACGCCCGGGACACCGGGAGAGCCCTCAGGGATGGATGGGGCTGCGGGCCAGGCACAGCCACAGCAGCCGGAGCTGAGCACCGCCCCGAGCACGGCTCACATGAGGCAGAAATTGCTGGGGCACATGTTTTGGTCAGGCTGGGCTTAACCCCAGCCGTGCCTGGCCATGGGGCAGGCAGGGGCACGCCGGGCACGGCAGCAGGAGCCAGCCCACTGCAGGGCCCTGCCGGAGCCTGGCTCACTCGGGGAGCCAGGGCCGAACGCTGCCTGCAGCCCCAGCACGGCTGTGAGCACAAATGAGTTTAGTGGCCTCAATTTAATTCCCTTTTGGACATGGTGGGAAACAGATATAAAAGGAGGGAGAAGGGCAGCAGAATCCTGGATTGATTGGTGCTGGGATGGGATGGGATGGGATGGTGAGCTGCAGACATGTGGGAGGCATGAGGTGCCAGGGGTGAGCCCTGGGGCAAAGGGGGCTGTGCTGGCAGCAGGGATGGGTGCCACAGGGACAGCAGAGGGGGTGTCACTCCTGCTGGATGTGCCCGGTTCCTGTAGCTGGAGCCACCAGAGTGAGGGTGCCCCAAGGACAGGGCTCCTCCATCCCAGGATATCCATGGCTGCCAGGAGAATGCCCCTCTCCCCCTGCTCTCCTCACCCAGAGTGTCCCTGGGGCCAGGGCACACCCAGCCAAGGGAAGGCTGGCAGAGGGAAGGTGCCACTTCCAGCCCTCAGGAGCCAGGGTTCCAATTTCAAAAAATAAAGTGAGGTTTTCATCTGTACTTGCTTAGCGAGGTAATGACTTTATTTCTGATGTGATGCTCTTGTCCCTGATGGCTCAGGCACGGAAAGGGAGAGCTGATAAGAGTGAAGAGGCCCGGACAGAGGGATGCTGGTGGCTGCTCTGTGCCTGGCATTCCCCACCTGGATCCCTTCCAGGGGATTCCAGAAATGCTGTCAGCTCTGGGAGCTGGACTGTGGGCATGGGGAGGGCAGCAGCTCGAGGAGGTGAAAGCCAGCCCTGATAAGAGCTGGGCTCTGCCCCGTTATGGCTGTGGGGAAGGCACCAAGAGGAGCACAAGGTATTCCATACTTGGTGTGACCTGCCTGGATCATGCTGTGCCTCTGGCCTCATCCTCTTTGGGAGGAACAAACCCTCCCTGACATCCCTCTCTGCCCACCCCATGCCCCTGGGTGACTGCTGAGGCCTGGCAGGCAGCAGGGAATGTCCCTTCTTGGAAGATTTAATCACTCCCAGAGCAATCCAGCTCCATTTCTCCATCACAAGAAACAAACTGATGTGTTTTGCCTGAGGTAACTGCTTTAGACTGGGAGGGCAATCCCAACCCCACTGCACCCAGCTCCCCCCACCCTGAACAAGAAGCTGGGCAAAAGACACATTTTCTTTGCTGAGGAGGAGGTTTCTCCTCTTCCCCCATCACTTGTTCCAAGTTTGCCAGTCCCACAGAGACATGAGCAGAGCTCTGTGCAGCTGGAGGGTTAACATCTCAGCTCTTCCAAATAAATAGAAAATGACCCAGTTTCTTTATTTTCCTCTTTTCCCAAAGTCCAAACACCCAAAAAAATGAGATGGTAAGTGGAAGCCACAAATAGATTTCATGTACCCTGGCAGAGCTGGGAGATGAAAGCAGGGAAATCAGCTCCTGCTTCTCTGCTCAGACCTGGGAATGGTGCAGCACCTCTTGCCAGGGGTTCATTTCCCTGGATCAACCAAACAGGAGAGGTTTTGGGTCCGATCCCAGCTCAAATCCTCACCCGTGGAGGACCAGGCTCTTCCCAAGCTCTCCCCAGTGCTGCTCCCATCTGCCTTGTTCCAAGCATTAAGGTGAGTGGCAGAACGTGCCCAGCCTTCAACTATTCCTATCACGTCCCATCTGGAGACAGAAATCTGCCTGCTGGCTTCACAATTAAAATTGAAATGATTTGATTATGGGGCTTCATTAGTAAAAACAAACACCAGGCAGCCTCCCTCCCTCTCCCCCCACATCCCCGCCCAGCCGTTCCTCCCTGGGGCTGTTTTAGGTAAATCCCAGCCGGGATGCGGTCGGGCTCACAAAAGGCTTCGTGTCTGCAGCTTGGAGCTCCAGTCGGGAGCAACCTGAAAGAGGCAGATTTTAGACCCACAAATCTCCTTTGGGCAGAGAGGGAGGAGCAGCCCCGAGGGCTCGATGGGCTGCTGGGAGTGCCCAGCACAGCGGGGAGGAGAGCAGGATGTTTTCCATCCCCTCCGGGTCCTTCCCAGCCCCTCTGGATGCTTTCCATCCCCTCTGGGTCCTTCGCAGCCCCTCTGGGTGCTTGCAGACCTCACCAAGGGGCTCCCAGAGCTCTTGGGGCTCCTGCCTGGACTCCGTCCCCTTCATCCCATGAATCTCTGCACCTCCACACCAACCTGGCCTCGTCCTTGCTCTCCCCCTTTTCCTTCCCTGCAGCTGTAGCATCCCACGGGAAGGGCTGAGCAGGCTCACAGCAGGCTGGAGTAGGCACGGAGCAGGCATGGAGTAAGCTCAGAGCAGGCTTAGAGCAAGCACAGAGTAAGCTTGGAGCAGTCATAGAGCAGGCTTGGAGCAGGCTGGGAGCAGGCACGGAGTAGGCTTGGAGCAGGCTGGGAGCAGGCTCAGAGCAGGCTGCCCGTGGTCTGTGCAGATGCTCCAGTCCCTGAAGCATTGGCAGTTCTGGGGGAAGCAATTCAATTATCACTTGGGGCGTTGGGAACAGGCTGTGCAGGCTGGGAGAGGAGGAATGCCAATGGAGGAGGGCTCGGGAATGCTGCTGGGTTAGGGTGCACTCCCTGGGACTGGTTCTCTCCAGTAGTGGCAGGACAAGGGGAATGGTTTCCAATGGACAGAGAGTAGGGTTGGGTCAGATATTTGGAAAAATTGAAGTGTCACCAAGGCAGTGGCACTAACAGCATTGCTGTCCTACCCTGGCTTGCCTTGTGGGCTAAATCTTTAACCAGATCAAGGGTTTAACTTTATCAGTAGCTGGAAAAACGTGGCACCACTTCCTGGGGGCAAAGTATCTTGATCCCTGCAGAAATCCATTTTCCTGGGCCTCACTCAGCAGCTCTTTTGGCATGGGGACCCGTGGAGCAGGGAGCACCCAGTGCCCTATGCCACACCTGGGCTCCCAAGTGCTTTTCCCTCCAAAATCATGATTTTCACAGCCCCAAGGAGTGGGCACTTCCCCTGGCAGGGTGTGTACCTGGTCATGGCTTGCCCTCCTGGTGGGCAGTGCAGGAGGGAAGCCGCACAGAGCAGAGGCTTCTGTGTCCCCTCAGGGGAGCCCCCCAAAATCCCCCTGCCAGCCCCACCAGCTCCCCAGCCCTGGAAAACCTTGCACATCCCCTGGCCAGAGCAGGATGATTGATTATTGTTATTAGAGGTGGAGAACAGTTTCTGTGCACAGCCAGGTGGCTCAGGAGCAATTCGTCACTCACGGGTGAGGGGGGCCGGGCTGTCCCTCTGTCCCTGCCACGGTGGGAGCTCTCTGCAACCTCGGCAGGGTCCAAGGTGGCTCCGGGCGCTGCCGGATGGAGCCCAATCTGATGGGCACGGGCAGGGCTTTGGCAGCGGCACAGCCGCAGGGCAGGGCTCCACCTGAGCTGATCCCTGCGCCCCGGGGCATCCTGTGCGATAAGGAGGCGGGATGGCAGCCCCCAGCCCACAGCAGGGATCCACCCCAGCCCACGGCAGCCCCCAGCCCCACGGCAGCCCCCAGCCCACGGCAGGGATCCAGTCCCACGGCAGGGGTGATCCCCATCCCGGTGCCCCCTCCCCTGTCCCCATCCCGGTGATGCCCCCACCCAGCAGAGGGGCAGAGAGGCAGGGAGGAGACACTGGAAGCACCCACAGCCCCTGGCACAGGGGTGCTGGGGGCAGTGCCAGGCCCGGCAGTGCCAGCCCATCCCGGGGCTCAGCTGGCAGCACCAACACAGCGGGACAGGCGCAGCCGGTGCGGGCGGCGAGGGGGGGCTGTAATGACGGTCCAGCTCAGCAAAGGTAGCAGAGCATGAAAGCAATTTCACACTTTATTAGACAATTCAGGTGCCAGCTGCACCAGCCTGGAGCGAGCACTGCTGTTCACAGCTCCTCTCCTGCTCCGCAGCCCCGGTTTCCTCTCCGTGGGGCTCAGCCCTTCCTCGGGCCACGCTGGTCCCAGCAGGCACAGGCTGGCTCTACCTGCGAGGGGGGGCTCGGGCTGCTCCTCGTGGGCCACCATGGGCAGGTGGCAGGGAACACTGCAGCACAGGCTGGCTCTGCTGGGAGCCAGCTCAGCCTGGCAGCGTGGGCAACCCAAGCTCTGTGCCTAAAGCCACTAGGGCTGGCTGTGCCCTTCAGCACAGGTGGCCACCCTGCTCCTCCTGGCTCCCTCTCCAAGCCTTTTTGTCCTCTCCTTTCTGCACCCTGTGGTGAGGGGATGGCTCTGGGATTGGGGCTTGTGGCAGCTGCTTTTTCTCACACCTCCCTGCCCCGGGTGCCCCAGCAGAGCCGAGGGGCACGTGAACACCTGGGCACTCAGCCATCCTCCTGGCATCCCGGGATCTCACCTGGGAAGTGTTTCGTGGCCCCGCCGTGTCCCCAGGGAGCAGCAGGCACACGGAGCAGAGCCGGAGCTGCTCCCGGCACGTGGCCGGGCTGGCACCCGCGCCCTGGGGACACTGTCACACCCCGCGGGTGGACAATATCCAAATGCCTGCACGTCCAGGATATGAATCAGCCCGGACAGGAGTGCAGCAGCCGCGCTGGGACACCCGGAGCTGCCCCGGAGGCAGCCAGGCAGCGCTGCCAAATTCCGGGCGGGCTGGAGGGCAGGTCACGGGCAGCAGCGGCTGCCTGGCCCCGCTGCCACCTCCAGATCAGCCCTGGGCATGGCAAACCACTGGCCTGGCATGCATTTCCCTGTTTGCACGGCTCTGTTCCCCCAGTGCCAAGCCGTGGCATAGTGGCACCGAGCCAGGGCCATGCCTAACCTTGACCTGGCCTCCTGGCAAGCAGCCGGCCCTGCCCAGCTGTCCCCCCATGCCCCCAGGCACAGGCATGTTCCACCGGGCCAGCCAGAGCATTCCTCCCGGGAGAGCCTGTCCTTGAGAGGCTATTTAAAGGAACACTTGTGCCCTTTATCCCCCACCATGTCTGGGCTGGAAGAGCCCCATGCCCTCCCGTGACTCCGAGAGGGCAATTCCAGGCTCTGGGCAGCAGCAGTGCCGTGAGTTTGGGTGAATTCAGGGAGAAGGGAGGGGTGCAGGCACCCATGTCCTGCAGCCAAGCACAAGGCCCCATCCTGGGGACAGACCCCTGGGAAAGGTCCCCCGGCCATTGAGGCTGGCAGCAGGGCTGGGGGGAACTGCAGAGCCCAGCTCACCCCTTGGCACCCACAGGCTGCAGGAGCCACATGAACTCATTGCCCTCTTCCTGCTGGATGTGCAGCCCAGCCCTGACCACCCCAGACCTCCTTCCAGTGGGAAGATGGGGGCCCAGGCAGCAGCTGGCTCAGCACTCCTTGTGCCACCGTCACCTTTCAGCCCCCAAGGGGTCTCAGGCACCCGAGGGCTGTGAAGCAGGACCTGCCCCTCTGCTGCCATGGCTGGCACAGGGCTGATTGCTTGTACACACCACCGAGCTGGCAGGAAAGTGACTTGGGAGGGAAACCCGACCTGGTGGGATTTGATTAGGG
Source organism: Serinus canaria (assembly GCF_022539315.1). Lineage (NCBI taxonomy): Eukaryota > Metazoa > Chordata > Aves > Passeriformes > Fringillidae > Serinus > Serinus canaria. The sequence continues at coordinate 16,678,365 of NC_066327.1, read as the reverse complement.
ATGGAAAAATCCAGAGGAGCCACCTGCAGGGAGCTGGTGGGGTGAGCCCTGTGGCTGCAGGGCCTGGGCTGGGTGGGCAAGCTCAATGACCCTTGTCCCCCAGCCTACTCATTTTCCCTTGCTGAGGAGCCCACCAGCCTTTCCCCATGCTGGGAGCATCCCCAGGACACGTCCCAGCTCTGTCACTGCTGTCCCCTCCCAGGTTTGCTGTAGGTGAGCATTTCCTTGGGCCTTTCAATGGCACCCAGGCAGAGGTGGCTGCCCCCCAGCCACCCCACAGGTCCAGGTGAATGGAGGCTGAGCCCCACTCTGCCTCACACCAGACCCCAGCCACACACGGGGGACGCACAGGACACTGCCTGGGGCTGTCCCCACCCGCCTGGCACCTGCTCAGGGTTGGGTGAGGCCATGCCAGCCCTGCCCCACTGCCCATCCCGCGGCCACGGCTGCACTGGGGAGCCCGCGGGGAGCCCGTGGGTGGCCGGGCGTGCTGCTGCCCCTGGGCAGGGCAGGGCAGGGCAGGGCAGGACAGGGCAGGACAGCTGGCACGGGCACCTTTGATGTGGGCAGCCCAGGAGCCCAGGGCAGCCGGGGCGACGCCAGCCGGGTGCTCCACTGGCCCCAGTGAGGGATGGGCAGTGTGTGGTGCCAGTCACAGGGGGCACCTGAAGTCCCCTCTGGCACCACGGCAGGGCTGCCCACCTCAGCCCCTCAGCATCCCATAACAGTGCAACCGCGGGGAAACTGAGGCACAGACACCTCGGGAATGGTGGGAGGGGGCTCTCTCCCTTCTCAAACCAAGCCTTAGGCCAGGACCGACACGGATTGATTGTCCCAAAAACCTCTTCCATGGGACCTGTGTCAGCCGGCCGGGGATCCGTGCGGGTGGCAGGGGGACGGGGGCCCCGGGAGGGCCGGGGGTGGCGATCTCCGTCCCCCCGCGCGGGGCGGACCCCGGGCGGTGCCCCCGCACCAGCGCTCCCAGTCCGGGCCGGGCGGGCACTGGGAGCGGGTGCGGGGCGCCCTCTGGCGGCTGCAGCCCAGCGCTGCCACAGGGCTCAGGGCGCCCAGGGAGCCAAATTCTCAGGTACTCAAGCGCCCAAATAGCCAAATTCTCAGGTACTCAAGTGCCCAAATAGCCAAATTCTCAGGGGCCCAGTTTCTCAGGCTCTCAGTTTCTCAGGTACTCAAGTGCCCAAATAACCAAATTCTCAGGTGCTCAGGTGTCCACCTGCCCAGTGCCCAGGTGCTCAGGTGCCGGAGTGTCCCAGTGCCCAGGTGTCCAAGTTTCCCCTGCCTGGCAGAGGACCCCTCTTCAGTGCGGCTCCCTTGCTGCTCAATCCTGCTCTAAGCAGGGACGATGCTGCCTCATCTCCCCAGGACACATTTGTCACTTGCAGGGATTGCAGCAAATCCCTGGATAACTGCAGCCACCTGCCCTCACTCCCTGGTGCTGCTTTGCTTTGTGCCAACACACACCAGACCTGGCACCCTCATACCTCCTGTCAAAAGGTGCCTCCCAAGTGCCATCCTTGTACCCGTGTCCCCCGGGTGCCTCCCACCACCTTCCCAGCCGAGGGCTGCCTCCCTCCAGCATCTCCTGCGAGGTGTCCCAGGTGCCAGGCTGGCTGCTCCATCCTTGCCCTGCTGGGGCTGGCACGCTCACACAGGCAGGCTCCAGCCCGCCGGGTCCTGCACGGGGACGGTCACCAGGTAGCTGGAGGGCACGTAGCCCCTCTGGCCGTTCACCTCCACCAGGCTCCACTCCCTGCTGCCCTTCTTGTCGTGGGGCTCCAGCAGCAGCACGGGCTGCCCCGCCTGCAGGCTCAGCTCCTGCGGGCTCCGGGCTGCGAAGGAGAAGCCGGCCACCACCTGTGGGAGGCAGGCAAGGAGGGAGGGAGGGAGGGAGGGAGGAAACCTTGGCTGGAGCTGGGAGTCCAAGGGGGGAAGGATGCGGCAGTTCCCAGAGGGTAGCACAGCAGTGCCATGGACAGAAGGACTGGGGGCCCACCAAGGGCAGGTCTCTTGCCCCGTCCACCCTGGTGCCAGCAAGGGGGAGACCTGGAAAAGCAGATCCACCTTGCCACCCACACCAGGACTAGCAGGGAGCTGATGGTGATGCTAGAAATGGCCCCAGGGATGTCCCCCACTCTCACCTGGAATGTTGGGGTGAAGGTGGCCACCTGTGGCCTGGGAGCTTCAGGGAATGCGTAGGAATGTCTCCTGCTCTCTGTGTCACTGTCCAGGCCCAGCAGCTGCATCACAGGCTGCTGCACTTGGGCTGGGCTGTAGGGCCGGAGTTTTGCAGCAGGAACAAACCCTCGGGGACCTGCAGGACACAGACACACCCAGGTCACGGGGCCCTGCTTCCTGGCACACGCAGCACTGGCTGGAGGAGACAGGAATGTCAATTTGGCTGTGGCCTGGTGTGGCACAGCAGCCCTGTCCATCACTAGGGGACATCCAGGAGAAATCCCCACCAAAAAGGGAATTCCATGTGTTTCTGTGTGCATGGATTCATTCTCCTTCCCCAGCCATGACACTTCCCCCAAGGAATCAGTCAGGGCACCTGAACCTTACAGCTGATGGCAAAGCTCAGGTGGCCTTGGGCTGAGCACAGCCTGGAAGGGAGCACTGGAGAACACGGCCTGCTGCTTCATCCAGGATAAGAAAGGATTCAGGTGAAGCTGGCCCTGGTGCCAAGGTGAGGAGAGGCTGCCCACAGTGCCCACAGTACCTCCAGCATCCACCAGCCACCTGCTGGTGTTCCCCTTGGTGTCGGTGCTCTGCAGCAGAGCCACGATCTGTCCCCTCAGCAAGGTCAGGTCCAGGTCTCTGCTGCCACTGATGTTGCTGGTCACTTGGTAAAGCTTGTCTGGGCCGTGCTTGCTCACAAGGGAAAGGACCTTCCTCTCCTCGGCAGGGGTCAGAGGCTGGTGGGGAACACGAGACACAGGAGCATTCCATGAGACCCTCAGGGTGCTGAGGCCCTCCAGGTACTCCTGCTCTCCCTTCTGCAGGATCACATCCCAGGGACAGGTTAAGAGCAGAAACTCATTCACACTCCCTGCTCCACCCCCAGGTTTGGAGATGAGTGTCCAGAACCAGAGAGCTGAGCTCTTCCATCCCTGGTTATCCCCAGCTCTCAGGGGCCTGGGGGAAACACTGTGGCAACCCCTGGGCTCCATCTGAGCCAGCCTCCCCACCCAAGGGCATTTTCTGCACTGGGAAGCCACAGTCCAATCTCTCTCTATCCAGCTGGCCTAAGCCATGCCCTGCCCTGCCCCTACCTGTGTGCCAGGGCTGGGTGCCACGGTCTCAAAGGCCTGGCAGAAGGCACGGAGCTGGGCACCCGACTGCTGCAGGCTGTCCTCCATCACCTTCCAGAAGCTGGGCAGGGCCATGTGCCCATGGGGCAGCTGTGGAGACAGACTGGGATCAGGGAGGGCCCTGAGAGAGGAAGAGCTCTGGGCAGAGGCAGAAGGGAAGCAGGAGGAAGAACAGGGGGGAGAAAGCAAAGAACAGACCTGACCACTAAATTCACCTTGCACAGGGGATCAAAGGTGCTCTCTCTGAATTTGATCTGCACCTTCTTCTCCTGGTCCTCGCTCAGGGCTGAGCTCCACCCCAGGGCTTCTGACAGCCCTCAGTGAGGAGTTTTGAGCAGTGAGGAGTTCTGGGAGACATCTCCCAGGGGATGCAGCTGGGGGAGGTTTCCCTAGCCCAGGAGCTGCCTTTCTCCTCCCTGCCTTCCTGGCACAGGGCTCTCAGGACCTCTGAGCTCACACTGATCACTCAGACAGCAGCACATCAATAAATTACCAGTAGTGCCCACAAACAGAAAGCAGGACAGTGTCTGACAGTGCAGAAGAGAAAATTTGGCTTTTTCCAGGCAGGAAGGAAGGGAGATCCTTCTTACAATGCTCCACAGGGAGCTGTGTGTCTGCAAGGACAGGTGGGCCACAGCAAACCTTCAGTGCCCTGATGTCTGAGAGCTCTCCCAAACCTGGAGAAGGCAGTTCTAGCTCAGCTCCTGTGCCTGAGGGGTCCCACTCACCTGCTCCAGCTCCTTCTCTGCGTGGTGCAGGACCTGGGCAGCCAAGTCCAGCTGCAGGGCACTGAAGGAGCGCAGGATCTGCCCCAGGAGCTGCACAGCCACCTGGTTGAACCGGGGGAGCTCGGCCACCAGCAGGTCATTGATGGCCAGGTAGGTGTTCATGGCAGCCTCCTCATCATAGCTCACACTGCCCATCTCACTCTTCCTCTCCTGGATCTCCTCGTAGTCCAGCAGCTTGTCCAGGCGCTTCTTGACCAGCTGCTGGGGCCCCTCCAGCATGTCTGAGAGGCTGCAGAGGGGCTGCCACACCAGCCTGTCCACACGCTGCTTCTGCCAGGTGAGAACCCCAATTTCCAGGTGAGCCCCTCGGACAGGAGCAGCTGCCAGCACAGGGGCAGGGGGCAGAGGCCTGGGGATCTTGTGTGGAGTGGGAAGCCCCTGGGACATCTTTCCCTGAGGGCACACAGAATGCCAACCAACACAAACCCTTGGGAGGGAACATGACACAATTCCAAACTCGTGCTCCGTGGAAAAGCCTGGAATGGCTCAGAGCAGTCTGAGCTGAGTCTCCCCCCATACCCCTTCCCAGAATCCATTTAAGGGCTCTCTGCCCCTGCCTTGGGATGTTCTGGTCTCCTCCCCATCTCCCTGGAGGCACATCAGGCACACACTGCAGCTCACCCCAGCCCTGGCTGGGCTCAGGGGCTGTGCTCTTGCTGTGTCCCTGTCCCTGCCCTCCCTTCTCCCCCCTGGAGCTGCTCCCTCCCTCCATGTGCCAGGGACTGCAGATGGATCCTGTTACTCCTGGCTCTGCCTGCTAAGCTGGGCTCTGGGGGACCCTGAGGACACTGGGGTGCCCTAAGCTCCTGGCTGCCAGCCCCCAGTGTGCCCTGGCAGAAGGAGGGAGAGCTGAGGGGGATGTGCAGGGCAGGAGCACTCACAAACTCGGGGAACACGGTGCTCTGGAGGAGCTCGGAGAGGCGGCGGTGCTGCTGGGCTGGCCCCTGCTCCATCTGCAGGTCACAGCGGTGCGGGGTGGGCAGCAGGAACGCCTGTGAGGGAGGCAGCACCACACTCCTTTAGCTCCTTCTCAACAATCCTGTGTGGGCAGCCCTTGTCAATCTTTCCTGCAAGGTCTTTCCAGCCCAGGAATCGCTGCTGAACCCTCGGCCAGTTCCGGAGGCTTTCCTGATAATGCTGTGTCTGGGGATTGCATGTTTTGCCAGCACTCAGACTTTCATTTTTCTCAGATGCCCCAAGGGATTTCCATGAGAAAATCGTAGCAGCTGCTGACCCAGGTGATTTCAGAAGGGCAATTTGTTGTCAGGACTGATCTGGGGGCATTTCTGCCTTATACACATTATTAAAGCAAGAATTCCCAGGCTGAACAACACCCGGCCTTTTCAATCATTTAAGACCTTGAAATAACGACAAGTTTAAGGACGGATTATTCTCAACTGACACCAGCTCAGACAGTGTTGTCAAAGGCTCAGCTTTGGTTTAAACTCCCCTGGACCTGAGCAATCCTTGGGTGTTGTGCAACTCCCTGACACAACAGCTCAGCTGCAAATCCCTGAACATCCCCAACAGCTCCTGCTTTCCACAGGGCTTGAAAGTATTCCACAATCCCAAGGAACAGCTCCCGAGGGGATGGGGCCAGTGGTCAAGGTGTTACCTTTAAGTGGCCCAGGTAGGATGCCATGTTCTCCTTCAGTGTGGCCACACTGGATGCCACACACTGGAACTTCTCTTCCAGGTCATCATATTCCTTGTCCTCAGTCTGGAAGGAGAGAGGCAGCTTGTCACCAGCATGGGCAGGGCTGATGCCCATTACAGCAGCCAGGCACCTTCCTGGAGCTCACAGGGGTGGGACAGACAGAGCAGACCCTGGGGGGCTCCATGAATCTGGAAAGGGCTCAAAACATCGGTTCAGGCAGCAACAAAGCTCTTGGTGTGGTCATGGTGCTGAGGAACACTGGGGTGTCTTTCCTTTTCTGGGGGGCCCAAGGGTCCTGCAGGTCCTTTGGGGGCCAAAGTGCTGCCCTGCAATGCTCTGGGGTAAGGAGTGAGGCATGTCCCTGCATTCCTCTATCCCACTGCTCCTTGGGATGATGGAGGACCAGGAGGCAGCACCAGCCACCCCTCCCCATACTGGCCTTGTCCTCCCTATTCTGCCATTAAGGCACTTCAGAAGCAGCAAAATGCCCCAGAAATTATGCAGGGAGAGGCAGCAGGTGCCCGGGGTGCAGGTGAGGGCTGCCCACCTTGGCCACGATGCCAGCCTCGTGCATGAGGAGCCGGCTGAGGCGCGTGGTTTTCTTGGCGATGGAGTGGGTGTTGAGGCGCGCCAGGCGGTCCCGCAGCGTCAGGTGCTCAGCCTTGTTGTATTTGGTTGCTGCCTCGGGGGGGAGGGCACAAAATAAGGGGAAAAAAGATCAGAAGAGGAGACTTCATGGCTGAGCAGGCAAGGAAGGTGAGCAGCACAGGGGATGATCAACAGGATAAGCACAAGCCACATCAAAGTAGGGAAGGACTAGGAAAACCAAAGAGAAAGGTGAGCTCCCATCTCTGGGGAGCCTGATTTCTCCTATCCCAAGGGCAGAATTGTTATTCCCCATTCCCCAGCCCCAGGAATGTGGATAGACTGGTTTTGTCCTCAGCCCCTCCATGCCACCCTGCTCCTGCAGCCTTTGGGTCTTACCCAGAGTGGCACTGACAGGACCAGAGCAGTTCCAGGAGCTGCCTGCACAGTCTGCAGCTCTACCAGGCAGGTTTAAGCGTAGGGCAGGAGAACTTTGAACTGATTTAAGTGGGAATTAGTGCCCAGGAGACCACTGGGTGCTGTGCCCCCTCCTGCACCGAGGCCCTGGCCACTCACCCACTTCCCGGCGCTGTTTGTACTCGTTGATGTTGGCATTGACCTGGGCCATGGCACGAGCTGCTGCCTGCAGGGCTGAGTGGGCACTGAAACTGCTCGGGGTGTTCTCCAGGATCTTCCCCAGCAGCAGAGGGTACTTGGTGACCCTCTGCACGGGCATCACCAGGAAGAAGCTGAGGTCTGAGGCGCCCGTGTGAGGCCTGGTGGAGAGGGGAATTGCTCAGGGTTGGTGTGCGGGGCTGCCTTCCTGCCCTGCTGCTCTCCATGGCTTCTTTGGGACTGTTTGAGGGAGAGAGTAGCCCAGATGTTGTGGGGCATTTCTGGCTGCTCCCCTCCAGCTGCAGGGGACTGTCCCTGCCAGCCCCAAGGGCAGTGCCAGCCCTGGGTGTCCTGCCTCCCTGAGCAGTGCTGTGCTTGTCCAGCCCTGGACAGAGGTCAGTGGGCAGCAGGGAGGGAGGGCGTTGGCAATGTCGCCTTTCCCACCCCCAGGAAGGCACCCATCTCTCTGTTGGGAATCACATCACCTGTGCCCTAGGCAGTGAATCCCAGGAGCTCCTCCACTGCCACTCCTGATTCTCCTGCCTCTGACAGTGTTTGTGACCCCCCCGATAGTTCAGGTCCCCCAGGGCCAGCCTCTCTGCTCAATGTGTCTCTCTGCTCAATGTGGGGAGGATGTGCCCTCCTTGGGGAAGGCAGCAGCTGTGGATGTCACCCATCCCTTCTTTTGGGATCCATCATAAAAGATTCTGAACCAAGGGTCCAGGACAGGCTGACAGGAAATGCCACAAAGGTGGTGGCCACGATATGACACCCAGCCTGGTGACACAGATCCATGCAGGCAGCTTGTCCCGAGAGGGGAAGGGCAAAGCCAGGATGTGAAACAGAGGCAGGGAGGTGGTGCCTAAGCAGCAGGGACCTACACGGTGGCATTGAGGGTGTCCAGGATCTCCTCCTGCAGCCGGGGGTCCTTGCGGTAGCTCTCCACCAGCTGCAGGGCATGGTCGTAGCTGGCACAGTAGATCTTGTAGACTGCCTCCATCTCTTCCTTGAACTCCTGGAACAGCGTGCCTGGGGAAGGAGAGTGGGGCTGGAGAGGAGGGTCCTTTCCCATGAGAAGGCAGGGGTTTATCCCCAGCTGCTGGAAGGACAAAGCCAGTGGAGCAATGCCAAGCATGCCAGGGCAGGGCTCTGCCCCCCAGGCACCCTGCTAAGCTGGGCCTGCTGCTGTCCCCATCACCCTGCAGGCTGGGCAGGTCAGCCTTGCCCCATGGGTGGACACAGTGTGGTGGCATCAGCACTTCCCAGAGCCCAGGGCAGGGGGCAGGGTGGGCTGGCACACCCCCACACGGGGGCACGGGGCAGCCATTGGCACTGTACCACTTACTGATGGAGAGCAGCTGCTCCTGCCCCTGGCCAGCTGTGGCCTCCAGCCCCTTCAGGAAGCGCCTGGAGACATGGAGGATGTCGTCAGTGTTAGAGAAGAGTCCTTCCAGGTCCAGCTCAGGCAGCTGAAGGGAACAAAGATGCCCCAGGCTAAGCCAAATCTATCAGAGATGGACCATGTGCTTTAGAGGCACTGCTGGTGACCTTCTACCTGTCCCATGGGACAGCCCAGTGAGTGATGCCATGTTTCAGGAGGCTTTGGGGATGCTGAGATCTGTCTGGGCTCCCAGGTTAAGGTCACAGGGCGGCTGTACTGGGTCAGACCCAATGTCCATCCAACCCCAGAGCCTGGCTGGTGAGGGGGAGCACAGGAAGGTGGAAGGAGCACCTGCAGTGATTTGGGCATCTCACAGCTCTGGGCAGAGTCCCCCTGCAGTCCCCAGGCCTGGCAGGGTGTGCCCCAAGTCACCTGCTTCTCCTGGAGGTGTGCCCGGATGTCGGACACGCACAGCTGCATGTTGTTCACGTAGCTGGCCTCGGTGCTGAGGAGCTCCTCCACGGCCAGGCGCTGGCTCAGCTCCATCCTGTCACAGGGCATCTCCTCGTACACGGCCTCTTCAGCCTCAGCTGCATCCTCAGAGTCGGGCTCTGCACTCGCCATCTCTGCTGGGCACTGCAGGGGTGGCAAAGGCAGCCCTGGGACTGGTGCTCTGGTGCCCAACCCAGCTCAGTGCCCGTGCTCCCTCCCCTGGACCCCACAGCACATCCCCATGGACACTCAACCCATCTGCACACTCCGAAACCATAAAACCATCACGTGCTGTGAGGCAGGAGCAGGCTGGCTGCAGACACCCACGTGTGGCAGGCAGGGACTTGCCACACACACGTGCCCACACTCCGGTGACCACGTGTGGGGCTGGGGTGCAGGCAAGGAGACCCCCAGGTGCCAGCAGGGCCTGGCAGCTGCCACCCAGCACTGGGACTGTGTAGGGACCCATCCCCATGGGCAGAGAAGGGTTTGCCACCTCTGCTCCAGCTCCTTGCTGCCAGGGCCAATTGTTCCCACTTTGCCTTGGCTGCCAGCGCCTGGCACCTTGCCTGGCATTCAAGGGTCCTGTTCAAAGTACAAAGAGTGGTTCTGCAGTGCTGGAACAAGAGATGTTTCTGTGACAGCAAGAGCTGCTTTAAAAGCCACTGGGATGGGGGAGAAGTGGGCAGGGCTGCTGCTGCCTCTGCCAGATGTACTGGCAGCCCCTGGTACGCAATGTCAGGGCCCTGAGTGGCACAGCACACTCTTCTCTCCTCTCTGCCATGGAAAATCTGAGCTGATTCCTGATATTTTCTTCTCAGGAAACACACTCTGCTCTAACTGATACCAGGGAGGATGAGCAGCTCCCAGAGCATCACAAACAGCGCTTGGCTGCTGGCAGCAAGGCCTTGAGAGAGAGAGGTGTGGCACAGACACAGCTGGGCTGTGACCAGCCCCCAGCCAGGCAGGATTCCTGCCAGCCTCCCTGCGGAGGAGGAGAGGAGCAAAGGCAAGGCAGAGGTGGCAGATAAAAGCCAGATGGCACAAGCAGCAGCACAGACTTTGCCCTGCCCTTCCTGCCCAGCCAGTGCCAACCTCCACAGCCAGACTGCACCATGCCAGGTGCCCCCTTTGGAGGCTGCAGCCCCTCTCCCTGTCCCCACCGGGTCCAGCTGACAAGTGGCTGATGCAGCTGCGAGCCGTGGACAGGGTCACTGTCCCCTCCTGGCACTCGCCTACTGCTGGGCTTGGCACAGCAAGTGAAGTGGCACTGGACCTCCACTTGCCCAACAGGGGTGCGTCACCCTGCCAGCTGTCACCCCTGGGACTTGGCTGCCTCCCCTGCCTGTGGCATGGCATTGGCTGAGATGGGACATGGGGAGGAGGAGCCTTTCTGCACCCCTCTGCATGCTTCTGAGGTGTCCGGGCAGAAGGATTCCCATCAAGGACCAGTGTCCTCTGCCTGGGGTGGCAGCAAAACCCCAGTTCAGTGGAGGCAGGTGGAAAGGCCCGATTTGAGACACCCCCTGAGCCCTGGAGGGGTGCTCTGCAGCTCAGGGCATGCCAGTATTGGGGTGTCCCTGGTCGCTGCAGCAGCATCCCCAGAGCACAGGGCTGCTCTGGGAATTTCCCCAGGGTGCAGAAACCTCGTTGGCTCCCCTCACCTCCTGGCCTGAGACCTCAGTGGGACAAGGGGGCAGTGCAAACCGAAGCCGCAGCATTTCTGGCCAGCGTTGGAGCAGGCACACAGCGCAGGAGCAGGTTTCGTTTTCCCAGCTCCCTCACAGGCAGCTTCCCGCATTTGAGCTGTCACTGCTGCCTCGGGGACTGCCAGCATCCCTGTCCCTATTGGGGCTGCCACTACCCCTGTCCCTAAGGGGGCTGCCAGCATCCCTGTCCCTATTGGGGCTGCCAGCATCCCTGTCCCTGAGGGGGCTCCGGGCATCGCTGTCCCTAAGGGGGCTCGGGGCATCCCAGGCCGTGACGCGGAGACCGGCCCGGCCCTCCCCGACAGCCGCGCACCGGGGTCACCGGCTCCGGCCCCGCAGCTCCCACCGCGCCCCAGAAGCGTCACCGCCACTCCTCAGCCAGCCCAGCCTCGCCTCTGCCCCCCGAAATCCCGGCCCCGGCTCTCACCTGCGGAGCGGGCGGGATTGCGCAGGTCGCCGTGCCCGGCTGCGCTGCCGCTGCTGCGTGCGGTGACACCGCAGCCGCTCCGGGCGGGCACGGGGGGATCCCGAGCGGGGTATGATCCCGAGCCGGGGATGATCCCGAGTGGGGCTGATCCCGCCCAGGGGGCCCGGCCCCGCCGGTCCGGGCCGCGGCAGCCGCCGCCGGTCGGTGTCGGGCTGAGCGGGGCGGTCCCTACGCACGCCCGGCGGGCGGGAGGGGGCTGGCGGCCGGCCCGGCCGGCACCGGCTGGCCCCGAGCGCGCCGCCCCCGCCGCACCGACACCCGGCACGGGCTCCGGTTCGCGAGAACAGCGGATCCCCCGGTCTGTACCGGCCCCCGGAGCCGCCCTCCGTGGTGCCCCCCGTCCATCCAGCCCCCGGTGCTCTGTGCCGGCAGCAGCTGCGGGTGGAGGGCAGGGGACACACCGGGAGAGCAGGGGACACAAACTCGCCCCTGTCACCAATAGCAGGGACCGGTCCCCCATGTCTCCCTGGCATCGCTGTGGGAGAGGTACAGCCCCAGTGATGCCTTGCTGTTCCCACAGCCCATCCCAAACGCTCAGGGCTCCCGCCGTGTTATCCCAAGGTCAGGCGTGTCCCCGGCACTGCCCCGCTGCTCTGCCGTCCCTTACCAGCTGCTCAGCCTCGGGAACGGGGACAGAGAAAACAGAAATGAAAATATAACCGAGGAAGCTGTTGCCAAGATTAGGACATGGGGAACCAGTGCCTACTTGGCATGAAGTTGTTTTTTTCACTTGGTGAAGTGTTTACATCCTTATAAACAAGCTATTGAGAAGAGAGAGGTGTTCCCTCGTCCTGACCACAGGGAGGGGATGGCAGCACCGGGGTTTTTCCAGGCAGACCCACAGTGTGCAGAAAGTGTCGCTGTGAAAAGTACTCTGAGTTTTTCGGTGACTCATGCAGGACAAGGCAGCGTCTGTGACCAGATCCAAAACTCCCCATGGGCCAGGACAAGCTTTCTGGCACTTCCAGCCCTTCCCTCTGGTTTCCTTTGTGGGACCCTTTCTGATATGGGCTGGACAGGGCAGCACGGAGAGCCACATGCACCTGCTCCACTCACTCCCAGCCAGTGCTGGTGCCACAAAGGCCATCCTGTCCCTCTGCTTGTCCTGCCACAAAGGCCAGCCTGTCCCACTGCTTGTCCTGCCTGCCTCCCATCCTGCCCACAGAGAGACAAAACTCATGGAACTGGCTGGCTGGGTGGCTGGGGTAACGCATCCCAGGAGAATCATTCCGAGGCTGGTCTGTGCCATATGGGAGTGACACGGCCACAGGAGGGACCACACACGGCTGGGCAGCGAGGGCATTACCTGTCTGTGGCCTTGGGCACACAGATGTCCTTCGTCCCTTGCCGGTGGCAGCAGGGCTTCTGTCCTTGCCCAGGTGCTCTCTGAAGCAGCAAGAGGCCCTTTGGGCTGGCAATGCTCTGATGCCACGAGTTCTCAGCTCCATCTTACTGCCATGTCCAACAAAGCCATGGGGACACATCACAGCTGCTTTGCTCCCATCAGCACATTGTGGATGATCCAGAACAGGAGCCACGAGGGAATCCCAGCAGGGCAGAGCTCCCTCCTCCCCCAGCATCTTCATCCCACACCCCCAGCCCCAGCTCCTCCCCGGCCAGCTCACACCACGGGTGCTCCCTCAGGCACATTTCCCATTCCAGTCTGGTTTTTCAGAGGCAGGATAGCCTGGCTCCAGCGAGTTCCTTGCAGGATGGGCTTGTCCTCCTTCCTGACAGCTCCTTCCCTCAGCACAAGCTGTTTCCTTCCTGCTCTGCTGATGGCTCCACACACCTCCCGTCCAGCCCCGGGCTGGGGCTGCGGCTCCACTCACCTCACCTGGGTGGCTCAGGGAGCACCGGGAGCGCTGTGACACTGTTGTCACCGCTCCAGGGCTGCGCAGGAGGTGCGGCAGTGGGCTGGCTGCCCTGGCCCGGCTCTCCTTACACGAGGAAAACAAACAGGCGCCGGCTGGTCGACGGCAAGTGTTTGTGTCCCAGAGCTGTGCTCTGGTGAAGCCAAGCTGAAGTGTCCCAGCAGGGTGGGCTGTCCCCTGGCACCCAGCTGGGTGGGCTCCCACCCTGCCAACACCTCACCCTGGAATGGGGTTATTTCCACCCTACATCTCACCCTGGACTTGCTGGCTCCTGCAAAGCCTTTTTCTGTTTTGCCTTTTCCCAGCTACGCCAAACATTAATGCTCGGGATATGGGGATGAAAGCTAAAGCCATCAGGGGGCTCTCTGGGAACACTCCAGACAAGCTTGGAGTTAAACAGGGCTTGATCAGAAAATAAACACAGCTTCCAGCCATGCAAAGCACCACAGCTCGGGCTCTGCCTAATAACAGCAGGTGGGGGGTTCCTCCCCCAGCAGCAGGTTTGTACAGGAAAGTTACATTTCCTCAATTTAATCTCTTCCATTCTTACTGTTCTTGGGACTTCTTTCCTCTCTAGAAAGGACCTGGTGACCACAGGATGGAAAGGAAAACACAGGGAGAAAAACAGCAGCTCAAGAATGTGCTCCCAGGTGCGTCCTAATCACAAAACTTCCTCCCACACAGGGAGGCAGGGCTCAGAAGTGAACTTTGCCTGTAGCCTCAGTGTGTGTGCTGTGCAGCTCCAGCCACTGGAAAGGAGGGAAAAGCCTGTGAAATTAAAGGTTTTCATTCTGCTGAGCTTGCCACCAGCATGAGCAGCTCCTGAAAAACCACAGGGATGCCATTGCTTCCTCTTCCTTCTTCCCTCCCCAGATAATGTGCTTAGGAGGGAAGGAGGGCTGTGCCTGCCTGCTCAGGATAATCCCATCAGGTACTCAGCCAGGACTGCCAGGCCGGTGGAAATGCTGTCAGCTCCAGGGGTCTGTATGGAGCTGCAGGCTCCAGCCCATGCCTGCAGCACGAGGCAGAGCACAGCCTAAAAATAAGCAGATAGGATTCGATCTAGGCAGAATAAATGAAGAGTCAGCTCTTTATTTTCAAGAGGGTTATTTATGGGCCTTGCAGAGGTCTCATTCATGGAAGAGGCTTCAGTGCTTCTTGGTCTCTCTGAGGCTACAGCATGGATCCTCCTGGACCCATGTTTTTGTGGTAGAAGCTTCATGTCCACCAGCCTCTCTGGTCCTTCCCTCTCCCCTCTGCTGTCCTGCCTTGCTTTCCTACACCAAGATTTTCATTTCTCTCCCAGGGCTGGTGGCTCTGGGCTTTTCACCCACTTGTCACAAATCCCTGTAGCCAGCTGAGCCAGCTGGTGCTGACAACAGCTCAAGGAGAAAGGCAGAGTCTGGTGTGAGGGCACTGAGATGTTCATATTTCTGCCCTGACAGAGGATCCTGCTCTCTCAGGACCAGCATGGAGAATGCAGACTTGTGCACAGTCCACGGGCACCTGGGCTGGAATGCAGGCAGAGATGGAGGTGTCTGCAGCATCCTGCAGCTCTGGCAGGAAGGACACATGTCCCCAGGCCAGCCCAGCCCCACACATGGCCACCCACACCCTTGCCCAAATCATCCCACAGGGCACCCCACTGAGGACCTTCTGCCTGCAGCAAGGAGGTAACAAAACATGAGAAAAGTAAGAAGAGCTCAGAAAATTCTGGTGGTTTCTGCTGATTACTCATTTGTACTAATCCAATACTGATCTCCTCCCTGCCTGACTTTGTAGGATTTCTGCTCCAACCACGTCATCATAACCACCCACCCATGGAGCTGGAACTCCACGTGAGCTCCTCCTCCTCCTCCTCCCCCTGTGGGCACCCCACACACCCGGGCACCCCGGGCACCCCCTGCCCACAGCCAGCCCCAAGTGCTGCCGCTCTCCTGCACAAGGCGAGGCAGTGAGAAGCCAAGGGGAGGCACATCCCCTCAAGAGTCACCTTCTGCTTTGGGATCAGGCATCTATGGAGTCCCACCAGCTCCTCCAGGCAAATTCCTGCAGGACTGGTTGTTCTGGAGTCGCAGCAGCAGCTGCTGCCTGCGCAGGAGGAGCTGCAGGAGCTGGCTTCTCTTGCTTCAGAGAGAAGGGAGGGGTGCCAGGGAGGTGAGAGCCCCTTCAAGCTGCTGAGCCAGTCCTTGGGCAACCTCCCCATCCCTTTGCCCACTGGTGCACCCAGGAATGGCTGTGCCATGACAGGGCTCGTGTCTCTGCCACAGGCAAGTGTACCAGGTGCCCCTTGAGAGAGCCACTGGGTGTTGTTTCACTACTGAGGGCAGAAACCCAGCCCAGGGGGCTCAGCTGGAGCTCACAGCACGGTGAGGACACCTGAAGCAAAGGCCTGGCAGATCACCAGCTCCACGCTCTGCTGGGAAGGAGGGCAGCCCTGAGCTTTGTGCTACAGCCTGGGGAAGTTCACAGCCAAGAGCCTGGGGATGTTCAGGGCCAAGAGCTTTTTTGTGGGAGCAGCCTACTGCCTGCGTCCCCCTTCATTTTGGGAGAAATGATCACCAGATGCTTCAGAGAGCTGGGACTGCTGGGGCTGCCAGGTGCCTAGGCTGAGAAAACAGGGAGATGTGGCTGAACAAAGCCAGAAGGGATGAAAAGTAGTGGAGGTGGAAGGAAAGCTCCAGAGGTCCCTGGAGCCTCAGCAGCAGCAGAGAGGCTGCAGGGCCAGCTCATGGTTTTGCCCACACATCCTCCTCTCCCCACCACATCACATCAGAGCAGGGAGGCTGTTTGACTGGGGAGGAGTTTGTTGTGAAAAAACCCCAGCAGCTCATGCCATGGAATATAAAATGACAGCCAGGAATCCCAGTTCTGGTGGCACTGAGGTCTGCCAGCTCAGCCTGGGTGCCGGGTACAGCTCAGAATCCCCCATACCTGTGGGGTTAGCCCAGCTCTGGCCGTGTGGAGCTTCCTGCCAAAGTGGCAGCGCCTGTCCAAGGTTACTCTGCCTGTCCACTGCTTCTGCTGAGAGCAGAGCTCCCCTGTGTGTCAGCAGCCATTGCTTCACCTCCTCCCTCCAGCCACAGGGTGGCTGCAGTGTCAGAGGGACGTGTCCATTATTAATGAGTCTCCATTATTAATGAGATTCCAGCTCCTGCAGCCGCCCTGACTCACCAGCCCACGCCCCAGCTCCTCCCCAGGCCATGCTGGTGAGAACACCAGCCCTGACACCCTCTGCCAAGCCTGGCTCCTGCTCTGGGCCAAGGGGACCAGGGGGCCATCCTGCAAGGATGGGGAAGGAAACCTGGATTGTGAGATCTGGCCAGGCCAACCAGCACAGCCCTCAGGGACAGGGGAGGGACAGAGGAAAAAGCTGCCAGGCAGAACAGTTGTTACAGGCAGGAAAGGAAGGGCTGGAATTAAGGGCTTGTTTTCACAGCTAAGGGATGTTACCTGTGGGGAGCCATTGAGTGTGTCCACAAATTATCTGGAAAAGGGCAGGGCCAGCAAAGTGACTGTGTTTGGCACCAGCACTGAGCTCTTTGGAACTGCTGGTCCATGTCTCTGAGCAGAGGACAGCCAAGGGAACTCAGGAAAGGACAGAGAAAACACAAAATCCTCTCCTAGCACTGGTAGCCCAGTGATAGACTCTGAGTGGTGCATCTCCTCCCAGGAAGGGAATCCTGGGGGTCGTGCAAAAAGATGATTTCCAAATGCCTGGAGCAGAGAAAGCAGAAAATTGACTGTTGGAAATGAGCGGGGAAGAAGCAGAGGATGAGAAAGGAAGCACTGGCACTGTGCGAGCTGGGGATGTGCCCACGCTGAGGATGCTGCCTGCAGCTCTCCCTGCTTCCTTGTCTCCAGAGGGGTGTGGAAGAGGCTCAGAGAAGGGAAGCAGGGATGCCCCAAGCTCTGCAGCAGCCTCTGCATGAGGAATGACACCGTGGGCAGGAGAAGGGCTGTGATGCAGATCTGCCCTGCCTTGGGAGGCGTGTGAGGGCAGGGAGGGTGATTACTCACCAGCTCTGCCCCTGCAGGAGTACAGGCTCCAAACGAAACTACCTGCAGGGAAGTTTGGGATGAGGATAAGGAAGTGGTTCTTGGTGCAATGTGTAGTTAAACCATGGAGCTCCCTGCCACAGGATGTGACAGATGCAAAGCATTTAAACAGGAACGGGATGAATTCATGGAAGAAAAATCCTTTGGGTTATTGAAGACAAAGAACCACCACCTCTTCCTTAAGGCTGGAGGTCTGGGGGGAGCTCAGGGGATATTCTTGGGACAAGAGCACTGCAAACATCTGCTGTGGGCCACAGCCAGAGCCAGAGCATGGGTGAGCTGTCCCATGGCTCTGACGTGCTGTCCTGAGATAGAACCAGAGATCAGGAGCTTCCTGGGAACATGGCACACCACTTCCTCCCCCAGGGAATGCTGTCACCTGCTGCAGCCCAAGGCTTGTTCACCTTGTGTGAACACTCAGCACTCCTTCCTTCCCTTCTGCAATGAGGCCTTTTTTGTCTCTCTGCTGAGGGGAGGCAAGTCCCACATGTCTGAATTTTCTTGAGTATTTTCCAAGTGAAAAGTCTCCTCAAGAGAAGGCAGATGGGATCCCAGTCCTGCAAGTGTGGCTCCACCATCCCAGGCTTGCTGTGAGGGGACATTGTTCAGTT
Organism: Serinus canaria; assembly: GCF_022539315.1. NCBI lineage: Eukaryota > Metazoa > Chordata > Aves > Passeriformes > Fringillidae > Serinus > Serinus canaria. The sequence continues at coordinate 16,660,778 of NC_066327.1, read as the reverse complement.
ACCACACATTCTGGGAACACAGGGCACTCTGTGTCCCTCTGGAGGCAGGGTCACAGGACACCTTGGGACAGCATGGGGACTGCCTCACTCAGGATCCTCAGAAGTGATGGGTCCTGGGCCTGAATCACACGAGATTTTGATCTGCTCCCCAGGTACTGGTGGGGTTTGGACTGGGCCAGTAGCACAGTAATGGGGGTGAGATGTCCTGGCTGGGTGACATTTCTGTGCCAGGCATCAGCCACCACCTCACAGACCCGCAGGAGCTGCTCAGGAAGGAGTGTGGCTGTGAGAGCTCATGCAGTGACAAATAATTCTGTCTGTATTTTCAGCAAGTCTCAGTGCCAAGGAGACCAGGCACAGGGCAGTGACTAGCAGAGCTGTGCTCCCATCATGAAGCCACTCTGCAGCCAAATCTGGTCCCTCCAGCTCTGCAGCAGGGACCAGTCCCTGCCAGGATGTGCTCCCCCTTGGCAGAGGATGATGCAGAGGGAGCCTGTGCTGTGTGTGCAGAGCTGCAGTCAGTGCAGAGCAGAAGGGAGGTACATCCTTGACCCCTGCTGCTCCCACATTTGCTTTTTGGGTGTTTGTGGAGCACCCTGCTCTTCAAGGCACCCAGCTGTTTCCCAGGGCTGTCCCCCAGAGCAGCAGGTCAGCCCACAGCTGCCTCATGTCACAGAGCCCCGGCCCAGCTGTCCCCACAGAGCCACCCAGCTCTGGGGCTGAAGCTGGATGTCCCCAGCTGGTGCCCATGAGACCCCACAGAGCCACTCCTGTGGTGCCTAAATACGGGCTGTAGTGTCCAACATAGGCAAGACTGCAAACCATGGCCCTGCTCTGTGCTGAGCTGCTGCTCATTAGAGCTGAAATTCACTGAAGATCCAGCAGTGAAGGAGCCCTTGACAGAGCTCGTCCCCAAGAGCATCCAAGCAGGACAGCCCGTTCCCTCTTCATCTGCTTGTTCTGCTCCCTGAAGGACCCACCTGTCCTGGCTGCTGCTCCAGGGGGTTGTAGGGCAGGGCCTTGTGCATCGAGGGGCTGATGGATTCATTAGTGATATTTCCAGTGCCTGTGCTGACAATAACATGTGATGAGCCTTTCCCCTTATCTGGCACTTTCCACCCTGTGCTCTTCCCAAACGCAAATGAACCGGAGCTCTCGTGATGATCTTTGGAGGAGGGGAGAGAAAAAAATTCAGGCATAATCAAACAGCATTTCTCAGCTCATTGTTGGGCTTTTTTTAATCTCAGCAAGCATCAGCTTTTGAATGACCTGAAAAGCTCACCCATTGAGTAGAGAAGATGTTCAGGCAGGAAGGAACTTGCTTTAAAAAAAGAGACCAGGGACTGTAATGTCCTGACAGGGGAACTCAGCCTCAGCTCCTGCTCTTAGTAAATTCTCCCCTAATGTGTAAATAGATCCAGAGCACCCCAAAAAGAGGGTGATGGGGCCACTGGGAGAGACTGTGCTCAGCTGGCTCCTGCCACTGGAGAGCAGCAATGTCCAGCAAGCACAGCCAGAGCCTGCATGGGACCAGCTCAGGCACTGCACCAGCTGCTCTTGTACCTCTTACCCTCCCTGGCATCCTAAACCACAGCACACGACATGTATAAAACCCATGTTCCCTAAAATGGTTCAAGAAATTGCACTTAGGAGGATGATTTACTCCCAGGTGTATCAGCTGTCATCCAGCAGCTGAATTGTTTTGTGTTAGAGCAGACTCACCTCAGTGATTTGAACCTGACTGATTTAAGCAGCCACAGAGGAAATGTGCCTTGGCTGCCAAATACCAGAACTCTGCACACCAGCAGGGTAATTAATTCAAAAGCACCAGAGAAGCTGCTGCTGAAGACTTCTCCACAGCACTTGACATGCAGTGAATCAGCTTTACATCCTTTTGGGCCCATGACTCCTTCAGACTCTCTTTCCTCACCTCCCAGTGTATCCTCTCAAGCACTCAAAGCAATTTCAGCCCTGACATCACTGGAAAGTTTGGGCCTCAGCTCCACACACTCTACAGGAAAGTCTTCCAGGGAACAAGTTCATTGGTGGAGCTTCAGCTGTGCACTAAAAACATTCCTGTGAATCATCCAAATTACTTGAAAATCCCCCTTATCCTCCAGTACTTTAAAAAAACCCCAACAATCTTCTCTCCAAACAGGCAAGAATGTCTCAGGCTGCAGAATTCCCCTCTAACTTCTTACAGCTTGGAAGTGGCACTGTGTGCTCCTGGACACAAACCCTTTTGGTTCAATTCGAGCACTGCAAGAGTGAGATCTGTGCCACTGTCCTTGCCTGCTCCAGGCTCTGTCCCAAAGCCACATCCCATCTCCAGGGCCTGCTGTGTCCTTTCCCTGCTGGGGGCTGAGCAAGGCACGATGGCTGTGGGTGCTGGGATCTGCCTGGAGACACAATGGGGTCCAGTGTAAAGGTTTGGCATTAGTGAGGGAGTCTTGTCCCTGCCCTCTCCTGCAGCAGTGCTGGGAGATGAAATCCCATCATTTCATGGCTGCTCACATCCCTGCTGAGGCAAAAAGGCATCTCCTGTGCTGGCTGTAACTACAGGGGCTGACAACTTTCTGAGGGTTGCATGCAAACACTTAAATCAGGCTCCCTTGCCAAAAATAATGGTGCCTCTTGCCTCGTGCCAGCACTGGCATTGAAGCTTTGCACTGAGATCCAGCCTGGCAAAGGCTGCCAGTGTCAGACTGTTCCGGAAAAACGGAGTTATTTTCAACCTGGAGCAGCTCCCTGGGCTGGCTCCCCACAGCCCTGTGCCAGTGCAGGGGAGGGAGCCACAGGAGGGCAGGGACAAGTGGCTCTGGCAGAGGTGGCCAGCAGCACCTCTCTGGGTGCCCCTGGCATGGGTCGGTGTCAGGCAGGACTCTGCCCGTGGAATGTGGAGGGACAGGCTCCCTCCTGCCACGCTGCAATGTCCTGGGGAGCCCCACGTCACCCTGCTCTGCAAGAGCCACCTGAGGGACGGGAGGGTTTGGCAGAGCCACCTGTCCTTGGGCAGGAGTGTCCGAAGGTGAGCTGCCTCACACAGGGACCCAGAGCGAGCCTGGTTTGTGTCCTGCTGGCACAAGCTGCTCCTCTCCAGCCATTTTCCCAAACACCACAAGCTCTGCTAAAAATAGCAGCGTGGAGGATGAGCTGAGGTCAGCTCCAGGCTGGAGGCAGGGGCTCGGGAGGGAGACAGAGGTCCCTGTGTGAGGGACATGCTGCTGGTGTGAGGTGAGGGCAGATGCCAGAGCAAAGTGGGTGTCCCAGACCAGGACCTGCTGGGACTGCACACCTGGGACCAGATCTGGCTGACACACAGCCCTCAGTCATGCCAGAAGCTCACGTGCTCCTCTTGGCAAAGAGCAAAGGGATTCTGAGGTGATTTGGGCAGCCCAGGACTCAGTAACATCCATTGGTGTCACTTGGTTTTGTCTGCACCTAGGTTTTCTGACTTAAAGGGAAAATGGGGTAAATTTGTCTTGGGTTCTCCATCTCTCTGAGACAATAAACACTTCAGGGAGCAGATCAGAGCTCGGGCTGAAGAAGAGGACTGCTCACTCTGGAGGCTTGGTCATGCAGCAGGAGTCTGGCCTGCCTTTTGGAAAGGGAAGAGAGAGGATTTATTCCTTTCACTCTCCCAAGCAATGCAGATACAAAGATGTTTTCATTATCTCAGTGGTGCTGAAAGATGTGGGGAAAAAAATGGACACAATGTTGGGAGTTCACAGATTCTCCTGCTCTCTCCTGGTGTCTGCAGAGCTCCTTTCCAGGCAGTGGGAGATGTTCCTCCACTTTTCCAGCTGACATCTCCTGTCTGCTGTTCTGCCATGTCACTGCCAAGCTGGGACAACCCTTGCACTGTCCCCTGGAGCTCCATCAGGGTCACCAGCCTGGCAGAACATTAACCCAGAGAAAGCACCAGGAGAAACCATTTGGAAAATTTTCTGTAGGTTTGGAGAGCTGAGCTGACCGTGGGGGCTCTGCTGACCTGCCAGAGCTGGGCAGTGAGAGGGTGAGTAGGAGGGAAAGAGGCTGAAGAAGAGTGACCACCCTGTGTACGAGCAGCAGTGAGACCTGGGGTCAGCTCAGCCTGAAATTCCCCTCCCAACTGACATTTTCAGTGCTATTTAATTGGAATTTTAAATCCAATCTCTGGACATGGAGATACCCCCTGGACAAGGAGCTGTCCCCTGGACAAGGAGCTATCACCAGACACAGAGCTGTCCCCTGGACACAGAGCTGTCCCCGGCAGGCAGGAGGTGGCAGCATTGCCTAGCCCAGCAGATCCTGCTCTCCTGCATACCCAGGCATGGGGCTCTTTCCTGGCCCAGGATCTCCAGACCTGTTTTTCCAGCTCCTCCAAGGATACGTGACTCAAGCCAAACGCCTCCCAGCTGCCCAGATCCCACTCGGAGCAGCCATTAAACACAACCCCAAAGGGCGACAGAGGCACATCAGCCCTGAGCTGTCTGCAAATCACAGGGGGCACCTGAGGACACGGGGCTCTGCTTTCAGGAATGGCTGTGATGCTCACAGATACCTCATTTGCCCTTGAAGCTCCAGCCCCCTGAAGGAGTGTGTGATGCATCCCAGATCCCCCACACGAGATCCACAGTCCCTGTGAGTGACAAGAGTGTGGATATTCTTGCCTGCACAAATGCTCCCTGACAGAGCCGAGGTGGGAATGAGTTGGAGGCCAGCTCTTTCTCGGAGCATCGTTTTCCTTCTGGTGCATCTGGCTGATTTTGAGTCATTTGCATTTCAATTTTTTTCATCAGAGATGCAGAGAGAGCTGTAGTAAAACCTTGGATTTAAGCTCCCTGAAACACAAGGGGAACTTGGAGATGATATTTGCCATGCAGGGCATAGCTGAGTGCCAATCTTCCCTCTCCAATCCTCCCGGTCTCTCACTGTGGAGTCATCTGGAGCTCACTGAGTCCACCACAGGAACAAACTCAGGAAAATCACAGATTTCCCTTCCTGCCTCACAGCCAGATGGACACAATCCAGGGCTCTTTTGCACTTGTGCAGGCAGAAAGTGTTTTTACCAAGCTAGAAAGCAACATGGTGAATTCAAGAAGATCTTCTTCCACCATGGGGATGCTGTTCTTTGAGAACTCCTCCACCTTCCTATCCTACTGACATGTCTTAACCTGGACCTCTCAATCTCACTTTTCTCTGAAGCAGTCAGCTATTAAAAAAAAAAAAAATCCACGCATAGACAGGTCTTAAATTCCATATTAATATTTCCATGTCTTTGGGTGCAGCAGGCACACTGGGAAGCAGTTTCTGCCTGCCTCCAAAGCAGACACCCTGAGTAGGCTTTTCTTCTACTTCCATGAGCTACATTACTGGAGGTGCTTTCTCTTTCCTGCAGACTGAATCATTTCCCAAATGCAGCCCTGCACGGCAGAAGACGCTGCTGTGACAGGGAGTGACGATGAGTCACTGGGAATTCACAGTTTGGTGTTCCTGCAGAGGGAAAACTCACAGAGAGAGAGCGAGGGGGCAAGGCAGGAGATGTCACTTGTGACAGACAGCAAGGAACAGCCCCAGGAGCATGAGCTGCTGGGTCACAGTGACCCTGGCCAGCAGAGAGCCGGCTGTGGGGGCCACGTGAAGGTGGAGACTGCAGGGACAAGGGATGTGGTTGTCACGGGTGGTTCTGCTGGCAGCGTCCTTGTCAGGGTGTCACGGGCTGCTCCTGGCTCCTCACCTGCAGTGATCACCCAGGGGCTGCACTGCTGTGCACAGCACAGGCCCAGGGTGAGGGCTGGGGGAGAGCTGAGGAGCAGGGAAGGGTGGTGGAGCACGGTGTGAGGGGCTGAGGAGAAGGGAAGGGAGATGGAGCACGGTGTGAGGGGCTGAGGAGAAGGGAAGGGAGATAGAGAACGGTGTGAGGGGCTGAGGAGAAGGGAAGGGAGATAGAGAACGGTGTGAGGGGCTGAGGAGAAGGGAAGGGAGATGGAGCACGGTGTGAGGGGCTGAGGAGAAGGGAAAGGAGATAGAGAACGGTGTGAGGGGCTGAGGAGAAGGGAAGGGAGATAGAGCACGGTGTGAGGGGCTGAGGAGAAGGGAAGGGTGATGGAGCACGGTGTGAGGGGCTGAGGAGAAGGGAAGGGTGATGGAGCATGGTGTGAGGGGCCGAGGGTGCAGGGAAGGGTGATGGAGCATGGTGTGAGGGGCCGAGGGTGCAGGGAAGGGAGATGGAGCATGGTGTGAGGGGCCGAGGGTGCAGGGAAGGGAGATGGAGCATAGTTGGTGTGCACAGGAACAGCTCTGCCCAAGGATCCCCCCATGGATACTGGGAAAAGGAGGTTGTGGATTTCAGAGAATCGCAGATTTGTCCAGGTTGAAGTGACCTCTGGAGCTGGTCTAGGAACAAGGGGCACGGGGATGTGTCCAGGTGGGTTTGGGATGTCTCCAGAGTGAGAGGCTCCACAACAGCTCTGGGCAGCTGTTCCAGGGCTTTGCCACAGTCATGGCAAGAATCTCAACATGCCAGGATGGTTGGGGTTCAAAAACATCTCCAGATCACTGAGTCCCACCTGTGACCACCTCCCACCTTGTGACCCAGACCAAAGCACTGAGTGCCCCATCCAGCCTTTCCTTAAACACCTCCATGGAACAAAGTTGTTGTGCAATTATTTATCTACAAACCAGCCCGTTATCGTAGACACCGGCTGGGGCCTGGGCTTTGAGAAGAGACTAGCACCATATGTGGGGTGGTATCTCAGTGCTGGCTGACCTATCCCCTGTCCCTGTCGCGGACCCCCCAGTGCCTCAGGGCCCGGGGCTGTGTGGGACCGCGGACGCCGCAAAGAAACCCCCAGCCCACTGCGGCGCCTGCCCCTTTAAGAGCGAGTGAGGGCACGTCCGCTTTCCCCGCCCTCTTCCGCCCGGACTGGCGGAGCGGCTCTGTACGCATGCGGACACCCGCAGAGAGCCCAATCACCGCCCTCTTCTGGAGGGCGGGGCGCAGAGCGAGAGCGGTGATTGGTGCAGCGTCGCGAGGGGGCGTGTTTATCGCGGCAGCGGCCCACCCCGCTCCCAGCGCGCCCCGCGCGGTGAAGAAGCGGCGGCCGCGCGCCGGGGGCATTTTGTGTCGGCGGCGGCGGATCAGGCACAAGATGGCGGCGGCGGCCGAGTGAGCGGCCGGCGGCCGCCGCGACCCCGCGAGTCCCCCCCCTTTCCCCTCCCTGCTCTCACAAGCACCTCGGGGGCCGCTTCTCCTGTTTCTGGAGCGCGCCGAGAGCCGGGGAGCGGCGCAGAGCCGCGCGGGGGGGGGGCGCCCGCCCGAGGGCCCCGTCTGGAGCTGAGCGCGGGGACCGTCCTTGGCTGCGCCGCTCTCCCTACTCCAGCCCCTTTCCCCTCCTCGGGGGCGGCCTTAGAGCCCTCGTTGTCCCGCCGAGCCGGCCGGGAGGGCCCGAGAGCCGCCCCTCGCCATGGCGAGCAGCAGCGGCTCCAAGGCCGAGTTCATTGTCGGAGGCAAATACAAGCTGGTGCGGAAGATCGGGTCGGGCTCCTTCGGGGACATCTATTTGGCGATCAACATCACCAACGGGGAGGTAAGGGCCGCTCGCACTCCCCCCTCGGCTCCCCGGGGGGAGCCAGGCAGCAGCCATCGCCGCTCCGAGCCCCACCTGCCCCCGGCGGTGCCCTCCGTGTCCCCGGGGTGGGGTTTTCCTTGCCCCGAGGGTCTCCTTTCCCCTGCTTTCCTGTCTACGAGAGGCTTCGTTCTCCCCCATTTCCCCCGGGGTCTTCTTTCCCCCCTCCACACAGAGGGTCTTCCTCGGTGCCCCTTCCACAGCGGAGCCACAGTCGCGGGCTCCCCCACCCAGCACTTGGGAGAGGAGAAAAGAGGCGAAAACCATTGTGGGCAAAGATATTTAAACATATTTGTGTTTTGTGAGCGGCCAGAGTCGTCGTCCCTCGCCCGCCATTCATCTCCTCCTCTGCCTCGGCTGGGGAACACTTTGTATCTCATTTCATCAACACTAATAGAAACAAAGAAGATCCCCCTGTTTTTCCAGCTTTTCCTTTGGGGTTTTTTTCTTTTCTTCCTCCCCCTCACGGCTCCGAGCTGCAAAGAAGAAACACCCACGTATGTTCTTCCTCACTTAAGTGGTTCTGAAGACTCCACATCTCTAGCTCAAATGCATGACCCGGGATGGATATTTATGTACAGATCACCGCGATGTGGATTTTATCGGAAGACGCCACAAAATGCGGCACGTCGAGCTGGGAAATAAATAAATATATACCCGAAAGCGTTGGCATCGGGGGTGTGTGGGGGATGTGAAAGTGCTGTGCCCCTTAAAGCTCGGTGGACGCTCTGCCCTGACTCCTTGTTCCCTCTCACTGCAGGAAGTTGCTGTGAAGTTGGAGTCTCAGAAGGCTCGGCACCCCCAGCTGCTCTATGAAAGCAAACTGTACAAGATCCTGCAGGGAGGAGTTGGCATCCCACATATACGGTAGGAATGAGCCGTGTGTGCCAGTGGCGTTTCTGTGTGGTTGGCATGACTTTTTTTGGTCATGCTTATTACTATATATTAGCAGTTTTTTTATACTTTGTAGTGTCAGGCAGGGCACTGCCGTGGAAAGAAATTTACCCGTGCAGGATTGGGGGTGGTAAAGGGGGAAATGCTCCATTCCAAGCTCTCCAACTCGCAGGGTTCCTCTGGCAGGCTTGCTGACTGGATAGAGAGCGAGACACCCAGCGAGAAATTCTTGTGGCCATTAGAACAAAGTGTGAGGAGGCTGTTTCTCAGAGAGGCAGAGAGTTGGGAGCCGTCCATGGAAATGGCTGCTTTCTTTTGTTGCCTCTCTCTCTCTTTTTTTTTTTTTTTTCAACATGTCTTCCTGCTCCGCTCAGAAAATGGCGGCTGGACGTGATTAACCCTCCCCCTTCTCCTGGTGGGACAAGGGACGTGCTCGGGCTTGTGCCTTTTTCCTTTCATAGTTATGAGCCGCCAGCCTTGAGACTGCGGAGAACCTGGAGCAGGAATGAAATGGCAGCGGCTCCTTTCTGCTGCCCGCAACAGATGCGTCACCAGCCTTTCCGTACGGGATTAATCCCTCCCAGTTCCTCATTATGCGGCTCCTCGCTTCGTATTCCAACTGAAACTTCGGCAGGGTTTCACAATTTCCTGACCTGGCAGAAAATCGCTGGTGCAGGACCCCTGGAGGGGTTGTTCCTCCTGGGATTATCGAGGTGTTACCCTGGGGTAAAGCCCAACTCCGGAATCTGGGTGTCAAAGAGTTACATGAAACTTCACTTTTTTCTGGGAGACTTTTTACAAGTTGTTCCTTTTTTTGAAACTTTGTTAATAATTGTTTTTAAAGTAAGCTTTTTTTTTTCCTTGACGCAATGGCCTAAAGGATTTTTGTTCCTTGAGCTGCACAAACTATTTCAGCTTAGGTTCTATGTCAGACTTACAGAATGGGTTCACCCACTAAGTGGATTCCATTTAATTTAACCCTTCCTGACTAAGTACAGGATGAATGGTGACGTTTAGGGTCTGTTTTAAAGTTCTCGCTATGACGTAGCCCAGATTCTGTGTTAATTTGGACTAAGCCTAGTACAAATCTGCATTTCTGAGGTTAATAGCTCCCTCCTCCTTCCCCCCAAACACAACTGGCTCTGATCCTGAATGTGAGCTGGAGGAGACAGTGTTGTCCTGGCCATCTGTCCCCATTCACTCCAGCCTTTTGCAGGGACACAATCAACATACCTGAATTAAATACTTGCAGCTTCAACAGAGTTGCTGGTGTGAAAACAGATGCAGTCTTTCTTTGAGAATACAGTTTCCTTCTTTTCTCACATGTGGCTGCCTTTATTTCACAACTGAAAGAATAGGAATTGCATTTTGGAAAGCTTTCACGGTATAGTTGCATGCTAAAACAGGGATAACTGGGAAAACAGCCAGAGCAAGCAGATATCAGGTGTTTCATCACAGAACTGGAAAAGCAGGCATTCTTGAACTGCTTTTTTGAAAAGTAAATGAGTGGTGCTATAATGAGGCCAAGTTGCAAATTTTTGGCTTTTCCTCTGAGATACTGTTTCATTTCTTGTATTTGGTTAAAATGTCCTGGGAAATACTGATACCTTGCCTGCTGAGAAACTTGCCTCTGGCTTCAACTGCAGCTTTCCTCTGTATTTGGTATTCTTGTACCACCTAAAAATAATACAAGGTCCAAAAAAATTGAGACTGGATTAATGAGGAAACACTTGCCAAACTGATTCATAGACTCATTGTGCTAAAGGCTGTCAGTCAGTCCTTTTAGGTCTCACAACCTGAATCTTTTAATCTTTGTAGTATTTCTCTAGAAAAGTGTCTTTTTGGAAATACTCTTTTGCTTTTCAGATGCAGCATTAATTGTAAATCTATTTTTATGTGCCAGATGCTCCTTGAGAGGTTTCTCTGGGCTGCTGATACTGGTTTGGTGAAGCTTGAGAAACTCTAAATCAGCATTCTTAGATTTATTTTCTTTTAAGAGGAAGCTGAGTAAGGGACCAGCACAGTTCCTGTGACAAATATTAGAATATTCTGTGTTTAGTAGAAGTAGAATCCATGGTGCTTTGAATCCAAGTCAATACTTAGGTCACTTTGCATGTGTGGTTGACAATCCATTGCCACCATTGTGTTATAATAATATGCTGTCACTGGGGAATAAGCTGTTCCTGGCTCAGTGTATTCACAAGGGTGAATCAAGTTGAAGGAAAGTCAATACATTTGGTAAAATTTCTGTAATGTGACACCTTTAAACAGCAGCAGCACAAGAATTTGATAGGAAATGAAGGAATCATGCCAAAATTTCCCCATTGCTATGCTTTATAAAACTCAGTCCACATCTTGGACACATCAACACAAAAAATTGTGTTCCTCATTTGGGAGTGATGGACTTTTCCTCTGTTTCTCACCTACTTAAGTGATGCACTGGCCAAGATCAACTTCCTGGCAATTGCATGATGTGACTTTGCCTCACTCAAGTGGACTCTGCTGTGGTTCTGTGACTCAGAACTGAGATAATAAATGAGGTCTGGATTGCTCATTCGTTGGGGTCCTGTTTCTAAAGCTGAGTTCTGCCTTTAGAATTACAAGATGATGTCTCTAGAGTGTCACTGAAGTTATCTAGAACCAAGCAATTCATTTTACAGGCTTGAGGGTTGATTTGAGGGACTTTCTGGCTCATTGCAAGAAACTAATGAGCAAAATTCTCAGTTTTGGTGTTAAAGGTTTAATGTTTCTGTGGGGTCAACAGTGAGCCTTCACCTGTCATGGAAGTTGAATGAGGGGCCTTGGTGCTTAATTCCACTTTATTAGAACATGTTTGTACAGAAAATAGCAAAAAAATGAGATTGGTGTGAATGAATTGGAAATTCCATTCTCTGAATATTCTAAACCACTTTAGATCTTTAAATTTGCTCCTTATTGTTCCCTAAAAGGGCAGCAAAGTTTCTGAAATTTACCCTAAAGTTGCACAAAACCTTCATTAATACTCAAAAAATATTTAAGCTATATTTTATTTCTTGATGTTTAAATTTTGCTTAATTATTACTTTATTTTTTCCCAAAAGGCTCTTGAACCAAGCTTAACATTGTGACAGTCTGCTGTGCCTTTAGGACACTGTGGCCAGGCCCCAGCATTCTGCTGGGCCTATTCTCATTGTTCTCCCTCATCAGCTGCCCTTTGCTTTTTTTCCTCTCTTTTTCAGTGACAAAGCATTTTGAGCTGTAATCTTGTTAACTGGGCACTGATCCTATTAGTTGGGACTATCCACCTTTATTCCCCAATTCCTGGTGCTGCCTTGGAGGATTGCAGCACAGTGTGTTTGATTTTTGGGTGTTTGTCCACAGTGTAACTCTGGTAAAGCTTTATTCACAAAAGCAATCATTCAAATTACCTGGGACAGCAGCTCTTGATTTTTTTGCCATTTATGGTGTTCATCAGCTATTGGTTGTATCCTTGATGAAGATCAGCTATTTGTAAATTAAAAACAAAAAGTTACTGACTTAGTGTTTTGTGAGTGGTGTTTTTTTTTTTTTTTGCAAAGTTCCCTTGCAAACTGAATAAGTCAATCTCCACATTTCTGAGTTTTTCAATGCAGCACTTGCAAATATTTTGATGTTGAGAAATTCAGAGAGAAATTCTCAATTGAGTCGAGTTTTCTGGAAAAAAAATTATCTACAATATTTGTGCTTCTGGTTGATAACTGCCATGGTGCTCAGTAATTATTAATAACAGAATGTGCCCTTGTACATCTTCATTAAACACTACCTGTGATGGAAAAAAGTGGTCAAGGTTGGTAATCCAAGAGTTATCACAACCGAGTTTGCCTTGAGCACTTAAAATGTTGATTTTTTTAGCAGTGCTTAAAAAGCTGTAAACACACCTCTCAAACACCTGCATTTTTAGCTGTTTTCTCAGTGACTTCCTGCAGCATAAAACCTCCAACCAACCACCAAAAAAACCCAAACCACCATGAGAAAAACAGAAAAGCCCTCACTAAACCCACAAGAAACCCCACTCCCCCTCCAGAAAAAATGGTTCTATCAATAAATCCTACTATTCCTTAACTTTCTGTTATTAGTTAGTCTGCATATTGAAGGGTGGAACCACCTGATATGTAACCAGATGCCTCTAAATAAAATGGAAGGTAATCTTTTAAATGAATACCTATGGTTCCTTTATTAAGAAAATAAATATATGTAAATAAAATTTATTTCTTGTTTTCCACCAGTCGTAACTCTTGTCTTTAGTTGGTCTTTGTGGATTTTGTCAAAGCATCCGAGAGAGAGACATGGTTAGATTTTTTTTCTCCCTGCCTTAAGTCAGTTTTTGGAGTTTGAGGTCAGTGTTACTCCTGAATAACAAATGATCAGCAAACATAATACTAGAATATTCTTTTCCTCGGTGATGTTTGCTGTCCCCACTGTGGATTAATGGTTCACCTTTTCACTGAACTGCAACTCCTGGCTTTTGCAGGAGAAACTCAACTCCTGCCTTCCTCCCAGGTGTTCCTGGAGTTTATGGAACAGCTCAGCAGAACAGGGAGCTGCATGTTTGCAGCATCACACTGGGCAGATGAAGCCACCTCCTTGCTGGGGGATGAGTTGTGCTGGCATCCTTCGTGGATTGCTCTCAGAACTGTACAAAAAGTGATCCAGAATTTTATTTATAGAGTGCAGCCAGTTCCATAGCGTAGGGTGTTCATGGCTGTTTCTTTATTTAGTGCTTGGGTGGCCTAATTCATGCTCTCCATGGCAACTAACGTTAGGTGACATCTGCTAAATATTGCACTTCAGGATTTCAGTCATGCCATATTATGTGAAGTTCATTTATATTACTCCTAGCTGCTTAGCAGTTAAGTGCTTTTTCCAGTTTCAGGGGAGATAAAGCAGAAATATAAAATATGTGTCAATTTAGAAATGAATCTCTGATGGATTACCTTTCTCTTGTGTGTTGCTTCAGTGTCTGTAAGACTCAGTGCATTTTTACAGGCATAATTCCCTTTCCAGTTTGTCTGCACAGTCATTATTTGTCAGATGTCTGTGCTGAGAACATGGGAGCAGAAGGGTCTGAATCAGTCAGGTGCAACATCACAACTTTCTAGGCCAGCAGGGCAGGGCTCATGATTGTGTTGTTGGACACAGAGAGCCAGAGAGCTTCTGTGCCTGAAGATAATGCTTGGACCCACAGGCAGTCAACTCCCAGTTCTTTTTTTCCTGATTTTTGTTAAAAACCTTTTCCCTTTTCCCATCCTCCTGTATCTGTAAGGAATAATTGCATCGCTCCATAACTGCCTTGCTGAGCTGTTGGAGTAAATGATTGCAGAGGTCACAATCCCGTTTTTCCTGAGGTCTCTTTTGTGCCCCTGTTGGGATTTGGGTTTCCTTTCCTGAGCTGGTGACAGGGCTTGCAGCAGTGATCCCAATTCACAGGTTCTGTGTGGAACAGCTGCCCTTTTCCTGGTAGGAGAGCCTGGTATTTTTCAGGGATATCAGAGCTCTGTAATTACAGGGAGGTCAGTGTTTTCTCTTTAGTCCCATCATCTGACTAATGCCCAGTTCAGAGACTTTTGTGTGAGTGACTTAGGGCTGGCAGGGTTGGAATACAGTTCCAGAGTGTTCACCACATCGGTGCCATTTGGATTGCTGTGGGATGTCTGAATCCTTTGTGTCCATGAGGCTTTCAGACTTGCATATTCCCCCTCATGTGCCTGCTGACTTGTCAAACTTACTAATTAGGTGAGCTCAGGTAATTCTGTTAGCAAGTTCTTTCCAGCTTGCTTTTTTACCTTACGTTTTTGTTCTAACAGCTTTTTAATCCACCTTAGTTCCTCTGACTCCAATGGAGAAATCTCCATTTCTGTCACGAGAGCTCTTTCACTTGTTGCTTGAAAACACAAGTGCTGAGAACTTAATTACACAGGATTACACAGAGTAATCCTAGAGTCACACACCATAATTTATGAAAGTGGCAAAAGTTTATGTAATGTCAAAGAAGCCAGAATCACCCTTTTTGTAATGGAAGTGCAAATGTTTGAGTTCAGATATTCAGTGTTGGAAGAATTGTCCTTCCCTGCAGTGAGGCACCAGGAGATGTTTTTGTCTGACAAAAGCACAGCCTCCTGTAGCTCTGTGTGTAATTGCCAGAGCCCCTGTGGGAATAGTCAGTGATGGAGCTGACAGAAGCCTTTAGTGGAGGATGGGTTACCTGGCAAAGCAGGTGTTGATTGAGGAGAGCTTTTATTAAGTTGGAACAAAATGGTCTTGTCATGGTTTGTCTGGTGGTGGGAACAGTTTTCTGTGACATTGAGCTCATGTTCTGCTTTTTTGTATAAGCTGTAGGCAAAGTGAGGTGCCTTCATTGCCTCCATGTCTTCAGAATTCTGGGATTTGGGGTTTCTTGCCAGTGGCTTGCAGCTGTCATTTATTAATTCAGTAATTTCCTTTGTCTTGATCTGAATTTGTTTGGTTTTATTTTTAATGTGAATCTCCTGAATCCTTTTATTTATTTCTGACACATTTTGGGTACTTGTGCTGGGTTTGCTACCTCGTTGTAATTATTATAATTGCCAGTTTAGTGAATGAAACTGCTGGTTATTGACTGGAATTGTGTGAGTGACACAGTGTGAAACTGGACTGGAATTTCTCTGTGATTCTGTTAGCCCTTCTCCCCCTTTCTCTGCTAGTTTGCCTAGTTCTGTTTGACCCTTTCAAAGGAAGATGTGAAAAAATACTATTAATAACCAAATGAAATGTTTTCTTAGCTAAAACAAATAAAAATGCAAACCAAACAACCCAAGCTATTAAAAAACATTTCTTTTGTCCTTCACATTATTTACAAAATACACAGTTGCTGAAATAGAAGTCATTGATTTTTTGAAAGATGCAGCTCTGAAAAGACAGAAGGATTTTAAGTTTGGGTAGAGCTGACTACACTGTTTGCCACCAAGTACTAGATATGCATCAGGATTTCATTTCCTTGTCTCGAGGTTAGTCAAGAGAATTTAAAACCCACCCCATGTCAGTTCAAGTAAACATCCACTTGGCATGTGACCTGACATCATACCTGCTTTATTGTGTGTTATTTAGAAACTAAACACTTTCAAACTGCTGTGTGGTGTGACTTGGATGTTCCCACAGAGCTCAGACACTGAAATCCAAGATGTTAGAAAATTTCAGCTTTGTGTTTATGCTGGGGTTACAGATGAGGCTCTCACTCCACGTGATTTGGAAACTTGGTGACGTGTCCACTCTGGGTCTTTCACACAGACAAGTCACTGAAGTCAAATTCAGGTCACTGTGCTCAGCCTTTAACCATGCTCTGATAGAAGGCTTCATAAAAGAGCTTTACTGTGTTCTGACTAATTGGAATAGATTGATTATATAGCTTTAAACAGATGAGGAAGGGAGAGTGATGAAGCATTTTCCTTCCTGGGAGCTTGGGCACACCTTGAAGCTCAAACATCTGTATCAGATGTTTGTGTGACACTGCCTGTTCAAGGGTACACTCCACTATTCCTCATGATTCTGTCCTGTTAATGTTTTGTGTAAGGATATAAAGCGCACTAGGAATCAATTAGAGAAAGATCAGGAGAAGTTTTTCCGGTAAATCAGCTTCTCATCTTGAAATGATACATTGTATGTAACTAAATCCGAGTGATTAGCCACCCAAAATGGCTCTCGAGTAGTTCAGTCTCTTGCTGCCACTTTTTACTCCCCTCCAAAACTCTCCCTTACTTGAGATGTGTTGCTTCATGAGGGAAAGGACAGGTGTGCTGACAAAAGTCCATGGGTCTCTCAGACATGTGGCACACTTGTATTCTGAGATGCCAGTACCACCTAATAGTTGCCCAGGGCTTTGTATGAATCATTCCCTCATATTAGTAGATAATTCCAAGTTTCCCTGCTGATGCATATAAGAACTTGTGAAGATCTCTTTTTGGGACACCAGCTTTTATATATCCTAATATCCCATTTTTCCTAAGAAAAGCCAAGACTCCTAAAGTCCTTTCATTCAGTGCTCCCAGTAGTAGCAGCTCCTACACCTTGAGTGGACACGATGTTGCTTTACTTCTTAATCCCATTTTCCCTGGAAATGTTCCAAGGGAAATGAAAACTTACTTGGAGTGTTAGCAAAGTAAATAAAACACTCTGATACCTTGGAAGATGTTCCAGTTGCCAGCAGAAATGAATAGGTGTCACAGTCTTCAGTGAGGAATTACAGGCAGGTAAATGTGGAAATGAAATATTAAGAGGTTCTGCCTTATTTCTTTGTCTTGAAGAATTGAATGTGCTTTCCACCTGAGCAGAGTGGTCAGGAGATGAGAATTCTTGTTCATACATAGAAATAGGGCAAACAGAGGTTGTGCAATCATCCTGAATTACGGCACTTACTCTGCAGATAGATCCCTGTGGAGGAACAAAAAGGTTTTTAAAATGTACCTTCCAGGGTGGGCTTCCTTTGCATCAGCTTCACCTTGTCTCTGAGGCTGGGACTCAATTTTCTTAGCTCCACTGAAGGCTGATCTTTGATCTTTTTCCCTTCACTGCATCTCTTGGGCACTGAACCATTGCTGTGCTGAACAATTACACTCAGCATCTCAATTAGAATTCCATCCCTTGAAGAAAATAGTACTTTATCTAGATCTTGATTTACTCCTTAGAATTCTTTATTTCAGCCCATTACTCACTATTTATTTTTCTCAACAAACCTAAATTTTGTAGGACAGAATACCTAGGCAGGTCATTTGCTCCAATTTCATTACTTTAGGTGACCATAATGTTTCATTTTCACCTGTGACCCCTGGAGCTGTTTACAGAGCTGTTCTGTTGACATTTCATTTGAATGATTGCTTTCAAAATACGTATTTTCTGCATCCCCTTTTGATGCAGAGAATGAGTAAAGGTCTTAGACTGATTTGTAAAACAGGGAGTGTGAGCCACAGCTCATATATAACTTTATTCAGATTTATAACTTTATAGATTTATTCAGATTTATAATGCAGGAATGAAGGGTATGGTTTCTCCTAGGATCCAGACAGTGGGGAGATCCAGGCCAGTAGTTTCTGAAACAAATCCAAATATAGAATCTTTTCTCTCTGGCTTTGTAAACATTTTATTTTACTATCCCAGCTAAGCTAAGCTTGGAATCCTGTGAGTACCTAGGAATTTGTTGACTTTATTATCAGTGGTAACTGTTTTCCAGACAACCATGCATTGGTGTACTGCAGTCATTGCCTAAAGTGGAAATACAGCGTCTGTACAGATATTTAAGACCCAACTGCTACTTTAGCTGAATCTTGAGGTTTTGTTTTTTTATCTGCATGCTCTTCTTGTGAGGCACATGCTTGGGTACTTTGTCTGTGCCACTGTTGTTGGGAAACTGAGGGAAATTCTCCCTGGACTGCTGGCGGTAGGTCCTTGATGTAAGGACCAGGAGCTCAGAAAAGGCAAAATTGCAGCCTTCTGGTCAAACAGAAGGTCCTGTCACCTTCAAAAGTGTTTTTCACACACAGCTGTCCCTTCACTGTAGTTATCTGGGATGTGCAGAAGGACTGGAGATGAGAATATTCCAGCCCTGTCCTTCAAGGGTGGAGATTCACACTGAGATGTGCAGGAGTCCAGGGCGTGACTCCAGGCCTGCTCAGGAGCTTAGCTGGGGAGATACCACCCCCAGCTGCAGATGCAATAAAGCAGGGCTGTGATGGAAATGTTAAACATGGATTGGAAAGGAAGACATCCAAGGAAGGACTTGTGCTTGTCCTCACAGCATTGTTAGCCTTTATTTTTGTCCAAAATGAATGTATTAGGCACTTAAAGTTACTATCACAATATAGCTGCAATTAATATTTTGTGATGTTCTACTTTTTCTTTTCTGACACCTAAGTGCTGCTTTCTCTCTGATATTAAAAGCTTGATAAAGAGCCTTTCTTTTGACTTAATTGGAAGTAGAACTTGATTGGCATTTTTTAAATTGGGACATAAATGAAAAGGTATGTGAGTGAGCTGCTTTGGTCTGGTGCAGAGAAGATGGTTTTGTGAAGTGAAATGATGCAGGAGCAGTGAGAGTAAAGTGTCCTACAGAGGGATTTCAGTCCAGGTGCTGTACACACCTCTCAGTATGAGGACACTGCTGCTTTGGCTGCATTTTCATTCCGGTGTTTGGTATTTTGCTTGTTGAAGTGGAGTAGTGTTTTCTCTTCAGGGAAGATTGCCAACATGTGTGTTCTGGTTTGTGCTCAGACTTTTGTTTCCAGGAAAAATAAGATATTACCAGCATTAATTTCTCATTAGCTTTCAAGATGGAACATTAGTCAGCAACGTGCCCTTGCAGATGAGAGCACTGAGGGTACCCTGGGCTGCATCAGGATTCCTGCTAATAATGCTGGATCATTTCCTTTCTTGCAGGTGGTATGGTCAAGAAAAGGACTACAATGTTCTAGTCATGGATCTTCTGGGGCCCAGCCTGGAAGACCTCTTCAACTTCTGTTCTCGCAGGTTTACCATGAAAACAGTGCTTATGCTAGCAGACCAGGTATGTGCACACCTGGGTGGGAGCAGCTTCAGAGCCCTGGGGGATGCCTGCAGAGTGGGTTAAATAATTGATGCAGTGTTTTATGCACTAAGTGAACACTTGACCTAAATGAGGACAAAGTAATGGTGGTTTCTGTGTGCTCTGCCCTACAAAGTGCACCGAGTAGGAGGGCACTGCAGCTGCCAGCTCCTTTGTGCTGCTGCTTTGAGGGCAATTTCATGAAAATACTCAGACTCATTTGGGTGGCTTCACTGCCAGTATCACCACAGGGGCTGTGGTAGGGGGGCTGAAACAGTCTCCAGGTGAGGGTGATCTGATTCAGTGGGATCTGTGGTGACAGCATGCCAGTCTGTCCCTGTGCTCTCACACCCTCCTGTAGCCCCTAGTGATGCCTCAGGTTTGAGCTTTTCTATTTTTCAGACTCTGTGCTGCTTTAGTGTGCAGTTCTGAGCTTCATATTAGGGGATGGTGAGCTCTCTGCATAGAGCAGGGAGACAAAACAATTCCTTCTCCAGCTGGGCACCAAGGACAAATGATCCAAGGCATCACTAGGACCAGACAGTGAGCTAATAATAAATAACTGCCTTTCTTGTTTGGTCCTCACAGACAGTTCTTAAAGCTGTTAGTGGAGATGCCACTCTACCTCCAATATAATCAAGGCCTCTAAAACTCTCTTAAGTCTTTTTTTATAGCAGTTGGTATTTTTCCAACTTGGTCATGAGAATACAGCATTTGAAATGAGCAGCCATATTTATTTCTTGCTGCTTAATAAATGGCTTGATTGTGCTTCCTTCAGCTCCTTGAAAAGCACTGAGGGTTTTTCAAGTTGAATTTTTCAATGGTAGTTGAAATTTCATCTAATATTACGTAATAGATATCAGTACCAAGTTGTCACTCAGCCAGATGCTCGTAGAATCCCAGGCTCCTGGCCAGGGAAGCTCAAGGCATTTGTCTGGAGACAAGGTCAGCTGTCCCTGTTCTCACTGCCCTAGGAGGGTGATGTGCTTGCTTTAGAGAGCCATTTGCCACTTAGCCAGAGTCTGGGTGTGACATCATCTCCAGGGAATCCACGAGGGGTTTGTGCACTATTCCTTAGGCTGATGAGCATTAATTGGCTCTCAGCTGGGGAAACAGGCAGAAATGGGGGGTGGCAGTGCTCAGAAGTGGCTTTTAGGGCACAGCCCAGCAAACAGCTGTAAGGGTGTGATGTAACAACTGAAGGCTGCAAGAAGAGTGTTTGAGGAGCTGCAGAGCTGTGCCACATAACCATGGGCTGTGATCTCACCCACAGGAAATGGGTTGGCCCTGTGTGATGACACAGATGTGCCAGAGTTTCTCCATGTCTCCAGATATTCTGGGATCAGGCTAGCCTGGCTATGGCAGGATGGGCCACCATCAAGTTGGGACTTGCTCCATGAAAACTGTTACCTGAAAAAGTGATGTTTGATGAATGAATAACCAGATGAATGAGTAACTGGGGCAGGGGGAGGGAATGAGCTTTAAAATTGGCTTGTGGTAGCTATAAAAGCTTTGAAATAATGAAAAAAAATTACTTTTTAATAAGATGCTATAGTTAGAAACATGAACTTCAATATCTGGGAATTATTCAGGTATTTAATCTGCCAGTTTCAGACCACGATTGTGGAATTTTAACATGAAAAAAAGATGCTCAGCATTTAAAAAAATTGGTTTTCATTAAGCAAATGCATAAACTGAAATTGCGGAGGAAAGTAACACTAAAAATTCATGGTTTCATTGAAGGTTTAATGAAATGTCTTGCTCTCTTTGAAATCTTACATGTTGCTGGTTTTTTTTACAGATGATCAGTAGAATTGAATATGTGCACACAAAGAATTTTATACACAGAGACATTAAACCAGATAACTTCCTAATGGGTATTGGGCGTCACTGTAATAAGGTTAGTCCAAAGCTCTTTGTTTCCAAGCTGCAGAGGGAATGCCTGTGTGATTTGATTCCAGCTGCACAACTTTTGTAAAATCCATTGCTAAAACTGCTATTTTGGATGCTAAACCACAGTTCTTGGGTGTGAGAACTTGGTTTTCTTGGTGTCCACTTGTAAATGCTGTGCGTCTCTGACCCACCCTGGGAGATGCACTTGATTGCAAGATGATTTCTGGACTTGCAACAAGGTTATAAACTAACCCTAGAGAATACTTGGCTACTTCTCTCAAGATGTCTGTTGTCAGAGCATTTTGTTCCTCTATGATAAAGTCAAATCCTGTCTTTGGCGTTGGGGCTGACCTCCTAGGATGAAAACAATTTGTGCAACGTGGGAACTCCTGACCTACCAGTCAGCAGGGCATTAAACCTTGCAGTGACAGACTGGCAAAGTCTCTTCAACCATCAGAATTGTGGATCAGACCAAGAGCCAACATGCAGATGCCTTTATAAATAAAAGAAATGATGCAATTATGTTGATGGAAAACTGTTCAGCTGTAGAATACCTGCTGTGCAACAAAAATTTTGTCTCAGTTTACTTTGTGGGGGGAAACAAGCTGAGGGTGGGTGGGGGGTGGCCTGAGGTTGTTACACTTTTTGGGATGGGTAAACATAGTCAGAAGTGCATGTTTCCTGCCTGGAAGGCAACTTTTTCATTTTATTTTTAGTTTTCTTGAGTGAAATATGCTTAATCCTGCAATTTGTATGTCGAGCTCGGGCAGACAGGCAGCATTGGCAATGCATTAAGCATGCTACTGATTAGAAATTAACTTCAGGACAAATGTACGTGATCAAGCTGTTTATTGGAAGCAAGATTCCCACTTATCTTCTCTAGATGCCATCCCAGGATGTCTCATCTGGTTAGGCACTACCAGTAATCAAAATGTTTACCTTTGTTTGCCTGTATGAATGCCAACTTCAGGGCCATGAGCATTAGAAGGGGAAAGCTTGGATAATGTGAGATAACAGCTCTTGTCTGAAGAGGTGCAATGCACTGAGTGTTTAGAGACAACCATTGTTGGAAAAGCTTGTAATTCCAGCTGAAAGACAGTCTTTATGTAATCCTGTTGCTGTTAAACTTTGTTTGTTCCCAAGTTTCATACTTTCACTCTGTACAGCTCTATTTTTCTCTGCTGTGTTGAGCAGTTTAGGCTCCTTAGTTCTCTGGCATGACTCAAAGTAGAACTTGAAAACTTTTATTTTGTTTTTTTCCTAGTTTTAGTTTCTGATTTCCAATTGTTCTTTTTGGGCCATTTTTCTATACTTTTGCACAGTCATGCTAGGTTGGCATTGCTGCACTCCAGTTCATCTTGGTGTGGATTAATGGCCTAGAAATTGCTGCTCTGCTTACTTTAGAGGAGGAACACATTAGATTTGCATCAGCTGAAAACAAAGACAAAATTGCCTACAAACCATTTGATTTTTTCCCTTTAGGGAGCCATGCAATGAAATGGTGGTAAAGCACTGTGGGCATGGGCTTCACTTATGTTTCAGAGGGTTAGGGAGTTACTTCCCGACCCAAGTGCAAATTAATAGTTTTACATGAGCAAAGTATGGAATGGGTTCCTTCAGTTTGGAATCAAGTGCTTTGTCTAGGAAACATTTGCCACCATACAATATTTAATGTTTCTTTTTGTAACCAAGTGTAGTTTTGGGGGTTTTAGAGATGACTCTACACAGTTCAAAGAAAATCAACCACAAAGACTAGAAAAGCATGGTAATCTTGTTCCAGTAGCTTCCTGTCAGTTATATTATAAAAAAAAAAAATTTGATTTTTTCCCCAAATTTTAATTTGGTGATTGGGAGAAATTTTGCTCCCACCTTAAAAGATGAATTTCCAGCTCTGCTAGAAATAAGCCCTGCATGCTTATGAAAGTAAACTTTAAGGTGACTAAATGCCTTCTACCTCTTCCTTACTGAAGATTTACTTTTTCTAAATATCTTATGGGGGAAGGGCAGTTTGTGGAACCAAAGGCTGCTTTTGCAAGCAAAAACTTGAATTTCCTTTTTTAATAGAGCCAAATGTCACCATTGCTATCCCTGGTTAAGGCAGTGCCATTTTGGAGCGGCTCACAGTTGAAATTTACCTTGTCCCATCTGTCAAATTTTCTCCTTGGAAAAAAAAAATACTACTACTATAAATAACCAAAAATGACTCAAAAAAAAAGATGGAAAGATACAGTTTTTTTGAAAACTACAGTGCTTGGTGGAAGAAGGATGGCATTTGGCTACCCTGTTCTTTCTCGAACGCCTCGGTGTTGCCTGTCTGCGCCGGCCAATGTTGCAATGTAAGCAAGACTGTTTGATGCACTGCCACCCTCTATTGTTTGTTCAGTGTTTAGAATCTCCAGTGGGGAAGAGGAAAAGAAGCATGACTGTTAGTACTTCTCAGGACCCATCTTTCTCAGGATTAAACCAGGTCTGAACTGTCTCCTATTCCAACCTCAACCCCAAATTCATGTGCTTTATTTTTTGTTTCGGTTCTCTTTTTTTTGTTTGGTTTATTTTTTGTTTTTTATTTTGTTTTTCTGGAGAATGTAGACCTTGCAAAAGCACCTCTTATGTTGGCATTATTCAGACATACTTGGCAAACATGTAACATTACTAAGATGTTTCCCTGTGGCGCTTGTTTAAATTGTGGAATTATTTCTAAACTTTGATAGGGCTAAATGTACGTGCTTGATTTCAGGTGCAGGTTTTATTTGTGGTCTTTCCAACTCAAAAGGCAATCTCCTCAAAGTGTGGTGAAGGATAGACATGAAATAGCAGGGCTCCTGCTTGCCTTGCTGAAGGTTTCCTGCAGTTCCTATGGATGCACATGGAGAAGTTGTTACCACTCCAGCCAGACTCCTCCCCGTGCAGTTTCCTTTCAAAACCACCCCAAATGTGTAATGAAGACTTCATATTTTCATCCATTTTGCTTAAAAACTGAAATTACTCCAACAAGCTGCATCTTGGAGAAGCAGGAGCTTATCTTGTAGTGTCTAATTTCATATTTCTGACTCTTGAATTGAAGATGAATTGCAGAGAGAGGAAGACATTTGCCAGTTGGTAGCAGGACAGCTGGAAATTGCTGAATATGAATCACTGCTCAGGAGCTTGGCCATTGGTCCACAGCTTTCCAGAGTAGTCTCCATGGATTAAATCCCAGGCGGATTCCTGCTGTACACAAGCTGACAGGCTTCTGTTGTCTGCTTCTGAAACTTTCTTATCAGAGGCACAGACTTTGATCTACTTCTCTAGTTGCTCTTGGCAAAAATCGTGCCCTACTTCTCCAGTTTCCTGCTGATAGTGCAACAAACAGAATGAAGGTGGTGTGAGGTTATCTGGGAACTGGCACTGGGACGTTCTGTGCTCATCCAAACTGGGCTGTGTCTCCCAGCTTAATTCTCTCCAGGAGGGGCTCACTCCTTTGCCTTCAGCCCATCCACAGGGAAACACAGACTGATCCTGAGCTAGGGAACAGAGCAAACTTCCCCAGGGAAGCTGCTGCTCTAAAATAATAGCCACTTACAGGTCTGTGTTGTGGGCCAAATCAGAAAATGAGGGATTGCATTTGAGCTCAGGCTTTGCTTCTAGGAAAGTCACAGCAGAGCAATCACATAGAGCCTTAGACTGTCTGCTTTGGGATTCAATATCAAATATTTCCTGGCATATCAGGTGATTTCCTGGTAGCTAGGGAACATATCCATGCTCACTGAGTAGCTGCCTGTAGTAGGTGCAGCACAGCCAAGACCCACACCTTGCTGAGCTGTCTGAGCAGTGATGTTGATTTAAAAACTTGGGTTCATGTCCCTTGCTCCAAGCATTCTGGGCTTTCAGGATGACTTTCAACTGAACAGCAAATGTAGCACTGCAGTGCTTTGTGTTTGCATGTAAATCATGGTAAGACTTCAACCCCAGGTTTTCTGCCCTGACACCAGTAGATTAAGAGGATTTTAGCTTTGGTTTTTTTTCCTGTCTAGGCTACTGTAGTTGGTAAATCTTCTTGAATCAGAATTCTGAGCCATAGCTACTCTGCAATTCAGAAACTTTCAGTATCTTGGATACTTCAAACAGAGTTGAACTTCCTAGTTCACAGCACTTCCAGTGTGCCAGTGACACCCTCCCCCCCCATTTCAGCCTTGGATGTATTTTAGTCTCCAGCTTGCTTTTAAAGGTTTATCTTCAGTTCTGGAGTCAGCTTTAAGGTGATACTGAGTTGGTTTTTACTGAGACTTTATCAAACTTTAAATGTCTTCTTTCTGCCACGTTCTGCCCCCACCCAAGTTACTTTTGAGCACTGATCAGTCTGTAGGGATTGCAGTTCTTGATCCTGTAGCATTAATCCAGTGTTGGAATCAGGATTTGCAGCTTGAAGTCTGAGTGCTAGAATTTGAAAGGTTCTTTAGGTACTTCTTTCTGCCTCAGTTTTTTTTGCCTAGTCCTGAAATCTTGCCCAAGAAAGTACAGCCTGGATGACCCTTTGTAGGTGGGCTGGCTGGCAGCACTGATTACCACACACTAATTACCACACACTCAGGTTGCTAAATACCAAATCATTGGGTAAGCTTGGTTATTAGAAACCCAAATTGGATCCATTCCTTGGCTCCAGCTTCCTGGTTGTGTTAAAACCAGCAAGTTTGTCCTGCTGCAGTGGCAGTGTGCTGGGAGCCTTAAAATGAGCCAAGAACAAGCTGTCTTGTTTGCTGAGGAAGGTTTTGGCCTTGTGCTCTGCAGAATGGACACTGTTCTTTAGGACAGGAGGTTGCAGGATGTGCCCTGTGCATGAAGCTGCCCTTAGCTCCATGTGTGTGCCCTGCTCTGGTGCCAGTGGGGTCTGGGATGTGCTTTCACACATCTTCCTCCCTCAGGAGTGCACTGCAGTCAGCAGACTACAGTAGTGATAGAAAATAGTGGTAGAACTAAGCTCCAGAGGCTGAGCAGCACCATCTAATCCATTGCAGGGGATTGAGAAAAGGCTTGAACTAATTCACCATTGAGTTTTTAACTGACTAGTTAAAGCTGGTTGCGCCTCCGCACTGTTACTTTGCTTCTTTTAACTGTAGGCTGTTACATTGTCTGGGTGTCTTAAAACATAGCTAATGCCTAGTGAAAGAAGTTGGGAATTTGGGTTTTTGGGTAGGAATCTAACCTATTTTCATTTCTCTTGAAGTTATTCCTTATTGACTTTGGTTTGGCCAAAAAGTACCGGGACAACAGGACAAGGCAACACATACCATACAGAGAAGACAAAAATCTCACTGGCACAGCTCGATATGCCAGCATCAATGCACACCTTGGCATTGAGCAGAGGTGAGTGCAACCTTCTGGAGGGTGCAGGGTGGTCTTTGGAAGCTTCTGAAGAGTCTGAGCTCATTTTGTATGAAAAGTGTTTCCATCTCTTTGCAAGTGTTCTTCCTTTTGTCTGCCTGTGGAAGGAGAGGGGGAAAATCCAAGCACCTCATTTGCTTCTTGAAGAGACTGTGTGTCTTGCAGACATCAGCTGGATGTTCTGCATATTATTTTGGCTTTTTAAAGGCTAAGCCATACTTTGATGTGGGCGTGTCAGAGGCCCTTCACACATAAAATGGTGCACTTTGCTGATGTGTTGGTACCTGTTGGCAGGACTGCTGACTGGCTTGAGAGGCCTTTCTGTAAGCAGAAAGGGTGTTCTAAAGCTGGTGTCTGGCCTGTTTTCCCACTCTTCAACTTAGTAAACCATTATTTCTCCTTTTGCCTGCAAGCAAGACTTAAATACCTTCAGTCACACTGTATTTTAGTTTTATGTCTGTAGGTATGTACACATGTGTGTGGATATATTTATCAGAGCTTTGCTTAATCAACAAACACATTTTTATCTTCTGGACCAAAGGCATTTTGTTCCTGCAGAATCCTGGCATTTTCTAGTGGAGAGAGCACTTCAGGTTGTTTAGAAGTGTTAGGTATTTCTGGGATATCAAGGGATGCCTCTCCTCCTTACAGCCTAAAAGTTGTATTGGATAGCTGAAGAGTGTGGCTTTACCTCTCTTGGATAGTTAAAGCTTCCAGGAATGTCTGTGCCTCTGACCTTTGTGTTAACCAAGATGAGAATGACAGAATTTCTCGTGGTCAGCTTCAACAGAACATGGAACCCACAAATGGTGCTTTTAAATGCTCCATGTTTTCTTTTTTACTTTAATTTCCTTAAGGTTCCTTCAGGGTATTTTATTGTCTGTCAGTGCCATTATTTAAGCCAGCTTGGCATGTGGCTCAGGGAGATAATGACAGGTGTCACTTCTGAAATAAATGCATTTCACAGATCCCAAGCAGTTCTGGTAAGGGAATATCTGTGCTTGCACCTGAGAGTGAAAGAGGGATCTGCAAAGGATGATGCTTTTGAATTTAGTTGGGCACCAAAAATTGAGTTTAGTTGAATTTTTCACCATATCTGCTGGTAATGGGAATTGTGTTATAATTAGAAATGTAGGTTGGTGCTTGCTAAAAGCTGCTAAACTGTCTAGGTCAAGGCAGCAGTAGGCAAAGAAGTAATGCATTCCTGTAATCAGGAGAAACCAGTTCTGGAGCTTATGGCAGAATATTTCAACCTCTAGTCCTGTACTTTTAACTGTTACAGAACATGTTTTCTTACAGGTAATGACAGCTGTGCTCAGGGAGCTGTTTGCAGTGGTATTTATTTTAATAATGGAGAGGATTGTCCTGTTTTCCAAATCCTGAAAACTATTTTTATCAATATATTGTAATAATGTGCCCATTGCTGATTTACAGAACTAAATGTTTCCTACTACAAGATCATTGCATTAAATATTAAAACAATGAGCTGGTTGGGGGATGGATACTCTTAATCCCTTTATTGCTTCTGAATTTACCACTGCCTTCTCAGAAAACATAATTCCATGTCATGGCCCTGTACAGGTTCACTGAATGCTGCTGGTGATTAAAATCTGCAGTTCTAATGGAATTAGCAAGTTTTGCAGGCTGGAATTTGTGGGCTCAGTATCATTTTTCAGCCCTTTGTCTGTGGTTTCGTGTTGCAGCTGAGATGATCTGAGGGGAGGGAACCAATCCCCTCTTCCCTGGGCACGGCAGAGCTTTTCTGGCCTTGTGCTCAAAGCTTTCTGGAGCCAAGCTGATTTTCCCCTGGGATAGCTTTGCCTTTGTTCCCAAAGGGTCACAGAGCTGGCCCGTGAGTGAGGGGGCTGTTCTGGTTCTATTGGCTGGGCTAGAACACAAAACATCACCAGCTTCTTTCTTCTCCTACCAAGATCTGCAGGTAGATCAGGTTAGAGCCTGTTCCCACTTCTGGGGAGCTGTTTTTGCCTCACCTTTGTGTGTAATCCTGTTTGCAATGCCACTGTCAGCCTTTTGATCCTTGTTGGGGTGGGAGGAGTAGAGTCTGTCCTGCCACCCTTTAAATCCTTCTCTGGGTAAGAGAGCAGCAGCAAAACCCACCAGGCTGTCCCCGTAAGGGAGCAGGGAGGAGAAAAAGAAGTTATTTTTCTGCCTCATACTAAATAGATGTCAGCTGCAGAGGGGCAGCCAGAGGAAAAATGCGATTTTACCACAGCTGGGAAGAGGCAGCTTTGCCAAGAGGAAAAAAAATCCTGGAGTGTGTTTTCCACTCCAGTGAACTGTGCTGCTCTTGGTGCTCAGGACGGCTGTGAGCAAAGTGCAGTCATGTTCATGTGGCCAGAGTGGGGATGAGGAACATGTGCAGGGCAGAAAGCATTTGAAGCCTTTTGCATGAGAGTTTGTGCAAGTTCTCAGCTATATCACTTTGGAGTTCTGCAGCTGTCTTGGAACAGACTTTGGTGGGAAGAAGGCAGAGGCACCTCTCAGATTGATTCATGCAGCTCCATAAATATTGCTGCCTTTTAAAATCAGAGGCAGCTCAGGGGGTTTTGACAGAAGGCAAAGAAGAAAGGAGCAGTGCCCCTTAGGGACCAGGTGGTCAGGATTGATCCCAGACTGAGCCAAGGTTCAGGGAGAAATGTGACTGACAAGATGTTACAGCCTTATTGACCTCATTAACCTCATTCTCTCCTACAATGCATTCCATGGTTCCTACAGGAAAATCTTCAGTTTCTACCCAAGCTACTTAAGAAGGCAGGAAAGACATTTCATGGTTGGTGGTTTTTTGGTTTTTTGGTTATTTTTTTGTTTGGTTTTTTTTTTCCCATTTTCCAAAATTTTTAATTTTTGTTACCCAAATCAGTGTGACTGCAGGTGGCAGCTTAGAACACACAATACCTACAGAATATTCCTTGCTTAAGAAATTAATAGGATCTCTTCCTATCTTAGGGTTTATTCCTGAATTATTTTTTAATTTAAAATTTTAAATGCTAGCACTGTGGAATAAAGTAAGAAATGGCAGAATTTGTAATTCCTTGTGTTTTTCCTCCTGCAGTCGTCGGGATGACATGGAGTCTCTAGGCTATGTATTGATGTACTTTAACAGAACCAGTCTGCCTTGGCAAGGATTAAAGGTAGGTTATGATGCTTTTTTTTTCCCTCCCCCACCCTTTTAATATTTTTTTTCATGTTTGGGTAGCATGCTTCTGCCTGCCAGGTGGGTTTATATAATGTTTAGCCTCAGTTGTACAAAGCAGCTTTTCCCAAAGCTTGATATTTATAGACTGTGGATTCTGCCTCTTATGCAGCAGGCAAAATGTGCATTGTTGGACTGTCTTAAAATTTATGCTAAACAATAGCTGACATCATCTTTGCCAGTTATTGTCCTGTTGCAGGCTGAGGCCCCCTTGGGAAATAAAAAATAACATTGTTAGTGGCTTTTTGAATTGCTGGAGAGAGCATGGAAATAATCTCTTGCCTGGCAAGTTCAGCCTCAGTGGTGTCTTCAGTCCAGGTTATGGCACAGCTGAATAATTATTAACTGCAGCAGGCTTGTTCAGGATTTCCATGTATGGGAGCCAGCTACAAACGTGGCAGACATTTCTTATTTCACTTATTTCTACTCCAGTGATTGGTTTTCATGTTTTAATTGTTTTTCTTTCTTCGTGTGAGAGTTGTGTAATTCCAATGGTGTTGCAGCTGCACAGTTTCTAAAAAGGCAGCGGCTTGTGGGCCACTGGAACTCCTCAGCTGCAAATGAATGTAAAGGCTGCTGAAGCACCAGGCAGCCCTGAATGGGGCACTGAGTGGGAATTAATACAACTTTGGCAAATGTAGCTGCAAGTCTGGTGTGGTTAATGGACAAAAGCAGCAGCTAGAACTACACGAGCTGTGCCATGTGATGGAAGCATTAGACTGCGACAAATGGTATTAAACTGTGGCCAAATCTTAATACCAGATTGACCTTCATTCTCTTTGCAATAAGTGTGTGGGACTTGGAGATTTCACATAAAATACTTATGGTTGACCAAAGGATTTTTGTCATTTTTTTTTTTTTTTTGCTGCTGTCCTTGTTAATCCAGTGTTGCACAATATCTCTTATATTGTGACCTACATGTTCCACAGGCTGCAACAAAGAAGCAAAAGTATGAAAAGATTAGTGAAAAGAAAATGTCCACTCCTGTTGAGGTTTTGTGTAAGGTAAGTGTTTCCAAATGATGTCATACTGTGAAATGAAAATTCTTTTTTTGTTTGGTTTGTTGTTTGTTGTTTTTTTCCCCTAAACTTGAGCCAACATATTAAATAGCCTCACATGGCATTTGCTGCTGAATAATACTACTTTGGCAGGCACTGGGTGCCTTGTGTTTGGCCACCCAGCGACACTGGGAATGTGTGTTCAGGGCAGCATTTGCTGCTGCTCCTTGGCAAAGTTCATGCCACCATCATTCAGGTTTTGCTGACTGTTGGCTGTGCAAGCTCCCAGCTCTCTTAGGTGAGGCTTGTTCAGTTACAGTGCAGGTTTGACATCAGAAGTAAATAAGTAACCAAGGTGGAGCTGTCTGGCTCGCCCACATCCACTTTGTGCCTCTCCAGGAGGGTTCATATTGTCTGCCCTTACTCAAGGAGTGGCTGTAGTGGAATTGGGTGCAAGTGATCTTTGTTTTTCCAAGGTTTTCCTTTGAGTCTTTAGATTCCTCTTGCACTATGGCATCTGAGTGCTTCTTAACCAAGATCCTTGAGAACACAGCAGGGTTTGTGCCTCTCAGACAGCAGCACCAAGGATTGCACTTTCTAGTCCTGCACATCTCTATCCCCAGAGTCTGACAGCATCTCCCAAGAAGGGACCTTACAAATAACCCCGTTCCAACCCCCTGCTGGGGACAGGGACACCCTCCACTAGTCCAGGTTGTTCAGAGCTCCATCCAGTGTGGCCTTGAACTTCCAGGGATGTTACACCCTGTGATTTTTTACAGCACCGTTCTGTGTGCTATTGCCTATTACAGGCAGGCTTTAATACAACATTAAATGTTTAAAAATGTAAAGCAGAAATTCTTTGACAGAGGTTTTCATAATTTAAGTTTTCACACTTAATGCTTGTTAACTGACCTTGTCTCTACTATGTTCAAGCAGATTATCAAGGAAACAAGAGTGAATCTCTCACCAGATAATTATCATTCTTTTAGAGAGTTGATAAGAACAAGGTTTAATTAGGATGAACAGTGTGCTTTATAAATAAGTTAAATGTTGAAGGTTCTGGTAGCAGAGAGCTTAGGATTGCAAACCACCCATGAGGTAACAGTTGTGGGGCAGGAATGTGTACCTGAGCAAGTCCACATGCTGAACTACAGAACACATTAACAACTAAGGGCAAAGTGGAATTAATTCATGCATCTTCAACCAGTTTTCCTCTGCTGTTAGAGACAGATGTACATCTTTTTGCCTTTGGTAGGAGGTTTTTGCTACGAGCCATGGCTTGATTAACACTGTTGATTTACAGGGGTTCCCTGCAGAATTTGCCATGTACCTGAACTACTGTCGTGGCCTGCGCTTTGAAGAGGCACCAGATTACATGTACCTGAGGCAATTATTCCGTATTCTTTTCAGGTCAGTCTCCAAGTGGAAAAGTACAGAAACTTCTCAGGGATCCAGTTGGGAACTGCTCTGTGGGACTGGTACTGCAGAGAGCAGCTCCTGTGTGTGTGGTGTAGGGAGTTCTGGGGCTCCCTTTCATTTCAGGGCTTCAAAAGCTGTTTAAAGGACCTGAAAATTACTGTTCAATGTTAAACATAAAGGGAAAAGATTCTCTTGTTTTTGCATTATGTGATGTGACCACAGGGTTGAGCCCATGCTTCAGGTTCTGTTGCAACTACCATCAAGAAACTGACCCCTTGGTAGAAGTCTTTGAAGCTTTTTATGTTTTGAAATTGGTGCTGGGCCCAGCAGTGGTTCCCAGGAGAGAGATGTCAGTGGAGGAGAATAGTGCTGCTTCATTGAGCTCGTTAGAGCAACTGGAACATAAACTCCACCTTGTGCTGTGAACAGCATCTGTCAAAAGAAGGGCTGGTACTGATCTCTCGAGTCTCCCCCCGGGTTTCTGGAATCCAAAGAATTCCTATTCAATGATGTACAATACTGCAGTCTTTCCTTGAAATTATATCTATATTTAAAAAAAAAAAAAAGCTCAGAAGCTCAGTGCAGACGGTGAGTGAGCTGGGCTGGGAGGAAGTGCTGCTTCCACAAGTGCAGACCTTTGTGTAAGCAATGAGTAAATGCTGCTGGCTGGCATTTGGGCTTGCTGCAAGAATCCCTTTAAGTTAGTAATACTTAGCATTTCTATACCATTCATAATCTCTAAAGCAGCTTAGAGAAGGAGCTATCCCCTAGTTGTGGGATTTCAGGCAGGGCTTGGTGTTTGCTCAGATGTGTTACAGCAGAGCATTTCCCTCTCTTGCAGGACCTTGAACCACCAGTATGACTACACATTCGACTGGACAATGTTAAAGCAGAAAGCAGCACAGCAGGCAGCCTCTTCCAGTGGGCAGGGGCAGCAGGCCCAAACCCCCACAGGCAAGCAAACTGACAAATCCAAGAGTAACATGAAAGGTTAGTAGCCAAGAACCAAGTGACGTTACAGGAAAAACAAAAATTCCACGAATTTGGACAACGGCGGCAATTCCAAGTGTTAGATCAAGGAGGTGGTTTAAAAACTACATTTGGCTCTTAAATTCAAAAGCAAAACCAAAAGACGTCCTTGGAGAATTTGACTACTAACTTTATACCAAAATGTCCTTGTTATTCATATCATTTCTTCTGGGGATGTTGGGTCATTTTTAACCACTGCATCTTTTGCTCCCGCATTAACCACTTTCCAAAACAAGAAACTGACTTGGTGTTGGGAATGTGACATTTTTATTTATTTTGATTTATATATATACATATATATGCCCTTATATATGTATAAATATATAATGCAATCCAAAATCCTAGACCTAACACTTTTTAAGGGATAATTCTCATTGACTAGGCAAGGATCTAGAGACTTTGGGTTCTGCTCTGTGGCAGCTGGTACAGTGCTGTGGGTTTGCTTCTGTTCTGTATGCCTCAAACACTGGGAAGAGAAAATTGTGACTGCTCTGGCTTCCTGCAGTGGGTTTACATTGAGAGATTTGGTCCAGAGTTCAAGGAAGGGACCAGTGAGCTCAAAAAGCCTTGTCTAAATCAGGCAGTAACCCCAAACTGCTGTGGATCACCAACTCACAATTTTCTGACGTATCTGGGTGCTCTGGGGTGGGGCTTCAGGTTTCCTGATGATTTTTTGATGTTTCTAGGTTATGGTTTCAAAGGGAAATGTTGTGACATGTTCAAATGTAATTGTGTAATAACTGAAAACTGAGTTCTGAGAAGACACATGAATTTTTTTCCCACATGGTCTAGAAGCTTTTAAAATTTTTTTTTTCTTTGTCTTGTGATGCAAATGTGCTGGTGTGAGTCTGGTAAGTCACTAGGATGAAACTGCCACATCTGTGAGCCAGTCATGCCATGAAACCAATTCCTGCAGCTGGGCTGTGGATAAAATTGAAACTAATGAGATTGTGTGACTGAGAATAGAGAAGTGAGGTTTAAATTCTGTACTGAGGCATTGCTGCTCTTCAGTACCTCTTGTCTGTCATTTTTATATGGATAAAATTACATACTTGCTAACATGACAATCCTGGAAATCAAAGAAATGCAGAAGTGTTTACAATAAACTTAAACATTGTTCTTCACATAGTGTGGGAGCATTCAAACCTTACCAGGTGTCTTTAGTCAAAATAGCTATCAAAAAACCACATTTTGTTCAGAATAAATGAAGTATTAAAACACCTGCTGCTTTTCCCAAGATTGAAGTGGTTCTTGAAAAAAAAAATAAAATTCAGAGATGCCATTAAGTGTCAGATTTTTGGCATAGAGTGCCTGGATCTGACAGGCTGGAAACCAGTTCCTGCAGCTGCAGCACCAGTAGCAGACTGGGTGATTAAGCACCTGGGCTTGGATTGCTTCCTGAAATAGAGAAACTTTGACTGAAGTTCAGAACCCAGCCCAAACTGGGGTGTGGAGGGGTTGGCTGTTCCAGCAGGAGAAGATAATTTGAGCAGAAATGCACATTCCTCACAACAGCTCATGCCCAAAGTGAGGGCTTTGCAGGAGGTGGTGATCTGTAAGTGGAACCTGCCCTGAAAATCAGGTTGTGAGCTGGTGAAACAGTCTGGCTGAAGTGTTCTGAGGTTTAACGTGCTGCTCTCCTGCCTCAGACAGTCTCTGCCAGAGCTGTGTGTGAAGAAAGGAAAGGTCATTAAAGTGATTATCTGCCTGCACCTTGAAGTGCTGCTTCAGTGCCAGAGAGCAGAGCTGAGCTCACTGCCAGGGGTGAGCAGGGGAGCTTTGCCATGGAGCCTCAGACCATTTCTATTCATGATTTACCTTCCTTAGCACACTGTCCCTTGGGAGACAGCCCTTGCTTCAGCTGAGATGAAATTCCTGGGGTTTCAGCACAATTTCATTGGGGGTTTTGGGGAATGACTCTCCCCTCCCCATCACCAAGAAAGGCTTGTGACCTTTGGGTTGATCAAGCTGTGATGTCAGCAGAGCATTAAAGCAGTGCTTGGCAAACATCTGGAGACTTCAGAGGCTTCATCTCTTCAGCAAAGTAAAGATTTCCAGAGTCCTAAAATCCTACATGTCTTTTTGTGGGGAATTCTGCCTATTAATGAAGATTTTTTTGAACCCAGCTAAGCTGAAGGAGGAGGCAGTGTGGCTTGGATGCTCTGTCACACTGGAGAGGATGAAATGCTGGTTATTTTTTCTGGAGTTCAGTTAAATTCTTTTGTAGTTGCTGTAGCAAAGCCTGTGTAGAAGTGGCTCAAAAGGCTTCCTGGTATCAAATGTTACCTCTCTGGTAACCCTATCCACTGAACAGGAGTCCTGCAAATAGCAGTGTACAGGTGCAGTTATTTGTAAAGTGCTGTTGAAGATTTGCATCTGGTCAGGATGGGCCAGGGAAGCACAGATTCAGATTGTTTGTCCAGTGTGCTCATTTACAGATATTCCTGATTTCCTTAACTCAGATCCATGTTAAATCATCAATGAATCCTAGAGTTTATCCAGGCTAAATACTCTGCTTGATTCTAGAATAACCTGTTCTGTCCATGGCCTTTTTTTCTCTTCAGTTTTTTTTTTCCCTGCCCTTCTCTGGAACTGTGTTCAGTGTCTTTTGTAACAGCCAGATCAGCTGGTCTGGAACTTGGAGAGGTGAACTGTTCCAGCAGACAGAGCTCTGCTGACTCGGGGAAGTTGGGCTGCCTCTCTTTTGCCAGAGCAGCAGTTGTTCAGGTGTGATTTGTAACTGTGCTTACTCTCAGCTTCCCTCAGTCATAAAAGTGACTCAGGCAGTCAATCTGCAGGATAAAGTCTACCAGGTTCGTTTGGGAGAGGTGCTTTTAACTCCTGGCAGTGGAGATTCTGCCAGGCTATCAGCAGGTCCATTAATATTTGCTGGGTGCCTGTGGTGGTGGCAGGATTGCTCAGAACAGACTGAGACTTCTCTGCTTCAGAATTAGAATTATTGACTCCTGAATCCTTCTCACTTGCTTGTCTGGAGAAATGGAGAGTACACAAAGTCTGAGCATTTCACACTGAGGAGGTTTTAGGGAATTACACTGCAGTAATTGCTGCTCCCCTGTCAATCACATCTTCAGCCATGATAATAATAAAGCAATTTGAGGATCCCTCATGTAGCACAGAGATTTTCAGAGGTTTGGGTAACACCTCAGAGGGACAAGGAGTGATGATTTGGCCCTGTTTGGAGTGAGGAGCTGTGGAAGAGATGCCACCATGGACTCTCCAGCACGTTCCTCATGCCAGCAGTGCTCTGTGTGCTCTGAGTATCTCCATCTCACCTGACAGCTGTGGTTGGGCTGTGTCTTTACAGGACTTGGAAGGGACATTTTGAGTTGAGTCCAGCTCCCTGTTGCTCTCTGTAGCTGGACATTCTCCTGCCCATATTACCTTGGGTTTGAGGAGTTATAAGAGCAGCAGATCATTTGGTAGAGTGTCCTTTGTCCTCAGGTTCAGGCTCCCATTTCTTGTGAAATACTCAGGCTTCTGAAGCAATCAGTTGATCTATTTCTTTCCACACTCTCCTTTGTTGACTTTGTTTTGGCTCCTTTGATGGAGAAAGTGGTTCAAAAGATGAATCAGTGTTCTCTGCTGAACACACTAAATGGAAAAACAACATAATTTTTGTGTACATCAAGTAGGGATTAGGGAACTCAGGAGTTCCTGGGCTTTCTGTGGGAACTTGCACTCAAGTGGGAATGACTGTCTTGATTCTGGTGCATGATTTTTTTTTTTAAATGACCAGTGCTGGATAAAGAGAATTGTCTCTCAGTGCATCAACACTACGTTTGAAAGAAGTTATTGAACCTCTTTAAATGACCTGTAGCCAGTTCTGGAAGAGTTCAAGCCATTTTCTGGGTGCTCTCCAGATACATTTTGGACAGAATGTCAGACTAGTAAGACTTGTTTGCACTTGCTTCTCTCTGGATGACAGCACAAGCTATAGCTGAGCTCAGCTCTGTCTGTATTTCACTGAGAAGAGATTTCTGTTGCAAAAGCTCGGAGCTGTTGCTGTGATGAACTCACCCATGGGCAGAACCGTCCTGTCTGGAGAGCAGCCAGAACGGAAACTCGCTTGGCAAGGCCATCTTTGGTTGAGGCTGCTGTCCCCTGTGTGAAGCACAGCCCTGCCACCTGAGTCACCAGAGAGGAGCACGGAGGGAGGACTGGCTTAGCCTGCAGTAACTGGTTCTTGGAGATCTCTGAGTGTTCCTGTACTCTCCCTATCCCCCAATGTCATTTGGAATTCTGAACATTAAAAGAATTGCTGTGTGTGCACCACCTCCCCTGTCATGTGAGTCAGCACCTGTCCTTCCAAAGGCTGAGGTGTGCTGCTTGCCCAGTGGGTGTCCCAGGTGCTGCCTTGTTGTGGGTGCCCAGAGCGTGCTGCTGTGGCTTTGTGGTGACAGCAGTTACTGTAAGGTGAGTGATCCCCTGCCTGGCCGTGTGACACTGCGGTTCTGGAGAGCGCCCTGCAGTCAGATGACAGCTTGACATTCAGGGATATAAACATGAGCCACTGCAGACGAGTAGAAAACAATCCTATGAAATTACATCCTGTTTCCTAGTGGCAATAACACAGCTTGTTTTCAAACTGCTGGGCTGAATTCCTGCTGGAGGAATGTGGCATCCAGCTGGTGCATTCAGCCTGTGTCCCAGTGCAGCAGGAGGTGTGAGTGAGAGGTGTGTGAGCTCCAGAGCTGTGGCAAGTGCTGGTTACCTTTGGAAATGGACGCCAGGAACTCTGCAATTCCC
Source organism: Serinus canaria (assembly GCF_022539315.1). Taxonomy (NCBI): domain Eukaryota; kingdom Metazoa; phylum Chordata; class Aves; order Passeriformes; family Fringillidae; genus Serinus; species Serinus canaria. The sequence continues at coordinate 16,623,030 of NC_066327.1, read as the reverse complement.
AGATGGAGCAGCATTTTCCCCTTTGAATGACCATAACTGCTGTTTTATTTTCCTCCTGTGAATGCTGTTGCTCGTTTCCATCCCGTATCAGTAAGTTTGCCCTTGTGTTTATCTTGCAGGTTTCTGAGCGTGACGAGGATGGGACGAAGCAGAGCAGATCGGAGCAGGACTTGTCACTCCCCAAATCCTAGAAATTTTAGTTGATACACTTGCCAGTGGCTGTGGGCAACCATTTCCTTGGTGTAAAGAACTTAATATCAGTATAAACTGGCTCTGGGCAGTGTCAGTGATGCTGCACTTTGAGTTGTAGCAGCTGTAATTGTGAATATTACTGAGATAGTGAAACATGGTGTCCAGTTTTCTATTGCATTTTTTTCAAGTGGAAAAGTTAACTAATGGTTGACACACAAGTGGAGAAAATTGTGCATATGCCAATTTTTGTTACCTTTTTACTTTGAACTACACTGCTTATGAGATCTCATTGTTTTGGAAGAATGGCATGAACAGTCTTCGGCAACAGTTGTGATAATTGTAAATGCTCACAATTGTGCACTCTTTTCTGGTTATTCCTCCCTGGGTTTTGAAAGTTGTACACTTAAAACATTCTTAAAGTTGTTGGCTTCTATGTGCAACATACCAAGCCAGCTGACATGGTAGTAACCAAAGATTCCAGTTTTTAAGCATATGAAAGACTCTGCCTGCTTACCTGTGCTAGAAATAACAGCATCTAAAGTGAAGACTTAAGAGAAACTTAGCGACTACTAGATAATCTTTAGGACTCTGCATTAACTCTATAATGTTCTTGGTATAAAAGGAAAAACAGCATATTTGTCACGAAATTTAGTTAACATCTTACAACTGAACCTGTATGTAAGTTGCTTAGATAAATGTAATCACTGTAAACATCTATATGATCTGGGATTTTGTTTTTATTTTGAAGCGGGAGCTTTTTTGTTTACAAGTTCATTAAAAACTAAAAACTGTTTCTGTAAGGAAATGAGATTTTTTTAATTTGCCTTGTTAATTCAGTTTAAGAAATTTACATTACCCTGTTTTTAAACCAAGTTTAAGGCCATTTGTTAAGCAAAAGAAGTCATATTTCTTTCTAAATCATTTTAGATTTAGTGTTGTAACTCTTCCTCATTTTGTTTTTAAATAAATTTTGTATTTTTTCCTTGAGGGGGAAGGGGCAGTCTTGCATTTTTATAACCTGTTGTTTGAGACCAGCCCTCCATAATAAGATTGGAATTTTTAAAAATGAAATGGCATCTTTTGCAGACCCAGGATTGGCAGCCTCCGAGCATTGCCATGTCCTGCCTCGGCTGGACTGACTTATGATTGCTGCTTTGGAGACAAAAATTGGAATGGTTTGAAAAAATTTGGATGGTTTGAAACCAAGGCATTTTCTTTCAAGTACTTGTGAAGTGGATATGACCAGATTTCCTCTTGTTCTTGGGGGCAGCCTCGCACCATGCAGAGTTCACATTGGTTACTGCCCCAGGCTGTCTTCCTTCTCACTCCTATTCTAGCCCAGCTGAAAGAAAGAAATACTTTTATTGCTGGTAATTCTTTAACAGTGTAATTTATTCCTTTATAGCATGTCAGAATAAATTAAAAAAAAATGTCTGAAAATGCTGCCAGATGCCTATTGTGTAAATGTTGTCTGTATGTTTGCTTTTTAGACAGTTTTCATGCATGGAGCAGAGTTCCTGCTCACAGTTCATCTTTTTTACTGTTGGAAAAGATCTTTCTTTCCTTTTGAAAACCATTTCTTCAGGATCATAAGACACTGTGCACACCTGGAATGGTGATGATGTGGATCAAGGCTCCCCTGTACTCTGTCCAAGAAGGATCTGCCCTGAGATGTTAAACTTTGGGTGGAGAACACTGTGTGCTAATAATAATAAATAATAAACGCTGGGATAGATAATCTGGGAGGCAGGGAGGCTGCTGGGCTTCAGAGATAGCAGAGCACACAGCAGGCTCTGCTGCCTGCCAGGTGCAGGAGGAAATGGAGCTCATTCTCCTGGCCAGGATGGTTTTCCAGACTCCTGAGTCTTGCCCCATCCAAATAAGGATGGTTTTCAAGCAGTGCCTCCTATGAAAACCAGTTTGTTTGTAAGAACTGGTATCTAGAGCACTGTGAGATGTCCTTATCCATGATTTCTGCTGTCTAGGCAACGTGTCTGACAACACACATTGGCAGGAGGGGAAGAAGCATCAATGAAATGCCTTCTTGGCAGCTGTCCTTGGAGAGGCTGCTCGGAATTGTTGTGGCATCGCTTTTCATGCTCTGACATGAGATACTTGCTGAAAAGTTGGAGAAAATAATTTGGTTTCAGGAGAATAAATTATTTTCTTTGTCCGTTAAATTTGCTCGTGACTTTGAGGGGGGTTTGGAAACAGAGCTGCTCTTGATGAACTCTGCAAGGGAGAGTAAATACATTTAGGGTGTCAAAATGCAGTGGTTTGTAGTTTGTAGCAAGTGCTGTGGAGGAGCCTGGAGCTCAGTCAGCCTCGCAGATGTGTGGGAACAGAATTTGTTTCTGCACAGCAGCGTGGGCTGAGTGTTTTGCATCAACAGCCCATGCCAGATGTGCTGGCCAGGGCATGAGATGCCCCCCTTCTTCAAAAAGGCACCCAACACCCCTTGGCTGTGTGCTCTCCTTGGTTTGTAACAGAGACTTCAGCCTGAAGGATTAAAACTCTGGATCCTGACTTCAGCTTGCACCTCTGCAAAGGTTTTGAGTGGAGAGAGATTCACCTGCCAAGCCCAAACTTCTGCAAGCAGCCCCAGGCCCTCGACAAGGAGTCATCGTTCGGACAAGAGGCTGTGAAGCTCAAGATCTGCAACCTCGTGCTCCCTGGAAAGTGCCAGAATTCGGGTAATGGCATTAGGCTGTGACAACAGCTCCTTAGTCACCTCACTAAGCTGCGTCCAGGGTTCCAAAGCAATTTATTAACCTCCTTAGAACGACTCTGAGAGGCTTCCTAAGGCCACCTTCCAAAGGGTTGCTTAATTGGGAGCACGGAGTGCTCATGTGCAGAGTACTGCTTCATTATTTTTAACCTATTTAAGCCATTCCTTGTTAGAAGCAGTTGAGAGCCTTTTTCTCTTCTCCTGTAAAGGCTCTGAAGTGAGACAGCTCTGGCTCCCAATTCCTGCCAGCGTCACTCCTTGGCTGCTCCTCTGTGTGGTGTTGGTAACAAGTGACAAACACAACCCCTGGCTGTGTTAAAAACACTCGATGTGTCTGCTGGGTCTGGAGCCTGTCCAGCATGTGCCACACTTTTTATTTATTTTTATTTTTCTCCCTGATTTCTGTGTCTCTGGGGGTTGTTTTTCAAGCTCAAGCGTTGGCCTTGCTGATGCAGTGTTGTGCCTGTTCTCTCTTGGCTTTTCCAGGTATTTTTTGTTGGGAACCTGTCCCTGCTTTGTGCTGGGGTTTTCCTGGACTGAGGTGCTTCAGCCCAGCCCCACTGCCCCACCAGGAGTTTGGCCTGGCTGCCTCCCTGCAGTCTCTCCTCCCATGTGGAATTTTTCTGCCATCCCAAGTTGACTTTTTGCACGAGGCTTTAATTTCTCTTGACAGCGTTCTCCAATTTAGAAGATTTGTTGCTTAGCCAGCTCCATCAGCCCCATCTGCTCCTGCCTTAATTGCAGTGAAATCATCATGATTTCATATCAGCTTGATGTCATAGCACACGTTGGTGAGCAGCAGGCTGCAGGCAGGAGGGAAGTGGGCAGGGAGGAAGAGTTGCCTGCCCCTGCACCGACCTCTGCAAGGGTGACACAGAGGAAGTGCCCTCCCTCCTAATAGGTCCCGAGTGGAAGGACTGTGTCCCTGGCTGTTGTCATGTGGAAATGGCTCTTTAATGTGATCCTTGTTAGCCAGGGCTCAGCAGGAACGGGGGAGGGTGGGAGGAATCGAGACTGCCTCGTGCTGGGGCACAGCAGCTCTAATGAACCCTTCCCAACACACCCAGCTCTGTCCCTCTCTCCAAACTCACCACAGTGAGCTCAGCTGCTCACTGAGCTCTGCAAAGCTCGGTACTAAAGGTGTAAAATCCATTCCTCTGAGATGCTAATGTGACTTTTTACTTGATTTGAGATGTTCTTTGATGTGACTGTGGGTAGTGCTGGGTTTTGGTAGCTGGAAATCCAGAGGAGCCAGGAAATATTCTCACAGCAGACTCGAGTTGTTTGGGTTTGCAAGTATTTTGTGTTCATAAATTACTGAAGGTTGATGTAGCTCCTTTCTCAGGGGTTTTGGTATCAGGGACTGCCCCTGGAAGTACCTGAGCCCTGAGCCCTCCCCATTCTGCCTTGTGTTCCCGTTGATAATGTGGGTTGGTTTTTGTAAACACAGCTGATTAGCTGCATTTCTTTCCCCTTCTGAGCTTGTAGTTTGGCATGGATGTGCCTGGCTGGAGGAGAAGCTCTTCCAGAGCTGTGTGTGCACCTCTCCTGTCCCAGGAGCTCCAAGGCTCTGCTGCTCCCTGTCCCCACCCCTGGAATGCCACCGAGCCTTGAGCTGATTTGCAGGTGGCAGACTTTGAACTTCTTTTGAATGGAAGCAATTGGAGCTGCTGGGGAGCCCTTGAAGGAGTGAGCATGTTGTCCTACAGGGTGGACTGGCTTGGGAGCTTCCCTGCTGCTCTGAGTGTGCGTGATAAATCCAGGCCTTCGCTTTACAGCCCTGTAAATGCCCAGGGCAGGAGCCTGACTTGGCAAAATCCTGTGCCTGGCAAGGTGGGGCAGGAATTTGTGTGACAGCTTAGTGGGACTTCATGAGCCACGAGAGCAGGGGCACGAGGAGCAGATTCTCCTGTCCCTTCTTCATAGCTCAGGTGAGTCCCTCGTGTTCTGCGGCCAGAGCAGTGCCCTGGGACTTGTCCAAATGAGACCATTGTGTGTTTAACTGGGAACCTCCAGGGCTGGGCCCTGGGCAGAGCCTGCCCTGGTGTGTCTGTTCTCCTGAGCTGCTGCACTTCCTTCTCCTGGGGTTTAACTGCTGCTCAGCACTGTGGATGAATTAAAGACTCTTGAGCTCATCTCTGGTGACTGCAGGGATTTCACAAATCCAAGTGGGCACAGTGGGGGCCAGGACCAGCCTGGGGCTGGCAGCTGCCTCTGGTGTTGAGCAGCCAGACCAAGCTGGGTGGCCTCTGCTGATGGCATCTGCCACATCCTCATCTGCTGGGAGCCCAGCTGGGGCACAGAGGAGCAGGGATTGTTTTCCTGCCTTGGCAGCTACAGGCAGGCAGTGGGGGAGGAGAGCAGAGAGGTAATGCCAGAAACTGGTGCAAGTCCTTTGAGCTGAGAAAAATCACTTAGGCAGCAAATAGAATCATTCTCATGTGCCGACAGCTTCCCCCAGGCACAGCCCTGCCTCGTGCTGAGCTCTGGCTTCCTCCTCCTCCTCCTCCTCCTCCACTCAGGCTGGAGTTGGGCCAGGACTGTTTGTGCCACTGGGTTGGGGTCAGCCGGAGGGGCAGAGCCTGTGAGCAGCACCAGGAGGGTGGGCACGGTGGGTGGGGGGGTGTTAATGCCCCTTCAGGGCTGGCATTCGTGGTGCCACCAGAGCCTTGGGAAGCTCCTGCTCCATGGAACAGCAGAGCCAGAAATCCCTGCTGACACACCCTGGGAGCGCCTGCCTTCCTTCCCAGGCCCTGTTTCTTTGGGGAGGAAAGGTGAGGAACAGGCTGTGGCCATTCCTCCCCGGGCTGCCCAGGAAGTGTTTGCTGCTGTTTTTATTGGATGGCTCTGTGCTGTTTGTCCTGGGGGGCTGGGGGGGTTTGCCAACCCTGCCAGAGCTGCATCCCTGGGAAGATGGAGCTGTGCTGGGGCTGTGCTGACGCTGTTCCCAGCCGGCCTGAAGCTGCTCACAAATCCCATAAACTGATTATGGGTGTTAAGTCCCTGCTCAGTGACCTTTCTCCCTCTCACTGACAGCTTTTAACATGGTGCCCCTCCCCGAGGTGCTGGCAGGGGGTTCAGGGACAGCAAGGTGGGTATGAGGCTGCCTCGCGTGCCAGCCCTGCCAACTGTGCCAGCTGTGCAGCACCTCCCAGGAGATGCAGCTTGATGCTGATGGGAAGTGATTTGTTTTTGCTTCCCAACATGCAAACAGCTCCTGGGGTCCGAGCTGGCTCTGCTCAGCCTTCCCCAGTGAAAAGCTGCTGGTGGGGGCTGCCAGCCAGCTGTGCCCCCTGCTGTGGTGGCTCCCAAAATCCCAGCTCCTGGCAGGGCAGGGCAGGGCAGGGCAGGGCAGGGCAGGGCAGGCAGGATCCCGTGGTGCCTCTGAGGGATGGGATGATGGCCCTGGGCAGACTGGCTCAGCTGTGGCTGGCGGCTCTGCCTGGGCTGGCTGCTCCCAGGAGGAGCTGATCCCGTGTGCCAGGGAGCACCCGGGCATCCCTGAGGCACAGGGTGTGTGTCCATGTGTGTTCACATGTGTTTCCATGTATTTCCATGAGTGTCCCTGTGTATTTCCGTGTATTTCCATCTGTGTCCGTGTATTTCCATGTATTTCCCTGTGTTTCCCTGTGTTTCCCTGTGTTTATGGCATTCCCTGCATTTCCCTGCGTGTCCATGTGTGTTTCCCTGTGTATCCATTTGTGTGTCCATGTGTGTCCCTGTATTTCCATGTATTTCCATGTGTGTCCCTGTGTTTTCATGTGTATTTCCATGTATTTCCATGTGTATTTCCCTGTGTGTCCATGTGTGTTTCCCTGTGTGTCCCTGTATTTCCATGTGTGTTTTCATGTGTGTTTCCCTGTGTTTCCATGTAATTTCATGTGTGCTTCCATGTGTGTCCCTGTATTTCCACGTGTGTTTCCCGAGGAGGAAGCTGCTGCTCCCACACAAGCCCCATCCCAGTGCCAAGATCCTGCAGGCCCCTGCCTGTCCCTGGAGCCTCCCCCATGTCCCAAGTCCCTCTTTCCTGGAGCGTTCTGCTCTGTGTCCCCTTGGGAAGCACCCAGTAGCTGCCTTGTCCCTGTCCCTGGCGAGGGCCAGCCTGGCACCCCCTGCCCTGCTGGTCCTGGGGTTCAGCTGTAAGAGCAGAGCCAGCCCTGTCCTGCTGCCCCTGTCCTGTCCTCTGTGGGTTGCTGGGTGACATAAACACAGCAGAGGCAGTGCCAGGGGGCTGGGTGCCCTTCACCCTGCCTGGAGCGGGGCACAGCTGTGCCCAGCACAGCTCAGGGGGCACAGAGGACCCGCCTGTGTTTGGGACATGCTGCTGACCCTCTGTGTGCCCCTTGCCCAGCCCCGGGGGGCTGTGCTGGGTCAGGGTGGCTTCTTTGAGACCCCAGCCTTCATTTTGGCCGCTGGGGCAGCTGCTGAGGCTCCCTGGGGCTGGCCAGAGAGTCCCAGAGCTGCAGCATCCTTGTGGCCACGGTGCCTCTCAAACACCCCGTGCCTGCAGCTCCCTTCTGCCCTCTAGGAAGAAGTGTAAATGCAGGATAGTTGAAGTGTAAATGCAGGATAGTTGATATTTGAGCAAGCAGGGCACAACAATCCTGTTTGGTTGATCCTCAGCCTCTTCCCAGGCCTGCCTGTGAGGACCTGGTGTGTGTGGGGAGCACTGGGACTGCCACCCCAGCTCTGGCAGGTTCTGGGAGAGGAAAGCAGCTCTGGGAGCAATCCTGCTCTGGAAATAACCTCCCAGCTGCTGGTGTTTGTTACCGGGGCTGGGCTGAGCTCCTGCAGGAATGTGAGCTGTGAGATGTGAGGGACTCCTGGATCAGTGTCCAAGGGCAGCTCTGTGGGACGGGCAGGAATCCCAAATGCCAGGATACACTTTCCAGGAAAGAAGTGTTTATGCCCAAATCCCAAATGTCTGGAAGGTCAGGGCAGCCTCCTCTGTGGCTGTGGTAACAGAGCTGGGGTTGGAGTCCTGCTCAGGGGCTGAGGGCTGCCCCAGCCCCACAGCAGCTCTCCCCCAGCTCTCAGCTGCCCTGGAACCACTGCTGGACACTGGGGGCTGTGCCCTGCTCTGGGCACCTGCATCTGCCCTGGAGAGGGTTCAGAAGAGCTAGCAAAGCCCTGAGCTCAGTCCCAGCTGCACCCTGCTCCCCCTGCCCTGCCTGGGTCCTCTCCTTGGTGTGGGGGAGCAGCAGGGAGCCCCCTGTGTGGGGACAGCTGCTGTGGAGGTGGCACTGGAGCTGGTGACAGCTCTGCCTGCCCCCAGCCTGTGGGGCAGCCTGCCCAGGGCCAGGGAGAGCTGGGGATGGCTCCTCCTGAGCCTGCAGCTGCGTGCCAGCAGCTCTGGGAAAAGCCCTGATTGTGCTAAACCCCAGCGAGGATGAGCTCAGGTGATCACAAAGCACCTCGAGGTCACCCCGGGCCTGTGACAGCCCCTGGAGCCCAGGAGAGCTGCTCGGGAAACTCTCAGAGCTTTTTACCCCCATGAAAAAGGTTCTCTGCAGGGCTCTGAGTGCAGGGGGGGTTTGGAGGGGCAGCTGTGCCAGGCTGGGGCGGTGCTGGAGCTGCTGAAGGAGCCAGGAGGGGTCTGGCAGCACGGGCAGAGTGTGGCAGGACCGTGTTTGGCATCCTCCTGGGGTGTGCCAGCTGAGCTGGGGGCCTGCCTGCCCCACCTGGGGCTGCAGTTTGGGCAGCAGGCAGTGCCCGTGGTGCTCTGCACGTCAGCTTCCAGTGGAGTGCTGGAAGTGTTTCCCACCTGGGTAGCACAGCTCAGCCTGGCTGCCCTGTCCAACCCACAAACAGCAGCGGCAGGGAACGAGCTGCTCCTTCCTGCAGCTGCCGTCAGCAGGAGGGAGATAAACGCCAGAGGCTCGCCTGGCTCTGCCCGATAGCCGGAGCACGGAGGGGCCGCTGCTGGAGAGCTGAGCGTGGGAGGAACGATGGAGGGAGCTGGGGCTGTTTAGCCTGGGGAAGAGGAGGCTCAGAGGTGCCCTTATTGCTCTCCACACCTTCCTGAAGGGAGGCAGCAGACAGGTGGGGTCGGTCTCTCCCACCGGGCAGCACTGACAGAATCAGAGGACACAGCCTCAAGTTATGGCAGGGAAGGGACAGGCTGGATATTAGCAGAAAGTTTTTCACCAAAAGAATAATAAAGTACTGGAATGCTTTTCCCAGGGAGGTGGTGGAATCACCATCTCTGGATGTTTAAAAAAAGACTGGACATGGCACTGGGTGCTATGGTCTGGACGAGGTGTTCGGGCACAGGTTGGACTGGATCTTCGAGGTCTCTTCCCACCTCATTATTCGGTGATTGTGTGATTGTGTGACTCTGTGATTGTGTGATTGATTCTGTGACTTTGTGACTCTGTGATTGTGTGATTGTGTGAGACTGTGACTGTGTGATTCTGTGATCTGTGATTGTGTGATTGTGTTACTCTCTGGCTCTGTGACTGTGTGATTCCGTGGTTCTGTGACTCTGTGATTCTGTGTGATTCTGTTATTCTGTGATTGTGTGACTCTGTGATTGTGCAATTCCATGGTTCTGTGACTGTGACTCTTTGTGAAGCACTCTTGGCTCTCCCGTGCCAGCCGCAGCCCCGCGGGCCCTGCGGGAGCAGCCTCAGCTCCTGCGGGGCTGGGCCGGGACCGGCGGCGTTCCCAGGGATCTGCCAGCCCGGGGGAGCTCTGGGGGCACCCATCCGCCTCTCACTCGCCCGTCCTGGCAGATAAGCATTTCTGCTCGCAGCGCTCTGCCCGGGCACGGCCAACGCCTTCAGTGCACGGCAGCGCTCCTGCCATCAGCAAGATTCCATCGGGAACGCGTCCCTGTGCCTGCTCACCCTGCTCACCCTGCTCACCCTGCTCACCCTGCTCACCCTGCTCATCCCGGCCAGGTCCTGCTGCTCTGCTGCCACCGAGAGCCCCGGCAGGAGCGGGGCTGGGAGCCCCCTCTGCTGCTGGACCACCCAGTGCCTCCCTCCTGCTGCCTCCTCCTGGCCCCGAGTCCCCAGGATGGCTGGAAGTGTCCCCTGGCTGGAAATGTCCCCTGGCTGGAAGTGTCCTCTGGCTGGACACGTCCCCTGGCTGCCGGGCTCAGGAATGAGTGTGCAGGATTGTGAGGTTCTTTCCAGGCTGGGCTCCTCTTCCCCAGCAATAAAAGCTTCCAGGGCAGTTTTGGAAGTGCTCTGCACTGGCTGCTCCGTCCCGAGTGACTCTGAAGCTGCAGGGCTCAGGCTGCTTTGTGCCACCCCCAAGCAGCCACTTCCAGCTCCTTCATCCCACTTAGCCCAGATTTTCTTCTAAATAGGTCACTCCTTAATTGAGGGCAAGTACAAAGTTGTTCTGTTTCTCCTTGTTCTCCGGGGCTGGACAGACCCACTTGAGGAGCTGCCAGAGCTGGGCAGGGCTGGCTGCTGGAGCCCTCCAGGAGCTGTGCAGGGCAGGTTGGGGCTGACTCTCCCCTCCAAGGCCGTGTGAAAGCCCAGCCCTGGCTTGTTTGCAGGAGGAGATGCCAGCAGAGCCTGGCTGGTGGCTGCTGGCAGGGAGGGAGGGAGCAGTGCCTGCCTGGCAGGATGGGTTTTACCCTCCATGGTGGAGGGAACAGGCCCAGTGTGTGTTCCTGCCCTCAGGAGCTGCTCAGGCTGGCTGCTGCTGCTGGAGAGGTGACACCAAGGTGACCCTGGAGTGCAGACCCAGCGCTGCAGACAGGGCACAGTGTGAGCCATGCTCTCCTCCTGTCTCTGGGTGTCCCTGTGAGAAGGGGATCCCAAATCCCTGCTCCTGCCCCGTGCAGCCCTGGGGCTGGCAGTGCCCAGCTTGCCCTGCTCGATTCCAGGCAGAGCAGGGGGGATGGAGAGGGGCAGTTGCAGCCTCTGCTTCCCAGCAACGTGGGCAAAGTCTGGCTGGGAGCTCAGCACAGCTCCAGCACAGCCAGCTGCATCCTCCTGCTGCCCAGGGAGAGTCTGCTGGAGCAGGACGAGGCCTGGCACTGGGTGCCACCTTTGGTCATGGCACTGCCCTGCTCTGGTGGTCCTGAGCTTGTTTACCCTGCCCAGGAGCTCGTCCCCAGCCCCGGGGTGGGGTTGGTGCAGCCTCAGGACCTGCTGGGAGGACTTGGGCAGCTCCCCCAGGGCAGGAGGAGATAAGGCTGGAGCCAGGCCCATGGAGCTGTGCCTTGAGTCAATATTGGCTGCTGGCAGCCCGTGGGCACTGCTGGCAGGGCAGTAGGGCCCTCAGCTGTGCCCCTCTGGGTCAGCAGTGCCCTGTGCTGGGCTCTGCTCAGCCTCTGGGCTCAGCTCTGGGCTCTGGGCTCAGCTCTGGGCTCAGCCTCTGGGCTCAGCTCTGGGCTTGGCTCAGGGCACCCTGGGGCTGTGCTGGTGGCTCCCACTGCCACCCCTGGTGCTGGGCAAGTGCTGGCAGTGCCAACACTGCCTCCCCTGTGCCAGCCAGGCCCTGGCAGCTCTGTTTGGCACCGGGCTGGGCGCTGAGGTGTGCCAGGCTGGGACACATCAGCACCCTGCCCGCTGCTGACTCAGCAGGCACTGCCTGCCAGCCCAGCCTGGCTGCTGTGGGTGCTGGGCAGGCTGAGCCCCTGGGCAGGGAGAGCCCTGCCATGCTGCCACCCCCTCCCTGCTCCAGGGGACCACGGCTGCCCCCATCCCATCCCCCTGCAGCTTCCCTTCCCTTCCCTTCCCTTCCCTTCCCTTCCCTTCCCTTCCCTTCCCTTCCCTTCCCTTCCCTTCCCTTCCCTTCCCTTCCCTTCCCTTCCCTTCCCTTCCCTTCCCTTCCCTTGGCTCAGCATTCCCCAGGGACCCTGTGCCAGCAGAGTGAAACTGAGGCAGGCAGCGTGTGGCACCTGCCAGAGTGCCAGGGTGGCATCTTGCCCAGGGCATCCTCGCCCACAGCATGCTGGGGAGGAGCAGAGCCCTGGCTGGGCTGTTCTGGGTGCAGGGCAGCTGTGTGTGCCTCAGTTTCCCTGGCAGGTGGCTGGGTCAGCCCTCCTGAGCTGGGGATGCACCTGGAAACTTCCATGGGATGGTGGCTGGGAGCTGCAGCCCAGCCCTGCTGGGGTGACTGGAACCAGACTGGAACATCCCTGCAGAGCCTGGGCCAGCTGGGACACAGGCAGGCTCTGGCAATCAGGAATTCTCCAATTAAAGAGCTTTTTCTGGTCCAAAATTACTGATATTGTCCAAACCTAAATCTCTCTCAGGGACAGGGAAAACCTTGGTGACTTTTCTAGCTGGAAAAAAAAAGGGTGGGGGGGGGGGAGAAGAAAGAAAGAAACAATCAAAGCTCTCTGAGCTGGCATTTCCTGAAGTGAGTGCCACATTTTTTTAATTTGGGCGTGTTGAGCCATGGCTTTCCCTCCTGCCCCGGCATGTCCTGCAAGTCCCTAACAACCAAAATCCAAACAAATGCTTGGGAAGTGTTGAAACAGAGTGGCTGGAGCCATGGCAAACCCCCAGCGCTGTCAGGGGAGGAGCAGGCCTGGATTTCAGCCTTCCTTTTTTTTGTGATTTCCACTTTTCCTTCTGGTGTGGGGCAGGAAGGGCTTTCCCCATGGCTGCCTTCCCCTGGGGCTGGGAACAGGGGAGTGTGGGATGGGATGGGATGGGATGGGATGGGATGGGATGGGATGGGATGGGATGGGATGGGATGGGATGGGATGGGATGGGATGGGATGGGATGGGATGGGATGGGATGGGCAGGGCTGGCCCTGCCTGCTGCCATCGAGCCACCAGTGCCACCTGCCGGCCTGCCCAGCCTGTACCTGCACCTGCCTGCTGGGCCAGGGCGGGCTCAGCGGAACCAGTAGGAATTTCCTCATGGAAAGGGTGCCCAGGCCTTGGAACTGCCCAGGGAGGGTTGGAGTGCCCATCCCTGGAGGTGGCACTCGGGGCTCTGGGCTGGGGACAGGGCAGAGGTTGGACTCGATGGGCTGGGAGGGCTTTTCCAAGTGAAATGGTTCTGGGATTGTTCTGTGTCCATCCAGCAGCCGGTGCAGGCAGGGCTGGGTGCAGGCAGGGCAGGGATCAATGCAGGCAGGGATCAATGCAGGGTGCTTGGGGGGCTGCAGGGAGAGCCCCCAGCCCATCCCTAGGCAGCTGCTGCCTGCAGTGCCCTCAGTGCCCCCCAGGATCCCACATCAGTGTCCTTGCTGCAGGAGCTGGGCAGGGCTGGGCATGGGGGGGCACGGTGGGGGACAGCAGCCCCAGGGCTGTGCTCCACAGGTGGTTCCTGTCCCCCCACGCTGTGCTGGCATCACTCCCTCAGGTCCCACCCCAAAGGACCGGCCAGGACAGTCACTGGGGAATGGAGACCTTTATTGACCCTGGGTGGCCCAGGCAGGGCAGGAGCACTGGGAGGCCACCTGCCCATGAGCCACATCCGCTGGCAGTGGGTGGTGACCCACAGGGACATCCCTCACCCCCCGTGGGGATCCCCTCCCTCCCCTCCCCTCCCCTGTACCTCCATTCCTCCGGCCGGTGCTCCCTGGGGATGGCTGCCGAGCCGTGGCCCCAAGAACAGTATTTCCAGGAATCCCCATCCTAGTGCCTAAGGGATTCCTGGGAAAACTGGACCCTGAGGACACGGCAGCCCAGGCTCTGCCAGCCCTGCCTCCTCGCTGCTGTCCAGGTCCGTGTGTGGCTGATGCTGATGGGGGGAGCCACCAGTGTGTCCCTGCTGTGCCCACACCCCTCCCGTCCCTGTGGGACCCCTCCCACTGGTGCCCATTGCTGGGCTGGGGGTCCTGAGCAGACACAGGGGTCCCTCTGCTGCAAGGAAAAGCCTCCCCACCCTCCTATCCCTGCTGGCTCTCTGTCGGGAGCTCTGGGATGAGCCCTCTTCCTGCAGCCAGGGCCCAACTGTCCTTGTGTCACTTGTCCCCGTAGCTGGGCGTCCCCAGGGTGCCAGTTCCTCCCTTCCCGAGCTACAGTGCTTCATCTCAGACTCCCAATTGACCAGAGATGCAGCACTGCACCTTGGGCTGGGAGACATGGACGTGTCCGTGCTCCCCTCGCTGCCTGGGGACAGGGCCAGGCTGTGCCAGGCTGCAGGCAAAGGGGTGTCCCCAGCCCCCAGGACTGTGTGCCCCTGTCCCCAGCGTGCTGGCACCACAGGCCTGGGCTGGGTAGCTCGGCCTGGGCCCAGCTCTGCAGGGAGAGGGGTGGGTAAGTGGTGGGGCTGCCTCTAAACCCCAAATGTGTGTCTGGTGCAGAGCTGGGCAAGAGGGTGAGGGTGGAGGGGGATGAAGAGGACAGTGTGGGGCTGTGGGTGCCACAGAGCACATCCCTGCCCCTTCCCCACCCTGGGGATGAGGAGTATGTGAGAGCTCCTGCTGTCCCCCCTCCTTGTCCCCGTCCCCATCCCCAGGAGAGCCTGCAGCTGGCCAGCACCTCGGCTTCCCAAGCTCCAACCTTGGCCTGATCCATTCCCAGGCTGGCAGAGCCGAGCCCAGCCCTTCCCATGGGCAAGAACCAGGGGCTGTGGGACAGAAGCTCCGTGGATCCCCTCCCTTGGGTCTGGACAGGCTTCAGCCCACCTGGCCTGGGAGCAGGATCCGGGGGGAAGCAGGAGGCGAGGGAGGATGGAGGGAGCAGCCAAGCCCAAAAATATCTTTCCCAGGCGAACACTAACATCCTGAGCAGGGCTGAACCTGATAAACAGACCATCCATCACAGCCCCAGCAGCCCCAGCAGCCTGATGAGAAGCAGATGCTGCATCTCTGCCCTGAGCCCCTGCATCCGGCCAGGCCCCCTGGCCACGCTCACCCAGCTGGGACCCGGGGCAGGAACCTCCCCGTGCACTGGGCTGGGCTCCCCCCTGCTGCCCCTTCTTCTTTGGGGGGAAAGAGTGGGGAAAAGAGCCCTGTGGAGCCCCAGGATTGCAGCATCCATTGCCCAGGAATGAGGGTTTGGAGCAGCCTTGGCCAGCACGAGTTGTCTCTGTCCCAGCCATGGCACGGCCAGCCCTGAGCCCCGGCCAAGTGTGACAACAGCCACAGGGACACAAAGCAGGGGAGGTGCTGCAGGGACCCTCCTGCCTTTGCCGAGCCTCTGCCTGGCCCTGCACATCCCCAGGAAGTGACTGCTGGGCATTCTGCAGGAGGGATGTGCCGCACTGCCGTGTGCCCTGGGATTCAGCCCCTGGGATCAAGGCCCTGGGATCCATCCTCTGGGATCCAGCCCCTGAGATTAATCCCCTGGGATCCATCCCCTGGGATCCAGCCCCTGGGATCCATCCCCTGGGATCGAGCCCCAGGATCCATCCTCTGGGATCCATCCCCGGGATCCATTCCCTGAGATCCATCCCCTGGGATCTATCCCCTGGGATCCAGCCCCCCTGGCATGGCTGGCAGCCTGTCCCTGCCCGTGCCCAGGCAAGTCACCCCCCGGTGGTGGCCGTGTGGTGGCACATCAGCTCTGCCATCTCTCGTGGTAGCCATGCCAGGGGCTGTGCCATCCTCTCGTGTGTTCAGCAGCTTCAAAACCCCCGGGGGCAGCCTCAGCTGAGCCTGTAAAACACAGAGCATGGGAGTCAGCAGAGTGTGAAGAGCTGAGTGTGCAGCCACAAGCTCTTGGTCTGTCCTGGGCAGCTGCTGTGGGGCCCCTCTGGGTGCTCAGCACCCCCTGGGCCTGAGGACAGCAGTGCCAACAGCTCTGGGCACACAGCAATGCCAGGACAGCTCTGTGCCCACAACAAACCCTGCAACAGTCACTCCTTTTGGTGCTCCCAGCCCTGTGTGCCCAAAGCCCACGGGTGTGGGACACGTCTTCTCTCCTGGGAGTGACTGCCAGGTCCCCCAGGTGTGTGGGACCCCTGCACTGGGCCTGGGGGTGGCTCCGTCCTCCCCTGCCACCATCCCTGGTGGGAAGAGACGGGACAGAGCCTTGTGTGCCCCGTGGTGCAGGGCTGGGAGAGCTCAGCTCTGTCCCCGTCCCCGGGGAGGTGCTGGGGGGGAAGAAACGCCGAGAAAGCCTGGAGGAATGCAGGGCTGTGCATCCCACTGGGAAGGAGGCAAAACATCTGCACAGCTCGCCCTGCCCTGCCCCAGAGAGGCTCTCAGGACAGACAGACACCCCAATCCTCCCTTCATTGTCCCCAGAACGGGGCAGAACCCCAGCACTGCGGGGCCGGCCCTGTCCCCCTTCATTCCACTCGCGGTTGTCTCCCAGATTCCCAAGGAAAGATGACTGCCACCAGCACACCGCTGGTCCCCACACTCCCACTGCTGCTGGCCACCTCCGTGTGGGGGACACCAGTGTCCCCTGAGGTGGGAGAGCCACAGCCCAGGCTGCTCATCTCAGTCCTGCGGGTGTGAGCGCACCACACGGGCTCGGAAGGATCCAGAATGACGAATGGCTGGATGGTGGTGCCAGCACTGGGCATCCACCCACCACTGCCACATCCCCCTGTGCAGGGTGGCCTGAGGGTGCCCAGGGCATGGCCAGGACAGTCCCCTGGCACCTCCCATGGCCACAGCAGCTCTGCTGGCACTGCCCATGCCCCGACCCGCTGCTCACCTCCAGCCTCTCCTGTCCCAAGCCGTGTCCCTGGGTGTCCCCTGCTGCTGCTGGTGATGCCCCAGGAGGAGGAGGAGTGGGTGAGGGCTCTGAGAGCTCCGTGGCCACCCCGAGCTGCTCCTGGCAGCGCTGGGCTGAGTCAGAGCTCGGCCCTCCCCGTGGTTACAACACAGCGCCCTTTCCCCTCTCCAGGCAGGCCTGCTGCAGGAAATGTCCTTTTTTAATAGCACTTGGGATTTGTTCCTCCTTGAAATTCCCCAGCCCTGCGAGGCCAGGCTGGGGCTCCTCAGGGACGCCTGAGCCCCCGGGCCAGGGGGGTTCTGCTGTGAGCTGCTCCCCGCTCTCAGGGGGGTGGGAGGCACTGGGTGATGCTAGACCCCATTCAGGTCCCTTTTCCCTCCTCCTGGCCCCCAAAATCCTGATCCCCACCAGCCATCAGAACCCCATCCCTGCCCCAGACAAGCTTTAATCCATCAGCTTCCCAAACAGCCCTGATGCCACCACCAAGGTAGCACCAGGCAAGGTAAATCCTGCCCAAGAACCCCCTCAGATGCCCCTCCTGGGTGCTGAGCACTGGGATCACGTAGGAGAGCATGCCCTTGCTGGAAGGACTCACTCAGCTCCAGAAATTGAAGGGGCTGAGCCCAGGGCAGCTCCTGCTGGGTGCCTGCAGGCAGTGGGCACACAGGATGCTGCTCCCTGGCATTCTGCAGCACGAGCTGGTGGCAGGACAGCCCCAATGCCCCTTCCCACCGGGGCCTTCCAGCTCTGCCAGCATCTCCATCCCGTCCCCCACCAACCACGGTGGCCTCTGCAGAGGAGAGGTGCCTCCCCTCTCCCTTCCTCTCTCCCTCCCTCGCCAGCACTGGTATTAAATCAAAGGTTTATGAGAAAATGGAGGGGCCAGGGGAGATCCTAATCTGGTCACAGGCTGATTAACCCCGAGTTCAGGCTGAGGTCCTGATGCTCAGCTATAAATAGCTCTGCCTTCCCTTTCCCATCCTCCTGCCGGGGCTGCGTGCCTGCCCTTTTATGGTCAAAAAGGCAGATTTGGAGCCCGAGCAGCCCCCATCTCCCCCCATCTCCCTTGCTGGGGACGAGCCAAGGGGGCCCAGGGGGATGCTGCTCTCGCTCCCTGGGTTTTGCTGGGATGAATTACAGTGCCAAGAACAAAGGAGCAGGTTTGGGGGGCTGCGAGCAGGGGATGGGTGCACAGGGGAGAGAGCATCTGGTTTGTGGGGCCTGAGTGGGGAGAAATCACCTAATTTGGTGTCTCTGCAGAGCCGGGATCCTGCACATGCTGTTCTACTCTTGTGGCATGGCATGGCATGGCATGGCATGGCATGGCATGGCATGGCATGGCATGGCATGGCATGGCATGGCATGGCATGGCATGGCATGGCATGGCTGGAGGAAGCCCAGGGACCAAGGAGGCCTCTGCCACCTTTCTGTTTGTCACCCCAGAGAAGGACGCTGTCCCCAGTGTCCCTGCCTGGCCACCACCGTGCCCGGTTCTCCCCTGAAGAAGCCTCTGGTGCCAGTGCTGTGGTGAGGGGTTGAAACCCTCCAGCTACAGGTCCTGGCCTGGGGGTGAGGAGTCTCCAGAAGGGGAAGAGCAGCAGAACAATGACTGGTGGCTGGAAGAAGCCATGGAAGCCACAGAAGAGCCCAGGCACCCAGGAGCCTGGTCACTGCCATTCCCACGGCCTCAGCCCTTCCCTGCTGCTGCCAGCCCTTGGATCACCACCTCCCCATCATCCCTGGCTGAGGATCCCTTTCCTCCCCCAGAGCTGCTCCCCAGCCACGTGCCCGCTCCCCAGCCCAGCCCTGGAGAGTGTTTTGGGGCACAGGAATGGCTCTGGGGCACACGGGGATGTCACTGGGGCACACGGGGATGGCACTGGGGCACGGGGATGGCACTGGGGCACACGGGGCCGGCCCTGGGGCACACGGAGCGTGGGAGCCCCGCCTGCAGCAGCCTCCCCACTTTGTTTACACGTCACATTCCTGGCCTGCAGGAAGTGGTGCAGGGGTGAAGTCCCAGAGGGGACAGGCCAGCACGTCACCGGCCTCCAGCCCGCTCTGGGAAGGGCTGGTGGGAACCCAGAGCACTGCAGGGAGAGCTCCCCATGGACGCTGTTCCCATGCAGAGTGGGGAGGCTGCTCCAGCATCCTCCTGACCCCCGGGCTCTGCTCCTCACCCCACTCTTGCAGGGCTCCTGATGGGACACCTGGCACGGTGGGCATGCAGGAGCTTCCCTGAACCTGGAGCTGGAGCTGCCTCCTCGGGCAGAGGCACAGCCATGGTGTGCTCCTTCAGCTGCCACAACTTTGGCTGCTTCTCTTGGTTCTACCAGCTTATCTCTTGGTAAGGTTGTAATTCACATCCCTCCCACAGGCTCCCAGCTGCCCGGCCATCTGAACAGTTAAAGACAATAAAATAAAATGCCCTAAATGGCCTCAGTTTCCCAGCACTTGGGAGATGAGATGGAAGAACAAGGAGCACAAATTTGCACCAGGATTGGTGTAACAGGCATTGCTCCCCTGCAGAGCCTCCAGCAGGAATTGTGGGGCTGCAGGTGGGGAAGAATCAAAATGAAATTTAAAAAATAAGGTTGAAAAGGGAGAGGGAAGAAACAAAAGACAAATCTTCAGTGAGGGATCCCAGCTAAAAAGGCCAAGCTGACAGAGAGACGCTGTCCTAAGTAGCAGTGGCCACTGAGCTGGTGCCACAGTGAGACCAGGGTGACCTGCTGGCCACCATGGAGCATCTGCACCATATGGGGCACACCAGACCCCACAGCCCCTTCCCAGGCCCTGGCTGCTGCCATCCCTTGTGCAAGGGGAGCTGCTCATCCCAGCAGAGTCCAGCCCTTGGAGAGACAGTGCTGCCACCAAGGCAGGGCTGTCCCTGCACAGTGGGGACACCTGCTCAGGGCAAAGACTACAGCACCAGCCAGCCCCCACGGATCCTGCTGGCCAGGGTGGGAAACCTCCAGCACTGCCAGCTCACCCCAGTCCCTGCCACCCCCCCCAGCACTGGCACAGCCCATCCCAACCCAGCCCCAGGCAGGGCTGAGCCTGCTGAGATGCACTGGGGCAGGTGGCACTGGTGCCATCCTGCAGGGCTGGCAGAGCCCTGTGCAGCCCCCCCAGGACCTCCTGCATCTTGGGCATCCCCTGCAGCTCCAGCACTGCACACAGCAGGTTTCAGTGGCGGTAGACAGGGAAGTTGTTGCTGCTCAGAAGCTCCTGCCTGGATGTGTCACCTCAAGCAGAGCCTGGGCAGGGTGACCACACACACATGTGTCACCTCCCCAGCTGGCAGCCATGCCTGCTGTGCACACAGTGGGGGCACAGGGCTGGCCCATGGGGCTTCCAGCCCTCCAGAGCCCCCTTCCCCACAGACAGCATAGGCATCCCCAGCTTGTCCACAGAGCAGCTTCAGCCCCGACCTCAGCCAGCAGCTGCAGCCCAGGTACTGCCCCTGCATGGGGTCTGTCTCCAGCCCCTGCCCTTTGGCTCCATGGCCATGCCAGCCTCTGTCCCTGCTGTCCCTGCCCTAAGCCAGAGAGATGGGCACCTCAAGGGCTGGGGGAGCACCAGCACCTCCCAGCCAGTGACCTCTTTGGGGGCTATTACAGGAGGAGGAGACCTCACTCTCCTGTGCCCTCCCAGCGCCCGGCTGGTGGGTGCTGCTGCTGGGCACACACTGCCAAAGCTCCCCTAGCACTCCCAGAGTTGGCAGGCAGCACATTCCCAGCAGCCAGGCATGGAGACAGGGCTGGGATGAGCCCTGTGAGCACACACAGTCCTGGGCAGGCACAGGGTTTGGGGCTCAGGAGCAGCGAGCACCCCCAGCACCACCGGCCTTCAGGCACAGGACGTGACTTGGGCTTCCCCCGCCCGGGCTGGAGCCCTCCCTGGGCAGGATCTGCTCCCAGCGCCTGCTCTGCGCTCCCAGCCAAGGTCAGGGCATGGTGAAACAGCCCCAGAGCTCAGATTTCAGCCTCTGGCCTCATTGCTGAGCTGTGCTGCCTCTGCACTGCACAGGCTCAGGGGCTGCCCTGGGGACAGCGGGGTCCCCAGCCTGGCCCAGCCCCTGTGCTGCCCTGTCTGTGCCACACCACTGCCCAGCACCTGGCATGGCATGGCCCAGCACCCACCACAGCCAGAGCTGTCACTGACCAGGACAAAAGTGCCATGGGCTGAGGGAGAAGCTCATCCCAGCCCTCCTCCCCAGTAGCCTCTGCAGGATGGTGCACCAGGCACCAAGCACTGGCTGTTCTCACTCAGCCCCAGGAGAGGAGCAGGATGCCAGGGAAGAGCAAAGGCAGGTTGTGGGAAATGGATTTGTAGCAAATGCCCGGGTGCTGCAGAGGAACAAACCCCAGAAAAGCCTGATCAGGGACAAGGGTAGTTCTTGGACAGAAAAGGAGACCAAGAGGGAAAAAAGGGATCTTAATCATGTGCAGTCTGTCTCTTGACAAGTGTGGAGGGAAATGCCACTCTATCCAGCAGCCACCCCAAGCTGCAGCCTGTCTAGACACAGCCTTTCCCAAATTCCTGCTGATAACTGCTTGGGAAATCTCTGGCGGAGGCGTCTGCCTGTGTTTGTTGGGAGTTGACTTCTCTCCCACCAGCTGGCAGTGAAGAGGCAATTCCATTGTCCTTTGGAGGGCTCCCTGGATGGTGCCCGGGGTCTGGGGAGCCAGGCTGGGCACAGGCAGGATAGCCCCGTTCCAGGGACACTGCCACGGGGATGGGGACACAGCTCATGTGCCAGCAGTGGCTCCCCAGCCCCATGTGCAGCATGCCAGTGCCAGGATGCTGCAACTTCCCCAGGGGCAGCCAGCAACAGTGAGGAACCCCTGAGGAACAGCAGAGTGGGGACAGACTGGGACTGTGCTGCCCTGAGGCTGCAGTGCCCTGTCACTGTCACTGTCCCATTGCAGAGGGACACAGAGCCCATACAGAGACCCCCAGGGATGGCACCGTGCCCTGACTGGACCCACTGTCCTTGTGCTGGACCCAAACAACACCTGGCAGTTGTCCCTGCAGAGGAAGGAGGCAGAAGGACATGGCAACTTGCAGCCACCGGGCACAGTGTCCCCAGGTGACCCACTGGGAGGGGACAGCCACTGCTGGTGCTTTGGGAGCAGAGCAAGATCACCGAGCCAGCCCTAAAGCCCTCAAAAGCAGCCCTGAGGGACGAGGAACCACCTGGGGAGCCTTTGCAAGGCCATCAGCCCTGCTGGCCATCACCTGCTGCCCTCCCTGTGCCCTCCTCAGCTGCTGAGCCCCTCTGTGCAGCCACCACGGCAGCTCCGGGGGTTTGAGGATGCAGCCACCATTCCCCAGGAGAGCGATGGATCCAGGGAAGTGCCCCTGGCTGGGATAACGTGGTTGGGGCCACTCGTGGAGGATAGAGGGAGGCAGGGCAAGGCTGGGCGGCCCCAGGGTCTCAAAAGCCACCGGCAGCAGGAGGATGCTCCCAGTCGGAGTGAGTGCTCTGGGAATGGCGGCTCCAACACCCTGTGAGCCTTGGGCTCTGAGCCCCAGCTCCACTCCCTCCCCAGCTCGTTTTCCCAAAAAAAGGGGCAGCAGCACAGGAGCCAAGCAGGGGTTCCATTCCATGTCCCCTCTGTATGAGGAGCCCACCCGCCCTGGCTCACCTCCAGCTTCCCAGATTTTCCATCCCAGACACCCACAGAGCAGGCAGCAATTCCTCCCCCAGCCCTGGAAGGGTCCATCCCCACATCTGAAGAGCTGGGTGAGCCCCACCATGCCCAGTTCCAGGACGGAGATACAGGGACAGATTTTGGGGAACCCCTTTGCCCAGAATCCCCTAATCCAACCCCGAGGAGGCTTTGGCCACTCAATGCCTGGCAGATTTCCCTGCTCGAGGCTGTGCTCCCCTCACCTCCCGGGGTGCAGCCCAGCTCCCCAGAGCTGCTGCTGAGCATCCCAGGCTGGCAGAGGGGATGCTGGAGCAGCTGTGTTTTCAGACAGCGGGCAGAGCCGGAGCTCCCACACCAACCTCCCCATCCCCAGTGCCCCACACACCCACCCATGCCCCCTCCGCTCCCTCCATCCACGGCCACCTACCTGCGAGCCCACAGCCGCCCTGTGGCACCGCGGGGACACGGCCACGTGCCCGTCACCTCCTCGTGGCCATCGCCACCCGCCACTGCCACCCCGGCCGCGCCGCGACGGCCTTTTTGAAGCGGCCGGCATGGGAGCCCTGGGTGCAAAACTCCTCGCAGGCTCCTGAGAAGCTGGAAAAAGCTTTTTGTTTTTACCTTATATGAGCTGGCGGGGGAGGCCAGGCCGCGGCGGGCAGCGCTGTCAGGGGCGCCGTGGGGATCCATTGGCTGGGGGGCCGTCACGTGGGGCCTGCGCCGCCGCCGCCGCCGGGCCCAGTGTTGCTTTTACCCCCTAAGGAAGGGCCGCTTGACAATTTTCATATTTCTTCTAAATTTGGAGATTTCAGACAATGCTGGGAGGCTTGGCTCGGGCTGCCAGAGGCCCATGTGGAAGTCATTAAGGCGGAGAGGGGGAGCGGAGGGAAGGAGGGTTGGGGGAAGCGAGGGGGAGGAGAGCGGCCAGGGCTGTGCCTGGGAACCGGGGCCATGCCGGCCGGAGAAAGTTGTTTGGAATAACTCACTTGGAATAACTCACTTGGAATAACTCACTTGGAATAACTCACTTCCTCCCGGCGTTGTGCACGGGGGACACACATCCCACGGCCGTGGGGAGGGGTGCAGCGGGGCTGGGGGGCTGCAGGGAGCCGGGGCGGCGTGCAGGCCAGCGGAGGAAGAGGAGATGCTCCCTGGCCTGAGGGTCCTGTGACTGCCATGACTTTGAACAGCTCCATCTGGCCTGGGAAAAAAGGCCTTGCAGCAGCCCTGGGGCTCTGCTGGGTGAGGTCCCTGCGTGTCCCCAGGGCTGGGACACCCATGGGTGGTGGTGGCGAGGCCGGGGCTGCAGGGCTGGCTGCTTTTCCTGGTTCCAGGGGTGAGGGAAGCCTGGGTGGGAGCTCCATCACCGGCCTGGCCCCTCCTGGCCCCGTGTGGACCTGAGTGAGTCCATGGACGGCCTCCAGCCCTGGGGCCCCACAATGAGCAGCAGTTGGCAGATGGGGTGGGAACAGCCGGCACCGAGCGCCTTCATCCCCTGCTCCATCAGCCGCCGGCAGGGCAGGATGGGGTTTGTCCCTGCTCTGGGCACTGCTGCTCTGCTGGGTGACACTGGCAGGGAATCCAGCATGGAGCTCAGCTCTGGAGCAGCAGGAACAGCCTCTGCTGCATGGAATTACTGAGGGAGACACCGCCAGCTTCACCTCTGGTTTTCCAAGGCGGTGACGTTCTCTGAGGGGAGCACAGAGCTGGTTCCGGGCTCTCGTGTCTGTCAGAACATCCTGGCTGTGGGAAGGAGGCTGACCCTGAGCCATGCACAGGCACAGTGGTTGCTATAACCTCGCTGGGGACAAATGTGGAGTAGGAGTCTGGCAGGACAGGACTTCCACCAGAAACACATCCCAGAGAGGGCTCCTACCATCCTCAGACCCCTGAGCTGGTGGGGACAGCCCCAAAACCAGGGCCAAGGCCTCTCTGCCATCATGCCAGGCTTTGCACAGGGATGGTGTGGAGTGCTTGGCATCCCTGAGGCTCTCCCCAGACTTAGGCACCACCTCAGCACCAGAGCCAGTGCTGCAGGAGCTGAACATCCCTTCAGCACTTCGGGGATATCCCTCATCCCAGAGGGAGCTGCCCTGCCAGCTGCAGGAAGGGAGAAGCAGGGAACCAGCCTGTGCTGGACGAGGCACCAGGAAGCTGACAGGAGAGCAGGGATGGGAGCAGCAGTGCCTGGATCTGCCAGCAGCATGCCCAGACCTGGCAGGGAGAGGCACCTGGTGGCCTCCGAGGAGCCAGAGCCACCTGCGACCTACCTGGAATATGAAGCCCTTCCCAGGGAAAAACCCAATTCTTTTCTGAATTGCTGCACACACAGAGATGCAGTGGCCCTGGCAGCACAATTGGTTTTGCCAGGGCCCAGGAGCAGCTCCCAGCAGCTCTGCCCACTGTCAGCAGGGCAGAGATGA
Organism: Serinus canaria; assembly: GCF_022539315.1. NCBI lineage: Eukaryota > Metazoa > Chordata > Aves > Passeriformes > Fringillidae > Serinus > Serinus canaria. The sequence continues at coordinate 16,598,471 of NC_066327.1, read as the reverse complement.
GGCCAGGCTGACTGAGTTGTGATGGGAATAGCACAGAGCACAGCCACAGCAGCACACCCAGCACACCCCTTCCCCTGCTGCAGACAACCTTGGAGCACGGCACCGAGCTGGGACAGCACCTGTGGAATGTCCCCAGGACATGCTGGGGCTCTCCCTGAGCACAGACCCTCCCTCACTGCTTCCAATCCCCAAACCCCTCTCTGTCCCCAGTTTAATCCCCGTGCCGTGCCCTGGGAGCCAGCAGGGAGATCTCCCAGCACTCCCACTCCCCTCTGCTCTCGGAGGGCTGGCTTTGAGTGAGGCACAGCCATTAAACAAACACTATAATTAGAAACCAGGTTCCCTAAATGAAGTGAAAAATGTAACGTTAGCCTCTGTTTGTTCGCTGGATGCTGCGCTCTTGTTCCATGACCCAGAGGGGTCGTGCCCTGCGGTTTCTGAGAAGCCTTAATAAGGTAATGTTTAGGAGGTTACTATCTTTACAGCTCTTGTCTTATTACAACTCCATAAGAAAAACATTTGGGGCAAAGCAGGATTCCTTGGCGCGGGTTTGTTTTCGTTACTCCTTCACTAAGATGATGCCCAGCCATCCTTCCTCACCACGGATTCAGTTTCAGTATCTCCACAAAAGTGACATTTTTTCCCACCTCCCGCTGACCTCCAGCCTCTCTGGCTGGGTGTAAGGGCAGGGGTCAAGTGGCAGTGACAGCACTGTCCCGGCAGGTGGGGAGGGGATGGCTGGCTGCACACAGGGTGATGCCACAGGGCAGTGGTGGAAAGGGAGCCCTGAGCTGCTCCCACCTTCCCAAGAGGATGGGAAGTGGCAAGAGAAACCCTTCTCCTACAAGCCCTGTTAACATCCAAACACACCAAATTTAGAACCTTTTCTTCTGCTGCCTGACCTCAGAGGGGGCTGCTGGAGGGCAGGAGGGCATTTCTCAGCCCGTGTATGATTACAGCCCCTGCTCCCTCAGCCCCTTGCAGGGGCAGGACAGTGATGAATGGGGAGCTGGGCTGGAGCAGCTCTGAAGGTGACCTTCAGGAGTGGCCAGTGCTGCCCTGCAAATCCCTTCCCTCCCTGACTGCAGCACACAGGAGGAGGGAACGGGGAGCAGGGCAGGAGACTGTCTGCTCTGACTTCAAGCCACCAGTTCCCACCTGGAGGTGATTTCCCAGCAGTTTGGGGGTTCCTGCATGGGATCCCTTGCCCAGGGGTACGGAGAGAAATTTGGATTGATCACAGCCCTCCAGGACAGACGTCAGTGCTACTGCTGAGCTTTGCACTTACCTCCTCCCTTCGCCGTGCCCTGGGAACTGGGAGCTTGGACTCCTGCCCACCAGAAAAAGCCACCAAAGCCCTTCAAATAAGAGGCTTTCTCCTCACAGACCCAGAGGGCACTGCTGCCCTGGCAGCATGTCCCTGGGAGCATCCTCCAGCCCCCTGGCCTGGCAGGGAAGGTGGTGGGGATGGCTCCAGGCTAATCCATGGGGCTGAAGGACCAGCCCTTCCCACAGCCAGGAGCTGGGATGCAGAGGGCATCCCCTGTCCTGGCAGGGCTGTCTCACCTTTGCAATCCAGCGCAAAATGAAGCCACCCCTTCAAAGCACTCCAGGGTTTGTGTCTGACTGCCTGAGGCTGCAGGGGGAAGGAAAAGTGAATTATTTGGGAAGCCAGCATTGCCCAGCCCATGCTCTGTGCTGGTGGGCAGGGGGGCACAGCCAGGACAGGCTGAGGCCAGGAGCCCAAAGGGCTGGAAAAGGTCAGAGGGCAAGCACAGGGGGGATGGAAGGAGCAGGGCATGGAGCCAGGCAGGATGAGGGGACCCATGGCCAGGCCCTGCCTCAGTGGTCCCTGCAGCCTCCCAGTCTGAAGGACACCGTGGTTCTGTCCCTCTCTGTCCTATGGGGACCTGAGACTGCCCTGCACAGAGCTCCCAGAGGGACTCGCTGGGAGCAGGGTCTGTCGGTGCCGTGCACTCACACCGGCCCCTCCAGCCCTCCCCAGAGTCACCACCGGGGACCAGACACGGGCAGGGACGGAAGGAAGCGGCCGTTTCCAGCCCGGGGAGCGGCAGAACAGGCTTTATCCATCATTCGCTCTGTCTCCAGCAGCAGGAGGCAAAAGAAAACAAAAGGCACGAGAGGAGCGGGACAGGAGGAACCTGCGCGTCTGGATCGTGTAAGCGGCGACGTGCTGTAAACGCGGCCGGGTGATGGATGCGCCGGAGGGGCCGCGCAGGATGTGCCGGACGGACGGACGGACGCGCATCTTCCCCTGCCCCGCCCGCCCGGCGCTGCCGCAGCCGCTGGCCCGACGCCTCCGGTCCCCCCGGAGCCTCCTGTCCGGGTGCTGCTGTGCCCCCAGCCCCCGAGGAGAGCCCGGCTCGGCTCTGCCTCCCGACGCCCAAATCTGGCTGTTACGGGATGCGAAGGGCGTGATTTACAGCCAGCCCCGAGGAGGCAGAAGGGCCGCCGGGGAGCTGCATTAGGGCTGTATAAATAATATTGTGCAGCGATGCAGAGCCCGGGCCAGCCAGACCTCGGGCTGCCAGCCTGGTCACCCCTCCTGCCCGCAGCACCCTGGCATCACGGTGGGGCAATGCCCCTTCCCTCCCTCGGGAAAACCCCTCCTGCCAGGATGAGGGCTTTTGGGACAGTGGGGGCACAGAAGAGGAGGGGTCCTTGTCCCACAGCAGCTGCTGGGGGAAGAGCACCCATCCTGCTCAATGGCAGCAACAAATTCCTGGCTGCCCTGTCCAGCCGTGCCTGTCTCTGTGTTTATGCAATGGCAGGAGCCGGCAGAATGAAGCACTTTTTGTTTTTCCCTTTTTTGAGAATGGGGAGTTTTAATTCCCACCAAACAATGTTCTTTTTCCAGCAAGCTTAAAATAAGCTTTTCTGGCTCGGGTGTCTCTGGAGCCGTTGTGCAAATAAGGATGTGAGCTCCGTGCTCTGGCGGGGCCAGCAGTACCTGCCAGGGGGGTTTTGGGGGGACATGGGAGGCCCCCGGGCCTGACCCTCCTCCCACCACGGCACAGGGCTGGCTCTGGCCAGGACAGCTGGCTGGAGCTTTCCTTTGATGAGTGGAAAATGTTGCTCACACAGAGATAGGGATGAGGCCGTGCTGGAGCCTCCTGCCAGACACGCCTGTCTGGCTGGGGTAGATGTGTGCTCAGGTGAGCACAAACCCCATGAGGAGCTGGGTTCTGGAGCAGCCTGGTGCCCAGAGAAGTGGCTGTGCCCTGCAGAGTGGCATCAGCAGTGTTGCTGCCCATTGCCCAGTGCAGATGGAGAGGACTGCAGCCCTCACCCCAGCAGCTCCCACCCCTACAGGAACATTCCTGCTTGTGGGAAACTGCTCAAGGCTATGTTCTGCCAGTGTGGAGCTGTGGCCTGACATGCCCCCATTCCCTTACCTGCAGTCCCCGTGGTGTGTTCTGCCTCATGATCCCTGCCCAGCACATCCCTGCTGCCAAGCATGAGTGCGGCATGACACAGATGCCCTGCATCTCTTGGGCTGGGGTGGGTTCCAGGAGGCTAATCTGGCAAATAAACACCTGAGTTTACTCAGAGCAGGTGGATCTTATCCTCACATCCTCCACTGCCCCATTTGGATCCCCATTCCCCATCTCCAGGCCTTGCTCTCCACCCAAATTTCCCATGGCAGTGTGGCAAAGTGGTGACCACAGCAGAGATGAGCACGTACCAAACGTCAGAGCACCTCTCCTCTCCCCTCTGGGTAACCCCTGCCCAGGAGAGCCCTGGGGGGGTTCCAGCACTCCAACCCCAGCCCACCCTGCTCCCTCAGGGCTGGCACTGCAGCCAGGACGGGCACACGGAGCCCCCAGGCTGGAGGCAGAGCTGGCCATCACCCAGCCTCCCCATCCCAGCCCCTTCCCTGGGGCGAGGCCAGTGGGGAAAAGCCTCCCGTGCCCGCCCCCGCCTCCCCCAGCTTATCAAATTTGGCCATGTCTGAAAAGGCCTGGTTTCCTTTTCACCAAAAAAGATCAAAACTGGGTAATTGGCTGCCGGCACAGATGCCTCTGCGCCTCTCTCATGTGTAAACAGCATTGCCGAGCGCTGACACAACGCAGCGGCCGCAGCACACGCAGGCGCCCGGGGCTGCCACCGGCCCTGCCGGGGCTGCCACCACAGGGCTGAAGTCGCTGGGTGCAGGCAGGGGCTGGCTCTGCACCCCAAAAAATGCTGGTGGCCAAAGGCCAGGTGCTGTCGTACTCCTGAAGCGCAGGCAGGCGGTTGCAGGGCTCCTCCGGCAGGTCCTGAGGTGACAAACGGGACAATCTGTGCTCAGATCTCTGCCAAGGGGACAGCAAAGCCTCTGGGGCGCTGTGCTGGGCTGTCCTTGGGGGTGTTAACGTGGGCTGGGGAGGGGAACAGCCAGGCTGGTCCCTGCTGCATCCCAGGCGGCCAGGAGGAGGGGGACAGCGTGAGTTGGGGGTGCAGAGGCCTTTACCCTATTTATGGGGCTTCCTAGAGGCACAGTTCATGGACTGGGAAAAGGAGGTGGAAATTTCCCTCTGCCCTACAAAGCTCAAGGGCCTTCAGATCCCTGGGGATGCAGAGTGAGGCGGGAGGAGGAGGGAAACATCCCAAGGAGCAGGGCAGAGCCTGCTGCCCGGGAGCGTGGGGAACAGCGGCGGCATCCGCCTGCGGCTGCGGCTGGAGGGGAGGAGACAGGGATGCAGGGAGGGATGGAGGGCGGGATGGAGGGCGGAGGGATGCATGAAGGGATGGAGGGGCGGAGGGATGCAGGGCGGAGGGATGCATGGAGGGATGGAGAGGAGGAGGGATGCAGACGGGAAGGACCAGGAGCGGTTGGGTGGCAGACAGCACCATCGCGTGGCTCTTGACCGCATGGACAGCGACAGAGCGGTGGGACAATGCCAGCCCCTGTCCTCTGGACGGGGAATTATAGCCAGCAGCCCCGTGCCTCAGTTTCCCCCACCGCAGCACGCTGCACCGCGGTGCTTAGCTCCGGGAGGCCAGGGCATCACCCAGCACAGCCAGCCCCCCGCAGACCCACGGCCAGCTGTGGGCACAGCTGCTGTGTCCCCACGGCAGGAGCTGGAGGACAGCACAAGGGGAAGGGTTTGGGGACAGACAGATCAAGGGTGCAGGGAGTCATAGGTGCCATCATCTCACTGCTGGGCAGAAGGGTCTGGGGGCTCCTGGGGACAGGAGCTCTTGCTGCTGGGGATGGCTCACAGATGACAGCGGGCCCTCAGTCCCAGGTTACCTGCTCACCTTGCTGCCAGCACGGGGCACAGCCACCCCTGTTCCTGCTGCGAGCCCCTGCTCTTCCAGCCCAGCAGCAGTGTCCCTCCTGCCCTGTCAGGGCTGTGACCATGCTGGTGACACCAAGAGAGCCCAAACGCCCTCCCCAGAGCATGTTATTGCCAGGAGAGCCCCTCAGGGCTGCCTGCTCCAGAGGGGACCTGCCACTGACCACAGTCGCCACCGCCAGCAGAGCCAGCGCCTGGGGCGGTGACGGGTGGCCGAGTCCCAGACCACGCTGGCCCCCTGCCCTGTCTGCTCCGAGGCTCCCTGGCACCTTGGGGACAGGACACACCTCTGGCAGGGCACAGTCTGGGGGCTGGAGCTTTCCCTTTTTAGCTGCCCGGCTTGCAGGGAGCAGCCACAGTGCAGGACAGCGGTCGGCACCCCTCGGCGGCCATGGACCGGGCTCCAAACCTGGTAGGTGCCTCCCTGGCAGCTCAGGGCTTGCTCCTCATTTTCCTTCTCTAACAGAGTTATTTGCATGCTTGTTTACCTGGGGTTGTTTGTATGGAGGTGCTGCTGTGGCCTGCCAGGGCCATCCCCCCGTGCCCAGCAGGGCGAGGATGCAGCAGCCTGGGAGAGCAGAGGCACGGCCGGACAGTCCGGCTCCAGCCGGGAGAGCAGCCCTGGCCGAGCCTCCCTGCCCCGGGGCACTGCACACCCACGGGCAGGGTGTGGGGCTGCTGGGCCACTGCAGGGACACGAATAGCAGTGAGCAGGACTACAGAAAGCAACTTTGTTCCCTGCTGGGCAGCCTGCCGGGTGGCAGCACACGGCTGCTCGGTCCGGCGAGGCCGGAGGGAGAAGGGAAGGAAAAAAGCATCTTTTCTCTCTCACCGTCCTCAGAGCACAGAGGGAGGGACAGGAGGGCTTGGATAAAGATCTCATTCTTGACTGTCTCATCTCTGTAAGGCTCCTTTTAAAGCAGAGGCTGCCCAGGTACAGCCTGAGCTGGGTCACTCCCAGCACACAGCTGCCTCAGTGTGGGCAGGGAGGGGACAGGGCACAGGGACAGTCGGGCAGGACAGGCAGGGGCACTTTGGGCAACACAAATTGCCAGCTGCAAGCAGGGTGAGGGGCAGCCACATACATCAACTCATCATGACCATCCCTGCAAACTGTCCTCAGGTGTTTCTCACCTGCAGGCCAGCACTGCCTTTGGGTATTGAATGTGCCACCTCAAAGTTGATGTGGTCCTGCCATCACCTGGTTGACCCCTGGGAGGAGGGAGAGCTCTCCTTCCATGCCAGTCCTGCAGCCCAAGCAGCCACTCACCATCCTCATCCTCCTTCTTCCTCAGCTTCTCCTCTGCATCTTCACCTTTGCCATGGTCCTGGTTCCTGAAGCCAAGGACCAGAGCAAGGCAGCCAAGGGCAGGAGAAGGGGCCTGGCACGAGCACCAACAGCCCCCCCTGCCCTGGCCTGGGCCCCGGACGAGCCCTACAGCAGCATGGCAGAGTACGAGCACAGCATCCAGGACATGGTGAGCCAGCTGAGGAACGGCTCCGAGCCGGGGGACACCAAGTGCCAGGTGAACCTGAGGCTCTGGAGGTCCAACCGGAGGAGCCTGTCCCCCTGGGCCTACAGGTGAGCTTGGGGCAGGGACCTCGGGGACAGGCAAGGTGGCTCTGTGCCAGCACAGGGACTGCAGTTGCTGCTGGAGGCTGTGGCAGGATGTGACACAGAACCCATTTCACCCCAGCACCATCTCTGCAGCCTTGTCCCGTTTCCCTCTCCAGGATAAACCACGATGCCACCCGGATCCCAGCAGACATCCCCGAGGCCCGGTGCCTGTGCAGCGGCTGCATCAACCCCTTCACCCTGCAGGAGGACCGCAGCATGGCCAGCATCCCCATCTACAGCCGCCTGCCCGTGCGCCGCCTGCTCTGCCCGGCCCCGCCGGGGCACAGGGCCTCGGGCAAGAAGTGCCACAAGAAGTACCAGATGGTGATGGAGACCATCGCCGTGGGCTGCACCTGCATCTTCTGAGGCTGCAAAGCTACACTCTGCAGCTCCCTCAGTGCTGGGCATCTAACCAGCTTGCTCTTGCTTCCCCAGCTTGCCCAGCCCTTTGGGAGAGGCCACCTGGCTGGGCATCAGGGTGAGGGGAGGTCCCTGTGCAAGAGCTCCTCAAAATTCCCCTGCAGACTCTGTCAGCCTCAGCCCCAGCAGCTGCTTTGGGGACACCCAGTGCAGAGGCAGCGCCTGGCAGTCACCCAGACACCAACTGCCCCCAGCCTCCAGGGAGGAGCTCAGATGTGGGCTGGGGAAGAGAGGGAGCCAGCTGCCCCAGGTCCTCTGGCTGGGCAGGATCAGGATCAGGATCAGGATCAGGATCAGGATCAGGATCAGGATCAGGATCAGGATCAGGATCAGGCCTCCTCCCTTCCCAAAGTCCCCACTTCCCTTTGTTTGCTCCATTGCTGCAGCAGCTCCTGGAAACACCCAGCCCTCCTGTCCTCCCCAGTCCTCCCCAGTCCTCTCCAATCCTCCCCAGCCGTCCCACAGGTGCCTCTGTGCCAGGCTGGGCAGCCCAAGGAGCGGGGTGAGCTGCTGGTGGTTTGGGCAGCTTCTGAGGTCTCAATAAAGCGCATTGCTGGCCCTGGTCTGAGCTGCCCCTGCCTTGGCCCCTCACGCTGCCCCTCTGTCCTGCCCAGCTTCACCCACTGAGGCTCTTCTGCCCCCAAACACAAGCCTGGACACCCCCAGAAGCACAGAGCACCTGGCAGGAGCTGTGAGAGCCCTCCCTGCATCCCTGGGGCACAGGAACAGGACTGGGCTCCAGGCATTGGAGAGGCCGTGGGATCTCCAGCCCTCCCTGTGAGGCTCCCAAGGGAAAAGCCAGGAAGGCAAGAGAGACTGCTGGGAGCTGGGAAGCTCGGGGGAACCCATCTGCTGCCAATGCCAGCCAGCCTCACCCCTGAAAGCCCCCCAGGATCCCTCCCAAACACAGTGACCCTTTCTCAGGAGAAGGCACAGGATCCTTTCCAGCAGAGCCTGGGGTGAGGGAACAGGGAAACTGAGGCACAGAGCACAGACACAGCAACACTGGGCAGGAACTGTATTCCTGAAGGCCTTCAAGTCACCGGGACACAGCCTGTCCCTTGTCCCCCAGCCCCCCGGCCTCCCCAAGGCAATAAATACTCCCCAAACTAAAACACACCAAAGCTCCCGGCCCACCACCCCTGACGGGCATCACAGCTCCGTCTTCACCTTGTGCATCAAGTCCTTCTGGTCAATCTTGTCCAGCTGCTGATGCCAGCGGTTGTAGGCCAGCAGGGCCACGTTTTTGGCCGCCACCGCCGTCATCTCCATGGAGCTGGCCACCCACTCCACGCCGCTGAGGTAGAAGAGGCTCTCGTGGAGCACGATGGGCGGCAGGGCCTTGTTGGCGTCATAGCGCGGGTACGTCTGCCACTCCGTCACCTGCACCGAGTAGTAGGACCTGAAGAGGGTCTTCAGCTGGGGCTTGTCCAGCGGCTGCGGGGACAGGACACGCCACACGGCCGCCTCCTGGGGCTGCTTGCGCCGGAACGCCACCGAGATGTTGACGGGGCAGATGTTGTCCATGGCGTGGAAGAAGAGCTCGGGGGTGTCGGTGGTGAGGATGCTGGTGAAAGGGAACAACTTGGGGTCGGGGAAGCCAAAGTAGGAGGAGTTGAGGTAGCCGTGCACCACGGAGGTGACGGAGGGCTGGAAGGCTCCGGGGAGGTCGGCGATGGGGGGGTCGAAGTTGTTGAAGGTGAAGTTGCTCCTGCTGGGATGCAGCGGAGTCGTCACCACCACCAGGTCGTAGAAAGCTGAGCCCTGGCCTTCAGTGCTCTCGTAGTGGACCTGGTACAGGGCTCCCCCCTCTGAAGAGAGACAGGGGACAGTCAGGAGCAGCCCTGAGCCCCAGGTGGTGCTGTCCTGGCCCTCTTTTTTCCAGCCTGACCTCCATCCCCTGGCTTTCCAGCACACACCAGTGCTGGACCACAGCACCTGATGGTTACAGATGAGTTGCTGATGCCTTAGGGTGGCAGAAAGGCTTCATTAAGACATAAAATGTTTCCAGAGAGGCCCAGCCTAGTGGGGGCAAAGAGGACTGGGGGAACACAGCCCACATCCCAGGCCCCAGATATTCTTCTGCTGTGGTGGAAGGGGGAGCGAGCCTGCAACAAGGATTGTACCACAGGAGAACCTGGTGGACCTCAGGAGGGAGAGCGAGCAACCTCAGGTGCTGCAGGGACCCCACTGGATCAGACAAAGGGAGAAGGACACACCCTCAGGCCCTCTCCCAAATGCCTCACCAGGACCAGGATGCCCTCCAGCTACAGCACTCCCATGCTGCCACCACCAGCCTCCCACCCTGGTGCACACAGAGCCACATCCGTGCCCAGGCTCACCTGAGCTGTGGAGAGAGATGCCTGTCACCCTGGCTGAGATGACATTGGCTTTGGTCAGTTTCAGCAGACCTGAACACACCAGCTTATTCCCTCCTTCCACTGCCCAGGTGCTGCCCTGGGCTCCCGCCAGCGACATGGCTCCTGCAGAGAGGAAGACGAGGGTGGCTCCACAGCCTGGCTGCAGAGGGGACACTGAGCAGTGTCACACAGCAAGAGGGGCTGGCTTCACCTGCGAAGGCGGGCACCAGCACGGACTGGCCGTAGCTGGAGCGCAGGACGGCGGCGATGACATCGTCCACGAAGCGCTGGGTGACCCCAACCTCCAACAGGGACTCGGCCACTGAGCGCTGGGTCATGTTCACAAAGGCCTCCCCGCCCAGCGAGTGCAGCAGCTCCTCCAGGCTGGAGAAGGCGTAGCCGTGTGCCTGGTACTTGTAGATCCTGGAGGGGACAGGAGCAGGGGGCACCCGGTGATGCCCTGGTGCCAGGGAAACCCCCCCAGTCCCACGGGCTCTCCTACCTCATGAACTTCTCCATCACCTCCTCCACCCACATCTGCAGGCGCAGGAAGCTGATGCCGTAGTGCCACCAGAGGCGGAAGAGGTTGAGCAGGTACCAGTCAGTCTCCTCCAGGACGAAGTGCTCCCCGCTGAAGATGGCGCTTTTCCCGGCCACCTCGCGCCGGTGCTTGAGGCCTGCGGGAGCACAGGGAGCACGTGGCCGCCCCTCCCTGGGAAAGGCCAGCACTGGACATGTCCCGGCAGGGATAGGGGCAAAGATGCTCTTGGAGGAGCATCAGGAATGAGAGACCCCCAAGGCACAGGTTCCCAGCCATATCATGTTGGGGATGGGAACATGGAGCTGCTGCTGCCGACTGGGACAGACTGGTAGGAGGAGTTCATGAACAACCACCCAACACTAATTCCAGCAGGACCCCCTGATGGTGACCACCCTGTCCCCTTCTCTCTCCAGGACACAACAGAAGAGACAGCAAGGGGATCACCACATGCCTTGTGTGCCAAGGGGGACTGGCAGCAACCCTCCCCACTACCCCAAGCACAGAGCCCGGGGGTGTTCCAGCCCCCCAGCTCAGCGAGGGAGGCCATACAAACGCTGGGACGCCCAGTCTCACCCAGGATCTTGACGAAGTCCTGCATGTGGAGGCTGAGGGCGTGGATGGAGGCTCCCCGGCTCTCATACTGCTGCTTGTTGACGGTGACGGTGGCCAGGCGCCCGCCCACGCCCGCCGCCTCGTACACGTCCAGCTGCACCTGCGGCCCGAAGTGCTGCTGCAGGAAGTACGCGGTGGCCGAGCCCCCCAGCCCGGCGCCCACCACGGCTGCGGGCGAGAGCGGCCAGAGGCCGGGTCAGCAGCGCCCCAGGGGCGCGGGGGTCCCGCCGCTCCCCCCGCCGAAGGGAGGAAGCACCAGCGGGGACGCGCGGGGATGGGGATTGGGATGCGGAGCGGAGGGGTGCGGAACGCTCTGTGCCGGCCCCGGCGGGGCGGGGAGGCGGCCCGATGCTGCCGGCCCCGCCGCGGGCTCCCGGATGCCCACCCCAGCCCTCGGCATCCCCGCGTACCGATGGAGCGCGGCGCGGCGCGGGCGGCGGGCGCGGCCGGGAGCGCGGCCAGGAGCGCGGCCAGGGCCGGCAGCAGCGGCAGCGGCAGCGCGGCGGGCGGCGGGGCCATGGCGCGGAGAGCGGGGCCGGCAGCGCCCGCCCCGGCCCGCCCCTCCCGCAGGCTCGGCCCCCGCGCCCCCCGCGCCCGCCCCGCCCCGAGCCCGGCACGGCCGGGGGAGGCGGCACCGGCCCCCGGCACCGCAGGGCGGAGAGTGGCGCTGAGGGGACACGGGGGACAGTGACACCCTGCGACAGCCCCTGCGAGCATCCCCCTGCCCTCCGCTCCTCGCACGAGTCCCACAGCGAGGGCCCAGCCTGAGCTGCCCCGGCGGCGATGCTGCCAGAGCACGTTTTCCATCAGCTCCATGTGCTCCGGGTGATGCTCACAACGCTCGGGCCCCGGCGGAGCGGAGCAGGCTGGGTCCTGCCTGGCATTTGCAGCAGCCAAGGCGTTTCCAGTTTTCGCCCGGACTTTCTGCCCTGGGCAAAACAAGGTGCCTGACAGCGAGCGGTTTGTGCCAAGGGCATCCCGCGGGAGGCCGCTGCTACTCGGGTTACAAAGGAGAGCAAAGGCTGAGCAAAAACTCTCGAACAGGTTGGACATGTAATTACAGACCCAGAGCCTGCTCCAGCCCAGGGCTGGCTCCTTACCAAGGGACAGAATTTTGTTTGAGAATCCATCACTTTGTCTCCAGGAAACACAACACAAGCACAGGCCCCTTCTATCTCCAGCCAGGATCCACTTCAGACTTTCTGCATGGGGAGCACGTACAACCCTGAACCTCAAGGCTGAATATTTGGGGTGGGCACAGACAAAAATTACCCGTGCTCAGCTTCCTCTCACAATGGGCAGGATCCCACCGGGATGGGGAGACAATCCCAAGCAGCTCAAAACACAGCACACAAATATCTTTGTAGCACATCTCGGGTTTTAATAAGCTCTCACTTAACCAGCCTGATTTCCCCAGGGCTGTGGGCGACAAGAAATCTGCTGTGCACACAGCAGGGCTCCCAGGCAGGTCAGCACTGCTCCCAGTCCCCACCTTGCTCGCAGGAGTTTGGATGTTTTATCATGCCATAAGCAAAATACTCTGCCCCAAGCTCTGAGGCTTTCCTGCACATGGTGGTTTGAGAACTCCCAACTCTCACTGTTGCTGCAGAGAGAAACCAGCAGAGCCAGAAATTGCCTAATGGCAGCAGCAGGATTTCCTGGGCTGGGGTGCATTTTAGCAGGATGAGGAAAAGCTCTGTAATAGGCCATCACCCCTGCAGCACGGCTGGCTCTGCTGGCAGATCTTTAGCACGGAAATATTGATCTCACTCCCATAAAGGCTATTTGTAAATGGTCTATTGCAAATGCTTTTTATTGCAGGGAGAAGTGCCTGGGGGCATCCAGAGCTGTGGGAGAACAAGCCCCCCCCCCCACAGCACCAAGTGTCACGGTGAAAGCAGGAATGGAGGCCCAGCTATTTTTGCAGAGAATGAAATCTGTTACAAACACGCGCTCGCAGAGAAAGCCTTGTCTTTTCTCCCACAAATCCCTGAAATCACAGCCTGCCTGTGGGTACCACGGTGTGAAGGCACCCTGTAAATTAACCCACCCTTAACTGCAGTGCTGCACAATCCCCGGGATTGCTGCAGCACAGCACTCACGGGGCAAAGAGGCAGCAGAGCCAAGCAAAGATAAATCCAGACATCCAGATTTCAGCTGCTGGCAGAGCTCTGCTGAACCAACCACCACCACAGGCTGGCAGAAAATATTTCTCTCCACAGTCACCCAGGAGCGGACAGAGCAGAAGTGCCTGGGCAGGTTATCAGTGCAGGAATCACTGACACCAACCCCGTGTGTGTGCATTTCTGGGAGTCCTCCTAAAGCACTGTTAATAAAACGCTCAGCCAAATGCTGCTGTGGCCTTTCACAGACAATGGCACCAGGAACAGCCAGAAACCTTCCCATGTGCAGTCCCAGCTGGCTGGAGTTGGAATGAGCAGCACTTTGAGGCAGGGAAAAGGCAAGAGAAGTCACTGCAATTCTTCTGTTTTATTAGCAAATTGACAGTATCCGGACAGCTAAAGGAAATCAGACCTTTCCAACATCAACTCAAATGTTGTTGTCAATTTCTTGCACTGTTCCCACACATCTCTGTCTTTCATACAGTCAGACCTTTGGGTAAACAAAGAGCACAGAAACACACAAAAATTACAATATATACATGTTTTCCCCCCACCTCAATGGCCTTAGATTTTTGGACATTAGCAACGCTTTGTTCATTTAACTTTGCAAATAATACCAAAACACCTCGAGTTTTAAAATAAAAAAATACTACAATATTCACAATATAAAACTTAAATACTTTTTTCTTTTTTTTTAATTAAGGTACTGCTAGCAGCTATTGAGTGATCACAGCTCTTCCAACAGAAGCTCTGCTGCTGAAGCACTGGAAGTTAAGGTTCACAAAGCAACATCCATTTCATTCTGCACTGCTCCTGGTCAGAGTTCAGATCTTGCCATGCTCATGACAGTGCCACTGGAGACTTGTCCAGGTGTGGAAATGACTAAAAGGTACATGACACTTCTTCTCCTCTGCTATTCCTGCCCTGTTCATGTATTCCTGTGTTTTATTGAACCGTCACTGGATAAAGTGACTGCAGAGGAGCAGCTCGTGGGTCAGTGCCCTCCCTGCAGGAGTTACAGAAACAGGGCAGAAAAGGCAGCAAGAACCAAGGGGAAATTCAACCCACCCCTCCACAATCTCATCTAGGACAAAAAAACCCCAAAAAACAAAAACATTAAGTGTTCTTGAAAGGCGAAATAATCAAATTTTACCTGGGAAATCTGGATTCTGTGATGGAATCCATGTTTGGTTATTTCATTTTCACCTTTCAAAGGAAGCAGAAACTGGGACAAACAACAGCTGGAGGATGTATCTCTTTGGTAACATCTGTGAAAGTCTCTCAGCATTGCCTCCGTTTCACAGGAATCGTAAAACCTGACAGGATCCTGCAGAAGTTTTGGAGGTTTCACTGGGAGAAAAACTTGCCCCAAATTAAAGAGGGCCTCTGTGAGGGTGGGAAAGACTGCAGAGGAGCTGGATCCCTCAGAGCCCTACTGCAGTGCCTCAGTGAGAGCAGACCCCAGACAGACAAACTGATAAACCATCTCTCAGTACAGACAGGAGGTCTGGAGTGCATTTTAGGGTATTTCCTTAAGGCAGAAGTGGGTGAACACTGGCTGAGGAGACAGGCAGAGTTGGCAAACCCAAGTTGGACTGAGTGGCTGTAACATTTTTTTACAGTCCAGTGGCTCCATGGGTGAGTTTAAAGAGGATTTGGATCCCATCACTCCTGGTCACACTCAGCTGCAGCCTCTCAGTGACAGAAAAGTCTCTGTAGTGTAAAATGCCTGTGTATTTTAAACTTTCACTTTCAAAGTTGGTTTCCAGCTCTCCCCTCATACTGCAAGACTCAGCTGAAACAGCAGGGGCCGAAAAGGCAGCAGAGACCCCACTGCTCCCTCCAGCTGAGGACATGGGTTCCTCACTTTTCAGGAAGAACAGCCACATTTGTAGTGCCACATTTCATGTTTTACCCATTTTTCTCTGGAGAAACAGCATACCCTGGTGACCTCCTCAGCACAACAATGGATAGGAAGTCCTGTTTATCTCTGAAACTTCCAAAAACATGGTAATAATACAAGACACTGAACAAGAGGTCTGCCCACAAGTTAAAGCTGCCAGAAGTGCCGTTTCAGGGTTGAAATCTCCAGAACCTACTGCACGAGGCAGAAACCCACAGTCCAAAAAGGATCCACTACAGACTCACACCACAGCTGCCACTAAAAAAGGTTGCATGGAGCAGGTTAGAAATGTGCAGATTCCTTAAATTTCTGGGATGCCAACCCACTAACTGCACACAGTCTCCCCAGGTGAAAGACTGGCAGTATTAAAGGCTGAGACAATCTTGAAGTCCACCATATAAGGTTTTTTCAGCTGAAGCCTCGAAAGGAATTGGAGAAGAATAAATTTTCTTCCAAACCAGGGATGGCATCCACTCTAAGTAAAAGTATTTTTGGAAGTGCACTTGTCAGGTTATGGAACCAATTCCAGAAAGTAAAAAAGAAGGAAAGAACAACTCAAAAAGAAACAAGCTGAAAACCAACCATTCCTGGTTTTGTGGCTTAACTGTTCTTCTGTCATTTGACCACTTGCTGCTCTGCAAAGGGTTAAATTCTGATCCTCCTCAGTGACTGCATCCTTTCAGCTGAGACAAATGAACTCCCAGGCAATAGGGCCAGTGGGAAATACACATGTGCTGTGACAACAACATGCCTCCAACCAGGAGGACAGCTCGAGGTCAGCTTTCACTTCCTCAGCCTTCTGCTTCTCTTGCTTTCTTGTCACTGCTGCTAAAATTGGTTCAAGGGCACTTGGGACCTTGAAGCAGAGAAGATTTTTCTCCTTGCATTAAAACCCATAAGGTTTCATATTTACTAGGATCATTGAAAGTAGAATCAGAACGTGGACTGGAAGTCGGTGTAATCTGAGGATCTCTACCGGAGAGCTGAGAAAATAGAACAGTCCAGATTTCCTGCTTAAGGGCTCAGCTCCATTTTGCCAGCAGCTGCAACAAAGAGCACATAGTTTATCATGCTTGAAAGCTGCACAAATACCCACCAGGGAAGAGGAATTACTCTCCTCTAAAACATACATTTGGGTTGGACATTAAGAGATGCGAGGACAGTTTTCTGGCTCCACCACAAATCACCGTTCCCTGTTTTACCTTTGGGAACAAAGAGTCAAGCTGGAATTTTACCTGGAGAAGGAATATTAACATTAGTCTGACCTAACAACTGAATTCTTTTTAAACCCTCATCTCTATTCAATTCTAGTATGACAGAGATTCCATGAATTCCAGATTGTTTTCCTGAAGCAACGTAAGAGAAAGCTGCCCCTAAATGTTATTTCAAGTGATCATCTGAGGGTTCTGGGGACAAGGGAAGACATCAAATCCAGGTGATAATAATACTCATCCCTCTGGACTTTTCCCAGTGCTTTGCACATGAAAAGCCTCACCACATCCTTGTGAGGTAGGTCAGTATTATTACAGTCCCTTAATACAGCTGTGGAAAAGGAGGCAGAGAAGTTCTTTTTCTGGAGGCTACTGCAGGAGATGGAATAGGGAGACAAGAAAAGAATTTCCCTTTCTCTCCACATCTCCCCTCTTCCCCATACAAACCATGGAGAAATAAACAGAGAAGGAGGCTACAGTGCCCCAGATTTCTGACAAACAGCAGGACCCCAGAGCTCCAAGGAGGATCATTAAATACACGAGTACCTCAGAAGGAACGGCGACCCTGAAGCCATCCCACGACACAAACAATCTCAATAAATAAGTAAATACACGTGGCTGTGACTGTCCCCAGCCCAGCAAGGTCCCAGGTGGAGCGGCTGGAGCCATGTCACTCCTGTGCCTCCACGGCCACGCCGACCAGTGCGTGCCTGATGGTGCGGCCGTGCAGTTTGTAGCCGTCCTGCGTGACCAGCGCCACGGTGCCTGGCTGCATGCCCTCGGCTGGCACGTGGCAGATGATCTCGTGGTCATAGGGGTCGTACCTGCCCCCGACAGGGTTCATCTTCTGCAGGCCGTGCTTGGCAAAGACGCTCTGCAGCTTGGCCTCGATGAGGGACAGGCCCTCGTAGATCTTCTTCAGGGTGGGGTTGGGATCGCTGGGCTCCTCGGCGTGGCCCGCGGCGCTCTCGGTTGTTTTCTCCAGGATGTCTGCCACCTCCACCAGGTCCCTGCAGAAACTCTGGATGCCTGCAGGAAGGAAGTGAAGGACAGCTTACAGAACATCCAGAGCTCCAGTACCAAGGACAGACAAAGGCACAGTGCTTTGAAGGCACCTTTAAAGCTGCTCATTGATTTGAAGTTAATTTAGCAAGACCAGGAGGTTTGCTGGAACCAAAGCTTCAGCATTAAGAGTAATCTAAAGACTCCTAAAACCAAGGTGTATGCAGGAAATGCACATCCATACCATGACCATACATATATTTGGTATTCCTGACAAAGCAGAGCATTAATGTCTCACTCCAAACAGTTTTGTGCAACTCAGATTTGTCATTTAGGACTCTGCTCCACATCCCCTGCTCCAGTCCCACTGACATAATTTTGTCACACAAATGCCCATTCCACAGGGAACAAACACAATGGGGGGAAGCAAAAACAATGCATGGCTATTCAGAAGTACAAAATCCCCAATTTATTCATAGCTTAAAACCACTGTAGAAGGACTAAACCAAAATGGTCCTTGGGCTGGTCATGAAAAGCCAGGCAGGTTTTGTCATTTGAAAATAATGACAAAAGGGTTAGAGTGGTTGCATTTCCAGCAGTGGTTTCTTGCACAGTGCAGAAATTCCAGGAAAAGCAGCCTCCCTCAGTTACATAAATGTCATAACTCCCTGACTGGAATGACACATTAGGGAAACAGAGAAAATGAGGCAATAGTCAGGTGCTGTCTGCAGCTGTACATGTGAACAAAGGGAGAGGAAGGAGATGCAGCAAAGCAGCAGACAGAAGCCCAGCAATTACCACTCATTTCATTGAATCAGAGTCATTCAGCCTGCTCAAGACCTTTAAGATCATCAAGTCAGCACTGCCAAGGCCATCACTAAACCGTGTCACAGTCTTTCCAACACCTCCAGGGATGGTGTCCCCACCTCTTCCCTGGGCAGCCTGCGCCAGTGCTTGGCTACACTCTCAGTGAAGAAATTTCTCCTAAACTAAACCTCACCTGGCACAACTTCGAGCTGCTTCCTCTTGTCTTATCTCTCATCAATTGAGAAAAGAGACTAACCCCATCTTGCTATGATCTCCTTTCAGATTTTCCTCTTATCTACAGATCCCCAAGTCTCACTCTGTGAACAATTTCTAATAAGGAAGTTATTTTTTTCTTCATGCTACATATCAAATCCCAAAAGCTAAAAAAACCCTCTCAAAATCAATCATCCTGTTGTTGATTATCTCCAACTCAGCAGCCATTTTATAGCACCATGGGTGGAAGGTAAGAAAATACAGCAGCTCTAATTTCAAGGCTGCTAGAATTAGCTAACAATAAACCTCTTGAGATTCATGCATTATGGAGAAAAACAGTTTTTCATTCTCAGAGATGGTTCTGGCACAGTGCAATGCCTGAACAGCACTTTCTTCCCCCATCACCTGCTTCTGCTGCCAAAGGTACAAATCCAGCTTGTTTCACTGATGGTAAAATATTTCTTTTAGAGGTTTTAAACATCTAATCTAGAGATTGGCAACTTCTGCTCCAGGCTGCATCTCCCTCCAATGAACTGAAGCACAGGAGGCTGTTAATATAGAACAGGAGATCACAACCTGATGACACAGCTGAGTATAAAATGCACCCAGCCAGAGCCAATCCCCAGCACACAGCAGAGCCTGCATTTTTAACCAAGTCAGCAGAACTAAACTCAGCTGCACTGGGACTATTTAAAAAAAAAAAAAAGTCACAATTCTGTGATTCTGTGGGTAAACCTGATAGGACAGGACACAGCTGGACACAGAGAAAAAAACCAGTGATTAAGCCCAGATATCAAAATTCCAGGCCAAACATCACAGCAGGCTTTGAAATAAACGTGGGAGGGCAGGACAGGGGGACAGAAAAGCTGCTGATCAGCGTTTTCTGCTCAGGCAGGCAGGCCAGTGCAGTGAACACAGCTCTTCTGCTTACCAAAGAGTTTGGCATCTTCCACAAACTTCTGCGTTCTCCTCCGGACGTTCTCGGAATCTGCCAAAGCTCTCCGGTATCGCTCCTGTAACCAGAGGGGCCACATCAAACCAGCAGGTGAAACCCCTACCTGACACTGCAATCCCCTCAGAAATGCTTTAAAGACAGAAGGTTGTGCTGGGCTCCTGCATTTTCATACAAAGACAAATCCTTCTACTGACTAACTCAAAACTGCAACTCTTTCACAAGACCCAAGGCCAAAAATATTCTGGGTACTGAATGGCTGAATTCAGCTGAACAGCCACTGTCAGGCTGCTGCTGAGATCCTCCTGCTCCAGCAGGCAGCTCTGTGACAGCTGATTTCTCACTCAGGGCAGGATTCTCAGGGTGATTATCTCCAGAACAGCCCAGTGCTGTGGTATTTAATCCTCCCTCAGTCACGTGTGTTCTTCAATATAGAACCTGATTTCCATCACACATGAGCACTTTAACGGGCTTCCCTTCTTGGATAATCTGGATGCACTGTGACATAAAGCTGTTAAGGAGTGTCCAAAGGAGGGGCATGAGGGTGGGGATGGGTCTGAAGAAGCCATGGAGCAGCAGCTGAGGGCACTGGGATTGTGCAGCTGGAGGAGGCTGAGGGGAGACTCCATGGGGTCTGCAGCTCCTCCCGAGGGGCAGCTCTGATCTCTGGGACAGGGACAGGCTGGGGCTGTACCAGGGCAGGCTCAGGGTGGGTTTTGGGAAAGGTTCTTCCCCCAGAGGGTGCTGGGCACTGCCCAGGCTCTCCAGGGATGGGCACAGCCCGAGGCTGCCAGAGCTCCAGGAAGGTTTGGATGGCACTCCAGGGATCCCAGGGTGGGATTTTGCGGGGGCTGTGCAGGGCCAGGAGCTGGGCTGGATGATCCTGTGGGAACTCAGGATATTCCATGATTCTATGCCAACATGTGACACTAATCAGCATGAAGCTACTGCCACAAGGCTGTGAAAGAAGTGACCAGTTCCAACACAAGCTTTTCCAGCCAGGATCACACCATCAGCACCCTGCTGCTGGCACTGCTGACAGATGGTGTTTTGGGGAAGGCAGGGTGGAATTTCACCCTCTCACACTCAGGGCATAGCTGCTCTGGAGCTCTGTGTGTGTGTCACAGCATTTAGGGAAAAATCCAGGGCTGAAAACCAGAGCAAGCCAAGGGGACTGAAGCAAAGACATCCAGCACACTCACAGTTAAATCCCGGACTTGCTCTTCCAATTTGATTGCTTTGTGCTCCAAGGCACAGTCAGAGAGGGGGTGCTTGGGCTCCTCACTGGGGTCCTCTGGGCCACACTCATCTCCTGTGCTCCTCTGCTGAGCTGCAGTGCTGAAAGCACAGGGGCACCCTCTGAAATACAAACTAGGGACACAGAAACGAAGTTGAGTAACTTCAGGGTCCATGAGAATTCAAGGTTAGTGTCAGTATTAAAAGCAGGCTCTCTTAAAAGAGGTACACAGGGTTCTAAACACAATTTTAGTTATTTTCAGAAAACACACACAATCAGCAAAGAAACACAAAGAGGTGGTTTTAATTTCTTTTATTTTAGAGTAACATGGCACACAGAGGCTTTACTCCACTTCTCTGGCATACCTTCAAATGAATCAGATTTTCAGAGAAACACAGAATGAAGCTGGTGGTCTTGAAGGTGTTCTCCAAGTCCAACCTGTACCCAATCCCCACCTTGTCGCCCCCCCAGAGCCCTGTGTGTCACATCCAGTCATTCCTTGGACACTTCCATTACCTTCCTGGTTTTTCCAACATAAATTATTCTGTGATTTCCTGATTGTGTTTCACTCTCCCTCCTACTACGCTTGCTTTTACAAACCAACCTAGACAGGGCTCATTCCTGCCAGCATGAGCCTCTCTCTCACACCAGGAAGAATCTGCAGAACAAAAGAGAATTTACTTCCAAACCAGCTCCATCCAGGAAACATTTCAGTGCACATCTAACAAGGAAGGGTGTATTCTCCTTTTTTGGGAATACCTGGGCTCTTCTTCTGAGCAAAGCTTACAACACCCTCATTGTGCAATATTTTATATCCCCTCTATGCAATATTTTCCATACATTAGGTGCACACCTAGCCCATGAAAGGCAGCAGAGCCCAGCAGTCCCTGTGCTGGCACCAGCTCCACTCCCTGTGCTTTTACAGAACAATTCCACTCTGCACAGAGACACCAATTTAGACCCCAGAATCGATTCAGCTGAGTTCACATTACCAGGCCTGCACCATGAAGCATTCTTCCTCTTTAGCAAGGCTGCATTGCTCAGGTTCAATGTCACACAAGTGCACAGAGTTTCTTCTGGGGTCTATCATGAAGCCTCAGTGCTGTTCAGCTTTATTCCAGTACTGGAGCTGAGCAGAATTCAATCTCAAGGAGTTAAACCAGCTGAAAAATAACCCTATAAAACAAGAGGACTTTTCTCTCAGTGTCCCTGAATAGGTCTGCTGACAGATCAGATCAGTGCAAGTACCAGTACCAATAAGAAGCCAAATATGTGAGATGTGGGGCAGGGAGGAGGTGTCCCTGAGGATTTAGACTGGCTTAACCCTCAAAGCCCAGCTCAAGAGATCTGTATCTGCCCCAAGACCACCAGGCATCTCCTCCCACCCATGTTTAACAGCCCAGATGTTTCCTCATTTAAATCCTTAACAGCAGGGTGCTAAATGTCCCACAGCACTAATCACAAACTTCCTCTCCACACCCGAGGACATTTGCATGTGCAGTTTTTATTAAGTGGGTACTTAAAGCATCATCTGTATGTCAAACCACTCCTTTTCAACAAATTATGTGCCAAACACAAACCTCAAAGTGCTTTCTCTACTTACACTTGCTCTAGAGGAGGACGTTCCTCAGACTAATCTTTAAGAATTGTCTGGGTTCCAGGAATGCCAACACAGGAAAAAAACCCCACATTTCACCCCTGGCTGCTGTGTGGGGCACAAGACCTCATCCTGAATAATTTTTAAGATTCCTGTCACGTTCATTTTATTGACTGATTAACAGCACTTTATCAAAGTTAGAGAAAGTACATTAAACTAGAGGGAGGACAGAGCAGAACCCCTTCACCAAGCCTTTAAAAATCAATCTGAGGCTTTCTTTGCACATAAAAACGTCCATGGGAAGCAGCAGCTACAAGCTTTATGCTTTATCATCTCACATTTCATTTCAAAGAGCTGCAGGGATGGAAATCAGCCATGCTACAGATGAACCAAAGAACCTGAAACGCAGCTGAGAAATCTCGCTGGGCCCCTCAGAGGTGAAACTCCGGTGTTTTAAAAATAGGCTGTGCAGCTCAGTTAACTCCTCTGCCCCCAAGATGGCAAAGCTGGAGAGGTTTTTCTCTCTGGTGGTTACTGGCAGGGATGGGTGTGTTCTGCGTGGGAGAGGGGCATGGAGGAGCCGGTCCCTGCTGCCTACGTGGAGCAGGGAGCTGCCTGCATGGACTCCTCTCCGCAGCCTCTGAACCCAAATCCCAAATCCCAGAGCGCTCCCCCGTGCAGGGACATGCCCTGGCAGTCACACGCTGCCTGGAGAAGTTATGGCCAAGAAATCCCAGCCTGACTCCAAAGGGAATTCTTCGGGTCTGTTATGCGGGGTTGAAAATGCCGCTCAATTGACTCCTTGCTGCAGGATGAAAGGAATTCTCCCCAACAAGTGGCAGGAGCTATTTACAGGCTGTCCACTGACTGGGCTCCATCTTCTGAAGGCTGGTTTGATCACAGCTACCCTAAAAATAGGCATGGATCCCACGGGAGGAAGCAGACACATCCCGAAGTGACAGACACGTGGAAGTCGCGGGGCGTGTGAAGGGGATTACACAAGTTGGTGTTACAGAAAGATTTACAAAGCGATGTCACAGAAAGCCAAAGAGATAAGAAGGAGCAGAGAAGCCATATGATTGCAGCCATATGGCTTAAGCCAATTGTCCTTCAAGATTAATATTTCAGTGATGAGAGAGGTTTCTGGTCGGAGCTACAATGGTACCACCACCTCTTTCTGGAGCACCCGACCATTCCGAAGTGACAATCAGCTCTCTCTATCGCCAGAGTCCTTCCCCACCCTCCTGGAACACTCCCTCCTCCTCCTCCCAAATCAGCATGACAAAGCTCTCGAGTGCTGAGACACACAGGAACATCTGCACTGGTTTCAGCTCTGATGAGCCTGCTTTGGAAGGAAATCTAATTACTGCCAATTCCTCCGCGCTGTTTCATCAGGGAGGGACTGCAGAGATAATGCAGTGCAAGGAGGGGACTGTCCCACTCTGGGGTGGCCGCACCTCGACAACTGGGGCACTTTTGGGTGCAAGACCTAAAGCTCTCAGAGAATGTCCAAAGGAAGGGCATGCAGATGGTGAAAGACTCATCGCACATTTTTCAGCGGGGCAAAGCAGTTTTCACCCACGTAAGAGGGAGAATTTATTGACATGCATCTACATTTAGTCCCAAACACATCTGCCTTTACTATGTGCTGTAGATTTATTATATTACGTTTAAGCCTTTTTGTGGTGTTTTTGTTCCAGAAAAAAAAAAAAAAAAAAACCCAAAACCAATCCAAACCAAAAAAAAAACTGGCATTTTGGCTTTTTTCTTTTTACCTGCCCACACTTCACTCAAACAACCAAAGCACCTTTATGGAATTCTCTTTTATAAGCCATATTCCATGATGTAGGGAAAAAAAAAAAAAAAAAGCATGAGTGGACATTGTTCCTGTCTAAATATTGACACAATTAAATGGATTCTCTTCCCGCGACCACCCAAAACACACCGATAGCACATGGACTGCCTCACCACCAAAAACAAAACCCGAGGAGCGCATTAAACCTGAATAATTAATGAATAAATTATTGAATAAATGGTTCAGCCGGGCGAGACACAGAACCCACCCACAGTACCAGGAAACCACCTCCCAACGTGACTTACCGAGCGCGGAAACGCTTTGCCTTAAAAACGAACCATAATTTCCCCAAAAATCACTTTTCTAGGAAAGGAGCTGGGTTATGGGGGGTATTTCAGCTCCAGGGCGTTCTGAGGAGCGCAGAACGGCAGCGTGGGGTTCCGGGGGTGAGACGGGGAGCGGCGGGGGATGATGGAGACCGAAGGGGTCTGGCTATGGGTTCGGGTCGGGGCCCAGATCTCGGGGGCCAGGGTCGTGGTTGGGGTCCGGGTCCGGCTGTGGATCCGCTCCCGTTCCCGTTCCCGCCCCCGGCGCGGCGCCCGCCCGGGCCCGGCCCCGCGGCGCTGCCACGTCTGTCCCCGACACCCCGCGGGTCCGGGCCACCCCTGTCCCCCCATCCCGGCCCGGCCGGTCCCAGCCCGCCCCACGTACCTGCCTGTGCCGGCCTTGCCGGCCGCGGGCAGCAGGGCCCCGAGGCGCTGCAGGGAGCGGGCGGCCATGGCCCCGCACGGAGCGGCGGAGCAGGCGGCGGCGATGCGCCCGCGTCACCGCGGAACTACAGCTCCCACAAAGCCCTGCGGGCGGCGGGCGGGCCGGCCTGAGGGCTGCGGCGTGAGGGGAGGGCGGGCATGAGGGAATGGAGGGCGGGTATGAAGGAATGGAGAGGCGGCGCGGGGGAATGGAGAGCGGGCCAAGAGCGCGCCCGCCGCTGGTCGCGCGGCTCCGGGACTCGGCTCCGGGCGCAAGGGGCCGGGATCCGGGGTTTGGCTCCCGACAAACGGGGGACGGCTGTGTCCCCCGAGACTCGGATCTGGCAGCTGCCTCCGGGACTGGGACCCGGACAGAGCTCCGGTGTGCCAAGGATCAGACCTGGGCACGCAGCACCGGTTCCCTGGAGCTCGGCCCCGGTCACCGCTCCATCCCCCTGGGCTGATTCGGACCCGGCCCCAGCTCCTGCCCCCGGCGGAGTTCGGGTCTGGACACCGGGTACACAGCGGTCCCCTGGGCTCGGACATGGGCACAAGGCTCTGTCCCCTGGGGCTCGGACATGGTCCCCACAGGGCTCACGCTGGCTGGGCGGGTTAAAGGTGATAACAGGACAGGTTTTGCCTCTAGTTCAGGAAAGGACTGACACTACAAGTGTCCCTTACCCGTGGTGAATAAACATTAACCAAAGCCCAAAGCCTTGGCCAAAGTTGCCAATAACTGCGTGAAGGATGAGGGGGAATGGCTTCAAACTGCCAGAGGGCAGGGCTAGATGGGATATTGGGAAGGAATTCTCCCCTGTGAGGATGCTGAGGCTATGGCATGGGGTGTCCCATCCCTGGAAGTGTCCAAGGCCAAGGGTCCAAGGGTGGATGGACTAATAGGGACCTGGGATAGTGGAAGGTGTCCCTGGCTCTTGGAACGAGATGAGCTTTAAGGTCCCTTCCAACCCACACCAGTCTGGGATTCTCTGATGTGCTTTCAGGGAGCTGCTTGTCCCAGCAGCTGCTGCCACAGCTGTGCTGAGCCCAGTCCTGGGAGCAGGAGCAGCATTCCCACCCTGTTCCCTCAGCCACAGGACCGGGCAGGCCAGTGCCAGTGTTTTTATTAAAAGCTGCTTACCTAGGTACTAACACAGGGCTGTGGAAGAGCGAGCTCCAGAGGTTAATTGTGGCAGTCCATAGCATGAGAGGGTGATGTTGACTCCCTTGTTCCCAGCACAAAAGCTGAGGCCTTTCCATTCCTGTCCCTTGTTTCTGCCTGTGCTGAATGACCTTACTCTATTTTACTTTTCTGCTCCAACAGCCATGCTGATTTTTTTTTTAATTTTTAGACTTCCCTTCACTCCATTTTGATCACATGCATTACCAACCTGTGTCTGAGTGCAGCAGCCAGAGTGTGAATGTGCTGTTGGCCAGAAGACAGCCCTGTCCCCTCCCCTGCTCTCCCCAAAACCAGGATGGGACCCGTGCGGGAAGCTGGCCTGCCTCCATCCCCAGCCCTTTGCAGCATTTCTAAGCTGTTTAGCAAAGGTAAAAGGTGCCCACTGTTAATGCTGACACTTGAGCTTCCTTCATTCCAAGGGAAGGCAGCATGCTCTCACCCTTACTGCCTGGAGAACAAGAAGGAAATATTGGACAAAGGCACTTGGTTGAGGCACAGCAAGCTCGAGCCATGAGGAACCCTGAGATGAGACCCTGCAGAACTGGGAGCAGTGAGCAGGGTGAACAACTGGCATCTCCGAAGGTGCTGGTCCTGAGCAGCTCCTGAATCCCAAAGTTGAGGGGGCCAAAACCCCAACGAGTCCATGGTTGCTTTGGCAGATGTTAGCCTGGACACACGCTGATCCCCAAAACTGGAGCACCTGCTGAGCAGTGCCAACTGCCAGCCCCAGGCTCTTCCCTCCTTCCTTCTGCATCCAGAGTTTGTGTCAGGCTCCGGGGCAGGCTCCCCCAGAGCTGGGTTTCCCAGTAGTTTGTGACCCTGATCCACAAGGAACTCCCACCCGCCTCCCCAGTCCCCTCCCGCCCCCTTCCCCTGGTTTATGGAGTTGGTTCTGTTGTGGTGGGGCTGGCAGAGCGGCTCTTCCACCACGCCTTCCCAGCACCCTCCCAGTGTCTCAGAGAAAGGGGGCTGGCAGCTCCTCCATGATCCCCAGTGTGTGTTCAGGGCTTGGCAGGCTGACTTAAGTCTGCTTCTTTTCCCATTCCTGCAAAGGAAGGAAGAAAAAGAAAAAAAAAAGGATGAGGAGACATCACTGGAAAAGGAACACTTTAAGGCATCCCTCCCTGCTGGAGGCTTTGGACCCAGCATCTTCCAAGCATTTTCCTCTCCCACCCAGCCCTGCACTTCCATGATTTCATGGTTAAACAAGAGGCAAAAACTGAGATTTCCCGTGGGCCCAGGAAGGAGAGGGAGGGCTGAGCAGGACCTTGGCTTTCCGCAGCACGCTCCCCGTGTTGGCAGGGATGATGGAGGGGCTTCTCTTCCTCAGCTCTGCCGCACAGTTCACAGGGACCAAGTGCTCAGGGGGGCTCCCGTTTGGCTTGTTTGTAGTTTCCTGTGGAAAACGGGGAGAAAAGCAAAAGCTCAGGAAACCCAGGAAGTATAAACAACCAGATTAAAAAAAAAAAAAGTGTGGACTGTAATGAGATTAAAGTTGAGGTGACCAAATTCAATTCATACACATCTGCCCTCAAAGGGACAAAGCCAGAGGGATGTCCCCTCTCCCCTGTGCTGCTTCCCACAATACCCAACCACTGTTTCTTGCAGAAGCTGGAGCTCTAACTGAGGAAAAAGGGATGCATACCCCATTCTCAGCCTTGCTGGTCACGGCCAGCCCTAGGGCTGGCCCTCCTGCCAGCGACTGCTTCAGCTGCTCCTTCACTTCGGTCAGCTTGAGCTCCAGATCGACCCGAGACTCCTCCTTCTGCCGGCAGCGCTCCTCCAGCTCCGCCACCCGCTGCTCCAGCTCCTGCAGCCGCGGCCCTGCTTGCACAACCACCACGCTCAGCGCCGGGAGAATCCACCCATCCTCTGCACAGGGACACTAGATGGGGCTGCCAGCCCGGCAGAGCGCTGCAGCCAGCCCAGCTCCCGCCACCCTGTCCCTGTGGCCAGCCCGGTGTCCCTGTGCTCCGGCAGCAGCCGCAGCGCTCCCATGGCCCCGACCTACCCGTGCTGCCCTTCAAGGCTTCCCGCAGCTCCCGCTTCTCCTTCCGCAGCAACATCAGCTCGCTGCGGATCGATGCCTTCTCCTTCTCCAGCTTCTCCTTCTCTGTCAGGAATCGCCTGGCGTCCTCCTCGGCCCGGTTCTTGCCGTACCTGTACTGGTTGGCACCTGCAGACACGGGGACAGCCCATGAAGGGCTGCGCCCATGGCACCTGCTGTCCAGCTGAGCCCACCCACATCCCTCAGGGGAACTGGCCAGGAGCCCTGGCAAGTTTTGTGGCCCAGGGACTCACTGGATGCGTGTCTCTTCACTTTGACTTGCGGGTCCACCCGCCGCGACTTCTCGCTGCAGGACGAGGCGTGGCGCTTCACCTGAGCGGCCCCCGGCCGCCCCGGATCCTCCTCCGCCTGCTGCGAGGAGAGAGAGAGAGCTGAGATACCTGCAGGGCCATCTCCCAGCTGAGACACCTGCAGGGCCATCCCAACCGGGACACGGCTCCCTGAGCCACTGTGGCAGGAGAGAACGAGCCACAAAGTCGTGCTCACCTGAACCTTCTCATAGGGGACATCATCGTACACCACCCGAGAGGAGTCTGCCCGCTGATCCTGGGAGGAGCTGGCCCACCTGCAGAAGGAGGGGTGGGCTCTTCCTTTCCAGAACATCCTTGCCAGCCCCTCAGGGAACCCTTCCAGCTCAAAGGGATTCCTGCATCTCATGACCACACCCTAACACACCCTCCATCAGCACTGATGAAACCCTTTCAGCTTCCCATCCTGCCCTAGGGAACAACCCGGGGGGCACTGAGTGTCCCTGAGATCCCAGCCACAAACCACAGTCCAGCCTGTGCCCGTTCTAGGGACTCCACAGGGCCAAGGATCACCACGCCCAGCCCAGCACCCAGCCCCTAGCACAGCAGCAGCACAGCCTTACAGGTAGGAGTGTCTCACGGCTGTCACGATGTTGGCAATGGTCTCCACATCCACGTAGTCGTAGTGCAAGGCCTCTGGGGCTGTCTGGGAGCCTGTTTCCACCAAGAGGAGACCCAGCCAGCGGCCCAGGTCTTCAGAGCAGCTTGCCTGGAGAGCAGAGGAAGAGTTGGGGTGCACACCCAGCTCCCAGCCCCTCATCCTTGCTGCCTCCTGACACAAAGCCCTGCTGTGCGCAATCCCCCTCTGCGCACCAAGTCCCCGTGCGCCTGCCCCAGCTCACCCAAAATGTGCCCTGAGCTTTCCAGGGGAGGGCCAAACAAGGCACTGCTTGCATGGGGTGTTGATCATTCCAAGGGTTGCTCCCCCAGCCTGGCAACCCCATCCTCAGAACGCCGCTCCCCCCCTGCTCACCTCCAGCGCCGTCACCTCGTGCCCCTGGCGCAGGATGCGGAAGGCGAAGGGGTGCTTGGGGCCCAGGCCGGGCAGCACCTCGCAGCCCCGCAGGACGATGGCGTTCACGTGGGTGCGCAGGTCCGTGCGGTCCTTGTGGAAGTACAGCGTGTTGCCCTTGAGGCGACACCAGCGCTCCTTCCAGCACTGGTTCACCAGCACGCTGAGGTAGCCTGGGGGGGCCAGGGGAGGGAAGGGCATCAGCGCCTGCCTGGCTGTGCCTCAGGCAGGCTTTGACAGGACAGAGCTTACAGCATGGCTTCCTGCTCATCCAGCCCTTCTGTGCCTCAGTTTTCCCCCAGACAACCAGCTGGGCCCAGAGGAGCTGCCAGCTCGGTACCACAAAGTCCCCTCAAGCCTGTTTTTGGGGACACGAGTGACTCCTTGCCTACTCATCACTGGAATTTGCAGAGCCAGGCCTGCATTTCCCAGCCTGTGGAGGTGTCACACCTCCTCAGTGAGCTCGTTCCCACCCCTGACCCCTGCAGCCCTGCTGAGGGATGTCACTCCCAACTGATCCCACTCTACTCCCAGCCCCATCTTTGCCCCCAGCCCGCACGAACCGCAGCAGGGGATGACCTCCTCGGTGGAGGAGGTCTGGGTGTCCTCGGGGCATGGCTTCTTCTTGGAGAAGCTGATGATCCTGGTGATTTTCTTCCCTGCTGCCCGGCTCATCGAGCCCTTCAGGTCAGCCAGGCCGCTCTTTTTGCCTTTCCCTGGAAGGACAGGGTAGCTGTGTGACCCTGGTGCGTGTCCTGTCATCCCACCTGGCTGCGGAGGATGCTGCCCAGCTGGGGGCACACAGCTGGCCCTGGCTGGGTGGGCAGTGGGGACAGGGACTGTACCGTGCTCTCCGTGCTCCCTGCGGGTGGCTGGGGACCCGGTGTCACCCATGGCCACACTGTCCGAGTCCGAGGTGTGCTTCTCCTGGGACAGCCGCTGTGGGAGAGCAGAATCCCATCAGCACCACTCCCAGCCCTTCACCCCCTGCACAGGGTTGGGATTTCCAGCTCCTGTTCTCCTTCCCAGCCCTGCAGAGCTGCTGCAGGAATGGGAAAGGCTCCTCGTGCAGCCCCAGGAATTTGGGGTCCCCCAGACCCATGTTCCCCAGGTTTGTCCAGAGCAGCCCCACACAGCCCTGGAGAGGGCCCCTAGGAATCATCACCTTGTCCAGCTCCATCTTGCACGGCATCACTGGGGAGGTGGGGGCTTCCATCCCGCCTGCTGCTGGACTGCTGGCTTCCTTTATCACCTGCACAGACAGCCCCAACTGTGACCTCAAAATGACCTGAGGGCCAGGGCTGCCCTCCCTGGCTCAGCTCCTTCACTACCAGAGCCAGGGGGACACGTTCTGGTCCCCACAGCTCAGGGCAGCACACCCAGATCAGGACTGCTCACACCTTGTTCCCTTCAAAACTTCAACCAGTTTTGTGGATTTTGTCAGGGATTTTGGAAATCTCAAAAGGGACAGATATAGGTGCCAAGCCAGCCTCACCTTGCAAGCACAGGACACCTTGTGACCCCCCTGTTTTAAGGTGTGGTGTGCCCTGGGTGTGTAAAGCCCCCCATTCTCCCACATTTGGGGTGACAGCTGCGTCGCTGGTGTGCTCAGAGGCTCCTTTCCCACCCACCGCCCCTTCCCGGCATCCCCCGCTTCCCGGCCCCGAACAAAGGCAGGAAAGGGCCCTGGGGAAGAGGAAGGGGAGAGCAAACATCCCCCCAGCCGGGGCTATCAGCGCCGGAGCCACCCAGGCCCTGGGAAGCGGCCGATAAGAGACAGGAGCAAAGCCCCCTTCCCCTTCCAGCAGGGCAAGGCCATTCCCAGAGCAGCCCCCTCCCCAGGGCACAGGGAGGATGCCAAGGGGGGGTCTGTGGATGCCCCGGGCAGGAGCAGTGGTACCTTGAGCCACTCCTCAGCCTGCTCCTTGCTCTGCACTGCCAGCACCAGAACCTCAGCCCCCGGCAGCGAGAACCGCAGCTCATGCTTCTTGCGCCGCCCGTCCTTGGGGACATAAATGACATTGCAGGTGGCCAGGGGCACCTCCACGTGTGGCTGCCGGTCCTTGGAGCTTTTGTAGCACTGAGGGAAGTGGAGAGAACTGCTCAGGGCTCAGCCACACCTACCTGGCTGCTGTGCTGGGGGGTCCCACAGATGGGGTCTTAGGGTCCCTCGCTGGTGGCATAGTTGGAGGTGGCTCAGGTTGTGCAACAGCCTGAGGGTGCCCTTTCACTCCGTGGTGTCCCAAAACCAGGGGAGCCCTCTGTTCCCTTGCAAGGTAATAAGGGCAGCTCCTGCTTGTGTGGCAGCCTTGGGCAAGGGCTTGGTTTGGATGGTGCTTTTGTTCCTTCAGCCTGGGCTCAGCCACCCTCCCGTCCCCCCAGGGGGTGTCCGTACCCCCAGGCCAGGCTCACCAGCAGTTTGCCATCCCGGATGATGGTGAGCTGCTTGGCCCACTGTCCAAAGCGCTTCTTGCGCAAGAGGAACGCGCAGATCCGGCAATCCTTCACCAGGTTCATGGAAGCCTCCTCCGAGGGCCACTGGTGTGTCAGCTGCTGGCCCTTGCCCTCCTCCTCCTCCTCGTCATAGGACTCGTATGAGCTGCTCATGGCATCCGAGTCATTGTCTGCAAGGAAGCAGGGGAGTCACCCTAAAAGGTGCCACACACCCGGCCAGGGTTCCCCACGCCCAGCAGCTCCAGACAGAGCTGGGTGCCAGGAAAGGTGGATTCCCTGTCATCCTCTGGAAACAGCAGCCTT
Source organism: Serinus canaria (assembly GCF_022539315.1). Classification (NCBI taxonomy): domain Eukaryota; kingdom Metazoa; phylum Chordata; class Aves; order Passeriformes; family Fringillidae; genus Serinus; species Serinus canaria. The sequence goes on along the minus strand of NC_066327.1, from coordinate 16,566,703 downwards.
TGGCAGCAGCCACCTCCACTTCCCTTGGAATCCTGCAGGATGCTCATGGGCTGAGTGCCAGCCCCAGGTGCCTCTATCCAGAGCCCTGGGCTGGTTTCTTTCTCTGCAAGGCTTACACTTTGAAACCCTGGTTCTCCAGCCTCAACCCCAGCATCCCCCAGCCCACTGCTCAAGCCCCACCTCGGGCTGGACCCTGCCAAAGCTCTCCCCTCCCTGTTACCTAGATACCTACAGGAACTTTTCTGCTCCCCATTTATCCTGGTGACAGGGTAGCTGCTGTCTGCATCCTCGTAATAGCCGTCCTCGATGGAGTTGGGGGGGCTGGAGCTGTCTGCAGGGGAAGCACAGGGGCTGGGGCTGGTACACATGGTTTTCCCTCATGGATGCTCAGTGGGGCACAGCCAAGCTCAACCTCCCAGGGCATCCCATCCTCCCGTGGCTCTGATCTCTCCCATCACCTCATTCCCAGTCTGGCTGGAGCAAACAACTCCTTGCAATACCAAGTGGGATGGGAGGGAGTGGGACAGGAGCACTGCTGGTGGGAGCAGCGACCATTCCTTCCCCAGGATGAGTCACTGAGAGCTGCCTGGCTTGTCAGGCAGGTGAGGGATGCAGTGGGCAGCTCGTGGGGCTCCCCCCACCCCGCTGCTGGCCTGGCTGGAGCAGGACTCACTGCGGGAGGTGATGTACTCGGGGGCCTTGCCAGGGCCCAGGGGCAGCGCTTCCTCGTAGTAATCCTCAGGAGGGGGAGTGGTGGGCAGAGGAGGAGCAGGATCCACAGGAACCTAGAGCAGAAACACCTCCAGCTTTAACCAGGGCAGCAGCAGGGGCAAGAGCCCCTGCAGGGCACAGGAAGGGTCCCACCCTGGCCACTGTCACTTCCCCACGCAGACCTGGCTCGGGGACAACCAGGCACTTACAGGTTTGGCTGTCTGGCTCCCTGCCAGCTCCAAGCCAGCAGTGTCATTGGTGTCCCCCTCCTCCTCCTGCATGTCCTGCAGGTCCCGCAGGTCACAGTCTGCACGGGATAAGCAGAGGGTGAGGGGAGCAGGAAAGCAGAGCTGGACATCCCAGCTGTGCCCTGCAGGGATCTCCCTCCATGGCCCTTCCCTGGGGAGGTGCTGGGAGATGGGAACCACTGCTAAACACAGCTGGAGCTTGGGTTCCCTCATGGCCAGCCCCCACACAGCTCCAAGGGAGCAGGAACAAGCACCCAGAGCGATGATGACCACTCTGGACACAAGGATGTAGGTGTCACCCTTCTTCCAAAGGACCCCAGGACCAGCATGACCCCCAGGGCACCCCTCCAGCTCAGCCACACCTACCAAACTCCTCAAAGAGGGACTCCACGAAGCTGGTGCCATTGCCCAGGGACGCTGTGTTGACATACATGTAGTCCACATCCTTCCCTGGAATTGAGAGGGACGCTCTGAGCCTGGGGCTGGCACTGCTACCCCTCGTGCCCACAATCCCAGGGACACAGAGCAGGCACTGGGGATGGAGGAACCCCCAGGGATGCTGTGGCTCCCCCAGGAGAGCAGGAATGGGGACTCTGTGAAGGCCCAGGTGCACAGTGCCAGCGGAAACCCCTGTGCTCAGCACAAATGCAGGCAGGAAGAGCTCTGGAAGCTGCATTTCCGCAGGGAGCAGCCCTCCCTCCTGCACCCGGGGTACGGCTGACGCCAGCCCTGCTCCCGGGGCAGGGAGGAGCTCAGAAGGGAAAGCAAAGTGCCCTGAGGGGGCTGAGCAGGTGCTGGGCTCATCCCTGCCCTGCAGAAGCTTTTCCCTGCCCTCCTGGGGACACCCAGTGCCTTTGGGAACAGCCAGTGGCCACCACAGGAGAGGGACACAGACCTGCAGGCGGCTGCAGCTTCTGCAGGATGGTGGACACAGCCAGCTTCTTCTCCTGCGTGGTGGCACTCAGGTACTCATGGTCCAGCAGCTTGAGCAGAACGCTGAGCTCTGGCAGGAGCTGGTCCAGCACTGAGGGGAGCAGGAAAAATCCCGTCAGCCAGGGGGTGTTGGGGTGCTGGGGTTAAGACAAGGCAAAATGGGCTGGAACTCCAGCAAACTTGGAGCTCTGGACGGGGCAGAAAGAAAGAGCTGCAGTTGCTCCCAGTGCAGGATCCCTCCTCTTGGCAGCCACCAAACATCCTCTCAGCACAGCTGGGGTGGCACACAGCTGGCTTTGGGTCTCCAGGGACAGAAACAGAGGCCAAGGGTCACTGCAGAGGCAGCTCGGACGTGCTGACTGATGGGGATGACTCCAAGGAGGGGACAGAGGGTGCCCCAGAGCGTGGGGACACCCTGGCTGGGCTGTAGCTGTCCCCACACTGCTCCTTGGCAGAGCAGGGCAGCAGCAAGGGCTGGCACAGGGAACTGCCCAGAGGAAGGGAAGGGATCTGAGCCACTGCTGGGATCCTCCTTCCTCATGTGAGGGACGTGGAGCCACAAACAGCACAAAAAAAGCAGCTGGTGTTTCAAGGGTGAAGGGGAGCCCAGCAGGAGGGGCATGATGTGGAGCAGTGCCAGCCAAGACGAGCCCCTGGGCACAGAGACAACGTGCCAGTCCAAATTGCCACCATCCCAGGACACAGGGCAGGATGTGGCTCACGAGGCTCTTCCTGCCTCCCTGCACTCCACAAACCTCCTGCTTCCTCCTCCCTGCCCAGTGCCAAGCTGAGCCCCAGCCTCAGCCCTTCTGGGCACAGCACCGGGCAGTGCACCCTGTCCAGCCAGCAGCTGCAAACATCTCGGGAGTCACCCACCCTCCTGCTGCCCCAGCTCAGCCACCAGCTCCCACCAAGGGGACGGGGACTGTGCAGGCTCCTCCCTGCACTGGCTTTCCACAGCTCACCAAACCCCAGCCCGTGGGGTCAGCAGCATCCCCCCCCCTCCCAGGACACCCCAAACCCCAGGCTGGGGGTCAGCAGCACCCCCATCCCCTGCCATGTGCAGGACATGTCCCATCACAGGCACCAGCTCCATGTCAGGGCTCTGGGCCAGCCAGGGCCATAAGGGCAGCCTGGTTTCTGTGACCAGTGCCCCAGCAGGCAGGGAGGGGGCACAAGGACCCCCTGGGCACCAGAGCTGAGGTGCCTGTTGTGCCAGGGCTGCTGGCAGGGGCTGGGCTCAGCAGCAGTGCCCCGAGCTGGGCACACTCAGCACGGACACACAGCTCTGAAGGCTTCTTTGTTCCCCCAGCTGAGCTGTCCCCTCCATCTCCCTTGTTAAACATCCTCCAAAATACAACGGGGGAGGGAGGGGGGGCAGTCAAAGAGGCCTGTGATCCCAGGAGGGCACGCTGAGCAGAGCCTGGGGGAGCACAGGGAGGCAAGGAATTAATTTCCTATGCTCGTTAGGCTTCCAGCCTGAGGGAGATTAATGGAGGGGCTGCAGGAAGTGAGGGGAGATTGCTCCAAGGGGGCAGCAGGGATGGTGGGACACCCAAGGTCACCTGGCAGGCAAGGTTCAGCACAGACAAGAGCTGGTGGGAGCGAGCTCAGAGCCACAGAGCTGGCCCAGGGGACAGGGACACAGCTGCCCCAGGGGTGGGCACTGGTGCCAGTGCCCCTGGGGGCTCTGAGCCCGGGACAGGGACAGCAGGACAGTGAAGGGCTCCTGGGAGGAGGGGTGGGGAGTCAGAGTGACCACAGGTGACACAGGGACCCTGTGTCCCCTGCTCTGGGACACCTCCAGATGGTGCTGGCAAATGGCTCCCACCTGCTGCTTTCTGCTGGGGCTCCTCCAGCCCCCAAAATCTGTGGGACCACCCCTCTGCCCTGCATTGAGGCTTGGAACAGCCCAGGACAGACAGGAACACCAGGAACACCCTCCTCTCCACGTCTGAGGCAGGATGGAAGATGTCCATGAGCTCTCTGGGCCTGGGAAGGCCAGGACCCGTGGCAGCAGATGGCTTTAGCATTAACTCACAGGCTTGGATGGGCTGGGGGACCCAGGGTGGCTCTGCTGGGACAGGGTGACCAAGGGGACAGCAGCAGGACACTGCTGCCATGCAGGACACCGGGGCAGTGCTGCCAAATCCTGCCCAGGCAGCAGCACCAAGCACGGTGCTGCAGGGGAGCTGCATGCCCTGCAGCCCCCCTCTGCAGCCCAGCTCTATTTTTAGCCCCCACAAGTGCTCCCCTGCTCAGGGAGCCTTTTCCCAGCACAGAGATAAGGGCTGGACACAGGCTGCAGCTGCAGAACCTCCCTACCCCTCCCTGGCTCTGCCCCAGCACAGCAGCAAAAACTGGGTCCTGCTCCAGTAACCTGCAGAGAGGAGGAAGAGGAGGAGGAAGAGTGTCTGGCCAAACCAAAGCAGGAGTTTCCTGGTGTGGAGACCCAGCTTTTGCAAGGGGAGAGATAAGACAAGCCCATGGAGTTCTCACTCCAAGAAAAGCCCAGCCTGGAGCTTGAGAGAGCCCCGGGGAAGGGAGGTGCTGAATCACAGCTCTGAAATGCAGTGGGAGGTGCTCAGGGACCCCCATCCTGTGTTCACAGCTCCCCTGCCTCCGGCCACGCTTCCTCCTGCACCAGGTGATGCCTGGGGCCGAGGGGGAAATCGGATGCTGGGAGTAGCGGCCATTGTTTGTAGCTAAAATAAAACCCAGGCACAAATAAATCCTTCCTGTTGGCAGGGCAGGGCCCTTGGCTGCTCTGCCTGCCAGCACGGGGCTCCTCACAGCTGCCACCCACAGCAAACCAACCGTGGGAGCTCCTGAACAGGAGGGGACAGCACCCAGGGACAGCCAGCCCCTGGGGGAGCCCTGCAGGACAAACAGCCCCAGAGTTGCTCTCTGCAGCACACAAACCCTGCTCACCTGTCCACAGGTGGATGTGGAGCCACCTGCAAGAGCCCTGCAGTGCTGGCACGTGTCCCCAGGCCTTGCTGGGTGCCCCAGGATGGCATCAGCAGAGGGGTGAGATGCTGGCAGCCCCTCCAGCCCCAGCACTGCTGCTCTCTGAGGAAGCCCACGGGCACTCTGCTGAGCTCCCAGGGCAGCTCCTGTTCCCATTCCCACTCCCAAGGAGGTTTCTTCCCTCTGGGGAGGAGGAAGTGCCTCGGTGGGGGTGACTTGGGGCTCCCAGAATTGTTCCTTTGTGCAGGGGACAGCGGGACAGAGCTGCCTGCACCCTGCCCACGGCCACTGCCCTGCCAAGGGGCAGGAGAGGGGCAGCACTGGGCCCTGGAGGGGGCAGGAGCCAGCCAGGCTCTGCTCCCATCACTCAGCACCTGCTGGTGTGGGCAAACTGGGTTGGGCTGGGAGGGCCAGGAACAGCAGCCTGGAAAAAAACCTCTTCCTCCTCATCCTAATCTGTCCTGCTCCAGGCCGCAGGGGTTTCAGGAAAAGCCAGCCATCAATGATCACTCTTGAGCCCTGGCAACATCCCCTGACAGTGGAAGATTTGCTGAGGGGCCACTCGGTGCACATGAATCATCTCCTCCCTGCGAACAAGGGCCCCTTGAGCGGGGAGGATGGGGGAGCCTCTGACTCTACATCCAACAGCTCCAGCAGGACTGAGCTCTCAGGGCTGGCTCCTGCCTGCCTGGGACCCTGCCACCCTCCCTGGCCCCCCAGCTGCCCCTCACTGGGGTAACTCCGTGATCTCACTCCCAGTTTGGGTGCTGCAGCACCCCTGAGTGCTGGGGAGCACAAGGCAAGCTCAGATCTCAAGTCTCAGCTCTTCCAGCATGCAGGCAGAGCACCATGCACAGCCCTGGGGCCTCATCATCGTGGCCTTGCAGTAAGTGATATCCTCAGCTGATAGCCTTGGAAAATCCATCCTGGGAGGTGAGTGTGGAACCTGATTGCTTGAGAATCACCAGTTCTGCCTCAGGAGCAGCAGCCTCTCCCCTCACACAAGGGCTTGGAGAGCTCCTCCATCCTGGGAGAGGGGCAGATGAGCCACCAGAAGGGTTAGAAAGCACTAAGGGTGCCCTGGCTGTGCCACCAGAAATGTTGGAAAGCACAAAGGGTGCCCTGGCTGAGCCACCAGAAGGGTTAAAAACCACAAAGGGTGCCCTGGCTGAGCCACCAGAAATGTTGGAAAGCACAAAGTGTGCCTGGCTGTACCACCAGAAATGTTGGAAAGCACAAAGGGTGCCCTGGCTGAGGCACCAGAAGGGTTAAAAGCACAAAGGTGCCTGGCTGTGCCTGCTGTGCCTCCTCCATCAGTGCCCCATGTGCTGCAGACACCCCAGCAATGCCAGCAGCTCTGGGGATCCCTTCCCAGCTGGGCTCCAGTGGCACCAGCTCACTCCAGCAGTGGCACAGAGGGTCCTGGGCCTGTCCCAAGCCTCTGCCAGCTCAGGCTCCTCTCCCCAGGTTAAGCAGCCCTGCACAGAGCCTTATCTCCTGGCCCTGCCCAGCAGGGACCAGCCAAGCCCAGCCCAGAGCTGCTCCCCCAGCCAGGCTCTTCCCAACCCCCTGCCCCACCCTGGCTCTCTGCACAGAGGGGCTCTGAGTCCTCAGCACCCCCAAAAAGGGGAGAAGAGCTGTGGGGCAGCCCTGGAGCCCCAGCTGTGCCCTGCAGGAGGGAGCTGGACACAAGCAGGACAGCAAACACCCCCTGTGAGCACACTCCTGCCCCGAGGAGACAGCTTCTCACATCCTCCTCCCCTCCTGAAGGAGGAAACAGGAGTCCTGAATAGAGGGAAGTGTAATTACAGCTGATGGAGCGTGCAGAGGGCAGAGATTATCACCTGCATTGGTGTCCCTGGCAGCTCACACACTGCAGGAACCATCACTCACTCCGGGGGGGGCAGAGAAGCCTCTTCCCTGAGTAATTAGATTAATGGGAACAAGGATTAAATGGGATCCCACCCTGCCCGGTGCCAGGACGGCCCAAGGGAGTGGTGCTGGGCTCACCCCAGCATGGGTGTGGGTGGGAGATCTGCCCCCCCAGCCCCTCACCCTGCACAGTCCCCTGGGCACCCCAGTGTGGGCAGTGCCCCTCCAGCACAGCCACGGGGCACCAGAGGGACAGAGGCTCCCTGCAGTGACATTGCCCCTGGGACAGCCCCTGCTGGGCTGCAGGGCATGTCCTCCTTCACAGCAGCTTCTGAGTGCTGCAGGTAATTATTAACAGGCTGATTAAATCACCAACAAGCACCTCCTTGTGAGCCAGACTGCCAGTGACCCCCAGTGCTCCGTGCTGTGGCAGGACCCCTTCCCCAGGGGCTGTCCCCCCTTTCTCTGCCTCCTGGGGAAGGCTGTGGCTGTTTGCTTTAGCTCACCCAAAGCAAACTCCATCCCCCTGGCCTGGAGGCTGCAGCCACCCCCAGCCCAGAGGAGCAGGGGGTGGTTCCAGGGTCACCCCTCTCCCAGCTGAGCACAGAGAGATGCTGAGCAAATAAAAGCACCCAGGTGAGAGATCTGAGTGACCCTGCTGTGTCCTCACAGGCAGGCTCCACACTCTGCTCCTAACCCCAGCCCCACACAATCAGCTCTGGAAAATCACATGGAGCAGGTTTAGAACTCCCAGACTACATTTCAGGACCCAGTGCCAGGCCCAGGCTACATTTCAGAGCTCGGTGCCAGGCTCAGCAGGCTCATGGCAGGATGCTCCAGCCTGGGAGCTGGGCTCAGAGGCTGCTGGCTGGAAAACACATGTAAATAATGAATGAAAAGGAGAGGTTTGAGATGCCCTTTAAAGGAATAGTCAGGCAGGGGCGAGACCTGCTGAGTAATGTATAAAAAACAAGCTTCAGGCAGAGGAGAGATGTTAGGATTACTCAGGACCCAGAATAAACTGTGTTTCCTCCAACCAAAATTTTGGTGTCGGCCTTTTCCAAACAAACTCCAGCAACAGGTTGGCCTGGGCTCCCCTCCAGAACTAGGAGAGGCCCTGGGATGGTGCCCCAAGCCTCTGCCCACCCCTGTGCCCACCCTCCATGGTGGGCAGAGCAGTGGGAAGCCTCCCTGGGTCACACCTTCCTGCTTGTAGGGACCTGGAGCTGTCACCTCCCTGTAGCCCTTGGTCTCCTCCAAACCTCAGCCTCCAGATTTGGAGTTCCAGCTAATTGCAGGAGTTCTAGTGGGAAACCCCAATTCCCATCACTCCACGCCACCACCCAGGGCTGGATCCAGACCCCACATCCCCAAAATCTCCTCTGGTGGGGCTGGAAAGCTCTCTGCACCCCAAGAGACACTTCTCCAAGTCTTGTGCATCCCCATTGCCCAAAGCCAAGGTCCAAAACGCCTTGGATGCAATTCCCAACCTGCAGGAGTGAGTGAGGTGTGGGGAGGCCACCAGAGCTGGCACATCTTCTTGGGAGGAAAGGTCACCTGGGGAGCTTGTGCCAGGATCCTGAGCAGGATCCAAACCCTCACCTAGCAGGGCATGGCCAGGGATTTGCAGGATCAGCTTTTCCAAATCCCACTGCACTTTCCCAAATGCCTTCCACAGCAGGATGTGGATCCTTTACAGAGCTGGTGGAGGAGAACCCACAGATGCCAGTGGGGAATATCCTGGAGCTGGGGCAGGGAGATGTGCCCAACTCCCAGCTCCCAGCCCTGGCATCCCTGCCCTGACCCCGACAATGCCCAGGAGTTCAGAGCTGTGCTGGATACGAGTGTCCCTGCCTGCTGGGGGGGGTTGGGACACTCCAGTGGCCACCTCAGCCCTGTCCCCATGTCCCCAGGCCGGGGCACACAGAGGGTCCCCGTGTGCGGGGCTGGGGCCGCGCTGCCCCCGAGGACCCTCGGCCAGCAGGATGAGCATTATTTTCTCAGCCCTTCCCTTTCCTTCCCTTGCCCAGCTCCGCCGGGAGCATCAGGTGCAGCGGCAAGGCCACCATCCGACAGCATTTCCTACCCGGTTAACCCCTGCAGGGCAGGGCTGCAGGGCCAGGAGAACGGGATGTCCCGGCAGGAAAGGTGACAAGGTGTGACAGACTGCTCCGGTGGCTCCAGCAGCGCTGGGACTGGTTCATCTGCTTTTCACTCCGGGGCACCAAAACCAGCTCTCTAACCTGCTGCTACTAAAGTTCTAGTCCTTCTTCTGTCCTTCACAACCACAGTTTCCCAAAATTTTGGACCACGTAAAATGAGCAGCTGTTCCTCCATCACAAACTTGGGTGGGTTTAATGCTCAAAAAAAACCCCCCGGAGAAAGCCAAAGCCATTCTTCAAAGTGCTCCTTACACATCTCCTGCTAATTGGCAGCAATCAGAGCATACCAGCATCTCCCCCAGCTCCCTCTTATCACTTCCAGGATCAAATGCACACGAAAACCACTTCAAAAAAAGAAAAAAAAATATTTTGAGCATGGAAACCCCTTGGAGCAAAGCTGTTTTTGTTCCAAACTGTTACGAAATGTCAGTGTTTCCCCTCGCCTGCCAAAGAGCCGGCTTTGATGCCATGGGAGGCTTTATCAGGAGCAGGAAAAGAAGGAGCTGGAGCAGGGGGAGGCTCTGAGAGGTTATTTTATCCTTCCCCCTGCAGATTGTCAGCCCAGAATGCACCCAGGGACCTGAGCTCCCCAAATGCCACTGCTTTCAGCACCTCGGGGTGATGACAGGCGGCTGCTGCCTGCCAGGGTGCCCTCCCTGCTCTGTCACCTCCTGGGTGCCCTGGCTGGGGTGCCAGCCCCTTGTTCGTGCAGGGCTGGCAGTGAAATGTTTCCAGCCCCATTGTCTTGTTGCTGGCCTGTGACAGTGACATTTAATTGGTATTTTACAGGGCAGAGAGCTGTGTCATTAATTTTAAGGTTCCTTATGTGCAGGAGGAGATGTGTTCCTCAGGAGGGAGTGTGAGCTGTGCCAGACTAGATAACAGGGAAGGGTTAAGGGGTTAGGACACGAGTCTGGGAAGCCAGAAACCACTTCAAGCCTCCACTCTGCTCCACTGTTATCTCCTGTCCCCAGCAAGTGATTTGGCCACTGAACAACAGGCAGTGCTCTGCTCTGAAAAGGCTTCCCACTGCTTGGGATGAGACAGCTTCTTCAAAACCTTAAACAAAGTTTTCCTGGGCAGGGATAGGAACCTCCTGCAGGCCCGTGGGAGCTCAGGCCCCGCCGCACAGCAAAGGGCATGGCAGCCTCGCGGCTCAGCACGTTTGCACAGGAAAAGAGCATTTCCAGGTCAAGAGTGGGAAAGAGGCAGGTTTTCCAGGCAGTGCAGGCAGATATGACGGTCCCCAGGGCTCCTGGCTGGGGGACATTATCCCACAGTGTCCTTCCCCTCCAGCTGCCTCTCCAGAGCTGCCAGGAGGCTTCACACCGATCCAGCCTCCCCCTGCTACAGCCAGCGCTGCACGCAGCAGGAGAATGGAAAATCCAGAGGGGCAAACAGCTCCAGCGCTCCAGCAGCACCAGCATCCCACCTCCCAGCCTGTTTTAGCCACCTCAGCCCCTTCCCCACCTCCCCCGGGCTAGGAACAGGCGGTGGCCGATTTCCATGGAAGGAATGGCTGCAATGCGGAGGAGAGCTCGGCACTTGCCCGGCGCTAACAGCTGGCCCGGGCTGCGCTGCTCAGCACCCAGAGCCTTCCTTCCACCGGCAGGATTCCTGCTGCCTGCTCGCAGGCGGCCGGGCAGGAATGATCCCGGCTCCCTCCCACCCGTCCTGCAGCCTCCCCATTCCTGTGGGCGAGCTGGAGCCAAGTTTATCCCCGACACATCTCCGCCGGCTTTGCTGGATTTAGAGCCCAGATAAGTTTGGGGCAGGACCTAAATTGTGGTGGCTCAAAAGGTCAGGGAAGAGACACTAATGAGGGAGGAGAAGCCACGTGTGAGCACAGGCGTGTTCCAGCAAAGGATCGCCTCCCAAATCACACTTTGGGAGCTGGGCTCTCCATCAGCACAACCTGAAACAACTCTGCCAACAGCACCGATCCCCCAGTCAGCCACTGGTGCAGAGCTGGGCCATGCACTGGGTGTGCCCAGCCTGCTGGGCATGAGAAAAACTGGCAGGTGATAAAATCAGGATACAGCAGGGCCTGAGCAGAGCTCCAGGTGAAGGAGCTCTGCCAGAGAGCAGCCAGAGACTGGGAATGGGCACAGACCCCCCCCTTTCACTGGGAAAGGGAACCTTCCCTCCACGAGCCACAGCCCCCAGAGGGATCCAGCAGCTCTGGCTGATGAGCAGGAGGGGCTGGGGGGATTTCCATTAGCAAGGAGCCTTCCAGGTGCCAACAGCAATTCATCACAAGCACTCAAAACAAAGCAGGCAGGCACCAGCCAGTGGGACATAAAACGGCTCTTCCCTGGCAGGGTCAACCTGTGGAGAGGCCAAACCATGCCCAGACATGGCTCCCTCAGCTGGGCATCCCCTCCTTCCCTGCCATGAGGTCCTAGGTGTGATTTCAGGGGTGCAAACAGGGAATTTCCCATCAGCTCACACAGCAGGAGAATGGGGAAGCCGAGACCCTCTGCCCCCCCGTCCCCAGTGATGTCCTCTGGGACCCTGGAGGACAGCTCTGATATCAAGAAGTGTCACTGGACAGCACTGCCCCTCCTGCCACAGCTCCCTCCTTCAGAGCGAGCAAAGCCACCCGGGACACAGGCACAGGGGACGGCTGTCCCTGTCATCGTCCCTGTCCCCTCCCGGGCTGCAGGCCACTGACATCGTGCCTGTGTTTGCAGCGCTCCCAAACTCCTCAGAGCCGTTTCCAGTGCGGAAACGCCACCCCATCCTTTTACATCGGCAAGGGGAACTCTTGACCCGCGGGTGTTTGTGGCGCTGACCCGGGGCTGCAGCCACAGCGCTCCTGAGCAGCCCCGGCACTTCAGCGTGGTCCAGCCCCTGCAGCCAGAGACGCCCCTGGCCACTCTCTTACCGCTTTTGGCCAGTGTTTCTGCAGCACCTCCAAGGGCCAGCACCCCCGTGCTCCATTCTGTCACCACCTGCTCCTCCTGTGCAGCCCCAGGCTGCAATCAGCAGTAGCAAGGAGCAATCCCCCTGCAAACTTCCCCGTGCTCCCTCCAGGGACCTGGCAGCCCCAGCAGAGAGCCGGGACCTTCTCTGCGGAGCTGGCCCGAAGCCCTGGCAGGTTTCTACAGATCCCAGATCAAAGGCCAGGAGCTCGGCGAGCGCGGTGCCACAGGCTGCAGGCAGGAACCCCACACGTGTGGGAAGGAGCTGCTCCCAGCTGGGTGGGGATCGCGCCCTCCGTGGCTCTGGGAGACTCCCGGCCAGGGAAACCCTCTGAACCCCATCAGCCCCATCGGGGAGCGACACCTCCCTTTCCACCACCACAACTTCCCCTAACAAGTGCTTACACCCCACAGCCTCCCTTGCAGGCTCCTGGTGTTTTACCCATCCTAGCAGCAAGGAGAAACTGGTTCCAGTTGGTGCCCAGCCGGCCCTGCTGGAGCAGGGTCCCACACGGAGCCGAGGGATGCGCCCGCTCGGCTGGGACGGGATGCGCCATCCGCGACCCCCTGCGCCTGGCACGGGCATCGCCGCTGCCCTCCGCGCTGTGCCCCGGCAGGGGATGGGAGGGGATGGGATGCGCGTCCCGTCCTCCCGTCTGCTCCGTCCCTCCCGTGCCGTCCCTTACCGCTGAGCCGGTCCATGGTCCGGAGCCGCGGCGCCGCGGCCGCCCCGGGAGCTGCGGGCGGGCGAGTGTCGCGGGCAGCGGCCGCCCGGCGGGGCCGGCTCTTGCTCGGGGCGGCCAATCCCTTCATCCGCCCCTCCCTCCCGCCTTCTCTCCCTCGCTCGGAGCACGGCAGCGCCCAGCACCGGCCCGGCACGGCACGGCACCGGGGACAGCTCTGGGCTGGGGTCCCCTGCCAGCCTGCATCCCCATCGGCACCCAGAGACCCCCACCCCGGGAAGGGTGGTGGTCGTGAGTGGGCCACCTCCACCTGCCTGGCTTGGGCAATTGCGGTTTAGTGGAAAAATCCCTGGGGACACCAGGACAGGAGGGTTTCAGAGGGGACCAGAATGTGGCTCATGGCACAGTGGAGGTAAAACCTGTGCTGTCCCCTCACAGGAGCTCTGCTGACACCCCCCAGGTCCCTGGGCTGTTTTTGGGACTGTCCAACCCTGCTGTATGCCTGAAAATCCTGCAGGACGAGCAAACAGGAAAGCAGAGCACCACAGACAGCAGGGAAGATGTTTGTGTGGAAACAACCTCATTCATTTTATGAAAAAAATAAGGCAAAACCCAAAGTTATCCCATAGAGTTTGGGATACAAAGATGTAGAGTTTGCAGAGGAGGGAATTGTCTGCATTCCCAGGGGGATTCATCAGGGAATGATGGCAGTTGTGATGGGGAATTCAGGAAAACCCAGGAGAGGTCCAGCAGGTCGTGGGACCTGCATTCCCCACTCCTCTCCTCTGGCCTTCCCAAGCTCCCAGCAGGAATATCCTGGAATACTCAGCCCTGGACAAACCTGATGAGCAGCAGGAAACTGCACAAGGCAGGAGGTGGCTTTGGCTGCTCCACTTAGGAAGGGCTGGGTTTGGGGATGGAAAGTGGCTATTCTGGCACCTTGGGAGGATAAACTGGCTCTGGAGCAGCCCAGGCTTTGCAGGGAAAGCCACTCAGGGTTTGCATCACTTCTGTCCCCTGCCCCAAGCTCTGCATTTCAGATCCTGAAGTGCCCCCAGTCCTGGCCACGTGAAGGCAGGGATGGATTTAAGGAGCCTGGAGTGAGATCCCACTTTCCTGCCGTTGTGCCCAGGACCTTTTCCACCCCAACTCCACAGCCCAGGTGAGCAGGAGGGGATGGAACACCCCAGTGCAGCCCCCATCCCAAACCCCTGCTCTCTGCCAGCCCCAGGCTCCGTGGCTGCAGCAGGAAAATCCTTCCCCTCCCCTCGTGTCCCTGTGGAAATTGAAATGTCAGATGTGAATCCTCACCCTCCCCTCGTGTCCCTGTGGAAATTGAAACGTCAGATGTGAATCCTCACCCTCCCCTCGTGTCCCTGTGGGGCAGCAGTGACAGACACCAAGGGGAGAGCCCAGGGATCCGAACAGAACTCAGGCTGGAAAAGGAAAGGAAACACAGAGCACCAAAGGATCTGCAAGACTCCAATTCACTCTCAGGGGTGCAGGGAGGGCCCCAGTGGCCCGTCCAGCCCCCAGAATCATACAGAGCTGCAATATAGAGATCTCTCTATGTATATATTTATAGGTATGTATATATTTATAGTGCACTGGGTTAGAACAGCCGGGCCTGCTTCTTCAGCTCGTTCCTCTTCCACAGAGCCAGGCGGTCGAACTCGGCCATGGTCATGCCAAAGATCTGGTAGAATTCCTCCTGGGACAGGTGCCTCTGGGGAGAAACAGGAGGCTGGGCCAGAGCTGGGCACCTGCCAGGAGCTCTGAGGGCATCCCCTGCTCTCTGGGACCATGGGGTGACACAAGCCCAGCACTGCTCCCCTGGGAAGGGAGGGACCTGCCTCCCTCCTGCCCCTGCCAGAGGCACAGGGGAGCAGAGGGAGCCCTGTGACAGTGCCCTGCCACTCGTGTGCCCTGGAGCAGGTGTGGAGATGCTCCTCACACAGCCATGACCCCCACACACTGCGTGCCAGGGCCACCCCGTGGGATCTGGTCCCTCTGTGCCCTGATTGTCCCCAGTGCCAAAGGCTCCTCTCACCTCTAACCGAGTCCTGTCCACGTCTTTGGGCAGCTGGTTCCTCCCCCTCGTCTTCACCAGGAGCAGCTCGTAGGGGTAAATCTGCACAGGGACAGGGACACCGTGGGGCAGCCACGAGACACTTGGGGCACCCTTGGGAATGAGGGCAAGGCCTCCTGCTGTATTTAGCAGGGTTTGGGTGGCACAGCTGCCTCCAGGGCTTGGATGGGACAGGGAAAGGTGGGAGCTGCTCTCAGGGTGGCTCTGGGACAACCTGCTCACTCTGCAAAAGCAGGAATGACCCAGGCAGGGGTGTGAGAGGAAACCACCAGCACAACCCCCTGCTCTGCTCCTCGCCCAGGGGACAATAGTGCTCAGCAGCACCTGGGACCTGCAGGAGGGGAGGGGCTCTGCTGTGAGCTCCACAGTCCTGGGATGGGGCTGTCACGTCCAGGATGGAGCAGAGCAAATGCAGAGGGCTGAGCTTCCCTCTGAAGAGCCTGGGGACACACGGACACATCCCTGGGGCTCTGGCTGGTGGCCTCTCCTTGCAGCAGAAGGGTCTTACCTTGTACTCTGTGGGGAGAGCAGAAAGACAGCCATGAGCCACACCTCTGGTGTCACCACCCCCAGCCCCCTGCAGCCCCCTCTGCAGAGCTGCCAGGGGGGTTGGCAGCTCCTCAGCATGGGCAGTCCCCGGGGTGCCCCCGGGTCCCCATCTCCCCCCTCACCTCGCATGCCCCAGTTGACGGCGTTGGTGCTGTCGTAGTGGAACAGCTCCGCGCTAGGAGGCTGCGGAGGGATGGAGAGAGAGAGGGGCACTGAGAGGGAGGCTCCTCCAGACACTCCAGTGGCACCTCCCACGCCCCCAGGCGGGGACACCGAGATCCCCACCCAGCAGCAGGGAAAGCGAGACACGAGGAGGTGAAGTGACAAGGCCAGGTCACAGGGAGGCAGGAGCAGAGCTCCTGATCCCAAACAATTCCCGGGATATAAAGTAAAGCTCTTCTGCTGGAAAGCAAAACCAGCACTCCTCTGGATTTGCCCTGTGGGAAATCAGGGCAGACACTGCCTGGACAGGACACTTTGGATCCCAATAAATAATGAGTATTAATGATAATAATAATTTTGGATTGGCACAGGGCAGCAGTGACAGCAGGGATGCAGAGGAGGGGGGAAAAGGATGGAAAGGGAGCACTGGGGACTTGGAGGAGCCTGGGAGAATGGGGAAGGCCTGGGAGAAGAAATTTGGGAATGCCTGGGACAGGGGGGAATGCCTGGGAAAATGAGGAATGCCTTGGAGATTGGGAATGCTTGGGAGAAGGGGGAATGCCTGGGAGATTGAGGAATGCCTGGCAGCAGCAGGAGGCACTCACCCTGTGCAGCCCGTTCCTCCTGTAGGCAGGAAGGGAGGCTGACTTGGAAATGAGGGGATCTGCAAAGAAGGCACCAATTCCATCAGGGAAAAAGCAGCAATGAGCCTCACAGCCCAGGACAGCCCTCTGTGCTCCCAGCTCTGTCTCCTTCCAGCTCATTCCCAGCCTGGGCTGATATTCCTCTCCCCAAATTCCCTTCCCGTGGCACCCTCCCTCCCCACCCTTCAGAGCAACCCATTCTCCTCTCCCAGCTCCCCCTCTCCATCCTCTCTGCCCTGCTCCAGCTCTATCCTAGCCCAGGCTTTCAAGGGCTCCTTTTGGCTTCCCTTCTCCCCTCCCTGGTCCCAGCACCTCCTCCAGCTCGGGCTCTGGACCCCCAGGAGGAGCTGGGGAGGGCTCGGGTCAGGCACTCACCGCTGTCAGCCAGGTAATGGGTGCGGGGAGCTGCAAGGAGAGCAGAGCCACTGTCAGGGAGGGCCAAGAACCCCATCCATGCACAACTGCCCATCCCCAGCCCCACAGACCCTCCTTGGGGCTTCCAGGAGCTCCCAGGGCTGAGGGGCTCCCTGAGCATCCCCAGCCAGCTCCGTGAGGGCAGATGTGCCTCGAGGAAGGAGAGCATGGAGTGGACAGGGCCAGCTGTGCTGCCAGGCTCTCAAGTGTCCCCCCAGGCCCCAAGGGCAGGGCTGGGGACCCTGGGGGCTCTGTCAGAAGAGGAGGGCGAGCGAGGCAGCCCTGGGGTGCCAGCCCAGAACAGGTGACAGCACCTGGGCATGGCCGTGCTGCCAGATCTCCAAGAGATCATTCAGCCATTCCAGGTTGCCCACTGGGCAATGCCCCATCCCATCTGGGGCACAGAGGATGGATGGGGCCCTCCAGAGAGGAAAAGAGCCCAGCTCCATGCCCAGCACCTCTCATCAGCTCTTTCCTCATCCTATTCCTCTCTCTCCACTCTGCAAGCCTCCCGAGGGGCTGGGGCTGTGCTGGGTGGGACAGAGGGACAGAGGGACAGCCTTACAGCCATTGAGGGAGCCCTCGTAGCCCGCTGTGTGCAGGGCCTCCCTGCTGCTGGCCGAGCTGCGAGGGGGGGTCCAGGGGTCTGCGTAGGAGTGGGAGCGAGCCTTCATCTCCTCCCTCAGGATCAGCCTCCCAATGCCACTCTGGATCTGCCAGGGGGGAAAAGCCACCTGTCACCCTTCCTGTCCCTGCCCAGCCCTCTCTGGCACACCACAGAAGGGCACAGCATCCCCTGGCATGGGCTGGGCATCTCCTGAGGATCAGCTGCTGGGGTGGGGGTGCCTCAGCTGGGGATGCTCTCCCCTCCTTCAGAGCCCCTCCTGGGGGTGGCCAGGAGGGGACAGATGGCTGAGGGCAGCAGGGATGGTGGTGGCACCTTCTCGGGTGGCAGGGCTGGGCTGAGCCTTCTCCCCAGAGCCAGCTGGGGACAGTTTGGTGCTGGCTGTGCCCAGCAGGGCTGGCACTCACCTTGTGCATGCCCCGGTCATAGCCATCCTCCTCACCACCTGAGGAGAACCTCCGGGCCCGGGGAGCTGCAAGGAGACACGTCAGGGGTCAGATGGGGACAAAAGTGGGGGCAGGCAGGGAGAAGACAGTCCCCAGCTGTGTGGGGACAGCTGGCTCCCAGACACTCCTTGGGTTTTGGGGTCACCTTGGCAGGTATCTCAGCCCAACCCCACTTTTGTGTCCAGACCCAACTGAAAACAGCGTTTCCTCCCAGAAAACGTGGAGCAGGAATGGGTTTCCCTTTCTCCCAGCCCCAGGGGAATTTGTTACCTTTGGGTGAGCCCTGGAAGGACCAGTACTCTGACTCGGAGTGGTAGTAGGGGTCAGGGGAGTAGGCAGGGCTGTACTTGGATGACTGAGCAATGTCCTCGCTGGTTTTGCTCTTCGTGGCTGCAGAGGGGGTGTCTGCAGAAGGAGAAGGCAGAGCCAGGGTGAGGATCTGCAGAGATCCCCCCTAAACCAAGGCAGATCCTCTTCCCTCCCCAGGACCGCCAGGGATTTCTGTCTGGGCACAGAGCAGAGCTGGGAATAATCAGTTTTCCAACTGCTGACACCTCCGCCAGGGTGCTGAGGCAGACAGTGGGGACAGTGACAAGCAGGGGATGTCACTGATGTGGCTGGGAAGGGACCCAAATGGCTGAGAGCCCACAGCACCACAAGTGCTGGCTCCTGCACCGTGCTCATCCCAGTGCCAGCAGTACCACCGAGGTGGCTGTGCTGTCCTGTCCCCAGGAGGTGACAGAGGGGATGGAGGAAGGCTCAGCCCCAGCAGGGACAGGGAAAGGTGGCAGCAGAGGGGCTCTGGCAGGGCTGGCTCCTCATGGCAGGGACACACAGGGTGCTCAGGCTGGGGACAGAGCCTCGACAGCACACGGGGGAGCCCAGGGGGGAGTTCTGCTGCACCAGAGGCCAGGAGGGTGAGAGGGGAAGGAGCAGCAGGGACAGGAGGTGGCAGAGCCATCCCACACCTCCAGCAGGCACAGGGACCCAGCAGGTACTTACAGCAGCAGGAGCAGGCAGCAGCGGGCGGTGGGAGGTGGCAGGAGGGAGGGGAGAGCCAGGGAGAGAGAGGAGACACAGTTACTGCTCAGGGGAGCTGCTGTCCCTCCGTGAGCAGGAGCAGGTGGGGACAGAGCAAGCCAGCCCCTCTGAGAGCCACCAAACACCGAGGGCCACCAAGCACCGAGGGTCACCCAAGCACCCTCCCCAACCTGTAACACCCCCAGGCCTGTTTCATGCTGGAGCAGCCACCCACTATGGGCTGCATTTTCTCCAGGGCTCCATGTGAAACTGCAAATTGGTTTTTTCATCCCTTTTCTGAGGCTGCTCTGACTCTCTTATCCCACCAAGGCCCTGCTCCCCTTCCCACAGCCATCCCTGGTGTCCCTGCCAGCCTTTGCTGCATCCCTCACAACAGGGACGTGGCCCAAAGTCACACCTGTCCCCTGCTGATCCCTCCCTGCTGCCCAGAGCAGGAGCATCCCACCAGAGCCCAGCACCCACACCCTGATGCCTGCCCCATCTCCCACCCAGCCCCAAGGATGCTGGTCCCCTCCCCGGGGTGACACGGGGACAGGGACAGACAGCCAGACCGGGGACAGGGACAGACAGCCAGACCATACCGTGCCGCTTGTAGATGGGCGGCTTCCTGTAGATGTTGCTCTCGCCAGCAGCTGGTGGGAGAAGAAAGGGAAGAAAGAAGGGGAGAGGGAGGTGAGCGTGGGCGAGCTGAGAGCGCACAGGACACGGGTCCTGCGGGTGCCACCATCCCCACGCCACGTTTCCATCTCACAGCAGCCTCCGAGCCCTCGAGTGCCCCGGGAGGGCTCCGGGAGGCTCCGGGCCGGCAGCCCGGGCACGGGAGCGCGGACCCGGCTGCCCAGGAGCGCCAGGACATGCAGTGAGCGCCCAGCGACAGCATGCACCGGGGCGGGGGCACAGCCTGCCAGCCGGCAGCGAGGCACCGTGCTCGGGGTGCCAGCACTGGCAAGAACCGCCTGCGAGCTACCTGGGGCGAGCCAGCATCAGCCAAAGCCTCTTTCCGCAGCACAGAGAGAAAAGAGCGAGTCGGGAGGGAAAGCGAGCTGGAGCAGGGAGGGGGCCATCCATAAACACCGAGCCGGCAGGGCAGGGATGGGATGGGCAGGGATGGGATGGGGTGGGAGCGGAGCTGGGGGAGCCTCCCGGTGTCCTCAGGGCATCGGCGATGCCTTGGGGAGGGTGCCAGGCTTTTTGGGCACGGGGAGATGCCACAGCTGGGTGGACGGTGGGGGGTTCTGACCCCAGCGAGGGGCGATGGGCAGCTCTGCCTGCTTCCCAACCCCCTCTCCCTTCCTGCCCGCTCCGGCCCCGTCCCCGTGGGCTCTGCGTGGCCGGGGGCGGGGGGTGGCCCTTACCTGGTGGCCCCCTGCAATCCCTGCAGAAGGGGAGCAGGCATCTGGCAAGCCCAGCAGACACTGGGGGGAGGGAGCGGCGGGCCCTAGGGGGAGTATAAAATAGTCATCTGTAGCGGGTGGGGCTGGAAAGGCCTCTGGCAGACACGCTCCGGCTGGTGACCCTGGGGGAAGGCAGGGCAGGGGACAGGCTCTCACCAGGGCACTCATCTTCGTGTGGGGAGCAGTGGAGGGAGGGCGGGGAGGAGGAAGAAGAGGGATGTTGCAAGGATCGAGCAGACTCTGGGCGGCTTTGCGACCTCCAGGTGGTGACAGGGGGGAGGAGGAGGAGGAGGAGGGTTCAAGCCGTAGGTCCTGTTTATGGATGGCCTCTCCCAGGGGTAGATCCTGCTGCCAGCTGGCTCTAGGCAGGCGGCGGAGCGAGGCATGCGACACAGCGGGGACGGCACATGCGGGCATGCCACGGACACGGCTCCCCGGGCAGCGGGGCGCTCCGGAGCCTACCTGGGATGTGGAAATGCTTGGGCGCTTGGTATGAGGTTGGAGTGGAGGACCTCACATCTAACTGGCTATAGTAGGGGGAGCTGCGCCCGCTCTCGGTGCCTGCGCGGGGCCGAGCAGAAGCAGCCGTGAGTGACCGAGAGAGAGAACAAGAGGCAGAAGAAAATGGGTGTTAAATGCAGCGGTGTTAGAACAGCGGGGGCCACCCGTGTGAGGGGGGATGTGCGCCGGGCTGCGGTCCGGGAGTGGCGGTGATGGAGCGGGGGAGAGTTCCCGCATCCCCGGGATGCGGAGGAAAGCCCAGTGCGGGGCTGCCGGGAAAGCCGAGCGTGCTGCAGAGGCAGTGCTGAGCCCTTGGCGGTGCAGCAGGGCTCTCGGTGAGCTCAGAGTGTTCCAGTCCTTCCTCCGCAGCCCCAGAGGACAGGAGGCACGGCCCAGGCACGCCCTGCTCCCCGCCGTGCTCCGGACTGGGCGTGCATGTGCGTGTGCAAGGAGCTCCCCGGGCACCAGCATCTCCTGCACACCCCTCCCAGAGCCACCAGGGCAGCTGAGGGGTCTTCACCAGAGCTGGAGGTCTCCTGCCTCCCACCCCGTCCTGTCTGAGCCCCAAATTCCCCTTGGCCTCTCCTTGCTGCTCGCAAGAGTTTGGAGGACCAGGGGATGTGCCGAGCTGGGCACTGCTCCCGCCGTGGGCCACCCCGGGCCTCCTGCTGCTCGCCAGAGGAGAAAGCACAGCAATCCCAGAGATATTTGTGTGATCCTCTCTCCCCCTGGCGGCTGGGCTGCAGCCCAAATCCTCACCTGAGCGGTAGAAGTGGTGGGGGGACCTGGGGATGGTGGGGGACATGCCCTGGCGGCTGTAGGTGGGGGAGTCGATGTAGCCAGGGCTGGAGGCTCGCCTCTGCCTCGGGTCAAAGCTCTCGTAGATGTCCTGGCGTGGGGAAGGCGTGGAGAGCGGGGTTAGACTGGCAGGGGGTGTCCCACGGGTGGGGTCCCTGCCTGGGGGTGCTCTGTGTGTGACACTGGGCAGTGGCTCTGAGTGTCCTCTGAGGCTGGAGGGGTCCCCAGCCTGCCCTGCCTCCCCCTGCCAAGGCACAGGCAGCAAAGCCTGGGTTTGGGAGAAGGTGACAGAGGTTTTGTGCCTGGAGATTGTTCCCTTCCCTTGAACTTGTTCCCAGTCACTGGGCAGAAGCTGCACCCTGGGGCCATTCTGCCAGGGAGGGCTTTCACCCTGCTCTCTTTGGGGCCTGAAGGACACTACTGTCCCCCTCCCTCATCTCCCCACACCCTGGGACAGCCACCAGCCCAGGGGTACGAGCAGCAGAGGCTCTGGGCAGAGGGACATCCTGGGGCAGCAGCAGGTGACAGACCCCAGTGCCCACAGGGACATTACCTGTGAGTATGGGGAGAGGGTCCCCAGGGACTGCAGGCAGTAGGAGGCAAAGTGAGGAGGAAAAGAGAGAGAGAGAGAGACAGCACATGGTTAGGAGGAGCAGGGACAGACTGGGGTCCCACAGCAGCTGGATCCCCTGGGTTACACTGGGGGTGCAGCCAGAGCTGAGGTGGGCAGGGAGCCCTGGCCAGGAGAGGAACTGGCAGGAGCAATCAGCAGCTGCCACCTCTCAGAGAGGAGGAGGCACACAGGGCCATGGCCACGCTGCCTGCACCATGCTGGGTGGGCTGCAGGACACCAGGCTTGTGGCAGACCTCGGGGTGGGGATGTGAGAGGTGCTGCTGCCAAATCCTCTTCCAGCACCCTTTCAGGTGCCCCCCTGTGTGAGCTCCTCTCCTTCCCTGGACTCCCTGGGCTCACCCAGC
Organism: Serinus canaria; assembly: GCF_022539315.1. Classification (NCBI taxonomy): domain Eukaryota; kingdom Metazoa; phylum Chordata; class Aves; order Passeriformes; family Fringillidae; genus Serinus; species Serinus canaria. Next base: position 16,544,559 of record NC_066327.1, on the reverse strand, counting down.
AGCCCCAGCTGGGCAGGCAGGACAGTCCTGTGCCTGAGCCTGCCCTGCTCCCAGCCCTGCAGAAAGGCACTGCCAGCCCCTTCCCTGGCTGCAGGGCCAGCACCCACAGGGCAGCCCTGCCCCAGAGCTGCTGTGCTGGCTGCCTGCAGGATTGCCTGCCAGGGGCTGGGCTCAGGGCTGTGAGGAGGGGTGGATTCCCTGCCCATCACTCCTCTCACACAGCCCTGTCTGTCCCTGCACATGCCCTGAGCTCACTGGCATCTCTCTGACCACAGCAGCATCACTTCGCCTCCATCACAGACCCTCGCCGAGCCCCTGGGCCAGGCCCTGCCCCACTCCTGCCTCCCTGCACGGCTCCCCCTGGCATGGACAAGCCCCCCAGAGCTCTGCCCAGCCCAGGGCCCGTTCCTGCCCCCAGCAGGGCTCCTGCAGCCTCAGTACCTCCCCATAGCTATATCTCTCCAGCGTCTCGTCCGACGTGTATCTGTGATAGGGCTCGTAGGAAATGAGGTCGGGACGCTGCACCTCATAGATGGCTTTAATCTTGGGAAGAGCTGCCAGGTCTTTGTAATTAAGGATCTCATTATCCACTTTAGCCTAGGGAGAGGGAGAGACAGACACAGAGATGGAAAGGAAGAGGAGGAGAGAAGGGAAGGGAAGGGAGGCTGGAGCGCAGCATGGAGCCAGCACAGGGCAGACAGAGCCCACTGCCACCCCAGCAGCAGGGACAGGTCAGAGGAGAGGCCTGAGAGGCAGCAGGGGGAGGGCAGAAGAGCTGGGGGGGCAGGACTGTGCCCCTGAGTGCTCCTGAGCTGTGCCATGGCACTGGTGGCACAGCGTGCTGCAGGGACAGGGGGATTTATCCCTGCTGTCCCCAAATTCTGGGCTTGTCCCACTCAAGAGCAGCTCTGGCAGCTGCTGCTGCCACCCCTGGGGAGGGGCAGGCTGGACTTACACAGATGACACGGTTTGGGGAGCCAATGCTGGAGCCAGGGGGCGAGATGGAGGTTTCTGACGTCCTTCTGTGCTGTGGAGGCACAAAGGGGGAGGGCAGGTGAGGGCAGGGCAAGGAGGGTCCCCTGAGCAGGCAGACTGCTGGCTTGGGGCTGAATTTCACTGTCCAGCCCCAGCCACGGCCACCCACCATCCTCTGGGCAGCCTCAGGAAGCCACTCCAGATGTGGGCACTGCCAGAACAGTTCAGCAGGGACTCAGGACAATGGCACCCAGGACGTGCCACCTCTCAGATGCCCCTCACCCTGGTGCCTACCTTCAGCTTCTTCTCTGCTCTGGCTGCCTGCTTGCAGATGGGGTGCCACACCTCAGAGCCTGCAGGGCAGCAAAGGGACAGTGCTCACTCACTGTCACCCCCTGGCAGGGCTCAGCCAGGTCCCCCTGCCACGTCCCTGCCACCTCCAGCAGTGCCACAGGAACACGCAGGGCAGTGGGGACTGAGTGTCTGTGACAGGGAATGGAGCAGGGCAGGGGCCAAACCTCAGCTGGGACAGCAAACTCAGGTGGATTTGGGGCTCAGGGGCAGGGCAGGGCTCATGGAGAGCAGTGGGAGGGGATCCCTGGCACTGCACACCCAGAGACCCCTCCTAGTGCCAGGAGGACCCAAACCAGCCCTGCTGTCACACGTTACCTGTCAGGTACATCTCCTCTCCCTCTGTGAACATCTGGTGGCAGCGCACACATCTGGCACAGGTGGGGTGGTAGTGCTTCCCTCCTGCCTGTGAGGAGAGCGGAGAGGAGCCCTGAGCCAGGCAGGACATGGTGACCTGGCCCTGTCCCCTGTCCCTGAGTGACCCTGCCAGCCCACTGCTGACCAGCTGAGCAAACTGGGGTGGCCCTGGAGGCCTCCACATCCCATGGAGGAACCAGAGACGGCTTCATCCCCATTGGAAACCTGCTGGGCTGTGAGCCACACCAGGAACTTCTGCTCTCCTCAAAACCTCCCACAGCAAGCAGAGCCAGGGGTGCCAGGGCAGCAGGGACAGTGTCCCTACACAGCTGGCACTCTGGGAATGGCCAACACCCTCTGCAGCCAGGCTTGGCACTGGCTCTTCCTCCAGAGATCTGAACAAAACCAGCAAATTTGGCCCCAGATATCACAGCAGGGAAGTAGCAAAGTGCCACTGTCGTATTTTCTGAAAAATCCCTTCGCCAGGATTTCTTCTCCTGGGAAGCTGAGAAGCCTCAGTAAAGAATGACAACAATAATTATCTGATTGCTGCTCCCTGTTTGGCTGCTTTGGAATGTGATCTGGACATTGTTTACCAACAGGTCATTGTTGGATTGATTTCATGTGAATTGTTTTTACTTAATGACCAATCCCCATCAGCTGTATTGGACTCTGAGGAGTCAGTCATGAATTTTTATTATTCATTCTTGTTAAGCTTTCTGATGCATCCTCTTTCTTTAGTATAGTATAATATAGCATAATATAGCTAAATATAATATACTAATAAATCAGTCTTCTGAGAACATGGAGAGATTCTCATCTCTCACCTTATCCTGGGGACCCTCACAAACTCAACAGCAAAGGGAGAAGAAGGACCCCAAAGACCTCCCTGTCCATCACTGCCATCCATGGTGGCATCCCTGGGCAGCCCCTGCATCCCCTGTGCCATGGTGACATCCCTGGGCAGTCCCTGCATCCCCCCATGCCATGGGGGCATCTCTGGGCAGTCCCTGCATCCCTCCCTGGCTCTGCCAGAGCAGCTCCTGCTGCCCAGCCAAGCCTGCCCTGATGCAGGGCAGCCGTGCTTGGGTTCCTGCCCTGCCAGGGGGTGCTGCAGGGGCTCGGTGCCCACCGGGAGGGTGCAGCAGCCCCGGAGCAGAGCGGGCTCGGCAGCGGGCAGCAGTGCGGGATGCGTTTCCAAGGCAACAGGCAGGCTGCTGGCACAGGGATGGGCTGGGGAGGGCTGGGGACACCCAGGGCATGGCAGCAGCTGCTGGGGGCTGATCTCCCCCAGCCCCAGATCAGCCCCAAAGGTGTCCCAGCTTCAGATCCAAGGGCTGGTGTTGCTCCCCCCTCTCCCACCCTCCGGAGGAGCGATCAGGCTGTGACAAAGCTGCTGCACGGTGCCCAGGGATAGACGGTGGCACCCTGGCACACCTCCCCGGGGCAGGTCCCTGTCACAGCCCCGGCACTCACCTCCAGGACGCGGCCGCTGATGTAGCGGTCACAGGTCTCGCACTTGATGCCGAACTGGGCGTGGTAGTCGGACTCGCAGTACGGGATGCCATCCCTCGGGAGAGGCACAGAGGGGTGAGTGCCAGGCGAGTGCCAGGCGAGCCCCTGGCACGCCCCAGCCCCGAGGGGGCACTCACTTGCTGATGTACTCGCCGGTGAGGATGACCCCGCACGTTTGGCACTTGAAGCAGCTGACGTGCCACTGCTTCTCCAGGGCCAGCAGCGACTGGCCCTGCTTGATCTCCTCCTTGCAGCCGGCGCAGTCTGGGGGGACAGGAGGGGACGTGGGCACAGCAGGGACACCCCCAGCTGCTGTGTGACAGCCCTGGCAGTGCCCTCACCCCCAGAGGAAAGCCCTGCCCTGGAGGATGAGCCAGGGATGATGCTGTGTCACCATCATCTTTTCTGTAAAATCTCTTTGCCCAGGATTTTCTCCCGGGAAGCTGAGAAGCCTCAGAGAAAAATGAAAACAATAATTATCTGGTTTGCTTCTCCTGTGCTTTGCTGGTCCAGCTGTGTTGGGACTCTGGAAGGAGTCACGAGTTTTCATTAGTATCTCTTAGCCTTCTGTCTGTATCCTTTCTCTATTCTTTAGTACAGTTTGGTATAGTATTCTTCTATATAATATAGATCATAAAATAACGAATTAGCCTCCTAAGAACAGGGAGTCAGATTCATTCCTTCCTCCTCTGTCTGGGGAACCCTGAAAATACCACAATGCTGTTCCAAACACCCTGCTCCTGAGGCAGCCTCGTGGGGATCATTTCACTGTGGCAATCTGTCACCTCTGCTTGTCCCCAGCACAGGAGAGCTGGGACCTCGGAGGTACTGCTGGCACCCAGCCACAGCCCTGAGCTGGCCTTCCCTCGGGGTGACCAGCCTGAGCCAGGCCAGCTGGACACCAGGAACAAATTCTTATCTGAAACAGTGACTGGGCACTGGAAGGGTCTGCCCAGGGAGGGGCTGGGCTCTGAAACCCTGCCTGGCTTTCAAAGAGCCCGGATGTGGCACCCAGTGCCAGCGTGTAGCTGAGGAGGAGCTGCTGGGTCACAGCTTGGACTCGATGACCTCAAGGGTCTTTCCCAGCCTGGTTTGTTGTGTGCTGGGCTGTGGGAGGGCCCTGGTGGGCTGGCAGGTGCCCAAGGGTGGGAAGTGTCCGGCAGAGGAAGGGCTGTGCTGTCCGGCCCGTGTCCGGCCCTCCTCCGGCCTCTCTTCCTCCCCTGGCTCCCCGCAGGAAGCACATGGGCTCGGAGCTCTGACCTTGACTCCTCCTGTCCTCCCCTCCCCTGGGCTGCAGGGCTGCCTGGAGGGGCTTTGCTTTAACCCTGTCCCTGCCACGGGGGAAGCAGGAGCAGCCAGCCCAGCCCAGGCTGCTCTGTCCCAAATCCCTGCCTGGAAGATTTCGGAGCCCTGCACAAAGGCAGGATCTGCTCCCTCCTTCGGGTCCTGCAGGGAGAGGCTTGGCACGCTGCTCCTGGGGATGCCTTCCCTGTGGAATGCACCACAGCTCCCTGCCACCCTGCTGGTGGCACTGCCAGAGACAGGCGTGGTGTCCTCAGGTAACCCTGCTGCAGGGAAGGCGATGGGGAGGGAGAGGAAGGCAAGAGGGAGGCAGAGCCTGGCTCCAGGCAGCTCTGGGAGCCCATGGAGGAAGATGAGGGAATTCCTGACCCCTCCATCGAGGGCTGGGGGGGAGGGCAGCTTAGGGGCTCACAGGGGGTCCATCACCACAAAGCCCACCACCAGCAGTGCCACCATGGTGACAAGGACCACGGGTGACACCCTGTCCTGGCTCTGGCCCCGGCTGCAGGACTCTGTGTCAGGCACTGACCTCCACGGCAGGAAGGGAAGGTTCTCCCAGCCTGGGGTCAAAAGCAAGGTCAAACCCACCCTAAAGAGCTTGTCCATTGCTCCAGCTGACTTTTAGGGGATCTCTGGGGTTCACCAAGGCAAGGAGATGAGCAGAAAAACCCTTTCAGTGCTTGCAGACCCAGCAAGGAACGCCAGTGCTGTGACAGCCCCAGGAGCATTCCCAGGGCAGCCACTCAGACACAAGGCAACTGACTTGGAGCAGCTTGGACACAGCTCCAGAACCTCCCCATGGGCTCTGCCAGGGTGGTGGCACCTGCCCAGGTCACCAACAGGCCAGGGGAGTTTCCAAAACCAGCTGCAATCCTGGGTGGAGCTGCAGGACTGCCCCGTCCCTCCTCCCAACCCTCGGTGACACCCTGGCTCTGCAGAGCGACCCCAAACCTGTCCTGTCACCCTGCAGGGACACGTGGCCCCTCTCTGTGTGCCCAGCACAGCACAACTTACGGCTGGGCCCGTGGATCTTGATGGGCTTGGTGCTGAGGAGGGCGTGGGAGCAGTTCTGGCAGACGCAGTCCTTCCCGCTGAACGTCACCTTGTCCCCGATGGGGAACGGCTTCCTGCGGCCAGGGACACGTGGGGAGGGCTCAGCAGCACCCCCGGGAGCTCCTCCTGCCCTGGGGCCAGCAGGGAGCTCGGCAAGGGCCTCTCCAAGGGGCCAGCAGCCCTCGGTGGCAGCTGCCACTCACCTGCAGGTGCTGCAGACAAAGCACTTGGGGTGGTAGGTCCTGCCCAGGGCAGAGATGACCTCGCCGGTGATGAAGTCCCCGCAGCTGTCACAGCGGGTCCCGTAGAGCTGCTGGTAGTCGTGGGTGCAGATGTACTCCTGGTTCTTGAAGAAGAAACCCGACTGGGCCAGGTCGCAGCCGCACACTGGGCAGAGGACACGCAGCCATCACGGCGGGTCCCTCTCCAGCCTCCTGCAGGCATCTCCCAGGGCTTCCTACCCCTGAGGGTTTCCCTCTCCTCCTGCAGGCATCTCCCAGGGTTTCTTATCCCTGAGGGTTTCCCTTGCCTCCTGCAGGCATCTCCCATGGGTTTCCCTCACCTCCTCCAGGTACCTATCACTGAGGGTTTCCCTCTCCTCCTGCAGGTATCTGTCTCTGAGGTTTTCCCTCTCATCCTGCAGGCATCTATCTCCCAGGGTTTCCCATCTCCAAGGGTTTCCCTTGCCAGCCGAGCTCTGGGGTCTCCCACAAGATGTCAGTGTCGGGCTGCGGGATGGGGCCGCTCCCGCCGGGGATCCCGCAGCGGGCAGGGAGCCCCTGCACTGCAGCGCTCCTGCAGCGCGCACGGACATGGGCACAGCCCAGGCATCCCCTCCCGGACCTGCTGAGCCTGCCCGGAGCTCAGCCCCTCCGCGGTGTGAGGAAGATGAGGATAGGGCTGGGAGTGCCCCAGGGACAGCTGGGGAGGGGTGTTGTCCCTGCCAGCTCCGTGCTGAGCCACCTGCAGTCCCGGCCATGGAGCCGTGCCCTGATGGGAACAGCTCCTGGGAACACCCAGAGCTCTCCCTGCTCGTTTTTCCATGGGTGTCCAGCCCAGCCTGGACTTCCTCCCTGCTGTGGGAAGTGTGGGTGGTGCACAGCCCATCACAGGAATCCAAGCAGACATGGCCAGCCCTGGCCTCAGCATCATCTCCCTCCCACGGCCTCTCCAGCCAGAGGGACCTGCAGAGCAGCAGAGCCTGGCACTGGAGTGGCACAGGGTGCTCCTGGGCACCATGTCCAGCTCATCTTGCAAGGTGACAGGGTGGGGAGGGGACCACAGAGCAACTGGGCACCTGCTGGCACAGCCCACCTTGGTCTGGGTTTGTCCTTCAGCCCCCTCTGTCCTGTCCCTGTGGGGCAGCCCTGGGTGACAGGGGACAGCTGGACCTGCTGCTGCAGGGGACAGGGATGCAGCTCCTGCCCTGTGCAGCATCCCCTGGCCCAGCTGCTCCCTGGGGCACCCAGCAGGGGAGTCTGGGTCTCCCAAACATCCTGTGAGCAACGAGAGACAGGCCAGCAGCTCAGGGACAGCATCAGAAAGCAAATGCAAGGTAAAATAAGGCTGCTCCATGCCCTGTTTGCTGTGGGAACAGCACATCCCCTGGCTCACTCCTGTGCCCGCTCCTGGGGACAGGCAGCGGGGCTGGAGCCAGCCAGAGGTGGCAGGAGGTGAGAGCTGTGAGGGAAGGTGAGACAGGAGGATTTCCTCTTATTATTTATTCCCTTTCACTTGGAAATCGGGCAGTGAGCTCTGCCAGGGTCTCCCTGCTGGCTCCTGCTCCCTTTGAAGCTGTCTGAGCTCTTTGTCTGGATGCTCAGCTCCTGCTGCAGCCTCCAGGCTGAGCTGGGAAAGGGCAGTGAGCTCAGCACGGGGCCCTGCAGGTGCAAGTCAGCCCTGAGGGCATCCCGGGACAGATCCCCCCTCCCAAAAACCTGGGGCTGCCACCCCCACGGGGGACAGGGCTGCAGCAGGGTGGGCACAGCCCGGGGAGTGTCACCTGCAGCCAAACCCTCTGTCCTGGCAAGAGGGTGACCAGGGGGATGGGGATCATGCTTAGCACAGGGAGCTTGGAAGAGCAGAGGCCTTTAAAGAGCCCTGGAATGGGGAATTTTACAGCCTGCAGGAGCTGGCTGAGAGCAGCTGCTCCAATAAAGGGGCTGAGGAGCAGCAGCAGCTCTGCACCATGAGCTTTACAGCCCTGCAGCTCAGGAGGATCCAAAGAACCTCTCTGCTGCACTCCTGCCAGCCCTGGGGGGCACCAGGTCCCAGCTGCATGCCATGGGACGGTGGCAGGGACGTCACAGGGATGTGCCACCCAGCCCCAGCTCTGCCAGAGCTGCTCTGGGCATCTCCCCACCTGGCTGCCTCTCAGCCAGGCTGGCACTGCCTCCTCCCCCTGCTCTGGGAGCAGCTGAAGGACACAGTGACTCCCCCAGGCACAGATGGGCACCTCTGGGACCTGCAGGGTGTCCCAGGACAATGGCACTGGACACCCAGTGGTGTCACTGGCGCTGGCATCACTCAGGGCTCTGCCACTGTGCCACAACTCATCCCCCTGCAGCTGCCATCTCAGTGACCAGGCAGGTCTGTCCCCAGGGCTGTGGGACATCCTGGCCAGGAGCTTTTTGGGGGCTCTCGTCCTACCTTGGCAGGTGAAGCAGCGGATGTGGAAGTGGTTGCTCTGCACACGCACGACCTCGCCCTTGCAGGTGTCCCCGCAGCGGTAGCACTGGATGGCAGAGGAGCTGCTCCCAGGGTTGTAGGGGTTCTGCTGGTAGGGAACTGCTGGCAGCAAGGGGGGAGGCAGGAGAGAGGGGAAGGCTCTGTTAGGATCTGGGACATGGCCAGGTGTCACTGCACTGAGCTCAGCCCGGTGGCTGTGACAGGGCCAGGCCAGCTCTGAGGGCAAGGGACAGCACCCAGGGATGTCACTGTCACATTTTCTGAAAAATCTCTTCACCAGGATTTTCTCCTGGGAAGCTGAGAAGCCTCAGAGAAAAAGGAAAACAGTAATTATCTGATTTATTTCTCCTGTGTTTTGCTGCTCTGGAATGTGTTTGCACATTGTTTACCCACAGGTGATTGTTTGATTGGTTTCATGTGAATTGTTTTGACTTATTGGCCAATTACAGCCAGCTGTGTTGGGACTCGAGTCACAAGTTTTTCATTATTATCTTTTAGCCTTCTGTCTGTATCCTTCCTGTATTGTTTAGTATAGTATTAGTATAGTATTCTTTGATATATTATAGTTCATAAAATAATAAATTAGCCTTCTAAGAACATGGAGTCAGATTCATTTCCTTCCTTCTTCTGGGAACCCTGCAAATACAGGACAGTGACTCTGAGATGGGAGCCCAGCCCTCTCTGGATTTGGGATTTCCCTGCCCCACAAAAGAGACTCACAGGCCTGCAGTGCCAAACTCTGTGTGGGGCACCCTGTGGTGACAGCATCACCCCAGAGCTGCCCAGGCGCTCTCCTGTCCCCAGAGCAGGTGCAGAGGACACTGCAGGGACAGCCCCCACTGCTGTGCCAGCCCTGCTGACCCTCAGAGAGCTCCGAGCTGGCAGCAGCTCAGGAAGGAACTGCTGGGGTCTTGGAGCTTCCACTTGTCTGCTTAGGAGCTGGAGGAAGGAGACCCTTGTCAAGGAGCTTTCAAACACCACAGCAATGGAGTGCCTGGCCCTGGTGGGGCTGTCACCTCCTCAGCAGGGACAGCAGCCCAGCCCCACAGCTCCTTCAGAGCAGGGAGGTTCTGGGGCTGCAGGGAGCGCAGGAGCTGAATTCCTCCTGCTGCAGACAGAGCTGGGCTTCACCTCCCCTCCTCACCCCACTGTGAGACCACACAGGGATGCCCAGCAGCCTCACCCCAAGCTCCAGGGTGAAACCCTCCTGCTCCATAGGGATCCTTCTGCTGTCTCAGGGCAATTCCCAAACACATGGAGCAAACAGAGCAATTCCTGCTCTCCCTGCCCCTCCCAGGAGTGCCTGGGCTGGGCAGGAGCTCCAGCCAGGCTGACACCACGCCAAGCACCACAGGATTTATTTGCTGTAAGATTTCCGACAGGGAGTCACAATCTGGGCAGGTCAAGCAGCAAAAAGGAGGATTTCAATGGGCCAGAGCTTTTCTGACCCAGGGCTGAACTGCATTCCCAGGAAGAGAAGAAGCAGCTGATTGAGAGCCAGCCTGTGAAGTCCCTGCAGGGCAGGGAGAAGGGGCACAGGACAGAGGAGATCACTCATCAGAGGCTCCTCGCTCACCGAGGGGCAGATCAAGTGACAGGGAACAGAAACAGCCCATTATCAGCTTCAAAAGCCAAGCAAGAAAAGTCAAAATGACATTGAGACTGTGGCACAGCAAAACCCCACTGCCTGTGCCAAGTGCCCAGAGCCACAGGGGCTGAACCTCCTGGAGCTCAGCTCCATCCCTGGAGCTGCTGGGAATGGGCTGTGAGGAAGCTGCCAGTGCCTCCTGCACGGCTCAGACCCAGCCTCCACTTCCAGGAGCTGCTGGGATTTCCCTTCCCTGCAAGCCCAGAGCTCTCAGAGGTACCTGAGGCACTAAAGGACACCAAGGGCCAGCAGAGGAGTGACAAGGCCTGGAGCTAGCCCAGCAGAGACTAATTAGTCTAGACCTAAATCACTCTGGGGTCCCAAACAAAAGGAAGGGAGCAGGGAACCCCCACCCAAGAGACCAGGAATGCAGCACCTCCTGTGATGGTCACAGGTGTAATGGGTGCCCAGGAGCTCTGCAGCTGCCTGAGGGGACCAAGAGGTTTCCCAAGGCTGGAATAAATCAGGGATCTTCTCTGCAGGGGTCTCCAGCAGAGCAAGAGTTACAGAGCTGAGCCTTCCTCCCACGCACCCACAGCTCACACCCTGGCCCAGAAGGAAGCCAAGCCCTGGGACACAGCCATGGAAATCCACAAAGCTGGAGAGGAAAGCAGGACAGAGGCGGGGGGGAAGCCAGGAATTCATCCACACTGAAACATTCACAACAGAGAAAGGGGGGAGACCAAAATAATAATAATAATCTGTGTCGGAACACGCAGGCATCACTCGGTGCGGGCTCCTGGTCTCCAGGGAAAACTTCCTGGTGTCCATAGCAACACATCCAAGCCCTCGCTGGTCTGATGGGAGAGAGGCAGAGGAAAAGGAGCTGAGGATGGCAAAGATGTTTTTAGCTGTGCTCCAGAGCTGGCTCTGAGCCACCACTGCTGGCTGTGCCCATGGGGACGGGTCAGGACCCGGCTCACGGCACCCTCACCCTCCTGCTCTGCTCAGCGCTGCCCAAAGCTCCCTGATTTGTGCTGGACTCCCAGGCCAGGCTGGAATTGTGTCCAGGAACATTGGTGCATTGTGTGCCTGTGTGGCAGGCAGCAGCTGCCCGCCTGGTGGCCCCGTGCAGGAAGTATTACACACCCCAGAGCCCCCAGCACAGGGCCAGCTGAGCGGGGCAAAGCTCATTACACCAAATAATCCCCTAATAATGTAAATAGCATTAGTGGCCTCGCAGGCTGGGATTCAGCAGCCCCGGAGAGGGGGTGGGAGCTGCCCAAGGAATGCCATAATCTGCCCCCACTTTGCTCAGAGCTGCTCTGGGCCAACAATCCACGGGTTTGTGCTCCACTCTCAGTGCAAAACACGCCCAGGGCCAGGCTCCTGTGGGGCTGTGCCCGTGTCCTGCCTGGCTCCTGGTGGGCTCTGGGTACAGCCAGGCAGGGAGCTGCCACGGGGCTGCGTGGGCACTCGACAGATTTGCCAGTGATCCGGATTAAGGTGGCACCTCCGGTCAGGGATTGCTGCCCCGGGGTCAGGCAGCGGTGCCCGTGCCCAGCCAGGGGGTGACATGGGCAGGGGACAGCCCCAAACACCCCCCAGGGCACAGGGGACAGCCAGTGCGTGACCTTGGGCAGGGGACAGTCCCCAAACACCCCCCCAGGACACAGGGGACAGCCAGTGCATGACCCTGGGCAGGGGACAGCCCCCAGACACCCCCAGGAGGGCACAGGGACCCTGCCCAAGGGCTGCTCTGAGCTCACAATCTGTGCAATGCCCTCCTTGGCTTTGGGAGGGTCAAGGACCTTGTTTGGTTTCCTGTGCTCTTCCTGCCCCTGTCCAGCCCTCCAGCAGGATGGGGAAATGCTGAACCTCTGGAACACTCTGAGCACTTCAGGAGTGGCAGAATAACTGGGAATAGTTTCCATTTGGAGGGGTTGCTGCTCACCACCAACACAAATAGCAGGGCACAACAAGCTCAGAACAAGCTCCCCCAACAGCTTGGGTCCCCCCAGACAGCCCCAAACCCCACAGCCCCACATACCCAAGAACAGCAAACCAGGAGCAGCTTTCCACGAGCACCCAGAGGCATTTATAAAGATCCATCCCCCTTCCTTACAGGAACCAGAGCAGGTGATTCCCCTTTCCCACCTATTTCCCTCTTCCAGCCCATTGGCTCTCCAGGAAGGTCTATCAGGGACAAACTGCTCCAGGTGGGGTTTGGATCATTATCCACAGGGAACTGGAAATTCCCACCCAGCCCTGCTGCCAGCAGATTTGTATCAGAGCATCTCCACAGGAAGATGGGCATGCCTGGCTTAATTAACAGTAATTAATATTTACACAATGCTGTGAGAGCCACAGGTGAAGGGGACTGTGGCAAAGCAAAGCATTCACCCTGAAATTAATAAGGAGAGGCAGTGCCACCATGGGAAACTGAGGCTGGTGGGTGCCAGGGGGGATGCAGGGACTGAGAGCTGGCACCTACAGCAAAGAGGTGCCAGCATGGGATGGATCCAGCCCTGGGGTGTGGAGGGAGGTGTGGGTGTCACCGTGGGATGGATCCAGCCCTGGGGTGTGGAGGGAGGTGTGGGTGTCACTGTGGGATGGATCCAGCCCTGGGGTGTGGAGGGAGGTGTGGGATGGATCCAGCCCCTGCAATGCTGGATGTCAGCGGGATGCTGACAGATGATGCTGGCAGGAATCTCCACAGCTCCGTGGGGCTGAACTCCCTTCCAGCAGCTTCCCAGTGCCCCGCCCAGTGCAGCCTGGCACCGAGCAGTGCCCACCCCATCCCTGCAGGCTCCCTGAGGTTGGAAATCCTCTTCTCAGCCCTCCCTGCGGGTGGTGGCACCAGCGCGGCACAGGCGGGGGTGGGATGCGGGGAGGGTGAGGAAAGCTGGGCACTCCCGGTGGGAATTGCCGGTTGGCACTCCCGGTGTGCATTCCCGATGGATATTCCCGGTGGGCGTTTCCTGTGTGTATTCCTGGTGGGAATTCCCGGCGGGCACTCCCGGCGGGCACTCGCGGTGGGCACGGCTGGCACTCCCCGGGAAGGGCCGGTTCCAGCTCCGGGGCTGGCAGAGGAGCGGGGCTGGGGGGGCTCAGGAAGAGGAAGCCCGGCCCCGGCAGCCCCGGGGGCTCAGGAGGGACAGTGAGTGTCCAGGAAGGAATTCGGCTGGAAGCGCTGGAGCTCAGGGAGAGGCCGGGCTGAGGCAGCGGGGATGGGACACAGCGAGCCGGGCTGGGGACACGCAGCGAGGCCGAAAAAACCTCTGCTGGGATTGGGGACAAGGAGGGGACACTGCAGTGTTGGGGAAGGTGAAACAGGGAAGCCTTATCAATATGATTGCCTGGCAAAAGATTTGGAGAATATGGAAACTGTGAGATTGAAATGAAAGCAGCTCTGAGATCCCTCAGTTCCTGAACACCTGGAAAACAATGGCATGGCTGGCTGAAGGGAATCCCCTTTGCATGGAACAACACCCTGTGCTTGCAGACAGCTCCAAGGGGCAGAGCAGATCCTGCCAGCTTGGCAGAAGGGGCCAAAGAAGAGTTTTTAGGGTTTAAAATGTAACACAGAGTGGTAATGTAATGATTCTTATAGGCTGTATGTAAATGCTGTAGGATTTGTGTGTTGTGGTTAGTGAGAATGAGAATATTCAGCACAGAAGAAGATATTGAATTGGAATGGGAACCTCACTCTCTTTGCCTCTTTCTCTCTCATCCTCTTTACCCCTCTCCTTTCCTCTGTTTACAGTTCTAGCTGTGGCTGGCAGCTCCCAGCAGAGCCCTGCACTTGGCCCTTTGCAATAACCCCAAGCTCCAAGCCCTGCCTTCAGAGATCTCTGCTCTCCATCCATCCTGACCCTCCTGACCCCCGACACTCCTCCACTGCAGCAGCCTGCACCCCCAATCCCCTGCAGGGGACCCAGCTGGCTCCCAGGGTGAGGATTTCCCTCAGGCAGAGCTGGGCTGGCTCCCAGGGGTGCTGGGGAGGAAGGGTGGGAGCTCCAGGGCCACGGGATGTGGGTTTTTCTCATCAGCAGCGGGGCCAAAGGCTCCTGCCTGCTGTCCTGCCCTGCCAGGGCTTGGCTGCAGCCCCAGGAACACCCTGGGAAGGAAGGGGAGGCAGGGCTGGCAGGCAGAGGATGCTGCTCCTTCAGCAGGCAGGGAGAGCCTGGGGCTGTGCCCCGTGGGGCTGCCCTGAGCCTGGCATGATGGAACGTGCCTGCTCCAGGCACAAATCCCAATTAACCGGGCTGGAAAGGACCTCTGAGACCAGCCCAGGTCCCTGCTGAGCAGGGGGATGCCAGCAGCACAGAGCTGGGTGAGGGAGCCAGCACAGGCTCAGCCAAACCCCCTGAGATCAAGGAAGGGCTCAGGAAGGGCTCAGCAGTTGGGGTGCCCAGCTCTGGAGGTGAGCTCAGCCCTGCACGGCCACCTCAGTGCTCAGGCACTGCTTCCACAGAGCTCCCTCAGGTAAAATCCATTTCCATCCAGGAGAAAAAGCCACATTTAGCTCTGGACAAAAGATTTTCTCTCCTGATCCCTCCGCCCAGTGAAATCCAGGAGCATCACGTGGTTCCTTGTTTAATATTTACATTTTTAAGCCGGGGAGGGCCGAGTGCTCCTGATGGGCTGAGGGCAGGTGCCAGTGGGATCTGCACTGGGGCAGTCTGAGCCTGCAGCAGCTCCTCCACTGCTGGCACTGAACCCCTGAGGCTGGGACAGTGGCCTGGGGGCACTGGGGAGCATCCAGAGCAGCCCCTGGGCTGTTCCCAAACCTGTCAGTCAGCTCAGAGTGTATTCCAGGCAGGATTAGAACCCCCTCCAGCCCATGCCAGCCTCTCCTGGCTTCCAGGCAAAGCCATCTGTGGCTTACAGCTAAAAACCCTCTCCTGCCACAGCTCCTAATCCAGCCCTAGGCTTCCCTAATTAGATCAGGACCAATTATTGCCCCCAGCTGGCTCACAGTGGCCCCTTGCCCCTCACTGCTGCCACTCCCTGGGTGGGACACAGGACAGACGAGCCCTGGGTGACACCAGGGAGCTGGAGTGGCAGTGCCACCATGGCAGAGGGCACGGGGCTGGGGAGGCTGGGCATCCCAGGGGCTCCACTGTGTCCTGAGAATTCCACTGCATCCCAGGAGTTCCTCTAAATCCCAGGAATTCCCCTGTATCCCAGGACTGCAGGGAGCGTGGCTGGATGCCCAAACAGGTGCCAGAGCGTGGGGAGGGCACGGCAGCACAGTGCCAGGGTGGGAGCTGGGTCACACGGGGACATCCTGCACAGACAGACAGGAGGAGGTCAGAAACGCACACAGGAGACAAGGGAGGGAAGGAGACAAGGAAAAAATCAAGGGGAGAGAAGGAAAACAAGGAAAAAAAAAAACTAAAAAAAGCGCCAGGGCCCTGCCTGCAGAGCAGAGTTTGCTTCTGGCTGCGTTTGTGGAAATTATTCTCCAAATAATGGGGGAAGCTGTGATGGTCTGCCCAGGCTGACCTGGCTGCAGGGCTGCCCCTGCCTGCCTGCAGGATGTTCACTCACATCCCACACAGGCAGGGCTGGAATGTGCCAGGGACACCCCAACCCCCCCCACCCCGGGGCTCAGAGCTGGCCCCTCCTGCCTGCAGGAACCCCCAGCCCCACCTCGGGTGTCCTGAGGGATCTGGGACCAGATGGAAGCACTGAGTGCTGCTGGGATCTTCCCAGACCCCCAGGAAAAAGAGGGAGAAGTTGTTTTTTCCCCTTCTCAGAGCTGCGGGGAGATTTGATGACCTGAGTGCTGACAACAGGAAGGCACAGCCGGGCTGTGAGCCTGCCCCTGGGCTGGGCAGGGCCAGGGACACGCTGGATCCTGGGAATTCCACTGCATCACAGGAATTCTACTGCATCCCAGGAGTCCCACTGTGTCCTGAGAATTCCACTGCATCCCAGGAATTCAACTGCATCCCAGGGGTTCCACTGCATCCCAAGAATTCCCCTGAATCCCAGGAGTTCCCCTGCAGGGTGGTCTCAGGGGCACAGCCCCTGGCAGCAGGCACTGGCCACCTCTCCTGCACTGGGAGCCCCAGGGCAGGAGAGGTGGCCGTGCCTGAGGCTGGGCCCAGCCCCAGCCCAGAGGATTTCAGCTCTTTTCAGCTCCAGCTGGGCTGGACAGCTGTTGGGGGGTCCAGGCAAGGGGCTGCACTTGGGTCCTAAAGCTGAGGGATGTGAGGAGTGAAGAATCCAAGTGCTGGCCAAAAGCTGAAAGCCTGAGCTCATCCCTTTGCTGGGGCCAGGGTTCCTGCAGAACAGGGGCTGTGCTCAGTGCTGGGACACAGCCCTGGCTGTGTGGGAGTGCAGCGAGCCCGGGGGGGATGTCCCTGGCTGCCAGAGCCACCCCCAGCCTGGCCAGCAGCAGTCTGGGCCAGCTGGAGCACCAGGGACCCATCCCAGCTGAAAACCCCCCCAAAAGCCCAGAGAGAAAGCAGCAAAGGGGCTCTCCGAGGAAGGGGAAAGGCAAAGGAGCTGTCAGATGTGGCATGTCCTGCTGGGCACCGTGGAGGCAGTGCCAGGGTGGCCAGGACAGGAGGTGACACAATGGAAACATTCATTGCTGCTCACATGAGCACCCGGAGACAGGCAGGACAGAAAGGAGATTATTCCTGGCTGCTGCAGGAGGGATTTGCTGTTTGCTGCTGCTGGGTTTTTGTGTTTGCAGCTTCCCCTGTGGAAATGCTCTTTCCCTTTCACCTCCACCCACCAGCCCCGTGGATTTCGGGGCCGTTTCCCAAACATATGGTGCATCCATCAGAGACATAAAGGCTGCTATATTTAAAATATTACAAAAGAAAAGCCAGGAGCTGACATTTTTTTAAACTAGGCCAGCCTCTGAGAGAGGGAGAAACGTGGGGATTTAGGATTTTCTCTGCCAGATCAGAGTAGCAGCCCCGTGGGATGAGGCAGAGCCAGGCTGGCACCTCGCCACCCTGCAGCAGACTGTTGCTTCCAGAGTCTGGGAGCACTTTTGGGAGAGGATCTGCCTGCTCTGTCCCTGCCTGCACCTCCAGGAGGCTGAACCCAGCCCTGCTGAGCTGCAGAGCTCCAGGGCAGAGTGCTCTGAGCTCCTTCCTCCCTGGTTTCCCTGGGGCTGGGAACCTCCTGAATTCCCCCACTGATCTCTGTGTGTGCCCAGTGTGATATACGTTACAATATATATGATTATATTATATATTATTATATTATATTTACAAAAATTTGTGCTAAAGGAAATGAAAACCACAGCATTTTTGTGTGCCAAGCCAGGGTCAGGCAGCAGTAACAATAATATCAGCACCTGATAAAGAATGGAGAGTCCAACACCAGGAGGACACTGGCTCCAGGGATGGATATTTCAAGGGATTTTTCACCTGACAAGACCCCAGCAGGAGGCATTAGACAGACATCCCCAGAAGTTTATCCCAAAAGTTTTCACCTGACAGAATTCCAGGAATTATCCACCGGGAAACACGGCAGCAAGAAAGAAAACACTACAATGATATGCTAAAATATGCTAAAGAAGAGGCCAGGCCAGAGCCCAAAGGAATGAATAAAACAGACCCCAGAAATGACATTTGGAGACCCACATCTGGGGACTTTGGTGTGATGGAGGCCAAATCCTGACTCTGCCCAGCCCTGACAGCCTGGCTCAGAGTCGAAAACACTCGTGGCTTTTTCCAATTTCATACTTTGAGAATTTAATAAATTTCCTTAATTACTCAATTGGAGTGTCCATTTGCAGCACCCAGCATCCTTTACCTGCAGGGCAGACAAACTCCTGCCTGTTTTCCAGAGCCAGGGGCTCCTCCAGGTCTTTCCTCCCTTCTGCAGAGTGCAGGGCACTCCCTGCTTTGATTTTATTTCAAACCCTATTTCTGTCAGCATTGTGACTCCAACCTGGGAGACTGCCTCAGAACCAGGGAATGAGGGGTGGTGGATTGGCTATTTTTAACCCTTTCTACTCCGGGCAGCCAGCTGAAATCAAATCCCCATCCAGAGGCACTGTGTGGATATTAATGCAACGAGATGGGAATTTGGGCTGGGGTGACAGCTGGCAAAGCAAGCCCTGGCGTCACCGAGGGGACAATGTCCCCAGAAATAGGCTGCAGGGCTGGGATATTTGTTACAGAGCCCTCCCAAAGCCACCAGCACCCAGCAGCAGTCCCATTCCAGGGGATGAGTGACAGCACTCCAGCAGGAACTTCCCTGGCTGGCCCAGATTCCTCCGAGTGCACCCAGAGCCTGGAAAGAGCTGGTTGGAACAGCTGGAGCTCTGTCACAGCCGGGGCTGCAGCAGGGAGGGCACTGCCACGTCCCCTTGGAGCCCTCCTGAGCCAAACCCCTGCAAATCATGGGGCTGGAAGAGATGAAACCCATTCCTGCAGCCCCCTGAGCAACCCCAACCACAGAGCAACCCCAAGGCCCTGCAGAGCACTCAGAGGGGAGCTGGGAGAGCCCCAGGGGCCCCACAGACACCTGGAGCCTCCCCTGCTGCCATCCCCCCCCATGCTGTCCCAGGCAGCAAATGGGCCCTGAAAAGATTGTGCCACCCCCAGGGGGTTCCTTGGGGACACCTGGCCTTGCAGATGGGTGGCACAGGTGGGTGCAGCAGGTAGGACATGCCAGGGACAGCCCCACGGCCACACAGAATGGTTTGGGTTGGAAAAGATCCCCAAGGCCAGCCAGCCCAGGCTGTGCCCAGTGCCCACCTTGTCCCAGCACTGAGTGTCACCTGTGCCCAGTGCCCACCTTGTCCCCCAGCCAGGGCACCGAGTGCCACCTCCAGCCCTCCCTGGATAGCTCCAGGGCTGGGCACTCCTCCTGTGGTGCTTCAGGCACCACGAGCACTGTCCCCTCCTGCTGCCCTGGGTGCAGCCCAGCAGAGCCAGGCCCAGCAGAGCCAGGCCCAGCACCAGGGAGCTGGGCTGGGTTCCCCAGGTGGGACCCCCGGGAGGAGCAGGGCTGCTCTGGGATGCTCTGCCTTGGCAAAGCCCACTCTGCTTTCAGGCTGCCTGAAAACCAG
Organism: Serinus canaria; assembly: GCF_022539315.1. Classification (NCBI taxonomy): domain Eukaryota; kingdom Metazoa; phylum Chordata; class Aves; order Passeriformes; family Fringillidae; genus Serinus; species Serinus canaria. The sequence continues at coordinate 16,525,678 of NC_066327.1, read as the reverse complement.
AGCTGAGCCTGCACAGCCCCAACATCTGCCCCAGGCAAGCAGCAGCACGCAGGCACGAGCAAATTTGGCAACTCGATGCCTGTTAAATGTGCATTTAATTGAGATTTATAGGGGAACTTGCAATAGCAATTGATTATCAAAATCAGATTATTTATGGAGGTTTAGCAGCTATACAGGAGATTAATGCTGGTTGCAGAATAAATCCTCAGTAAATGTATGTTTCCCCAGTAATCAGCTAATAACACATCAACCTAATTATCTCCTGAAAGGGGCCCAGCAATTCTGACCCACGCTGCAAGGAGATATTGTCAGCTGCAAATCGCCACCAGAGGCCACGAGCAGCTCTGCCTCCACACCCCAGGGACTGCCCGGGCTGCAGCAGCTCCTCTGCTTTCCTCAACACGTGTTTGCTCATTAAGAAATATTTCCTGAAGGTTTTATTGGTGTGTTTGGGGCAGCAGTGAAGCTGTGCCATGCAGCCAGCCCTGCACCCCAGCCCTACCCTGAGCTGCTCAGGGCTACCCCATGCTGTCCCCTCCTCTGCCCAGAGGGCAGGACGTGCCACAGGGATGTCCCCAGGGAATCCCATCCCTGGGAGGGGCAGGAGGGTGCCCTGCCTCTGCCATGGCCAGGGCGGGCACAGGAGCACGGCTGTGGGATGCAGAGATGCTCTGGCAGTCGCCATGGCAACCCCAGTACACAGCCAGGAGAACAAAGCTGCCAGGAGAGAAACAGCAGAAGGGGAGAGGAAAGGAAGGTGGGGAAAGGGTGGAAGGAAAAAAAGCAGAAAAAGCAAAAGGCTATGGAGCAAAGAGTGGGGCAGGAAGGAGCCAAGGGGAGGGAAATCAGCTGTGCTGGAAGATGGAGGCTGCTCCCCTTGGGATGACCTTCACACAGCCACCACTGAGACATCTTCTGTCTCCTTCCACTGTCCCAGCAGAGGAGCCCTCCAGGACATGTTCTGGCCCGCTGCCAGTGGCACTGTCCCACTGTGCTGCTGGAGGTGACAGTGCCAGAGACCCCAGAGGAGCCCTGGGGCACCTCAGAGACCCTGAGGGATGGAGGGAGGGATGGAGGGATGGATGGACAGACCAGGTGATTCAGGACCTTTCCTTGTCCCAGCAGAGAGGGGCTGGCTCAGTTTTGGGGCACAGCACAGCACACCCATCACAGCAGCTCAGGGCTCTCTCACTCTGCCCCAGTTTGGGGCCCATTTCTCTGCCCAGCTGTGCCAGCTCCTTGTCCTGCTGCTCCCCAAGGGGAGCAGGGCTGCCTGAGCCCCCCAAAAGGCATTTTAGGGGTCAGACCATGAACAATAACCAGTCCCAAATGCACAGCAGTGGCTGGTGTGGAAGGAGCCTGGAGCCAGGGGAAAACAAAGTCCAGGACAATTCATTCATGGCTTAGGACTCCCCTGGAGCCCAGAGCAGGGCCAGGGTGGGAGGCAGAGGTGCAGCCACCGATCCCTTGTACAGCAAGAACACATCCACACTCTCCACTCTCGCTTCCCCTCCCCACTTCAGAGGCAGGGAATCCAAAACCAGACGTCAGGGTTTGGGTCAGAAAGAAGCAGCTCCAACCTCTCTCAGCAGGAATGGAAAATAACATCCCACTTGGCTGTTTATCCTAAAGGAATAACAAATCCAGAGGGAAGATCCCCTCTGCAGAGCAGCCCTGCCTGCAGCTGAGCAGGAATCAGACACAGCCTCTTGCTGTGAGAACAAGAACGGGCACCCAGAGAGCTGGAGGAGCTCACAGGTCCATGGAAACCTGGCAGGAATGGCAGAAAAACAGAGAAAACACCCAGAAAAGGGCCTGGTGAAGCAGCTCAGCCATTTTAGCACAGAGGAGATCAAAGGAGCCACTGAGGTGAGTGGCACAGGTGCCAAGGAGCTGCTGGAGCAGGGATGGGCACCCAGGAAGCTGCTGCAGTGGGAGAGGAATCTCCACAAGTAAAACCACAACTCTGCACCAGTGTGACACTCCCAAGGGGGCTCCACACCCCCCAGCCCCATCCTGAGCCTCAGCTGGGGGATGTGGGGCTGCCCAGCAAGAGGTGCCAACCTGGCTGGGGATGGCAGGGACGTGGCAGGACAGGCACACCTTAAACAGTGAACCCCCCTTGGCACACGAGGGGCTTGGCACAAATGGGATTCACAGAATCACACACAGAATCACAGAATCACCAGGCTGGAAGAGACTTTCAAGATCATCGAGTCCAACCCAGCCCAAATAGCTCATCTAAACCCTGGCACCCAGTGCCACATCCAGGCTTTGTTAAACTCACCCAGGGATGGGGACTCCACCACCTCCCTGGGCAGCCATTCCAGAACTTTATCACCCTTTCTGTAAAAAACCTTTTCTTAATATCCAGCCTGTATTTCCCTTGGCACAGCTGGAGGCTGTGAGCTCTGGTTCTGTCAGTGCTGCTGGAGACAGAGCCCAGCCCCAGCTGAGCACAGGCACCTTTCAGGAGCTGTGAGAGGGATGAGGGCACCCCTGAGTCTCCTTTTCTTCAGCCTGAGCACCCCCAGCTCCCTCTAACACTCCTGCTCCCCTTGGCTCCCCTGCTCAGAATCCCAGGGCTGGGGAGCAGGCAGGGCTGGCTCTGCTGAGAGCCTTTGGTGCCTCTCCTGGGGCTGGGGAACAACAGCCTCCCCTCCACTGGCAGGCTGCAGGCGAGGGGCCAAGCCCTGGCACAGCTCCTGCTGCTCCTGGGCACAGACTGAGTGCTGCTGATGCCTTCAGAGGCTCCCCAGAATGGAGGCTGGACTGGGAAAGGAATAAAGCAGGGATTTATGGAAATCCCTTCACAGGGCACACCTTGGGCAGTGCCAGAGCCCGGCCCTGGCTCCACCCCAGATGGACTCCTGGCCATGAGTTCTCCCCCTTGGATAGGTTTGGCTCCATTTCCATGCTGGGGTTCAGTGTCCAGTCCCAGCTCCAGGGGATGCAGTCCCACCCTCCCAGGTTGCTCTCCTCCATTCCCTGCTGTTTGCACTCTTTGGGCTGAAGCTGCAGCGGTGTCCTTGGTGCTGGGGCTGGACAAGGATTGTTCTGTGGGACTGAGCTGGGAGGAGACCTTGCTGACACTTTCTAGGGAGTTCAGAGTTATTCACCAAGGCAGAGTCTGGAAAATAGCAAAGCTCAAATTGAAAGCATCACTCCCTCCTGGCAGGGTGGGTTTAGCCCTCTCCATGTGGAAATAAATCCATCTGTGGGCAGGGGATCACCAGAGACCCTCTGAACCCGAGCTGCGGGCACAGCAACCGGAGCATTCCTCGTTAACAAACCCATTCATGCAGCTCGGCTCGCCCAGGCCGAGGGCACGGCTGCCTTCCCCGCTGAGATGTCCCTCCCAAGCCGAAGCGACAGTCTGTCCCCAAGAGCCTCTGGATGCCACTTCACCCAGCTCCTCATTAGCGACAATTAACGGGCAATCAAAGGGCCCGCCAGAGCTGGCACTTTCCGGGAACAAGTCCCCTTTCAGCGGGGGGAAAATGAGCTTTGTTGTGCTTTTGGATAAGTGAGCCAAAACCTGCCTGCCAGGGAACAGAACTGTGTCCCCAGCTGGAGCCTTGCTGCCACCTGAGCGGGCAGAGAGGGAGCAGCCTTGCTGCTGCAGTGTCCCCATCCTGGGCTGCTGTCCCTCTGGACACCCAGGGGATGCCCCCAGCCAAGGGTAGGAAGGTGGGAGCAGGGACCAGGGGTAGAATCATGGAATAATTTGGGTTGGAAGGGATCTTAAAACTCATCTCATTCCACCCCCTGCCATGGCAGGGATACCTTCCACTGTCCCAGGTGGCACCAAGCCCCATCCAACCTGGCCCTGGGCACTGCCAGGGATCCAGGGGCAGCCACAGCTGCTCTGGGCACCCTGTGCCAGGGCCTGCCCACCGTGCCAAGGAGGAATTCCATCCCAATATCCCATCTAACCTCACTCCCTGGCAGTGGGAAGCCACGCCCTGTGTCCTGCCACTCCATCCCCTGGAAAGTCTCTCTCCACATCCCTTCAGGCACTGCAAGGCCACAGCTGGGTGATCCCAGAGCTCCTCTCCTCCAGGCTGGACAACGCCAGGCCTCTCAGGCTTTCCTGTGCTGGGAGCCCAGAGCAGGATGCAGCCCTGCAGGTGGGGAGGGGGATGGACCCTCCCCAGCCAGGAGGTGCTGCTGGCTCAGAGCCACCCCAGGACCAGGCAGGGTCTCTGCAGCTCCACTGTTCCCTCAGGTGGGCACTGCTAACCCTCCACAGCCTCTGCTTCCCTGGGCTCTGTCTAGTGAGGGAGGGAAAAGAGAGATTAAAAAGGCAAGAAAGCAGAGAGAGATGGGCTGGATGTGACAGGCTGGTGGCTGTGACACAGGAGCCTCGTTAGCAGCATTTTTTCCCTGCAGTTGGAGCAGGGGCAAAGCCAGGAGAGTTTCCCAGCTGCCTGCACAGGGCTGTTCCTGCCAGGGGCAGAGCTGGGCAGTGGCACCCCAGGGGCTCAGCTGATGGCTCCTGCCACATCCCCGGGATGGGAAACTCCTGTCACCCCTCCAGCCACCCTTCATGCAGCTCAAGGGGAGCATCTGAGCACACTGTGCCCACCAGGGCTGAGTCTGGGGGGTTTCACACCCCAAAGAGAGCTCACAGTGCCCCGTGCCACCGCAGACTGGGACCAGCCTGGGGACAAGAGGGGATGTGGGGAGCAGCAGAGGCCACAGCAGACTCCAGCAGCTCTCCAGGGATCCAGAGCAAGGATCTGGCAGATCTCAGCTGACTAAGAGCCCTTTGTGCCCAGTGGCTGTGCTGTACCAAGAGAAGCCAAAGCAATTAGCATTTCTTGGAGACACTCTGGAAAATCCTCCCTGAGCGCTGGGGAGAGCTGCCACAAGCTGAGCAAAGGGCCTGGAGCCACCTCCCCTCCAGGGAGACGCTGTGCTGGCAGTGCAGAGCAGGACTGTCCCCCTGCAGGGCCCTCTTGCCAGCCCTGGGGGCTGTGCCCTCCTTCCTGAGCCCCCTGCCAGTGCCACCAGCCCCGGGTCTCACCCTGGGCATCTCAGACTGCCAGGAGCACCAAGGTAGGCACCTCCCAGAGCAGAGCCCAGGTGGGAGAGGGCACCTCAGGGGGATCCAGGAGCGAGCCCATCCCTCAGCTGCAGCCTGCAGCAGGGGAGGAGCACTTGGGGGATCACACAGGAGCAGCAGCAGCAGCTGGCCAGGGCATGGATTATTTTTAACAGCTACTTGTAGAATGCAGGCAGAGCCTGCAGGAGCCACAGCCCGAGCTGCTGCTCAGCCCAGCCCTGTCCCCAGCACGTGCAGGGCACAGATCTCCCAGGCAGGCTTTTTATGGGGTTTCCTGCTCCTGCTGGGCAGCAGCTCAGCTCGGCATGGCCACCCATCCCCTCCCTCAGCAGCCACTCACATGCCGTGCACCAGAGTCTTTCCATTCCCTCTCGAGCTGTTTCCTCTCCTCTCCTTATTAGGGATCCACCTACCTATCCATCTCCTCATTCTCTCCCCCTCTGGGGCTATTTTTAAGATGCCATAAAAGCTTTCAACAGGGAGCATCCTCAGGGAGGCAAGGGATTTTATATGGAGCCCATCAGGAGGAGTCATCACCACATAACTCACCACACAGGCAGTGCCTTTTTTTTCTTTTTCCTATTTTCAAAAGCAGGGGAGGGGAGAACATCCACACTCAACCCCTCAGCCAGCTCACCAGGCACCTCCTTTTCCAGAGGGGAAGGATCAGCCCAGCCCACTCCTCTCCTGGTGGGGTACCAGGGCAAGGTCTCTGGGGGTGGATGAAGGGATGGGTTTGCTCCAAGCTGGGATCATCCAGCTTCGTGCCTCAGCAGCTGCCAGCAGAGCAAGGATGGCCTTGCTGAGGGGGGGCTGAGCTCTCCCTGTGTGCCCACACACCTGGAACTGCTCAGCTCCTTGGCTCATGGTCAAAAGGTGGGGGAAACTCCGGCCCAACTGCCTCCAAAGGCACAGCCTGGACAGACAGACGGAAGGACCGAGTCCTCCCTGATGCCCACAAGCACAGCCTGGACAGACAGACAGAAGGACCAAGGTCACCCTGATGCCCACAAGCACAGCCTGGACAGACAGACGGAAGGACCAAGGTCACCCTGATGCCCACAGGCATGGCACCAACCCCACAAGCCCCTCTTTGCCCTCCTAAACCTGGTAATTCCCTGTGGCATAGCTGCCACCCCCTTCTGTCCCAAAGTCTGGCCACAAACCCCAAAGACACCCCACCCGTGCCACCTGCAACCTGGCACAGCCTGGCGAGAGCCTAAAGCAGGCTGGCACATCTGTGCCACGGGGGAAGGATGCCCACAGTGCCAGCCAGCTGTGGGCACAGTGCCAGCTGTCAGTACCAGCCAGGTGTGGCCATGCTGGTCACGGTGCCAGCCAGCTGTGGGCACAGTGCCAGCTGTCACTGCCAGCCAGGTGTGGCCATGCTGGTCACGGTGCCAGCCAGCTGTGGGCACAGTGCCAGCTGTCACTGCCAGCCAGGTGTGGGCACACTGGGCCCTGGAGGGGCTGCAGCTCCTGCTGTGCCTCAGGAAGGGGTTCCACACTCAGCTTTGCTCCCCCTGCTCCTCTGAAGCTTTGAGGGCCACCCTGGGCCACCCACCCGCCCTGCTGGGACCCCCTGTGCCTGTCCTGGGAAGCCAGGCTGGCAGCAGCTGGCACAGGGAGATGCCCACATGTCCCAGCCAGTGACTCTGAGCCAGGCCAGGACCCACCCAGTCCCCAAGGGGAGTCAAAAATAGCTCCCATTCTCCAGCAGGAGCAATCCCTGGAAGTGTCCAAGGCCAGCCTGGGCAGGGCCTGGAGCACCCTGCTCTGTGGAAGGTGTCCCTGCCAGGCCAGGGGGTGCTACAAGAGCTGGGAGGTCCCTTCCAGCCCTGGCCATCCTGAAATTCCACCAAAAAAAATTCCACCAAAAAAATCCCACACAAAAAATCCCACCAAAAAAAAAAAGTCCCACACAAAAAAAATTCCCACACAAAAAAAAATTCCCACACAAAAAAAAATTCCCACAACAAAAAAAAATCCCACACAAAAAAAAAATCCCACACAAAAAAAAAATCCCACACAAAAAAAAAATCCCCACAAAAATAAAAATCCCCACAAAAATAAAAATCCCCACAAAAATAAAAATCCCCACAAAAATAAAACTCCCCACAAAAATAAAAATCCCCACAAAAATAAAAATCCCCACAAAAATAAAAATCCCCACAAAAATAAAAATCCCCACAAAAATAAAAATCCCCACAAAAATAAAAATTCCCACAAAAATAAAAATTCCCACAAAAAAATCCCAGGGTGCCCAGGGCTGGCAGCACAGCAGAGCTGGGATGCTGGGAAGGACAGGAAAGGGGCTCTCACAAGTGAGGTGTTTCTGAGCGGGGCAGCTCCACAGGACCTGGCTCATGGATTTGGGAGCCCCCCGTGAGCCCTGCTCTACATTTGGCTGTGTGATCCTTCTGGGAAACAGTCACACAATCCCTGCCCTGAGGACAGGTCAGAGCCTGGAGCTCAAACCCAGCCTGGGCTGAGGGAGGGTTTTTGAGGCTGGCATTGGCACCAGCACAGCTTCTCCTGCCCCCTGCTCTCCAAATGTGCCACTTGTCACCAAGAAAAACCAGAAGCCAAGGGGATGGTTTCAGACCTGCTCCCCAGAGAAACCCTCCCACAAGGATCAGCCAGGCCTGAGCCTTTCCCAAGGCCAGGAAGAAGCTGATTCAAAATGGAAGTGGAGTAGAATGTCCATGAGCAGAAAAACAAAACAATCCTGGGGGCTCTGCAGACCTGGCCAGGCCAGCAAGGGTGAGGAGAAAGGAAGGTCAGACAGGCTGGCTCAGGAATCCTCAGCAGCAGCTCCTTTTTCTTCCTGCTCTCCTCCCCAGGCAGTGGAGAGAGCTCATCAATTCCCAGGCCAGGGCTTATGGCTGATGTGATAAAGCACTCAGAAAACTCCACCTGAGCTGAAAAATGCACCCAGAAACTGGGGCCTATCAAATACCTGAGCCAGCAGCAATAGATGGCACCTGTGCAGCCGAGTTTGCTCCTGGGAGGGATCACTCTGGGCCTGAGAAACCCTGAGCAGCCCTTCCCTGAGAGCCAGGAGTGTCCATGGGGCACTGCATGCCAGCTGCTCTGCTCGCCCAGGGCTCACGGAGCCCCTGACTGCAGAGGGGCTGGGCACAGGAGGACTTGGCACAGCCACAACCCCTGCTCCAGGCTTCCAACCCCCTGCCAGCCTTGCCCACAGCCACAATCCCTGCTCCAGTCCCCTGCCAGCCTTGCCCACAGCCACAATCCCTGCTCCAATTGCCCTGCCAGCCTTGCCCACAGCCACAATCCCTGCTCCAGCCCCCTGCCAGCCTTGCCCACAGCCACAATCCCTGCTCCTGTCCCATGCCAGCCTTGCCCACAGCCACAATCCCTGCTCCAGCCCCCTGCCAGCCTTGCCCACAGCCACAATCCCCGAGCCTGAGGCACCTGGTCCTTCCCTCCCCATTCCCTTCCATCCTGCAGAGCTCTCCATCATTGCTCAGCCCCATTCCTGCCATGACCACTCCACCCCCAGATGCTTTCTGGAGGTTCTGCAGCGCTCCCAGCTCAGGCTCTGATGCATTTCAGAACTAAAAATACCAGATGAGGTGTTCCCAGCACTTCGTGATGGCCCCGGCACGACAGGGCTGCAGGGTCTGCCAGGAACTGGGTGGGTTTTTCCTCCCTCCTTCCCAGCAAAGGCAGCAGCACATGGGCTCCTGTCATCAGCCCAGCCTGCTGGCATCCCAAACGCTGTTTTCCTGCTAAAGCAGTGGCAGTTGATGATTAGAAAATGTGCTTTTTGTTTGAGAGGAGCACGCCAGGCCCTTGGAAGAGTTCAGTGGCTCCCATTGACCTTCCAGCACGCACTCCACGGGCCTGCAGGGCTCCATGGCTCCTGCTCTTCCAAGGGCCAGCTGCCAGGAAAGAGGGTCTGAAAGGGCCTGGGTGAGAGGACAGAGCCCATCCACCCAGCCAGGGACAGAGCTGCTGCCTGGCATTGGAATTCTCTGGCAGCAAAGAGAATGCAATGGGTGATTGTCCCTCTGCTAGGCTGCCCAGGAAAACAGGGAGTGATTTGTGTCTGGTTGTTTGTCAGAGCCAGTCTGGGAGTCTGGGAGTTCCCCTTGGTGCCCAAATTCTGGAAAACTCCCTGCTCGTGACATCAACAGGCTGATCCCTCCGGGTCCCCTGCATTTCTGACTGCAGGACACCCTCCCAGCTGGGTGGGGACACCTGGTGAATCACCTGCCCCAGGAGCGGAGCTGCAGCTCCCAGAGATGGGCAGCACCACGGGATTCCTCCTTAATTACACAGGCCCTTAATGGAGTTTGCTGGTAAACACCTTGTAACCACATGTGCCTGCAGATTACGGGGTAATTACGCTTAGAGGATCACGATCTGAGAGAAGCATGATTGAGGGAAGACCAAAATAACCAGGCAAACATGCTGCACTCACCAGGATCTGTCAGGAAGCCTCCCTTCCCAAACGCTTCACTGTCCAGCCTTTCCTCTCAGAGCAGGGGCAGGAATTTGGGAGGTGCCAGGGATGGGGATGAAACTTTGCACTTGGCATACCAAACCTACTTTGGGAGCTCTCCGTGCTCCACCGGGCTCCCAGCTGCTCCAAGGATGGGGATCAATGGCTCAGCCCACCCTGAGCTGATTTGCCATCAGATTCTGGCCCTGTTTTTCCCAGGGGCACCTTGGGGACAGGAGGGAGTCTGGAAGATGCCAGGTGTGTGAGCCAGGCCCCATCACCCCATGCCACACTGATCCAGACCCTGCCCAACCCTGAGCTGGCCAGGGGCTGGGATGTCCTTGGTGGGAGCCAGAACGAGCAGGGGCACCTTGCTGCTGCCCAAAGCAGTGCCCAGGCTGGCAGAGCCCCTCTCCCCTCACCCAGAACGAGCAGGGGCACTTTGCTGCTGCCCAGAGCAGTGCCCAGGCTGGCAGAGCCCCTCTCCCCTCACCCAGAACGAGCAGGGGCACCTTGCTGCTGCCCAAAGCAGTGCCCAGACTGGCAGAGCCCTTCACCCAGAATGAGCAGGGGCACCTTGCTGCTGCCCAGAGCAGTGCCCAGGCTGGCAGAGCCCCTCACCCAGAACGAGCAGGGGCACTTTGCTGCTGCCCAGAGCAGTGCCCAGGCTGGCAGAGCCCCTCTGCCACCCCAGAGGAGCTGGGCCAGGAGGGATGATGTGCAAATCCCACGGGGTGACTCACAGGCAGCACTCCAGGGACCTGCAGCACCCAGACCTGCTGGCTCCCTCCAGAGCAGCAGAAGGGATCCTTCCCACTCCCTTCAGAGGCTGAAATCCTCGGGGCAGTGGCAGCTTTAACCCTTTCAGCACAAAGCATCAGTCACCTCGAGCTCCCTGCCCAGGTTGCCAGGGAGGTGCTGGCTGCAGGCAGAGCACATTCCAGGGGCTGATTTTAAGGGATCTTCTCTTGGCCAGGGGTTTTTCCTACAAGCTCCAGCTCCCATGGAAATGCCAAGCAGCACCACAGACCTGTTTGCTGAGGTAGGGATCCATTTGTAAGCAATTAGTGAGAGGCACTGATAGCCCAACACATGTAAACAGCAGCACTGTGCCCTCCAAGCCCTCCACGCCTGCAATCCCAGGATCAGAGGCCACCTTCCTACCCTCAGGGCCACCTGAGCTGCTCTGCAGCCTCAGGACAGGAATTTACACCTGACACCAAGGGGTTTTATCTATTCACCCCAAATACACAATTTTCATCCGGCTTTGCCTTCATCGTGGGACAGATGATGACAGGGTGACACTCAAATCCAGGCTGCAAACCACCCTCTGTCCCCTCAGCAAGGCTCCTGAGTGCTGTGCATGGAGCATCTCCAGAGATAAACCCAGCAGATCCTGCCCAGAGCTCCTGGAGGCCTCTCAGATTTGCTCAGCAGCGTGGCTCAGGGCCAGCCATGGCCCACAGCCACAGGTTTCCTGCCTCACATCAGCCTCAGGCAGGGGAGAAGCGTGAACAAAATGCACCCAGAGAAGTGGGAAGCAGGGGTGGGAATTCACAGATCAGATGGTGGCATTCTGTCCTCAGCTGTGCATCTCCTTGCTTTGCCAGCCCCAAAATTTTAGCCCTGCAGGCGCAGGCACACCTGGGCATCATAAATCTGTGCACAATCTGGCTTCTTCAGCCCTTGTCCTGGGGGGAAAAACAGCCCCAAAAAAATCCAAGCAGCAGATCTGCCCATGCTGGGAGGGCTGGGAAGGGGCCCCAAACTCCAGTGAGCCACTGGCCACCAGCAGAGGGGTAAAAAAGCCATGGTAGGTCAGTGCCAGGGGCATCACGGGGGTGAAACAGAGATGGCACAGGCACAAGACTGCCAGGATTTGGTTTTTGTGCCTTGTGGATGTTTTGGAGGGGTACAGGCTGAGGAGGGATGCCCAGAGCTGGGCGAGGCAACTCTTGGCAGCACTGACAGCAGTCCCAGAAGGAGCTGATGGCAGAGATGGCCCCACAGCCTGGCCTGGCTCACAGAGCCACGCTGGAACAGAAGTGAAGCTGCATTTGGGCATCCAAGCCCTGCTTGGAGCACTCCAGGTGCTGGGAGAGCAGTGGGAGCCCAGGAGGGCAGAGCCAGCCCCCAGCAGGGTTAGCACAGCCCTGGGGTGGTCCCAAGGCACCTGCAGTGACCCATAAATCACCAACCCCCAGGACCCTGAGCAACCAGGGCATGTCACAGAGTTGCCAAGCCTTGACTACAACACGTGGCTACTTAAAATGGGGTAGTGGCAACTTAGGCAAAGACTGCAAAGCCCCCCAGAAGGCTTGGCAAGAGCCCTGGCAGCTGCTGAGTGATGTGCCCAGGGCCACAGAGCTGGGTGGTGGCAGAGGAGCAGCTGCCAAGAACTCCAGGCTATGCCCAGGGGCCTCTCCCGTGTGGCAGGGCAGAGCAGAGGGCAGAGCAGAAAGCAGGCAGCAGGGTTTGGCTCCCTGGCACCTCCATGGGCAGGCAGCAGGGTTTGGCTCCCTGGCACCTCCATGGGCAGGCAGCAGGGTTTGGCTCCCTGGCACCTCCATGGGCAGGCAGCAGGGTTTGGCTCCCTGGCACCTCCATGGGCGTGGGAGGCCGCAGCTGAAGGAGTTTTGCAGCACCATCAGATAGCTGGAACACAGCAGTGCCATAAACAGCCCTTATCTCCAGCAGCAGCCCAGGCAGCTATTAAGAGCTGGGAAGGAATCCCAAAAGGAACCAACAGGCATTTGTCAAAATTGGCTTAGAGGAAGCTTAGCAGTCCCACCTGACCAGGGTGGCCAGTGATCCCGGCAGTGCCGAGCAGCAGACCTGAGCTGCTCCCCCGGAGGAGCAGAGGGAGGCCCCTTTGTTATCAGGCATCCTGCAGGCTCGGAAAGGATCAGTCCCTATTGTTTCCCACCTAGGCAGCGCCAGCTCCGCTCCCCCGGGAGGGGGCTCGCTCCTGCCCCAGGTGTGGCTCGGGCAGAGGGCATCTGGAAAGTTTCCTCGCCTCTGACACAGCCCAACAGAGCTGGAATCACCTGTTCTGTTGCCTCGCAGCGTGCCAAGGCATTTTTCACGGTGTTTTGCTCGGGAACCACCCCAAGCCCTCGGATTGAGAAACCTCAGCACGCCAGTGCAATGGAGAAGTTGCTGCTCTGCTATTCTGTGCCTGGGGGAGGGCTCCGCTCCTCACACAGCTCCAGGACCCACGGGAGGGGCAGGGGGGCTTTCCTGGAGAGGTTAGGCCAGGGGGAAGCCCCTCAGGTAGCCATCAGCATCAACTCTTTTACCAGGGACTTGCTGCTTTTAGAGACAGGGATCAAAGCCGTGCCAGCGAGGTGGGCACAGCTGTCACACAGCACGTCAGGAAGGAAAAAAAAATTGATTATGACTTGCTCGGCCCTGATCAATCTTCCCAGACTTTCCAGCAAAGCACAGAATCCAAAGTGAGCAGCCTGGTGCTAGTTCTCATCTTATGCAGCACATTTCCGAGCTCTGCTTCTTTAGAAATTCATCCACAGCGCATGAGTGCCTCCGTCCCTGTCTCTCGCACAATAGCAACACCCACATCGCCAGCTGCAGAAGGTTTGGGGTTTTGTTTTTTCAGGGTTGCACCTGTGCTTCGCTCAGGTTTCTGGGTCCCTCCTCACCCTTCTCCTCCTCCCCTCACATCCATTTCTGCCCAGGCAGAGGCAGCAGCAAGTGAGGCTGTGCCTGTCAGAGCGCTCCTGGCTGCCTCTCACCATGTTGCGTATCGACATTTCAGTCGATGCTCTGCCCTCCAAAACCCCAGAAATCCAAGCCAAGAAAAGTACTCCGTGGAGATAAGCACCAGGGCTCAGCCCACATCAAACACAGCCGAGCCAGAGCCTGTCAGAACGCAGGCGAGCAAAAGGCAGGCAGGAAAATAACCCAAAATCCATCCCACCAGGCTTGTCAGCAATGCTATGACATTTTCTTTCCAATTCCTCCGAGCCAGCTCGGTGCGGTATCAGCCCCATTCCCTCAGCCAAGGCGAGAGGACGCCGTACTCACTGCTAGTGCTCATCCTGCCGCTCCTCGCCCGTCCTTCTCATCCAACAAAGGGGCGAAGATGCTCTTTAAATCCGCTTCTCCTGCCGCTCCCCGGCCGCGGGAGGAGGCTGCCGCTCTCCTCCTCCCAGGAGAATATTCCCGTGCGATCCGCCGCCTAACGCATCCCACGGCGGCTGTCCCCGGCGCCGTCCCCGCGGCCGGCAGATGCCAAGGTCACGGCTGGCGGGGAGGGGACGCGGGGGGCGGCCGGGACCGGCCCGGGGGAGGGGACGGGCCCGGGGGAGGGTCCCGGCGGAGCGGCGGGGGCCGGCCGGAGCTCGGCCATGCACTGCGGAGCGCGGCCGCGGCCGCCCGCTTATAGCGGCTGGGAGCGGCGGCGGGGCCGCGCAGCACCGGCACCGCCCCGGCACCGCCCCGGCACGGCCCCGGCACCGCCCCGGCACCGCCCCGGCCCGGCGGCACCCGCGGGCAGCGAGCGGCCCGGGTGACACGGGCGGGGCCGGGCAGACACGGATCCCCGCACGGACCCGGAGGCGGCTGAAGGATGCTCAGCCTTGGCAGTGCCCGATGCCCTCTTCTGCCCACTGCCCCGCCCCGCCCTGCCCTGCCCTGGCTGCAGTCCTGCCCACTGCCCCGCCCTGCCCTCAGTTCTGCCCACAGCCCAGCCCTGCCTACTGCCCTGCCCTGCCCTGCCCCGCCCTGCCCTGCCCTTCCAGCTGCCCCGTTTTCACCCCCTGCCCTGCCTTCAGCCCTGCCTGCAGCCCCTGAGCCCCCTGGCTGGTCCCTCCTTGCCACAGGGCTCCTGCCCAGCTCTGGGTGCCAATGCTGCCTGCCCTGCACTGTTTGCTCTCCAGCTGAGCATCCCAGAAATGCTGTCCCAGGACAGAGGGATGCAGTTTATGCAGTTAACTGGATTTCCTCCCATGCCAAGGTTCCCTCCTGCAGCTGTCCAGGCTGGCACCCCCGGCTCTCCTGGCAGCCTGGGCATCTGTCCCACGCCAGGATGGAGAAGGGAGCTGCGGGTGTCTGCACGGCTGTGGGACAGAGAGGGGCCCTTCCCTCGGGATGAGAGCAGCCTCCCCTGCTGGCAGCACCTCAGGATCCCTTCAGGGGCTCCAAAGCCCTGAGCCCCTTGTTTTGCGGCTGAAATGCTCTCAGTCAGAACAGAGCCATGCCCTGGGTGCCCACGGAGCCAGGGCTGTGCCCCCTGCCCACACAGCCCTCAGGAAGCCGTGCTGCCCTCCCGAGCCGTGATCCTTGCTGTGATTGCAGGATCTGAGCTGCAGCCCTGCCACTAATGAGAGAGGTTTGTCATGCAGCGTGGCAGGCGCTGCTGGGGCTGCAGAGCTGCTCAGAGAGCCCCTCTGCCTTCCCTCCCTCTCGCTGCTTTCTCTGCACAGATGCTGGCGGTGACGTGACAAGACAGGTAGCAGGGAGCCGTGCTGGTGCTGCCAGCTCTCTGCAAGCCCTGCTGCCCGTCCCCTTCGGCTGTCCCCTCCCCTGAGGTGTCAGGGAAGAGCAGGACGAGCAGTGGGAGTGGGAGGCGGGAGGTTCCTGCAGGGCTGGGGGGAACGGAGCTGCTGATACAGGAAAGATTGAGAGGCACTGTTTACAGGAGCATGTAGTGACAGGACAAGAGGGAGTGGCTTTAGGGGAGGTTTAGATTAGATATTGGAAGAAATTCCTCCCTGTGAGGGTGGGGAGGCCCTGGCACAGGGTGCCCACAGAAGCTGTGGCTGTCCCATCCCTGGCAGTGTCCTAGGCCAGGCTGGATGGAGCTCAGAGCCACCTGGGCTAAGGGAAGGTGTCCTTGGCCATGGATGATCTTTAAGATCCCTTCCAGCCCAGGCCATTCTATAATTCTGTGGTGATTCTATGGCACAGCACGGTGGGATGGCTCAAGCTGCACTGAGTTTGGCCTTCTGTAAAGTTTCCTGTGCCTGATAGTGTCCAGGTGTGCCCTCCTCAGGGAAGGTCCCCCTCCCAGCCAGACTGTCATGAATGGTGTCAATGACCCCCATCTGAGGAGTCAATAAAGCAGCCAGGACATGAGCTGGTTCCCCACGGTTCAGCAGCTAATTGAGCTTCTTCTGCTGACCTGGTTTCCAAATCTTGTTAACTTGCTGCCTTTAGAACAACTTGAAATCTCCAGCACAGACAGGCTGGGTTTGCAGAGGGCTGCACAGGAGGATGGGGGGCTCTTCTGGAGCTCAGGGGGCACCGGTGCAGAACCTCTGCCCTTGCATCCCCTCCCCAGCTGGGTGGTGCCAGAGGTGCTCTGTGGGGAATGGGAGTGGGCACTGCCAGCTGGGCAGGGTGCCAGGTGCTCCCTGCAGTGGGGTCTGTGAGTTTTGGTGCTGGAGAGGTGGCAGCAAGGAGCTGTGACCCTGGTCACCTCCCCAGCTCAGCCAGCAGCTCCTGGGCGCTGCTCCGAGCCCCTCACCACCAGCGCCGTCCCAGGGCGTTTTGGAAATCCCATTTCCTTTCCTTTGTCTGAGGGAACTGCCTGCGAAAGCTGCCGTGAGAGGATGTTCGGGATGCCTGAGACGGGAGTCAGAGAGGAGGAAATGTCAGGATGTTAAGGCAGCCTCCTTTCATCCCTTTGTGTCTGTGCACTGCAACATGAATTTTCACAGCAATTATTGGATGTGTTTTTCCCACAAGGCTCCTGCTCCGTTCAGCACCTGCAGGTCCCACAGAGCTCAGGCTGTGCAGAGGAAGGGGAACCCTGCACCCTCCAGTGAGAAGGGACAAGCTGCTGGTTGCACCTGGAACCACCGAGAACTGGGCTCAAACACACCCCGTGCCACACCTGCACCGGGAATGGTGAGAAATCAGGCTCAGGAGCTCTCCATGTGTATCTGCCGTGTTTCCATGCAAGGAAACACGGCAGATACATATGTTTCCATGTTTCCGTGCTCAGCTGCTGTCCCTGGGAGGGGATTTTGGTCCCCAGGGCTGGAGGGGCAGCCCCTAGGGAAGGGGATCCCTCCTCCCTGCCCTGAAACTCGGGGACAGATGAGGAACGGTGAGGCTGCAAGGGGAATTTCGGATAGCAGGTCCCAGAGCTGGGAGAGACAGTCAGGAGAGTAAAAAGGTCACAGGAACCCCCTGTCCTGGAGGCACAGGGGATGGTCCATAGAGCCTCTGGCGTTTCTGGTTCATTCGGAGCCGGAGCATCCCTTCCAGCGCACCTGGACACCGCCCACACATCCGTGCTTGCAGCACCAGCTCCCAGCGCTCTCCCCGCGCTTTCCCAGCCCCTTCCCTTCCACTGGAAGTCATTTGGGTGCACAGCCTTTGCTGCCGGGCTCCGAGAATCCCCGGCGGGCTGGAAATGCCTCTGCCGGGGATGGCAGCTGCAGCACCCATGTGTCCGTCTGTCCCTGCGGCACCAGCTGGCTGAACACGGCCCTGGCAGCCCCAGCTCCCGGCTCAGCTCCTGCCCAGCGCTGCCAGCGCAGCCTCTCCCGTCCCCAGGAAGCTCCGAGTGCAAAGAGCAGCGGGAATGCCTGGGGACAGCCCCACGTCCCGCACGGAGCAGCGGGCAGGCTGCACCGAGGCACGGCTGACTCATCACAAGCTGGTGACATTTTCCAAAAAAAGCCTCTAAGTCCAGGGCTGTGATGTTCCCAAAAGGCAGCAGAGGAGCCTAAGGGGGCTGGAGACCCCATTCCACCACGGCACATGGGCTGTGGCATGGCGTGGAGGAAATTCTGCCTCGCTGGGCAGTTCCCATCCATTTTCATTGTCCCTGGGTCCCCTGGGGGGTGGCATCTGGCTGGGGTAGGGTCAGGGGTGGGCAGATGCTGCTGCCCACTGCCCCAGTGCAAAGCCAGGCACTCCTAGTGATGGCAGAATTATTTCCCATGTGATGGAGATGAACATTTTAATTTGTGAGTCCCTGGACCACAGAGCAACTGGGAGCAGAGGCAGTGAACTGGGCAGTGGGACCCTGGTGCCTCGTCCAGCAGAGGTCTCCTCTCTTCCTCCTCATCCTCCTCCTCCTCCTCATCCTCCTCACAGCCACCACCAAGGCATTTGCCAGTGGTTTGGCTTCCTTCCAGTTTCCCCAGCAGCCCTTCCCAGCAATTCCCCACATCAGCAGGAGGAGACACAGCCTGGCAGAGGCAGATGTTCCCCGGGCTGCCTGCATTAAAGTGATAATCAAATGATAGATTATTTTCCAGCAAACTCTCATTTTCAGGCATTAATTTTAGTGCTGTGCAAAGAGAGGCAGTGAAAAGAGCACCCAGGCAGTGGAGGATGGGTGGGATCTGGGTGTGCTCCAGGGAAAGCTGATGCACCACAGCCCATCTGTACCTGCAGCCATCCTGCAAAGCCACTAAGGGAGGGCTCCATCCTCTGGCTCCTGCATCCTCCTTCCTTCTTACCCTCACCAAGGCTGCCTCTGGGTCAAATGCTCCAAATATTCCCAAACCAGCAGCAGGTGAGTCAAGGCGAGTCCTGCAGAAGCTCTGAACCTCAGGAATGTTCACATTCCCTCCTCCAAGACCTGGGCAGCAGGAGAGGAGAGGTGCTGCATGGCCTGCACTGATGCAGGAGTGATGGCAAAGGCCTAAGGGCATTAAAAGTCAGTGTTTTTCCTAAAACCTGCAAATCTTTCCCCCTGGAGAGCTCTGGAAAAGGAGGAGCCATTTTTGTGTTACGCAGCAGGGCTGGGGCTCCCAGGCTCTGTCGGGAATTATTGCCTGAGCTGAGGCTGCTTCATTTCCCTGTCACACCCTGTGTGTGACACACAGGGACCCTTTGTGGGCACAGCCACCCCAGCTGGCAGCTCCTGCCTGGCACAGGGAGCTCGCTTCCAGCTGCAGCCTGAGGTCCCTGCCCTGCTTTCACCCCACTGGAGGGCAAGGGAAGTTGGGATTCGTTTCAGTTTTCTCTTTGAAGTTGTCCTGGAGCATTGAGAGTTGCTGGCAGAAGGAATTTGTCCCCTTGGGCTGGGATCAGGAGATGTTCATGGACAGCCTTGCCCAGCATGGACCACCTGTGGGAAGGCCAGCTCTGGGATCTGTGCACTCCTGGAATTTCTCCAACCTTCCCAGAGCTCCTCAGGGAGCACCCCCTGCTCAGAAGGACCTGGGAAATGTTGCTGCTTTCTTATTGCTGCAGTGGGATTGTCACAATAATTGAGTTTTCCTTTTCTTCCTCAGATTTTTCCATGGGAAAAACAGGAATCAGGGTGATTCTGGGGGAATTTAGGGCACCTCCAGGGCCTGGAGCTCAGGCCAGGTCTCCAGATCCTCAGGGGGAGGCCAAATGCTGTAATTAAGGAGAGCTAATTTCTTTTTCCACTTCTGAGCTGCAGAATGGCTCGCCCCAGGTAAGCAGCAGGTTATCTCTTTTCTAGGAAATCTCACTTTTTTTTTTTTTTTTTTTTTTGTTCCCCAGTCTAAAAATGGAATGCAGACCCTGAAAATAAATTCCCAGAGAACACCACTGTGCAAACATCCCAGGCTTTGATTCAAAGTGTTTGGATTAATTAGCTTAAACTGAAAGCTTTCATTCTGATTTCAGCCTCTGCTTTATGGACAAAAAATTAAAGCAGCAAAGCTTTGGAAGCTGAAAAATCAAAATGTTCCAGCCTGAAAATATCAAAAAAAAGATGCTGAGCCTCGCTGAGCTGCTTTGTTGCTTTCTAAAAGGAAATGGCATCGAGACCAACACCTTTACAAGAAGCTTGGATCATTAAGCACTTCAAAAAAAAAAACTTAGTTCAGCATAAGCAATTAATTTCTTAATTAGATTTTCTCTTTTTCTTCCAGAGGGAAGTCTAAAAATATTGATTTTTTCCATTTTATCCAAAGATTTCTTTAAATATGATCCCCTCACTGGATGGTTAAGCTAGAGCTTCAGCTGTGGGAATTACATGGGGTGGTTCATTTAAATTCGCTTTGTCATTTTTCCTTCTCCTTGTCCTGTTTATTTCTGTTCCAGTGGCAAAACAGCACCAGGGAAAAAGCAGAGGATAATACAGAAAAGAGAGACTGGAAGGGAAATTGAATATTGAATATTTTGGAAGTCTCATTTTCTAGAGGTGAAACATATTTCCTTTGGAAGCCTCTCAGAGGAGAATGGCCTTGATGTTTGGAGCAGTTTTTCCTCCTGATTTTCAGTCAGCTCCATCCAAAGCAGCACCTGGATGAAGCTCAGCTGGACATTCCCATCAGCATTACCTGACCTGGGCTGTCTAACTCAGGAACCATAAAATCCCTGCTGGAATTGCATGTGGCCTCGCTGACCACTGAGGCACACTCAGCTGGGAGCTCCCAAAATCCCTGGGAGAAGGCTCCAGAGGGTTTTTTTTTCTCTGGAGATGTCCTCCAGGCCCAGGTCCTGTGTCCCTGTTGCTGCTCAGGGTGCTGCTCCCCTGTTTTGGAGCTTCACCTCATTTTTCCAATTCTGCAGCCCCACGGGGCTTGGGGGGTTTTGCCAGCCTGTGGAGCTGCCTGTGCTGGACTGGGACAGCAGAGCTGGGAGAGCAGGGCTGGGGACAGCAGGGCTGGGACAGCAGGGCTGGGGACAGCAGGGCTGGGACAGCAGGGATGGGGACAGCAGGGATGGGGACAGCAGGGCTGGGACAGCAGGGATGGGGACAGCAGGGATGGGGACAGCAGGGATGGGGACAGCAGGGCTGGGACAGCAGGGATGGGGACAGCAGGGCTGGGACAGCAGGGATGGGGACAGCAGGGATGGGGACAGCAGGGCTGGGACAGCAGGGCTGGGACAGCAGGCTGCAATCGCGTTTTCCCCAGGCTGGGATGCAGCGGAGCGGTTCCTGCTGCCATCTAACGGCTCTGACAATGAACACCCAGCAGGGAGGGCCCGGCTGCAGCCAGCGCTGCCATGGGGAGTCCCTGAGCTCTCCCCAGGGCTGCAGGAGGTCACACAGAGCCCAAAACACGGCACGATGTTCCTGAGGAGACACTGGGCATCGGCGAAGGGCAGGGACAGACATTCCTATTGCAAAGTTCAGGACAAGCTCCTTTGGGATGATGCTTCTGGTGCCAGCAGCTCTGCCCTTCCTGGGGCAGGGTGAATGCCCCTCACATCCTGAAATGCACGGATATGGGAATATCCTGAGCTGTCAGGACCTGTGGAATCAGCAGTGCAACTCCTCACCCTGCACAGCCCCAAAATCCCACCCTGGGCATCCCTGGAGCACTGCCAAAACCCTCCTGGAGCTCTGGCAGCCTCAGGGCTGTGCCCATTCCCTGGGGAGCCTGGGCAGTGCCCAGCACCCTGCCTCTGGTCCTCCCTTCCTTCTTCCCATGCCTCATGCATGGCTTCACTTCCCTGGCTGTGTCTGGGACAGTCTGGAGGCTGCCCTGGCTGGTGGCACTGAGCTGCTGCCCTGCAGTGGTGGTGACAGGAGCAGGGAGGGTTCCTGGGATTCCCACCCTAGTGCCAGGGAGGAGACCTCAAACCACAGCTCCTGGTGTGCCCAAGGCTCCAGACCCACATGGATCCATCCAACACACACACACAGCCAGTTTTCCCATTTTCCACTTTCCCAGTTTTGCCATTTTCCAGTTTTGCAGTTTTCCAGGAGGGTTCATTTCCTCCCCTGGCTGAAAACAATGCAAGAGGAGCAGGACTCAGCATTTCTGAACACGAAGCGCTGAGTTCAGCTCAGTTCAGCCCCAGAGCCCTCTTAACCCTTTAGCTGTGGCATGGAGCAGAATTCCCAGGGCATCAGCAGCAGCTTTGGATTGCCTTGTGTTGAGAGAAGTCAGAAAGGGCTTGGAGGTGGAAGAAAATTCCTGAGGGAGGGCAATCCATGAGGAGAACGATCTGAAAGCCAGGCCAGTCTGGCTGCACTCAGGGACTGGCCACACCAGTTTGGCTGTGAAAGCCCTGAGATTTCCGTGTGTCCTCAGCCACGCCTGAACCCCCGCTTCCCCAGTGCCCCAGCTGCCCAAAACACCTGGGAAAATGCTGTCCCAAGGCCAGCCAGCCTTGGGATGGAGGGACAGGAGGGACATGGAGCTCCTGGAGGCAGCTTCTCCAGGTGAGCAGCCCGAGGAGTCCTGGATTCCTGGAGAACCTGGTGGGGGCAGGTGCTTATCGCTGCTCTGTGCCCATTTGCACAGGGTGACAGCAAAGGCAGAGCTCTGGAATGAGGAAATGTCCCCGAGGAATTGTCCCCTGTGCTCCTGCCAGCGGCCCAGCCCTCCCCCACTGGGATTTCAGAGGGAGGGAAGGAAAGCTCTGCTCCATCTCACACCCAAGTGGGTACCAGAGATCAAACCATGAACCAAGAGTTTCTTTGGCCTCAAACAAAACCTTTCATCTTTTTTTGTTTGCTTTTTCCTCCAGCGAAGCCGGCTCGGGGCTGACTTCCTCTGCTTTCAGGTTCAGTGTGAAATAACAAGCTGAAAAGCCACGAGGCTTCGGTTTTGAACCTGCCAAGAAAAGGCCGACTTCAGAAGGAGCAGAAGCGTCGGGAAAGCTCGGTGTTAACTGTTTCATCGCTTCCAAGAGGAAAAACCTCCCCGTGATTCCCTCTGCCGCGGACTTCAGCACAAATACTGCTGGGTCCACAGATCTCTTGTTCTTTGTGCCTGTATTTGCTTTTTGCCAGGGAAGAAGGGGGGGTCGGAGCTGGGATTCCCGAGGGAATGCCTCTCCCGGGATTCTGCTGCTGCACAGCCCCAAGGACTGCCAGCAGCACACAGGTGAGGCCGGGAGAGGCTGCTCCTGCCAGGGAGGGGAGATCTCCGAGCTCGGGACGGGCACACGGTGCCCATGGAGCCTCCCTGGAATTGTTTCCTGCCCAGCCGGGCGAAGGAGGCGCCTGGGAATTGCGGGAGCCGCGGTGCCGTGTTTATAACCCAGCCCTGGGTAACTCATTGACCTCTGCTGGGAAGCGGAGGTTCCCAGGATGATAAGGAGCTCTTGGAAGGAATTCCTCCCCTCGTGTGAGGGAGTGGCAGCGCTGGGCACGCTCGCAAACACGTCCGCAGCCCTGGCAGCTCCATCCCGGCAGCGCAGCGCTCCCTCGGGGCTCGGAGAGGCTGGAATTGGATGCGGGAGCTCTCCGGGAGGGAAGCGGAGCTGGGAGCAGGTCAGTGGAGCCGCTGTGTGTCCCCGGGACTGTCCCCTGCCCTTTGGCCCAGCTGGGCAAACCCAGCCGGGTGCTGGTGCCGGTGGCTGGAGCGATCCAGCACCTCTGGAATTCCCAGCTGGAGTGCGGAGTTGGGGGCTTTGGCACTGCCTGGTCCGGGGCTCAGGGATGGGCACGGAGGGAGGGACAGGAGGGTTTGGGTCGTGTGGGAACCGATGGGAGAAATGGGTTTGGGAAAGGGGGTTTGGTGCCAGGGCTGGGTGTCAGCCCTGCAGAGCTCTGGGGTTTGTGGCAGCTCTGTCCCCAAGCCGAGGGTGCCTGCAGAGCCACTCTCACCCATTCCTGCAGGGCAGGGGAGCGTGGTTGGCACTGGGATTGCAGAGCAGAGCCCCTGGAGAGCAGGCACAGGCAGAGAACCCCCTCTGGAACAGGCTGAGATCCCAGGGAATATTCCAAACTTATCCCTGGCTTTTCCAGGGAGGCCAGGCTGCAGCAGCAATGGAGGCTCTCCAGGGGAGATCCAGGATTTGTTGGGAAGCAGAAGGGTAGGAAGTGAGTGAAAGGTTTTCAGCTTGCTGGCCAAAAGGCAAATTCCAGCTCAGGTCAAACAGGAGGTGACACCTTTGCTTGTACAGGGATGGATTTTGTTGCTAAGTTGTCAGGTAGACTTAAAAACAAAAAGATATTTCACAACCACAAAGGAAGACATTTGTGTTTAAAAAATTAACCCCCCCATTTTGTTGATTAAAAAAAAAATTACATTCCCCTGTATGGAAGAAATTTATGCTAATTGGTGAGCAGGAACAGCTAAAAGCAAGAACATTATGAGGAAAACAAAAAGCTTTGTCTATAAACACTGCCTTGCTCGAGCTCTGAGCACTTGGACAGCATGGGCCCAAAGCAGCAACACCTCTTGTGTAAAGGTGTGCCTGAATCCATCACAGAATTCCATCTGTGTGCTCTGAGCACAGGCAGGCTGCATTCCCCCTCTGATTCCTGCACCTGGGTCAGTGGGGGAGGTTTTTAGCTGTGCAGCTTCCCAGGGCTGGTGAGCAGGGACCAGGCTCTGCCTTTGCCCAGGGGGAGCAGTGCTGGCCTGGCCCAGCGCTGCCCTTCCTGCAGCCCCACAGCTCTGGGGGCAAAGCCCTGGGGCTCAGCAGGAGGATGGAGGGGGTGCTCCCTTCTCCAGACCAGCCCAGCATTTGGGGATCTGGATGAGGAATCCCCACTCCTGCAGCCTGCTCTGACAGTGTGCCCTGAGCCCCTCTCAGTGCAGCCCTTCCTGCAGAGGGTTGTGTCTGGCTTCCCTTTCATGTGGAAGTTGCCAGCTCCGTGCCAGGTGGGTTCCATCCTGCCATTCCCACAGCCAGGTACTCCTCAGGCTTTCTTTAGGGGCACTGCAGTTGTGCCAGGCATGGGAATCTGTCTGCTGAGAAATTCCCTCTCTGGGGTCATGGAATCATAGAGACCATCAGGTTTGGGCTAAAAACGACTTTAAAGTTTACCTCTGTTGGTGGCAGGAACACCTTCCACTGCACCAGTGTGCTCAGAGCTTCATCCAGCCTGGCCTCAATCACTGCCTGGATTAATTATTCCCTGGAGTAGTTCAAGTATTCTCTTGAACTCTGGAGAAGTTCAAGGCACTGCCAGGGCCTGGGATGCAGTCTGGGAGAGCCAGCAATGCTCCTGGAGCACCCCCAGCACACAAATCCCTGCAGTGGTGGCTCTGCCTGATTGCTGGAGTAAAAACCCATCCTTAAAACCTCTCCCAGCCTGCAAGTTCTCTCCCCAAACCCCTTTGGGGTTTATTTTGCAGGGGCTGTGTTGCCGTTGCCCAAAGATGCTCTGCAGACCCCCCCCAGCCCAGTGAGCCCTCCAGCCACCCCAAATCCCCACCCTGAGGGCTGGGGGAGCTCTGAGGATGTGAGTGAGGAGGCAATGAGGCTCACCCTCATCCTGGGATGCCCAAGGGATCCTGCAGGGCAGCCAGCCCTTTCCTGCTGCTGTTGGATGTGGGGCTTGGACAGCGCTGCCCCCGGGGTGCCTGCAGTGCCTGGGCTGCAGAACTCACCTGGATGCAGCTGGCAGAGATGCCCGTGGTGCTGCCAGCTGCCCCCATGGTGACACAGGAGAAGCATCGGGCAGGGAGGAGGTGCAGGATCACAGCCAGCCCCGGATGGAGGAGGCTGGATGGGCCCCAGCTGGACATCCCTGCAGGTGAGGAACAGCTCTGCCTCTGCAGCCGGGGGAGATCAGCTGGGAGCTGGGGCAGGCTTGGCAGAGCGAGAGGAGGAATGGCAGGAATGTGCCATGTGGGATGGGCACTGCCCTCCTGGAGGCAGAGTGCAGCAAAGGAGGCTCAGGGGGCCCGTGTGGCTCTGCACAGCTCCCTGCCAGGAGGGGACAGCCAGGGGGTTGCTTCCAGGGAACAGGGACAGGAGGAGAGGAAGTGGTCCCAAACTGCACCAGGGAGGGTTTGGGTTTGGTATCAGGGAGAATTTCTCCATGGAAAGGCTTGGCAAGCACTGGCACAGCCCATCCAGGACATGGTGGAGTCCCCATTTAAGAGACATAGACGTGGCACCTAGGGACACGGTTTAGTGGTGCCCTTGGCAGGTGTGTGGCCAGACCTGATGCCCTTAAGGCCTTTCAAAGCTAACTGCTACAGTGACTCCCTCCCAAGCCCTCCCCTGAGCCCGTGCCCGCCACCCCCGCCGTGGCAGTGCCCGCTCAAAGGGGACATTGTGCATTGTGGCCGTGCCCAGCCGCGGTGCCGGGCGGGCAGCGAGCAGCCCTGCCCCTGCCAGCCCTCTGCCAGCCCACTGCTGGTGTCACTGCACACATGGGCTGCTGCCTGGGAACCCCCTGGCACCAGGACCTGGCGCTGGGATGCACAGGTAAGGTGCCCGTGGGGCTGCAGAGCTCCTTCCATGGGCTGGGAGCCTTGGGGACACCCTGGCACTGAGCACTGGCACCTCTGGCCATTTCCTCTGGGATGGCTCCTGGCACTCTCTCCTCTTGGACTGGGGCGTTAGGGAGTGTAGGGTGTTTGGCCAGGGAGGGGACAGGGTGACTCTGGGGCTGGTTTATTCCCATGCTGTTGGTGTTTCCCCTCCCTGCCCAGGTGCCCTCTAAGCACAGCCTGTGGGGTGCTGGCATACCCCAGGGCACCATTCCTGTTCCAGGGTGTCCCAGTGAGCTGGAGGAGGGACATGGCTCAGGGCCAGCCATGTGTGGCCCGGCAGAGCCAGGGCCAGGAGGTGCCCTGAGCACCCAGCCCTGGAGCCAGGAGTGCAGCCCTGAGCGCTGGGACCTGGCTGGGGCTGTTTGCTGCCCACTGGTACAAAATATTTTGGCACTGAGGAGGTCAGTGAGTCACTGGCACGGCTGGGAACAACTCCCCAGCTGCAGTTTCAATTGGTCTCTTGAAAAAAAAGCTCCCAGTTCCCTTTCTGAGCCTGGCTCAAATGAAAATAAACACTGAACCCGTGAGAGCAACCAGAGCGAGCCCTGGCTCCGGGGACCCATGGACGGGCTGTGCCCTGCTGCTGGCAGAGGTGGCACGAGCAGTGTCCCACCTGCCACCTCCTGTGGCACATCCCAGGGACACCTCTCAGGCTGGGAGAATCCTGCCAGGGATGCGGACGCCTCTGCCCCCCCTCCGTGTTCCCCAGGTGAGGAGTGTGAGTCCTGCTGGCCCCGCCCTCCCGAGCTCCTGCCCCACGGGGACCGCCTGCACCGCCGGGGACAATGGTGGAGGGACACGAGCACGGCACCAGGGACACATCCCCAGGACATGGCATCAGGTACCCAACCCCAGGGCATGGCACCAGGTACCCATCCCCAGGGAATGGCACCAGGGACCCATCCCCATCCCCAGGGAATGGCACCAGGTACACATCCCCAGGCTCTGTGGGCACAGAGAGGGGAGGAGGGCAGTGAGGAGTGCAGCAATGGCAGGAGCCAGCTCAGATTTAGTTCTGCCTCTGCCTCCCTTCACTTCCCCTTCTCCATTTCCTCATGTGGAGGGGACGGAGCTGCCACATGAAATGTTGAGACTTTGTTCACTGTAGACCCTTTTCTTTCAAAGCAAAACTTATTCATGGCCTGTCCACCCTTGGACTGTCTTTTATACTTGCTAGCTCTACATGAGAATTCTATTTCTTTAAATAAGAATTCTATTTCTGCATGCAAACACCAGTTAATTTGAGTGGCTGGCAAAGCTGGCTCAGTGAAAAGAACTGTAGAGCAGAGTTCTGGTCAAAGAAATGACTTTAAAAAGCTGCTGCACATTCCAGCTCCACATCTCCAGGTACATGTTTATCTTACAAATCCTGTCTGATTACTGACAAAAATTGGGGTTTAATCTGGTTATCCCTCCACTGCCAATGCAGCTGTGGAAGAGCAGGGCTGGAGTTGTGTGTGCCTCAGCTTTCATTAACATAATTAGCAGCTCACATAGCAGGCCCTGAATCCTTTATGGCAATGGCTGATGATGTGTGAAGCAGGGAGAATGCTGCTTGCATTTTGGATACCCAGCAGAGCAAGCAAGGGAGAAAATCTAATTTTGATTTTCAAATTTTTGAAACAAGAGTTTTGCAAGGCCTTGGCTCTCCTGTGCTGGGGAGTTGAGGCCTCCTCCAAAAAAATCTCTATTGGGGATTCACTCTTTTAACAGATCTGCTCATCTGAGGCTCTGGCCAGGAGAAAGGAGGGGAATCCCCTCACTCCAGAGCCACTCCAGCACTGGGAAAAAAGCCCAACATCAAGGGAATGAGGGAGTTAGACCCCATCAATCCCGTGGATCTCTCAAACATTGAGCATGACTTCAGGGTGGTTCCAGAGTCACACAGCCAGATGTGCAGGGCTGTGCTCCCATGAGCTCTCAGCTGAGGCAGGACATCCCAGAGCTCTGGCACAGCATTTCCCAGCAGCTCTGCTCTTCCCCTCCTCTCCAGGCAAGGCTGGGCTGACAGGGCAGAGCAGCCCCGCTCCCGAGGCAGGACACGGCTCCCCAGAGCCCCCGGTGGTGCTGCTGGCTCTCAGGGACAGCTTTCCCCCAGGTAAGGAGCTCCTGGGCACCTCACAGATTTCCTGGCTCCCCACAGAGCCTCGGGTCTCACCTTGGTGCCTGAGGGACGAGGACAGGCTGGGCTTGTGCTGTGTGAGCATCACAGCCAGGCTGGATGTGCAAACCCAGGGACCAAGGGAATATTTCTCTGTCTGCTCTGGGGTGCCCTGACCCCCAGAGGAGCACTGACTGTGACCCTCATTCATGGAGAAAGTTTCCCAGACTTCAAGATAGACTGGAACCCACAAAAGTGTGAAATAGATTATAGAGAGAGTCAGGTGTGTCACTGGGTGAGAAATTGAGGGTTTGGGATTTTTAGTGTGCTGTGGGTGGAAGCAAGATGGAGGGCACAGGGTGTTGTCCTGGGCTTCTTCATGCTTCTTCTTCCTCCTTCTCCATGGGTTTGGGTGGCATTTTGTAATTTGGGAGGCATTTTGTAATGGGGGCTCTGTGGGATCAGTTATTGGGTTAAAAGGGAAAACAATCCAGGGGTCAGTTCTTCATTGGAGATTTTAGTCTTAAAAGCCCTTGTACCAAGAGACTGTTGGGCATTTTGTGCCCTCTAATGAAAGGCTGCAGAGCTCCCAGCAGTGAGACTGTTTTACAGATAAATAATAAACACCTGAGTCCCAATGTGAACTGCTGCCTCAAGTGCCTTCAATCCAGCCCCAGAGAAACCCACAGCTGGAGGCTCTGGTGGCCCTGGCAGGGTGGCAGGGGTGGCTCT
Source organism: Serinus canaria (assembly GCF_022539315.1). NCBI lineage: Eukaryota > Metazoa > Chordata > Aves > Passeriformes > Fringillidae > Serinus > Serinus canaria. Next base: position 16,497,209 of record NC_066327.1, on the reverse strand, counting down.
GGGTGCCACAGAGCTCCTCCTCCCCTTCCATCCTCCTCTTTTCCCTTCCAAGAGCTCTCGCTCTCCTTCTCCGTGGAGAGCCGCTCCTGCCGGCGCCGCAATGCCCAGCTCCAGGAGGCTGCCAGGAGGAAGCTCTGGGCTCTGGAGAGCGATGACAGAAGTGTCTGTGCCCTCTTCAAGGTACAAACCCCGTGCCAGCATGCTGGCATGCTCCTGGAATGGTGGGAGGTGTGCTGGGGTGCCAAACCCAGCTGAGGAGTTCCTCCAAGGTCACTGCAGGGGGCTCTGGAGGGGACTGGAATGATGGGGAAGATGAACTGATGGCAAGTGAGAGGCAAAGCTGAGCCTTGTGTTGTTTTGGGGCATCTGAGCCTAAATAGGAATTCACAGGGCTGGGATCACCAAATCCATGTCCCTGCTGGAGAGGACAGCTCTGGACGGGCACAGAGTTCTCAGGCTGGGTTTTATATAAACAAATCCCAGCTGCAGAGAGAATGCCTGGATTGAACTCTCCTTCCCTGCTGGATTTCGAGGCTCCAGGAGTGTCCCTTGATGCTGCTTTGTCTCCCCTGTGCAGGAGCTGTCAGCCAGGCTGGTCTGCACACAGGCACACGAGGATCGTTTCCTCCTCACCTTCAAAACCCTGGAGGAAGTCTGGAAGTTTTCCACCTATCTGACTTTAGGTAATGTTTCCAAGGTCTAAACAGACAGTGTGAGGAGGGTTTTTGGAGAAGGCATTGCCTGACACTACAGAACTGCAATGTTCAGGTTGGGCAGTGAGAAATGAATTAGAAAACTTTGCAATCCGTTGTTTTTGAAATCTCTGTTTGGATCAGTGAGAATCGGGGGATTCCTTTTGGGAAATTTTGGAGACAAAATTAGAAGCTTTTGCCTGACATTTGGAAATCCCCAAGACCCTTCCTGCTGCTCAGAGAAGGAGGTGCTGATCCTGATGCCCCTCCTGGCTTCTCAGGGTACGTGGGGACCTGCCTGGAGCAGCTGCTCTTTGCCCAGGAGTTCTGGCTGGACTGTGCCCTGGTGGAGGACACAGAGCTCAGGGTCACCGTGGATGAGGAGCACCTGGCCACCATCTACATGGATCTGCTCCTCCAGGAAGGTGTGATGGGAATGCACATGGGGGAATTCCTGGAACTCCTCCAGCAGGGCTGTGCTGGAGCCCCTTGGTGCACTGATCCCACCTCTGACTCTCTCTCTGCAGGGAACTTTTTCTGCAGGGCAGTGCCTGGCATCTGCAGGTTGGAGCAGGAGGGAGAGGAGGGTCTGCAGCTCTGCAGGAACGAGCTGATCCATGTGAAGAGTGCTGGACAGGATTCCAAATGGGAAGGGATGTCCCTGCTGACGGGGCAGCGAGGCGTGGTGCCCGTGACTGCTCTGGAGCCAATACCTCACCCCTTTTACCAGTAAGTGGTGAATGAAAGAGCTCAAAGCAGGATTCTTTCCTGATCCTGGTGCATGACTGGCACCAAGGCTGGCTGGGAAACTCCTCCTGCCCCTGGCAAATGGCAAGAGCCTCACAATTCCATGAGGATATTTCCAGGAGGATCCACATTAGGCATAAAGACTGGAATCGATGCATTCTCTGTCAATGGGACACAACAAGGACATGCTCCTACTTCAGATGTGGTTTTTGTAAGCTATTGATTGAGGTCATACATGAGGTTATCTCTGATTAACAGATGAAGAAGTGGCTGAAAAAATTCAGGCAATGCCAGCCAAAGTGGGACTTAACATTTGCCACCTGGCTGAGCCTTTTACTTGGAGAAACCTTTCCTAAAGATGGCAGATTTATCCTGCTCCTCCCCTGTGGTGTGACACCATCCCTGGGCTGGCCTGAGCTCAGGGGTGCTCACGAGGACCACTGAGGTCCCTTTTGTCTTGCAGGTGGTTCCTGAGGAGTTATGCTGTGAGCTTTGGCCTCTCCCAGGAGATCAGTGGGACGAGCTCTCGGGCCATTGGTGAGTGACTCCTGGGCAAGGCACTGTCCCAGGCTGGGCACAGAACTTGGGTTTGACCACAAATGGCCCCAATCCATCTGTTCTTCTGGGACTGACCCCACCACAGGGGCTCTGAGGGAATGCTGCATCTCTGGACTCTCTGGAATGCAGATCAGAACTGTGACTTTGTCATGTAGGGATGGATATTTGCACTGCTCAGGATTTCACTCCTGGCAGAGATGAGATAGGACAGTGTCTGTGAAAATCCATATTTCCAGTCACTTTCCAGGCTGCAGCTCGAGAGGGGTGGGAGTGTATCCATCCCTCTTTTATTTTGTATTATAACCCTCTTCTCAAGGAGAAATGGCATAGAGCTGGGCCCAAGATCACAGCAAATCTTAGGGGAGAGATGGGCAGCCCTCTGCAGCTGGAATCATGGCCTCTCCTTGCCCAGGTCTCTTCCAGTGAGGAGGTTTTAGCAGGGATCCCACTGAAATTCCCTTTTTTGTCTTGGTTTTCCAGTCAGAGGCAGGTGCATCGCCACCAAGGACCACAGAGGAGCAGCGTGGGATGAACTGAGCTTTTCCAAAGGAGACCCCATAGAAATCATTGGATTCTTCATCCCTGGGCTGCCCTGGTTTGTGGGCAAATCCCTCAGCACCAGGAGCATTGGCTTCGTTCCCACCCGACACGTAAATCCCGAGGCTTGCGAACCTCTGTGAGTTTATTTAAATTAAATTCTGGAGAAAAGGGAGGGGAGGCTCCAAATCCCACCTCAAGGCTGTGTGGGAGCCTAGGGCAGGTGATTCCCTTTGCAGGACCTTTACAGAGGGTGGGTTTGAGGTGTGAGCAGAAGCTTTGGCCAGGCTCTGCTGCAGCCCAGACAAAGAAATTGCATTTCTCCTGCCTCAGGTGGTTCTTGGAGAGGAACAGATACAGCCCTGGGCTAATCTGGCTTCCTGCAAGGTGGCTTCCCAGTTTGTCCTAGAAATGTCTTCAGTTTGTAGCTCTGAGGGGCTGGGAGCCTGGCAAAGATGGGGAGAGCATTCCCTGCCCAGGAAACAAATCCTGCTCTCCTTCCTCCTGCCCTGGGTGTGGAGGCCACTGGCACAGAGCAGAATTCCACACCCTCCCAAGGACCCAGTGAGAGCTGTCCAGGGAGGGAAGGTGGTAAATCCCACCCTGACTCAGCAGCTGTCTCTGGTGGTGGCTTCCATTCAATGCCCATCCCAAAATGCTTTTCCAAGAGTGGGTGTAGGAGGACAAGGTTTTAACCAAGGTCTGCTGGGCTTTCCCCTCTCAGAGTCACTCCAGGTGAGTTGTAGCACTTTCCTCTGACACTGCAGAAGGGACAGAGCAGATCAGGTGGTGTCCTGTGGCTTCTGGATTCCAAACCAGACCAACAGGTCCTTTCCCCTGGTGCCTTTCTGTTCCTTCATGGAGAACCTGATGGGGAAGGTGTCCAGAACCCTGTGTTCATCTGCAACACAACTTCTGTGGTGGAAGAGAAGGGATGGGAAAACTTCCCCTCCCATCCCCTCCCACCCCATCCCACCCCACCCCACAGGCCAGCTGCAGTGTCAGGGGCTGGGCACACACTGACTCTTTTCTCCTGCCCCACCCCAGGGGAAAGGGCTTTGTGTTCCTGAGCGAAGAGGAGAAGTCCCCAGTGCTGCACATCCCCTGCAATGGTGACGAGCAGCACTTTGCCACCCTCCTGGGGGACCTGGCACACACTGACATCACCTCTGTGTACAGGCTGGGTGAGTGTCCCCTCCCCTCATATCCCAGTCCCTGCATCCCCAGGGAGAGCTGGACAGGGCCTGGAGAGCCCCAGGACCATGGGGGTGCAGTGGAGGCAACTTCTGGGGTGGAGGCAGCACAAACCTGTGCTCAGCATGGTGACAGAGGGTGGAGGTGTCCTCAGGAGGTGACCCTGCCATGCTGGAGTCTTTAGGGCCCCTCTCTACTGCCAGGGCAGCTCCTGAGCCGGGATTCACCCTGGCAGATGCTGCTCTTCACTGAGCCTGGCCTGCAGGACCAGGGTTGTGGTTTCTGGGGGTTCTCACTTTCTCTGTTCTGGCTGGGTGGCTTTGGGACTTCAGCTGATTTCTGCACATTGACACTGACCAAGGATTTGGGGGTTTGTTTTCTGTTTGTCTCTTTGTACAGCTGGGTTTGAACCCACAACTGTGTTCCCACAAGTGCTACCAGGTGAGTACGAGGAGGAGACAGAGGGGGAGGCTTTGGTGATGGCTTCTGAGGGTGAATTTGGACAGGAGGAAACATCAGAGAATGGTTTGGGTTGGGAGAAACCTTTAAGGTCATCCTGCCCCACCCTCTGCCACGGTCAGGGACACCTTCCACCATCCCAGGTTTCTCCACGCCCTGTCCAACCTGCCCTTGGACACTTCCAGGGGTGGGGCAGCCACAGGGAAGAATTTCTTCCTGATCCCACTGTGGTTTCCCTGTCCCTTCCAGAGGCTGCTCTTCATGGCAGTAGAGAAATCCAGGTGCTCCAGTCTTGGGAGGAAATCAATGACTGGGCTACCAGCAGCACCTCAGAGCAGTCCAGTCCAGGCAGTGAAACAGGTCCTGCTACACTGGAAGATGTTCTCCTGGAGAAGCTGGATGACTTGGATTATCCCAAATTCTTCATCGACCTCAACGCTGGCCACATGGAGGATGCTGATGTCTTTGACCCCATATTGACCTTCCTCAACCAAGACAGTTTTGTGCCCAGTTTTCAAAGCTTTTATGATCTCAGCTTTTCCTTTCTCCACTCCACTTTTTATGGCTTCTCTGATGAGGATGAACTGGTCCTGTACCTCGAGACTTCCCGGAACTGGGCCAAGAGGACTCGTTCAGTTTGGGCTCAGGTCAGGCTCTGTTTCCTCTTGGGTAAGCTCTGCATCAAAAAAGTCAAGTTCTCCCAGGCCCGGGTGTACTTTGAGGAAGCCATGAGTGTCCTGGACAGGGGCTTTGGGGACCTGCCCTTGCTGGCAGCGTTGCACGGGAGCCTCGCCTCCATCTACCTGAAGCAGAACATGAAGCACAAGTTCTCCTCCCTGCTGGGGAAGACGGTGACCCTGCTCGTGTGCCTGCCTGGCCGCTCCTTCAGCTCGGAGAACGAGCTGGAGCTCCTCACCTACATCCTGAGGGAATCCATTGCCGTGGGCAATGGCACGCTGGAGGCCAGGATCTGCTTCCTCATTGTCAAGCTCTTCCTGCAGCTGGGCAGGACCGAGGAGGTGCTGCCCTTTTTGGAGCATCTCCAGTGTCTCAGCACCACCTGGCTCAGCCCAGGCAGCCACGCTGGGCCCCTGGATGCCGCTGCCACCTTGGGCTACCTCTACGACAAGAAGTGCCTGCCGAACATCGCGCTGGCCTCCGTCAGGTCCTTTGTGCCCAGCAGCACCAAGGGGACACCGACCCCCATCTGGCGAGCCGGCTTCATCCTCCAAAATGCTTCCAAGCTCCTGGGGAGGCAGCAGCTGGACAGGAGCAGCATCCCAGCGGTGGCTTGTCTGTACCTCAAGCAGGCTCTGCAGTTCTGCTGCGAGAGCAGGGCCGTGCCCATGCAGAGGACGCTCTGTGCCATCCTGGCCAGGACCTACCTCCAGCACGGGCTGCTGGATGGGGCCGTTCCCTACGCAGCCAGGGCTGCAGCCCTGGCCAGGCTGCTGGGGGAGGAGGAGGCTTTTGAGTCCTCGCTGTGCCTGGGCTGGCTGTACCTGCTGCAGCAGCGGCCGGGCCCGGCCGGGCAGCTCCTGCGGCAGCTGCGGCGCTGCCTGCGCGGCGCGGCCTGCGAGACCCCGCGCGGCGCCGTGCACAACCTGCTGGCCATGGCCTTCGCCGCCCAGGGCCGCCTCCAGGAGGCCGCAGAGAACTTCCTGAGGGCCCTGCACAAGGCCAAGGAGGCGGGGAGCAGGAGGAACCAGGCCGTGTCCCTGGCTAACCTGGGCCAGCTGAGCCTCTCGTGCGGGGCGGCCCAGCTGGCCGAGCTCTACCTGCTGTGGGCAGTGCGGCTCTACGCCGAGCTCCAGGGCCAGCGAGAGCTGGACACAGAGCTGGCCCAGGTGCTGCTGTGGCTGGCACAGGCCATGGTGGACAGGCAGAGGAGGGAAGATGCCAAACTGTGCTATGAACTGGCGCTGGGGTTTGCCCTGAAGTGGCAAAACCTGAGGAGTGAGTATAGAGGGGAGCCGGGCGGTGTTCGACCCCGCCAGGTCCCCAAACGCTGTCCCCTGAGCTGTCCTTCTCCCTTTCCCTGTGCCACACAGGTCAGCTGCACGTCACAGAGCGTCTGTGCCATTTCTACAGCAGAGTGTGCCCCGACCTACGGGCCTGCATCACCTACCACGAGCACTGGGCGTCCCTGGCACGGCGGCTGCAGGACAGGGAGCTGGAGGCCACGGCCAGGCAGGCCCTCAGCCAGCTCTACCAGGCTCTGGGCACACCTCAGTGAGTGCCTGGGCTGTGGGATCCTGCCAGAGTGCACTGGCTCCTCTGGGGTGTCCCTCGAGCAGGGTGGTGGTGGCTCCATCTGCCCTACAGCTCTGGTTCTGAGATTTATGAGCTGTCACTGTGCTCTGAGAGGGAGCAGCTCAATGTCAACCAGAGCAGGGCAAACAGTTGTCCCAGACAGAGCTGGAGTGTGGCCAAACAGAGTTTGCCAGGACACATCCAGCCTTCAGCAGAGTGACAGGGAATTCATTGCTTCCTTTGGAAGCTTATCCCAATGATTAATCACCACTCCCCAGCAAGAGCAGGCTCCTTATCTGCTCTTTGAGTAACTCTGGTTTCAGCCTCCAGCTGCCAAGGCTGCCCCTCCTATATCTGCTGTGATATTGTCCCCAGGGAGGGCCTAAAGACCCACAGGAGGTGCTTAAAACCAGTATCAGCTCACCTTTAATCCCTGCCTAACACTGTGTGGGACTGGAGAGGAGGGGAGAGGGAGAGGGAGAGGGAGAGGGAGAGGGAGAGGGAGAGGGAGAGGGAGAGGGAGAGGGAGAGGGAGAGGGAGAGGGAGAGGGAGAGGGAGAGGGAGAGGGAGAGGGAGAGGGAGAGGAGGAGGCTGGGACATGTCACAGACCTTGAAGGCAATCAGATCCAAGAGTGGAGAGCCAGTTCCCAGTCCCAGAAGGACAAACGGGCAGGGCTGTCCCCAGCTGGGATGTTCACCTCCCCAGCCAGGTCACGGTGAGTGCAGGGGGAAGGTATTCAGGGAGCAGATGCCTGTCATGTGAACGGTGCTATTTAGGATCACAAAGCACCCCATTGCCTGGGCTCCCAGGACAGCTGGGACCTGCCTGCCAGCAGGAGAGACACCAAGCAAACAAACTGCCCTGGACACTGCTGGCTCTCCCTTCCCCACAGCTGACTCCATGTCCAGCCCTCTGGCTCATGCCTGGCCCTGTGTCCTCCAGTGACCAGGGGCTGAACAGGGGCTTGGACATGTAGCCAGAGATCTCACAAGGGACACACACCAGACAGAGGTGTGGGTTTGGGTGCCAGGTGCTGTCTGGGACATGTAGGTACAAGCATTCCCTGCCTGTGCTGCCATGTGGAGCTGGGAGTGACTTTGGGACTCGGTTTAGGGAGGCAGATTGGGTTTGGAGGTGACCTGGATGAAGGCCTCTTAATCACCAGGGGTGAGGAGCAGCCTGAGTGGGACCACTGGTCCTGAATTGTCCTAAGGTGGCCAAATGCCCATTAAACCCGAGCATTAACACGTGGAGACATCCATGACCCCACCAGGACACCTTGCTCAGAGCTGACCATGTCCTTTCCTCCCCAGCCTTTGGTAACTCCAGCAGGAGAGGGCAGGGGTCAGTGCCACGGGGAGGTGGCCTGGGGACAGCTCTGTGACTCCACTGAGGTGGCTTTTTGCCTGTTTCCATCTCAGGGCTTTGAGACAATCCCTGGACTGCACCAAGCAGAGCCTGAGGATCTTCATTGACCTCCAGGAGGCTGTGAAGGCAGCAGAGGCCTGGCTGCAGGCAGGAAAACTCTATTACCTTCTGCAGGAGGATGAGCTGGTGGAAATGTACTTCCAGGTATGGGGGAGGTGGCTGGAGCTGTGCCATGCATTCCCATCACAGCCTTTTGGGGCTGGGAAACCTGGAAAGGAAAGTTCTGAGCACTGTAAACCTGCTGCTGGAAGGAGGAGCTCTTGCCTTACCCTCAGGCACTGAATTTCCTCTCTTTCTTTCCATCCATTGAGTTTAGAGGATTTTGGGGTGAAAAGAAGTGAGTTCATTGAGTCAGAAAGTGATGTGGGAGTGCCAAAAGAAGCTGGAGGTGCCAAGTGAGCAGTTGCCATTGAAATATCCATAAGTAAGGGATAAGTGCCAGGGAAGTCCTTGGAGTTGGAGACTTCTGGCACCTCTCCATCCCCAGCATAATTTTATCAGCTGAGCTGCAAAGTGGAAGAGCAGCTCCTAAAATTTGAGGTTTATTTAACCACACCAGTGTCTCTGCCTTTCCCAATGTCACTCCAGCCCCTTTTTCCTTCCAGGCAGCCATCCAGACTGCTCTGAAAGGGGACAACTTCTCCTTGGCCATGGACCTTTATGAGAAAGCAGGTGACACCTTCTTCAATGGCAGCCGGAACAGGGCCCGGGCAGTGGAGTTTTACAGGGTATGGAGCCCCCTGAGCATTCTGTCCCTGTGTCCCCACTGTGCTGGCTGAGGGGGCTTTGCCCCAAGGATGGAGGGTGGAGAGGGATGGGGTGATCCCAAGGGTGCCAGAGTAGGAGGCTTGGAGCAAAAAAGGTTTGCAAAAAACCCCAGAGATTATTTGGGACTGGGAATGGGCTCCTTCCATTACAAATCCTGGTGGTGTTAAGTGTGAGCTGGTCACTCCTGGATACACCCAGTCAGAATTCCAGGTACCCAAGAGAGGGCAGGGATGTGAGGCTCAGGCTTTGAGAGCCACGCTCTGGGATTTAAACCTCATTTTCAAGGGATTAAAACCTAAACCTGCAGTGCCCATCCCCGGCCTTGGTCCCTGTCCTGCTGCTCTGTCACCCCTCTCAAGCAGTGCTGATACTCCAGGAACATCCTGAGCTCACCATTCTCTCTCCTTAGGGAGGAGCTGTGCCCTTGGCCAGGAAACTCAAGGCCACCCAGACAGAGCTGAGGCTGTTCAACAAGCTGGCAGAGCTGCAGATCAGCCTGCAGGGCTATGAGAAGGCTCTGGAGTTTGCCACACTGGCAGCCAGGCTCAGCCTCAGGGTCGGTGAGTGATTTACACCCAAAAGTTACTGGCAGTTACTGGCAGTTACTGGGCAGTGGGTGATTTTTTTGGGGGAGCCACTGAATCTTGTGGATGAGAACAAGATCCATGTGAAAAGGGGATCTCCTGCTTTCCTAACACTGCTGGACCTGCTCCTACCCAAAGTCATGACAGCTTTTTAAGGCCACTTCCCCTTTTTTCAGCTGTGTGACAGCAGAGCGTTTTTGTTACCCCAGAGCACAGGAAGTCTGGTGAAAGCACAGGACTCAGCAGTTCCTGTCTGCCCTGCTTCTGCTAAAAACTTCAGCCCTTCCCATTACAGGAATTGTTTGGATGGGCAGAATGCCAGCTTAAGTGTCTGGGATAGGACCAGTCTTGTAACAGCCCCTTCCAGCATCCCAAAAAGTCCCCTGGCTGAATGATACTCCTGGGCCAATCTGTCCAGCTATGGCATCCACCACCCTGCCCATGGCTCTGTTTTCTCTCAGAGGTATCCATGCGCCCAGGCTGCTGAGAAAATGCATCCAGAGTGGCTCAGGGGGCTGGGGATGAATTGAGCTGGATCAGCAAGTTTTCCAGGAGATCCATGGCAGGAGCTGGTTAATTCCACACACCTTTTTCCAGATCCATGGCAGGAGCTGGTTGATCTCAGCCCTCTCTTTCCCAGGGGATCAGCTGCAGGAGCTGGTTGATCCCACCCCAATCTTTCCCAGGGGATCAGCTGCAGGAGCTGGTTGATCCCACCCCAATCTTTCCCAGGGGATCAGCTGCAGGAGCTGGTTGATCCCACCCCAATCTTTCCCAGGGGATCAGCTGCAGGAGCTGGTTGATCCCACCCCAATCTTTCCCAGGGGATCAGCTGCAGGAGCTGGTTGATCCCAGCCCTCTCTTTCCCAGGGGATCAGCTGCAGGAGCTGGTTGCCTTCCACCGCCTGGCCACAGCCTATGACTTGCTGCACATGCATGAGATGGCCGAGGATTGCTACCTGAAGACCCTGGCCATGCGTCCCCCCGTGCTGCAGAGCTCAGCAGAGGCCCTGTACTACTGCAAGGTCTACTGGCACCTGGGCAACCTGGCCCTGCACAAGCTGAAGGTAAGAAAGGAGCCCTCCCGTGGTGCTGTGGCTTGGATTGAGGGCTGAGGGTGGGGGTCCCCTCTGCTTTTGAAGGGGGGAAGGTGATTTGGAAAAAGTGCTGGCACTTAGCACCTTTCCAGTGAAATCAGGTGGCCCTGGGTCCTGCCTGGAACCCAGGCTCTGCCCCAGCTCCCTCCTGCCCTGTGAGCTCCAGGGAAGCCCCTTCCTAACTCCTGTCCTGTGTTTTCTGCTCAGGATGACCAGGATGCAGCCTCCTACTTCCTGCTGGCCCTGGCTGCAGCCGCCGAGCTGGGAGACCAGGAGCTGCAGGCCCTGCTCCATGCCAAGCTGGGTGCCATCCCTGGAGCCCCAGGGGGACCTGAGGGCACCCCAGGCTGTGCCATGGACCGGCCCCGGTGGCTGAGCCAAGGTGGCCACGTGGTGTGACCTGTGTGCCACCCTGGGGATGCCAGTGGAACCATCCAGCAGCACCATGCAGGGTCCATGTGCCCTCCAGGACCGGCCCAGGAGACTCCTGCACCACGTCCTGAGGAGCTGGAAGGGTTTGGGCTCCTCCTCCCAGCACCTGGGACCCTGCCCTTGTTTTCCAGGAGCAGGGCTGTGCCCAGAGCAGAGGTGGCACAGCCAGGGCAGGGTGAGGCCACAGCAGCAGTGCTGGAGCTGGGGGTGCAGCAGGGCTGAGCTCCTGGGGGGCTCAGGAATGCCCTGCCCAGGATGGGGACTGGGGAGTGCTGCCATGTGCCTGTCCCCACAGCTGCCCCACACCTTGGAGCAGCTCAGCCGGACCCAAACGTGTTTGGAATAGCAGCTCCTTTATTTACAGCTGGTTTTTATCCTCATCTGCTCCACGAGGTGTGTGGTGACATCTCTGCCAAGCCCCTCTCCTGTAAAAAGCACCACCAAAGCTTTTGGCAGTGAGGGACAGAATTAGGGAAGCCAGGAGGAATAAAGGGGCTGGTCCAGCCTCATCTGGGGGCAGAAAAAACTGGGTCCACCCTGACCCCAGTCCTGCCCCCCAACCTCCGGCTCCAGAGCAGGAGCACAGGAACGGGGAGCTGCTGGAGTCCCCATCCCTGGAGCTTTAAAACGTGGATGTGGCATTTGGGGACAGGGTTTAGTACTGGGGGAATGGTCGGGCTCGATGACCTTCGAGGGATTTCCCGACCTTAGAGGGATTTCCCAGCCCGAGCGGCTCTCCCGGGCACAGGAGGATGCTCAGCTCTGCTGCTCAGCCCGGCTCGCCAGCAGAGAGCAATAAATGCCCATTTTTGCAGCGGGAGCGGCTTCCCTGCAAAGCCCGAGCCCGGCTCTCGCTCCGGGCTGGAGCACAGGGGAGAAGGAGAGCTTTTCCCAGCTGGTCTCTTTGCTTTGGCAACCAGTGGCCATCCAGCCAGACCCCGCTCCCAGTTCCTCCAGCTCCCTGCCCGTGCTGCCCTGCCTGGGATTGTTAAATACAGAATATTTATTTCCTCCCTGCTCTCTACAAACGCCGAGTTCAGCTTCCTCTTGCAGTCCCTTCGAGGCGTTTGTCACCGGGGCAATGATTATTTACTGCTTGTTTACCGAGCATTGCTGTGCTGCTGCCGGGCAGCCTCACACCCAGCCCGGAGCAGGGGAATCTCCATCCCGGGTGAAATCCAGCTGGCTCAGGGCTCCCCAAAACCTCCCTGCCCACCCCACCTGATGGGCTGCCTGGTGTCAGTGCAGCTGGCTGGTGCTCACCATGCCAGGGCAGGATGTTTTCTGCAGTTTTTCAGTCAGTTCTCCTTTTTCTTTTGGTCTAGATGGTCTGTAAGGACCATTCCAACCCCCCAACATCCTCTGGATCTTTTCACACGCAGGGAAAAGCAGGGTGTCACACCTTTGTGCCAGGAGGAAGATGGACAGCTGGAAATCAGGCTCTGGAAAGGAGCTGGGATGGCTCTGGAAGCCCTGAGGGCTTTGTTTAAACACACAGGCTCAGTGTCTGAGCTGGCCTGACTCAGCCAAGCTCCAGGAGTTAAACAGAGACTCTGGAGCTGCTTTGGAGCCAAATGTGTCCTCCTTAAATCACAGCAAAACAAATTTGTGAGGGCAAAAAAGTCTTCCTCCTTGGTGGCATCCTTTAAAATATCATTTTCCCTGTCCCTCACCTGCCTGCCTGCTCCCACATGCTGTGATGAGTGGGATGAGAGCTCAGGGGGGGCTGGGCTAATTAAAATTCATAATACAGTGAAATTAAAGGCTGTTGTTCATGTGCACCAAGTCCTGGGTCAGTGCCCAAGGAAAGATGAGGATACTCCATCCCTGCAGCCACCAGTTTTGTGAGCAGAGAAACGTGGGGACTTTGTGCCAGAGGAGGTCACCAGGTGGTGGCTCAGCTCCTGCAGCTCCTGTCCTCCAGCCTGCCCAGGATGGGGAAGTTGTCCCTCCTTCCTGGGGCATTCTGTGGACACTGCAGGAGGGATGCACCTGAGGGCTGCAGAGCCTGGCCAGGGCTGTGCTGCTGCTCCAGGAGAAGGCTCTGGGAAGAGAAGGAATGTGGGAACACAGGAATTATCCTGCAGCAAGCACCAACCACCAGCGTCCTGCCCGTCACGGCAGAAATAGGGGAAAGGGAAGGGATGGATCAAATCTCCTCTGACACCAGCGGTGCCATGGCTCGTGACTCCTGCCCAGCCACATGTGACTTCCATGTCCAGGCCAGGAGTTTTCCTTCCTCCCTGCAGCCAGACAGGCTGGAAATAGGCCTGGACGGAGCCGTGTGCAGCAGCACGAGCGGCTCAGAGCAGCACCTTCCTTCCCAGCGCTTCCAGAGGGTGCTGGGAGCTGCAGGGACATCCCCGCCTTGGATTTGGTGCTCCAGCCCTTGCCCAGTGTGGCCTGCCAGGCACCAGCACTCCCAGCCCTGGCACTATGATCCCGTGTTTGTTTGATGCCTCAGGGGGCCATTTAAGGCCTGGAGTAATGAGGGGCTGGATTTCTCTCCCATATGTTCATCCTTGGACAGTGGAAATACCACGGCAGGAATAATTCTTGCATCATCTGAGCTCTGCTGTGAGCCTCCCGTGGAATGGGGAGAAAGGAAATGCTGATAAATGGAAATGCAGATATGGATGGACAAAGAGCTGGGTTTATTTGGATTTTCGTGGGAATGACTTGTTTCTGCAGAAATGCAGCACCCAACAAGAACAGTTGTTATCAGCAGACATTTTTTCATCATTCCTTCGTGGCACACTGGGCTGGATGAGAGACCTGGTGTGGAGGAGCAGCGAGGCTGAGGCAGAGATAAACCTTGAGCTCAGCTTATCTCAGAGGTGGCTGCTCCTCTCTGGGCAGCATCTCCTGCTGTTGCCTGGCTCAGTAATGAGGAGTTGGTAAACACCAGCTGTTCTGCTAAGCAGAGCTGGGGGGAGTGTGTAAACTGGGTAATTTAGATTAAAAATCATTTATTTGCACAGCAACCTGCTTGTTCAGTGATAATTGGGCTCATAAATATGGATGGAGGAGGAGGAGCAGGGGCTGAGGCTGAGCCAGAGCCAGGAGTCACCAACTGGGGCTGCAGGGGCTTGAATAAACTCTCCATCTGTGCACTGGGGTGTGTTGGGATGAAAACACCTGGAACAGGCCTGGAATTCCTGCAGTGCTGCTGGGCCTGCCCTGAGAGCTCACCTGGCTCCTGGGGGAGGGCAGAAGGGGCAGAGGAGCAGCAGGGAAGTGACTCTGGATGGGGAATAGAGGCCAGGTGTAAAAATAATTCCCAGCAGGGATTTGAAACTCCTTGTGCTGAAGTGGCATCAGGCAGGGGGCACTCCTGGAGCTGTCACCTCTGCTCCCCACCTGGGATGGGCATTTCCAGAGACAGCATCCCTGTGGGCATGGAGAGGGCAGGGAGAGCAAACTGGTCAAATGGGGCAGAAAACACAAGCCAAGCATCCAGCTGGTGAAACCCCAGTGCCAGGGACATGAGGATGTGGCTCTGCTGAGTGCCAGGGGAGGGTGACAGCTCCCTGCTCCTGCCTCATCCTGGGTTAGGAGGTGCCAGGGTGAACTGGGGGTCCCAGGGATGCTGTTCAGAGCTCCTGTGGGCTGTGCCAAGAGTGACAGCTCCACACAGAGGGAAACAGGCAGAAAGAGGCAGGAAAGAGGCAGGAAAACTGGCAGGAAAGAGGCAGAAAACTGTCAGGAAATAGATGGGAAATAGGCAGGAAATAGGGAGGAAACAGCTAGGAAAACTGGGAGGAAATAGGCAGGAAAACTGGAAGGAATTAGGCAGGAAAACTGGCAGGAAAGAGGGAGGAAAACTGGCAAGAAAGAGGGAAGAAAGAGGCAGGAAAACTGTCAAGAAACTGGGAGGAAAATTGGGAGGAAAACTGGCATAAGAGTCTCTTCTCCCCACAGCACTGGGGCCAAGTGTAGGATGCAGCACAAGTGCCAGCAATTCCTGTCACACTGCAGGAGATGGGAGGGAAATTAAAAAGACTCCACATTTGGCCATGGAGAGTCTTGGAATGCAGTCCAGGAATAAGGATGAATACACAGAAATGAGCTCCTGAGCAGCAGATGGGTTTTGAGGAAGGAAGAATAAATCCTTACATAACCAAACTCCCTCTGTGCTCTGGTTATGGGCTGCTTGTTTTCTTTTGCTTTTCTTTTAGTTTTTCTTTTGTTTGGGTTTTTTTCCTTTCTTTTGCACCTGCTCTGACCGTGGCACTGGGGCCACACAAGAGCACAAACCCACATTGGTTATAAATTCTGTGTCTGCAGGATTTATGGGCTGGTTGTGGGGTTTAATCCTCCCTGGAACACCCTCAGCTCCGTGCAGATGATTGTTTAATGGCAGCACCATTTTTTCTTCCCCTGTCTGAGATTTAAGCCAGGCTTGATCCCAAAGTATTCCCACAGTATGAATCAGGTTAAAAAACCCTTTCCTCCAGTGCTCTGGGAAGGATTTCATTAATTCCTCCATGACTCCAGAGCATCAGGAGTCTCCCCCAGATTTCCCAGCTGGGTTTTGCTGTTTTTATCTCATGGTGTGGCAGAAGGATGAGCTGTGAGCTCTGTGGTGGCTGTGCTGGGGCAGAGCACTGAGGGGCTGGGATTGGCACCCAAGGGAAGCCAAACCTGGCACCTTCAGAGCCATCTCTGTCTTCTGTGCCTGTTCAACACCCATTTGGGAGTTATTTGGTACCCAAGAAGATTTGGGGGGGTCCCTGTCCTGCCTTCTCTCAGCCCTTTCCTCCTGCATCACCTGAACTCCTCCTTACAGATCCTCTGCTGGCCTTGACAGATTTTCTTGTGAAATCTTTTGCTGCTGTTTTGATAAACTCCCAGGCATGAGCTGCTTTGTCCTCAAATCCTTTCCAAACCTGCCCTAAAACACTGGCACAAACTCCTTTTGTGATGTATCCCTCTTCTCCCTCTGGATTCGCCTCCAGCTGGAAATCCCTTGATCTTCTTGTATTTCCACCTGGAAAGACACAGCAGCCTAAGGGACACTGAGGAAAGTCTCGGTTGGGCACTCTGCAAATCCTGCCGGAGCTCTGGTGATTTATTTTTTGGCAGGAAGGCGCTTGCCCGTGGAATTCAGCAGGTGATGCCCAGCAGCTGGAAATTCCACCCAGTTTCGCCCTGCTCACACTTTTTTTTGGGGTGGCCGAGGTGCTGCCAACACCCTCTGGCCCAAACCCGTGCGAGTGCAGGAGTGCAGGGTGTGGGTGTGAGAGAAACTCGGGGCTAATTAACAGCTCGTTAACATTTCCTGCTCTCCGGGCTGAAGGTCGGTACCTCGAGCATCCTCCCAGGCACCGCAGCTCTCGCCATCCCCAGCCCATCCCTGCCAAACCGCAGCTGCCGCTCCTGTGGGATTTAGGGAAACGAGCCCTTTCCTTCTCCTTGCCCTCAAACAAGGGCCAGAGGCTTGGCTGACAGGAAAAATAAACAAGAACCACGATGGGGACAAAGGGGGATCCCCGGGCCAGCTGCTGCCGTGGGAGTGTCGGTCCTCCCCTCCCCAGTGAGAGGAATGGTGGATTTGTATTTCCAAACAAGCTGTGGGGCTGCTGGTGGATGAAACCAGCACTGGAAGAGAAAAGAAACAACGGGAAGGATTCCACTGATTGATGAATGGGAAAAGAGATTTGCTTTTACAAATAAACTTTGGGTTGGCTGATAAATTAGACATTGAGAGATAAAAGGAACAATGAAGAAGAAAAACCCCTAAACTCTGTAAGAATTAAAAATGAAAAGGGAGGGTTGTACATTGGAGGGAAATCTTTGGCATCAGAAGTATTGGGAAGCCTGAACCTCTCAAGTACCTCAGCCATGGGGAAAGAGAGAAGGGAAATGTGCCCAGGAAATTGGGATAAAAAGGAGACTGTGTCCTCCAAAAATCTAAGAGACCCCAGGGCAATGCCCCATGGCCTCTCCCTTTATTCCTGATTGGAATAAAGCCAGAAAGGACTCCTCTGTCTCCTTTTCGGACATCAACCTCTGGTGTTTGTGGATGAATTTTCCTAACACCAGAATCTCCTGAAAATCCTCTGCAGCCCTGCAGAGTGGGATTTCTCCCAACATCTGGATTTTTGCCGTGGTTTGGGTTCACTTCCCAAAACCTGGCATGAGGAGCAGCACTGCAGGAGAGGAGGGAGAGGGAAGCAGCAGGAGAGGGGTCTGGGGTCACTCCTGGGAGCTCTGGGGATGTGACACTGCCCTGGCATCCACCCAGTGCCAACCTGGCTGTGAGAGATGAGTAATGCCATGATTGACTCTCACAATTAACAGACAAATGTCATGGATATAGGTTTAGGAAAGTTTTATAGATTTATGGTTGGGTTGTACCCCCTCACGTGGTTATCAAGGGACAGCTGGGTTGGGACATCTGGGAGGGCTGGCTTGTCACTGGTGACACCTGAGCTCCAGTCAGGGTTTGAGGAAGAGATCTCCACCCCTGGGCAGCGAAGAAGGGGTTGATGGACAGAACTTTGGGAGGGGTTAAAGGGTTAAAAAGGGTAAAACCTCCTTTGTGAGGGGGCTGAGAACATGGTGGGGAAAATCTTTTGCTCCTGGCACAGAAACCTTTTGTCTTTATTCAGTCTTCTGTTGTATTTTTGATAAGGTTTAATAAACCTTCCTAAACCATGAAAAGCAAGGAGCTATTTCTCACCCTGGGCATCCCAGGAGCAGAGCCCAGCTGTGGTGAGGGGCAACCCGGGCTGCTCAGCTCACTGGAGCCCATTCCCTGCTGCCAGCACCTCCATCCCAGAGCCTGCCTGAGAGAAACACAGCCAGGCTGGGCAGGGGTTACCATGGCAAGGAGCTGCTCCCGGTCCCTGCATCTCTTCCAGCACAGGCTGGAGCCCGCAGAAATCACCCCCAGCAGCCAGAGCTGCTGCACAGCCAGGCACACACCAGCTGAACCTGTTAATTCACCTTTAGTTACACAGTAATCACATGTTCATAAAAAAACCCGACTGATTAACAAAAAAATCTGATATTCAATGACTGCCCAGGAGACAGGGATCGATTTCCTGCTCGTTAGACAATCTATAATTATTATTATTATTATGCATCATTGGATTGAGTTTCACATACAAAAAGTGATGAAATCCAAAGGGATGAACATGAGACACCTGTAACTTAATTTATGTGGAAGAACTTTGTTAGCTCCAAGCCTGGAACATTCCAGGAGAGTTTTAGCCACATCCCCCCAAAAAAGGGTTTAAGAAAGGCCGTGTCCCACTGCCCTGAGCAGGGACACACTCCCAGAAAAGAAGCATCTTCTCCCACCCCTCCTTCCAGCAGCGGCCACTTGGGAATGCAGGAGAGCCCAGGGGTTAAAGAATTTGGAGTGTTTTGAGCGATTCTCACTTTCCAGGCGCTCCCATTCCAGTGTTTGTTACCACGGCCCCTCCGAAATGCTGTCAGGGAAACGCCACGCTCGGTGGCCCTGTCCCTCCTTATGGTGTCACAGCCTCATCACGTCTCATTAGTTAATTAGAGCACAGAGGAAGAAGCCGGAGCAGCCGCAGAGAAGGTGTGAAAATGCTCAGCGAGCTCAGGCAGCAGCGCCAGAGGTGCTGCCCTGGGTGACAGCCACGCCTGGGGCAGCTTGTCCCTGTCACCGGGGATCAGCCGGGACCAGAGGCGGCTGCTGGTGACATTCCGGGACAGCCCCAGTGGGAAAAGCCACTCAGTGCAATGGGAAAGCGAGGCGGTGTTAATGAAACCGAAATAACAAAGAGAGTATCTCAGGGGAGGGACAGAAAAGAGAAAATTCACATTTTTGCTTCCAGCAGCCGGAAGGAAGGGAAAATCCCCAGAGCCCCCTGTGCCCCCTGCACAGGGCAGCATTGCCGGGTGATTCCCGGCTTTTCCAGCCCCAGGGATGCTGCCTGAGGTGCTGGATACCCAGGGCAGCATTCCCAGGTTATTCCCAGCTTTTCCAGCCCCGGGGATGCTGCCCGAGGTGCTGGGTGCCCAGGGCAGCATTCCCAGGTTATTCCCGGCTTTTCCAGCCCCGGGGATGCTGCCCGAGGTGCTGGATGCCCAGGGCAGCATTCCCAGGTTATTCCCAGCTTTTCCAGCCCCGGGGATGCTGCCCGAGGTGCTGGGTGCCCAGGGCAGCATTCCCAGGTTATTTCCAGCTTTTCCAGCCCCGGGGATGCTGCCCGAGGTGCTGGGTGCCCAGGGCAGCATTCCCAGGTTATTCCCAGCTTTTCCAGCCCCGGGGATGCTGCCCGAGGTGCTGGGTGCCCAGGGCAGCATTCCCAGGTTATTCCCGGCTTTTCCAGCCCCGGGGATGCTGCCCGAGGTGCTGGGTGCCCAGGACAGCATTCCCAGGTTATTTCCAGCTTTTCCAGCCCCGGGGATGCTGCCCGAGGTGCTGGGAGTCCCGCGGGCTGGGTGCTGCCTGCTCTGCCCCCTTTTAGCCCAGGGCTGGAATTCTTCCTCTCATTTATTTGCC
Source organism: Serinus canaria (assembly GCF_022539315.1). NCBI lineage: Eukaryota > Metazoa > Chordata > Aves > Passeriformes > Fringillidae > Serinus > Serinus canaria. Next base: position 16,477,973 of record NC_066327.1, on the reverse strand, counting down.
AAACCCAGCATTTCCCAATCTCTGCAGGCCACACAACCAGAGAGCAAAGCCCCAGCTCTTGGCCCCACCAGCACTGGAGGAGGACACGAGGAAATCTGAATTTCCTCTGCCCAAAGCAGCTGGGAAAGGGGAAGATTTGAATTTCCAGCAGCGCTCTCCTCCTGCAGCCCCACCACAGGCAGGGAAGAAAGGCAGGAGCGACTCCTCCATGACAAATTCCCAGAATTTGCTTTTCCAGGTTGATTTTTAAAGCCCCTCTGCTGGTTATTTACTGCTGAGCTCTACATTTAGGGAGTATATTGTACCTGACTCATTTTATGGCCTGCCTTGCCTTTTATCTTGCCTGGCTATTAATTTAACCCAGCAAATCTCTGTGTTTGTCAGCTCTGATTCCTGGGGTACCACAGGACTTTGTTTGGAAATTGATTTGTGCTTCCTGATGCTTCAATAAAGCCATTTGGAATAAACACAGCTCTTCATTTCCCTGGCAGTACGTGGGGAGCAGACAGGAGCTGAGCACAAAAATAGACATTTATTTCACAAGTGGAGCAAGGGGAGGGCAACAGGGACGGGGCTGCCTCTAAATAAGGTGAAGATTGCAGGGCAAATGAACCTGGATTTATCCAGCAGGACCTGCTGGGTGCAGTGTTCTGATTTTTGGCTGTCTGCTGTGCCCAGGGAAGGAGTTCTGGTTCTTGCTTGTCCTGGTATTTCCCAAACCAGGGAGGGAGAGAGGGAGGCTCCATCAGGAATCCAGGGAAAACTAGGCAGAATTGGGAATGGGGTTGGGCCCTCACCTTTGGAGAGATCCCAGACTCTCTGCTGCTTCTCCCCACTGCGTGAATCCAAATTTTCCATGTCCTTTCTCTCCATTCCCTTCTCACACCTGATTTCTCACCAGTCAGGAGCCCTCAGTGTGGCAGGAGAGGGCAGAAGGGAATAATTTGAAACGGGTTAATTTGAAAATTTGAATTCTTTTTTTGTTTTTACTTTTTGCCAGCAATTTTCCCTCTGTTTTATCCTGCAGGATGCCAAGGCTGCAGCTTGCAGAGCTCCTCATTCCCACCCTGCCCACATTTTCAGGGGGATGGGGGAGGTTTGGCCAGGCTGGAAGGGACCTAAACCATCCCAAACTTCCACCACCCTTCAAATGAGAGGGGAAATTTTATCATGAAGCCAAAGAGAAGCTGAGCAGAGAAAGGAATCAAGTGGCTGCTTTACCAAAATGCTCCATTTTTCTCTGAAATTAATTAGCTGAACCCTGACAAAACCTGTTATTAAAAGAGCACCCTTGTCTTTTTAATCATCTGAGCTGTTTATAAAGTGCAGCCAGAGGCTGGAAATCAAACCTTCTCCTCCAGCTCTTTTGTTCATCTCTATCTGGGGGGGAAATTCATTAAAAATTACTGGCAGCCCTGAGGCAACGGCAACAAGCATCTCCAAAAGTCCTGTAATGAACAACTCTGTCAAATGGCCAAATGAAAGGAAAAATAGGACAGCAAACAACAACTTGGGCAGTTGGCTGCCAGCGGGGGTGCAATTAGGAGCTGTGTGATTCACACCCCACACTCGCCCACCACTGCTCTTTAGAGGATGATTCAAGGATTGCATCACTCCGATTCCCTGGGACCTTCCTTTTGGCGCTGGAAAAAAGGCAAGAAGGCAGCTGGGCTGCTCTAAAGCTGCAAATGCAACTGAAAATGGAAAAGTGACCTTGTGCTGCTCGTTGCACGATCCCAGGACAGCTCAGAGCTCTGGAGTGGGGTGGGCAGGGGTCCAGGGCAGGGGGCTGAGCCTGACCCTGGGAATGGAGGGGGCAGAGGGATGGGGGGAGCATCCCTTGGTCCTGGGTGAGGAGGCAGCAGGGGATCAGGGGCATGGAGCAGCTCTGCCGGGAGAAAAGGCTGGGATTGTTCAAGTGGAGAGGAGAAACTTTGGGGTGACCTCAGTGTGGCCTCCCAATGCCTGAAGGGGCTGCAGGGAACACGGAGAGAGAGGATTTACAAGGGATGGAGGGACAGGACACAGGGAATAGCTCCCAGTGCCAGAGGGCAGGGTCAGGTGGGATGTTGGGAAGAATTCCTCCCTGTGAGGGTGGGGAGGGGCTGGGATGAAATTTCCAGAGAAGCTGAGGCTGCCCCTGGATCCCTGGAAGTGTCGGAAGATGGGGCTTGGAGCCACCTGGGACAGTGGCAGAGGTGACACTGGATGATCTCCAATGTCCCTCCCAGCCCATCCCAGCCAGGGACCCTCTGGTGCTGTGGTCTCTGTTATCAGCAGCCCTGAACCTGTGGGTTGTGCCCTGCCACCTCAGGGCCCCACACCTACCCAGAACAGCCTCCTCCACGTTTCCAGGGCATTTTTCCACAGCTGCCACGCTGTGGGGACCCTTCCCTGGTGGCCCAGGTCCTGTGTCACCCCCATGTGGAGACATGGCAGGAGTGGGCACTGCACCAAAGCTCATCTCTCTGCAAGCACAGGCTGCTGCTGGGAGTCACTCCAGATGATTCCCATCGATCCAGCCCCATAAATGACTCAGTCCAATGTTCTCCAAACCTGTGCTTAACAGGAAAACTTGATTGGATTTGCTGCTGGAGATTGGCTTGGTTTCAGTTACATTGCTGGGGATATTTTCCTTTTTCCCTGTGGAACATGGTGTGGTTTTACAAGTGAGGAATTCTCCTGTGGCCTTTGCATGGAGCCCTGCAGCTCTGAGGGACTCACACCCCATGTGACCACACAGCTGGGGCAACACCCGTGCCACTGTCACCTCCAGGTCCCCACAGCCACCACGGGCAGAGCAGCTCCTGCAGCTCCTGCAGCTCCTGCACTTCTGCAACTCCTGCAGCTCCTGCAGCTTCTGCAACTCCTGCAGCCTCGGCTGGCCCTGCCCAGGAAGGCCAGGCTGGAGCAGAGGGGACAGCACAGGTCCAGTGAAGGCAGAGGATCCCAAAATCCCTCTCTGTCTGTGGCTGGCATCCCCAGGGACAATAAAAGTTGGACAGTGTGGTGCTTGTCCTGAGAGAACTTCCTGCCTTTACAGAGGAATTCAGAAGACAAAATGCAGCAGGGGATGGAGCTGATGTCTCAGATTTCCTCTGGGCAGTGCTGGAAAGAAATCCCAAAAACCCCACGCAATGCAGTGCTCTGCCTTCCTTCCCATTGGGAATCCATCCATGGATCCATCCATCATCCATCCATCCATCCATCCATCATCCATCCATCCATCCATCCATCCATCCATCCATCCATCCATCCATCCATCCATCCATCCATCCATCATCCATCCATCCATCCATCCATCCATCCATCCATCCATCCATCCATCCATCCATCCATCCATCCATCCATCCATCCATCCATCTATCCACTGCCCATCCCTCTGCACCTGACATTTACAGTTAAATAAAGATCTCTGCTACTGACTTTGGGTTTGTTTGCACCTTAATTAGGGCAGAGAAATCTCTCTAATCGTTTTAGTGACCACATTTGGACAGTGGGGACCCAGAGCCTGTCCCAGCCTGAGCTCTGTGCTTGGGCAGCCAGCTGGGAGCTGTGGGCAGGGAGATGTTCCTGCTCTCCAGTCCCTGTGCCTGAGAGAGGCTGGACAATTAAAAGTGACCTGCAGGTCCAGGGCTGCCTCTGGTTGGGCTCAAAGAGATGAAATCCATTTTGGGATCTCTCTCAGTGGTGTCACTCTGCTGCCAGGATTTTAAGGGCACCTGTCAGGGATATTTTGGGAAGCAGAGGCTCCTGCCTGCTGCCCCTGTGCACAGAATTCCGTGTCAAATGAGGTCTGCTGGAGCAGGGCTCAGGGGAAGTTGTGGTTGAGTGGGAGGCCAGGATGAGAAAGTGGCTTCTGAGCCCCCTGTCACACACAGGGCCAGCCTGGGCTCTGGCTTGGGCTTTGGCCTCTTCTGTGCAACTTCCCCCACTGTGGGGTCATCTGGAGCTTTGCCCAGCCCCAGGGACAGGGAGAGGGCTTTCCCCAGGGATCTGCCAGGCTGGGAAGGGAAAGGAGCTCAACATCTGCACGTGGAGCCTGCCCCCAACACACTGAAACAGCTCCTGGATGCTCTGGGGTTTTAGTGCTGGGCAGGGCAGAACATTCCCACAGAAGTTCCCACCTGACCAGTTGAGTTTCAGGGGTGGCTTTGGTGTCACACCCACTCAGCCTGGGGGCCCAGCCTGGCTCTGCCCCACTGCCCCAGGACAGGGGCTGCCCACCCACAAGAGCTATTCTTGGAACAAACTCATTTTCTATCTCCTTAATTAGGTCACAACTCCTCTGAGTTTTGAGTGGCAGCACCTAAACTGACCACAGGCACCTTGCCATGGGCAGCTGGGCTTTGGCTCCACGATTTTCTTGGATCATGCTCAGGAAACGATGGGAAAAGCACCCACCAGAGAGACAGAGTGGGCTAAACCAGAAACCAGAACAGAAGCTGCAGCAGCAGGAGGAATCCTGGAGCTGCAGAAGGAGCCTGCTGTGATTTCTGTGTGCACTGAGCTCCTGGGGAGGGATGTGGGTGTGCTCTGCTGTGCCATCAGCAAATCTGGCAGCCAGGAGCACATTTGCAGGATTATGTTGCAATTAATATGATTTCATGTCAGAGCCTCCTTATTGTTCTTGTCCCACTCTCTCCCTACAAGACTTCATCAGAGTCAAACTTTCTCTTCAGGAATCACAGAATTATGGGATGGTTTGGGTTGGAAGGGACTTTAAAAATCCTCTCATTCCATGGGCAGGGACACCTTTCTCTTCACTTTTCATTATCCCAGGCTGTTCCAAGCCCAACCTGGCCTTGGGCACCCAGGGATTCCCTGGCATGAGGGGAATGATCACTTCCATTAATTTCATTTATTTATGGCAGGATTGAAAGAACTGTTATTCAGTCCCAAATGCAGCAAATGATCCTCTTGCTTGTAAATTCTCTGCATCAGCAGAAGTACTTGATGCTGCTGAAGGCTGCAGTAATCACTAAAACCAGGAATCCATCTCCCACTGGGATTTATCCCTGTGCCTGGGCAGGGAATGCAGCCACAGCTCTCTGGAAGGAAACTTCCCACTCAGAGCTCCTGGTGATTTTCCATGGTTTGGTTGAAAAGCCCTGAGGATGGAGGTGTAGGTGGAGCTGCCCAGGTGCAGGAGGGGGCAGGTGAAGGTCACAGGCCAGGAGTGAGGGACACTTCTGTCACCACAGAGACACCTGGCCAGGGCAGGAGGGAGTCAGGGCACTGCCCTGGGGGGTTAATCCTGAAAAGCAGATGGGAAATCAGCCCTGCAGTGACTCCAGAGGGAATTCCAGTGCAGGGCACGGTGAGCCAGGCTCTTTATCTGCCCTCTGATAATCCCCTGAGAAGGGGCCCTGGGAGCTGGGCCAGGGGAGGTCTTGGGAGAGCATTCCAGGGAAAAGCAGAGCTTTGGGATCTCTGGAGAGCCTGGCTGTGTGTGAGCCCTGCAGGGGCTGGAGCAATGTGGGATTTACAACACTTCAATGAGAAGGGAGAGCCAGTTTGGATTCAAGAAACACCCCCCAGGAAAACAGGCAGAAGGGACATTTTTTGGGCACAGAAACACCCACCTCAGAGTCTTTCTGCTCCAGAAGAAATCCAGGCAATAAATACTGGGAAAAACCATGAATAATAAATGGCATTGTTGTCCCCAGTGCTGCCAGCTGTGAGCATCTTGCTCTGGACCTGCTCCATCCCATCCAGCCTGGCCTTGGACACTGCCAGGGATGCAGGGGCAGCCACAGCTGTTCTGGGCACCTGTGCCAGGGCCTGCCCACCCTCCCAGGGAGGGATTTTTACCCCTAACATTTAACCTAAATTTCCCAAGGGCTCCAGCTTGGCCTTTCATTTCTCCAGCTGGGGCAGAGTTTGTGGCTGAGCAAATCCCAGCCCTCTCTTGTGCATTTGGGGCTCCTTAATCCTGCCTGCCCTCCAGCAGCTCCAAAAATAGCTCTGAGCTCCCTCCAAGGGCAGCCTCAATGACAGGTGATGCCCTGGAGGGGCTGCTTGGAGCCCTCTGCAATTTCTGTGCTGTTTTCCCAGCAGGAGCACCTGGGATGCAGCAGAGCTTGGGCTGGAGGTGGCAGGGTGGGAGAGCAAGGAGGGGTTCCCCCTCTCCCACCTGTCCTGCCAAAATCCTGCAAAAATCTTGTCAAAATCTTGTCAAAATCCTGCCAAAATCTTGTCAAAGTCTTGTCAAAATCCTGACAAATCCTGACAAAATCTGCCCTGTTCCCAGCTTCCCATGGGATGTGGGATGTCTGTGACTGGACCCAAGCTGGGATTCTCCCCCTCTTTACCAAAATCCTCAAAGTTTGCACAAGGAGCAGCAGGAAATGCCCAAACTGCAGCCACAGCATGGAGGTGCCACTCCACCCTGCTTAGCCACAACTTGGGGATCAAAGAGCCTGATTCCATCAAATCCATCTTTTTTTTCTCAAAAAGAAAAAAAAAAAATCTGACTACACATTTTCGGGGAAGCTTCTTAAACAGAAAATTTAATTTTGGATTGACGCATTCATTTCACTTTGCTGCGGGTGATAAAAGAAAAGTGGAAAATTTAATTTCCTCTTTGTTTGCTCTGTCCTGGAATGCACTTGTGAAGATGATGCCCAGGGTGTTCTCATTTCCCCCCCATCCCCTCCTTTGCTGTTTAAAACCCATCAAAATCACAAAACTTCTGCAGCTGAGGGAGGGGGGAAGGAAGTGGAGCAGTGCCTTGCTCAGTGCACTCCCCTCGCCCTGCAAAGGGGAACAAAGCCACCACGGAGCTGGGACTTCTTTGTTTTCTAGAAAGAAACATCTGAAATGCCTTTTCAAAGCTGACAAACAAAACACAGACCCAAATCTACTGGGTGTGGAATTCCTTTCTGGCTCTACAATTTTTTTCTGATGTTTCTTGCAAGGCTCCAAACCCCAATGTCCAACCTGGCCTTGGGCACTGCCAGGGATGCAGGGAAGCCCCAGCTGCTCTGGGCACCCTGTGCCAGGGTCCGCCCACCCTCCCAGGGAGGGATTCCTTCCCAATATCCAGCCTCAATTTCCCCTCTTTCTTGATCCCACCCCTGTCTGTCTGTCCCTGGTGAAGAACTATCCTTTCCTTGGCTCCTCATTCCCTGACCTCTGCTGAACCAGGGATCCCTTTGGGTGCTGCTCTGCCTCTGGAATGTCCCCTCTGTCTGTTTTTATCCTCCTGCTTATCCCTTCCTGACCATTTAGTTCCTGAGTTCCAGGACCAGTCTCTTTCCCACGTGGCTTCTGTGACACCTGGGGCCACCTGGGGCCACCTGGGGCCACCAGGAGCCCCTGCTCTGTTGCCTGGTTGCCACTGCAAACACAGCTGGTGGTCACCTGCATCCCTGGATGCCCATCCAGCCTTTCCATTGGCTTGGGCAGCCTTTGGAGGAAGATTAACCCTAAAAGCAGGTGCAGGCTGCAGGCAGAACCTGCAGGAAGCAGTTAATGGTTAACAGCACTGGGTAATTCCCTGCTTTTCCACTTTCCAGCCACCAGCAGCTCTGGATGCAGCATGGATGAAGCAGCTGGGTGTTTACAATGTCCAGATTTATTTTGATGGGATTTTTTGTGCTTGAATGACCATCATTTCCATTTTTGTAATGCCCCTTGTTCCTGTTTTTTGTTTCCTGCTGTCAGGTGACAGCCTGGGCTGGGCACATTTCTATTTCCATCAGGAATTTCACTGACACAGAGAGCAAAGCAGAGCAGCCCCATCACACCCAAGACAAAACCTCAGGACTGTGCAATCCAAAGGTTCCTACCCATTTCCACAGAGACCAATCCAGAGCATCTGGGAGCTCAACATTCTCCTATAGCAATCAAAATGGTGTAAATCACCAGCTTGGAAAGGTTTAATCCAACATTTACTGGGATTTGTGCCTTTTGAATGGAAATAAATGGGAATTCAGCTTGTGCCCCAGGAAGGAGAAGCCTCAGGGATGGTATTGGGGTTAAGGCAGCAGGGAAAGGGATACAACATCCAGTAGGGAATTAAGGAAGGCAGGGAAAGGGATGAAACATGCAGAAGGGAATTAAGGAAGGCAGGGAAGGTACCTGCTGCTTACTTTAAAGCAGGATTTTCAGAGGATGCAGGGATGAAGGGCCATCCCAAAGGGATGTGGCTGTGCCTGGGGTGGCCATGGCTCTCTGAGGGCACAGCCCCTCCATCCTCCTCCATCCTCCAGCAAAATCCACTCCCAGAAGCCACAGGGCACCAGAGGAAGGCATCGTACAGGGATGACCTTAAAAACTGCAGCAGCCACAAGAGATGCCCCTGCTTTCTCTGCAGAGTCTGCAGTTTGCCAGGCAGCCCCAAATCCAGCCAGGTGTGGGGTTTAGCCCCAAATCCAGCCAGGTGTGGGGTTTTTAGGAACCTGTTTGCATCTGGAAGCGATGGGGCTGCCAGAAGTGAGGGCACCAGAACCTCGAGGAACAAACAGGACAGAAAACAAGAGCCAGGAGCGGATCTGTGGGTGGAAAAGGGGTCGCTGGATTCCTGGAAGGATTAAAGTGCCTTGTAAAAGAGCCTCATTCAGGCAGTAAGCGCTGACATCCCGGCTTAACAACGCTCTTTAGCAGCCGTTTGAGAAAGCTGCTCTCAGGAGATTTAAAGGTGCCATAATTCATGTCCATAGCTCGGACCATGAAAGGATGAAGAGAGGGTTTATTGCAGCCATGGGCTGCAATCGTCTCCCCACAGCCCTTTGCTCTCAAGATTTAGGAACTCTAGGAAGAGTCTGGGCACTTGCTGGGCTGTCTGGACTTGTGTGGGCTCTTGGCAAACAAGGCTCACACTTCTGCCCCAGGGCTGAGCCCAGAGCTTTGTAAATCCACATGGAAAGGTTGGGAGATGGAGAAAATCCATCCCGGAGGAAAATCCATCCTGGAGGAAATCCATCCTGGAGGAAATCCATCCATGCCTGCAGAGATTGGGCAAGGCTCTCCGGTGGGTGGGTGGCACACAAGGTGAGTTTGGGAATGCCCACAGACAGCAGGGATGAGCATTTAATGCTCAGTGGCACTAAAAAGCAGGGGGTGACTCCACGGGGATCTGTGTAGTTTTTCAGGCTTTCCTGTGATAAAATTCCCAAATTCTCCTTTTCAGGCTGTCCTGTGATAAAATTCCCAATTCTCCTTTTCAGGCTGTCCTGTGATTAAATTCCCAAATTCTCCTGGCAATGCTGCCTGCAGCTCCTGCCAGAGAGGGTGTTGCTGCCTGGAGCATCTTTATGGATCAGGGCTCTCCAGGTTCTCCACTGGTTTCAATTGGGATGATTAATTGTCTCGTCATTAATTCAGTTGGAAATGTGACATTTTGATTCTTTCCTTGTTTGGGGACCGATGGTTTCCCCTGGCAAACACTCCTGAGGAGCTGCAGTGCTGTCACTGCCACCCTGCCCTGGGTCAGCCAGGAGAACAGCAGGGCTGGGGAGGAGGAATTAAGGAGCTGATGTGAGATTTGGGTAGAGAACCAGCCCAGGGGACAGCACAGTGCCACGGCAGACTCCAGATTCCTCTGCTGCCATCCTGTGACACCCTTGGGATGCTCAGCACCTTCATCACCCTCTTTTCTCCTCCTCCTGGGTTTGTTTGGTGCCTCCTGCTCCTGCAGCCCCACAGCCAGTGCCCTGCTGCTGCTCAGCTCCACTGCAGCCTGCTCCCACAGCCCATTTTTACCTGGAGCTATTGCAGCCATCATCCAGCAGCACCAGGAATCCCTGCAGGGCTCTGCCCCCTGGCTGAACCCCCTGGTTTTCCTGACTGCATCCAGCCCCTCCCAAACTGCCCTGGCATTTCTGCTCCCACCAGCCAGGGGCAGCCCCTCCCTCTGGTGCCAGCTGGGAAAAAGAAGAGTGGGAAGAGCAGCACTTTCCATTCTTTATTTGTGGGAACGACAGGAGCAGAGCTGGGACCCTCCCCGTGGTGCTTCAGCTGCACCCAGAGCTCCCCAGGCCAGCTCCCCGTGTGCCCCCAGCCCCCTGCAGCTCTCCTTCCATGCAGGGCTGCAGCTCCAGGCCCTGGATGGGATTGCCAGGCAGGGCAGAGCTCAGTTCCCCATTCCCCACACGTTCCCAGTACATCTCCACAGGAATTCTGGAGCATCCCCAGTGCCAGAGCTCAGGCTGGGCTTGGCTGAGCTGAGCACTTGTCCCTGCCAGGGATTGCTCCCCACAAGAGTCACAGAGTCCTGGAATGGTTTGGGTTGGGAGGGACATTAAAGACCATTTAATTCATTAAAGATCACTTAATTCATTAAAGATAATTTAATTCATTAAAGATCATTTCATTCCCACCCCTGCCATGGGCAGGGGCACCTTCCACTATCCCAGGTGGCTCCAAGCCCTGTCCAACCTGTCCTTGGAAACTTCCAGGGATGGAGCAGCCACAGCTTTTCTGGGAAATCCATTCCAGGGCCTCCCCAACCTCACAGGGAAGGATTCCTTCCTGATATTTTGGGATACGAGTGCTCAGTGCCAACACTGATCCATTCTGGCTCTGTTTGCCCCTTCCCTGCACCCCAAAGGAGGGAGGGAGCAGCAGCTGGGCACTGCCAGGGGCTGGGCACTGCCAGGGGCTGCTCCAGGGCTGGGTTTGGACTCCTCATTCATGACCAGGCTCAGGACAGGGAACAGCAGCAATCAGGGAGCCAGGAAGGGCCTTGGAAGGGGAAGGGGGGCCCTGGTGAGGTGGCAGGAGAACATGAACAGCAGGTGCTTGAGGAGCAGCAGGAGGGAAAATGGAATGAAGTTTGCAGGAGCAAACACAGGTGGGAAACTGCCAGCAGCTCCTGCTGTGGAGCACGGAGCCACCTCCCAGGGGACAGCACAGTAACCCCGGGGTCAGGGAGCTCAGAAACAGACCCAGCAGAGGATGGGATCATGGAACAGGCCTGAAGGGGCAGGCAGATGGATCTGGACAGCTCTGCAAAGCAGGTCCCTGCCTTTGGGCTGGCAGTTGATTGGAGTTCATCCCTTCCTCTGGCACATCAGGGACTGGGGAGAGAGAGATCTGCCACAGCCCCAGGCACGTCCCTAAGCTGCAAACAGCCCCAAGGGCCATGTTTCCAGGACAGAATAAGGGACTGGAGCCAGGAATCCTCTGATGAGCAGGTTTTTGTTGGGAAGTATCTCCCTTCAGCAGGTTTGGACTAAGCCTTGGCAGGGTTCTTCAGAGGGAAAGGAGAAATCAGGTGCTCCTGGGGCAGCTGGGAGCTGTGCCTGGGGATTTCAGGGTATCCTGAAAGCTGTGGGAGAGCAGCAGGGCACCTGAGAGCCCCCAGGTGAGCAACTCTCATGGTCCTGCCGAAGGAAGTCAGGATGGAGGGGCACTGCTGAGCTCCTGCAGCCTCTGTCCTTCCCAACAAAGCTCTGCCCAGCTTGCTCTTAGTCCTTCAAAGATCCACATTGCATCCTCACCCCAGGACAGCAGTCCTGGTCTCAGATTTTCCTCTTCCCTCGTGTGCCCAACCCCTGTCCATTCAATCCTAGGGTGGAAGGACCTTAAAGCTCACCCAGTTCCACCCCTTGCCATGGGCAGGGACACATCCCACACATCCTTGGACACCTCCAGGGATGGGACCTCCTTTTCAGATCTTACAGAACCACAGGGTGGGTTTGCTTGGAAAGAACCTCAAAGACCACCAAGTCCAACCCCCCCCCACTGCAGGACACCTTCAGCAGGAGGTGACTCCAGGTGTGGTGGGTGGGAGGTGGGAGGTGTCCCTGGGTCCTGCCCCTCTGCTCAGGGCCCTCCACAGGCCTGGCTGTTTGTGGGGAGGGGGCTCCTTTAGCAGCTTCACATCAAGCAGCAAGATAATAAATAAATAAATAGGATTGCACTGGGGGGGAAAGGTTATGTCTGTAGCTGGAAGCCCGAGAGGGAAGGTCTGAGATGGGGCTCCCACAGTTCAGTACCAGCATGTCCTGCCCAGGGCTGGGCCAGCTCAGTGACCACAGAGCTGCAGCTGGGCCATCACCTGCCAGTCCAAGGTGCATGTTTTTTATGGTTTCCAGCCAGTTTTTCCTACTGTTTCCTGCCTGAGGCCATAGGTGCCTCCATCTCTTCCTCTGCTTAGTGAGTTCTCCACAATCCAAAGTCAGGAGCTCGGTGTGCTCCTTCCCAGAGCTGCAGGAGAGGGATGGATGTTCTGGCAGGTTCTGAGCCTCAGGTGGGAAATCTTGGTTCCCAAGGGTGGCTGGTCCTGCTGAAATGGGACTTCCTGCAAGGAAAAGGATTGCCAGGTCCCAGCCTTTCCAAGGCAGGACAGTTGGAGGTTTTTTGGAGCAAGGAGAGAACAAAGGCCCCATTCCTGCCCTGTGCCAATCCTCCTGCTCCTTGGTGACAGTCAGGGCCCCCCGTGCTCTCTAGAGGAGAAGAGGTAGACAGAGAAGACCCCAGAAGGAGAAACAAGCACAGAATAAATCAAAGGAATCTTCCATGCTCCTCTCTCTTGGTCTTGGGCAGATTCCTGTTGTACCTGGATCCCCACCCAGCAGAGGACACGTCCTGCTGGGCTCCTAGCCTGGCCCTGAGACCTGGCTGTGCCTCTTCCAAACCAGCTGGAGCCCACGCTGGGCCTGGTGCTCCCTTTTGGGAAGGCTTTCCCAAGGGGAAAAGCCCTCAGCACATCTGTCATGGTTTGGACACCCCCTCCTTCAGCTCCTGCGGCTTCTTGGTGTCCTCCAAGGCTCTCAGAGCCTCTCCTGGTCCCTTGGTTGTCCTTGCCTGGCTTCTCCTGGAGGTGCTGCGTGGTGGGTGATGGGTTGGGATGAGGACCTTGCCAAGGCAGTCACTTCCCACAGCATCCCCTGGCTCAGGGAAGCGAGGCTGTGCTCCCACTCCATCTCTGCAGAGCCCTCACAGCTCAGGGTGGTGAGGAACAGAGGCTGGCTCATTCAGCTCTCCACCATTCCTGGGCATCCAGGGATCTCTGTGGGGAACAAAGAGAAAGGAAAACAGCATTAATTTAGCACAGAGAGCTTGGGAAAGAGGAGGGATTTGGGTGCCAGAGCCAGGAGAGAGATTAAACCTCTTTCCTTGATTGTGGAGATAGGAAATGACTGACAAGTCAGATGAAAAAATGGGAAATTAATTCAGAGATAGAGAAAGGAACAAGTACAGAATATGCCAGTGTTTTTATTTTCTGGAAGTGATATTTTTTAATAAGGACATGTAAAAGATTATCATCTGTGTGTGTAGGAGAAGAAAACAGCTTTAAAGCCAAAATGGATCTGCAGAGAGGGAAAAAAAACCCCATATCTGTCCTTTGGGAACACAATGCCTCTCTTGGAACAATTCTGGGTATCCAAACTGGAGTTGTATTTCTTGTGCAAATCAAGGATGAAGTTCCAGCGTGACAGGGATGATTTGCACCAGTGTCCCTTGCCAGCATCTCTTTAAAAACATTATTTGTACTCCATCTGCCCTGCAAAGTGTGCTTATCCCTCTTTCCTTCCCTCCTTGCTCCCTTCTTCCCCTCCTTCTTCCTTCCCAACCTGTGCCAGGGCTTCCTCACCCTCTCAGGGAAGAATTTCTTCCCAATATCCCTCTTCAACCTCCTCTCTCTTGATTTGAAGCCATTCTTCCTTGTCCTGTCCCTACAACTCCCAAGGAAAACTGGAAATCTTGCAGATAATGAGCTCTTTAAAAAATCTCTGTGTGAAATAATCCTGGCTCTGCAATTCCATCAATTTCTACAGGCAGCATTCCCCCCGGGGACCAAGGAGCAGCAGTTTGTCCAGGGTGGAAATCCCCCCAGCCATGAAGGATGGATGAGGGAAGCTCTGGCTTTGTGCACTCTGGAATGCTGAGCACACTGGAGTTTGGGAGTTCAGAGTGAAGCTCCTCTGCCCTTTTTCATCAGCTGAGAGCCCGAGGCCTCTTCTGCAGCAATCCTATAGATGGTGCTTGTCAGCTTCCAAGGAAACCTGAACCTTCCCCCGAGCTCCCAGGGCAGAGCCACTGGTGGAGTTCAAGTGGGAAGGAAAGGGGGATGCTCCAAAATAATTCCATTTCTGTGCTCAGGGAATGGAGCCACAGAGCTCAGCACGGCTCTGTGTCCAGCTCTGCACCCCTCACCAATGGGGTTAATTGCTGCTGCTGTAATTAGGGAGTTTTGCTCATTATCCCTCCAGGGGCTGAGATCCTGGTTTGGCTTTTCCCAGGAAAACAAAGGACCTTGATGTTCCTGGATAACTTACCACAAGGTGACCACAAGAATGACTTTGTGGTGTTCCAAATCCAAGCCACACAGTCTGACAGGAGACAGGAGTTCAAAGCCTTGGTCCTGCTGCCCCATGGATCAGCTTCCCACCCAGTCTCGCTTCCATGGCAATAATCCCAGTTTGGTTTCCCTCCTGGCAAACTCCACCACGAGCAGAGTCATGCAGTGAGAACAAATTCTGCGAATTCTGTGAATTCTGTGATTCTGAGATTCTGTGTGATTCTGTGAATTCTGTGTGTGATCATGTGAGTTCTGTTATTGTGTGTGATTCTGTGAATTCAGTGATTCTGTGAATTCTCTGCTTGTGTGTGATTCAGTGAATTCAGTGAATTCTCTGATTCTGTGTGATTCTGTGAGTTCTGTGAATTTGGTGATTGTGTATGATTCTGTGAATTTTGTGAATTCTCTGATTATGTGTGATTCTGTGAATTCTGTGAATTCTCTGATTCTGTGTGATTCTGTGAGTTCTGTCAATCAAATCCAGCAAAACCCACGGAGCTGCTCTGCCATCAGCGCTGCATCCCAGAGCAAGCCCTGCCTTGCTGCTGAGTCCCAGGACATGCTGAGCCTGAGCTCCTTTGCAGTAAATCAGCGGCAGGAGGGCTCTGAAAGGAAGGAACCAAACTCCTTTGCAGTAAATCAGCGGCAGGAGGGCTCTGAAAGGAAGGAACCAAACTCCCCTTCGCAATTCCAGCACGGCGCCGACGTCAGCGCGGCCGTCCCGGATTTATCCTCGTGTCTCTGAGAGAGGATTTAGCCCTCACTGATTTATTCCCCTGTAAAAGTGAGGTGCAGTGGGAGGGGGTTTGCAGCAGGCCCTGATGGAAGGCAGGGCTGCCCAAACGGCGGCGTCATCCCAAGAATTTTTATTTATGGGCTCTGGGTGCGGAGGGAGCGGGGCTGGGAGATGGCAGCTGGAATAAACAGCACAGCCCTTCTCCCAAACATCTGCCTCGTAAAAGCACAAAATCAGATGTTGTCCTGGAATGCTGCTGGCTGCTCCCAGTGACACGGACAAGCACAGCTCGCCTGACCCCTTCCAACATTTCCTCTGCCCTGGGAGCTGAATTCCTCAAGGTTCACAAGGCAAGGCTTAATACTCAAACCAGAAGCTGGCTGAGGAAACCTTGCAGGCTCTGGTAATGAGAGGTGCCTGCTCACCTGTGGGAATCCTGGACTCAGCAGGGTAGATCAGTCACATCCCACAAAGCAAGGGGTGCACAGCCTTGTTAACAACTTCCCAGCTGGAATCCTCTCCTTTACATTCCCTTCTTTTGGCTCAGGACACTCCTAGGAGAGGTGGAAGCCTGATGATGACATTTTTGGTCATTAGTCCTAATTAATCCCAGGCTCAAGAAGAGCCATTGCACAGAGCTGATGAGAAAGTCAGAATTCCCTTTCCAGTCAATGGGAATGGATTGCTGCCCACAGAGTCATGGCAGGAGCTTGAAAGGGCTCCCAGGGGACATTTCCTAAAGGGTCAAGGAGAGGATGAAGAGGACAACAAATTCCCTGTGGATTGTCTTAGTGCTTTGCCCTAAGTGGTTTTGCAAATCAGCAGGAACAGCAGTGACAGGACACGAGGAATGGCTTCAAACTGAAAGAGAGCAGCGTTAGTTGGGATGTTGGGAAGAAATTGTTCCCTGTGAGGGTGGGCAGGCCCTGGCACAGGGTGCCCAGAGTAGCTATGGCTGCTCCTGGATCCCTGGAAGTGTCCAAGGCCAGGCTGGATGACACTTGGAACAACCTGGGATAGTGGAAGCTGTCCCTGCCATGGCAGGAGTGGAATGAGATGATTTTTAAGTCCCTTCTAACCCAGACCACTCTGGGAATCTCTGATTCCATAAATGTTATATTTGCTTCACTCCATTTGAACCCTGTGCAATCTCCATGGGAGCTGGATGTCCATGGACATGGAGCTCTCTGCAAGACAGCTGAGCAGCTCCTCCCCAGGCAATCCAAGGATTCAGGGTGGAATGAGGGCAGAGAAAGACAGAATTTCCTGCTCCAGGAACCAGGGAAATCTGCCAGCCTTGCCCTGCACAGTCTGCACCTCCACGGGGGTCTCACAACCCAGTCAAGCCTGGCACAGCTCCTCTCCAGACTGTCCCCCCTTTCCTTTCCTGCCTCTCCAAGCTTTCCCTGGAAACTCCTGCTATTTTATCCTGTTTCTGCAACCTGTCATCCCCCATTTGCCAACAGCTCCTCCTGGAACATTTAAACAGCATCTGCTGCAAGTGCAGGGTGTGAGAGGAACCCCGGGGCTCAGCAACAGGAGAGGAACCATCAGGTGCTCCTGCACAGCTCAAGGGCAAAGAAAAACCTGTGAATGCCTGACAAGAAGCCAAGGTGTAGCATAAAAAATAACCCAGAGTGTCCCAGTCCCAGATTTAGTCTGGTTTATGATCACTTTTATCTAGGAAAGGAAAAATTCCAGCTCATCCCTTCCAGTTCGCTGTGCCAAGCCCAGCTCAGACCAGCTGGGCTCTTGGTCCAGCAGCCACAAAGCCAAAGTGGGACACAAATTCCCAGTTAGTTCCTAGCACGTGTCCAGCTTTCCCCACGAGCCTGGCACCAAACTAACTCCACATATCCACTGCTGCCTGTGGGATCAAACTTCTCTGGAGATCCAAGTCCTCTGTGCCCTTCACCCCCACCTGAAGGGTCTCAAATCTACCTGAGGGAAGATCCCTGGCTCCCACACTGGTGCAGTTCCATTCCTAAACCCCAAACATAGATTTTCATCTCCTCTGCTGAGGAATAATGTCCCCATCAAGTGATGGGTTTGAAGGACTTCTCTTTTTCCAGGCAGAGGATCATCCAAGTACCTCTGGAAAGCAGTCAGGATGGGAACAGCTGCAAAGCAACAGGCTTTTAAAAGCTCTGTCATCCCATTTCCCTCTCCTTCCCTTGTCCCAGCTTTTCTGAGGGGTTTTTTCTTCTGTTCAGTTTTGAGGAAGTGGAAGGACATTGTTTGCTTTGGGTCTTGTGGGGTTTTTGAATCACTGAACAGACTGAATGTTGTTCCCAAACGAGGGAGCAGGGATAAAACCATGAAATGACTGGGGCTGCAAGGGACCTTAAAATCCTCTAGTGTCCCCCCTGCCATGGCAGGGACAACTTCCACTGTCCCAGATTGCTCCAAACCCTGTCCCTGGACATTCACAGGGAAGGATTTAATCCAAATATCCCACCTAAACCAATTCAGGCAAAGCTTTCCCTTGCTTTGTGCCACTGTAATTTCCTTTTCTTGGTCTGATGCCAGCAGAGTGTAGACTTGTCCCGAAGCCTGGCTGACACCCAATTTCCTCTGCAGATATTCCAACTAACACAGGACTTCAACCCAAGCCAAACAAGTTAACAGTGAGCAGAACAACCTTCTCCCTGGAGGAACAACAGACCCCCTCCTCCACCTGCCTTTGGGCTGCACACAAAGGAAAATCTGGGATGGAATTTTGAATTCTGCACCTGCTCTTGGGCTCCTCACAAAGGAAAATATGAGATGGAATTTTGAATTCTCCACCTGCCTTTGGGCTCCTCACAAAGGAAGATTTGAGATGGAATTTTGAATTCTCTCCTCCATCTGCCTTGACTCCACACAAAGGAAGATCTGGGAAGGAATTCGGAATTCTCCACCTGCCTTTGGGCCCCTCACAAAGACCTGGGATGGGGTTTCAGCTCCCTCCTGCCACAATCCAAGCAGGGAGCTCTGTCAAGCTGCTATCCCTAGCCCTGCTGCCAGCAGGGGATTCTGGTGGGATGTTGGGATGGTCTCCAGGGCTCTCTCCCAGTTCCTGCAGCCCTGTGAAACACAGAGACAGGAGCACTGCTGTGTGCCAAGCTCAGGAGGCCATGAAATGTCAAAAGCCTGGAGACACCACCAAATCCTCCCAAGAAAATAGCAAACAAAATCCTCCAGGTGGGAGAGAGCCAGGGATCTGACAGAGGTGGATTATCAGCAGGTGCCTGTGAATGCCTGGAGGGGATCTCACCAAAACCATCCCACATGGTAAGAAAGCAGCATTTGTGGGCATTTGGATTCCAGCAGTGAAAATCCTTCCCCAGACTCAGCGTCATCGCTTGTGGAATTCAGCTCTGAGCTCTGGTTTCCTCTCACTGCCCCGAGGAGTTCTTGGAAAACTTGTAAATGGACTTGGGGTGGTCAACTTGATTGTTTTATGCAAAATATCTCAGCATCAGGGGGAAATGCAGAAGGATTTTTATTCTGGGAAGTCCAGCAGTGCCTGGAAAATGAGTGCCCAGCCAGGGCTTTGCTTCCTACCACAAAACCCAGGGATATCCTCTCCATCTGCTCCAGTTACTGTCTCCCAGCTGAGTAGAAGGAGAAAATCTTTTGCAGCCTGAGCAGCGTGTCCTGCCCCTCAGAAATTCTCTGCCCAGGGGGGAGCATCCACCAGCTCTCCTTCCATCCCCTCCTCACGGAACTTCAGGGATTCGAACTGCCCCTGTTTCTCACTTCCCACAGGAGCAACCCCAGAGCAAACACATTTATTTCAGCCTGGAGGAGTG
Organism: Serinus canaria; assembly: GCF_022539315.1. Taxonomy (NCBI): domain Eukaryota; kingdom Metazoa; phylum Chordata; class Aves; order Passeriformes; family Fringillidae; genus Serinus; species Serinus canaria. Next base: position 16,459,189 of record NC_066327.1, on the reverse strand, counting down.
GCAATTCCTGCAATTCCTGCAGTTCCTGCAATTCCTGCAATTCCTGGCAATTCCTGCAGTTCCTGCAGTTCCTGCAATTCCTGCAATTCCTGCAATTCCTGGCAATTCCTGCAATTCCTGGCAATTCCAACTCAAGGTTCAATCACTGGATTTTGGAGGATGCTGCTCCTGAGAAGTTTCATGGATCTTCCATCCCATTAAATCAGTGACAAGCAGGTCAGAAATGCACAATTACAGGGTCAGGGAGAGGGACAGAGCCCCAGCTGGCCTCTTGTGAAACACATCCCCACTGACAGTCTCCAAAGCTGATCCAGAGCTTAAACCCCATTTCCAAAATCACCTCGGGCAATCACTCATGTCAGTAGCTGCTACTCAGTGAGAGAAAATCCTGATTTCCCCCTGATCCTTCTCACCCACATCAAAGGGTGGAGCACAGGAGCCGTGCCAAGGCCTGGCAAACCTTCCCAGGGCTGAACCCATGTGGGAAAGGCTGCATTCCCCATGGCTGGGCTCACCCCAAGCTCTGGTTTGGCTGGGCTCACCCCAAGCTCTGGTTTGGCTGGGCTCACCCCAAGCTCTGGTTGGGCTGGGCTCACCCCAAGCTTTGGTTGGGCTCACCCCAAGCTCTGGTTTGGCTGGGCTCACCCCAAGCTCTGGTTGGGCTGGGCTCACCCCAAGCTCTGGTTTGGCTGGGCTCACCCCAAGCTCTGGTTGGGCTGGGCTCACCCCAAGCTCTGGTTTGGTTGGGCTCACCCCAAGCTCTGGTTTGGCACAGCCCAGCTGGGCTGGCAGAGAGTGCTGATGCTATCACAGTCAGACACAACACGCAGCAGCCAGGCAGGGCCAGGTACCCAGGGCTGTTTACCCACCACACCTGGGCAAACACAGCCTGTTTTCACAGCCCAGCTCCCAGCACCAGGGCTGGGCTCTCCTGCTCTGCTCCCTGGCAAGCCCCAACTGCAGGGCCTGAGCGAATGGTTGGCACCTGCCAGGGAGATATAAAAAGATTTCCCTGCGGGGTGGAGCCCGTGGTGCTGATCTCATGGTTCCAGTCACAGTGACCTGCTGCACTGGATGGATGCAGCCCTTGCTCTGTGCCCCGGCCAGCAGCAGCACTGCTGCAGCCTGGGCTTGCCCTGTCCCCCTGTGAAAAATGTGTATTTTATGCAATAAAATACACGTTTTGCAAATATTAAAATGAATATTATCCATGTTGTGTTAGAAAGTAATGCTGTAATTATCTTAAGTAGTGTGTTAAATATAGTTTTAGGTTATTACAAAATGTTAAAATAGAAACTATGCTGTGTAAGATACTTTTTTTTCTAAAGAAAGTACTTGCACTGGGATAGAAGCCACAGGACACCTAAATCTTTCAGAGAAAGGGAATTTATTGCTCTCTTATCAGAAGAAACGAACTTCTTCCCAGCTTGCTCAGCCCTGAAGACTCAGTCAGGATTCAGAGGAAGAAGCTGACACTGCCCAGACAGAATCCTGTGTTGGAATGGAATTGATGCATCATGGATGAGGTGTAGGAATATGCAGAAGGCTATTAAGGGTTAATCCTCTGTTAACTGGGTCCTTTTTCAGGCTTATTTTGCCCAGAAAGAGGTACCTGGACTGTCCTTAACTCTTTGTTTCAATTGTCTCATATTGTCCTGAAAGGAGGAGCAGGTGGGATTTATTCAGCCCCACACATTTATTCATCTCCATTATTCTCACCTCCAAAACCAGTCCAGCAGCCCTTTAATCCCTCAGCAGCTCATCTCCAGATTGTCTCTATAATTAACAACAAAGTGCTCGTTATTCCCATCACCATCCTTTGAAGGAGCCTGGATGGGGGTGAGGATTCCTGTGGGGTGGGGCAGGAGACACAGACTGAGGAGTTGATGTCCCTCTGCCTTGTCCCAGACTCTTTTCTCCAGGGAAGAAGTGGACACCCCTCCCTTCTGTAAAGACACAGCCTGAAAAACTACCAGGCCACTTCTGATCAGGATAAACCATCCCTGGGTCTGCACCAGAGCAGAGAATCCCTTCAGAAATCCACAAGTTTCTCTTATTAATTGTAACAAAAAGCAATTGGAACTCCTGGCTAAACCCACAGGGGATTTATTTCCTCCAGCAAAGCCCCAGCGTGGACCTGGCTTGGCTGTTCCTAGAATTAACATTTGTACAGAAATTGTCATTTTCAGGCTGGGACCTGGCTTGGCTGCTCCTAGAATTAACATTTGTACAGAAATTGTCATTTTCAGCCCAGGACCTGGCTTGGCTGTTCCTAGAATTAGCATTTGTACAGAAATTGTCATTTTCAGCCTGGGACCTGGCTTGGCTGATCCTAGAATTAACATTTGTACAGAAATTGCCATTTTCAGCCCAGGACCTGGCTCAGCTGTTCCCACAGCCCTTCCATGAGGAAAAACCCATTTCCCTTTCAACTCTTCTGGCTGGCAAAGTGCTCAGGGGGTGAGCTGGATTCTCTGAGAGGCCTTTCCCAGCCTCAGTGGCTCTGTGGCTCCCCATTCCCAGCTCCTTGTCCCCGAGGCCAGCAGGGGCCGGGGCCGCTGTCCTGCTTTGTCTCCGTACCTGTCACACCCACACTGCAGAGGCCTCCCCGGCTCCGGGCCCCCCGCCCTCCCAGCCCTGCCTCACAGGCAGCAGGGCAGCCCCGAGAAGGAAGCAGAGCTGCTGCTCATTCCAGAGGCAGCCATCATCCCCCTCTGGGCTCCAGGCCGGGCTCAGGGCAGGGTTTGGGCCCTGCCGGGGCCTCAGCCCAGGCCAGGCTGGTTCGGGGTAATCTCAGCAGGGCTGGCTGTGCTGCTGGCACCTTTCCTCTCAAAAACTGGCACCTTTCCTCTCAAAAACCACCACCAGCAACAACTCCTGATTCTCCTGAGGCAGAGCTCAGCTCAGAGGGCTGGAGCAGAGGGGGGACAGCCTGATCCCAGCCTTCCCCAGCAGGTGAGGGCGATGGAGAGGGAGGAGAGCTCTGAGCAGTGAGAACAGACTCCCCTGAGAACTGACCCACTTCCCCCAGCCTGCTCCCACAGATATTTTGGGGCTGCCACCAGCTCTGCTGTGTGCAGACACACTTCCTCTCACCACCACCATCACAAAACACACACAGCTCCCACGGAGACAGTTGATTTCAAGGCCAGACTGCAAGAAACTTATTGAGGTCTCCAGTTTTTCTCAGAAAAAAAAAGCCACGCATTTCCACTCCTGTGTCAAACACAACAGGGTAGGGCTTTCAGGCTCTGGAATCCTGAAACCCCAGGGATATTTTGCACTGCTTCTGAAGTCTTCAAGGCTGCCTCATAATGTGCTGTCCCACGGGACCTCCATCCCACAGCCACCAAGGAGGTCATGTCCTGACAGGCACCGTTAATCTGATTCCACTGTGGCTTTGGGGGTGATAAGAAATGTTTTCAGCAGCGTGGTTCTTGCTTCAGCTGCAAAATATCAAGATGAAGCTGCTCCCACCCAGGGATGAACAAGCATTTCCTTCAGCCAGGCAGAAAAAAAAGAAGAAGATTAAGGAGAGGTTTTTCACACTCGCATACACTTAAGAGGAAAAAATATTTACACGAGGGAGAAAGGACTTGGCAGGGCCTCCCCAGAGGCCATTTGCTGTTTATGCATTTCTCAGGCCTGGGCTGAGGCTGCAGGGCCTGAGCTCCCTGGGCCACTGGGGGACTGCTTTAGGGCTGGGAGAGCCCTGAAACCAGTGGGGTTGTGTTTGTGAGCCCCCGGGCCCTGCCAGTGGCCACTGTGGCTCCCTAAGGCCTTTCCCTTGGCATTCCTGGGGAATCAGAGCCAGGAGGGGCTGCTGGCATCCTGAGGGGAAACAACCCCTGGCTCTGAGCACCTCCTGAGCCCAGCACCTTTCCAGGTGAAATGTTCCCTGTCAGGAATGTCCTGTTGTAACAGGAATGGGGGAAGGTGGGTGGCAGCTGCTGCTCCCTCTCGGGTGCCGAAGGTCTGACTGGTTTTTTCCTCCTGCAGTCAGCTGTGGCTGGGGCGCTCTGTCCCTTGAAAGCACAAATTATGATCATTTGGCAGGAAGTGCCTGCTGCAATCTCCCTGTCCGAGCTGCACAACAATTCCCTGCTGTTGTTTCTGGAAAGCAGAAGCCTCGAAATGTGCAGAGCACAGTGTCCTCTGCTGCCAAGGCTCCATCCTGGGCTTGAGTGGCACAGAGGACACAAAATCCTTGTCCTTGCAACCGTCCGGGCTGGCATCCTGCTCTGCATCTCTCCTGCTCTTTCCTCACCCCCACCTGGAGCAGGAGGGACATCAGGACACCAGGTAACAGAGGCCAGCAGGTTGGTGCCTCTCCAGAGAAACGCCTCCAGGAGCTTTTCCAAGATGAAGCAACCCGGGGCAGGCAGGAGTGCTGCTGCCACCCCGTTCCTGCAGGACAAGTCACCTGCTCACCTCCTCCCAGCCCAAATTCCAAACCCCCTCAGCTGGGGAAGCTGCAGCTCCCTCCCAGCCCCAGGGGATGCTGGCACTGGTGACAGCCACAGAGGATTAAACCCTGCCAGCTGCTGGGAGTGCTGCCACGGGGGCACAGGAGCCAGCCCAAACAGGGAAGCAGGTGGGTTTTAAACCCCTGTCTGCAGATCAGAGAGTGCTGAGCACCCACAGCCCCCTCCCCACTGCCAGGGCTCAAAGCACTACAAAAAAATAAAATAAAAAAAAAAATAAAATAAAATACTACTAAATAAATAATAAATAATAAATAATAAATAATAAATAATAAATAATAAATAATAAATAATAGATAATAAATAATAAATAATAAATAATAAATAGTAAATAATAAATAATAAATAATTAAGGAAGTTTTTGTCCACATTATGTTTCTTCCCTGCTCCTTGAGGTGTTGGTTTTCTTTAATGAGCCCTGGAGGATTCACTAGGAAAATGTTGGGAAATATGGGAGAAATGGCTTTAAGCAAGGACACTTGACTACAGCATAAATCCCATAAATCCTCTTTATTTCAACACGTCAGTCAGTAGGATGGACAATAAATACTTGGCGTTTTGAACATACAGATCTTCATCTCTGCACTAACCTGGCACAGCAAACCCCTCACATTTCCTTGTTTATGTACAGCTCCATGTGTTGCTGTATCTAGATCATGGATATACACTCACACATATATATCTGTATGTGCACTTGTGCAGAAATGTCCTCACCAAGGACAGGAAACAAGTGAATATTTCCCAATCCACTCTCCCTGGCACTGGAAATACTGCACAGAAACTCAGCTAGCTGCTCCTGCCATAGGGAAAATGGGAAAAGTGAAAGTGCATCCATGGACAAGCAGCAAATCCCCTTTTTTTCATGATGGAGAAAGTTAAAAAAAAAATCTCAGTGCCCCCCTAAATGCTGTGCTTGATTCAGCACCTTTACACACAGCAATTCCAGCTGCCAGATCCAGGGGGATGGGGGTCTCCACACTCCTAATCCTTGGACCGTTTTCAAACACTTGGGGGCATTTAGGAACTGAAATCTCTGTCCTGCCTCTCAGCTGAGCCCCAGGGTGGGGTCTGTGGGAAACAGTAAAGATGAGCTCATTATGTGTCACTTTTTACCATCTTTCATTGTCTCAGCCATGCAATGAGGCTGATGCTGCAATGAAAGCACAAGGAACATCCCCCAGCAGTCCTGTCCTGTTTGGGAAAACCACCTCCAAACGCAGGGACCAGCCCCACAGGTGAGGCTGGGGCAGGCACAGCCCTGGCAGTGCAAGGTGCACCCGTGGGCAGTGCTGGACTGCAGGAATTGCTGAACAGTTTGGGACATGGGGCACTTTGGGAACAGCCACTCCTAAAAAGGTACTTGAGGCGCACTCCCAGGTGGGGATCTGCACCCAGACCTTTTCGCCTCCTCCCTGTTCAGCTCCACATCTCCCCAGGGCAATGGCAAGCAGCATTTCCAGCCCTGGCTGCCCAGACAGCCAAAGCTGCCCAGGAACGCTCCCAAGAGGCAAAGGGTTGGTGTAACCCAGCAGCTCTGTGTCCTGGGGATGGAGCAAAGACAGCCCTGGTGTGGACACTGCAGCTGCCCCAGTCCCAGGCAGGAGCCACAGCCAGGGCAGGATCTTGTAACAGCACCCAAGCTGTGTTTGTGATCTTCACTCCACCAAGACTTTAAAAACAAAACCAATCTGTTTGGCCAAAGTGGATACAAGCAGTGAGTGTAGGGCCAAGCTCCAGCTGGCTGCACAGCAGCACCTGGGGGCTGTGTCCCCTCTGTGTCCCCACTTCTGTGGCAGTGGCACGAGGTACAAGCCAGCAGCACAGCCTTTGCTTCAGCCTGCTCTGTTTGCAGGAAGAATTTAATGTTTGTCACCGATTTCCCACAAATGAAGTCACCACCGTGTGTTTTATCAGATGTGTTTAACCTGAGCCAACTCTGCCAGTGTGAAATCCTAAAATCCAATTTAAACAGCGACTCCTGACTCCAATGCTCCATTTTTTAATATGTCTATAAACTTTTTAATATAAAATATTTTAATTGGGAAAAGTTGGTTTTTGTTCCCAATCATGGAAAGGTTTGGCTTTGTTGCTGTCATAATATTTTTCCCTCCACTATTTCTCTCTTTTGATTCCAGTTTCCCCCAGAACTGCACAGTTTATATTTCACCAGTTTTACTACTGTTGCCTTAGAGGAAAGAAATCAGTTCTTCAACACCCAGACTCCAGTGCAAGCTCGAGGTTTCCTGGCAGTGCAGCCGAGCTCTGCAGCACCGAGGTCATTTGTCCAGTGCAAACAGCCCAAAGTTCCCTGTCCCTTCCACATCCACATGCTCTGGGTGCTGGAGTGGTTCTGCAAATAATCACTCACTCATCTCTCAGCTTTGGCTACCCACTGCCACAATATTTGAAGTAAGAAGAGGAAGCCAAAAAAAGAGAACAATTATTTGGACAACAAACCGTGCTTTGCCAGTGCTACCAAAATGCAAATAATTCATCATAGTGAAAACGCAAACCACAGCAGAGAGGTGGGCATGGGAATTCCCTGTGCCACAGGGTCCTGCCTCCAGCTGGGGAGACTGGAGCCTGCTGGGGGCTGGCCTGACCCCCCAGCACTGCAGCACACCTCGTCCCTCTGTGCCACCCTCAAACCCACAGTGCCCTGGGCATTGCAGAGCAGGAGAGACTGGCAAGAGATAAAGAGATAGAGGAGATAAAGCGAGTCAGAGATATTGATCTCTGCAATCGAGAGGTTAATTCTCATTTCCCCTGAATGCTGTTTGGTAATCACAGAGCTAAATTGCATCTGCAGCCCCAGAGTGAGTGCCTACACCGAGTGTGCACCTACACTGAGTGTGAACCTACACTGAGCATGTACCTACACCGAATGTGTACCTACACTAAGTGTGCACCTACACTGAATGTGAGCCTACTATGAGTGTGCATCTATGCTGAGAGTGTACCTGCACCGTGTTCCTACACTGAATCTGTTCCTAATTGTGTGTGTTCCTACACCAGGTGTGTTCCTACACTCTGTACCTGCACCGAGTGTGCACCTACATCTGCCCTGCCAGCCCCTCTCCTGCCCTCCGCCTGTCCGTGTTTATCCGCGGGGCTGCCTCTCACGCCACAGAGTGTCACCGTGTCACCTCACCCTTCCTTGGCACTCCGAGCACCGGGGGCACTGCTGGCAGCCCTCCCCGGGCAGCAGTGAGGGCACGGGCGGGCAGAGGGCGAGGGAAGCGCTCCGGGCACATTCCCTGTCCCTGCTGCGGGGCTGGGCTGCGCAGGGGACAAGAGGAGCCGGGTCAGTCACAGGGGTTGGGGAGCACAGGGCTCTTATGGCTGCTCCTCCTTCCAGGCAGGATCAGCAGCACTTTAGGAGAGAGGAGAAGGAGCAGCAGGAGTTCCCAGAGCGCTGCGTTTTGCCCTGAGAGCTCGAGCAGTTTGTCCCCACACCTGGAGCAGCAATGTCCCCTCCGTGCTCCCTGCCCGGCCGGGGGATTCCCCTCCAGCCCTGCCGGCACCAGCGCTCGGGGCGAATTCTCAGAGCAGCCAAGGGGCTGCCGGGGGTGTCGGTAACCAGAAACCCCGCTCCACCCCCGGCCCTGCTCCGGTTCCTGCGGGACGGGGCACGGCGCTGCCCCAAAGCCGCTCTGCCTCTGCCTGCACCGGGACTCAGCCCCGGGTGCCCGCTCGCCACCCACGCAAGTCTCCGGGACACCCAGCGAGCCCCACACCCCCAAACTGACCACAACGACAACGACAATGCCACCAACACCCCCGTGGTGCGGGGCGAGCGCGTGGAAATGAGGGGGCTCCGCACCCCCAAGCATCCCCCGGGACACCGCGGCCAGAGAGGTCCCGGAGCATCTTTTGCTGCCCCTTTCCCGAGTATTCCTGAAAGAACCCCGCACTGCACACCCTCCCGGCCGCGGGTCCAGCATGTCACACCGGGCTGCGCCCCCAGCGCCCAGATCGCTGCTCCCCTCCTGCCAGGAACTGTTCTGTCCTGTCCTGTCCTGTCCTGTCCTGTCCTGTCCTGTCCTGTCCTGTCCCGTCCCGTCCTGTCCTTTCCTGTCCCGTCCCGTCCCGCAGCCCACCCTGCCCGGGGACACCTGGCAGAGCCTGGCACACGGGACAAAACCCCTCCACACCCATCCCGAGCGACCTGCAGCCGTCCCGCGGTCGGAGCGGCGCTTCCAGGGTGCCACGGAAAATCCGAACCTCCTCCCGTCCCGCCTTCCCGGGCTCGCTGTCATCTGAGCCTCGCAGTTAAACAAACCGGGCGCTTTACAAGCTCTTGGCTGGGCTGTGACTGTAGCCGCGTGTCACCCGACTTCCCAGTGCCACATTCCTGAGTCCCACAGTCACAGGCTCACATTCTAGGCAAACGCTCCGTTTATTTCTATCGTTATTTATCTTCTTCTTTTTTTTTTTCCTACAGAAAGTCGCGTTGCACTTGGCAAAACAAAACCTCACGGAGCATTCGCAGTTTCTGGGCGGTGATCAAACTGTCCCAGAGCCGGCAGCCCCGAGCCCGCCCCGCTGCCTGCATCCCTTCCCCGCCGGTTTGTCGCAGATCTAATTCAGGGGTTTTGCCATCTCCACAAAGTGCCCCGGGCCGGACAATCGTGCCACCCCTGCCCCAGGTGCCCTCCTGGCCTGGAGGGCTCCCTCAGCCACCAGCGGGGCGGTGACAAGGGGACCGGCAGCAGTCCCGCCGGTGCAGGAGGGTCCAGCCCCGCTCCCAGCTCCCAGCAAGGTCATTCAGTCCCAGACCAGTTCAGTCCCGGCCACGGCCAAAAAGTCCCTCCGGGGAAGAGCATTCTGCACAGCCTGGCATCCCCCACCCCGCTGCGGGACCCCGGGTCGTGCCCCAAACCAGGGGAGCTGCCAGCAGCCCCTCCGCCCTGCCAGGGGCCAGCCCGGCTTTGCAGAGTCTGAGTTTGGGGTTTCTCGCAGCTGTTGGGTTTTAGGCGCTCTCTAAAACAGAATCACTACTGTTATGAAAGGAGGCTGATTTTCCTTGCAAAGGCTTCTCTGTGCAACCCCCGACCGAGCCCCCAGCACCCTCCCCGGCGGGCGCAGTACCTTTGCCGTGCAAAAAGACCTCGGGGCGAGGGAAGGAGCCCTCCTCGCAGAGCAGGTCGCAGGTTTTATCCGGGGCCAGGGGGTAGCCGTTGTCCTCCTCGTTGTAGTCACTCCTGCCGTTGCTGTTGGAGTAGCCATTGGCGTACATCTTGAGGGCAGACCTGCGCAGGCACAGCAGCTCCTGGAAGGCGTACCTGAAGTCGGGGCTCCGGCAGTAGATCAGGGGGTTGAAGGCAGAGTTGACGTAGCCCAGCCAGTTCAAGAGGATATACAGGTACTTGGGAATGATGTTGTCCTGGATGACGTGCACGATGTTGACGATGAAGAAGGGCAGCCAGCACAGCGTGAAGGTGCCCATGATGATGCCCAAAGTTTTGAGGGCCTTGTGCTCCTTCAAGAAGAACTTGGAGGAGCGGCGGTGCCCGGCTCCCCCTTTCTGCTCCTGCTCCTTGTTCTGGGTGTGAAACCTCCCCTCGCTCCTGTCTATCTTCCGCAGCTGCTTCTTGGCCACCTGGAAGACCCTGGCGTACACGAAGACCATGACCACAAGGGGCAGGTAGAAGGAGATGATGGAGGAGGCGATGGCGTAGGCTTGGTTGGTGAAGAAGTCGCAGCACATCTCGTCCTGGTAGCAGCGGATGGCGTCCTCGTGGTCCGCCCGGTACCAGTGCATCTGGATGGGCAGGAAGGAGGTCAGGCCCGACACCACCCACACCACCAGAATGACCACGCGCGCCTTGCCCTTGGTCAGCAGGCTCTGGTACTTGAACGGGGAGGTGATGGCGAAGTACCGGTCCACGGCGATGACGCACAGGGTCTCGATGCTGGCCGTGACACACAGCACATCCACAGAGGTCCAGAACTCGCACCAAAAGTTCCCAAACTTCCACATCTCCATGATGATGTGGCAGGCGCCGAAGGGCACCACGGCCAGCCCCATGACCAGGTCGGCACAGGCCAGAGAGGTGATGAAGTAGTTGGTAACGGTCTGCAGGCGCTGGAAGCGGGCAATGGCCGTGATCACCAGCACGTTGCCGAAGACGATGGCCAGCACGATCAGCGACATCAGGATGCCCATGCCCACCATCCACACGTCCCGCGACACCGCGGGGTCGGCGGCGCTCTGGTTGGCGCTGGCGTTGCCGCCGGGCAGCTCCGTCCCCGCCGCGGCCATGGCCCGGCGACAGCCCCGGGGTGGCGGGGGGGGCTCGGCTCCGCTCAGGGCTCCGCGGCCGCGGCGCCGCTCCGGGAGCCGCACATGCGGGACAGGTGCGGGACAGGTGCGGGGACGCTCGGCTGGGGCACGGGACACCGGGCACCGGGCACCGCTCCGCTCCCGTCCCGGCCGTGTCCCAGCCCGTGTCCCAGCCCGTTAGGCGCCGCGGAGCTTTTTAAGTGACAGCAGCCCGTGACATCAGTCCGCCGCAGCCAATGGCAGCCGGCACCGCACCCCGAGCCCCCCCGCACCCCGCGGCCACCCCCGCCTGCCCCACGCGTGTCCCCGCCCCGCGTGCTGCATCCCCGCCGTGTCCCCGCAGCTGCTCCGGGTGCGCTCCCCTTGCTGGCGGTGCTCTCCTGTCCCCCGCCCCAGGGTGACAGGAGATCGCCCTGTGTGCTCCTTTCACCGCCGTGTCCCCGCAGCTGCTCCGGGTGCGCTCCCCTTCCTCCTGTCTCCCGTCCCAGGGTGATTCCGTGCGCTCCGCTCACCGCCGTGTCCCCGTGCCTCCTGCCCACTGCGCACTCCCTACGTCACCGATGGCCCCACGCTCCCCGCCCGGAGGTGTCCCCACCCCACCCGTGCCCCCTGTGTGCTCACCAGCACGCACAGCACCAGGAAAATCCCGAGGACTCTGGGGCTCCTGGCAGTGAGGACCCCTGGCACCCCATGGTCGTTGGTGGCAGCTCGTGACAGGATGTCACCCAAGTCCCCATCCCTGCCAGTCCCCAGCTCGGTGCTCTGGCTGCACCCCAGTGAAGCAGCCACAGAAATTCCAGAGCTGGTCAAGGGCAGAGACACCCCTAAACTGTCCTGGGATCACTGACCAGGCAGGGAGTGACCACTGGACACTGTGGCCAGCTTGTGGTCAGAGCCAGACACTATCAGGAGCATTCCCCTCCAACACAAACAAATTGGCTAAATAAGGGCTAAGGAATCCTGGAAACTTCCTTTCAGCCTGGCAGGAGATAACCCTGCCTCTGGAGTTTCATTTCTGCCATCCCTCTGAAGCAGCACTGCTCTCCAGAGACACATCTCTCTCTGCTGGCCCTGGCTGCTTTAGACTTGACAGCTGAAAGCTGTGGCTCTAAAACTGCCCTGTTCCACAGAAAGGGAGAAAATAAAGAATTGTTTTCGCCCAGATCACCCCAATGCCACCAGCAGCAGCTGCAGGTCAGTCCTGGCTGGATGCAGCTCTGTGGCCTTCCCATGGCACAGGCAGTGCCAGCCTCCTGTCTTTGTCAGCAAATAAACCCTTACCAATGGTGAATCTTATCTGAAACTCATCAGCTCTCGGGCTCTGATGCTTTTTCATGATTCTGCCTCAATTTTCCTGCAGTGCCAGGGCCAGGCTCCCCACTTTTTGCTGCCTTAGCCCCAGTGCCCCACACCACAGCCTGCTGGGTGCCCGTGTCATGCCCCAGCTGTGCTGGGGATATTTATTTATGGGGAAAGGAGGAAGTTTTGTGGTTTAAAGCAGAGGGGCAGATGAGGTACTGGAATCAGGAAATGAGATTAAAGGCAGTTAGGAAGTGTCTGTCCTGCCCTGAACCAGCGGCTTCCCTGCCCTTCCCACACTCCACCTCTGCATCCACACACTTCAGAGGTTTAAAAATGAGACAAGGAGCAGGAGATCCAGAATTCACCCCCCTCCCACTGCAGACGTCTGGCAAAGCAGGGACAGTGGGAGGAGCTCATGACCTGAACTGATCACCTGGAGCTTCCCCTGCTGTAAAATAAATAAGGTAAAAAAGGGGCCATCCCTCCCTACACTCACACCAGGCAGAGCTGGGACCTGCTGGTTCGGTTTGTGGCACCCACAGAGCTCACCCCAGCAGGGCTGTGGCCCTCAGGGACCCCCAGCTGGCTGCATTGTCCATTCCCACCCTCTGCCCCAGGCCAGCATCACTCACTTTGCAGGAAAACCACGGCAAAAAACTCTTGGGAAAGCAGGGATGTGGAGGAGATGTGTAGTGGGAAAGAAAAAAACAGAAGGAAAAGCAGAAATTGTGGGAACTGCACCTCATCCTCAGCTCCCTGTTCCCCTTTTTTGGTAAGGGCTGAAGTGGCAGCTCTAGGAAGCACTCCAGGTGTCAGGTTTGACCAGGTGGGTTTGCTGGCCTGTTCCTGAGTGTTCTGACTCCAAATCCAAGCATTCCTAAAGAATTAAGCCCCCTATCCTAATGAATATACAGATGTTCATCCCACAGATGTTCAGCCTTGCAGGCAGCACTGGGCCCTGCAGGAACAGAAGCAGATTTGGGGATGTGGTGGGAGAGAGAGACAAAGGCTTCCACAAACACTTGTTCCAAAGCAGAGTTCTCTGCTTTGCAGCATGTTTTAGCCAGGGCAGCCCTGTCTCTGACAATCCCTCTCAGAGGCAGCTCCAGGACTCTGTCAATCTGTGCCCAGGGTGCAGGGATCAGTTTCCAGCTCCATATTTTGAGTTTGTTGTACTCTGTTCAAAGAAATCCCAGCCTGGGCTTTGGTCAAGAGGCTGTGCCTGAGGAAGCAGGGCAAGGCTGATTTTTGCTCCTTGGTTTTCTCCCTTGGTTTCCTCTTTGGCAATCTTTGCTCACCTTTTAGGGTAGGCACCGGGCCTGAGATGATTTTTGTCTTTGACTCCGCAGCTGTGGCCCTCAGTGAGTTGGACACAGGTTCAGAAAAAAGGCAGGAATTTGCCTGATATAAAAATAAATTCCATCACCCCAAGTCCCACTGGCTTTTGAAGTTTGCATTACTTTAACTGTGCTTTTGAGTAATTATTGGATTTCCATCAGGTTTAAGGCTTCATATTGGAACAAATTCAAGACCAAACCTCAGAGATGTTATGAACACAGTTCAGTTTGAATGTTTTGGGGGGACAGAGCCCCAAAATTCCTCCTTCTGGGTTCCTTGCACTTTAGGGTGCCAAAACCAGACAGATCTCATTTGTTTCATGGCCCACTGGCCCTGGTGCTTTGTCATCAGGCTGATCTTTCCCCTTTTCATAATTGGATGTGTTCTCCCCCCTCACTGAGTGACATTTGAAGAGCAGCCTGTGGGATCAATGAGAAAGCAGGGCTGGCAGAGAGAAATAATCACTTTTATCAGCCCAACTGACATAATTGGAATAAACAGCCAGGCTCTGGGCATGGAAGACTCTCCTGTGAGGAGCTGCATGCTGGCCCTGCCGTGCCTGCCCAGATGTTTATCACAAACTGGAATGAAGTGGCCTGGCCAGATCAGACTCTTGGCAAGAGCTTGGAAGTGACAATGCTCAACAAAAACAGTGCTTGGCGGCAGGGAGGGGAATTGGTGAAATTCCTTGCAGGGAGGGGTTTGAGGAGGATGCAGAGGGCAAGGAGGGGTCACTCCTACCCTGGTTGCTGGCTCACAGCAGCCCTGCTACCCACCCTGATCACAGTGGGCACCCTGCCACCCTGGCAGTGCCCTCTCCGAGGGGATTCACTCTGCTCTGCCTCTCCTTGCTGCTGCATTCCTCTGCATGTGCCAGCTGTGGCTGCAGGCAGGGACAGGGCATCTTCTGTGAGTCACCTGTGCCTTCCTCTGGGGGTGGAATTGCAGCCTTCCAGGACCTGAGGGGACCTGCAGGAAAATGGAGAGACACTGGTTACAAGGATTGGACAGATGGGACACAGGGAATGGCTTCAAACTAACAGAGTGCAGATTTAGATGGGATTTTGGGGAGAAATCCTTCCCTGTGAGGGTGGGGAGGTGCCCAGAGCAGCTGTGGCTGTCCCTGGATCCCTGGCAGTGCCCAAGGCCAGGCTGGACAAGGCTTGGAGCCACCTGGGACAGTGGGAGGTGGGGATGGAATCCAGTGATCTTCAAGGTCCCTTCCACCCAACCCACTCCAGAGTTCTTTAGGCTCCCTCAAGCTCCTGGCAGAGTCAGGGTGCTCTGGGCAGGTGTTTGGGGGATCAGAGTGCAGCCTCCTGGCTCCTGCTTTCCTCTCTGTCCCTCCAAGCCATGAGACTGCCACCCCTGACTCAAAACCCTTCTTCTTGTCAAACTTCCATCTTTCCTAACACCCACCTTTTAACTCCTGCAGTGCCAGCACTCTCAGGGAAGCCATTGCTGTGTTTCAGAGCACACCAAGGGAAGGGAAACTGCTGGACACAATGAGCCTGGTGCAAAGGGAGGCTTTGTGTGGAACCTGGCACTGCTGGAGCAGCTGAGCATCAGGGATTCATTGTCTCTGGGCCAAAGCCTGAGCTGCTCAGCCATCAGTCAGCGCTGCTGTGGGTGAAGGTGACAGAGTGACACAACGTGAGGGCAGCAGAGGAAACCAGAGTGGGGGGGGGGGGGGGCAGGGCAGTGACAGCGCAGATAAAAGATGCTATCACCGCCTTTTCTTCCCCTTGCTGCTTTTCCCACAGCTGAACTTGGTTTCCACAAGCACAGGAGATCGCTGTCTCCGAGTCACACCTCCCTCTGGGCTTGTCCCTGCCAGGGCTGGTGCCAGCAGTGTCCCTTGTCCTGTCCCCAGATCTGCTCTCCTGGCAGGTTGCCAGGCTGCACGAGGGGAATTTGCCACACCTGGGGGGTTTTGGGGTGGTTTCTGCTCCACCAGCCCACCCAGCAGCTTGGAGGGGACCCCAGCCAGGTGCAGGGGGGGGTCACCTAAATGCAGCCATGAATTCCCAGCAGCCTGGGCTGGAATTGCACACTGGTGGTGTGAGGCCAAGGCTGATTCCAAGACAAATGCACCAAATTAAGGGTCCTTCTGATTTAAAACCTTTTCACTGCCTTCCTGAGCTGCTCAGACAATTCTCATGGCATCAAGCGGGAGGCAAATGATGTGGCACCTCCCCTGGTGTAAAGCTCTGACTCCCGTAATTAATGGTCATGGATACAGGAGTTATTCCACAAAAACAGCACAGGGACCTCTGCCCTCTCCCCCTCTCCATCCAGGAGGGGCTGCTGTGCCCCCCAGGTGAGTCCTGGAGCTGAGCACACAGGTCCCTGTGTGCAGGGAGGACAGACCTCCACCTCACTCCTAATTTTAGAAGGCTGCTCCATGAGCTGGTAGGAAAAGGAACTCCATGTGCTGGAATATGTGCAGAGTCCAAGAGGAAATTTGGTTTTTCCTGAGAGCTTTCTTATCAAATCTGCCTCGTATCAAACCCAAAATAGCTGAGCGGCTGCTGAGCTTTGCCTCAGCTCCAAGGGGGTGGACTGAGGAGGAATTGCTGCAGGGTGGGATGTGCTTCATCTGGGGCAAACCCAAGAGGCTTTAATTTGGTTTAATCACCTTTTTTTCCTGGATCCCACGGACCTTTGCAGCCATTGTGCCCACAGTTTTCTGGTTTCCCTCAATGAAACATAATCAACAATTCCATGTTGCTCCAGGAGTATTAAGAGGAAATTCACTGGAGCAACTTCACAAGATAGTCCTAAAAAGTTTGGGTTTTTCTGTGGCTACAGCATAAAGGATCCCATCCTTTCCCTAAAAACCTTGTTGGAAAAAGAAAATAACAATTCAAAAGTGGCTTAGGTTAATTGTTGGAACTCTGTAAAGCCTCAGCCTGTTCCATTGTAGCCACATTTCTCGTCACAGAGAAAAGTGAGGCACAACTTCCCAAGGAAATCTCTGGGATTCACATTCTCTGAACTTGAGAGAAAGAAAAACCAGCTTTTCTTTCATTTGCTGTTTCTGTGTTGCTCACAAGTGGGATGCATTGGAGAAGATTGTTTACCTGAAGAGAATTGTTACCTGGACTCTGGTGTGAGTGTTTTGATTTATTGACCAGTGGAATCCAGGTGTGTGTCTGCTGACAGTCCCGAGATTCTGTGCAGTTTTGTGCTTGTGCAGATTCACCTGAGATGTGGTTGTTAGGAAAATTCATCCACACACACCAGAGGTTTATATCCAAAAAGGAGACACAGGAGTCCTTTCTGACTTTATTCCAATCAAAGGAGAGGCCATGGGGCATTCCCATGGGATTCCTTGAATTTTTGGGGGACACAGCCTTCGTTTTATCCCAATTTCCTGGGCACACTTTCCTTCTCTCTTTCCCCATGGCTGAGGTACTTGAGAGGTTCAGACTTCCCAAAATTCCTGATCCCAAAGATTTCCCTCTAATGTACAACCCTTCCTTTTCATTTTTAATTCTGGTGGAATTTAGGGGTTTTTCTTCCCCATTGTTCCTTTCATCTTTCAATGTCTAATTCATCAGCCAACCCAAAGTTTATTTGTAAAAGCAAATATCTTTTTCCATTCATCAATCAGTGGAATCCTTCCCATTGTTTCTTTTCTCTCCCAGAGCTGGTTTTATCCACCAGCAGCCCCACAGCTGGTTTGGAAATACAAATCCACTGTTCCTCTCATACTGCAATATAGTATAGAAAAATATAGCATAATAAAGAAATTAATTAGCCTTCTGATAAGATGGAGCCCTCCTCGTCCTTCCTCCCCCTCATCGTGCCCTGCTTTTACTGCATTCCATCACTCATTTCCCACAGACCCTGGACAGTTCCAGCAGGAATTGTCACGGGGAGTTTCCTCTGAGCACAGAAGTGAATGGATGCCCTAGAAGGAGCTCACTGGCTGAGCTCTGCAAGGTTTGGGGACTGCAGGATCCCTAATAAAGTGACTGGGCTTGAGAAAAAACACACTGGGAATCCTGCACGGAACCAGACCATGCAAAGACAGGTGTTTAATTATCTGCCATCAACTAATTTGCTTAATTGGGGGCGGGGTCTGCTGGCGAGAAGGGTGGGAAGCACGGAGCTGGCCGGGTGAGGTGAGGGGCAGGCAGAATTCCTCCTCGGCTGGCTCCACTCAGCCTGGCCGGGATGGGAATCCCATCCCCTTCTCCTGGGAATTCCGCAGCCCATTCCCATTTCACCTCTCCCATCCCACCTTTTATACCCCGTTCTCGTTTTCTCATTCAGGAACTGAAGGCAGAGCAGCCCCTGGAAGGGAAAGGCACCGCCCTGGGAGGGATTTGGAAGGAATTAGGGACGGGACTTCTCGCTTGCTTTAGGTGATGTGATTTATTTTTCTTATCTTCTGCACAGGCAGGAAGGGTGAGCTCGGCTCACATCTTCACCACACAGCTCACGAGGTCGCAAGACCTCTCATTACAAGATTTTTAGAGTATTTATTAACTAATAAAACACTGCTAACAAGGATATTTATGCTTTTGACTCAATCTTTAAATATTTTATCTTAGGGATTCATGCTGCAGTGTAAACTTTCTTAGCTAATCATGTTGTGACACACAGACTTACAGTGCTGTACTCCACTCTAGAGGAAGCAGGAATTTTTGTCTGTCACCTGTTTCTAAATCCCTCATTTTTCGAGGAAACAAGGACAGATCCTTGGTTTTGTCTCCTGATCTTTCTTCTACTTAGCTTAACGTGTCTCTGCCTTAAACTATAATTCCACATTCTCGCTTCTAGCACCTCAGTTGAGAGGCTTTTTCTAAGGTCTCAGATCAAATTTTGTGTTTAATTCTAAGCTTTGCCTTCCAGGCCCAAAGTTCTGAGAGTTCTCTGCATTTCAGATTCCAGCACCGCCCGGGCTCTTTCCCCACCTCAGCCTCTCCGGAATGTCAGACAAACCCTGTTTAACTCCTTAAACAAACCTTATTGAACTCCCTAAACAAACCCCGCTGAACTCCTTAAACAAACCTTATTTAACTCCTTAAACAATGGCAGTAATTGCTTTTAGATGGGCCATTGTGTGCGGCACCCACCTCGGAGATGGTATCTGGGAGCGGGGCTTTGTGTGGTACCGGGATTTAACAGCACACCAGATTACATCTCTGACCGCTGTTTGTATTTGCTGCGCGATGGTAATTGGGTGATTCTAATCTGGCCTTGATTTTATTTTAATTTTTCTGGATGTTGCCAGCCCTGAGGGAAATGGTGTAAGGCTGTCTCGTGCTAAAATTAGCCCTGGCAAGCTCAAATTCGCCCCTTCCGCCAGCTCATGGCAGAATATTTGGGATAAAAAACGGCTTCAAGTCTGACCAGAGAACCTGCAATTCCCACCTCTCCCACTCCCACTGTTACCCTTTTCCATGGAGACACAGACTCAACGTTTCTAGAACTTTGTATCCTCCAGAATTCCTCCACATTCCCCGGAGAACAGGAATTTTCTCCCTGAGTTCACCAGATAGAATTAAAGGCTCAGCTTTTTGCCTTAAAAATCCACCTCGTGCCTCTCTGAGGACTTTTTGGTTGCATCCCTGGAGGTGCTGCTGCAGAAGAGAAATCCTGCAGGAACCAGCCCTTGTGCCTGCAGTTTTCTCTCAGAGCCACCCGTGTCCATCTCTGAGTGCAAGAAATCCCCGAGAGAAGTTTTCTCCATTACATTTCTAGGAATATTTTCACCTCCTGCAGCTGAGCTGCTCCCCAGGGCAGGGCAGGAGGCCAGGCCAGGTAAGCCAAGATAATAATGAAGATTTGAGTGGTTGAGGTGAGCACAACCCCGTGCTGGCTCCCTGCCTCCTCCCCAGAATGAAAGAAATTCGTGGAACTTTCCTGCTGTGCCCGTTAAATGTTCCTGCAGGGAGCTGAGCCCGGCCCGGCCATTGATTCCCCACCTCAAAGGTCAAAGCCATTTGGTTTCATAATCACTTGTGCACCCCCCTGGTGCAAGTGGGAGGTTGGGAAAGGTGTCCTGGAGGAGCAGGTGGAGAAGGAGGGAGATGCTGCACTGCCCAAATGCAGGGCTGGGTGGAAATGAGGATCTGGGGTGGGATTTTGGGAGGGGAAGAGGCAGAAATACCACTGTGATGCCTTGGGAAGGCTGAGCTAGAGCAGAGGCTGGACAGAGTTCCAGAATAAAGCAGGGATTTATTTCAAGGATCTCCTCCATGGATGCACCTTGGGCAGCACCAGAGCCCAGCCAGGGCTGCACCCAAGATGACCCAAAATGGCCCCAAAATGCCCGGCCGGGCACGGGGTCTCTCCCTGGGATCAGCTCTGCTCCATTCCCACCTTGCAGTTCATTGTCCCAGCCCAGCTTTAGCCCAGCCAGCCCCACCCTTGTTTTTCTCTCTCCAGCCCACGGGGTTTGTGCTCCTGGGGCTGTTTCTGATGAACTCCCAAGCTGTCCCAGTTCCATTTGGGGTGTCAGCAGTGGGATGTGTGAGCTCTGTGGGGGCAGGGCTGGGTGCACTCCAGTGGCTCCATTCTGCAGGATTAGCCAGGAGAAGGTGGGACAGGACCCTGGGGACCTCCCAGGCAGGTTTGTGTCCCTTCACCAACTGCTGCTGTGGTTCTCAAGGCTCAGGTGTGGTCCAGCAGCAGCAGCTCCATCCTGGAGGTGACAGCTCAGGGACAGGAAGCAGGAATTTTTGTCTGCCACCTGTTTCTAAATCCCTTGTTTTTCAAGGAAACAAGGACAGATCCTTGGTTTTGGGTCCTAAACTGTTCCTGCACTGCTGAAAGAAAGAGACTGAGCATGTGACAGCAACACAATTCTCCCTGAGGGCTGGGGGCACCTCTTGTGGTTGACACTCAGCTGGGCCCAAGGCAGGGCAGGAGCTGTCACCACCAGGAACTGATGGGAGCACCAGGCTTTGTCCCACAAAAACAAGAGGTGACTGCAGGGAAGGATCTCTCGTCCCTGTCATTTGAGAGCAGCTCACTCCTTTAGTTTCCACAACATCTTAAATTGCTTCCTGGGGGCCTGGCTGAGGTGAAGATTTACAGGGATTTTACAGGCACAGGAGGGGCAGATCCAGTGTCTGATGCCAGGCAGTGCATCCCTGAATTTCACCTGGAAAACAGCCCCGTCCTTGTCCAGACTGAGAGCTCCAGGGTGGCTGTAGCTGACAGACCCTGGTAAGGAACATTTTGTAGGAAGGTTTGCATTCCCTTTCCCTGGAAATCTCTGCTCATTCCTATTGCATGAGTTCAGGCAGCTGCTGAGTTCAAGCGGGTGCTGTTTTAAAAGGGAAAATCCTGCTCGAAGCCCAGAATAAATAATTATGGATACAGCCATATGAAAAATAATTATAAGGCTTTAAATAAGATTAACTAAAATAAACAGCAGCCCTCTCCTCTACCTGCTGGCAGCCTGAGCCCAGCATTCCCAGTCATGGATGTGGATGGGTTTTTGGAGCAGGTAAAGGAGCTTGGGGGGGCTGCATCTCTCTGGAATCTGGTGCCAAGGGTTACAACCTCCTCCTGCAGAGCAGGAGTGGGAGCAGGAGCTCATGGGGCTGGCCCCAGCACTGTCACCACCAGCCAAGTCACCATGCCTTCCTTTCCCCCAGGGATTTAAAGCTCATTAATTACCCAATCCTCACAGTCTGGGTTATTGTTGTCATTACACATAAAAGTCAGCAGCTTTTGTGGGAGATGTGGGAGACCCCAGTTCACAGGAATTTCACTGTGGGGGGAGGAATTCCAGCATCTGGCAGAGCCAGCCCTCAGCTGTTTGATGTTTCTCTGGAGATAAAATCTTTCCAAATTTGTGCAGGGCCTGGAGCTGGGGGATTCAAATGCTGTCAGTGCCATGAGGGAGGGCAAGAAATGAAATATTCCTGCCTGGAGCCTTCTGTGAGACACCATCAAAATGGGGCAGGAACTTGGTTCTGAGCCCTCCAGCAAGAAGAGGGAACAGCTCTGGAGTGCAGGAGGGGTCTGAGATCCATGCCCTGCACACCTGGGCATCCCTTCCACAGGAGGGGTCTGAGATCCATGCCCTGCACACCTGGGTGTCCCTTCCACAGGAGGGGTCTGAGATCCATGCCCTGCACACCTGGGTGTCCCTTCCACAGGAGGGGGCTGAGATCCATGCCCTGCACACCTGGGTGTCCCTTCCACAGGAGGGGGCTGAGATCCATGCCCTGCACACCTGGGCATCCCTTCCACAGGAGGGGTCTGAGATCCATGCCCTGCACACCTGGGTGTCCTTTCCACAGGAGGGGTCTGAGATCCATGCCCTGCACACCTGGGTGTCCCTTCCACAGGAGGGGGCTGAGATCCATGCCCTGCACACCTGGGTGTCCCTTCCACAGGAGGGGTCTGAGATCCATGCCCTGCACACCTGGGCATCCTTTCCACAGGAGGGGTCTGAGATCCATGCCCTGCACACCTGGGTGTCCCTTCCACAGGAGGGGGCTGAGATCCATACCCTGCACACCTGGGTGTCCTTTCCACAGGAAATGTCCCTTTAATCCCCAGGTTCCTGCTCCTGAGCCAGCAGCAGTGCCATCAGAGATGTTGTGGCTGCACAGCCAAGGAGCTGGGACAGCCACAGGGCAGGCAAAGGTCTGGAAGGCACCACTGCCATCCTTTCAGCAGCTGAGGAATGGGGAATCCTGGGGCTCTCCCTTCTAGGCAGGGCATTCTTGAATGCTCTGGACTTTCCCAGTTCATTCATCCACTTTTGCACAGTTTAATTCCTTAATGTCAGCAAATCTGTGCCTGCCTGCACCCAAATTCACAAAGCACACCTTGGCACCTGGTCCCTGCACCTCTCTCTGCTCCAGCCTCAGCAGAGTTGGGAGGTATTGATTAAAACCCCTTTTGTTCCTGCAGTTCAGGAGAGCAGAGGGCTGAAAAGAGCAGCCTGAAGGGCCTTTCCTGGAAGAAGACACAAGATCTAAGAAAATCAGGAATCCCCCAAAGGGTGAACATTTGTTTTATTGCAGGGATTGGATCTGAGGGGACACAGGGATGGCTGAGGGTGCCCGGGGTGGAGGAGCTGCTGTGGCTCTTAATGAGCCTCCTCTACTCCCCAGGGAAAACCTCTGAGCCTGTACATGACTCAGAACTGCTGGTGGGAAGGAAAATTTGAATGCACTGTAGAAGATTTTTTTATTATCCCTGCAGTGCTTCGGGAGAGAGAGGAAAATGTGCCTTAGAATGGAGCAGAGACTGCACTGAGTCCCTGTTAGAGCTCTGCTGGCAACTGGCTCTGGAGCATTGTAATTAACTTTAAACCATGTTAATGAGGTAGAAAAAACAAAGGGCAAAGAAATGAAATGGATGCTGCAAAAATGTTTTCACCTGCTTCCAAGAGAGGAGCAGCTCTTTCCTTATTGTTTTGGAAGGGATTCCTCCCTCTCAGATTAAAGGCTCATTTTCCAGCACACCAGGATGGGATGTGGGAGCTCGCAGAGAGGGAATTGTGAGGATAAATGATAAATGTTCCCATGGATGCAGCCAGAGGAAAAGGTGGAATGAGAGGGAAGAAGCAATGTGCAATTAGAGGGAGTTTTTGCAGTATTGACAAGGCAGTGCTGTCTAATAATTAATTTAGGCAGCACCTGGAATGACAGGACATTCAGACTCGTGTTGGCCTGCTCCAGAGCTCCTGTTCCTGGTATTCCATGGGGATGAACCCTGTGTTCCCCTGCCTGGGAAAGGTGATTCCTCTCAGCTCCTGTTACAGCTTCCTGTCAGGCAGCAGCAGCAGGAGCCCTTCAGGGATCCCTGAAATCCCCATCCAGAGGGGCTGGGCTTGGCTCTGGGCTCAGGACAATTCTGTGGGGTAAAATCCAGCCCATCCTCTTGGATTTGCATCCTGCACTCCATCCTCAGGGCCCTGGGGAGCGCTTGGGCCATCAGCTGGCAGTGCCCCAAGCAGGGAATTGTCTTCATATCTGACCATGTAGGGAAGGAAGGTCCAGAGTCCCAAAGTGCTTTAACAGAAAACCAAGACAAAATCCACATCCTGCATCCAGGGAAGGGAAATCCTCGTCCTGCATCCAGGGGGGGTCTGCATTTGTGAGTACTGGGGAGAGCTCAATGCACTGAGAAGTTCCTCCTTTTATTTTTGCTCCTTTTATTTTACATCCTGCAGCATTTCAGAGTTACAGCTCAGAGAACTCCTGGAAATCCTGGCTGGGATCTGAACTTACAGGTAAGGAGGAAAATCATGCATTAAAATTGTAGGGAAAGGAACTTTTGGATGTGTCTCTGCTTTTCCTAAGGAGACAAAGCACCTAGGGGAAAAGAAAAACAAAACTCAGTTATGATAGGGGTGATATCTTTTCCTGTTTGCCACAAGAAAAGCAAAATCGACGGGTTTCTAAGGGCCAGGGGAAATATTTCAAAACCTGATAATCCATAAAAACTGGGGATTTCTATCTTTAAACACAAAATTTAAACTGTAGCACTAAGATAAATCTTTCTGGATGAAATAGTTTTGTTTTCTATATAAAGGTGAGATTTAGAAGGCATTTACTGATTCCTTGTTTTGACAAGACTGACAAATACAGCAAGATTTTTAGTGCTGACCTCCTCTGTCCAAAACTTAATTTTAGGAGATAGAAACAATTTTTTTTGTGTGTGAAAAAAAAAACCCAAAAAAACCCAAAAACAACTACAGAAAAAAGACTTCTCCTCCATTTCCAGGTGTGCAGAACACCTGGGTAAAATTTCCCCACTGTCCATGGAGGTACAGTTTGGTCAGAGTTATAAAAACCTCCCTGACATCTTTCTTTATGCCCCTTCTTTGTGCTGGAGGTGTTTTCTGGAATTCTCCTTTTTCTTTCCAACTGAAGGCCGATCAGAAGAAGACAAGACAAGACTTGGTAACGTTTCAGATGATAAAAAAATAAATTAAAATGCTCCAGTGTCAAGGAGCTTTACACATCAAATTCCTGCTTTTCCAGGGTGAGGAAGGTGGGAATGGGGATCGGGGTTATTAAAGCTCAAACCACCAGGAGCTTCTGGAATTTTCCTCCTCTCTCACTTGGTGGTGCCAGCTGGGATAAGAATGGAGTTGGAGCTGCTTGTGCAGGATGGATGTTCCGCTGATGGTACAGGACATCATCCATGGTTTATTCCCCTTTTTTTTTCCACGTCTCCTCCATCCTGAACATCTTAAATTCATCTGGAGACGCCTGGAACGTGCGGGAAACTCTGGGATTTGTACAGCACATTTGGCCAAGCCCCTGGACAGCATCAGCCTCATCCCAGGGATTTTGGGAGCTCCCCAGCCTGGTGCAGAAGGGCTGAAGAGTCTTTCTGACGTAAACACAGCCTCTCACCACGGAAAGAAGACCAAAGGGAATTTCTGGCACAATCCAGAGTGAGACATAACTTTGGGATGACCTCTCCCAGCTCCATCCCTTTGCTTGGCACCAGGTTCAGTGTCTGACACATGAATTTAAATTTCTATCCATCTACAGCACTTAAAGACCAAAAAGTTCTCGAGGTCCTGGTCCTGGCTGCTCCCTGCAGAAGCAGAGGAACAGAATCAATACAATCTTTTTAATCCAAGAGAAGATGAAATATGGGAAGGTTATGCCCAGGGGCACACAGGAAATCAGCAGCAGAGCGATTCCCATTGCCCAGATTCTGTCTGTGTGCTCTGAAAGGTTTTCTCCCACTGCCACAGGACCTGGAGCAGAGAGGAAATTCCACCCCAACTCCAACCTCTTCCAGCTGCAGCTCTGCCCTGTTGGCTCGCTGGGTTTCCCAGGAAATAAAGCTCTGGAGCTGAACAGCAGCTGCCCTTCAATGACAAGCAGAGCTCCCTCAGCAGCACACCAGAGCTTTGCTGGGGTTTCCATTCATTTTCTCCAACTTCATCCAGAGTGAGGCCAGGATGGGACAGGAAGGATCTCCTGGCACCTGGGAGTCACCTGGAAGGGAGCAGCAGCAGGAGAGCCACTAGGAGCAGTTGCTGCAAACAGCTTCAGGGAGTTTGTCTCCCCTAAACAGTTCTGGTGTCAGAGGGAGGGTTGGGAAAGCCTCAGCAAAGAGGGGTTTGTTTGTCTTGGAAGAACCTCAGGGAATCACAGGGGAAGCTGGAAGTGAGTGAGTGGTGGGAATGACCCCATCCAGCTTTCTGCAGGATCCCTGTGGAAGCTGCCACTCCTCCAGCTTCCCTGCACAAACCTGAAATGCAAAGGTCTGGCTCCATCCCTGTGACATTAATCAGAGTGTTTCCTGGTGAAAAACGATGGAATTCCACCAAAAGCAGAGCACAGTCAGGCCCAGGGATGCAGCTCTATCTATCCATATGTTTTGTACACTCACTTTGACTTGCTCAGAGAGGGACAGCTAAAATGTCTTTAAAAGTCCTTTAAGTGCTCCCAGACCTCCAGAGGGTCAGAAATGTGCATCAGACCTGGTCTGGAAGCAGGAAACATCACAGAGGGGCTTGAGAAAGTTTGGAAAACTTTGGGATGGGGGTTTGGAACACCCTAACCCTCATCCACGGTGTGAAATCTCTTCTTCAAGGGATTCCTGTTAGCTTGACCTTTTCTAGAGAGCTTTTCCTGCCAGGACCCATCACAGCTTGTACCCAGGAGAGCCCAAATCCAGCCCTGGAATGTTCCTGGAGGGCTCTGCAGCTGCAGGCCAGCACAGAGAGGCTCTGACACCTCTGAGCCCCAGCCCAGCCTTATCAGCCTCCTCACCCAATGACTCAAAGAAAATACCAGCAGCCTTTGAAGCTCTGAAGCAGGCAGGGAAGCTCTGCCAGCTGGGCACAGCTCCAATCCCAGCAGGAAAAGAGCAGGAGCACAGCTCTGTGCCCAGGGTGAAGCTTTTCCAGGCATTATCCCGGGAATTTGGGTTGGTTTGCTGTGCAAACCCAGGGCACCACAGGGAATATTTCTCTGTCTGCCCTGGGGTGCCCTGAGCCCCAGGGGAGCACTGACTTTGACTTTTATTAATGAAAAAAGTTCCCAGACTTCAAGACAGACTGGAACCCACAAAAGTGTGAAACAGATTCTAGAGAGCAGTGTGGGTGTGTCACTGGGTGAGAAATTGAGGGTTTGGGATTTTTAGTGTGTTGTGGATGGAAGCAAGATGGAGGGCACAGGGTGCTGTCCTGGGTTTCTTCTTCGTGCTTCTTCTTCCTCCTTCTCCATGGGTTTGGGTGGCATTTTGTAATTTGGGCTCTGTGGGATCAGTTATTGGGTTAAAAAGAAAAATAATCCAGGTGTCAGTTCTTAATTGGATAGTTCAGTCTTAAAAGCCCTTGTACCAAGAGATTGTTGGCCATTCTGTGCCCTCTAATGAAAGGCTGCAGAGCTCCCAGCAGTGAAACTGTTTTACTGCTAAGAAATAACAAACACCTGAGTCCCAACGTGAATCACTGCCTCAAGTGCCTTCAATCCAGCCCCAGAGAAACCCAAAACTGAGACCCCCACAGCTGGGATCCCCCATTTTGCTGCTCTCAGGGCAGGCCAGCAGGATCTGGCTGTGTTTTCTGGGATTCAGGTCTGTCCACAGCCTGCTGACGTCAGGAATCCATCGTGCCATTGGCTGATCCCACAGGGAATCCTCCAGCAATTCATCATCCCGGCCCCCTGCCTTATCAACACCCTGCCCAGGTGGGGAAGTGAGCAGGGGAGTGTTTGGGAGGGGATTGTTTCACAGCAGGGTCACTGCTGGAACAGCCCAGAGCACTTCACTGCCACGTCCCCACTTGTGTGCCTGTGCATTTGGAAAAGTCAGGGAGAAATTCCTTCACACTGGGAGGAACAGTGGATTTGTCTTTCCAACCCAGCTGTGAGGCTGCTGGGAGATAAAACCAGCACTGGGAGAGAAAAGAAACAATGGGAAGGATTCCACTGATTGATGAATGGGAAAAGATATTTGCTTTTACAAATAAACTTTGGGTTGGCTGATAAATTAGACATTGAGAGATGAAAGGAACAATGAAGAAGAAAAACCCCTAAACTCTGTAAGAATTAAAAATGAAAAGTGAGGGCTGTACATTAGAGGGAAATCAGGAATTTTGGGAGTCTGAACCTCTCAAGTACCTCAGCCATGGGGAAAGAGAGAAGGGAAATGCGGCCAGGAAATTCGGATAAAAAGGAGGCTGCGTCCCCCAAAAATCTGAGAGACCCCAGGGGAATGCCCCATGGTCTCTCCCTTGATGGGAATAAAGTCAAAGGACTCCTCTGTCTCCTTTTTGGACATCAGCCTCTGGTGTGTGTGGATTAATTTTTCTAACAACGTCTTTAGAGCAGAAACTTCTGTAGATCCTGGAGACCAAGTAATGCAGGGATGAAGTAGAATTTTTAAAGTTTTTTTTTTTAATTTCAAATGGGTTTGGGCAATATCCAGTGGGTTTTGGCATTAAAGGGAGAATGAACAGAAAGTCCATGCAAATAAAATTCATCCTGGCAGAGTCTTTGGGATTAGATCTGAATTAGAACTCATTAATTAGAATTAGGATATGACACTTGTGTGTGCTGGCATTAAATGCTGCCAAGGCTGTGCCACCACATGTGTGCTGCCAGCCGTGGCTGCCACACTCAGGCTGATATTCCTGCCCAGAGCTGGTCACCCACAGCACAAAGATCTGGATTCCCAGCCCAAACCTGCAATTCCCATCAATTCCTGGGGGTTCTCCCAGCACCCACAGGCTCAGCAGCACCAGCACTGCACCCCTGGGCTGCAGCCTGCAGGGCCCCACTGCTCTGGTCTGAGCCTTCAGCCTCTGGCACCAGCCCAGAGCAGATCCCTGCAGCTCCCTCAGGTCACACTTGTGTCACCCCAAGGCTCCTCCTGTCCAGGGGAGCAATCCCAGCTCTGCCAGCAGAGCTGCTCCAGCCCTCTGAGCACCTTGAATTTGCTGCAACCCAGGAAGCCACAGCTTCACTAAATGTCTTCAATTTTTTAAGAAATGGTGGATTACACCCAGAAATGTGGATGGCACACTGTGCCCACACCTGCAGCAAATCTGGGCTGTTCCTGCCCTGAGCAGCCTCTCCTGCCAGGGAAATGTGGATATCGAGCTCCAGCCGAGGTGGGCACTGGGCGAAGCCTGACTGACTCCTGAGGGTGTGGGGTACAAAGATACAAAAGTGATTTTTTTTCTGTTTCTGTCCTGGCTGATTGGAAACCTTTCACCTTTCCAAAGCAATTTTGCAGCTCCCAAACAAGTCAACAACACCAAATCTGGGAACACCAGCCCAAAGTTAAGTGATATTAATTGCCTCTTGCTCTGGCTGGTGATGAGCAGAGCAGAGTTCACTGTCCCTGGGTAATTGTCCGAGCCCTGTACCTGCCCCACACACCTTCCCCAGGGAGCCTCTCTCCTCACTGCTGACCTGTGTTCCCAATTCCCAGCACTGGGAAATTCCCATTATTGTGTAAATCAGTCCTACAGTGACACCTCTGTGTGTGACTCTTCTCAGGCAACCTTTAGCACTGCTCCCAGGTGACCACAGGAATTTAAACATCCCACAGGCAGCTGGATCCAGCAGGCTGGGAGGGAATTTCCATCCAGGAAAGCTTCCTGCTCCAAGATCTCCAAACAACACAAGAAATCTTTCGGAATCCCAGAATTATTGAGGTTGGGAAAGATCTCCAGGATCATCCAGTCCAATCTGTGCCTGATCCTCACCTTGTCACCACCCCAGAGCCCTGAGTGCCACCTCCAGTTTTCCTGGGACACAAAGATGTGTGACACAGCAAGGAAAACCAGGATGGGCTGAATTCTCAGCGAATTTTCCTGCCAGTGTGGTCTGAGACAGAGAGAACTCTTGGCAAACTTCAGGACCAGCTCAGATTTCCAGAGCAGTCCCGAGTTCATCAGGGATGGAAGCGAAGATCTGGAAGTGCTGTTTATCTCTTGATATCAAACTCCAGATCAACACAAACTCCCTGTGCTGGGAGCTGATGACCAATTCTGTGATTTCCAGAATTCCACAGGATTTGTGGAGGTTTCACCTCTTTTCCCATCCCCATGGCACAGGGGACTTTGAGAAAGGAATGGCAAGTGGAGATCAGCTCCAGCTGAGCTGGGAAACACCAGAGCACCCACCCAGGCAGGCAGCAGCTTCCTAGACAGCTCCAGGGACCAAGCTGGCACTGCTCACAGGAGTAAATGAATCAGAAAATGACTGCTCCTTCCAGGGAGGACAATAAAGATAAAATCAGGATTTGAGGTTGTTTGGCTTTTGTGAACTTCAGGAGAAGGAAGGGTTCGAGGCAAACACGTTCAATCGGTGCTGGAGATCTTTCCACGGCTGATTTATGCAACCAAAGGTCTGTGCCTGACCAGGAGTTTCAAGGAATGAAGGATTCCTGTGGTGAAGGCTGAGTGGAAATTTAGCTGTGTTTTATGGACTTGAACATCGTTTTTGTTCTTAAAACAACTGGGACAAGAGCAGAGGCTCCGATGGGAGCAGCTCAGGCCTGGGCTCTTGCCAGGTCAGTGGTGGATTCTGAGTGTTTGACTCAGGGTTGAACAGCTCAGGAAATCTCATTTCGAGCTTGTTCCACAGCCCTGAGCTGCTCCCACTTAGGAATTATTTCCTGACATTCAGCTGACACTTTCCTTCAATTAGTCATTCCATTTCTCTTAACGATCCCCCTAATTGCTTTCCTTTCCTTGTTGGTGTGTGACCCTCCTTCTGTTTGCACTGTCCTATTAGTCACTGCCTAATTTGTGCCACTTCCATTTCCCTTCATGTGTCAGCAGCTTGAACCTTCCCATTTATTTCCATTTACTTCCAATTATTGTGTTTCTCTCCCTTCTTCTCTCTGGGGTCTCGAAGGTCTCACAGAACCTTCCAGTGCCTGCTCTCTTATCCCACTGTCAGCACAGGCTCAGTGACACCCAAAAGTGGCACTTCCCAGACTTCCAGAATCATTTAGGTTGGAAATGACCTCCAAGCTCATCAAATCCAAGCTGTGCCCCATCCCCACCCTGTCCCCAGCCCAGAGCACCGAGTGCCACCTCCAGGGATGGGGATCCAACCCTCCCTGGGCAGTTCCAGTGCCTGAGCCCCCTTTCCATGGGGAAATTCCTGCTGTGCCCACCCTGAGCCTGCCCTGGCCCAGCCTGAGGCCGTTCCCTCTTGTCATGGTGGCCCACCTGGCTGTCCCCTCCTGGCAGGGAGCTGTGCAGGGCCACAAGGGCCCCCTGAGCCTCCTTTTCTCCAGGCTGTTGTGCTCACCCACAGCCTTGGATAAAGACACCACAGGTGCTCCCAGCTCCATTCCCAAGCTCTGTTTTGGGTAACAAATGAGAGTTCCTGGTCTGGGTGATGCCAGCCAGGGATGTCCCAGGTGCCAGGGCTGCCACCCCAGTTGGAGAGTTTTGCTTTCAGCTTCCAGCACAGCGTAGCAGGGAAGTGAAGTGTGATGGATTCCAGAGGGATCCTGCCTGCCTGAGCCACTCCCAGCTGGTTCTCACAGGTCTCAGTCACAGAATCAGCTCCTGCTGCCCTGGAGTCACTGCTGGGGCTGATCTCAGCTAATCCCCAAACCCAGCTCCACCCAGATACCAATGCACAGCCTTTTCCTCTGTGCTCACACCTGGACTGGTTTCTGCCAGGCTGGATTTAGCTTGGATGGAGAATCATTGCTCTTGCTTTTGATGTTTCACATGTGAGGACTTCAGAATAGAAGAATTTCACCCTGGCAGCTGGAAAAGTGGTGTCACTGCTGGGGGATTTTCTTAAATATGAATCTGATGCCAGCCTTGGCACCAGGCACACCCAACCTCTCTTGGGGGACATCAGGAACCCAATCTCCCTTTTGGAGCTGGTTTTGAGCCTGGGCTGAGGGCCCTGATGAGGTGCCACAGGCAGTGTTTTTCCAGGGACATCCTTTCCCAGGCTCTCTCCACCACCCCACTCCTGTTTGTCTGTGTTCTCCCTCAATCCCATAATAATTTCCCTCTAAAGTCCAGTTCCATTTACAGACGCATGTCCAGGAATATTTAGCTAAGATGTCTACAACCTTTTCCTCTGAGCAGATGCTGCTTCAGAAACATTAATCTGCTTTTTTTTTTGTCTTGTCACTCCCTCACTGAATGAAGTGTGCATGTGCAGCCACCCCATGTGAATAACCACAGATTCCCTGAAGAAAATCACCTTTATTCCCTCCACTCCACCCAGATCTGCTCCATGGGCAAAGCTGCAGGAGAACAGGGGTGTGAGAGAGGTGGGAAGCACATGGGCAAATAAATTCCTCGGCTGTTGCTCACATTCTGCTCCTTTAGATTTCATTTTTTTTAAAGAATCACCTCTGAAGCGTGTGAAAGAGGGAGTGTTCCCATCAGAGGAGCAGTGCTGCAGAGTGTTCTCACATTTACTCACACCTCTGAGTCATGAGCAATCCACGCTGGGCTCCTTTCAGGGCTGATTTCAAGGCTTGCCACCTCCCCTGGGGGAAGCTGCACCTCAGAGCCTGGAGCCCAACTCCTCATCCTGCTGCTCTGGGGGTAAGCTGGGCTGGGCAGAGGGGGCTGCACTCGGGGCTGGCCTTGCAGCCCTTTTGTGGACAGTCAGCCTTGCTACACCTCGATGTTGTGATGCCAAAGCTGCAGAGAGCAGGAGGCAGAGCCAGCCCCGTGCTGCCCACGCTGTCACAGCGCTGGTGCCACAGCCCCAGCTGCAGGGGATGAATCCCAGCAGAGGAGGAGGCTCCAAAAGCCCCAAACCACAGAAAGGTGGATGTGGAGCTGGGAACAGCCCTGGCATGGACACATTTTATGAAAAATCCTTTTGTTAGGATTTCTTCTCCTGAGAAGCTGAGAGGCCTCAGAAATGAAATGTAAACAATAATTCTCTGCTGCTGTGGAATGCCACAGGTGCATCCTGGATTGGTCTCATGGGGTTGTTTTTAATTAATGGCCAATCCCAGTCCAGCTGTCTCAGACCCTCTGGTCAGTCACAAGATTTTATTATCATTCCTCTCTATTCCTTGCCAGCCTTCTGATGAAATCCTTTCTTCTATTCTTTAGTGTAGTTTTAATAGACCATTTTATTTTAATATAATATATATAATAAAATAATAAATTATCCTTGTGAAACATGGAGTCAAGATTCTCATCTCTGCCCTCATCCTGGGACCCCTGGGAGCAGCAGCACACAGCCCCATCTCCCCCAGCTCCCACAGCCCAAAGGGAGGATTTTGGAGCCCCAGGGCACCAGGACAAGTCACAGCATCCCAGCTGCTCCTCAGCTGACATCCCACGTGTGGCAAACTGCAGGGCCATGCCAAAAAGTGCTGCTCCAGCTCTGCTTGGCTCCTCTGCTGGCTGGTTCCTGGAATCCCAGAATCCTGGAATGGTTTGGGTTAGAAGGGTCCTTAAAGATCATCTCCCCATCACAGGTACCTTCCACTGGAGCAGAGTGCTCCAAGCCCTGCCTGCAAACCCTGCAGCAGCTCCTGAGTGCTGCTCTGCAGGCACACATTTTAATAACATTAATAATTGATGCCACCATGTAGAAACTTTTCATTGCAGTTTTCCATGTGAGTCCCCTTGAGACTTCGGGGAATAATGTCAGCAGTTTAATTTTACTCATTTGTGAACATGAGTCAGACTTTTATATTTTTTTTTAATATTTACCAAACTCTGGACTCCCAATTTCTCTGTCAACAAACTCCTTCTTCAAGAGCAGCTTTCTAACTCTTCCCCTCCAAAAAATTCTTCCCTGAATTGAGCTCCAGCCACACCACGGCTTGGCTGTGAGGTGGAATTTTCTGGGATGCATCAGCAGCCCAGGAACTTGGAATTCTCATGAGTTTGGGTGTCACTACAAGACACGAAATAACACAACGTGGACATGCTGCTGTTTTTTGGGTAAAAAGGGAAGGTTATTTTCTGACTCCAACATTTATAGATCTCTAAAAGAGACAGGGGATGACAATGGACACTGGACAAACCAACAGTCCATCAAATTTCTCTTCCTCCATAAAAGAATTCAAACCAATGAGTTATTTACAGAAAGTGTGTGAGAAAGTTGGTTACAAACATGCAAACATCAGAAGGCATAGAAAAACTTTAAAAATCAGGGAGACATTTGGGTGCTAAACGCTGTCCTGGAGGTGATGTAGGAGACAAATGTCACTTTTGAAGGTGGTCTGATGTCCCTGAGATGTGTTTGGAGACACAGCTCTGAGTCTTTCTCCTCTCTCCCCGTCTCTGAGGTGCTCGACTGGCAGGGCTGGCCCAAGTTGGGAGCAGAACAAGATGAAGCAGCTTTTCCTTTTTTATTTTCTTTTTTCCATTGCAGCCCTGGCTCCCAGCCCGAGCAGCAACATTGGCCGGGCGTGGCACGGGGCTTTGAAGCGCCGAGGAATCCCGGTGACTTTGTTTTCTTTCCTTTGGTGTTCTCCTTTGTTTTCTTTCCTCCGTGGGCTGCCTGGCGTCTGCCTGGGGGAGCGCAGTGCCCTTCACCCCGCGGGGCTGGAGAGCTGCCCGCCTTCCTGGGAAGGGGATGGACATTCCATCTCCCTCCTTATGGGGTTGGGCTGTCCATCTCTGCTCCCACACACGCCCAGGATGGTTCTTTGCACGCTGGGCCTCAAAAGATGAGTCTGGACTCTGGGTTTTTTCGGTCTTCAGAATTGTTTATTGTTTCTTACCTACAAAGTCCCTTCTCTGCCTGACTGGGATCTGACCAGCAGGGCAGCCAAAGGCACTCTGACCACATCTTTTATAACAAAAACTCCGTATATCAGATTTACTTTTTATCCCCAATACCTATCACCCTCGTCACCAAGTGCACCCTCACCCCAGACCAATCCCCAAGTGCCAACACCACAGCAGAAGATGGACAACAAGGAGAAGAAAGAAGAGCCCTGTGACACGCCTTGATTCCTCCATCTTGTCTCCACAACCCCCCTGTACCAAAACCCCAAAATCTGTGATTTACCCTATAATTGTTTTCCCCTCACCATTCACACCTGAGTGATTCCCACAGGTTCCATCTCCTCATACACAGGTGGCACATCCCCAGATGGATCAAAATCCATCCACCAAGTGCTTCTGGCAACATTCCAAGGCCCCTGAGCCCCCCAAGGTTCTCTCGGTAGCTCTGGACATCAGGAGTGATGTGCTGAGTTCCCACAGCTCCTCTCTGCTGCATCCACAGCCTCGGGACTCTGCCCTTCCCAAAGCCCAGCTGCTTCTGGCGGTGTCCAAGGGCATTCAGCGGGAGGTGCCTCATTTCTCCCTCTGCTTCTCCAGGCTGCTCCTTCCTTGGCTCTTCCTCTGAGCATGTTGTTCATCTGATCCTGGTTTTTGCTCTCTCCCTTCTTTCCTGCAGTTCCTTACAGTCCTTTTTCTGGAGAATTCTCCCTCTGGCCCACCTACATGTTCCCTCTTCCTCTGCTTTCCAATCCTTCCCCAGCAGCTCCCCACTGGGAGTGTCCTCCCACCAGCCACTGCCAGTTTGTGTGGGTGGGAAAAACCCCCCAAATCCAAACTGGGAACCCTCTGCACTGTTGGGAGGATTTCTGGAGCCCTCCTTTCCCTCTGTCCCAAGGGACTGGGCCTCTCCTTCTCCCACGAAACACGATGCTCAACTGGGTCATCACTTTTCCTGCCAGGAGCCAAAATCCTCCTCTTTGCCTCTCCTGATTATTTGCTAGCCAGGCAGCTGGATAACAACTCTGGGAACATTGGGCTCCAGGGAGAAGTTTGTGTCACTCCAATGTACTTCACACAAACAAATTATCAGGATGTATTTCCCCTGCTTCACCTCCCTGCATTTTTTGGGGATATTTGTGGGGTAGAAGCCTTAAAAAGAAGCTTTTCTCCTTGGTAGCCTCTGGAATTTGAAGGAAGCAGAGTCTCCCAAATATTTCTGCTTGTCCCTGCCTATTTTCCTTTAAAACAAGCCCTCTCCTCTCCCTGGGCATGGGCTATAAATATCCCTGAATTCCTGGAGGAGTGTCCACATCCAGGGAAGGTGTCCACAGCTCCTGCTCCACTTGACCTCTGGAATGAGTTCAGCCACGAGAAGGCACAAAAGAACAGGAGTTCTGTGCTGCTTCTTCCTGGGGAAATGGGGATGTTCCATAAGCTCTCTGACACTGCTGGAAGTGATGTTTGACATCAGCAAGTGGCAGAGGACTGAATCATAATTCCAAGGGTACAAACCAGGCACGCACAGCCCTTTTCCAGGCTCTCCCATTGTTGTTATTCCATGTGGCCCTGGCACTGGACCTGCAACCCTTCATGGGGAGTCACCAACTCTGCCCAGCTCCAAATCCACAGCCTGGCATAAAATACCTTGACTTTTCCCTTGCACAGCTAATGAATTTCGTTCAAAGGAAGCAGCAGGGAAAATTGGGGAGACACCTCCTGCCTGTTTTCCAGAATTTCTCCTCCCTTGTGGCATCACCTCCTCACCAGAGCAGCCCCAGCCCAGTCCCTTTTCCCAGCAGAGTCCCTCTGCTATCCCCCTGGAGAAGGGAACCAGCGAGCACCAGGGAATAAAGGCCCCCAGGGGCCACCTGGATTGCTCCCACACCCCATCATTCTTCAGGAGTTCTTGTTCTGCCAGACAAGAGCTCCCTGCTGTGCCACAGAGCATTTCCCAAAGCCCATTAGAGTCGATAGAAAAGCTCCTGCTGCTCTGGATGGGCTTGGCAGGAGGCCTTATTAGATGGGATTTCAAGTGAATCCTTGACATTTTGCTGTGTGCCTGACTCTCCAGGCAAGCTCCTTTCAAGCCCACTGAATCTCACAGTCCTAAATCCTGAACCTTTGTATTTCTGGGACAGGGGGGGAAAAAAGAATACTGAGGATTAGACTGTAATATGTGTCTAAAGCAAGCCAGGGAAGGGGAGCAGGAAGGGAATTATCCTGCTGCAACAGCTCTGCCACTGAGCTCCAAGGACCTGCACAGCGTTTCCTATCCTAAATCCTTCCTTGTTCTTCCAGGAGCTGCACAAGCCACGAGCTCAGTTAAATACTCAGGCAGGCTTTTATGGAAGCCTCAGGAGCCTTTCCTGACGCTTTTACCTCCTGCACTGAATTAACTTCCTTCCAAGCCGAGAGGATTCAGCAAAAGCCTTGGAAGTGCACTGATAGTTCCAGAAACTTCCTGAAGAGCCAAGCCCTGGCCGACTTCTCTGAATCCATCACGGATGTCCCAGGAATGCCTTCAGACCATAATCTCATTTCTGATCACCCAAGGCATGAGTTATTTCATTCCTGAGCCTGGGTGTGTGGATTTGGTGTAAATGCCTTTTCCCCCCACAGCAATCCTGGGGTGCAGCCCAACTTCAGGCTCCTCTGGCACTGGGCTCTTCCCAGGGCAAAGAAAATTCAGAATGCCCGGAAGGGAAGAAAAAGCCCCATGAAAAGTGCAGGGGCTGTGCCAGGAGCTGCCAGGAGCTCACAAAGAGTCTCAGTTTCTCCACAGGGATGTTCCTTTGCAAGCAGCTCCCCTTGGTGCCAGGACACCTCTGTTCCCTATTCAGGAAGTGCTGGTTGGAATCCCAGGACTTGGAGGCATCTGAGCTCGCCCAAAAGTTCCAAACGAGGCCATGTCCCTGAATAAACACCAAAAGTTACAAATGAGGGCATGTCCCTGCGTGAACAGCCCTTTCCCAGGGGTTTCTCCTGCAGTTGGATGTTATCCCTGTGCCTGGTGCTCCAGGACATCCTCCAAAAGCTTGGGGTTGCTCCAAGCAGGAGGGGGAATGTTGAAACAGCCAAATATCCCTACAGGAAATCTGTGTTCATCCAGCATGGCCATGACCCAAAGGGGCTCATGTGCCAGAGCCAAAACGTGACAGATTTTCCTGATTTCAGGTCTCCACCTTGGTCCCTGTGCTGAGCACAGCACGATGCACACGCTGGGAATGTGAATTCTGTCCCTGCAGGCTCCCAAAGCACCTCAGTGGGGCTGTTGAATAACTTTTAATCTGTTTTTCCTGCAGAATTTCTGTGACCTGACCCACAACTTTCCCTGACAACAACTCCCAGCGGCTCTGGCGACGAGAGGAGGGCGATGGCACCCGGATCCTGTGGGATCTTCCTCTCCAGGCTCTGACTCCATTACAAACCTGACCTGTGGCACAGCATCCTCTGCTCCTGCCCTGCCTGGGCACTGGAGGGGATTCAGGGATTCGGGAGCAGTTCCTGTCTGGCAGGGCTGGAGGGCAGAGCTGCTCCCAGAACGTCGCAGGCGTCACCGGGCTGGCAGAGCCAGGACAGGAACGGGCTCTGAATCACTGCAAAAGGGACAAAACACCACTGCTGGCAAGCAGGACAGAATGGAAACTTGGCTTTTCAACCATTTGCTGAAGGTTTAGGCCGTGTGGTTACGGTGTTAATGAAGGGATGCAGCGCAAATTGGATGAAAGTCAGTTAACGCTCACTAAAAGGTGATGTTATCCTAAAGATCCCTGGGAAATGGCTTTGTTTGTCCAATATTAAATAATAACACATGGGCTGTCCAGCCACTGCCAGCTCAGGATCCTGCAGCCAGCTCATTATCCCCTCAAGGAGAACTTAATATTCCTCTTTCCCCTTTTCCTGATGGGAGCAGTGAAGCAAAGCCAGGGGAAATGACTTGCTTGGTGATATCCACTTGCCCTGCCCTGGTTCCCTATGTCCTGGCAAGAGCCAAGGAGAAGTGACCTGAAAAGCAGTGCAAAAGGAGGCTCAAAACTTTCAACTTCGCCTTTTGTTTTTGCACACGAGTTAACCAGAGATAACCAGAGCCAATATCTGACACCTGTATTTCCACAGGGAATTGTTGG
The DNA here is from genome assembly GCF_022539315.1 of Serinus canaria. NCBI lineage: Eukaryota > Metazoa > Chordata > Aves > Passeriformes > Fringillidae > Serinus > Serinus canaria. The sequence goes on along the minus strand of NC_066327.1, from coordinate 16,420,996 downwards.
CAGGGAAAATCGTGGGCCAGGTCACAGAAATTCTGCAGGGGAAAAAAAAATTAATTAAATAAACTCAGGTGCTTTGAGAGCCTGCAGAGGCAGAGTTCACATTCCCAGTGTGTGTATTGTGCTGCACTCAGCAGAGGGATGAAGGTGGAGACCTGAAATCAGGAAAATCTGTCACTTTTTTACCATAAAAGCCATGATTCTGAAAGAAATGCTAAGGTTTAACAACCAGGTCAAAACCTGAGCAGAAACACTGAAAATGAAGAGTTTCCTCCCCAAATATCCCTTTCCATGGGATCCCCATCAGGGTGTAATGATGGAGCTGAGCTGGGCACAGAGCTCAGGGTATAACTCAGATTTCTGCCCATGAAAACTCTGATTTAGGGAGGGGAGAGGCTGTTGGATGCTCCTGGGTGTTGGGAAAATCAGGAGAACTTCCATAGATCAGCAGAGGTGCCACCACCCTTCCTTTCCCCTCAGCAGAGATTGCTCCTGGATGGTGCCTTTGCTTTGTTGTTCTCTATTTTCATTCCTTCCTTATGCTGCCTTTCCCACTGCAATCCCATTTTCCAGCTCCTTGGAATCCTCCTGCCACCTTCCCGGAGAATGGTGGGAAAGGTTGAGTCTTCCTGTTTACAAGCAGAGAAAATTCCTTCCTGGCCAGCCCCTGTTGCACCTCCTGGGCAGTGCAATCAACATTCCTAATTGTTTTTCCAGGCAGAAATGTAAATTTTTCCTGCTGCTGAAGGCACGAAAGGCAGGATGCAGAATATCAAAACATGTTTGGAATTCTTCCACTGCTTCAAGCCTTAATCCTCCATCTCTGTGTTCATCACCTTGTACAGGGGCGCTTTGTCCTGCTTTTTCCAGGCTTTTCCCCTAATCCTATTCATGGAGCAGAGACAAATAAATAAATTAACAGCTGCCCCTTCCTGCAGGGAAAATGGAGCTGGTGATGGATGCAGCTTGTTCTGGCAGCCCCATCCCACAAAGCTTCTCCCAGTTCCCACTCCCAGCCAAGAAAAAAGATCCTGATGAAGGAATTTTGTGGCTGGTTGCTTTTCCTTGGCTCTCCCTGGGCATCCAAGGGAGCCATCATGAGTTTGGCACCTATTGCTTTGCTCTGCAGAGTGCCAGAGGTGTTGGAGAGGGCTGAGCATGCCAAACTCTGAGCTGAATGTGCAGTGTGTGTGCAAAATCCTCCTGCAGAGCTCTGCCAACCATCCCACCCTGGCCTTCTGTCCCAGACTCATCCCTGCCCTGTTCAGACCCTCTGTGGAGGGGATGATGAGGATGAACAGGCACAAAAGTCAATTTGGCACCGATTTCCTGAGATCCCAGTAGTCCCTGGTGTTGTCACCTGGCTCTGCTGAGGGTGAATTCCATGTCAGAGGTTCTCCATGTGCATCCCTGGGCTGCTCCAGGACTCCCTGAAGCCAAACCAACTCCCCAGGGGTGCAGAGGCTGTGCATGTTTCTGAAAGAAATTCTCAAGGTTCAAACACCATGTCAAAATCTGAGGAGAAACCATGAAAATGTAACAAAACAGGAGCAGCTGTCCATGGACGCACCAGAGACCTGGGGCTGCATCCCTTCCCTCCAGATTTGTGCTTGAAAAGGTGTGCCTGGATCCTTTGGGATTTTGCTATCCCAGCTGGGAGGTGAAAGCATCCAGGGGTGTCATGGGAGTGAGATTCTCTGACACACACACAGATCTCAGCTTATCCCATCCAATACCCCCAAGGGGAACCAGCTCCCAGTGGGAAAGGTGGCTCAGCACTTTTATTTACAGCTCCTCTCTGTTTTTTGGAGCACCCACCCAGAACTCCTCATTTATTCAGAGAACTGAGCAGAATCTGAATTCCATCCCCCTCTGATCACATCTGCCCTGGGGGATTTTCCTCCAGTGCAATCCCTGAATTGTTTCCAAGAATTTTGCACCTGGCTCAGCCACCCATTTTCCTTTGCTAACCAGCTCTTTGCTGATTAAACAATCTATTGTGGCTCATGGGGATTTTTTGTTTATTTTTTAAATAAATGGAATGCTGGTGAAGGAATAGAAAGAGTTTCAACACCACCACACCCTCCCACACTGCAGAAATCCAACTTCCAGCACAGGCATGGCTGGATATCTCCTGCCCAAATTGAGGGATGGTCAGGATAGGGCAATTTTTTTCCCCAAAAATTGGAAAAAGGGAATGAACAGAGCTCAGCAGGGATTTGGAGGAGGTGGGCTGGCTGTTCCCACTGGGATGGGAGAGAGAAGGAAGAGCTGTTGCTGTGCTCTGTCCCTAAAGCACTGCTGGGAACAGCCAGTTTGCTTTTCCAAACTCCTCCAGGCTCCTTCCCCCTCGCAGAAGCAGCTGAACAAGGTCCCTGCCTCCTCTCTTGTGGAGGATCTCATCCAAAATGATGCAACTCGAGAGGAAAAAACATCATTTATGGAGGCAAATTAAGGACTAATTCCCCTAAATTGGGATGTGAAGAGCAGAGTGTTCCGAGTCCCACAGATCCCAGAGATGAGCAGCAGCCCATTAAGGTGTCAGCACAATCTCCACACAAACACTGCTCTTCATTTAGCAACAGGAACAGCTTTAAAACCTCTTTTTTTTGGCTGGTAATGAATCTCTTGGGGAGGATAACTAACTTTGAAAAGATTGGCTTTGGTTCTCATGGAAGGGAGGGAGTTTTAGGCCTGGTTTGGGATGCTCCTGGGGATGTGCAGGCTCTGCAGCCCCTCTCTAAGAGGTGGCTCAGGAGGAGGGAGGTGGATGTGCACTGGATGTCCCCTGGAAAAAGGGCTGGGTTTGGTCCCCAGAACTGAACCAAAACCCCATTCCACCTGTGAGCAAAGAAACTTTCACTTTTGGAATCATCAAAGGTGCCCCTGGCTCCAGATGAGTCCCCCAGTCGTTGCTGTTTGTACATTTTCAAATACAATTCTGCATGATTGCCACTAATTAAAGAAATCAGCCAGGCTGCTCTCATCAGAACCCTTTTGGAGAAGCAACTTTGATTCTCAATTAGTCAGGAAAATACAGGGTGTATGGAAATTTAAATGCTGCTGGGGAAGATTTACGCTCCTGGCTGATTGAAGGCATCAAATTAGAGCCTACTTATTACTTTTTGTTGTGGTATCCAAAAATTTCAGGGTGAAAAGAGAGATAAATTTACAGATAGAAAACTCCTCCCAGTAACAGGCTGGCAAACTGGTTTGACAGACTGGGATTGGGCTCTGGCCACTGGTGATGCCATTTTCCAGCAGGTTTTCCATTGGCAACCAGCACTGCAATGTCAAGAGGAATTAGAAATGTGATTTTCTCCCAGCTCATCCTCACTGGGATGTGCCCCCTGCCATGGGAATGTGTCACCAAGTTGAGTTTAAGCCAGAATAAAATTTGCTGCTGCCTCAACGTTCATAAGTGCTTATGGAAAATTTTGATATTAATATTAAAGTTTGAAATGTCTCAAGGCTGCTGTAACACCTTGGATTTGATCAGGGAGGGGTTTGGGTTTATTTGGAAATCAGTTTATTGGCTTAAAAAAAAAAAATTAGTGGGTTTCTTACTTCACCTTCTCTATTTTTGATTGACGCTGAACACACTGGTCCCAGCTGTGCTCTCCCAAACCTTTCAGCTCACATCCAGAGTGATTACAGCACTAAACCTGAATTAATACCCACAACTGCTGCCCTTGGTTCTCTGTTTTCTCCTGAAATCCCCTCCAAACAGCAGGGAATTCCTAAAACACCATCAGGAGTGCCAGGAAAACCAGCTGGATGTCAGGAATGCTGGACAAGTGCTCCAAAGGCTGCCCCGTGCTGCAGAATTCCCAGCTGAGGTCTCACAGGGAGTGGGATTGATGTTTGCTCAGGGACGAGTCCCAGCTGTGGCATTCACATCTTCTGGAAAATCCCTTTGCCCAAGAGTCTCTCCTGGGAAGCTGAGAGGTCTCAGAGAAGAAGGAAAACAATAATTATCTGATTTGCTTCTCCTGTGTTTTGCTGCTTTGGAATGTGTTTGGAGATTGTTCACCCACAGGTGATTGTTCCATTGGATTCTGCTGGGAGTTGTTTTCACTCTTTGGTCAATCAGGGCCAAGCTGTGTTGAGACTCTGGAAAGAGTCACGAGTTTTCATTATTATCTTTTTAACCTTCTGTAAGTATCCTTTCTGTATTCTTTAACATTGGTGTTCTTTTTGTATTATTTAGTGTAGTATTTTGTATTCTTTACATTTGTATTCTTTAACATAATATAGTATCATAAAATGATAAATTAGCCTTTTGAGAAGATGGAGTCAGATTCATCATTCCTTTGTTCCTTCCTTCATTGGGGCACCCCTCAAACACCCAGGCACAGCTTTTAAATGGTTTTGAAGCCTCAGGGACTGGGTGTTGAGGTGTTGTTGTGGGTCCCAGGACGAGGTGAGAGATGAGAATTGACTCCAAGTTCCCAGAAGGCTGATTTATTATATTATGATATTATATTAAAAGAAAGTGATAGACTAAAATTATACTAAAGAAAAAGGAGACACCAGAAGGTCAGACAAGAATGAATAATAAAAACCCGTGACTGAGCAGAGTCCCGACACAGCTGGGCTGGGATTGGTCTTTGAGTAAAAACAATTCACAGGAACCAGTCAAAGATGGTCCTGTTGGTGAGCAACCTCCAAACCACATTCCAAGCAATCAGAAAATTATAGTTTACATTTCTTTTCTGAGGCTTCTCAGCTTCTCAAGGGAAAAATCCTGGCAAAGGGATTTTACAGAAAATATCCCAGTGACAATTAGGAACAGATTAGGGAATCCCTCTCTGGGGAGCCCGTGCTGGAGCTCTCCCAGCAGCACAAATGAGCTGGGATGGAGGTGGTAATTAGTGATTTACACCCTGCTCCTGGCAGGGACAGCTCAGGAATGGGAGTGACAGGATGGGGACAAAGCCAGGCTGGCAGGAGCCGCAGGCAGAGCCTGCAAACCCCGCCTGGGCTGTGCTGCAGCTCAGCTCCAACCCTGCCTGGCTTCCTCTCCTGGAAAACCTCTGTGTCATAACCCAGGACATTCCTCTGGCTGCCCTGGGTGATTCCAGACCCTGGCAGGGGGCTCAGAGACCTTGGCACAGAGTCAAAACCACCTGAGCCTTTGATTTCAGCCCATGGAAACAATTTCTAACTTTGTGTGAGGAGTTACAAGCCACAAGAGTTTGAGTAGAATGACAGTGAATTTGTCACAGGGTGAAAAAATAGAATTTGGGGATTTAGAATGGGGGTCAAAATGGAGGAATCTGGGGGTGTCCTGTCCTTCTCCTTCTTCTTGTCCTCCATCTTCTGCTGGGATGGTGGCACTTCTGAATTGGTTTAGAGTAGAGATAGACTGTCTAACATTGGAAAATTATTGTAAACAAAGTACATATAGTTTCTAGTATAAAAAGCCAACACCACCCCAAGGGTGGTCAGAGGGCCCCAACCCAACCTGCTGGACAGATCTCAGCAGTGCAGAGAAAGAATGGAATGGATAAGAGAAAATAAACAGCCTTGAAAAGCAGAGCTGAGGAATCTCGACTTCTTCGTTCACAGGGCTGGGAAAAAGAGACTTTTAATACCTCGGGAGCCAATTCAGCAACACAAAACCTGAAACCTCTGGAGCCACTGGCCACCTTCAGCCTCTGGAAACCTCTGCAAAGTGCCCTCAGCAGAGCTTGGAGAGCTCTCCCTTCAAGGCAATAATGACATCACAAATATTTTGCTGCTTTATTTATTTTGATGCAACCGAGGTTTGTTGGAGAGCACTCAGTGATGCCTCAACATAGCCATCATTAAAGGCTCCACCAGCGGCTTTCCCAAGCATTTTCCAGCAGTCAGGCATCCAAAATCCAGGTGTGAAACATTTTATTGCTGCCTGAAACAGGCCATAAAAGTTCCCTGCTCCTCCTGGGGCGGGAGGTGCTGCCAGGGCTGCCGAGGTCATTCCAGGCTGAGGCAGGAGGAACGAGGTGTGGATTCTCCCCACCCTCTGGGGCAGACAGGGACTTTTTAAAGTATTAAAAATTCTTTTAAATTACAATTTTATGAGTGAAGAAGGGAGATAGTCTTGGTGAGAAATTCCTGTTGAGAGCACACTGTGAACTGCCTGATGTGACTCGCAGGATTCCTACAGGGAAGAGCCCACAGGATTCCCACAGGGAAGAGCCCTCTGCTTGCCCACTTTTACCCTTTCCTTGCTCCTTGTTTACCTTGGGAATGCCACCAGGATTTTGTTGTGGTTTTGTTGTGTTTTTTATTACCTGAACAGTAATTTTTCTCTTGCAGTTGATGGCAGTGCTGTCACAGCCTCTTTCAAACCCTGAAGAAGCTGCACTGGAGGCCTTGGTGGGCTCCACAAACAATTCTGCCCCTCAAAGCAGAGGTACATCAACATTTGCCTTTTCCAAAGGCTGAGATCACCAGGACTGGCCAAATCTGAGCTCCTCTCTCCTGCCAGCTCCGGGGTTTGAACCACATCCCACACTTTGTGTGTCTCTGAGTGTCTCCAGCATCCCTCTGTGTCCTTTTGGGGACAGGCACTGCTTTTCCCCAGCCCTGAAGCAGAAGAGTGACCCATGGCACCACAGCCTGCCCTGCTGCCCTCATGGAGGTGTCAGCTGGCTCCCTCCTGCCCCAAAACATTGACTTTTTTGCCACTCCCCTGCCCAACGTCCTCCTCAGGCACAGTTTCCACAGCCAGGCAAACAGACCTTGCCCTGGGATATCTTCCAACACAAAGATGAGATGCTTTTCTCTGTCTGGTTTGTTTGAGATGCAGGAACCAGTTCCACAGTGGGACTGGGCCCAGCTTGGCCCCGTTCCCATCTCCTCATTAATCACAGGCTGACTTCTGAGAGTGCTGCTGAAGCCCTGCTGCAAAAACCATTACCTCAGGGACATTTCTCTCTCCCATCACCTCCACCCTCCTCTTTGAAACCATGGCCACTCCAGGAACCTACAGATGCTTTTTTGGGATCCCCCTGTTGCACCCAGGCAGGACAGCACCCACCCTGTGCTCCAGCACCTTGAAGAAGGAGCCTTTAGCTCACACAAAACCTGGAGGTGCTTCCAAGTCTCCAAAATCCTCCCAAAGATTTTCTTCCAGCCTCACTGCAGCATCCTGGGATGCCTCCCCTGTAGCAGCAGCAGTGTGACTTTTCCTGGAAGGAGGAGGGTTGGATAAACTCAGACAGAATCCAGAGCAAAGGAAATGCAAGATTATTCCATAAGGACAGCAAGAATGTGGTCCTGACACTGTGAGGTGCAGCCCTGGAAGAGATGAGCTGGAAAGAAGAAGTGTTGGAAGTATTCCAAGAAGTATTTGATCTTTCCCTGTGTTTGAATCCCTTCCCCTTCCTCCCCCAGGTGAAGGTCCCCAAGCTGCCAGCACCCCTGTCCACTGCACAGGTCTCTGGCTGTGCAGCACTCGAGGGAAAGTTATTTTTAGGATCATTTTTCAACAGATGATGGAAACTCTTCTGTCACTTGCACAAACAGAAAATCGTTCTGGCCAATGCCCAACCTTTCTGGCTGCTTTTGAGCTCCGTGCTCATCAGCAGCCCCTGGAGCTCCAGGGTCTCTTTGAGCTGGTGACTCCTTCAAGAGAGGCAGCAGGAGAGGAGGGAATTTCACTGGAAATGAAAGTGCAGGAGAACTTCCCTGAAAATGAAAGTCTCAGGGCTCTGCTGGGAAGTGCAAGACAGAAAGTGGGAAGACAAAAGGTCAAGAACCAAGAAGGATGAGCATTCCCTGTATGCTCCTTCTTCAAGGAGGATGAAGATGATGAGGGCAGAGGAGAAGCTCTGCCACATTCCAGGGAATCTGGGTGGTATTTCAGGATCACAGACACCCTGAGCCCTGCACCAAATGCGTCAGGTCTGTTGGATGTGATGCAAGAACACGGTGACGTTTGTTCTTTTCACTTTCCCCAGAGTTTATTTGCAGAGGTTTGGCCTTACAAGTCCATTTAAGACAGGCTCATTGAGAAATTATGCTCAAGTATTTATTCACACTGATAACTCGGAGCATTTGGCTCCAAGCCTAACAACACACTTGTTGGGAATTAATTCCGTGATAATCTTTATCAGTTTGTGGTAGACACAGCAATAAACCTCCTCTGTGGATAGATTAATTACTGGAGGGCTGCTGAGGCATTAAATCTGCCTCAAGAACCTGTTTATTGTGTGTATCCTCCCCTGCAGCACGGCTTACCCAGCCTGGGCAAAAAAACCTCTGGAAAAGAGAGCTGGGAATGGGAAATTTGAGGCTTCTGATGCAAAAGCAGCTGAGGAGAGGGTGGGGGCTGAGTGTGCAGCACTGAGGGGCTCATCCCTGGACATGACCTGCAGCAGCTCCTTGGGCAGCACGTTCTTCCTTCTTCCCACACCGTGGGCTCCCAAAGGGGATCCTAAAGCCAGAATAAAGGCCCAGCTTCAGTTCCCTCTCAAACCCATGAGGCCAAGAGGCTCCTCCATGAGTGTTCCTCATTTATCCATGGGTTCCTCAAGCCTTGGAGTTTGTTCTGGGCAATCCCCAGCACTTTTGGGGTAGGATGGGAGTCAAACTGAGCCCGTTGTGCTGCTTGGAGCTCCCAGTGGAGCAGGACAAGGAGTGTTTCCTCCTTTTCCAAAGCAGGACACATTGTCCTAGGGAATCGAATCCATGCTGCTGCTTCTGATCAAGCAAATTAGGAAGCCAATTATTTTAATGACTTTTCCCCCCCTTTATTTATTTAATTAATTTGTTTTTCAGGACACCAAGAACTTACATAACAATTATGTGGGGCCAGGATGGGTTGGCTCCCTAAGGAGATTGTTTATCCTAATGATTCCCAACTTGTCAACAGGAATCAAATTCCTGTGGTGAATAAAGAGGGAAATCCTGGCATCTTGGAATATTTCACCCAGCTCAAATCAAATCCCAAATCAAATCTCAAATCTTGGAATATTTCACCCGTCTCTGTTAATAATACCACAGGGGAAAGGCAAATTGAATAAAACTGCTGGCAAAACCAGGATTTATTCCCCGTCTCCTTTCCTTTCCATCAGCACTTGGATCAGTTGTTTAGGGAAGAGGCTCATCCTTCCACAGGGCTTTGAGTTCAGTTCAGATGCACCAGGACCAGCCCTTTTTTATGTCATATATTTATGATGGGACCCTTGGGATTTCTTTAAAGCTTGGGAACATTTACAGTGGAAGAAGAGGTATTGGCCCCTGATGGTTTTTGAAATCTATTTTTATCTTTTAGAACAAAAAACGATCTTATTAAATAGCATATTAACATGATAACATTTTAAGAAGCAGCATGAACAATACCAGCAATGCAATAATGAAGTCACCAAGAGAGTCATGTGAGTTTTGGCAGCTTCTCCCCAGAGAATTTTTCCCTAAAAAATCTGTTCAGCTCGGAGCCAATGGAATTTGTCAGGGATCTGTGATCAGGTGGAAGCTGCACACGTTGTATCTGAGAATGTCAGCAGAAATATTTCATTATTCCATCTATTTTTGTTGATGTTGACAACAGTTGCCATCAATTGGGCAACATTTGCTGACCCCTGAATGCAGGTGCTCTTTATAGAGGCACTGGAAAAGATCTGGGCTCTTTCCAGAGACAATTTCTGGGCTCTCTTGGCAGATGCTGAGGGGTTTATTTAATGTCACATGCTATATATAAAATATAAAATAACTCATGTATAATCTAAGACCTTAATTCAGGCCACACATATCTGTGTTATAATCTATGATCTATATTCATTCCACTCACTGCTCACATCTAAAAATCACCAAGTTAATGTTACTCCACTATTTTTCAAGTCCCTGAAGGGTTTTGCCTTTCTGCCAGACCTGTTGGGGTTGAGTTGGCTTTGAAAAAATTTTTCTTTCCAGCCTTTATCTTTAATAAACATCCAGAGCTATGAGGACAAATATCCATGGTGCATTCTCCTTCCTTGGAATCACAGAATCCCAGACTGGGCTGGGTTGGAAAGGATCTTAAAGCTCTTCCTGTTCCAACCTTTTGCCATGGGCAGGGACATCTTCCACTGGACCAGGCTGTTCCAAGGCTGTCCAACCTTGCCTTGAATATTTACAACCCAAATCATTGTATAATTCCATGATCTATTAAAAGTGGGAAAAAAAAATCCTTTGAACCAGCTCATTTCCCCTTCTCTCCCCAAATAAAAGCACTGGAGGGATCTGCATTGCAAGTGAGCATCTCCAGCTGTTAGAAATTTTTATATTTTGAATTCAGAGGAATGTTTTTTATTAATGTGTAGAAATGTCAAGTTCATAATATTCCTGTCTTAACAGGGACAAATTCCTGCTCCTGCCAATCCTGTTGCTGCCCACCACCTTGTGTCCAGGGTAAATTCATTCCCTGATTTTCATTCCAACAACAAAACATAACTCTGAGAGCAGTCCCTGCTGGAGGCCATTCATTTTCCTGGAGCATTTGCATGAGGGAAATATGAAATATCTGCCCACATTAAAGCTATCCCACGAATTACTGTCCCTTCTTCACTTCCTCTCTGCTGCAGTTTCACACCCTGGGGCCAGGGAGTTTCCTCCCCCAGAGTCCAGAGGGGAATTTCTGGCAAATCAGTGCCCTGGGAAAGCTGGTGATGGATAGCAAAGGGATTTGATCCTGTGGGCTGGGCAGTGCCAGGGGTCCCTTTTCCCTCTGTGGACTCTGAGGCAATGATGTGTTGTAATTAACTCATTCTCTGTGAGTTAATTAAAACAATTAGAGGCACAGCTCTGAGCAGAGGCCAGCACTGGAACAAGAGAGGGTGCTCAGACCTACAGCTCTAGAGAAAACCAAGGAATTGTCCTCTTGCCCTAAAGCCTAAAATTCCTGGGAATTTTTCTCCCTCATTCCAGCTGCACTTTCTACCCACTGCAGCCTGGGTTGCTCTGCACATTTTTTTATTCCTGCCAGGCTCCTCTCCTCACCCTGAACTCTCCTGGATGAAAGAGATCCGGAATCTGAGCAGCCCCAAGTCCCTGAGCAGCCCCAGCATCCCTGTTCAGGGCTGGGCAGCTGGGAACCCGTGGGAACTGAGTCCTTCTCACAAAGGGCCTTCCTCAGCCAGAGGATGAGCACGGGGGAAGCAAAATGGACTTTGGAGGGATGTGCTTGAGAGAGCAATCCTGATGATTAAAAATAGATTATTTCCCTTATCAGCATCCCTTAATAGCAATGCTCATGATTGCATGGATTGATGGCATGGATTGATCTTCCTGGGTTTTCTTTCTCTGCTGAATTTTAGCTCTGTGGCCTGAACAGGGAGACTGGGCAGGTTCACCCTCATTTCTGGCCCATCCCCTTTTTGGCTCAAGCTTTGTGAGGACAACAAATCCAGCAGTGAAAATGCTGATTAAATAACCCTATGAGATAATGCTTTTAAAGACTTAAAAATGCTTATACAACCACCCTGCTGAGATCAGTCTGCAGCATGGGGCTGAAGCCAAGACTTCTCCTCTCCTCCCTGGCTCAGGAGTCGGTGCCACGCTGGGATGTTCAGGCAGGTGAGATCCCATCTCCTGCTGCCACACCTGGAAAGGCACTGGGCCGTGCCATGGGAGCAGGCTGCTGGCACTGCCAGGCAGTGATATCATGGTGCTGTCACCCACCACGCCCTGGGATTACACAGGGCTTCCATTCAACTCCTTTTGGCTCGAGGAAGAGAAAAGCTGCTTCCTGTCATCGTCAGGTGTGAGGGTATGGGCTCCTGGGAACAGCCCAGAATCCCAGGATGGGTCAGGTTGGAGGGGGCCACAGTGGGTCACTGGTGCCACCTCCCTGCTCCTGCAGGGCCATCCCAGCCTGTGCTGGTGCCTGGAATTTCCTCCTGGAGTGCAGGGGTTTTGTTCCCCAAAAGTCACCCTATTTTCAGGAGGTCTGACTTCTCTCTGATCATTCCATTTTCTCCCTCCTTTGTGCTCTAAAACTTCATCAACAAGGAGGATTTTTTTTCCTCCTTGTTTGCAGCCCAGGAACAGAGTTCTCCATGGTCTTTCCAACAGGGAGAGATACAATCCATCCTGGACAGACTTCAAAAGGATGCCAGGCTGATTTAGGCTAATAAAGAGCATCATTGAGATAAAAAGATTAAAGCTGACTTGTTCATGGTGTCCCTGCTGGAAACTGCTCCAGGACAGGGCTTCCATGTTGTGGAACCTTGGGAATTAGAGAGGAATTTTGCTGCAGCCCAAAAAGCATTGACCTGGTTGTGCAGCCCTCCCACACCCAGCACTTCAGAGGTTCCTTGGGAAAGATCAGGACACTGAAGTGTTCCCTGCTCATTTTCCCATCCCTAGACAGAATCAGGCAGCAATCCCCAGCCAGTGGGAACACGATGGGAACATTGTGTTCATCTTGTCCCTGGAGAGATCCATAGGACACATTCCCAAGGGTGGGAGCTGAAACTGAGCTGGTTGTGAGGAAGAGAAGGGCACCATGTAGGTGAGTGTGACCAATTCTCCCCCTTTGCTGGTCTGGTTTAGAATCATGGAATGAGTTGGGATGGAAGGAACCTTTAGGATCTCATTTCACTCCAGGTGTCCCATGTTCAGGGACACCTCCCACTGTCCCAGGCTGCTCCCAGCCCTGTCCAGCCTGGCCTTGGGCACTGCCAGGGATCCAGGGGCAGCCCCAGCTGCTCTGGGCACCTGTGCCAGGGCCTGCCCACCCTCAGAGGGAACAATTCCTTCCTGATATTCAATCTAAATCTACTCATTTTCAGTGTGAAGCCATTCCCCTTGTCCTGCCACTCCAATTCCTGATGAAGTTCCCTCTCCAGCCTCCCTGCAGCCCCTCCAGACTCTGGAAGGTGCCGTGAAGTCTCCACACAACCTTCTCCTCTCCAGGCTAAACATTCCCAGCTCTCCCAGCCCCTCCACAGGAGAGGTGCTCCTGTCCCTTTATCAACTTTGTGGCCTCCTCTGGAATTGCTCCAGCAGCTCCATGTCCTCCTTCTGCTGGAAGCAGCAGACCTGGGCCCAGTATTCCACATCCACTGGCAGTGTCCTGCTTCAGGACTTGCCCAGGCACCTCCATTCTCCACCTCCAAACTACCAAAACCTCCCTCGAGCTCAGCGCCCCGAGAGTTAAATGAAGTCAGAACAGCAGAGGAAAGGATTCATTTATTCCAGGCTTTCTGTGGGATTGCCCTGGAATACACTCAGCAATCCAGGAAAAAGCAAAGCGCTCCTGTGGGAAGCGGTCTGGGAATGTGAGCGTCCCCTGGGAGGATGCAGACAGGCTGTGCTGTGGGTTTGGGAGGCTGCTGGAGGCCTGGCAGGACCTCTGGGTGCTGTGGGGTGGCAGTGCCCAGCAGGGACAGGCGGGGTGGCAGTGCCCAGCAGGGACAGGCGGGGACTGTCCCCTGTCCCAGGACCCCGGCCGAGCAGCGGGAGCGCGGCGGGCCCAGCGCCGGGCCTGGCACAGGCCCTGCAGCCCCCCCAGGCCTGGCAGGTGAGCACAGGAAGCACCGAGCTCCTGAGCTCATTTCCACCAGCCCAGGGCTCCACTAGGAGCAAAAATAACTCGGAAAAACAGAGGCAAAGCCGCGTTTGCAGTGCCTCAGTCACTCAGGGCCTGGTGCCTCCCTTCCGCCCGGCCTGCGCGGCCACGGCTCCTCCTGCCTCAGCAGCCACCTCTGGCACCTGGCGTCCTTTCTATCGCCCTGCTCCTTAAAAAGCTGCCATCACCCCCGCTAGTGCCCAGACACTCTGTTTCTGTGCTGCAAACAGTGGGGGTTTGCACCAAAGAGCAGCAGGAGTGCTCCTCACCCGAGTGCTGTCCCCGGTGTTATTCCTCCTGAGATCCCCATGGCATTTCCTACAGTCGGACTCTTTGAACAAGGAGCTTTCCCAGCCCATTTCCAAATAAAGCTCTAGGAACAGCCAGGGTGAACAAAGAAAGCAGAGGAAAATTAATTAGCTGAGCCCAAGCAGAGCTGCATTTCCACCTCTGTTGTTTTGTAAAACAGCGGCGACAATAGATGAACTAGACCAAAACCAAGAGATTTATTTTGTCTGGAGACCATTGGTTCTTCTTTTTAACTTCTTTTTTAAAATATAGGTCACATTTCAAAAGGAAAAAACCAAGCCCTGATTCTGAAAGATGAGGCTGAAAAGCTTCTTTCAAGCTGTCAAAAGGAAAAACTTCAGCACATTTGGGGGAAGGGAAATCCTTGTGAGACACACACACACAAAACCTGACCCAAAAATATGTAAATCATTTCCTTCTTCCATAAACAGCATTTTCCCCCAAATTTTCAATCTACTGAGGACAAAATTCCACAGATCTCCTTGGCTGTATTCCCCTGGATAAGGGCTAAATCTGAACAGGGGATTGATAGACTGACAAGGAGATCCAGGGACAAAGATTCCATGCAAGAACAAGGCATGGAAGAACTCATGGCAGGAAATGAGTTTGCTTCCAAGTCAGGCACTACTGAGCTCCATGGCACAGCAAACATCCTTTGATCCAGCTCCAGGAGTCCCTGATAAGCAGGGAGGGTTATTTCTCACTCCAAGTTTGATAAGAAATGTCCACATGCTCCCCCCAGAGGAATTAAAACACAAGAAAACCAAATCTGGCAGGGCTTAGTTCCACTCTGCTGTGCTTGGGGGAAAATGGAGCAATTGAGCTCAGTCTGTATGCAGCAATTTATTAAGTTGTGCATAATTAATGAGCAGTGACGTGCTCCATGTGTTTTCTGAAGTGATTCCATTTCCTGGGGATGAGCTCAAACTGACTGTGCATTGCTCCTTCTTCTGGCTCACATTAAATATGAAATATTCATGGAAATACCAACTTTGCAGGGTTCTTCACACTGAAATGATGGTTTAGAGCTGAAGGACCCCATCACCATCCAAAAAATCTTTAAAAAAGGTGATTCAGCTCATGTTCCTCACTCAGGCTGAGGAAAACCTCAGATGTCGTCATTTTCCTCATGCCCAACATTCCCCAAACTTTCCTGCCTTCACAGTAACCATCCTGATTATCTTCTGGAAGGCAGAGTTTAACAGAAATCCATCCAGGCTGAGGACAGCATTCCCAGCTGACAAATTCCCTTTTTTCCAACCTCACAATTCTTGCAAACACTGCGGCTCCTTGGGAGAAGTGCCTTGAATATGATGTAGAATTTAAGGGTTGGGAAATAATAAACATTAGTGTGCAATGCACTGAGAGAAAAGCCTTGCTCTGACTACTTCCTCCAGCAAGAAGAACAAACACAGCTCCTCAGGATGTGAAAACACACCCCCCAAAGTTGTGAAAACTTTCCATCCCCCAAAGATGTGGAAACCCATCCACCCAAGATGTGGAAACCCATCCACCCAAGATGTGGCAGTGAAGGAGCTGTGCCCCTTTCAGGTCAACCCTGGTGTTCCAGAAGCCCTGAGGTGACTACAGGGTGAGTCCTCAGTGCCACCTTCTCCCACCACGCTCGCAGCACCTGGATTTGGATCCTCAGAGGGGCCAGGCAGCTTTGGGAGATGCAGGAAACACCTGAGGGCTGGGTGTTGAGGCCTGGAACAGTCACACACGGGGGATATTTGCTGTCAGGTCCAAGCAAACTGGAAGCTCAGCACTGCAGTGGGTTTGGAGCCTTCCTCACCCAGCTTTGCCCCAAACCTCTTGGTCCCAGTTCCTGCAGGGCTGCCTGTTGGATCAGCAGCCCCAGTTTGCTCCCTGTCAGACCTTTCATATCCAAGTCTCTGCCAGTTTTTCCCACTGGGCTGGCCAGGGTTCAGCTGTTTGCACCTCTCACTCCTGGGCTGTTGTTTATCCATCCAGGCTTTATCCTCCAGCAGCCACGCTGCCAACCAGCAGAGATTTTGTGCCATGCCAGGTGAAGCTCCCAGCTGTTCCCTGGGAATTGGTGGCCTCAGGAGGAGCCCAGGGCAGCCTCCACATCCCTCTGTGAGCCCTGGTGAAGTTAAAGAATAAAAGAAATAATTCAAATGGCAAATGAAACACTCCCCTGGTGCAGAGCTGTGGGAGGACCCTGACCCATCTCCATTGCTTCCTGCTTTTAAAAATTCCCTCTGCTCCATCAAGCCACTGTAGGACCAAAGCCAAAGTGACCTCCAAGGCTGTGGCTAGTCAGCTGTGCCCTCCTCAGCTGTCCCACAGTTGCATAGAGGTTTTGGGTTTACACAGAAAGGAGCTCAGCAGCACCAGCAAGGGATGGTGCAGGGCACATTTCCCCAAACTGGGTCGAAGAAGGTGTTTTCCCCTCCTGAATTCAGGACTGACCACCATGGTGTGGAATCCTTTGTGGGGCTGCAGCTTTGCTGTCATTCCTGCCTTAAAAGGTGTCCCGTGGCCAGGAGGGATCAGTGCCAGGATTCCCAGACCCCACTGAGGTCAGGTGCAGTGTAGGGACAGGGCTGGAACAAACCCCAGTGCCAGAGCTCAGCTGCTCTCACAACCTTCCTGCTGCACAGCAGGGAAAGACAAGCTCAGCTTAATTATTCTCTGGACAATTAAACCCTGCAAAGGCACATCCAGGCAGAGCAGGTGGATTTGTTGCAGAGCTGAGAACAAATGTAGAGCATGTGAAGAGAAGGGTGAAAGTTAAAGGGATCTGAGAAGGTGATTATCAAAAACGGGGAAAAGAAGGAATTACCAGAAGAATTTCTTCAGGGAAAGGGTGGTCAGGCATTGGAAGGGGCTGCCCAGGAAGGTGGTGGAGGTGTGCAAGGAAGGCCTAGAGGTGGCACCCAGGGCTCTGGGCTGCTGAGAAGGTGGGCATTGGGCACAGCTTAGAGTTGATGATCCTGGAAGGATTTTCCAACCTCAAGGCTTCTGGGATTCACCAGCCCTCACAGCAGCATCTTCCAGGGAGGGCAGGGATGCACAGGATGGGGAGAAGCAAAGCCTGAGGGATCTGAGTCCAGCGAGAAGCTGCAGTGATGCTGTGGGTGAGGCTCTTCCAGCAGTGGAGCCAGTCCAAAATTGCTTCAGCTTGGAAGGGCAGGGCAGGGCAGGGGGAACGCTCTGAAATGGGAGCAGGGACTGGCAGCACATCCCTTCGTGGGGACAGAAACTCCCTTCCCCTCCCACAACAGCCCAGGGCTACTGGGGAGTCTGTTGGGAAAGGATGTGACCTTTGGGAAAGCACATCCGAGCAGGGAAGCTTTGTTATTCCACAGCAGCTACAGCCTGAAGGAAGATTAAGTTGTCCCAGGGACAAAGCTGAGCTCTGCAGTCTCTCTGCCAGTGCTTTGTCAGGGCAGGGCTGGATTTAATGAGGGCTGACGAATAGCAATGGAATAAAGGGGCCAAAGCCATCTCTGAGTACATCTGCATCAGCCAAACATGTTCCATCAGATAGATCTGACACATCAGCCACTCCTGTGTCCCCCAGGTGGGATTCCTCCTTGGAATGGCTCTCCAAGGAGTGGAGAGTTGGCTTAGAGATGTAAATGGGCATCACTGGGCTGTGCAGGACATGGATCCAGCTCACGGATCCCTTGGCTGAGAGCCTGGTGTGACTCAGGCACGGTCACACATCCCCTGAGCTGCATCCTGAGGGACAGAGCCTTCCACACAAAGGTGCTGGAAAACTGCTCCTTCCTGTGAGAAATGCTACTCCCCTCCAAAAATTTAAAAGGTTTATTAAAACCTTATCAAAAATACAACAGAAGACTGACTAGAGAAATCTTTCCCACCCTGTGCTCATCCACACAATGGAGGTTTCACCTTTTAACCCTTTAGCCTCTCCCAAAGTTCTGTCCATTGACTCCTTGGCTGTCCAGTGGTGGGAACCACTTCTTTACATCTTGATTGGAGATCAGCTGTTGCCATAGTAACAATCCCACCTTCCCAAATGTCCCAAACCCAGGTCACCCCTGATAACAACACAAAGGGGTAAAACATAACTATAAATCTATAAAACATAGCTATAAATCTATAGAACTTCTCTTAACGTCTCTATCTAAATATGATATTTGCCTTTTAATTGTGGGAGTCAGCCATGGCATTACTCATCTGCCATGTTCCCCACCAGCAGGTCTGGAGCTGCCATCTGCCACCTGCCCACCTCTGCAGTGCCACCACGTGTCCCTCTCCAGCAGGGCCATGGCTCAGCCCACCACAAACCAAGAATCCCCATGTTTGCTGTCTGTATTCAGGCTCTGCAGTCTTATTTTCTCCCCTTTTGTTTCCAGGATCTATTTGTGATAACAGGGAAAAAAAGAGGGGAAAAGCAAACTCATTTCCATCTTCTTGGGATACTTCCATCTTCCCACAGCCACCTCCTGCACCACTCTGGTGTCTGTGAGAGTGACCTGAGCTCTGCAGGGAAAGGAAGAGGACTCCAAAGTCTTCAAGAAGGAAGAAATTCTTCCCTGTGAGGATAGGGAGGCCCTGAGAGCAGCTGTGGCTGCCCCTGGATCCCTGGCAGTGTCCAAGGCCAGGTTGGACACTGGGGCTTGGAGCTACCTGGGACAGTGGAAGGTGTCCCTGCCATGGCAGGGGTGGCACTGGATGAGCTTTAATACCAAAATTCTAATTCTGTTTCACTGGTCTTCCCCAATCAACCAAAATTAACCAGAATTCTCCCTGCAAGTCTTGGGCGCACTTCACCTCTGTCCCCACGTGCAGGAGAACCAGCTCCCTCAGGAGAGCTCCCTGCAAAAACCACTGGAAATGGCCCCACAGCACCATCCTTGCCAGGCCAGTGGCTCCAGAACAGTTTCATGTGCCCCAGTTGTGCCACACAGCCCTCCCTCAGTCCCCTGCTCTCTGCTGAACCCCCCCAGGGATCTCAGGAAAGCTCAGTTTGTTTTTGGGGGGCTTGCAGAGTTCACAGCCTTCACAGTGCCAACCTCCCTGATGAAGATAAACAATTTCTGTGACACTTTCCTAATTATGGAGAAGAGTTTCCTAAAGGGGATTGAACTCTCTGCTCTGCACTGATGGGAAAAGGGATAACTGACATAGTTGCAGCATTTTTCATACTGGAAGATCCAAAATCCTGCTGTAAACACAAGCTGTGAGTGGGGATCGCTTTGCTCAGCACTGAGACACAACTTTGAAAGTGAACAGGAGCAAGGCAAAGATTGTTTGGGGGGTTTAGGTCGGGAATTGGGAGGTTTAATAAAAAGGACATTCACTTTGGGGGAGGAATCACAGATTTGAGGACAATTTGAGCAGGTTGTGGCCCAGCTCCTCTTATGGGAAATGCAGAGCAGTTGGATGAACTTTCTGTTTAGGACCAGGATTTTTCCTCTCTGACAAACCATCAGAGCTCTTCCAAAATGGATCCAGCCTCGTCCTTCCCAAATCTCTCTGTAAATTCCTTGAGGATTAGAAACACAATCATTGGCAATGGCATTGTTCAGAAATGCTCTAGTTCAGGGAAATGAACTTCTCCTTGCCCATGGAAGAGGAAGGGAAGCAGAGATGCCTCTTGCAGGACACTTGTCCCCACCTCACCCATGGTGGCTGTCCCCTTGCCTGGACAGTGACAGGGATCCCCTGCTCTGCCTGGGCTGTTTTTTCCGGCTCTCCCCCTTTCCCCAGCTCTATCCTGGAGTCTTGCACTGGGCTGAAGCTGTTTTTCAGGGGAGAAGCATAAACAGAGCTCTGAGGGACACTCGTGACTGTTTATTTGCCTGGTGCTCTTGCCTCCATTCTTGGTCATGGCTCTAAGAAAACTTTTTTTTTTTTCCCCCAAACTTCAATAGAAAAACAAATTAATGGTTTCCTCCAGCCATACTCTGCTGGCCAGCAAGAGCAGCTGTCACCCACAAAGGCTGGGAATTGTGACTCTGAAAAGACTGGGAATGGGTTCCTGGCTTTGGAGAGAGGCTGGGATCAAACAGAAGGAATTTCATCTCCAGGGTGGCTGCACAGCCAGGAGTGCCATCTTCTGGTGCTCACCCCAGGACCATCCCCCAGTGATGGGCACAATCACACAATCCCACTGAGGTTGGAAAAGTTCTCCAAGTCCATCAAATCCAGCCTGTGCCCCATCCCCACCCTGTCCCCTGCCCAGAGCATCGAGTGCCACCTCCAGCCCTTCCTGGGACATCCAGGGATGGGGATCCAACCCTCCCTGGGCAGTTCCAGTACCTGAGCACCCTTTCCATGGGGAAATTCCTGCTGTGCCCACCCTGAGCCTGCCCTGGCCCACCCTGAGGCCGTTCCCTCTTGTCATGGTGGCCCACCTGGCTGATCCCCTCCTGTCAGGGAGTTGTGCAGAGCCACAGGGTCCCCCCTGAGCTCCTGTTCTGCAGCCCAAAGATCCCACTCAGTGCAGAAGGAGGGACAAATTCCAGGCAGCTCCTCTCCAGCTCTTCCCAGGTGTCCCCCCTCCAGCCCCTCTCCTCCAGCTGCTTCCCTGCAGTCTCTCCTGCACTGCTGGATTTCCTGGCCCATGCCTGCAGGCTGTCAGCATTGAATGTCTTTTCTTTTGCCACCCCTGACCCTCTTTCCCTGGATCCCTGCTCCTGGCTCATCCTGGGAGAACAAGTTCTTCCTGGCTGTTCCTGCAGCCGGGAGCTGCAGGGAGCGAGCTCTGGCCTGAGCTCCGTGCCCTGAACCTTCTCCTCTTACAGATGTCCCCTGGCTGCTCCTTCCTGCTCACCTCTGGGGCCAGGAGCAGCTGTCCACTCCCTCACACGTACTGGGAGTGACTCCATGAAGAGGGGAAAAACACTGGATCAGGAGCAGATAGCTGAGTTGAGGGGAAGTTTCCTCCCCACCTCCCTGGGACAGGCAAAAATACAAATCCAAAAGGTGTCCCTTGAGCTGCTGGTCTGGGATTTGGGGACATTTAACAATGAAGTGGATGCAAAGGAGGAGCTTTGTGCAGGTCTGTGCGTGCTGATGGGGAAATGAGGCCAGGGCTGGATGAGGGATAACAGAGAGGCAGAGAACATGCCCAGCTTGTGCTGAGGCTCCAGTGGAGTCACTCAGGTTCTTCAGCAGGGCTGGGTGTTCACCTGGCCCTGAATGTGCCTGGGAACAAGACAGTGTCTGTGGTGCATCTCAGCCCTGCTCCCCTGGCCTGTGCAGGATTTCAGCTGCACAGCTGGGAGAGAGCTTTGTCTCTGTGGTGCTCTGCAAAGGAGTGAGCTCAGCCCAGGCTCCCCAGCTTCTGCAGATCTCCCAGAAGCCATTCAGGCTCCTCCATGCCTCCCTCCTTTTGCAGGATAACAAACTCAGTGCTGAACTACCCTCTGAGGGTGTGTTTCTGCAGGGCAGCCAGAACTCGCAGCGCCAGCGCCTTCAGAACCTCAGGCTGCTCCACTGGAGCAATCTGGAGATGAAAACTGGAGATAGGGAAATGAGCTGCCAGGCCAGGATCCAGAAGGACATCTGAGAAATCAGGCAATTCTATTCCAAAGGCATAACTTTTTGTGTTCTCACAGCTACAAATATAGCTCCCAGAACAGGCTCTTCTCTGGCAGGGCTTGTCTATTTGGCTCATCAGAGTAGTAGCCAGGCACAGGATAAAGATCTTTGCTATCAACCCTTTTAGCTAAGAAATGGAGTTTAAATGAACCTTTTATAGACAAACATCTGGAGAAGGGTGGATGGAGTGAAACTGTGCTGGGAATTCACTCCAGCACTTCAGCAATTCCCTTTCTCTCTCCAAGCATTCACAGAGCTCTTGCTCTTCTTCAGGGGACATCATTTATACTTTCTCCCCTGAACTTCCCCAAAATTTTCAGAATGATTGCTCTGTAATAGGGCCACGAGGTTGATAAGGGGACTGGAGCACATTCCCTATGGAGACAGGCTGAAAAAGTTGGGGATGTTCAACCTGAAGAAGAGAAGATTGTGTGGACACCCCTCAGCCTCTTCCAGTACCTGAAGAGGTTCCAAAGAAGCTGGAGAAGGACAATTCATCAGGAACTGGAGGAACAGGACAGGGGGAATGGCTTCACACTGAATTGAGGTTAGATATGTGGAAGAAATTCTTCACTGTGGGGTTGGGGAGGCACATCTGATTAGGATTAACAGGAACTTTGTTGTTTGTCAAGCAATTTATTTTCCTGATTTATTTCCTAGGTCCAGTGCAATGCAAGGTAAGCCAGATCTTGCACCAGGAGGTGCCTCAGCTGTCCAGACCCTCTGTTGTGACTTCCTTGAGCAGTAAAAGCAGTGCCTGTTTACACATTTGAAATGTGCTGCTGCCTAAAACACCCAAATGCAGCCTTGGGATTGCACTCCTCCCCTGTTCATCTGTTTTCCCTTTAAATATCCCACTCATGAAACCCCCTCTGAGTGGAGCCTTTTGGGAGCTCTCAGCCTGATGAAGCAGCTCTGTCCATCTGAAGCCATTCCACCTTGTCCTGTCACTCCAGGCCTTTGGAAATAATCTCTCTTCCTCTCCCCTGCAGCTCCTTCAGGCCCCAGTTAAGTCACCCCAAAGCTCCTTTTCTCCAGGCTGAACATTCCCAACTCTCCCAGCTCTAATCCCCAGCTTCATCTCAGGCAAATTTTAGGGCCAAAGCTTTCAATTTTGCCACCCTGAGGTCCTCTGAGCCAATTTAGTGGCAGTCCTTGTCAGTGGCTTGGCTTCTTCACCCTTTATAGCTACAAAGAAAACTGTTCTTTCTTGGCCTTTAGCCCAAACTCTGATGTCTTTCCAAGAGCTTTTCAACTGTGTTTTCATTTATGGCCAGCTAAAACTTTCCCAGTGAAGATAAAGGGGTTTTTTTGTCAGTGTCACATCTGTGGTTTGCTGTGAGGAATGTGTGAAAGTGCCTTTCTCAGCAACCTTTTTGGGTCCCAGTGATCTGCAGGCATCGCCCTGAAAACTTCCTCTGCTGCATAAACAGAGCAGGAGGGACCAGGACTGGAGGTGCCACATGAAACTTCATGCCTTGCACTGAAAATCAAATTATAACCATGGAACCTTCCCATGTTAAATCTGCAAAGTTGTGAATTGATTTAACACCCCATGGATGTCCAGGGAAATACTGTCTGCTGATCAACCCAGCCTGGCCAGCCACTGAACCAAGGCTTGAACTGCTCACAGCACTTCTTCCTTGGGTCACTTCAATTTGAGACAGTTCCTTCTTCTTTGTGACTCACAAAGAATATCCTGAAAAGTTTAATTTGGTGCCAAATAAACAATCTCATTTTTGGTTTCTATTTGAGTTGCCAGTGTGATTTCCTGAGATCTGGCTCTGCTTGGGCTGGATTTCATGTTTAACATGATGTTTGACATTAACAGATTCTAGATTCTTCACCCTTGCCAGCTCTTCACTGTTTATATTCTTTTTCCCCCTTCTTGCCTCCCATTCCCCCATGGATGGAATGAGAACACCCTGCCTTCTCCACTTGGATTTTGGGAATTTCTCCCCTATCCCTCCATCATTGTCACCTCTCCTTTGAAGGCAGAACTATTCCAGGGGAAGAACCTTTCCATGATGATGGATGTGACCGAGCCATGAAGCAGCTCAGGGCAAAGGAAGATCAGGAATTATTTTGATGTATAAATAATTGACTTTTTAGGGTGTTCTAAGGTAAACAAGCAGGGTCTCTGTTGCCCTTCTCACTACTGAGACACATCACTGTGGGATAATCAATTTGTCCCAAATTTAATCTTTACATCACTGCCAAGTCAAGAGGAGCTCTTTAATCCCAGAGTCCTCAAGGAGCCAGGAGAGTGCTCCAGATTCTGCAGGAATAAACACCCAGTGGTGGCTGTCCCTCTCCCAAACTGCTTTTATGGAATGCCAGGACACCAGGGGAACTGCAGACCTGCACAGGATGTGCAGACTGAGCAAAAGCCAAGAACCTCAGCTTTCCATCCTTGCTCCACCTCCTCCTTCTTCCCAAACCTTTCCATGTGAGTCCAGACCTCGGAGGAGAAGCTGCTCTGAAGCCAGACCAAGCTCAGCCCCGTGGGGAGGGTCCTGAGGTGGGCAGCAGGAGAGGGAGCAGTGCTCCCAGGAGAAGGTCACTGCCATTCCCAGGACACTTCGTTGACATTCCACCTCCTTGGTCCTTGGCAGCAGGGCAGCTTGGCACCTGCAAGGAATATTTTGCTCTGCTTTTCCATTTATCTGCCAAATAAAGCCCAAATCCCTTTCTCTACCTTTAATCACAGCATTTCGAGAGAATTTCCCAGTGAATACACACAGCCACTTATTGGCTCTGTCTCCTCCTCAGCTGGAGTTAATTCTGAGAATAATGGAGGAACTTTATCTATTAATTAAAAATAATGACTTTATAAACTGGCAAATGTGTTAAACTTCAAAAGACCTGCACTGAAGGCCAATAGGAACAGGCAATTTACAAGCTGGAATAATGAAGGAAATTGCCTTGGAATGGGTTTATCCTGCAAGATGAAATCCTCTCCAGCCATTAGAAACTGCAAAGGGAATTATTGTGGCTGGTAGTCCTTAGATTAACCACGTTTACCACCCTATTTCAGAGCTGTGGACACTTCTCTTGTACCAGGAAAAACTGAGAAAGGACATTTTCCCCTCCAAGGTAAATTCACAAAGAAGCCATCGCAGTGACTCCCATTTGTTTTCCTCCCAATTGTTTCCAGATTGTGCCTGCTTATTTTGCAAACAGAAGGAGTCCAGCTGGATGTTTCATGCTCCTCACATCCCCAAGAGCAATAAAAGCTCTGCTACCTCTAATGTCACAGCAGAGAAGAGCAGCGAGCCACCAAAGCCACACTTGGCTGCCCAGAGTGGTCACGGGTGGTTACACAGCCCCAGCAGAGCTCTGGAGATGCCCAAAACTTGGGAATGGGCACTAAATCCTGGAAAGATTTGTTGGAGCTCAAAATAAGATCTAAAAGTGTTGGAGAGCACCCAAAGGAGGGGCATGAGGGTGGGGAAGGGTCTGGAGAAGCCATGGAGGAGCTGAGGACACTGGGATTGTGCAGCTGGAGGAGGCTGAGGGGAGACCCCTTGGGGTCTGCAGCTCCTCCCGAGGGGCTGCTCTGATCTCTGGGACAGGGACAGGGACAGGGAAGGGCTGGAGCTGGGTGAGGGCAGGGTCAGGGTGAATTTAGGGGAAGGTTCTTCCCCCAGAGGGTGCTGGCACTGCCCAGGCTCCCCAGGGATGGGCACAGCCCGAGGCTGCCAGAGCTCCAGGAGGGCTTGGACACCCGGACTGGGATTTTGGGGTGTCTGTGCCAGGAGCTGGGCCAGGAGCTGGGCTGGATGGTCCTGTGGGTCCCTTCCAGCTCAGGATATTCTGGGATTCTCTGATTTTCAGATGGGTGACACAGACAAACCCCAGAGCTGCCTGCAGCCCTCCAGGTGTCCTTCCCCCATGGGGAAAAGAGAGGACACCCCCAAGTTTGGGGTTTGGAGGGACAGCACGGCTGCACTGGGCAGAGCTCTCACTGCTCACTGTCTCTTGGTAAAACAGAAGCATTTACACACATTAGACAGCAAAACCATGGGGTGAGATGTTTTCTGCCCACTACCAAGCACAAGGGGTGGCCAATATTGACTCCAAACTTGTCAGGGCTCCAGCAGTGGAGAGGAAAGTGCAGCCTGTGCTCTGGGGCTGGGGCCTGCAGGGTGACAGCCTCAATGACTGTGCCTCAGGCTGGTGGCTGCGAGGACACTGAGTGTTCCTGGATGCTGTGGCTGCTCTCAGAGCTGCCCCAACCATGTCCCAGGTGCCCAGGGACCTGTCTTGGATGCCCAGGTGTCCGTGTGGAAGCTGCTGGACACCTGTGAGGAGCTGGCTGGCAGTGTGCTCCTGGCTCTCCTCCTGCTTTCCAGCTGCCACTGAAATTAAAAGGAGCTAAAAATACCCAAATTCTCTCCTGATAGCATTCTCCATAGAAGCAGGACAGGGATGCTCTGCAGGCACGAATGAGCTTGTATTTAGGTTGTGTTTATTTGGGGAATGATGGATTTCTTGCCCCTGCAAGGCTGAGTTCAGGAAGCTCTTTGAGGAACAAGCAGGATTTTTTCAGCTGGGGATGCATCAGGCATCCAAACAAATAAATATCAGAGCGTGGAGAGCCCAGCCAGGCCCTGTCCCCACCCTGCCAGTGACACCAGGACAGCACAGGAGCTTGGCCAGCGTGGTGGAGCAAGGCCTGCCTGCTCAGATCTGCGTGTTCCACCCTCCTGACAGCTTTACAACACAAACTCCCTCCCATAAACCTGGGAAAGAACTCAGCTGGTGTTTGCTGCATCCTCTCCACCTCCTGCTCTCATGATTTTAGGAGTGCGAGTTCACAGCACGGAGGATTGAGCCTAGAGATGGGAGCCAGCTCAGGAAAAAGCATCAGCATCTTTGCAAAACTGTCAAATTTGGGATCAGAGGAGTGGAAAGAAACCCCCAGGCACCTCTCACACCTCTGCAGGAGGCACTTTTCCCCTCTCCTCAGAGAAATCTGTGTTTGTCTGGGGAGCTTTAGGCCAGGCTTAAAGGGGTTTTGTGCTGCACAGCTGCACTGGGCAGAGCTCACTGCTTCCAGCTGCCTGGCAGCCGTGAAAGGAGAAGGAAATACCTGTGTGAAGGGAAAAACCAGCTGGGATGTCCCCCCAGGATTTGTGGCAGGTTCCCTGTGGCACTTTGCATCAGCCCTGCTGTGAAATCCATGTTCTCCCCATGGAGACCCCAGCCAAAGCCCCTGGCTGCTACAAACCTGTGTGGGTGATTTAGGGGGGATTTGGTGGGAGAATGAAGCAGATGCTCAAAGCATTTTGTTTGTCTGAGAACAAAAATTGCTCACAAAGCCACAGATGTTGGGTGGAAAGAGAAGGAACAAGAATTCCTCCTCAGAAGAGCAGCACTTCAACACAGAAATGGGGGAGTCTTGCTCTTCAAAGTCCCACAGATTGTGACAGAAAAATCCCACAGCAGATGGGGAAATGTGGGTATCTGTCAGCCTCAGCCTCCCAACACCTTCCCACCAAGGCCTTGGTCCTGCCCCAGTGCAGCCCAGTGAATCCAGTTGGGAAGTTTGTTTGTGTGCCTGGAGGAGGGGACAGCACCTTCAGGAATGGTCAGGGAATGGAAAGATATCAAATGCCCCCCCAAAAATAGCAGCTATTCCACAGGCCAGAGCTTGGAGGTCCTGTGTGGATAACAGCAGGAGGGAACAGCAGCATATGGTGAGGTGCCTGATGCCAAGTGGAATTTTTCCAGGCATGTTTGAGGACCTCAGGTTGAAGTGCTGCTCCCAAGGCCTCCCTCAGAGCCTATATTTAACCAGGCTGGATTTGCTGGCAGCCAGGGTGGGGTGGGCAGCACCCAGCACATCACCCCTCTCCCAGAAAAAGCTCTTTAAAGGGCTGGAAGGGGATTGTGGTGCAAATGCAAGAAATGGTAAGAAAAAAAGGAAAGCTCAAGCATGATTTCCTTTCTACAGTGGTGTCACACCCCAGGCAGTGCAGGGAGCTTCAGGTGCCTCCAGCAGCCCTCCCAGACATCCACAGGCTATTCCTTGGACAGTCTAAAAGATTTTCTCTTTTCTTTCCCCTCGGAGCCCTTCCCCAGCAGCAGGGATGCCCACGGTGGGCACAGCCCTGGCTGCTCACGAGCACCCAGCTCATCCAGGGAGCATCCCGGGCTCCCAGCCCCATCCCAGCCCTGCAGGGAGATCCCTGCCTTCCCCCCGGCCTGCCAGGAGGCTTTAGGATGTGTGCAGAGCCGGCACCAGGCTGGGAAGGGCTGCCTGCATTGTCAGGCTTTGAGCACCATCTCCTGTCCTGCTGGCTCGGCTCCATGCAGGTGCTGGGGCACACTCGGAGCAGCAGATTCCTCTGCTGGCCTCGGGCCATAAATCCCACACACACGGGGCAGCATCGTGCTCTCCAGGCCTGGATAAAGAGCTCTGGGGCTTCTGAATTCCCGAGCCTCTTCCCACGGTGGCAGATCCGTGAGGTCAGGGAGGCAGATGGAGCTCCGGGGCTCTATGGGGAGCGGCTCACTTGGCCCAGCTGGAAGTTTTATCTTGTCTCTCCTCTGAAGGAGCTCTGAGCTGTTTTCCTTTCAGGTCTCTGGAGTGATCCAGTCACCAGGAGCTCTGGCATGTTTGGCAGCAGTGAGAGCTTCAGCAGGGAGGCATTTTCCTGGAGCTAAAAGCTCCTGCCTGTAAGGGGACACTGGGCGCTGGCGGGGTCACTCTTGACGTCAATGGCACTCGTTGGCTCCTGGCCTGGGGGATATCGATGCACAGGCACCCCTTGCCCTCACTTCCCCCCTGCTTGGGAGCAGCAGGCACCTCCCTGCAGGCCCATGTGCCATCTGCCACCACCCTGGGTCCTGCTCAGGCTCCTCGGGGACCTCCAGCTGGGGAATATTCCCAAATTCACATCCCTGCCCATCTCCACCACCACCAGGATCTGCCCCCAATAAAAGCGTCCCAAGGGCTCAGCTTTGGCCTCTCTGATCAAACCCCACAGAGTCTGGAGACTCCTTTCCCTCACCAACAGCAAATTCTGTCCCTGGGGGTCCCCCTCAATGCCTGGCAGTACTGGAACCACAGAGCTGCTGGGCACAGCTGGATGGGAGAGGGCACAGCTGGATAGGAGAGGGCACAGCAGAATGGGAGGGGGCACAGCTGGATGGGAGAGGGCACAGCTGGATGAAAGGGCACAGCTGGATGAGAGAGAGCACAGCTGGATGGGAGAGGGAACAGCTGGATGAGAGCGGGCACAGCTGGATGAGAGAGGGCACAGCTGGACTGGAAGCAGGGCTGGAGCTGGAGCTGGAGCACAGCACGGGCAGGGTGCTGGGATAGCCCTGCTGAGCATTTATTTTAGTGCTTCCCTCACTCCCTCAGGCAGAAGAACTCATCCCATGGGGCTTTTACACCATCACACCTTGCCAGGAGACACCGAGTTCCCCTGCACTGGATTTGCTTCCAGCCTCCCAAACTGGGAATAATGGTGCAATTGTCCCCGGAGTTCCATGTGGTCTTGTACTCCTTCCTATAAATATTTTTCTGCTTGTCCAGACTATGAAAGCTGGGACTGTTTGGTGGTGTTTCAAGGGATCAGAGCTAAACATGTTGATAGGGGTGATGTGTGCTGGGAAGCACACATTCCCTGGAGAAGCCCACTCTAATCCTGGGGAAAACCACATAGCTGCACTATAAATGAAGCAAAATCTGTTGCTGTTTTTATTTTGAAAAGAAAAAAAAAATACGGCTCACACAGCAAATTATTTTGGGGAGTTATAATTGCATAATCAGGGCTAAAAGTGGATATTCTAAAAAGAAATGTGTGGGGTAATGATGATCATTACTGGAAAAAAAATAGCAGCACATGCCTGGGGAGCTCAAGCAGGGGAAAACAGAGAGCCCCCAAAATAGCAGCTATGAACCAGGTTGTATTTTAAACCTCCTGGGAGCCAGAGCAGAGGGCCAGGAGCCAGGGCCACGTGGGGTGTGCACTCTGCAGGTCTGTGCTGAGATCCCAGCAGCTCCCAGGAGCCCTGGGCTGGCAGCAGATGTTGTCCCTGCCAGGGCTGCTGAGCCAGCAGAGCCCCTCTCTGGGCCCACTTTAGCCGTGTTTACCAGCAGGGAGCCAAGCAGGGTCAGCAGGAGGGGACAGAGGACACCTGGTCTGAGACAGAGAAAAAAAGGGAAGAAATTTGAGCCAGGGATTTTTCACCCCCTCTAGATTTGGAAACACCACGTGATTCTTAATGGCCCACTGGAAGTTATTCCCAATCCCCTCAGCAGGCAGAGGGGAAATGAGAAGGAAGGGGCTCAGTTTTACTTCACTTTAAGGGCCTAAAACTCATCCTGTTGCACCCCCTGCCATGGTCAGGGACGCTTTCCACTGTCCCAGGCTGCTCCAACCCCATCCAGCCTGCCCTTGGCACTGCCAGGGATCCAGGGGCAGCCACAGCTGCTCTGGGCACCCTCACAGGGGGGAATTATTCCCAATATTCCATCTAAACCCGACTCTCTGTCCGTTTGAATCCATTTCCTCCTGTCCTGTCACTCCAGGCTCAGCCCAGCTGTGCTGTGGGGGAATAAATTGCAGAACTTTGGAGCCAGCCCTGGTGCCAGGGAGGGTTTGGTGGCTGCACAGGGTGCCAGCTCTGCTCCTCAGCACTGCCAGCTCTGTCCCTGGGCACAGCACAGCCACGGGGACGTGGTGACACCCATTTCTGGGCCCAGCCACTCACCTGAGCAGTGAGCTGGAGCTGGCCACAGCCTCTGTGTCCTGGCCATCGAATAAAGCCTGGCTGTGTCCCTGTCCTCCCTGAAAGCTGCTCTCAGAGGAGAGCACTCACAGCACAGCAGGAGCAGTGCCAGCCCCGACCCTGGCACGGGAACAAGGAGCTCTTCCTGCCATGGTGGATGGATGGAAAAGCAGGAGGAGCAAGGTGGGAGTGCAGCCCCCAGAGCTGGTGGCAGATGTCCAGCCTGGTACACTGCCTGGTTTGTTCAGTGCCCTGCAGGAGGGCAGCCTGGTCAATAGGCACAGTCAGCCTGCTGCCCTGGGCAGGACAGGGACAAATCCTGCCTGCCAGCACCCTCAGGAGACAGGACTTGTGATAGCTGGATAGTCACAGGAGGTTCTGCCCATCTCCCCTGATGAAAGGCCCTTGCTCAGGCCAAGGAGCAGCTCTGGCTCACCCAGGAGCTGAATCCCTCCCTCATTTCACATCCAGGTGCTGGAATGAATTCATAATGCAGGAATTAAATGCCAGCTTGTTTTCTGTGGGTCCAGCCTGGATTGCCCTCACCCTGCTGCTTACACTGACTGCAGCACCTGGCCCAGCTCAGGCCCTGGAAGGTAAAACACAGCCAGGGCTGCCTGCCCCATTCCCCATTGTCACCTCAGGCCCTGGAAGGTAAAACACAGCCAGGGCTGCCTGCCCCATTCCCCATTGTCAGCTCAGGCCCTGGAAGGTAAAACACAGCCAGGGCTGCCTGCCCCATTCCCCATTGTCAGCTCAGGCCCTGGAAGGTAAACACAGCCAGGGCTGCCTGCCCCTGTCCCCATTGTCAGCTCAGGCCCTGGAAGGTAAAACACAGCCAGGGCTGCCTGCCCCATTCCCCATTGTCAGCTCAGGTCCTGGAAGGTAAAACAGCTCCATTCCCTGGCCTTGCTCCGTGTGCTTGGCCCTGACAGCAAAGGGGGCTGAATTTCCCAGCTGAATTTGACTGGACAAAGGGGAATGGCCTCAAACTGACCGAGGGCAGGGTTAGATGGGGAATTGGGAAGAGTTTTTTTCCTGTGAGGGTGGGGTGAGAAGCTGTGGCTGCCCCTGGATGCCTGGCAGTGCCCAAGGCCAGTCTGGACGGGCTGGGAGCCACCTGGGATGGTGAGAGGTGTCCCTGCCATGGCAGGGGTGGCACTGGATGAGCTTTAGGTCCCTTCCAACCCAACCCATTCTGATTCTGTGAAAAGAAGGTGGAAATGTCTGTGTGAAGGAGCCTCTCCTGCAGGGCTCACCCCATTCCCTGTCTCCTATTGATTATTCCAGCTTTTCCCTCAGCTCCATCCTGTGCTCACCTTCCCCTGTGCAGTGGGAAGGAACCTGGGAGCAGTGGGACACAGCCACATCCTCAGCACTGCTGCAGTGGCCCCACAAATGCTGATTTGTGCCTCCACTCCTCCACCTGCACAGGCAGCAGAGCCCCAGGGCAGTGAGCAAGGCCAGCACCTAAACCCAAATCTGGGATACAGCTCAGCGCTGCTCATTAATGGCAGGAATAACCTGCAGGGCTCCATCCCAAGGCTGACTCTGGGGTAAGATTAAATAGGGAAATCAGCTTTTAATTTCTAATGGGAGGAAAAGATTCTCTGGCACTGCTTTGGGAATGATCAAAACCCTGCAGTGTTCATTTGCACACCCCCTCCCCTCGTGCTGAGTTCAGCGAGAGGAGCTTAATGATCCTTCCTTAAGGTGCAGGAATTTATTTTACACATCCCATGGAGCTGGAAGGAGAGGAACTCACCCTGGGGGGGCTCCAAAGGTCTTCCAGACGAGCTGGGGAGGGACAGCCCTTCCAATCTGTTGCTGCTCCAGCTCTTGGGAATGTGGGATCTCCTGGAGCCCAGAGTGGCTCTAAATGAGCAATTCTGAGACTGCAAACATTCAGTGGTGAGAAGCAGCTGGTGAATTACCAGCCCTGCTCCCCAGGGCCCAGGGGAAGCTGGGCAGGACAGCACGTTCATTTATTGGCACAGCCCTGCTGTTTGCCTTTCCTTTCATCCCACTTTCACCAGCAGCCCTGCCTGTGGGTCACTGGGGTGCCATGTGCCCCTAAAACGCCACCACACTTCTTTAAAAACTGAGTGGGAGAGGGAGAAGCCAGCTGCCAAACCCCTGGGGTGAGAGGGCTCTCGTTTGCACAGAGCCAAATGCACAGAGTGAAAATTCAATGGGTTATTTTATGGCCTGGAAGGTGCCATTAAAGTCTCCTGCTTGCAGCAAGGGATGTCAGGGGACAGAGGCATGAAGGAGCTGCAGTGCTCTGACCCCTGGCTCTGTTGGAGCAGGACATTCTCCCTCTTGCTCCCTCTGAGAATAAAGCTGGGCTCCCAAATTCAATAAAAGCAGAGAAATAAATCCCAATTTCACAAAAAGAGGTGCAAATAGGCACATGTGAAGCTGTGCTCTGCTGGGGTTACCTTCAGGCACTGCACAGCAGGACCCTGCAGTTCTGGGCTTGGCTCTGGTGTTAATTTGCCACTAATCAGCAGCTCTGGCCATGTGTCCTGCCCATTTCCCATCAGCAGCAGCAAAATAACAGCCTGGAGCACTGAGAGCTTCTTTGTTAAGTTACAGACTTTTCTGGGATGCAGTTTTATTGCCTGTTTATCACAGAATGATGGAGTGACCTGGGCTGGAAGGGATCCTCCAGTGCCAGCCCTGCATGGCAGGGACACCTCCCACTGTGCCAGGCTGCTCCAGCCTGGCCTTGGGCACTGCCAGGGACCCAGGGGCAGCCCCAGCTGCTGGGAAAGGGTGGAAAGGAATCCCAAGGCAAACCTGCCTTCCCTGTCAGGGAATTCTCAGGGAGAATTTCTTCCCAGAAGAGTTTCCAGAGAAGGGAACCCATGCTGCAAACCACTCTGGCAGGAATCTCCCCAGCTCCACCAGCCCAGCCCCTCTGTAACCACTCCTGCACTGACAAAAGTGTATTTATCCCATCAATTCCCTATAAAATAAATATCCCAGAGCCTGGTATTTATTCATTTATCAAGTGCAGGGAGTCACTGCTGTCCCCAAACCCAGCTCAGCCAGGCACACAGGGGTCCCCCCTCGTCCCCTGCCCTTGTTCCTGCAGGAGGATCACTGGGAACACTCCAAAAGCTCAACGTGCACAGCAGGAAAACCCCAGAGAGAGGAGGAGGAGGAGGAGGAAGGAGCAGAGAGAACCCAACAGTGGACAGCACAGAGAGGACAATGCTGACCAGATAAATAAAATCATTTCCAGCTCCTTTCAAGAAGCAGCAGAGAGGGAGAAATTACAGGAGGGGTTGGGAGGCTTCCACCTCTGTCCTGCAGGGAATGAGGAGAGGATGAACAGAGGACAAACCTGAGCCCTCATCTCAGTTATCTGCAGAAGGAGCTGAGATCAGGCCCACAGTGGGATGGGTTCCACCTGAAGCTTTGCATTCTGCCGTGTCCTGGAGGTTCCCAACCCCAATCCCTGCAAATTGATTGAATTGCCTCAATAAAAATCCCTTCTGTGCTGAAAATACTGAGAGGAACTGAATAAACCTCTTGACTGAAGGGGATTTATTGACTCAGGGGATCCAGGGGAACCTTCACTCCTGCTTTTTCCTTTTTCCTTGCCATCTTTTCCTGGCAGAGCTGCCCCATCCCACACCCCTGGAGGGACCAAGGCTGGGAAACAGCTCTTGGTGATGCTTTGGATCTTTTTTTGGGGAATTTTTTTCCCCTTTTGGAAGGAACTTTCTGATGGTTGAATTTTTTCCCCCCAACAATTTGAGAGATTCTCATCAGCCACGTGGCCCAGGCAGGTTTGGTATCCTGGGAACTCCTGGCAGTTATTGACAGAAAATGCTGCTCCAGCAGAGGCTGCTGATAAAGCACAGATGGGAGCAGGAAGAAGCTGTCTGTAAACAATTATTGGGTGAAAAGCCTGTGATTACAGAATTTGAGACTGAGGCAGCTGAGGATTGTGAAAGATTTAGGAACTGGAAGTGGATGCTGTGGGAATTGTTTTTCAGG
This sequence comes from Serinus canaria, assembly GCF_022539315.1. Classification (NCBI taxonomy): domain Eukaryota; kingdom Metazoa; phylum Chordata; class Aves; order Passeriformes; family Fringillidae; genus Serinus; species Serinus canaria. Next base: position 16,386,846 of record NC_066327.1, on the reverse strand, counting down.
AATCCACTTCTCCCAAAAAGGTTGGATTCTTCAAATCCTTCTACTCACACAAGTTGAGGTGGGATAAAAAAAGCTTTTTGATAAAATCAAACCTTGCATTGTTTGAATATTTTTAAAAGCAGATGGTCTGTTTAGGAGCTAAAACCAAAGTCATTTTAAATTTGATAGGGTAAATTTTAAATATTTAAGATAATTTGGTTTTGCAGTCAACCTGTTCTTTAAAAACATAAAGCAAAAACAGAGGGTTTTTTTTTTTTTTTAAAGAGGCTTGAAGGTGTTAAATTATCCAAAATTTGAAATCAGCATCCAGAGAGGTTGGTGGGTGTGTGGTGTGGGCTCCCTGCTCCCCCAGCAGGGCCCTGAGCTGCAGGGACAGGCCCTCCCTGCCCTGGGATGCTCCATCCCCAGCAAAGCTGAGCTTTTCCCACTCTGGGAGTGCAGGATGGAGCTCTGCTCCCTGGGAAACCACCTGGATTTATTGGGGGAAAATAAACTGGGTGACAAGGATGGGACCCACTCTGGAACTGGGTTCTTCTCTTTCATCCCCTCAGCAAACCCTAGGGCAGAAATCTGCTTTTTTTGTTGTTGTTTTTTTGGGGTTTTTTTTTTCAATTGTTTTCCCTGGCCACTAAGCCAGGCAAGGGAAATGCTCTGCAGGCTGACACCAAGTCACTCCCTCCTGCTTTTAAACACAATGTCAGCAGTGAATAAACAGGAAAAAACCTCTCCTGCTGGGCAGAGCCCTTCCCAGGGAACATCTCCTCTGGAGCTGCTCTTGGGAGCTTGGAAACACTTCAGGTGTAAAAATAGCACCTGCAGAGTCAGCAGCCAGCCCTGCTCCTGCAGGCCTGGATGGCTTTTCTCTGGGCTTTGTTGATTTCCCAAAACCTGTTCCAGACTCTCTGGAAGGAAGTGGGGACTCTCCCTGGCCACCTCAGCCTGGGAGAGCCTGAACAAGATTCCACCTGAGCCAGCCCTGCTGCTCAAGGATCCACCAGAATGGATTTCCTGGGGAATTGAGGTCCTGGGATATTTCTAGGGGGGGGATGCTGAGGAAAACCCAGTCCTCAGCAGAGCCAAAGCCCCCAAAGCCAGCTCAGGATGTCCCCAAAATCCCCTCCCATCCCTGCCCTGCCTGGCATGCTCCAAAGTCACCCCATTCTCTCTTTTTGGTTTTTTTTTTTTTTCCTTCTTCTTTTTTGGGGGTTAAAGCCAGGTGAAAATTCTCAGAAGCAGAGAGGAAAGGAGGATTTTCCCTCGTGGAAAACACATCCAGGTTTCCCAGGGATCTTTTTGCTCCCTGCAGGGCTCTGAGGAAAAGGAGGAGGGTGCTGGGCAGCAGGGAAAGCTAAAATCCAACCTGGGATGGAGTAAATCAGCAAATCCTTCAGAGAATCCTATCCCTGGGCATTCCCTGCTCCAAACCTGAGGTTTAACAATGCTTCTGGGAATTTCTTGGGACCTTTTCCCACAGAAAGTTCTTCCTGAGTAAATGAACCTGTTCTGTCAAAAAAAAAAAAAAATAGTGCTATTGCAGAGGAATTTCCAAAAATTCTCTGTTATCTCTGGCTCTGATATCCTGAGAGCCCCCAGGACATTGTCCTGTGCTATGTCCCCAGATTCACTTGGGAATTTCTTGTCCAGCTCTGCCTCAAACACATCTGGGTTGATTTTGCCTACTGCAGCAGAGGGAAAGGAGTGGAGTGTCCTTTCCTGCTCTCCAGGCCTTCAACCAGAGCACCATGAGGACAGAATTCCATTTCTGGCCATGCCCTGGGAGTTGCTGGTGGATAACCAAGCCCAAAGGCCGTTCCTCACCATGCTGCTCCATCCCTCTGATCACCCTGGTTGTTTTTTTCCCCTGGCACAGCTGGTGTGATATTAGAGAGCTCCCCAGACACAGAAAATCACCCTGGAATTGAAAAGAAACCCCAGCCAGCCCAGGCTGGATATGCCAGCTCCCGTTTTGCTGGGGCACAGAGCAGGAACACAAAGGGGAGCAGGCACAGAGGGCACCCAGGGGAGCAGCCTGGCCTCTCCCCGGGCACTCTGAGCCCTTCTGCAGCCTGCTTTGGGGCTGGGCACTGCCAGTGCCCTGCTGCTGCCACAGAGAGGACATGCCCTGCGATGAGCTCCCGTTGCCATGCCAACACCCTCAGCAGCACAAAGGACATTCCCCCTCCTGGCCAGGTTTTAGCAGTGCCTTGCTAAGCCCTGGGTTGGTTTTGGGGACAGGGGCCGTGTGTTACTGCTGAGCAGCAATCAGCCAGCGCTCCTGGGGAGAGGGAGAGGCTGGGATTGGGGACACAAAGGCACAAAGACACGTAGAAACAAGCCCAGCTCGAGTAGCACAGTCTGTCAGTCCCTTATCTCAGGCAGCCCTTCTATTTTTGGCTCTTTGCTCTACCAAGTTTAGTCTGTGCCTATTGTAATTTTTGGCAGCAGCTCTCCAGCACCAGCTCCAGCTCCTTTCCTAAAGATGCTGGAGCAGAACACATCCCCATCTCTGCCACCTGGGCAGGCTGGGTGTCCATGAATCCAGGAATCACGTGCTGAGAGGATGGAATGGAAAGTCCTGTGCCCAGTGTGAGTTTTGAAGCCTCAATTCTCTGCCACAAAGTCTGGAACAGGCAGTGCCACAAAGTGCTCAGAAAATCTGACAAAAAATCTGACAAATCTGACAAAGTGCTCAGAAAATCTGACAAAATCTGACCAGAACATGCTCAGAAAATCAAAGTCTCATCAGATAAAAATCTGTCCTTGTATCCCCACCATGTCCATCAACTCCAGCTCCTTTCCTAAAGATGCTGGAGCAGAGCACATCCCCATCTCTGCCACCTGGGCAGGCTGGGTGTCCCCAAATCCAGGAATCACGTGCTGAGAGGATGGAATGCAAAGTCCTGCGCTCAGTGTGTTTTGAAGCCTCAATTCTCCTACACAAGAAGGAGACTCTCCTTCAGTTTGAACCCATTCCCCCTGGTCCTGGCACTCCATCCCTTGTCCAGTCTCTCCCCATCTTCCCTGCAGCTCCTTCTACTCCTCAGTTCTCCTCTGGCACAGGCAGTACCAGAACAGGCTCAGAAAAACAGAGAAAATCTTTCTTTGCATCCCTTCTTGCCAGAGCCATCCCTTTCCTGGTGACACAGGGATCTGCAAGGGCTCCCACAGCCCCAGACATGAGGAGAGAATCATTATTCCTGTTTAAACCAACGTGGTTTTACCATAGCAACTCCCCAAGAAGGAATCAACAGCTTCTGAGCAAACAAACACTGATTAAAGCACCCTTCTGAAATATTTATGCTTTGTTCCCCAAAGCCCACTAAGTGCAGGGCCCTGCCTGGCTCCAGGAGTGCCAGGAGAGCCTTTTTCCCGCTGCCTGGCAAAGTGGAAAAACCATTCTTCAGCAGAGTGTTTGTCAGGGCCAGCGGCAGCTCCTCAACGTGACTGCAAGGAGCTGCAGAGGGAACAGCCTGGCCCGGGGCCTGCCCTGCACAGGGGGAACTGCAGGAGCTCCTGGGGGCTCTCCAGAGAGAGCACAAATTTACACAGGGTGGGAAATGCCACTGAAGCTCTTGGGTGTGGCTGTTGTATATTGGCTTTTGCAAATTATGATTAATCACAACAATTCTAATGGGATGTAAATATAGAGATATTATTATAATGGAAATAATAAATAAAATATAATAAATCTATATAAAATAATATATATTATTCATATCATTTATATATGAATATATTCATTTTTGTATCATATAAAATAACATAAATGCTATAGATAATATATACATAATATAAATAGTATAGAAATAAATAATAAATTATATAATATATTCAATATTAAATATAACATAACACAACATGATATTATATTATAATATTATAATATAATAATATAATATGATGTGGTATGATATGATATGATATGATATGATATGATATAATATAATATAATATAATGATAATATAATATAATATAATATAATATAATATAATATAATATAATATAATATAATATAATATAATATAATATAATATAAGATATAATAATATAATATAATATAATATAATATAATATAATATAATATAATATAATATATAATTATATAAAAATTAGAATAATATAATCACTTCTTAACTGTTTTGATATAGTATTTTGTATAGTATATAGTATATGTAGTATACTGTATAGTAAATATATATATAGTATATATATGTAGTAAATGCTCCATCCCTCTGATCACCTTGGTTGGTGACAGCTAATTTGGCATTAGAGAGCTCCCCAGCCACAGGAAATCACCCTGGAGTTGAAAAGAAAGAAATAAAATATTATAATAATAAATAAAGGGATGTAGCTCCCTGAGAGCCCCAGGACAAGAACTGGGTGATGGTGGAACCTCAGCAGGGCAGAGTTCCCAAAGCATTTGCAGGATCTGGCACAGATGGATGCAGAATTCCCAAAGCATTTGCAGGATCTGGCACGGATGGATGCAGATTTCCAAGGCAGAGAAGCCTCCCTCGGCCTCTTGGGTGGGGCAGCTCAGCCCTGAGCCCCCAGGCAGGAGCTCTGAGCACAAACTTTGATACAAATTTTGATTTATTTGCTCTGAATCTCCTGATCTGAGCTGTGGCTCCCATTTCAGGCCGCACAAGTGGGCATTGACTTTAGTCTGGCTCTCTCTAGTGGTCTGAAGCTTAATGAGATGGAAATCCTGCTCTGTCATTACTGTGGGTGATTTAAGTGGGAACAAAAAGACATCCAGTCACTTTTGGGCAGTTAAATTAAAAGCAAACTGGATCGAGCTACCTGGGGTGTGTTTCCAGGTGATAAATGCTTTCTCACAAATCTCATAAACCCTCCTCTTCCTGCTGCACTGAACTGGGATTTTTATGCATCTTTTTCATAGTCCCTCAAATAATTTCATCAGCAAAAAGTCTCCTCCTGGATGGAAATTTAATAAAAAGCTGAATTGTTCAGAAAGGGATGAGCTTGATCTCATCTTGCCCTTGTAAATGTATCCTGACGGGGTGGCAGTTAATAATTGATAAATGAAATAAACTACTTGGAAATTGCAAGCTGACACCGGGCCCTCCCCTCCTGCCTGCCCGAGGATCATTCACACTTTGCTTTGTTCAGTCAGATCCTCTGTGACCCAGATGAGGCACCCAAATCAAGATGTGGAGTGCACCAGGCTCAGGCCTCAGTCAGGATCTCTCATTTCACATTCCAGTCTGAGTTTGCTGGGGTCAGACCAGCTAAAGTGAGGCCAAATAAAGATGCAGAGAATTCCTGGGCTTTTTTGAAGGCTGTGACATGGAGCAGGAATTATCCCCTGAACCAGTGGGTCCCCAGCCCAACTCTGTGCTTGGATTCTCCAGTTCTTTCTCAAAGTCCCACCTGTGAGTTCCAAGCTGCCAGAAATTCTTGGATGCAGCTCCACATCCTTCTGTGGCTCCCAGGCATCCTCTTGATGCCTTGGGAAGGCTGAGCTAGAGCAGAGAGCAGACAGAGCTAAAGAATAAAGCAGGGATTTATGAAAGGATCTCCTCCATGGATGCACCTTGGGCAGCACCAGAGCCCAGCCAGGGCTGCACCCAAGATGACCCAAAATGGCCCCAAAATGCCCGGCCGGGCACGGGGTCTCTCCCTGGGATCAGCTCTGCTCCATTCCCACCTTGCAGTTCATTGTCCCATCCCAGTTTTTGGTCATCAAGTCCCATCCTGCTTGTTTTGTTGTGCTCCTGGGCTGAGATTTGGCTCATTTGTCCTTGGTCCCCAGCTACAGAAGGAGTTGTTTTGTCTCTCTGATCTGTGCAGAGCTCACCGTGCCCTGATGTGAGCCCAGACCCTCACACTAAAGCAGCACAGAATGTTAAAAATAGAAAAGCCAAACTTGAGGCATCACCCTCAGACCAGTTTGTGTCCATAACCAACATCTCAGGGAGCTCCTGGAGCCCCCTGCCCCCTCAGCAGCCTGACAAGGCTGGTTTGGAGCTCAGAGGAGCATCAGGAAATCATCCCTGTCCCAGAGACAATTCCTGCAAAACCACAGCCTCCTTTCTCCTGCAGATCCGTGGGAGAGGCACCATTCCTGTGATGTGGGGGCCAAAATTTCCCAGCTCCTTGCACAGGCACTCTCCTGTCTTTGTGTGGGCTCTGTTTTGGAGAAAATCTGCTTTGTTCCATCATTTTCCCTCACCTGGTGCTAGAAAGGAGCTGAAGGCAGGCTGGAATACACCCATGGAAATGTGTGGGTGTCCTGAAATCAGCAGAGCTGATGGAATTCATCCCAGAGCACTTGAGAACCATCCAAGGGAATTTCTGAGGTGTTAGTGAGGATCTCTGAGAAGGTGGTGGCAGGAGGAATGAACAGTGCCCTGGCTTTGAAAAAGGAGGAAAAGAAGCCCCAGGAGTGATCCCTCAGCTGCCCAACTCCATTTCTTGGAGAGATCCTGGGACAAATGATGAAATAATCAATACAAACACCTCAAAGGGAAGAAAATTACAGGGGAAATAAAAATAAAATAACCAGCATGGATTTCTCAGGAGCAAATCACATCAAATCAATCTAATTTCCTCCCCTGACAGAGTCACAGCCTGATGGACAGGGGAGAAGCAGATGTGAGATATCCTGGATGTACAAATCTGTGTGCTCAGGGTTGCATGGCAGCCTCGTGAGCAAATCAGGGCCACGGGAGCAAAACAGAAACATGAAAAAAGCTCTGTAATTTCAGTGCCTCGGCAGGAGGAAACGCAGCCCCCAATTCAGGTGGGGCCAGAGCTGCTTGTTCTGTTCATGCCCATTAATGAGTGATTTGTCTGATAGCAGAGATAAGGCAGCTTTATGAGCTGGGAGGTGTTGGAACAACACAGAGAGCAGCTCCTGAATTCAGATTGATCTGGATAATGGGATGAGATCCGTGGGCTGAAACTCGCCGAGGACAAAGGCAGAATCCCAGGCTCAGGCAGGAAAAATCAAATGTACAGATGCAAAATGAGAGATAAGGAACAAAGGCTCGCTGGGAGGATGGGGACACAAATGGCTTCATCTCTTCTGCCTGAGCTCAGAGGTTTCTTTTCTGATTTCAACGTGTGCAGATACTTCTGACATTGACAGATGCTGGAAGTACTGAGATTATTTCTTCCTATTATTATTTTTGACAAAGAACATGTCTTTTTCTGGGGTTTGTGCAATAAAAAGTAATGTTTTAGGGGAGAGATGGAGTGGTGAGGTCACACCTTGAGTGTCCAGTTCTGGGCCCCCGGGGCAAGATGGGATGGAGGGGCTGGAGCGTGTCCAGGGAAGGGAATGGAGCTGGGAAGGGGCTGGAGAATCCTGAGGGAGCTGGGAAGGGAGAAAAGGAGGCTCAGGAGGGCCCTTGTGGCTCTGCACAGCTCCTAACAGGAGGGGACAGCCGGGGGGGTCGGGCTGTGCTCCAGGGACAGGGACAGGAGCAGAGGGAACGGCCTCAGGCTGGGCCAGGGCAGGCTCAGGGTGGGCACAGCAGGAATTTCCCCATGGAAAGGGTGCTCAGGCACTGGAACTGCCCAGGGAGGGTTGGATCCCCATCCCTGGAGTGTCCCAGGAGGGGCTGGAGGTGGCACTGAGTGCTCTGGGCTGGGGATCAGGCACAGGTGGCACTCAGTGCTCTGGGAGAGCTCTTCCATCCTCAGTGATCCTGGGATTCTGTGACATCAGCCAGGCCTGGGACCAGGCCTGGAACACTGGTGACACCAAATGACAAAGGACACCTCAGAAATGGCCACTCACAGCTCCCATCCCCAAAATTTGGGGTGTTTTAGAGGCAGCAGCAAGGGCTGAAGCACTGATTTAAGAAGTCTATAATTTTTCCACAGGCAGGAGCAGGATGCCCTCGTGTTATAAATGCCAATATTTAACCCATTTTCCCATCTCCTCAGGTGTTTCCTGTCATGGGTTTCTCTGACCAGCACACTGCAGGTGGGATGGAACTGTCCCAACTCCAGGCTTCCTCCCAGGAGAATTTCCCTGTAGGAGCACTGGGGATCCCTCCTCAGCAGCACTTCTGAACTATCTCCCTTGGGGGTTCCCAGCCCTGCAGAGTCACCCCAGGCCCTGCAGCCCTTCAGTTTAAATTGCAGGGGGTGTTTTGCAGAGGGTTTAAATTGAAATTAAAGGGATGTTTATCCCTGTGAACCCGTGGATTCCCAGACTTGGCTCTGTCCCCCTCACACGCCCTGGGGGTCACGTCCCCAGCAGGGCTGGCCCAGGAGGATCCCTCACACCAAGCTCTGTCTCACACAGACTTTATTTTCCTCCACTCATACAAAGGCCATCTAATCAGGCACGAGGAGAATTTGCCTCTTTGTTTATTGGGAACACAACAATAGGATCCTATTCCACACCCCGAGGGACAAACAACGCTGCTCACAGCCAGCACCTCTCCTTGTCATTGTTGGTTTGGATGTTTAATATCAAACCCCAAAGTTCCAAACAGATTTTGATCCCAGTTTAGCATCCCTGATGCAATTCCACCACTCAGTAGAGGCACAGCACATGTGAAATGAGCTCCTCAGGGACAACAGTGATAAGGAGAGATAAGATTTTGATGTCCAGCCAGGTGAAATCACTCAAGAGCTCAGTGTGAGTGTGTCCTGCCATGCTGGGGGTTGTTCAGGTTGGGATTTTGGGGTGTTTCCCCCATTTCCATGCAAAGCTCAGTCCTATAAAAGTGAATCATTCACAAAATAATTCAGCTCTGAACACTGCCTGTCAGGATTAGGAGTTACAAGCTGGGAAGAATTCCTGGTTTTCTCTAGGTGGAAAGGAACTGCTGCAGGGACAGGGGGGCAGGCCCTGGTCCCTGACAGTGCCTCTGCTTGGGTGTCCCAAAAACCATGGGACAGGGAGCACCTGCAGTGACAGTGACCCTGCCCTGCCTGTGCAGCCAGACCTTGCTCCTTTCCCTGGCTCCATTTCTGTCCCTGCTCCTTTCCCTGGCTCCATTTCCCTTCCTGCTCTTTCCCCATCTCCCTTTCCCTTCCTGCTCCTTTCCCCATCTCCCTTTCCCTTCCTGCTCCTTTCCCATCTCCCTTTCCCCTCTGGCTGAGCCCCTGCCCTCAGCACCAAGCAGGGAGCAGAGCAGGAGCTCAGCCAGCTGAGGGCAGAGAGAAGGAATGAATATCCCACCAAAGTACAACAGCAATCCAGGCAAACCCTTCCTGAGCACGGGAATCTTCTTGCAGCTCCCCAGCCTGGGAGAATGCTGAAGATCCAAAGCTCAAATATTTGGAATATTAACATCTATCAGTTTCACACGTCTCTTAAAGCAGCACACTCCTTGCCTGATTGATCCTGCCATATGGGAACATTAGCCTGCACCATCACCATCTGCTGCAGCTTTAATTTTATCAAAAGCATTGTGACAGGAGGGAGAATGTTTTTTTTCCACCCTTCCTTCTCCTCCCGCCAAAACCTGGCTGATTTCTCCTCAGATGAACCCAATTTCCAGTCCTGAGTGAGAAGGCTGTCTGGATACTCTGTCTAGGAATAGCTCTTTGATTTCAAACCCTTCACTTTTGGGAAGCTGAGCTAAAAATCCAGGAACAAGGCACCTCACAAACTTCTCTCCCAGAGAAATTTTGGGTATCCATGAGCTCAAAGCTGAAACAGAAGTGTGGCTTGGGTGTTGCACATTTCTTCCACTCTCTGCTCAGAATCCCAGAATTATTCAGGTTGGAAAAGCCCTCCCAGATCATGGAGTCCAACCTGATCCCCACCCTGTCCCCAGCCCAGAGCACCCAGTGCCACCTCCAGGGATGGGGATCCAACCCTCCCTGGGCAGTTCCAGTGCCTGAGCCCCCTTTCCATGGGGAAATTCCTGCTGTGCCCACCCTGAGCCTGCCCTGGCCCAGCCTGAGGCCGTTCCCTCTCATCCTGTTGTTGGTTATCTCAGAATAAAGAATATTGTGCTTTAATCATCCCTGACTTATCCTGGCACCACTGATTGTGCAGCCCTTCACAAGGGGAAAAAAAGGAATTCCAGATCTCTTGCCTTATTTCATTTCACTTATTGATGACCACAGATATTTTTATGATGTCCCCATGATAAAAAATTGCTTCTCTACAGCAAACCATAAACGAAACACAAACTTCAGTCATGGAATCAGAGAATGGTTTGGGTTGGAAAGGACCTTAAATACATCCAACTCCAACCCCTGGCATGGCAGGGACCCCTTCCACTACCCCAGCTGCTCAGAGCTCCATCCAGCCTGGCCTTGGACACTCCAGGTGCAGATGTGAGCTCCCAAAAGAGCCTCCAGACATCAATGAAATATTTACACGACACAAAATGAATACCACAGAACAGGAAAGGCAGAAATGTCACCACCACGGGCCAGGTGTGGCTGTGCCCTGAGCTGGCTCAGTGACCCAGCTGTGAACTGGGAGTGTGCACAGCCTTGGGAGCCCCATCCTCGTGTGCTCCCTTTGTGCCACCCAGCTCCTTCATTATTTAGGGACACAGGACACTCCTGCAGCCAGCCAGGCAGAGAATCCACCCCGAGGCAGCTGAAAGGGGAGAGCTGGCCACGGAGAGCAGCCCAGGAGGGGATGGGGCTCTCAGGGCTTCCAGCCTGGCAGAGCTGGGCTCGGGGCTCTGGGAATGGCAGTCCAGGGCTGGGACAATGACAGCGGGCTGTGAGCGGCTGCCTGGCTGCAAGTGCGTCCCGAGAATGGCAATAGTTTTTAAAATCACGTTAAAAGTGCCGTTTCCTGCAGTGTCTCGCTGTGCAATCAGGGAGCTCACCACAGGAGGGAAGCAGCGTTTCACTTTTGTTGCTTTAGCAGCCAAGCTTCTTTTTTTTCTTTTTTTTTCTTTTCTTTTTTTTTTAAATGCATATTTTGATTAGCAAAACCTGCCTGATGTGACAAAGCAATAAATCACAGAATCGTGGAATGGTTTGGGTTGGAAGGGGCCTTAAAGATCACCTCATTCCACCCCCTGCCATGGGCAGGGACACCTTCCAGGAGCCCAGCTTGCTCCAAGCCCCTTCTAGCTGGGTTCTTGCAGTGGAATCCACCCCTTCCAGAGATTCCTACCACCACTGCTGATGTTGCACATTAAAAGTGATTTTTAGCCTTTTCAGTGACCCCTTTTCTCCAGCAATTGAAATCAAAACCTCAGAGCTTTGCAGAAAAAGCAAGTGGAACCATGATTTTCCTTCTGTTATTGACAGAGAGATGAAGAACCCCAAGCAGTCCCCAGGAGAGGGTGTGGGGCTTTGCAGAGATCAGGAGAGAAACTCAGCATTGCTCTTCACAGCAAGAACCCGAGGGTGGAAATTCCCTCAGGAGCTCCAGCTTCCCATCCTGACACCCCTGCAGCAGAGGTGTGTGCCAGGGCTCCAGGAGGGGGTTTGTGCTCCTGGAGAGCTGCTGGAGGGCACACACAGCCCTCCCTCTGTTCATTCCTGGCCAGTCTGGGATGTTCTGGTGTCTGCTGGTGTTCCCCAGCCACAGAAATTCCTCTGTGCAGTTTTCTCTCCTCGGCCATTCCAGGGAAACAAACCCTGCCTGCTTGCACATCATTTTTGGACACAGCTTTGCTGCCTCTGGGTGGTGGAGATTGCTACCAGCCACTTTGGGAAGGGATGGATTATATGGGATTGGAACCAGCCTAAAAGCTGCTGGTGGAAAGTTTGGAATGGGAGCCAGCATTCCTAAAAACCACATCTGAACAGAAATGCAGTGCAGGGAAACCTCCAGCCTGTGGAAATGAGCCTACAGCCTCAGCAGCTTTCAGGAAGAGCCGTGGGGAAATAAATCTGAAAATAGCAAACTGCTGAATCTCTTCAGACCCTCTGAGGAGGAAAATGAGCAGTTGGACTCCAAGGTTCTTTCCTGCTCCTGCTTCCTGTGGGATCTTTGGTTGATAATCTCATCAGCCCTGTCTCCCCTCCCATCTGTCAAAAGCAGGATGGCAGAAATCTGGGAAGACTTTCACTTCCAGTGGGAAGACTTTGATAGTGCTGTCCTGAGCAGCCCTGCTAAAAATCAAACTGTGGATGCCTGGGAGAGAAGTTTTGGTGCTGATGCAATTTGTCAGCATCTCATCCTTGTTCCCACACAGCTGAATCATCAGAGAACAGGGATTTGTCACTGTGGATCATCATGTGATGGCAAAGCCCACCACCACCACCAGCAGCAGCAGCACTGCGAGCAAACAGCGAGAGCCCAGCTGGGGAGAAAAGCTGGCCAAGTGAAGGAAAGATTCCATTATATCAGATGATAGAGGGTTCTATAGGATTATATAGGGAATGACCTGACAGTCACAGAGCCATGGAATGGCCTGGCTTGGAAGGCACCTTAAAGATCATCCAGTTCCAATTCCTTTGCTGTGGCAGGGACACCTCCCACTGCCCCAGGTGCTCCAAGGTCTGCCCAGCCTGGCCTTGGGCACTGCCAGGGATCCAGGGGCAGCCCCAGCTGTGCCAGGGCCTGCCCACCCTCCCAGGGAACAATTCCTTCCCAAAATCCCACCTAACCCTGCCCTCTGTCAGTGTGAAGCCATTCCCCCTTGTCCTGTCACTCCATTCATTGTAAAGTTTCTCTCCATCTTTCCTGCAGCTCCTTCAGGCACTGGGAGGCCACAATTGTGTCACCCCAAAGCTTCTCCTGTCCAAGTGAACAATCCCAGCTCTGCCAGCAGAGCTGCCCCATCCCTCTGCTCATCCTGCTGCCTCCCCCTCCATCACTGTGCACGTGGAGATCTCCTCATGGACTTTCACACAGACCCCCTCCCTCTGGTGCTCCCAGGACAGCCCAGTCCAGCAGATTTGTGCCAGGAGAAGATTCTCCAGCTGTTGGCACTGCAGGGTTTGTGACACCCTAAATAATCCCAACCACACAGGGCAGTGGTACCTCCTTGGAACGGTCCATCCATGACACCCTTTAATTGTGAAAAGTCACTTTTGATGTTCAAAGTTTTACATCCCACGCATTGCAGGCAGTTAGCAAGTCATAAAGAGCAAGGATTAATTAATCCTGGCCATACCCCCAAGAGATGTGCAGGCAAACACTGAGCCACTGACAGAAACACAGCAGCCAAGGTTACTGACTTGTCCAAGCCACAGTGGGCATTGGAGCAGAGCTGAGATTGAGGGGTAGAAACTGATTGCAACGCTCAGGGAAACTGATTTTGAGGAGGAATAACCTTCAACATAAACAAACATTTAGAGAAATGTTTGTTTTTAATTCAGTACTTTGTTAGTACGATACAAGCACATCCTGATCCGTAAATATTCACTTTGGCCCATCCTGAGGGTTTGTATGCACACAAAGATGTATATATGTGCTCCATACCCTGTGGGAGAGAACAACGAGGTGTCCAGAGGAAGAGCTCAGTCCCAAACAGGCAGAATAACAAGCTCTGGTGTGTTTTTCCAAGGCTCCACCAGCAGACTTTCCCACGCCAGCCCACAGCCCTGCAGCCACCCTGTTCTGGAGCAGAGTCACGTTGGGTTCCAGCAGCTTTGGGATCCCACTGGGCAGCAGATATCCAGAAATCCTCCTGGTGTGCACCCCAAGGGCTCCCCACAACCCATCATTTCCTGCAGAGTGATGTGCTCTGCTGATAAAATACTCTCAGCAGCACCTGCTTCTAGGAAAACTTGGAACTGTCCTCCAAATTTCTTACAGTTTGGAATAAATGATGCTGAATTCCTCCCTGCCAGCCTGACTTACCTCAGGCATGGGAATGGGATGCTCAGGGAGGTTTGGAGTGCTCATCCATGGAGGTGTCACCTGGAGGTGGCACTCAGGGCTCTGGGCTGGGGACAAGGTGGGCATCGGGCACAGGTGGCACTCTGTGGTCTTGGAGCTCTTTTCCAACCTAACTGATTTTGTGATTCTGCAATATCTTTGATCACACAGTGGATATATGGGCAAACTCCCTCGTGGCCCTCAGATAAAATCTGAAAAGGAAACAACTGAGCTCTGTGGGACTCCTTGATCTGGTTTGAATGTCGGCACAGACAAGGAGGTTTTGCTTTTGTTGTAATTAGTGGGCATGTGCTCAGACTCTAATCATTGTTCTTTAGGCTTTCTTAGCAGGCCTGACCTTCCCATTTGGACCCAATAAAGCAGATGAGCTCTGTGCCTTTTTGTTCTCAGATGACAAAGTGCTCGGCATTTGGCACTCAGCTTATCTCATCCGTTTGGGATTTTAATTATCAACACAAGAGCCTTCCCAAAGGCTGCCTGGGCTTTGGGTATGAAGATTATGTAGGGAAATTCATGGCAGAAAAACGCCTTTGTCCACCAGTTCTTTTCACTGTGGCGACCAGAAGCTCTACAAACAGCTATGCTATTTTAATTCCAAAAAACACATTTGCAATGTCATCTTCATGGAGGAAAAATGTGCTCAGCTTGAGTTTTGTTTTGTGCTGCTCTGTGTACAGGAACATGGAGCTGTCGTGTTTGCAGAGCGTGTGGGGAACCTAGAGCACGGTCTGTTACCAGGCTTTATTTTTTGCACTGTCTGCTCCCATTTTTCAGTGTTCTGACTTATTGCTGATTACTCCAAGGCGCTCCAGTGCATCTGATAGTGTAGGAACTGTAACTCCTCAATCCCAGGCTGGGGTGGCTGCTGAAATGAGATAAACCCAGCCGGGCACTGAGAGCACAAGAGTTGAACTTCTCAGAGAACTGAAGCCTGCTTGGCCAGATTGACCAAAAAGCACCGAGTTTGCTTAGTTTTTATTTCAGACTGGCAGTCTGATAACACAGGGGTGGGTGGCTAGGTAGAGGGGCAGGGATTTATCTGTGTGGCCTTTCTCTTCGTGTGCAGAGAAAAATCATGGAATCACAGAACGGTTTGGGTTGGGAGTGACCTTGTGGATGCTCTTGTTCCCTGGACAGGGACACCTTTCACTACCGGGATGCTCAGAGCTCCATCCTTGAACACCTCGGGATGAGGCAGAGCACAGCAGGGCACGGGGGAGCCGCAGGCTGTACAGTGAGAGGGGAATAAACGCAGTGAGCGGGGAATAAACACAGCGAGCAGGGAATAAACACAGCGAGCAGGGAATAAACACAGCCTGGCACCCGCGGCAGCGGGACCCGCCCGGGCTGGGGTCTCGGGTGTGGCCCCGCATGCCGGTGCCGCTGCTGGGCTGGTCCCAGGGGCGGTGTCGGAGCGGTCCCGATGTCGGTGTCGATATCGGGGCGGTCCCGAGCCTGGCGCCAGGGTCGGTGTTGGTGCCGGTGCCGGGGCAGTCCCACGGGCCAGAGGCGGTCCCGGTGCCGGTCCCTGTGCCGGTATTGGGGCGGTCCCACGGGCCAGAGGCGGTCCCGGTGCCGGTGTCGGTGCGGTGCCGGTGCGGTGTCACGGGCCGGAGGAGGTGTCGGTGCCGTGCGGTGCCGGTGCCAATGCTGGTGCGGTACCGGTGCCGGTATCGATCCCATCCCGGTGCCGATGCCGGGGCGGTCCCGCGGGCCAGAGGCGGTGCCGGTATCGATCCCATTCCGGTGCCGGGGCTGTCCCGCGGGCGGTGCCGGTCCCAGCGCCGGTGCCGGGGCGGGGCCGGTCCCAGTGCCGGTCCCAGTGCCGGTGCCGGGGCGGGGCCGGTCCCAGTGCCGGTGCCGGGGCGGGGCCGGTGCCGGGCGCAGGCCGCGCCCCGGGGGCGGCGTTGCGGAGCGGGGAGGCGGCTCCGGAGCCATCGCGCCTGCCCGGCCGGCGGCGGAGCTCGGTGCAGGGGAGGGGGGCGGGGGGCGGCTCGGCGGCGGGTCTGCGGGCCCCATGGGCGGGTGTGTGGGCTCCCACCACGACTCCTCGGGCAGCCTCAACGAGAACTCGGACGGCACCGGAGGTGAGAGCCGGCGCCGGGTCGGGGGGCCCGCGGGGGGACCCCGGGGCGGGCGCTGCGGGCCGGGGCCTGCGGCGGGCGGGGGAGCCGCGTCCGGCCGCTGGCCCGGATCGTTCCCCGGGCCATCCCCCAGGCCATCCCCCGGCTTCTGCCCCGCGTTCGCCCGAAGTTTGCCGGGCCGGCGGGGCCGGCGGCGCTCGGCGGGCGCTGCCCCAGGGCGCAGCCCCCGCCCCGCTCCGCGGCCCCGGCTTGCAGGGGGCTGTACCGGAGCCGTGCCGGGGGCCGTACCGGGGCCGTGCCGGAGGCTGTACCGGGGCCGTGCCGGGGGCTGTACCGGGGCCGTGCCGGGGGCCGTGCCGGGGGCCGTGCCGGGGGCTGTACCGGGGCCGTACCGGGGCCGTGCCGGGGGCCGTACCGGAGCCGTGCCGGGGGCCGTACCGGGGCCGTGCCGGGGGCTGTACCGGGGCCGTGCCGGGGGCTGTACCGGGGCCGTGCCGGGGGCTGTACCGGGGCCGTGCCGGGGACTGTACCGGGGCCGTACCGGAGCCGTGCCGGGGGCCGTACCGGAGCCGTGCCGGGGGCCGTACCGGGGCCGTGCCGGGGGCCGTACCGGGGCCGTGCCGGGGGCCGTACCGGGGCCGTGCCGGGGGCCGTACCGGAGCCGTGCCGGGGGCTCTACCGGGGCCGTGCCGGGAGCCGTACCGGGGCTCTACCGGGGGCTGTACTGGGGCCTCCGCCGCGGCTCCGTGGCCGGGCCACAGCGGGGAGCAGTGTCGGGGCTGTCCCGCCGGGCAGTGCCGGGGGGCTCAGGGACGCGGCCCCTGCTGAAATAAAGCCAGGCTGGGGAAAGGGCCTGCCCGGGGCTCCCGAAGTTTGTTTTCCTCGGGCTCCGCTCCTTGCGGTGTGCGGAAAATGATTCCTCAGCTCGCTGAGATCCTGGCAGTGCTGCGGGGCCCCGGTTTATTTACCGGCCGGGAGGGTGCCTGGCTCCAGCCTCCGGGAGAGCGGAGAGGTTGGCGGCGGCTGGAGGTGCTGGAGGGATGGAGCAGAGCGGTCCCTGCGAGCGCAGCCCGACCTGGGGAGCAAAGCCAGCGTGCAAACGCTGCTGCAGTGTCAGCAGCCTTTCACCGGCGTGTTTCTCTCCAGCTAAATGCCTGAATGATTGCTTTTTCAACCCTCTCAGGTTTGTGGAGCCCTGATGTTCTCCAGCTGAGCTGTGTATGTTTTATAGTCATTTAAAGTCAGCCTGCCAACAGGACACTTGACTTATAGGTAGTCCTCACACATGTAGGGTCTGTAGATTTCGGGAGGAGAATGGCTGATCTAGGTCTGTGTTTTAGAGAATGTTATTTATCAGTCTGGTTTTTATTTCGGATGTCCCAGCTGATGGGTGTTCTTTCCATCAGTGGCTTTGCTGTCATTCCATAATGTTAAAATATGCAGTACTTGGAGTTGTATCTGAACCAACCATCTGCTGGTTCATGCCAGATACAGAGTTCATGGAAATACCGGAATTCCAGCTTCTAAGAGCTGTGTGGGATTTCATAGAATCCCAGAATAGTTGGGGTTGGGGACCCCAGTAGTTGGGGAGTGACCTCTGGAGATCATCCAGTCCAACCCCCCTACTAAGGCAGGGTCATCCAGAGCAGGTGACACAGGGACACATCCAGGTGGGTTGGGAATGTCTGCAGAGAGGGAGGCTCCACAACCTCCTGTGGATTTAATCACATCAGTGCCATTAAAAGGAATTTTATAGCTTTGAGTAGTGTGAATCTTCCTTACTCAGTAAAAACAGAAGGAGTGGGTTACCTAAAATGCATCAGTACTAAGCAGATTTACCAGCCAGTAAAAGCCTGCAGGTGTGCTGAGCAGAATGGACCAGTCAAAGGAAAAGAGCAGCAGGAATCATCACATGCCCCAAAATCTTGACCAAAAAATAGCATTAAAAGCTCCACTGGTGCTTGTCCTGAGATGTGCTTTGGTGTTATGAGGTGAGATCATGTCACAGAAATAGGCTGGGTTTAATTTCCTTGCTCTTATCTCACCTGTGATATCAAATTGAATGAGATAGGAGAAGAACATGATCAGGCTTTGGGGGTGATATTGTGAAGCAGATTCCATGCCCCAGAGCAGCGTGTGAGGTGGGCAGGCTCCATCCAGGCTTTCTGTGTCCCTGCCTGGTGCTCCCGGGGCATGGCACTCTGCTGCTCCGGGGTTAAATAACCCATTGTGCCTGCTGCATTACAACAGCAGCTGGGCTTTCAAGATGTAAGAGATGTGAAATTCGTGTCAGCTGGCTCGTGTTGATTCATGCTCTCAGGGTAATGTTCCTTAAGGTTGTCTCGCGAAGTGAGAGGCGCTGAAATTTCAATTGAATTATGAGCTTCTTAGGACTGTCTTAAACAATCAGCTCCAGTGTGCAATAGCCTGTTTTGTAATGCTACAGATCTGTTCCTGCCTCTCCACCAGGAGGAAAGGGGGGGTAGGTGAAGCTGGGGGCAGCTCTGAGTATCTCCCCTAAACGTGACTCCCCAGGTGTCAAAGTCCAGCCCGCGCTGATCCCAAGCTTTACAAATTCTGCCAACCTGCCCTCAGCAAGCCTCAAACCTGGCTTGCTCTCTCAAGGGAGCTTCTGTCTGGAGGCATCAGCCAGTGAGCCAGCTGAAGCAGAAGGGAACACGATTTGGAGTTGAGACCTGTGCAGAGAGGTGACTTTTTCCTGTCCCCCAAGTGAGGCTCATTTCCTCCAGCTCTGGGGTTGTGACCTCACCCGCTACATTCGCTTTCACATCGCTGTCGGTGAGCGGGGCCAGAACGTTTCGAAATCCTAGGAAGGTGGTTTGGAACATGATGATTCTAACTTGCCAGTGATGGACTCGTTTTGGAGAGGCTTTGTCTTTTCCTCAGAATGGAAAAGTTTCCTGGAGAATTGTGGGCGCCCAAGAGCTCGATTAGCCAGCAGCGGCTGTGCGATGCTGGGTGAGAGCAGAGCCAGCTCTCGAGTCTGATTCATCCCAGTTTCAATTTATTCCAGGGCAGTGGGGAGTGGCAAAATCGTGCTCAATTGTGTTATTGGAGTTGAGAGGAGGATTTGTCACATCCCTGTATTCTCCTCAGTGTTTTTGTCCGTGGCCAGCACTTCCCGTTGCTCGTGTGCAGCTTGGCAGAGCTGACGGCATGTCCTGGCCACGTGTGCTTCTTTTGTCTCTTATTGTGGGCATTTTTCAAGGTCAGGATGCCTGTGTGTGTCAGGAGAGCTGGTGTGGATCCTCAGGTGTGCCTGCATGTGTGAGATGGAGCTAATCAAAAGCCCAGCTTATTGCACAGCTCTGTTTGCAGTGACCGGAGCAGGAGGAGGCTGTTCCTCACCAAGAATTTAACAGATGCTGCTCTGCCCATCGGGCTGGAAATGAAATGGGCTTTGCAGATTGGTACCAGCTGTTTCATTAGCACTGCTCTTTTTAGCAAGTTCTCATTTCACCAGGACATTGTTTGGCACAGACAGGAAAAGTTCCTGCCTCGATGCTCCGTGTGTTGTAGCCCAGCAGCACCAAACTGTGGTGGGTGGCCTGGGTGGATTTAGTGGGGAGTCATTAAAGGACATTGTTAATTGGGTTATAGACACAGTTCATCCCTTTAGGGCTCAGCTGTCTCCCACCTTCAGGAGCTGAGCACTGCATCCCTTCCAGCTGTGCCCTGCCAAAGGTGATGAGTTCCTGCAGGATGGTGAGAGCAGGGCAGGAATAACTGTTCTGCAGCCAATCCCCAGGCTGTGTGACCTCTTCACTCCTGCTTCTGGCATTGCTTTGGGCTTGGAATGAACTGCTGGAAAGCTCTGCCCTCGTGCCTGTACATCAGGTATGTTCAGCTGAGCAGAACCAGCAGAGCTGTGCCAGCTCCCATCCCACAGGCAAGTCCTTCCTGGAGGGCTCCTTGGTTTCTTTTTGAGAAGGAAAAGGAGGAACCTGTTCATTCTCTGGTGGCAACTCTGCCCCCTCTCAGAAGCTGCATATTACCTTGTGGAGTTCAGTGAGACAGTTACTTGTGTGGGGTGAGGGAAAGGCAGGGAATCCAGTGGCTGGAGGCAGGAGTCATTGCAGATTAAGGATTTTGGCTGCAGCTGTCTGATTGCTGCTGAGCTCTCCTTGACACGATGCTCGCCTGCCTGCTGCAGTTCTTGTGGCCCTTCCTTGGGAGCAAAGATGCTGATTCTGTTTGAAATTTGTCTTCTTTCCTGCTGCCCCCATCACCCAGCAGTGAGAACAGGGCCAAGTGGAAATCAGGCTGCCAGAATGGGAGATTATTCAAACTCTCAGTTCCTCCCGTGGAGTTTGATGCAGTGCTGGAGCTTCATTAACTCAGAGAAAGGCAAATATTGTGCTCCACCTCTGCTCTCAGCAACTGGACAACACTTTCTTAAATATTTTCCTTGAGTGCTGTGCAGGGCTGCGTATCACATGGCTAATTGGAAGTCACAATAACTGCTTTCATGGTGCTTCTCTGCAAGACTGACCAGGGGAATTTGCATATTAAGCAGTGAGATTTGTTGCTCACAATTGCACTAATACAGCCGGGCTCTGCTTGGCTGGCACGGGGGGTTAAACAAGCAGCTCATGACTGAGCACTTAAGAGCATTTGGTGCCTCCCTTTTGTGCTGGAGCACACAAAGAGTCTCCCAGAGGGATTTTTCAGTGGGTTGGAGCTGTTGGGTGCAGGCTGGGATGGTTTTTCACTGCCATCCGAAAGAGGCACCTCTGGATTTCAGGTAGTTCCTGCTGGTCTGGAATACAGGGCTGGCAAAAATATTCAGAAATCAGAGCTGGCTTTTGCTGTTAGGTCCTACTGGGGGGTGTTTTGTATGGTTTGGTTTGGGTTTTTTTAAATTGAATAACCAAAAAAACTTAGTGTGACTCTGAAATTTGCTCCAAATCCTTCCTGCTCCGTGCCTGGGTGTATTTAAAGGATGTGCAGATGGAGCACCTGGGGACGTGGTGTAGAGGTGGCAGTGATGGGTTAATGACGATCCTAAAGGTCTTTTCCAACCTAAAGGAGTCTCTGATTTCCACAAGAGTTATGTTTGGGTTTTCTCATGGCTTTGGAATAAAAGTAGCCTTTAATAACTCTTATTTCCCAGCCACAGCCTCCTGGGGGTGATCAGAATGTGGGAATGGGCACTGCCAGCCCTGATCATTCAGTCCCCAGCTCCTCCCCTGGCTGTCACTGCTGCTGTGACACCTTTCATTTGTAAACTACCAGCCTGGGTTTTGTTTTCCAGGTGATAAAGGAGCTCTCAGAAACCCAAATAAAGTGTTATTTTTGCTGTTAATAAGGGCTGGCAAACGAAGCTGTTTGGTTTCCTTTCTGGCTGGTTCCTCCATGTAATTGTTTGTTTGGCTTCTAGATGAAGTGATTTATTTTAATTTCTCTGTTTGGGATTGCAGTGTTGAAAACGACAACATCCTCCTTCTCTGAATGTTAAATACAATAAATTGAACAGTCATTGTGCTTTGGAGACTTTTGATAAATGGAAAATATTATTAGTTGCCAGTTGGAATGAACTCTACAAAGCAGCCATGCACTCTCATTGCAGCAAGTAATGGGATAGCTATTATTTTTCATGTGAATGTTGAATAATATAATTTATGAGTCACAAATTCTAATACAGTTGAAGCCTGAAATACAGATTTGCCTCGTGGTTAAGTTGCAAATTCCCGTGAGTCTTCTTGCAGGTACAAGGAAGGGTCAAGTTGGCCTTAATTGCTTTGGTTACCTCTGAAAAAGAAAGAATATAAAGATCTGGAAAGTTGATGAGCAAATGACCGTGATTGAGAAGGGAAAATAACTCCTCCTTCTAATTTAGAGTGTGATGTAACAATCTTCATCCGCTTTTCTAGACAGACACTGTGTATAAATGCCTGATACATTTCTAAACAAATTATTTTCTATTTGCCACCTTGGCTTTCACTGAATTAAAATTCAGCCACATTTGCTGCAAGTATTTCAGTTGGGTTTTATCTCTTAATCCTTATTTTTTTCAATTTTTGTGGGGTTTTTTCCCCAAATCACTTATGGCTCCTACAGAAAAGGATTTTTATGGAGCAGGGAAATGTCCATGGGGCATCCCCTGGGTGTGGAGTGTCCAGCCAGGGAGGATCCTTTGCTTCCCCTTCACCTTCCCTACCTGCAGGTGCCCTGGGTGGAGTTTGGGGAGGTTTCACCCCAACTCAGGAGGGGTGGAGGAATTACAAAGCTGGAATCTGTGCCTGCCTCCTGACTGTAGAATAAAACACTATTCTTGCACTCTGAGGTTTTTAGTTAGTTTCATCTGCTGTTGTGTAGTCTGGCAGTTTAGAGTTGACAAACAGAAATGTTCCACTATTTAGGAAGTAAATGAGCTGACAGTTTTGTTAGGGATTTTTTTTTAAATTTGGTTTCTTTTCTTGTTTTTTTAGGAAACGAAAAGGTTTCCCCTCTCGTGGGGGTTGTGTTTGCAGTGAAATTCAGTGTTTCAGGCTGAGTTATCCATAGCAGGAGAGGTGATGGATCCAAAGCCTCCTGCATCCCAAAGCAGCAGGAATGCTGGTGGCACTGGGTGTGGATGTCAGCTGATGCTGCACTGTTTGACCTGTGTGCAGGGAAAACCTCTCTTGTGGTTGTTTAAGGTTCAGCTGGAACCTGAATTTTGCATTTGCTGCCTTGTGCTGGCCCTGGCCCACTCAGATTTAATGGACAAAGGATGGGGCACAGCAAACTGCAGGAAGGGGTTTTGTTCTGGTCCCCGTTTTAGGACTCAATTAGAAACTGTCTCAAATGCTGAATGAGCCTTTCTTAGACTACCTTAAACATTTAAAATGCCATCAGTCTCATCCCGAGGCTCCCCAGCCCTGGGAAATGCAAGGGCACTGCAGGTTCTGCAGGTAATAAATGCAGGAGCAATTATTGGATGCTCTCAATTTGCAGGAGCTGCTCCGCATCCACTTGACCTCTCAGGCCTGATGGAAAACATTTGGAAATTGTCCTTCCCAAAGCAGAAATGCTGCTGGGGCTGTGGATTAGAGCAGTTTCAGCAGCTCCTCCCTTCAGCCTTTTCTCAGTGTCCTTTTCCCTGCCCATCTCCCCCTCTCCTCAGTGAAGAGGATTTAAAAAGGAAAATTCAAAGCCCTGCTTGAAAGCCATTTGTGGGAGGAGATGGGCACAGCTCTGAAGCTCTGATTTTTTTTTTTTTTATATATATATATATATATTTTTTTTTTTTTTCTCCTGGAGAATCTCAGATGTGCTGGAGGATTTTCTATGTGCCTGTCTGTCTGTGTGTGTATAAAGACATCCTTGTGCTGCTGATGAGGTGGAAGGGAGGGGATTTGGGGAGTTTCTGCATGATCTGTCATGTGGTTTTCCCCCACATTCTCAGCCATGAAAGCAGAGGCACTTCACAAACAGGAGTGGAAAATGCTTCAGTAGTTTGCAGCAAGAACAGGTAGTGCCCAGGGGGAAAAGATTAGAGGCTAAAATGGGAAAATGTGTCACACAGAGCATGGCAGCTCTGCACATGTTTAACAGGGAAAGTTTACTCTTAAAACATAGATATTCAGTCCAGCATTGCCACCACTTTTCTAGAAATAAATGACTTTTCATCCCCTGAAATGATAAACATTTTATAGCTCGTAACAGCTTCCAGTTTATAATAATGTATAATAAATGTAGCAACTATAAATAATTCTCTTAGTTCAGACAACAGATTCTGGAGGGAGGCATTTTTCACCTTTTCCCAGAGGAGCTGTGTGCTCTTTGAGAGCCCTCCCAGGGCCTGAAATGGCATCGGAAGCAGAGCACAGCACTTTGGGATTGGAAGCTTGTTACCTTTCTATTTTTAAAATCCAGTCATGAAGCTCCAGCTCTGCTCCCATGCTGTGATGAAGGGCACTGTGGATTCAGCAGAAGAATCTCTCCGTGGCATTTACTTTGTTGCTTTATTTCCCTGCCACAGAGCTCTCATCTCCTGTGATTCCCTGCCTGGGTGGGTAAATACAGACTCTGTAAAAGAGCACCTGCAGCTGCCAAAATGCCATTTTCTCCTCTCTGCCAATTGTTTTTTGGGTTTTTTTGGGAGCACCTGAGCCTGCAGCAGAGCATCAGCAAGCCCAGGATAATGGCTGGCTGGAGAATTTAAGGAAAAATTGTTAATTCCCCTGCACTGGCTGCACAAAGCATTTCCTGGAGAAGCTGTCCCCGAGCCCTGCCTGTGTCACACGTGCTGCATTCGTGCCTTACAGTGGGTCTGGGTGTGTTTGTCTCCCTCTCAGGTGCACACAGAGGCTGGCTATGTCAAAGGAGTGTCTTTAATGCAGAATGTTGAGCTTTGAAATGCTCCTGAGCCATTGCACTTCATCCCTGTCCCTTCCCCAAGTAGGAAGGGACACCCAAATCTTGGAATGTACAAATGTATTTTAGATGGTGTTTTAGTGCAGGTACAAATCCCATTCCTGCCTATTGTAGGAACCAACAATAGGAACCCAACCTTTGGGTGACCAAGATGCTTTCCAAACTGTGCTTCCCAAAAAACTTCCCAACTGCTCCTTCCCCTGGCTTCATGAGCAAATGACCATGGGTGATTATATTATCACACTCCAAATTATAAAGAGGAGTTATATTCCCTTCTCAATCACAGTCATTTGCTTATGAACTTTCCAGATCTTTATACCAAGGCCAAAGCATGGCTGTGGCTGCTGCCAGCTTGTTTCCCCTCCCCAGGGTGAGAAGCCAGGGGAAGGAGCAGTTGGGAAGTTTTTTGGGAAGCACAGTTTGGAAAGCATCTTGGTCACCCAAAGGTTGGGGGCAGTTTCCCTGGCTGGGTGAATTCCCAGGTGGGATAATTTTGGTGGCAGTGATGCCTTGGGAAGGCTGAGCTAGAGCAGAGGCTGGACAGAGTTCCAGAATAAATCAGGGATTTATGAAAGGATCTCCTCCATGGATCCACCCTGGGCAGCACCAGAGCCCAGCCAGGGCTGCCCCCAAGATGACCCAAAATGGCCCCAAAATGCCCGGCCAGGCACGGGGTCTCTCCCTGGGATCAGCTCTGCTCCATTCCCACCTTGCAGTTCATTGTCCCAGCCCAGCTTTAGCCCAGGCACTCCCACCCTTGTTTTTCTCTCTCCAGCCCACGGGGTTTGTGCTCCTGGGCTGAGATTGGGCTCATTTGTCCTTGGTCCCCAGCTACAGAAGGAATTGTTTTGTCTCCCTGCTCTGTGCATCCCCTGATGTGAGCCCAGACCTGCACACTAAAGCAGCTCAGGATCTGCTGCTGATGCCTCAGGTTTTAGCTTTTCTATTTTTCAGAGTCAAACATGTTCAGCTGAGCACTCCAGTGCTTCCCACTTCCAAGGAGCAGCATTCCCAGATCTGCCACTGCCCCATGGCTGAGGCTGAGCCAAAATCTCCCTTTCCCTGGGCATTTCCATCCTCCCAGTGCCTGCAATGACCAAACCTGCTCTGGGAACTGGAAATCACAGCTCCCAGCTGAGGGGGAGCACTGGGAGGGCTGAAGGAGAGGAAAGCTGTCACAGAGCTATTTAAACTTTATTTTTTTGAAGAGTTGGATTTCACTCATGAGTTGCATGGTGATGACTTGGCTCAGTGAAGCACGTAGCAGACTGATCTTTGTTTTTGTGACTTTTTTTTTGCTCTGTGCCCACATAAGTTCGTTAAAAGCACACGGGTTGCTATAAATATGAGCGCTTTTAGAACAAAAATACCTTCTGTGAAGTGCTGATCAATATTGGATATTATCCTGAGACAGGTTGAAATGCTCATTTGAGATGAGTTCTCACTCTTTCGTGTGTTTTTCACATCCACAGATCTCCATTGTGTGTTTATCCAGATCTAAAAGTAGTTCTGGTGCCAAAAAAGCTCGAATTTCAACAGAAAACCACATGATTATTGCTTGACTGAAGTCACACACTTCCAGTCACTCACAGATTGGATGGCCCCACGTGGATGTTACAGCAAAATCCCATTTTTTGCTGCCTTGGTGCATCCCAACAAATCCCATTCCTTGTGTGTATCCAGGGCTCTCCCTGTAATACAGCACTAAAATAGCTCCAGAAATACTCCAGTCACGGGTTTGGCTTTATCTGAAACTCCTGCAAAATAGAGCAGGGAATCCAAGATTTCAGTCTGGCAGCTGGGGATAGAAAAGGAGCAGCAGCATTGTCAGATTGTTGTGGTTTGGTGTTACAAGGCAGCACCAGAATAAAAACCCTTTCCTTGGAAATCAGCTTTCAGTTCTTGAGCTCTGCCTTGGAATGGAGACTTTCTAATCGAGTGTGGACAGAGATTATTTCCTGTAAACCTCTAAAAACACTTGGACTGTGTGTGGGGATTTTATTCTCCTAAATAACACAAAAAAACCATGACAGGTTCTTCTCTGCTCTTGTTGGAGGTGAATCTCAAGGGCTCTGTGGGCTCTGGCTCCCTGGGGACTTTTGTGCCCTTTCCAGTTCTCCCAAATATTGGTGTTGTAGGAATTAGGTGTGAGTTGAGGAGGAGAAGTCGTGGCTTTTGATTAAATTATCACTCTGGCAGCTTGGAAATGGAAATTTTAGCTTGAAAATTGAAATAATCATGGAAATTTTAGCTTGAAAATTGAAATAATCTTCTGGGTTCTGGAATGTTGGTGCTCAGTGGGGAAAACACAATCACCCACTTAAACAGGACCCCAAAATTCTCTTTTTCATCTTGAACATGACAGGAGTGGGAGGGCTCCAAACACTCCCCAATCCCAGCCTTATCCATCCCAGGATCAGTCACAATCAGTCTCAGGGAGCGAATTTCCTCAAGAATTTTTAAGGTAAACTTCTTGAAATGGATGCTTACCACAGCTTCTTCACAATACTTTGGGAAATCAACAGGTTCCTTTCTAAAATTATGTTTTCCTGCTTTATCCTCCCAAATAAAGTGTTTTATCTTAGGAATGCAACTGCAGTTCTTCATCACTCTGATCTTGTTTTTCCTGATGATTGGTGTGCTGCAGGACTGGGGAAGGAGCCACATTAGCATTTTATCTTATTGTGCTGGGAAACTTATTACCAAGAGTTAATAATTTGCATTGAGCTCACATTAGTTAGGAAAATATTGTGATATTTCGGGGTGGGGGAGGAAGTGTTTTGGTTGCTGCCAGTGTCCTGCTTTAACATCTCTTGGCAGCTCTGTCCAGAGGGATGCTGAGCTGCTGATCTGATAATTGAACCTGTTCAAAATCCATTTTATTAAGTAAAAAAATCCATTTTATTAAGTATTAAGTAGTGACAATTCAGCTTAAAACAGTTCTGCAAAGCCCAGGATGGCAAAGGCTTCTGTATCTCTGCTTCAGTGCAGTGTCAAACAGAATATTCTGCCTCAGAAATTCTACCAGCTGATCTAATCTTGCCCTGAAACTCTTTCCAGGTTTGCCTGCTCAAGGATTCTGTCGCTATCTGATTGCTCTGCCTGCCAAATTTCCAGGCTGAGTTCATCTGCCATTGATAAAGTGCATTTCTCTCTGCTCACTGCCTTCACCCTTCCTTCTTTCATTATTAGGAATTAATCAGGGCATCTTTTCCAGCTGGCTGAGGGGACTCTTGCCATGCACTTCAGCTTTAGGGATCTGCACCCTTTCTTTTCTTGTGTTTTGAAACTTCCCAGCTTTTGCTGGTTTCTGTTGAAGGGGAATAAATCAGGAGCCCTTTTTCTCACAGAGCATTTTTTTAACAAGATGTTTCAGGGATTCTTGTGTGTTAAAGGCAATTTTGGTGCTGATAACAGGGAGCTGTGTGGATGCTGCTCAGATGGGAACAGTTTTTAATGCATTTTTCTCCTGCTCATCCTCAGGTCTGAAAGTGGCCCCAGTTCTGCTGCTCTGGCCTTTGTTCAGAGCTGTGGAATCAGCACTTCCTGGGCATGGTTTGCTCATTAGAGCACAGTAATTAGTGAGTTTGTCATGGACTTGCACGCAGCCATTCTTAGGAAACCTTTCCACTGCTGCAGTGAAATCAGCAGCTTTGGGTGCTGGGGTTTGATTTTCCCAATGCTTTCAGGAGTTCCTTTCCCTAAACCAAATAATCCCTCCTGCCCATGGGAAAGGGGGGCTCCTGTTTTCAGATGGCTGAAATAAGAATCTCTCTTTTTAATAATGCATTCTCATTGCCAGTCAAACTTCTCATCCTTAATTTGAAACTATCTTCCCTTGCAGAAAGGGCAGCAGGGGTGAGAAGAGGATCTGTGTAATTATGGAGACTTCTGCTTGAACTCAGAAGTTTCCTTGCAGACACTTTAGGGCCCAGCACCTTCACACACTGATTTAATTAATCTGTTATTGCATCAATTAGGTCTCAAATAATGGGGGAAAGTAGGAAAAGTGCACCTGTCCTGATGAAGAGCTGTGCTCTTGCTTTGCAGTGATGCCACAGGAGAAATGAGCTCCTGGAGCATTTTGGTGAGGAGCTTTTTAGGAAAGACAAGCACAGCCCATGGCCCAGCCCTGCTCCAGCTCCTGCTGGCTAAGGCACAGCTGAGAGCATTGCCAACACCCTCCCTGGGCTGCCAGATCTGAGCCTGCCTTGAGCTGTGGAGAATTAAATGCATTTTCAATCAAATTCTGTGATCCCTGCCTTTGAAAGGAAGTTCCTCAAGGGCTGTGTGTCCGTAGGAAACCCTGAGCAAGCACCACTCAGGCCATTAATAGAGCTAAAGCCTGGCGTGCTCAGGGACTTCTGAAAGAGATCAGATTAATTTGCTAAAGGTGGAAAGGCTCTGGCTGCTTTAATCTGGCTTCATTTCAGCAATTGAAATGAAGAGGGCAGGTTCCTGTGCCTCCTCCAGGGTCCTTCCAGATCACAAGGTGCTCTCTGTGCTTGCCATTGCTGCCAGGAGGAGGGGGCTCTGATCCACTTCCTAATTTTGGGGGGATTGGAAGTGCTCAGGGTTGGATTCACTGGCAGCTGGGGCTGCCCTGGATCCCTGGCAGTGCCCAAGGCCAGGCTGGATGAAGCACCTGGGGCAGTGGCAGTGTCCTTGCTCGTGTCAGGGGGTGGCACTGGGTGTCCCTCAAGGTCCCTTCCAGTCCAAACCATTCTCTGATTACATCAATAATCCTTGAGGCTCTAACAGGGCTGGTTTTCCCCCCCCAGGAACATCCACAAGGGGATAAAAAGGCCTTGAAAGGATGGAGTTTGAAGGCTGCTTTGTTCACAGGATTGGGTTGGTTTGGGGTTTTTTCCTCCCTTGGATGTACAAGACATCCAGGTATTTATACAAGTTACAACAAAGGCTTGCACGTTTTTCATTTTAGCTTAGATTGCTTTCTAATTATCTGAGAGATCCACTGATGTCCTTATCTGTTATTACTTGCCTCTAACTCGGGGATAAATGTGGATTTCTTAACAAAATGTGTACTTGAAGGGTAGGAATTCCTTATGGCAAGAGGTTGCTCATGTGTTCTGCACTAAATTCTGAGTTTTATCCAGCATGGGTGCTGGGCTTTCCTGGGGGTGACTGCCCAGGAGAACAGAGAGCAATTGAGTTTCAAAACTGAATGTGAAATATTAACTTTACTATAAAAAGTACCCTGTAAAACAGGGCTGAATAAAGCAGCAAGCATCATTCTGAGAAATCCAATTTCTTAGATGAAATCTGTAAATGTTTGTGGGACTTTCACTTTCACTTTTCATGAAACCAAGCAGTCGCCTTTCAGTTTTCCTCAGGCACCTGAGGAACATAATATGGGAATGTAAAATGCAATCATTAAGTTAATGTATGTTTGGGATGTGTGTCAGGTAAGATTCCTATTTTCAGCTTACACTGAGCTCTTAATTAGCTGATGAGCTTAAGCAGCTGAGATACAGTAATAGTGCATTTAGTTAATTGGCTGGTGTGAAACTTTATCCCTGCCAATAACTGTGACACTGGAATAAATTCAAGACATGGTGTTAGATCCTTTAACTGAGCTGATTTAATCATTGGTCATTGTAAAAACAGCCACCAACTCGGGGGCTTTTTTTTGGTCATTCCCTGCTGGAATTTGTGACTGCTGTGCTGGCAGCAGGGCCATGGCAAGCGTGGCACATTCAGCCAAAAAAATCCCTGGGAAATGGAGTTGGCCATCTGTCCTGAGCATTATACCTTGAATTACCCAGAGTGCAGGGTGTGCTGGACGGGCTTCATGCAGCAAAGCCAAATTTTGGCTGTGCTGAGATGGGCTCTGAGCACTCTGCTGCCTCCTGGGCAGCTTCACCTGAGAGGAGAACCTGAGAAAGGTGGAGAGGGATTGTCCAGAGCCTGGAGTGACAGGGCAGGGGGAACGGGCTCACTCTGACAGAGATGGATGCTGGGGAGGAATCCTTCCCTCCGAGGGTGGGGAGGCCCTGGAATGGATTTCCCAGAGAAGCTGTGGCTGCTCCATCCTGGAAATGTCCAAGGCTGGGGCTTGGAGCAGTCTGGGATGGTGGAAACTGTCCTTGCCCATGGCAAAGGCTGGCACTGGGTGAGATTTAAGATCCCCTTCAAGCCCAAACCATCCAATGGCTTTATGAACTTTGGGTTTACTTGTAGTAAATGAAATTCCCTGGTGGCACTATCCAGAAGGTCTCCAGAAGGTTCAGCCCCACATTTAAGCACCCTCTGCACGAGGGCCTGCTGAGCAGGGTGTCCTGGCTGCTTCCAGCACCATCACACCTCATCAGGGGTTGAGGAAATCCTCAGCCAAATATTTTCTGTCATTCTGGCAGGGTGAAAGATAAGGCTGCCTTTGATTATTTTTTTCTTCCCTTGAAAATGTTGCTGATGTTGGAAGCCCTGGTGGTGTGTTAAACACAGCCCAGATGTCCAACAGATGGTCCTGTGTCACTTGGCCAGCTCAGAATTGCTGGTGGCCTCGTGTGGCTGGGCTGTGGCTGTGTGACACAGGCCAGCACTGGCCACACCACTCCCAGGCTTTGTTTTAAACCCTGCTGAGCCAAACCCCACCTTGGCCTTGCTCAAAGCACCCAGAACTCAGCTGGGTGAGGAGTTACAAGCCACAGGGGTTTGAGTAGAATGACAGTGAATTTGTCACAGGGTAAAAAAGCAGAATTTTGGGGTTTTTGTAATGGGGGTTCAAGAGGCAAGATGAAGGAATCTGGGTGTGTCTTGTCCTTCTCCTTCTTGTCCTCCATCTTCTGCTGGGATGGTGGCATCTCTGGATTGGTTTAGAGTAGAGACAGACTGTCTGACAGAGGTGACAGGTATTAGGAAATTACTGTAAATAAAGTACAGGTGTTTCTTGGTTTAAAAAGGGCAGTGCCTGTGCCACTGTCAGTGTGTGGGGATGCCCTTGGCACTGGGAGAGTTTTGGTGCTGCTCCTTTTCCCTGGAGGTGGCACTCAGGGCTCTGGGCTGGTGACAAGGTGATCTTGGAGGGCTTTTCCAGCCTCAGTGGCTCTGTGGTGTCAGCCCCCAGTGAACTTTAAATCACTTTTTTAGCAGTTCTTGTTGTTGTGCAGAGGTCAGAGGGAGAGCAGTCTCAGGGAGGAAGGGAATTGGTGAGCCTGAGCTGTTCATTTGCAGCTGGAACTGGAACTGGACATTTCCTGGAGCCCTGGGCAGTGCCCTGTCCCAGCAGGGCACCAGCACAGGTTGTCCAGGCAGGAATTTGCACTTTTATCTGATATGTCTAAAGTTTCCCTGGGAACTGAAGGGACAGGAGACACAAAAGGCTTTTAGTGCCTTAAAAGTGAAGTTGCTGAGTTGCATTCTTCCTCATGCTGAGACACAGAAAGCTCTGGGGTGGGTGGTTTTGGTTTGTTTTTTTGCAGATAAGCTCTGTGCAGCTCCCCAGTGCATTCCCAGAGCTCTGCCTGCTCTGTGCTGCTCTGGTTTGGGTGGGGGGCTGCCCTGGTGCCAAGCTCAGCTGCAGTTGAAGCCACACAGCAAACGTGTGCTCTGTGCAGCCTGGCAGACAGAATATTTCTCATGTTGCTGACAGCTTCCTTAATGGTTCTTGTCACAGCCTTTAAAAAAGGTGGCCCAGTTGGTGCTTGCACACTGCGGGTTGGGGATGAGGAAATCTTTATCCTCTGCTGTATCCAGCTGAAAACATTCATCTGCCAGAGATAGGAGCAGTTTGAATTCCAGTGTAAACAGTGCTGACAGGTAATTGCCTTGATAATGTCTGTCCCCTGGAGCTGTTTCACCTCAGTGAACTTCCCTGCGAGGCTGGGGCTGACTGAGCCGGGTTTACAGCTCCTGCTGGTGGACCTGAGTTCAGGCAAGCTGAGCATCAGCAGAACAGACAGATGGGCATCCCCTGGGCTGTGCCCTGCCTGGCAGCCTGCCCTCCTCATCCCTGCTCAGCCCCTGAGCCAGGCTCTGAGGATCTGGTGGCTCCACAAAGGTGTTCCCTCCCTGAGACATTTTTCTCTGCCCAGAGGAGCTGTTGTGTCATGAGCTTAATCAAGATGATTGAGAATTGAGAACCAAGATGATTGAGAATCCTCTGCTTGTGCTTCCAGCAGGAGGCTGGATGGGCAGGCAGGACTCAGGAGTACCCACAGAGCTTTTGGAAACAGTAATCATGGGGAAAAGGATGGTTTGGGTTGGAAGGGACCTTAAAAATCATCTTGTTCAGGGCAGGGACACCTTTCATTCATCCCAGGGTGCTCCAAGCCCATCCAGCCTGGCCTTGGGCACTGCCAGGGATCCAGGGGCAGCCCCAGCACCCTGACAGGGAAATATTAATTCCCAATATCCAGTCTCAGTCCCCCTTGCCAGCTGGCTCTGGGCTGGGAATGCCCCTCAGGTCAGACAAATGGCACTGCCCTGGTTTCAGCTCTGCTCAGGCCATCCCAGGGCTGTGGTCACCTGAGCACATCCTGCCTGGCCTGGCACGAGCTGGGATTCTGGAATGCCACAGAGGGAGCAAAGATTCACATTTCCAAAGCTGAAGCTTTTATTTCTTGCTGCAACACTGCTGGCTTCTTTGAGGGGTGGTGAGTGATGAGGTGCCCAGAAATCTCCTGATTTCTTCTGCAGTTTCTGCTGAGAAAGATGGGAGAAATGGAAAATACAGTGGAATAGCTGCTAATTAGAGTCAGCTCTTCTCTTTGTCCAGCTCATTCCTACACCCTCATCCTCTCATGTTCTATCTCCCATGCTGAGAAGGCTCTGCATTGACTCGGGGAAGGTTTAATGTGCTGACAAAGGCAGGGATAAGCTGTCCAGAGCTGCCTGGAATTACCAGAGGAACTTGCATTTTACTCCTTGCAGCCTCTTCTGGGCAGTTTTTGGTGTTGGGTAAGAAGTGAGGAGAGGCAGGGGAGGATTCCCTGCCCAGCAGTGTGTGCCAGGCTGGGAGCACGGGGTGGCACCGGTGACTGATTGTCCCCCTTGTCCCCAGAGGCAGCACATCCATCATCCAGCAGCAGCACATGGTGGCTGGCACTGCCTTTAGAGCTGCTCCTTCCCCTCTCCATCCCATTCTCTTTGTGTTTATTTTCTTCCTTTCCTCACCTCCTTCCAGGTGGGAGAAAGGGGAAATTGCTCAGGGCTTGGCTGGGGGTTATTTCTGGGTGCTGATGTGTCTCTGCTGGCTTTGCTGCCCTGAAAAGCTGCACAGTTTGTTCCTTGGCTCAGAATTAACACCTTTGGCTCAGAATTAATACCTTGCCTACACTTTTATAATTTTGCTTTGAGTCTGCAGCCTGGTGCTTTGGTACACAACTATTTTAAGGTATAGCCTGAATGTCTACCAGGGAAGTAGTGTTCATTTTACCCTCCTCAAAAACCATAAAACTTGACTTAGTTTCAAGCATTATCTTTCCATCTATCTGTATTTATTTGGAAAGTTCACACTGGCTCCCTAGAAGTGTTAATTCCTTTCCTTGTTAGGAAAGCCTAATTATCCTAATATTTCACTTTTAAGTCTTTGCCACTGTCCAGTGCCACTTCTGTCCCAAAATCCTCTTCCTGCCTTGGAAAAATGTAACCACCTTAAGAAGAAAATTGCTGAAAATCAGCAATAAACAGATAAAATTCTGCCATTTTCCCGTTGCTGGGTACGCCTGAGCTATTTAATGTAATTTAAATTGTGTAAGCCTGTGTTGCTTAATGTAATTCCAATTGTCTGCTGCTTAAATGCAATGACTTTTCCCTTTCTCCCTCCCTGTTTTCCCTGGGTTTTTGCACTTTTCCTTTGTCCTGGCTCTTCCAAGCACCGCTGTAATTCAGGTTTACACTGGAGAACGATGCAAAGAAAATGTTTAGGATGAGCTGTGTGATAGTGATACCAAATTACCAGGTACCTCATGAGGGAATTGGAGCAAAATGGGTTTCAAATGGGACTCATTTGATTAAGTAGAGAAGTGCTGGGTGATTGTGGGGAGAGGAGCCCTTGGGACTATTCCTGACAGAAACTTTCTGGGTAGCAAACTGTTATTTGCATTTCATTTCTGATAGAAAAATACTTTGTTAGCAGCTGAGCCTCAATGGGGAAGCAATCTGGTAAAGAAAATAGTTTTGATCATTGGTTCAATTTGTAAAACATTTCCTCAGCTTCTCCTGGCTGCCTTCAGGTCACTGCTGGGGTTTGTCCAGCTGGGTGCACATCCCCTCTCCTGCTGGGGCTGGGGGGGTTTGCAGCCTGGCTGTTCTTCTCCCTGGGGCTGTGCTGTGCCCTGTTCATCACTCCATGGCCAACCCTCCATCCCATCTTTGCCACCCACAGCAGCTCCTGAACGTGGCATTCCATCCAGAGATTGTGGTGATCTTTTGTCCTTCTCTTGGGCATTCCTGCTCCTCTCCTCACAGGGCA
Organism: Serinus canaria; assembly: GCF_022539315.1. NCBI lineage: Eukaryota > Metazoa > Chordata > Aves > Passeriformes > Fringillidae > Serinus > Serinus canaria. The sequence continues at coordinate 16,352,185 of NC_066327.1, read as the reverse complement.
CTCCCAACCTTTTTCATCTCTCACCCCTTAAGCAGTTGGCTTCATCTCTTGGATATTTTCTTAATCAAAACAAATTTTAAAAAACCAAACTATATTCTATATTATTTATTATAATAAATAAATAATATAAAATAATAATATAAATAATATATTATATATATTTTTTATATATAAAATAAATCTTGCCAGATTCTCCTATTGCAGCATTTCACCGTGTTGATCTTGGGATGTTTGCCTGTATCTGCCCTTAGCTGGTGTTCACTGGTGGGCTGTCTCTCCCTGCTGCCTTCTGGCTGTGTGTCCATCTTCCCCCAGACCTGCAGGGATTGGGAAGCACAGCCAGGCCCTGTTCTGGATGAACCTGGAGATCACCAGCCTGAGGTGGAGCATGTCCAATCCAGGTGGCTCCTCCTGGGTTTCCTGTGCCCTGGGTGGCTTCTGTGTGCCTGGAAACTTTTCCACCACCAGCTTGGGCCAGTTTCCTCTGCTTCTTCCAAAAGCTGTAAAAGACTAATGCTGCAAGCAATACATGCTTGTGTTTCCAAGGGAATGGAGGAAATTCACTGTGGAGCACTCACAGGGATGGAACAGATGAATTTGGTCCTAATTTTATTTTTAGGAATAGGTGAAAGATGTTTGAAGGATGGGGTGGGAGGGAAAACTCAAGTAAGGCTGATGGCAGCAGAGGTGTTTCCACAGATAATTAAGATTTGAGCTCAGCTGCTTCAGGGCTGTTCCAGGTAACCTCATCCAGGGTTACCTGGCAGGTCAGAGAGTGGGGAGGAGGAAGATCCAGAGGGAAGTCCTGCCCTTCTCCAGAGCTCTGAGCTGTTCCATGGCTCAGCTTGGCCACGTTTGATTTGACACCAAACCCTCTGGGGCTGAAATATTCCCAATCTGATGATGGAGTGCTGTAATTTGGGTGGTATGAATTAGGAATTACAGATTGTGTAGCTGGATATTGGCTTTTAATACAAGAATCCTGTGGTAGCAGCTGCTCCTGCTCATCTGGTCCCCTCAGAAGAGGCACCAGTGATATCCACAGTGATATCCAGGGTGATAGCAACATAACAAACACACCAGCTGCTCCAAAGAACTTCCACAGAGACATTTCTTGACATTCTGTTAAGAAACTGATTTCAATATCTGGGTTTATCTGCATAAGGAGCAGAGATAACCTTACAGATTCATTGCTTTGATGGGAAGCTGCGGAGAAGGGAAATAAATTTACAATTCAGGTGATAAAACAGTCTGCAAGCATTGCAGAAATACATTTTTTCCTCCTGAAAAATAAGGCTTTGCAGCCTGCCAGGAGTTCAGTGGGGCAGGCAGGTGCAGCTGCCTCGAGGATGCCAGGTAGCAGTCTGCCTGTGAAGGGACACAGGTCAGTGCCACAGGAACAGCCCCTGTGTGCCACTGCCTTGGAGCACTTGGAGGCATTCAACAGAACCATGAGGAGTGGAAAAGAACTCCAGGAGTTTGTGTCCAGTCTTTGATCCATCCCCACCTTTCCAAGCAGACCTGAAGGGAGGTGGAGGTTTGGCTCCCCAGCCCTGGAGGTGGCACTGAGTGCTCTGGGTGGGCATGGGGCACAGCTGGGACTCGATCCTGGAGGGCTTTTCCAGCCTAAACTCTGTGCATTTCTTACCCTCTTTGGGATGCACAGCCCCACCTGCACAGCTGAGCTGCTGGAACAACAACCTAGCTCATTTTGGAGTGTGGCTGCTGATGTTTCACCTTTTCAACAGTGGACCAGAGCTGATTTCCATATTCCCTTCTAAATAAACCCCTTGCCAAAAATACCAAGCACTGGCCTCTGCTGCAGGGTGACCTGGAGCAGTGCTTCAGAGGGAATGTGCCTCCTTCTTGGCATTTGGAAAACAATTCCTGCTTTCCAGCAGGGTATTAATAATTTCTTACTCGTGTTGAAGTGATGTAAGATGAAAAATTAATGTGGATGCTGCTTTCTCTTCTGGATCCTGCAAGCTGCTGGTGCCTCTGATGGGTATGGTCTTAAATGAAGTCAGGGTTTCCTTTTGAGCTCTTATTTCCTTCCAAAGTGAGGAACAGAAAACTGACACTGTAAATACTTTTAAGTGGTTCAGACTGTTGATGTTTGTTTCTTTATCAGCCTTGTTAACAGAAAAGGGAAAGTGCTTTGATGTGGTCCGAAAGTTTGGTTGTAGAAATTGGCATATTTGGCTTTAATGACTAAAACATGGGCTGGAAAGGGAAATATTTGGGCCTTTTTGCACATTGCTTTTTTACATGGCATAAGTTTCTCTCATCCTTTCTGCCCCATCTATCCACTGAGCTAAATAATGAATATTTCTTCAGGGAAGGCATAAAGCTTTTTGGGGATCCTTGAAGCACTTTTATTAAATGATAAACACACCAAAGATCTTTTTAAATAATTCCTTGTGCTGAAGCCAAGTTGTGTTTAAAGGCTCAGTACTGGGATGGATGGCTTGCTGGAGTGGATTTGGCTTTTGAGCCATTTGGAGAGTCCCTTTCTCCCACCACCCTTCCTTCCAACTCGGAAAAAAGAATTTATCACTGGGTTTGTGATCACTGCTGTCTGTGTGGGAAGGATGGGATCTCCAGGGAGGAGTTGCTGCAGGCTGTGAGGATCTGAGCCTCTGCTGGAGTGAGGATAAATCAATTTTTAATACATCTGGGTGCTGTCTGGGGCAGAGTGGGAAGCAGGGAGAGGAGTGGGCTGCTGGATTTGCAGCGGGGCTGCGGGAAGTGCCTTTAACCTGCTTCCATAATTGATGGCTGGGGACAAGGAGAGGGCCCTGTGGGACAAATCAGCATCCATTGAGTGGATGCAAACAGATGTGAGCTAAAGTGGAATGGAAAAAAAAGATATCCATTGACCCAAATTTCTTGCAGTGTGTCCTGCTCTGTCTGGCTGAAAATGTCATGCTCTGGCTGCTAAACCTTAATAAGGAAACAATTCCTTGTTGGAGTGTTTTCCCACATATGTTTTTAGAATTTTAGCATGTACAGGGTTTAATGCACAACCCCCTTGCTTGAGGCTGCCCCAGCATCATCTTCCAGGCTTGCTGAGCTGAGCCTTGGACTGGGAAAGGCTGGGCTCTGCCAGGAAGCTTGGTGTTTTGTAAACACTGGGGCTTGCTGCTCTGCAGTCTGCTAAATGGTCAGCACTGCTTTGAAAAGCAAATGCAAGCAGTGCCGTGGAAGCAATCCCTGGAAACAAAAAGCAATAAATGCTTGTGGTCACTTGAAAGGATTGAAAAGTTTATTGTTGTTGGGTTCTGCGTGGGACAGAGGAGCAGCTGGAGCCGGTGGATGTGGGCCATGCAATTGTCATTTGCTGCTTTTAATTAGCAGCTGGCTCTGTTTCTGTGCAAAGGCATCCCCCAGAGGAAGCCACCAGGATGGGAGGGATGGAGCAGCTCTGCTGGCAGGGCTGGGATTGTTCAGCTGGTCAGGAGAAGCTCTGGGGTGACACAGTGCCTGAAGGAGCTGCAGATGGAGAGAGAGGATTTGCAAGGGATGGAGGGACAGGACACTGGGAATGGCTTCCAACTGACAGGGAACAGCTTTAGATTGGATATTGGGAAGGAATTCTTGGCTCTGTGGCCCCATCCCTGGCAGTGTCCAAGGGCAGATTGGATGGGGCTGGAGCACCCTGGGATGGTGAGAGGTGTCCCTGCCATGGCAGGGGGTGGAATGAAATGATCTTTAGGGTTCCTTCCAACCCAAGCCATTCTCCCATGTGTTTAATCCACAGAAAGCTCATTCCTCTGCACAGTTGGCAGTGTCAGCTCAGCAGCAGGAATCCTTTTCCAGCTCCTCTTTGCCATGACTTACATTCAGGTTCCTGAACGTGTCTGTCAGCTGAGCTAGCAAAGGAAGCTGATCATTCCTTGGTCATATGGGGTCAGATTGGATAAAGGTGTGTGGTTTAACCTCCTGGTAGGGGTTTTGGTCTCCTCAAAACCTCTGTGACCTTGGAATCTCCTGCTGCAGCACCAGGCACTGATGGGGATGAGAGCAGGGAGTTTTAATCTGTCAGTTCTGTACCTGTGATAACCTCAGAGGCTATCACACAAAGGTAGCTGTAGTTAAAGGGAAACAAATGGGGTTGTGTTTATTGAGAAGGAGGAAAATGCTCTTTAAACCTTGGTGGATTCCTGAATTTCCAGGGGAAATCAGCAAGCAGGAGGATGCATTTGCACAGTAACAAAGTCAGTTCCTAATTAAAAGTAGCAAATAACAATTGCATGGCCCACATCCATATCACCTCCCTCCTCCTAAGCTCCATGGTGCTTTGACCTCTTGGGGAAATTGAGGAGATTCTGAGTCTGGTTTTGACCATACAAGACTGGTAAAAACATAAATATCTCAAGAAATGAAGATCTGAACCATGAGCAGTGTATGAATAACACCCCTCTCACTGCATCCCCTGGGAGGTGATGAACAAAAAGGACCAGGCTTGAAAATTCAGCTCTGGGGATGCCTTGGGAAGGCTGAGCTAGAGCAGAGGCTGGACAGAGCTAAAGAATAAAGCAGGGATTTATGAAAGGATCTCCTCCATGGATGCACCTTGGGCAGCACCAGAGCCCAGCCAGGGCTGCCCCCAAGATGACCCAAAATGGCCCCAAAATGCCCGGCCGGGCACGGGGTCTCTCCCTGGGATCAGCTCTGCTCCATTCCCACCTTGCAGTTCATTGTCCCATTCCAGCTTTTGGTCATCAAGTCCCATCCTGCTTGTTTTGTTGTGCTCCTGGGCTGAGATTTGGATCATTTGTCCTTGGTCCCCAGCAGAAGGAATTGTTTTGTCTCCCTGCTCTGTGCAGAGCTCACCATCCCCTGATGTGAACCCAGACCCACCCACTAAAGCAGCACAGAATGGGAAAAATAGAAAAGCCAAACCTGAGGCATCCCTGTAAATCCAAACCAGAGCAGCCAAAGGGAATTTTGTGGTGTTATTTTGATGATTTCCCTTTTTCCTTTGTCCCCCACAGTGGCTCTTGGTCGGAACCAGCCCCTGAAGAAGGAGAAGCCCAAATGGAAGAGCGATTACCCCATGACGGACGGGCAGCTCCGCAGTAAGAGGGATGAATTCTGGGACACAGCCCCGGCCTTTGAGGGCAGGAAGGAGATTTGGGATGCCCTCAAAGCTGCTGCCCACGCCTTTGAGAGCAACGACCACGAGCTGGCACAAGCAATCATTGATGGTGCAAACATAACACTGCCCCATGGTAGGTGCAGCTCACAGGATGTGGCCTCTCCACAGGGTGACAGGTTAAAATCTCGATGGTTTTACCCCAAAAATCAGTGATGGGATGGTTTAAATTGTCTGGGTTTTATTGTGAGTATGCTCCTGTTCAGAGTTTCCAAGGAAAGTGGTGTTCATATGTAGAGGGACCAAGAAAATCTGCTTTTTTTGGTGTTTCCTGCAGTGGAATGGATGATGTGGTCCATAGGAATACTCAGCTTGAGTCTGATCTTTCCAGGCAGCACTTGGGACTTTCTGTAATCTCTCTGAACACCTGGATGCTCCAAGGCACCATTTTCATAACTGTTTTCTCAGCTTCTCTTTTAAGGAAGCAGATGATTTTTCCCTCCTGATTTTATGAGTTTCTTTGGCACTTGAACTGTTGGGGTTTTTTTAAACTTTCTCATCTAAAGAGCCTGAAAAAAATTCCCAAAAAATTTGGGGCTGGCAATCTGCTGTTGATCCTTTGTGAGATAAACTGCAAGCTCTTATTTTGGGTACTTTCCCCTTTGTTTTGTTATTCTGAATCCTGCTGGGTGGGTGGTTTTTTCCCAAGTTATATTTCCCTTACTCCACAACTCTGAAATAAATCCCTTCCCTATATTCCTAACAGAATTACAGCGAGAGGGGGCTGGCAAGAAGTTCCTGATCAAGTCACCATTCAGATAAACAGAAATAATAACTCAGAAATTGCATTTTTGCAGATTTAAGGGGGTTGCTGCATTGGTTTTAGTTGCTAAAATATCAATAGTGATGTCAGGAAAATTTAATTTATGGAATAAAATCCAGGTTCCCTTTCAGTGTGGTGTCTCCCTCACATCAGGCTGCAGCCCTCAAAAATTGTCTTGAAAGTGGGAAAGTTGCTCTCTGTGAGGGTCTGAGTCAGTTTGGCCACACAAAAGCCTGGTAAAAACCTAATTCTCTTAAGCAGTGAAGGTTTGGAGGCAGGAGCAGCGAGGGGGATGTGATTTCTGTCAGGAGTGTGCTGAGCCCCCATGGATGGCAGTGCTGGGCTGGGCCCTCAGCTGAAATAAATGTTTTCAGGGGAAAACACTCAATTTGTGGCATCAAACCCTGCAGAGGAGGTGCTGGGTCTGTGCTGCCTTGTCAGAGTGCACAACAGCTTGAGACTGGGAGGGAGGAGTTGGGGAAATCCAAAGTTGGAGCAGTTGGGTCCTGCCTGGCTCTGGGGGCACAGGGCAGTCCCTGGGGTGGCTCAGGAAAACAGGGGATGTCTCATGGGCAGGTTCAAGGCTCCCAGATTTGGGTAAAAAATGAATGTGAGCTCTTCCATCTGTTTTTTCAGCAGTTTGCTTCGAGTCCTGCCTACTGCTGGCAGGTTGTAATCTGCTTTTTAAGGCCCTCATGCAGAATAATCAGAGTATCTGAGAAATAACTCAGAAATCAAAGCTGTACCAGGGGCTCTGCTGCCCAAGCCAGGCCTGGCTTGAGGCTGAATTCCAAACAGAGAGAATATTTCGAATTTTTATCCAGGATGTGGAGCTTGCTGGGGATTTTTCTGCCCACAGAATTGCACTATTTATTTTTATTCAGCTTTCTGACACGTTTGGGCATCAGCTGTTGGCAGAGTTCTCTGTGCAGTGTGACCTCCCCAGTGCAGAGAGAGCTGCTGCTTCCAGAAATCCAAATATTCCCCTGGCAGTGCCATGGCTGAGGAGATTGTGCATCAAATCCTCTCATGGTTTGGGGCAAAACTGGGGAAGAAGGGGAAATAGCTGTGAGGAAATCCAGCTGTGGTGTCTGCAGCTGGATCCTGTGATCCTGGAGCTTCCCTCTCATTCCCCATGGAGCTCCTGGGCTCTGCCTGCGTGGGCACCACTGGCACTGCTGAAATTCAACTTTTAGCCCTCTTTTTTGTTGTTTTTCGGGTTCTTTTTTTGTTTGTTTTTGTTTTGGGTTTGGGGGTTTTTTTTTGTTTGTTTTGATGGTGTTTTTTGGGTTTTTTGGGGTTTTTTTTTGTTTGTTTTTTTGGTTGGTTTTTTCCCCCTTTTTTCTTTTGGGTTTTTGTTGTGGTTTTTTTGTTTGTTTGTTGGTGGTTTTTTGTTTTGTTTTGGGTTTTTTGTTTGGTTTTTTTTTTGTTGTTGTTTGGTTTGTTTCATTTTTTTGGGGTTTTTTCCTCTGGATCTCTTTACCAGCCCAGGCTCTGTCTTCTGTAACAAAGTTTGGATGAAAATTAACCTCAGGCTGGGCCAGGGCAGGCTCAGGGTGGGCACAGCAGGAATTTCCCCATGGAAAGGGTGCTCAGCACTGGAACTGCCCAGGGAGGGTTGGATCCCCATCCCTGGAGGTGCCCTCTGTATTCCTGGTGGGAATCTAAATTAATTTCCCCAAGGAAAACCCAACATTTGTTGGATAAATTCCTTTAAATCTATGAAAAAAAAAAAAAAAGAAAGATTTCTCACTAATTTTTTTCTTCTGCAAAATGCTGCCATGCCAGGGGCTGTGGTGTTTCATTTATTTGCTGTGTGTACAAGAGGTTTTTAAAAAACAAAAGCCAAGGCAAGCCCCACATCCTCAGCTGCCTGTCCCTGGGTTCCTGAGAAAAGGAAACCTTGCAGGAGGGAGAGGAGGGGGCTGGGCAGTGAGGAAGGACTGACAAACTCAGATTTTGCACCCAGAGACTCAGCCTGAGCTGATGCTGCAAAAATCAAATTGCTTTTTTTTATTCCAGAATCCTACAGGATCCTGATCCTACAGGAAAGGGAGGGGGGAAAAATATGAAATAACAAATCAGAAATCCCTTGTGAGGCTCCTTTGAGGCAGATCTGTCCCTCCTGTGCTGTGAGGAAGGCTCTCCCAGTGTAATTTCTCTAATGGGTGCCTTTTGCTGCCTTCTGCTGTTAAAAATAGCCTGTAAGAAGTATTAAATAAATAAATAAGCTCGTGGGATGGGCTTAGCACTTCTCATCTATCTTGGGTGACTCTGTGGGATGGCTTTAAAAATAGAAATAACGTTATCACCAATTTATACTTCTTTTTTTCTCCTCCTCCTGTCTTAAAGTAGCACATCCTCCATATTTTATTAATGAGCCCAGTTCAGTTTCATGCAGAAGAGTTTTCCATACTTCTCAGCTGTCAGACAGGAAATCTTGGAGTGTGTAGTATTTTATAATAATCTTCATGTTGAGCTGAACTTGGCCTGCAAGTCATTAATATTAATTGCAGTCTGGCTGGGGTTAAGTGGAGTGTTGAAATTCCAGGCTGGACACTTCAGGAGCTGCAGCAGAGTTCCCAGGATATTGGGGTTAAACATCTCAGAGATTGCATCTTTGCAGCCCTTGCATTGTTTTGCTTTGTGGCCAAAATATAAATTTGAGATGGCAGAAAAACTCAGTTTATACAGGGGGAAGTTGTAATAAAAATGCAGGTTACCTTTAATAGTCAATAAAATACAATACATCAGATTTACCAAAAAATTTACAAAAAACCACAATAAGAAATTTACAAAAAAAAAAAATAAATACAACAAAACACATTTTACCCTTAAAGCCACTCCACCATCAGCTTTGGGTGGGGCTGGTTTTAACCCTTACTAGGCAGTAAATTCCAGGATGGATATTGGAGTTGAGCTCAGGATACTGGGGCTGAGCTCAGGATACTGGGGCTGAGCTCCTTTCCTGCTGCTGGAGTGATGGAAGGGTCTCTCTGCTGAGTTTTCAGCTTTTCTGGGCTGCAGACACAGCTCCTGTGGCCCCAGCTGCCTTTTCCTGGCAGCAGCTCTGGCTCTTTGTTTGCTGGATCCCCACAAGTGGGATGGGAATATTTCCCTGAAATGCTGGGGAGAAGCAAAGGACATCCCTGGGATATTCCCACTCTGAATGGAGCATTTTCTTCTCCTTTGGGTGAACTATGAATTAGAAAAGCATCAAAAAGTCCTCAATAACCACAAGGAAAGCCCTCAAAGCCAGGAGCAGCAGAGTGGGGAAGGCATGGGGGGGTTCCCCACAAATTCCTGATTCCAGCAAAACCCTGCTAATCCAATCACACCCAATCCCAGACTTATTTAGGTTGGAAAAGATTTCCAAGCTCCAGTCCAGCTTGTGAGCAGCCCCACCTGCAGATCTCTCAGTCCCAGATTTCTCAGTGCCAAGGTGAGTCCAACATTGCCTTCAGACACAAAGCAAAATGACAGAGCTGCAGCTCTGGAGCTGCCTGATTTCCAGGAGGAACACACAGCTCTGGAATCTGCTCCCTGGACACCTCCAGGGCTGGAGCAGCTTTGGGTTTTGGGTGTTTTGAACATTTATCACTGGTACTCCATATAAAATGTTGCCCTTTGCTGTGTTGAAAACTCCCTTTTTATTGATGTTGATGGAAATCTCCATTTATTGGGTCCACTTCTTTTATTTGATGTTGTTGGAAAACAGAGCTGTCATGGTGTGCTCACAGCCCAGCCAGCCAAGCATCAGGATTGAAATTTGCACAGCAGTTCAGAAATATCTGCCACAAAATGCCATCAAGTGTAGGAGGTTTTTAACCCTGGCCATGCCAGGGATGGTTCCTGTAAATTAAAGAGCTCCAGGAGTGGAGCTCTGTCCTTCTGCAGGGCTGTTTGTCTGCTGGCAGTATTGGAGTTACCTGCTGTCCTGATGAATTTGTGATGGGGTGAATCTGTACAGTGAATTTTGCTGTGGAACCTTTAGCATTTCAGTGGAATCCCCTGTGAACTGCTGCCCTTAAAGCCAGCAGCTCCTTGTGCTTTTTCTTCCTCTTGTCCTTGAAAATTGCTGGGAATTAAAGCTGAAGGAATTGCTTCCTTGTCTGAAGAGGCTTTTTAATTATCATTCAAAATCATATTTTTGCTGGATTACATTCTCTGCACACGTGTCAGACATTGCTGGACAATGTGTTTTTCTGTGAGGATACCAAAGACTCGCTCAGGTTTCTCTGATGCCCCTTTAAAATGATATTTTGGTGGCTGTGGCTGTCTAATTTTAGATTCCAGCAGAGTTATGAAAGCTTTGGGAGGTCTGGCTATCAAAGCCTGCCTGTCAATATGATCAGCAGTAGCACTGAGAGGAAAATGCAGCCCATGAAAGTTAAGCAAACTCTAAAATCTGCAGTGAATATCATAAAATTTACAGCTGAGCCTCCTGGTTTGTTGCTTTGGGGATTTTTTTTGACTAAACTCTGCTCAGGAGACAGCAGTTATTAGTTGGAGGGAAGCTTTTTCTGGTTTGTTTTTACTTCAGTTTAAAAAAAACCCAAAAGGCAAGGGATTAAAACCCAAAATTGCTGCTGCCTTGTGAGGAAGCAGACAAGCTGCTGCTGGCACTGAGGCTGTGTGTGCATTAGCAGAGTGCTTTTATTTTGCTTTTCCTTCTACACATCCACGTCTATTTTTAAGGGTTCTTGACGTCAGGTCCCCTCTGCAGGCTGGGAGGCTGAAATGGGGAGGGAATGCTTTGGGAATTTCATAAAAGAGCTGCTTGGTCCCTCCTGCCTCCCAGCACCCAGGCATCCTCTGGGGAAGGGCTGGGAGCTGCAGCCCAGTTTTGGGTGTTCCAGCCCTGTCCCTGCCTGGATGGGGCACAGGCACAGCACGGGGCAGGGACAGGGGGGACAGGAATGGCTCTGCTGGCTCTGCCCCTGCCCCTCTGGGCTCCTGCTGAGCGCTGGGGGAGCCCAGATCACCCCTAAGTCCAATTCCCAGAGTGAAGGAGCTCAGCTCATCCCAAAATCCATTTCCCAGAGTGGGAGAGCCCAGCTCATCCCCAAATCCATTTCCCAGAGTGGGAGAGCCCAGCTCATCCCAAAATCCATTTCCCAGAGTGGGAAAGCCCAGCTCGTCCCAATATCATTTTTTGGAGTATTTGGAGCTCATCCCCAAATCCATTTCCCAGCTCATCCCCAAATCCATTTCCCAGCTCATCCCCAAATCCATTTCCCAGAGTGGGAGAGCGCAGCTCATCCCCAAATCCATTTTTTGGAGTATTTGGAGCTCAGCCCCAAATCCATTTCCCAGCTCATCCCCAAATCCATTTCCCAGAGTGGGAGAGCGCAGCTCATCCCCAAATCCATTTTTTGGAGTATTTGGAGCTCATCCCCAAATCCATTTCCCAGCTCATCCCCAAATCCATTTCCCAGAGTGGGAGAGCGCAGCTCATCCCCAAATCCATTTTTTGGAGTATTTGGAGCTCATCCCCAAATCCATTTCCCAGCTGATCCCCAAATCCACTGCCTGGAGCAGCCCTGGCTGCTCTCAGTGCCTCCTGCTGAGGAGCAATCCCCAGATCTCTGCCTCTCTCCATGCCCAGGCACAGGATTTGCCTTTTCCTCAGGAGGCTCCATCCAAAGGAGGGATCCTCAGCTCCAGGCTGGTGCCTGCATTTGGGATTTCCCTGCTCCAGCTTCCCTCAGCCTGCTCAGGGCACAGGGGCAGCTCCTCCTCCTCTGCTGCCTCTTCCTTTGGTGATTTTTGGCATTTTCTGTGTCCATCTGGGAAAATGGCTCTTTCCCCTTGGGAATGGCCGTGGTCCAAATTCCTCCTGACCTTGGAAAAGAATCCCTTTCCTCACAACCTCCTGCAATGAAGATGCTGCTCTCCATCCTTTCTGCTGGGATTAATATTTCTAAAATAGATCACAACATCCTTTCTGAGGGCTGCAGAATTCCCAGGCTTTTCTTCAAGTGGAAGGAAGATGAATCAAATGCTCAGGATGTAAAGCAATTGTGGCTGGCTGGAATATTTATATATCTAAGTGCAGGTTAGAAACTCTCAACCCTTCAAGTAAAAGCCCCACTTAGGGCTCCATCCTACAGTTGTTTTCCTTAAATATCCTTAAATTTCCTTAAATATCTGTAACTTCTGCTCTTGTGTTTTGAAAGGTTTTTTGAGGAGCTTTGTCAACAGAATTCTTGGGCTCTTCTGAGTCCCTTCCCCTGCAGCCCTGCCTCTATTTCCTGCCTTTGGTTTCAGTTTGTCTTTCTGCTGGGGAGGATGACTGAGCAGCACTTCTCAGAAATGCTGTTTGAGGGGGTTTTTAACCATGGAGCTGTGACCAGATAAATGGCAGCTGATTCCTTTGAGGAGAAAAACAAAACAAAACAAAAAAAAAAGGCAACAAACCCAAACTGAGATGCCAGGAGATGCTGAAAATAAAGCAGATTTGTGCCAAAAGAACTTCTCAAATTCCTCCTGGAGGAAGCTGCTGGTTGGTCTGGGTGTTGCAGATGTTGCAGGCAGGAGGGGCTGGCTCAGGGATAACAGCCCTGTGCTCTCTGGTGGTGGTCAGCACATGGTGTCTGCTTCTGAAATATTCCCCAATAATATTCAGCACAGGATGCTTTATTCCATATTCCCCAGGAATATATTCAATATATTCCATCTCCTCATCATTGGCTGCTTCCAATCAGCCTCATCTGCCTTGCTGGCAGCTTGGCAAATGAGAAAAAGAAAGATGAACTCTTTAAAATGGGAGCGGGAAATGAAGTTTAAAATGGTTTTCCTGAAGATTCCAGTGAGAGCCTTCCCTGGTGATCTCCAGGGGTGGCTCTGCTGGCTTTGGAGTTGTGGTTTGCAGTGGATTTGGTGTTCCTGGAGGGATTGGTGACCTCGGGGTGGTAAATGGGGGGCTCAGCCAGACCTAAGGGAGTTGCTGCATTTTAAAATATCAATAGTGATGTCAGGAAAATTTAATTTATGGAACAAAATCCAGGTTCCCTTTCAGTGTGGTGTCTCCCTCACATCAGGCTGCAGCCCTCAAAAATTGTCTTGAAAGTGGAAAAGTTGCTCTCTGTGAGGTCTGAGTCAGTTTGGCAACACAAAAGCCTGGTAAAAACCTAATTCTCTTAAGCAGTGAAGGTTTGGAGGCAGGAGCAGCGAGGGGGATGTGATTTCTGTCAGGAGTGTGCTGAGCCCCCGTGGATGGCAGTGCTGGGCTGGGCCCTCAGCTGAAATAAATGTTTTCAGGGGAAAACACTCAATTTGTGGCATCAAACCCTGCAGAGGAGGTGCTGGGCACGCTGCTAAAATATCAATTGCTTGGGTGTCCCACCTGCTTCTGGTCACCTCCTCCATCACCTCCACTGGATTGTGGCCAAAACTTGTGGCATCTTCTGCTGCTTTGGCTTCAGGATTTGGAAGAATAATAATAATAATTAGATGGTGACTGTGTTTTGACACCTTGAAACTGCACAGGAACAATGAAACCTCCAAGAGCTTTTACTGATTCCTGAGTGACCGAGGAAGGTTTTTAGAGAAGGTCACAGTACAGCAAGGCCTTGAAGTTTTAACCTTTTTGAGCTCTCACCATCTGTGCAGCCTCTGCTTGGGGCACTTTCAGGGCGTGAGGCAGCACCAACACTCACTCTTCCACCTTTGTGCTTAATCAGTCAGTTTTCCTCTTTTTTTTTTTTTTTATTTTAAATAAGGGCCACTTATTTTATTTCATTTTATTTTATTTTATTTTATTTTATTTTATTTTATTTTATTTTATTTTATTTTATTTTGTTTGTTATTTTTAACTTTTTTATTTATTTTAATTTAATTTTATTTTCATTTTTGTTTTATTTTAAGTGTCTAAATTTATTATTTTATATGGTATTTTATGCTATGTTTTTAAATTTATATTTTATTTATTTTAATTTTATTTTATTTAAATTTAATTCTTTTTTTTATTTTTAATTATTTTATTTCATATGTTATTTTATGGTATGGTATGTTATTTTTAATTTTATTTTTATATATTTAATTTTTTAATTTCATTTGAATTTTTATTTCTTTTAATTTAATTTTATTTATTTTTACTATTATTTTTAATTTTATTTAATTTTATTTAAATTCTTTTTAATTTTATTTTATTTTATTTTAATTTTTATTTATTTGATTTTATTTTAAATAAGTGCCTCTGCTCTGAAAGAGCAGCACTGTGGAGGTGAGGAGCAAATGAAGAGCAGTGAGATCTTCTGTAACCTCCTTTAACCCCCTGCCCCCACAGCCCTGTGCTGGATTTGATTTCAGATGTGGGCACTGCTGGGGTCCTGCCAGGCTGCCTGAGCTCCCCGAGCCTTGCACATTTACTGCTGATCCTCGGGGACTGAGCCTGGGAATGAGTGAGTGCCAGGCTTGGGGCAGGTCCTGGAAGGGCAGCGGGTCCTGGAAGGGCAGCAGGGGGTGGGAGCAGGACTTTAAACCCTGGGGACTTCAAACCCTGCCAGGGCAGCGCTGCAGGGGGATGCAGTGCTGCAGTGCTGCAGGGATGCAGTGCAGCCCCAGGTGCTGAGGATGTTCTGCTTTCCTCTTCTCCTCCAAAACCCTCCAGCCCCTCGAAGAAGCTGGAGGATGCAGACCAGCAATTGTAAATGAAGAGGGTGCACAGAAGCTCTTTACCAACCATTTTATTTTTAATTTTGCTCTAAGAAGCCTGTCTAGACAGGCCTCTATTTCCATGACATGCAAAGCAGAGTAGAGGATGAATACTTCATTAGTAAAATGACTTGTCATCTTTGAACCCTGCTGGAATATCTCCTGGAAGCTGCTCCTTCCCTGCAACAGCAGATCCAAGTTTTGCAGGGCTATGGGAGCAGCAGTACATATGGTGTTGTTAACATGACAGCTCCTGAGCATTAGTGCAGAATTGCTGTATTTATCCAAGGCAGTGAAGTGCCCAGCCTGGAGGAACAGCAGCCCTGGGGAAGGATGAGGTTGTCTGTGGAAGCTGCACTGCTGGGAAACGTGCAGCTCTCTGGTGCAGGTCCCTTCTTCCCTGCTCTCCCTCAGGTCAGGGAGCTGGGGTGACAGTTCCAGCTCCTCTGCCAGGACTGCCAGTGCTGCTGCTGGCATTAGTGTGGATTTCCAAGAGGAATTTTGGGGGATTTGGTTCCCTGAGCCCCCCTTTCCCAAGTGTCCCATCCCTGTTCCCTCTGCTCTCCCCTCTCCAGCAGTCGGGCACGGTGAGGGAGGCACAGCTGGGGCTCAGACCTGAACACAAGTGGCTCATTTAGCTAGTGCAGAAATCCCTCTGCTTCAGAAGGCTGGGTTAATTATCCTTCACCTTCAGCCTGGTTAATTAGTGCTAATGAGTGAAGTGATGCTGGTGCTCTGCTGTGATAGAGGGAGAGGATCGGCGAGCCCAGCCATGCACGTGGCACACCTGCAGCAGGCTTTTCCCAAAATCTGGGGGAGTGGGGACCTTAAAGCTCATCCAGTGCCACCCCCTGCCATTGCAGGGACAGCTCCCACTGCCCTGGATTTTTCCTGGACATTTCCAGGGATGGGGCAGGCACAGTTTCTCAGGACAAGCTGTTCTGTGAGCAGCCTGCCCTGTGTTAGGGTGAGCTGTGCTTAGTTTGGGGCAGGAAGGCTTGGATGCACCTGGGGGATCTTTGGTTGCATTCTCCAGCTGGGAGTTGCTCTTTGTAAGTCTTATTTTGATATTACAGCATGAGGAAATCTTCATTCTGTGGAGAGTGGCAGAGCCCTGCAGCAGCTGCCCAGGGAGTTTGTGGAATTCCCTCTCTGGGGACATCCCAGACCCACCTGGATGTGTCCCTGTGTCACCTGCTCCAGGTGACCCTGCCTGGGGTGGGTTGATCTCCAGAGATCCCTTCTGACCCCAACCATTCTGTGGCTGCAGGAAAAGCAGCTGGGGAGGATCCTCCAGGTTGGGAAGGGTTGTCAGAGTCTCTTATTTTCCCCTCTTTTCAATTTCAATTCCAGCATGTGGGAATTTCAGTTCACAAGTGGGAATGAGCTGGTCCTGCTCACCCAGCAGCTCCTGGAGCCCTGGGAGCTCCTGCTGCCTCTGGGAGCTCTTCTCCAGCATGGAATGGAGCCAGACCAATAATGTTCCCCTAATGGAAGAGCTGTTTTTCAGTGGATTTGAAATGAGAATTATTAAATGCTCAACACTCACTGCAAAGCCATTCCTTCAGGAGCTGCAGGGGCAGGGTGGGGATGGGAGCAGAGCAGTGCCCTCCCTCAGGATCCAAACTTTGTCCAGCAGCTTTCTGCAGTTCAAATCTGCATAACCCATGGGAATGGAGAGTGGAAGGAGCACAGGAGGGGGTTTGTGTGGCTGGTTTGTTATCCAGTGTTCCCCACACACCGTTAATTCTTTGCTGTTGTCTCTACACCGTGCAAGGCACTGACTTGGAAGGGAAAACACTATTCCCACAAATTTCCCTCTGGAAAAGGGGAAAGCCCCTCAGGTAACAGCAGCCTTGGACACTTCCAGGGATGAACTGAGCAGTTTCTGTTGGGATTAAGTCAGGAGGAGCTTTTTGGTGTGAATTCCTCCCCAGCACTGTGTGTTTGCCCCTGTCCCAGCCCTGCTCCCCCTCTGCAGGAGCCACCCTCCACCTCTCCCACGTGCTCCTGATGTCAGCACAGGGATTTTTTTCCTTATCAAATCTTGTATTTCCCAGTTCAGACCTAGAATCAGCAGCTAATAAAGATGAAGAGATAATTCAGCTTTTCTGCCTCATCATCTGCTCTGCTCTAAGACCCAGAGACTTCTTTGTTTTCCTTCTGAATTTCAGGCATCAGTGATTTATATTGGATCCAAATCAATACTCCACAGGTGAGAGCTCTGCTTTCCCCAATTTATTCAGCAATCCAGGCTCAGCTTGGCTTTGGAATGGAGATTTTCAGTCAGAAAAACAACTGAGCCAGCTGTTCCTTGGGCAAATGTGTTCTACACAGACAGTCAAATTAGCTGGGTCTCACTGCACTGCTACATTTGGGTTGTGTTGTCTCAATTTCTCTTCCTGCAGCAAATCTGGCTGAGAGAAGGGGGAAAATAAAATGGAAATCTGTTCAGTTCTTAAGTTTTGGGTGTTTCTGAGCAATGCTCCTCAAAATTGCTCTAAAACCTAAAGTAGAAAGCACTTTATGAAGAGAAAATAAGAATTTTCCTGCTTTTCCTGAAGAGAATGGAGTGCAGCTTAAGGAAATGCCAGAATGCCATTTCAAATGCATTAAAGCTTTTCATGTTTTCAGGTGAGTGGGACCATATTTGCTGGATTTAATAACTCCTGCAAGAGCTGACCTTGCTGTCCTTGAGAGCTCTTAAATCATTGGTCCTGCAGGAGGCTGAGTGAGTCCAAACTCTGAACTGCTTAGGGGTGGAAGCAGTATTTCATCCAGCCCTTTTTAGTGTTTCCCCTCCAAATCCAGTGAAATATCCTCATCATCTTCATGAAACAAAGTTTTTGTAGCTGGCAAAGCAATTAATTTCAAAATGTTCCCGTTCCCTTATGCTTGATGATCACATCTGCTTATTTTTCCCTCTGAAATTCTCAAGCTGTCTCCTACCTGGATAACAACCAACAAGAAGCTCTGCCTTGGATCCTTCCAGAATCCCTCTCTCTCCAAGCCCCTGGTAGCTCTGAAATATTAAACTAATCCCATCTGCTGTTGTTTTTTGCATTGTCTGCCTTCCTTCCTTCCTTCCTTCCTTCCTTCCTTCCTTCCTGTCCTTCATGTCCTTCCTGTCCTTCCTTCCTTCCTTCCTTCCTTCCTTCCTTCCTTCCTTCCTTCCTTCCTTCCTTCCTTCCTTCCTTCCTTCCTTCCTTCCTTCCTTCTTCTCCTTCCTTCCTTCCTTCCTTCCTTCCTTCCTTCCTTCCTTCCTTCCTTCCTTCCTTCCCTCCTTCCTTCCTTCCTTCCTTCCTTCCTGAGGTTTCTTTGCTCTCAGCATCTCTGTGCTGCCTTTTCCTCCTCTGCTTACAGGAGGCTGCATCCCTCCTGTGCTGGAAGGACCCTGCTGCCCAAGGGACAGAAAAACCTAAAAACTATTTCTTTCTCTCTTGTTTTTCCACTTTCTCATAAAAACTTTCCAGTCCTTCCAGCTAAATGTGGTCCAAGCTGCTGTATCCTGCAGGAAGGGTCAGAAATTTGATTTTCAGTTAGAACAGCAAAGTTAGGAAGTGTTCACTGGTTGGGATGTTTGCTGTTCTAACTGAAAATCACAAAAAAAAACAATGTTAGGACATGATCTCTAGTTGGGATGTCTGATTTCCTGTGACTTTCAGTTAGAACAGCAATGTTAGGAAGTGTTCTCTAGTTGGGATATTTGTGATTTTCAGTTAGAGCAGCAATGTCAGGTTGTGCTCTCTAGTTGGGATATTTGATTTTCTGTGATTTTCAGTTAGAATAGCAATGCTTGGTTGTGCTGTCTAGTTGGGATATTTGATTTTCTCTATTTGATTTTCTGTTAGAACAGCAGTGTTGGGATGTTTGGGGGCTTGGGACAGGGGACATTTCCTCCAGGATGAAAGGAAGACTGGGATTACTGGTGAGGTTTATAACCTGTTCTTACATTAAAAATTTGGTAGAAACCAATTCTCAGTCTGGATTGGGACTGTGGGGTTTTATTGGCAAGAGCTTTCCTCTGCTGTGTCTCTTTCTATTTATTTATTTTTTTTAGCTGCAGACCTCCGAGTTAGCTGCTGTTTGAGAGGATTTGTTTTAACATTGCTTATCTGATGATGATTAAGGAACCCAGTGTTTATAGCATCAGCTTTGAGCCATGTTAGTTCAGCTGGGCACCCAGATAAATGATGAAGGAATTCCTCAGCAAGCTCCCCCTGTTATTTAAAATTAACTCTTTGAGGTGCTCTTCTAAAGCTGATGAAAAAAATCCATTCTTTTTAAAAGAAATGGATTTTAAAGAAATTTTAGCTACATTGAAAGGCTGTTGAGGTTTGGATTTTGGCTTGGCTTTAGCAGCAAATTTGTTTCTATGTCCTGTGACATTTTGCAAATAGATCAGTGAATTTAGTCCTGTGACATTTAGCAAAGAGATGAGGAGTGAAATGAACTTTGTGAAACAAAACTGAAGTGTGGGAGCTCCAGGCTTGGGTCTGTAAATGGCAAAGAAGCATAAAAGGGTTTGGGTCCAGCACGGCGTGGATGAAAGTTGGTTTGCTCTGAAATTCATTAATGGTAAAACACTGTCATGAGTTGATGTAATGAGATCATTTTATTTCCTTTTGTTTTGTTCTCTGATACATCTCAGATGCCTGTACAAACAGAAATCCTAAACCATTGATCTTTGGAATGATTTCCTCTGTGTGTTTTTGCAAACACAAATTATCCTTAAAAAAAGAGGATTTCTACCCAAAAGACTTCCAGAAGAAGATGCTGCTGTGACGCTGGGCTGGGTGACACCACATATCCCTGAGTTATAATTTTATATTGTGGTCATTTTGCTGATCAGACAGCAAAGTTTCAGACAACTCAATGTCAGCATGAAAAAAACCTCCAGACAAAACCCTTATTTCTAACGAGGAGCTCTTGGCTGTTGTGGCAGAACAGAGTCAAAGAGGTTTTTAACATTCTGTAGCTCAAGGACCTGGCTCCTCTTCAAGCATTCCCAGCTCCACAAGGATGGGGAATCTGGAAAGTGACTGTGCCCCTCTAGGGGCAAACGTGGAAATTGGTTCTCCAGGTGAATTCAGACCAGGGGAGAGGGGCTTTAACCACAGTGAGAAGGGATTCCTGCTGGGATTTGGGATGCAGCTGCCTCAGTTTCCCAGGCTCTGCTTTCAGCCTTCTCTGCCTTGAATTGTTCAAACAGCACTGAAAACGTGCTGCTGCTTTTCTAGGGTAGCACTTGAAATCTATTTTGGAAAGTAAAATCTTGATTTTATCAAGTTACACTGTGAAAAGCTCAGCCTGTATTTGATGCTTCAGCATGTGGTAGAATTCCTGGGCAGCCAGGTTATCCAGGTGATCCCAAGGGAGTTTAGGGAAATAAAAATCCCTCCTGGCACTCCAGGGTTTGGATGTGGGGCTCAGAGATGCTGTGGAAACCCCAAATCCTTGCTGGGTGTTGTTCTGTGGTGGTGATGGAGCCACAGACTTGGGTGGCCGTGTTTGTTTGTCCTGGCAGTGCTCACTAAAACACCAGGCCTGCAAGAACCATCTCAGCAATTTGGGGATGTTTGAGGAGTTACAAAATCCTCCTTTCACAGAGCCCTCCTGCATTTTCACAGCTCTGGCCCAGCCTGCTGGAGTTGCTCCAAGTGGCATTTTTGTGTCCTGAACCTTGGCCATGCTGCTGCTGAAATGAGACATGGGAGCACATCCTCATCCCTCCTGCCTGCCTGCCTGGGCACTTTGTCCTGGTTTTTCTGGGTGTTGGGCTCTTAGGGAGTGCTTTTATCTCAACCCAGTGTCTTTATGCAAAGAAAGTCTTTATGGGCATTGATGATTTTTGCCTGTACGCAAACAAGGCATTGATGATTTTTGTCTTAATGCAGACAAGGTGGGCATTGATGATTTTTTTCTGGTCCTATAAAGCCTGAATTCCGACCTCACCGGGTGGTTGAAGAGCAGAGTAAAACTTCCCAGAGTGACCCCTGCAGTGTGAGATGTGCCAGGAATTCCCAGAGTGACCCCTGCAGTGTGAGATGTGCCAGGAATTCCCAGAGTGACCCCTGCAGTGTGAGATGTGCCAAGGATTCCCACTCATTCCCAGAGTGACCCCTGCAGTGTGAGATGTGCCAGTGGAAATGTGCAGTGTGGAGTTCCCACTCATTCCCAGAGTGACAGAGTGACCCCTGCAGTGTGAGATGTGCCAAGGATTCCCACTCATTCCCAGAGTGACCCCTGCAGTGTGAGATGTGCCAGGGATCCCCAGAGTGACCCCTGCAGTGTGAGATGTGCCAGGGATCCCCAGAGTGACCCCTGCAGTGTGAGATGTGCCAGGGATTCTCAGAGTGACCCCTGCAGTGTGAGATGTGCCAGGGATCCCCAGAGTGACCCCTGCAGTGTGAGATGTACCAGGGATCCCCAGAGTGACCCCTGCAGTGTGAGATGTGCCAGGGATCCCCAGAGTGACCCCTGCAGTGTGAGATGTACCAGGGATCCCCAGAGTGACCCCTGCAGTGTGAAATGTGCCAGGAATTCCCACTCACTTTCCCCCTTCTCTCCTCCAGGTGCTCTCACGGAGTGTTACGATGAACTGGGCAACCGCTACCAGCTCCCTGTCTACTGCCTTGCCCCCCCCATCAACATGATCGAGGAGAAGGGTGACCTGGAGACTCTGGACATCCCTGAGCCCCCTCCCAACTCCGGGCACGAGTGCCAGCTCCGCCTGCGCCTGTCCACGGGCAAGGACCTGCGGCTGCTGGTGCGCAGCATGGACACCGTGTACCACATGAAGCGGCGGCTGCACGCCGTGGAGGGAGTGGAGCCGGGCAGCCAGCGCTGGTTCTTCTCTGGGAGACCCCTGGCAGACAAAATGAAACTGGAGGAGCTGAAAATCCCAAAGGACTACGTGGTGCAAGTCATCGTGAGCCAGCCCTTAGCAAATCCCACCCCGGTGGAAAACTGAGCGCTGCTCTCGTTCGGTTCTTCTCTGCTGCGTCTCCGTTCTGGGGTTTGGTTTTGCTGCCCTCTCTTCTTTCTGGGGTTGTCCTGCTCGTGGATGGGTTGTGAGGAATGACCAGCAAAAAAAAAAAAATTCCATCTGTGATGGAGATCTGCAAAAATGTACAAAAGTAACCTGGCCTCTGGGGTTTGCCCCATCTCGTACTGAAGGCGACAGCGGCGGGGCAGGGCAAAGGAAGGGAAGGGCAAAGAGGGAGGGACGAGGCTGTTCTTCACTTCATGCAGGTGTGTAATGGTCCTGGAACTATCAGTGGTGTCCTGATCCACGAGGCCAGAGCAACAGAGAGCACTTTTATTTAAAAACCCAACTTCAAACGGAATCCATGTTTCCAGTTCCGTATCAGCAGCACACACAGTTCCTGCAGGGAGGAGCCCGATGGTCACAGGGATCCCTCGGGGTGTGCCCGGGCTCTGATGAGGCACAGCCAGCCCTGGGCAGTGGAGCTGGGCTGGGCTTTGCTCTCTGGCAGCTCCTGGTGATGCTCAGGCCCAGCAATTGTACATTCCAAGGTGGCAGTGCAGCCCTGTGCCACTGCCCCAGGCAATAACAGCCCTGAATGCTCTGTACTGTAATTCACCTGCTCCAGCACTGAGCCAGCCTCAGCTCCTGCCTCGTGGGCACCTGAGTCTGTGCCTGCTGAATTCCTGTCCCTCAGATCCCAGAGGCTGTGCTGGGGTGAGTGCTGCTCTGTGCTGCAGCCCCTGTGTCCCACACCCCCCAGGGCCAGGTGACTGCTGCTCCTGCCAGGTGTGATGGATGGCAGCTCCCCTGGAGGCCTCCAGGCTTGGAGATGCTGAGGAAGCAGCAGCACACAGTTGCCAGCTCTTGGGGTGTCACTGGCAGCCAGCCCTGGAGCTGGGGTGGCTCTCCAGGACAGCCTGGTGGCCTCAGCAGCACAGAGCGTGTCCCCAGGCAGTGCTGGCCCTGCAGAATGTACCAGGGGCCCTGCAGCAGGTGACAAATCCCTCTGTAGTCTCAGAGACCACACTGGGCTTGGGGGTGCAGTTTGTCTGCACCCCTGCCTCTGCTGGTGATCAAGGCCCTGCTCTTTTAATCACCATTTTTCTGTTTGCTTGGGGTTTAAGCCATCATTGAAATCACTTCTTCCAAAGCATAATGTGCTCTTAACATGGGAATAGCAGATTATTATTTTTTTTCCTGGTTTCTGTCTTCCCTCTGTGAATTAAGTGAAGCTGGGGGATTCCCTTGACAATTTTAAACAACTTCTCCTTCAGTAATTCCATAGAAATGGAATTTCTGGCACCCAGAAACTCCGAGGGAGTTCTTGCACCGGAGTCAGGATGAGCAGGGACATCCCAGCAGGTGGAAGCAGAATTTCATTGATGGTTGGGAATCAGAGCCACGTTTTCTTTGCATTTCCCACCCCACCCCACCCAGCTACAGCTTTTTTGAGCCCTGGTTTTGTATCAAACCTGAGGGTTTCTGGCAGCTCCACTGGCCCCACTTGGTCCAGGATGCCTGAAAGGCAGAGCTGTAGGAAGGAAAATGAGTTCCCTGTTCTCATAATCACCAAAGTGACTTGCTTTGCTTTTCTTTTTTCTTCCTTTTTTTTTTTCCTTTATTTTTAAAGGTGAAAGTGAGCTGATCAATACTAACCTAGAACAAGTTTTCTATCGTGGAGCTTTTTTAAAGCAAATTTGATTTACTGTACTTGAGGTTTTTTGCAGCCAAATCTTTTGCATTCCAGGGGAGGGGGAAATATTTGCTACATAAACAAGTCAAAAAATCTCTCTTGGGTTTTCTGTGGGCAAAGGATGGGTTCATGCCAGGAAGACACTACTTGTCTTATAAGGCATAATTTATCTGTCTGGATAAATGCTCTTTATGGTGTCATTTCCCTGCAGTCCCTCCTGGAAAGGGGGGAAAATTCTGATGGATCAAGGAGGAGCAAACCTGGAGCTGTGAACACTAAAACACCACTTTTTTTTTTTTAATTTTATTTTTGTAGGATCCTTTTTTATTATTATTATTATTTCTATTTTCATTCAGGCAGTTTGTCACCAGGTGCTGGTTTTGAGGTGTTGGGGCTGGGATTGCCCCCTCTGAGCTGGGAAAGGCTCAGCTCTGTGACATGTTCCACATGATCATGGTTTATATGAATTTTATGGCAGGGAGGAGAGGTGATGCTCTGAAGGCTGTGTTGTGAGTGGGTTCTGAGTAGAACAGAGATGTTGTCCATGAAAATTCCCTTTAACAGCCTCCCCCTCCTTAATCACATATCAAACCTGAAAGAATTCAATGGTGAGAAGCTTTTAGAGGTGACAGTGAAGAGTTTGACCCTCTCTGTGTAAAGTGACAGCACTACTGAGCACACACCCTGCAGAAACACAATTTTACAAGGTTTCTATTAGGAAAGAACTTTCAATCTCCAAATATCTGTTAAAAATATCAGCAACAAGCTGTAAAGGCACATGGCTGACAGGGCCACGTATAGAACTGGAAACTGTGACATAGCAGAGAACATTTGTGTCTCAGATGATTTGAGTTTGCCCTAAAAGTTGGGGTTTGGTGCAGATCCCAGGGCAGGGGAGAAGGCTGAGAGTGTGGGGTGAGTTTTGGGGCAGAGGGGAGGGAAATTGATTTGGGTGGGCTGAAGGGACACTGAGCAGGGGCTCTCCTGGGGGGGCTGCTGGGGAGAGGATGGAGAGCCCCAAGAGAGGGTGGAGAGCCCCAGGAGAGGATGGAGAGCCCCAGGAGAGGATGGAGAGCCCCAGGAGAGGATGGAGAACCCCAGGAGAGGGTGGAGAGCCCCAGGAGAGGGTGGAGAGCCCCAGGAGAGGATGGAGAACCTCAGGAGAGGATGAGGACCCCAGGAAAGGATGGAGAACCCCAGGAGAGGATGGAGAGCCCCAGGAGAGGCTGAAGAACCCCAGGAGAGGGTGGAGAGCCTCAGGAGAGGGTGGAGAACCCCAGGAGAGGATGGAGAACCTCAGGAGAGGGTGGAGAGCCGCAGGAGAGGATGGAGAACCCCAAGAGAGGATGGAGAACCCCAGGAGAGGGTGGAGAACCCCAGGAAATAATGAGGACCCCAGGAGAGGGTGGAGAGCCCCTGGATTGCAGCAGGAGGGTGCTGGCAGCATGTCCTGGCTGGGTTTGGCCCCTGGGCTGCTGTCCCCACCCTCAGGCCCTGGGGTGTAAATGCTGGGACAGAATTTAATGCACACGACACAAGCAGGGAGGAATCAGTTTGGGATTTTTGAATTCCCCCCCTCTCAGCCCTCTGTGCCATTCCTGCTCAGCTCTGGCTGGGAGCTGATGCCAGGAGAACCTTTTTTACCCTGTCAGTGACAGCTCTGTTTGACACAGCTCAGATTTTTCTACTCTTTCTTGTCACTTCTGCCCGAGCCAGAAGTAACACCCCAGTGAAAGTCACACTCCTGAAGAGCTTGAAGGGCAGAGAGGCACAAACCCCCGAGCCTGCCAGGGCAGGGAGCCCCACAAAGCCCCAGGTGTGCTGCAGGTCCATCTGGGGCACTGCAGAAGGATGCTCAGGGTCTTCTTCCCCACCCCAGTGACAGCTGCTCCTTCAGAGCCCCCCAAATGTCCCCTGGCAGGTTTTGGGGTCCCTCACTCAAGGCACAGCTTGGGATCCATTTTCTGGGAGCCTTTGCTTCTCTGGAGCTGGGGAGTAGTTTGGAAAATGAATTGGTGGTGTGATAAGTTGGCTTTTTAATAGACACCTTAAATTTGGGGTGTAGCAACACCAAAAAACCTCAGCCCAGGAGCAACCAAACCAACCCCAGCTTTTCTTTGCCTTCCACAGAAAGTTTGGGAAGGAAAGAAGGAATCTTTGGAGCAACTGTGCATAATGTTTGGTGAAGGTCAATGATAACTTGATAAAATATTGCTGTAGTGTGATGTGCTTCTGCATATATATCCATTGCTAGTAAATAATGTTAAATCTTTTTCTTTTTTTTTTTTTTTTTTTGAAAGTATTAAAACTACAGAAATACTCTTTGTTACAATGGTGGGATGCTTTTAGCCATGGAGTTCTGGAAGCATTTTTGCTGTGTAGGTGTTGACAAAGTGAATGCTGAATGTTTCTCCATGTCTGTGATGCTTCAGAAATGGAAGGGGCAGCTGCATTTCTGGCTCTGGAGCTCTCTTTTCCAAACTTTTCCATGTTCCTGTACAGATATCTGAGACCCTGCACCTTATGCAGAGAATGTTTACATTTAAAAAAAAAGGAATTTTTCTTTTTTTGGCTTTTTCCCTGTGCTGCTCAGATCCTGTTACTTTGAAATGAAAGTAGTCTCTGTTAAAAAAAGGGGCTCTTTTTTGGACTTTTTTTGTTTTTTTTTTTTTTTTTGCCTTTGCCCTTCCCTGTAATCAAATCCCTCCTGGATTGTGGCTGGAAGCTCTGGGACAGCTTGGACTTTTCTGGGGTGGGATTAGAGGTGCTTGAGAAAGGTGTTTTTATAAAACCCTGCCTTGGCTGTGGGGATGAGCTTTGTCCACGCTGCAGCTTCCCTGGAAAGCAGCAAACCCTGACCCTGGCAGATTCCCTGGGAAGCCTCGGGATGGAATTCCCAGCTCCCACTCTTGTGTGTCCTCCCCAAAGGATGAATGTCCTGCTGTTCCCTCTGCAGCCACAAACACTCGTGCTGGTTGGGATGCACAGATCTGCTCCAGGATTTCCCTTCCCAGGAGCTGTTTGGGATCGCTGTGGGTGCCTCTCCTCTCCCAGATTCCACCCGTGGGGATGGACTTGGAGCTCTCCTTCCTTCCCAAGGGGGACACTTCACTGAGCCTACAGCAGGCAGGCAGCTGGAAAATGAGATCTTTTAACCAAAAGGCTCCTTCAAGTGGACTTTGAGACTTTTACCCAACTGTCTGCTGGATTTCCCATGGAGAATCTGCCCCGACCCTCCGAGCAGGGGTCGGCCCGGGGGAACTCTGGATTTGTCCATTTTCCACGTGAAGTCCACTCAGCCAGAGCCATGGGGCAAAGAGACAACTTCAGATCCTGACTCCTGCCTTAAAACCTCTCGTTCATCCTGACTCCAGCAGGTCCTGCACCTGCTCACTCCCAGGTCCCTTTTTCTTCCGTCAGGAAATCGGAATCCGCTCCAAAGGCTGGAGACAGCTCAAGGCAGTGGAAAACAAAAGGAACTGGAGCTGGTGGCTTTCTGAAAACAACAAACTGGTCTTGGCTTAAAACCCCTATTTGTGCCTCTCAAGTCCAGGGAATGTTTCAAAAGAGGCGGATTTGAGCAGGACTGCGCCGGTGGCACTCGGTGACACCTGGTGGCACTTGGTGACACTTTGCTCCCGTGTGCTCTGAGCAAGGGACTCGGCTCTGTGTCCTCTCTGCCTCGTGGGAATGGCTTTCAAAGATGGCTGGTACCATCAAATTTGTACTTCTTGAATAAATACCTTCATTTTTATGGAAAGGGCCCTGCTGTGTGTTTGTGCTCTGGGGTGTGTGCTGCTCCCAGGGGTCCCAGCACGGGGGGAGAGATGAGAATCCTCACTCCATGCTTCACAAGGCTGATTTATTATTTTATGATATAGATTATATTAAAATAAAATGATATATTAAAACTACACTGAAGAAGGAAGGATTTCATCAGAAGGCTGGCAAGGAATAGAAAGGAATGATAATAAAATCTTGTGACTGACCAGAGAGTCTGAGACAGCTGGACTGGGATTGGCCATTAATTAAAAACAACCCCATGAGACCAATCCAGGATGCACCTGTGGTATTCCACAGCAGCTGAGAATTATTGTTTGCATTTCATTTCTGAGGCCTCTCAGCTTCTCAGAAGAAATCCTAACAAAAGGATTTTTTATAAAATGTGTCTGTGCCAGGGATCCAGGTTCCTGTTCCTTGGGATCTGCTGCTGCTCTGGGATTGCCCCAGGACCCGCCCAGGATTCCTCTTCCTTTCCCCTCTAACTTCCAGGAGCACTTCTAGAATCAAATCTATCTCAAACAGGTTTTTGAATATTTCCCCCTCACTGCTCAGGGAAAAATTCCAGATTTCCAATTTTATCTTGCTTTGAGCACAGGTAATTTCCAAAGTGCTTTATGGGTTTTGATCTGGTGCTTTATTAACACCTCACAGGTTGATAAATCATTTCTTATCCTAGGGAAGATCTTTTCCTGCTGAGAGCAAACCACCCTGAATTTCCAGTGGAAACAGTGTGCAAATTTCCTGGTTTTATAACTAAACAAAACAAAAATTATTTTTTCCCCTATTTTTTTTATTTAAAAAATAAAAATAATCCTGGCCATGCCCCACCTTAAGAAATACACTCAGTGCTCTTTTTCCTCCTGGAATTTCTTCACTGGGGCTTCTGGCTGGGAGCTGCAATTTCTCCATTGCCTCTGAAAGCCCTAAGGGACAGGTTTGGATGTGAATTTGGGGTGTGACAATGTTTTATCTGCAGACAAGGTGTGAAATCCCTGGAGAATGCAGGGCCTGGAGATGTGCCTGGCTCTGGGGAGCAGCTCCTTGCTGAACAAAAATAATGGATCTGGGTAATTGGCCTGTAATTACATTCCCTGACACTTTGTCTTAATTCAGGTCAGCACTTTTATAGCCTTGATTAACTGCCAGAGGTGTCAGAGGAGTAGGAATCATTCTTTGTAGGCCACAGCTAAATATTTCCATTTTTTAAATGAAATTCAAGAAATAAAAGTAATTTCACTGTAAAGTTTGGGGTCTGAGTCACAAACAAACAAGGGTGTGATTTTCCTGGAAATTTTCCCTTTATAGATGTAAAATACATAATTTTTATTCCTTTTATATGGGAGTCCTTTTATAGTGTCTTTAATTTATCAATATTGCCTTTTCTGATAGAAATTAATAAAATACAAGGTGCAAAGGCTTTGCACCTTTACAATTTTCTTGTAAAGAAGGTTTATAATTTAATTTATCCACATTCCCTTAAAAAGGAGAATACGGATAAATTAAAGAAAATTTAATTTAATTTACCCATAAAATTGAAATTAAAGAAAATTTAATTTAATTTTCCCGTGTTCCCTTTAAAAAGGGCATATGGATAAATTAAAGAAAAATACAAATTATGCGACCATTCCATAAAATCACAGGATGCTTTGGGTTGGAGGGGACCTTACAGAACCTCCTGCTCCAAACTTTTGTTGGTTTTTTTGGGGGTTTTTTTGGGTTTTTTTTTTTTTTTTTTTTGTTTTTTTTTTTTTTTTTTTTTTGTTATTGCTGTTTTGGTTTTGGTTTTTTGGGGTTTTTTTTTTTTGTTTTTTGGGTTTGTTTTTTTTTGTTTTTTTGGCGGGGGGGGTTTGTTGCTTTTTCTCCAAGTAGGAGACTGCAAACACTTTGGATTCCCTGCAGCTCGGCTGTTAATTCTGGAGAGGAGGCAGATCCCACCTCCCAAGGTAGCCCTGCCCAGCAGGAGTTACTCCAGAGAAAGACCCCAAATCCAAAGACCCCAAATCCTCTCATCCCCCTCTCCGGGAGTTTCCCGAGTGCCTCAGGAGCAACCAGTTCCAGCTGATGGCCTGGGGCTCATCCCAGCTCCCAGAGCTCCTCCCTGGCTGCTCCTCCCTGGAGATGGGCTGCAGATGTTGGAGTGATTCACAACATCTGGATCGTGCCGGGCTGGGAGGAACCTCCTCAGCCCCTGCTGAACGTGGCCTTTGAACCAGGCAGCACCAGCCGGATTTGGGGCTGAAAACCTCATTTCAGGCAATGCTGGGAGGGCTCAGGACTGGCCAGGGGATGGGGGGGGGGGTCGGTGCCTGCCAGGGCAGGGGCTGCAAACCCTGCAGGGCTGAGCTACAGCCACCTCCAGCAAGGGACTGCAGAGGAGACTGGTGGGCAAAGAGAATTATCTTCCTATTAATGATCTGATTATGAAAAGCAGTGACCCAGGGGCCTGGCAGCAGAAAGGAGGAGCAGTGAGGGGATCTCCCCCAGTTCCTCGTGCCCTGGGGCAGCTGGAGATGCTCTGTCCAGGAGCAGACCATGATCCTGATTTCCTGCCTGGCAGGAGCACGTGGAACACCGAGCACTGCTCACATCCAGACAATCAGTGGGACCTCCTGCTTCCCCCAGCCTCAGGAAATGCCAGAATCCTGCTGCTTCCTGCCATGGAGCCTCAGCTGCTGCTGCTGCAGGGCTGGGATGTGCTGGGAGAGCCACTGCCACCAGCCAGGCTCCACAGCTGCTGCCAGGGAGTCATGGAGTGCTTTGGGCTTAAAGCTCAGCTCACTCCACCCCAGCCATGGCAGGGACACCTCCTGCTGTGCCAGCCTGCTCCAGCCTGGCCTTGGGCACTGCCAGGGATCCAGGGGCAGCCCCAGCTGTGCCAGGGCCTGCCCACCCTCCCAGGGAAGGATTTCTTCCCAATATCCCATCTAAATCTCCTTTCTGGCAGTGGGAAGCCATTCCCAGTGTCCTGTCACTGCAGGCCCCTGTAAATCCTCTCTCTCCATCTTCCCTGCAGGAAGGTCACCATGGTGTCACCCCAAAGCCTCTCCTGTCCAGCTGAACAATCCCAGCTCTCCCAGCAGAGCTGCCCCATCCCTCTGCTCACCCTGGAACTCTCCTTTGAGAGCTCCTTTCCCACCCCTCCCATGTCCATGGCTGGCTTCTCCCCTCCTCCCCAAACCCCCCAGTGTTGATCCTGGGCCAGGCTCCTGCTCCAGAGCAGAGCTGCAGCTCATGCCCAACGCCAAAGCTGAGCTTTAGGGGTAATCCTGGCTTTACCACCCCAGCATTCCAGCCCAGCAGGATCTGATCCTTATTCAGGTTGGTCCCATCCTGGAGAAAGCAATAAAAGTTCCCCTGAGGAGAGCAGGGAGCTCTCAGGCATCTCCTGCACGAAGCTGAGAGCAATAATTAGCAGGATTTATTTCATTTGAAATGCCCACTGCTCCCAGCCAGGCTGCACAGGCAATTAACAGCTCGGAACAGACACGAGATGCTGCTCAGAATTCATGGACAGTATTAATGAGATGATTTATGAGAGCCACTTTGATTTCTGCCCAGAGAAAACGTGCAGGTGCTCGTTGCTGTCTGCCTGTCCTCTCTTCCTGTCTTCTTCTCCCACCTTCTTTCCCACCCCACCACTGGAGGGGAAAAAATACTTTTTCAACCAACCAGAAACACTCAAAAACCCCCACATTTTTCTTTTGAAGGTGTCACTTTTAAGGATTCTTTTCAGTCCTCTTTAATCTCCTCCAGGGCAGCACTGAGGAAGAACCAAAGCAGCTCCAGAATTTCAAACTCCCCCAAGTGTGAACACAGAGGACAAAAACTGCCCGTGCTAAAATAACAAATCTGCAGCTTGGGCTGATTCTGCCACCCTCAAATCTCTCTCTGCCAGGGGGAGAAACCTGTGGGAAGAGGGATCATTTGGGCTGGAACACCAAAACCACCTGGAAAAAAGCTTCCAATGCACTGAAGAACTGCAGCATGAGGTGGGGGAGCACTGGACCAGTGGGTGAGGGGTTGCAAAAGCCTCACGTGGAGGATTTTTGGCAAGAAACCAAAAAAATGCTTCTCAATGTGAGCATGGGAAAGGTTTGGGAAAGGATTACAGGTGCAGCACTCAGGAATGAGCTCCAGTGAGCCAGAAATGCCCTCTTGCCCCGTGCCCCGGGCATCTGGCACAGCTGGAAGGATTCCTGCAGTGCTGGCTGGGGTTTTTCTACGTGGATTTTGGGCTCCCTGTGCCAGGACCTGGTGGTTGTGTTTGGACAGCCTGGCCTGGGGGCTTCACACCCTGCTGGGCACAGGGGACAGGGATGGCACCATCCAGGCAGGGCTGGAGCTCTGTCTGTCTCACACACCGGGGAGGAGGCAATGCAAGGGGCAGAGGATCTTCAGGCACAGCTGGGATGGATCTGGGTGGCTCTGCCAGCTCCCCTGAGCCTCGCAGCCCTCGGGAGCAGCCAGGCCATTGTCACCTCCCAGAGCAGCAGGGAGGGCACAGAGCTGGGTCTGAAATCTTTCTGGGGAATTGCCAGCCCTGAATTAACCAAGCTGCTGGCTAATTAATATTACAGAGTGCTGCTGTTGTTGGAACATCCGAAGTGCAATGTTTGTAGTGTCACTGATGCCTGGTTTTAAATCCCAGGTGATGCAGAGTCCTGTGTGTCCCTTCCCAAAACATCACACAGAGCATTTCAGGGCTTTAATGCCAATCTCGTTTTTAGGAACATTTTTTCTTGAAGGGCAGAGAGGCACAAACACCTGAGCCTGCCAGGACCAGGGAGCCCCAAAAAAGCCCCAGGTGTGATTGTGCTGGGAGCTCTGGGACACCCTGGACTTTTCTTGAAGGTGATTCTTTCAATGAACACCCGGGAGCTGGAAATACTCTGCCAGGTTTTGGATTTGTTTTTTTTTTAACAGCAAGGAGGGGGAAACATGACAACTAGCCCAACATTTTAGGGAATGATGTGTCAGGGAACCCGTGAGATGTCGCTAAAATCAGATGTTCTGAAAGAGGGAGCCTGTGCTGAGTTTTGCTGGAATTTTCCTTCAGGATGGAGCGTGTGAAGCCCCCCTGTCCCTGTGCCCCGGGCTGCGCGCTGGGACCTGGATTTGGGGCAAAATCCGCCCGGTGCGGGTGCGTGCGGGGCCGGCGCGGTGGCTCCGGGCTGCACCGCCGGGGGGGTCCCCTAGATGTCCCCATTCCAACGGGATTGCCAGCCGGCTTTCCAGAGGGAGATGTCCCCATTCCAACCGGATTGCCAGCCGGCTTTCCAGAGGAGATGTCCCCATTCCAACGGGATTGCCAGCCGGCTTTCCAGAGAAGATGTCCCCATTCCAACGGGATTGCCAGCCGGCTTTCCAGAGGAGATGTCCCCATTCCAACGGGATTGCCAGCCGGCTTTCCAGAGGGTTTGCGCTCCACCGTGGGGAGGATGGGAACGTCCCAGCGGACACCGCCTGGGTCCCATCCCCAAAGCAGCCGCGGTGCGGGGTCCCCCAGTTTTCGCTCCCGGAGGCTGAAATCGGCTGGTCCGGCTGTTTTCCCGGAGCGGGGGGAGCAGGATCGCGGCTCTGCTGCCAGGGCACGGCGGGATGCGGGATTTCCGTGCGGGGGTCGGGCCGGAGGGGGGACATCGCTCCTTCCCAGCCCGGCTGGCCGGGGTTTGCTTTCCTTGGCTCGGGATTGCGATTCCCTGGCTGGCTCGGCGGCGGGGCCGAACCGAGCCGGGCTGGGCCATGGCGCGATGCACCGGGACGGGCACAACGGGGCCGGGCTGTGCCGTGCCACGACGACAGGGCAGAGCTTACCCGGGCTGTGCCGTGCCACGACGACAAGGCAGAGCCTACCTGTGCCGGTCAGGACGGACCTTGACCCGGCTGGGCAGTGCCGTGCCGTACCCAGACTGAACCGTGCCGGGCCAGGGCAGAGCCATGCCCAGGCTGAACCGTGCCCAGGATGAGCCGTGACAGTCTGGGAGGGCCGTGCCCTGTCTGTGCCGTGCCCTACCCGGGCCGGGCCCCGTCTGCGGCGTGTCCGGACCGTGCCCCGTCTGTGCCGTGCCCTACCCGGACCGAGCCGGGCCGTGCGGGGCGGTGCCGGCCGGGCGGGCGGAGGGCTCGGGCGGCCAATGGCTCCGTCCCGGGCAGCCCAGCCCAGCCCAGCAGGTGGAGCGGCTCGGGCTCCATGTGCGCGGCTGGAGGCGGCCCCGGTGCCGGTCCCGCCTCGCCGCTCCCCGGGCGCGCAGCGGCTCCGTCCTCCCGGGGCCGCAGCGGGCGGCGGCTCCGCAGCTCCCGGGGCCGCACTCCGGGATGGCTTTCGCCAATTTCCGTCGCATCCTGCGCCTCTCTGCCTTCGAGAAGCGCCGCTCCAAGGAATACGAGCACGTCCGCCGCGACCTGGACCCCGGCGAAGTGTGGGAGGTGGTGGGCGAGCTGGGAGATGGAGCCTTCGGCAAAGTCTACAAGGTGGGTGCTCGGAGGGGTCCGGGAGAGGCGGCGGTGCCGCCGCCAGCGCTCGGAGCGGCTCCGGCACAGCGGGGCCGGCTCCGCATCCCGTTAGCGGGAGGAGCCGGACGGGCAGGGCTGAGCTGGGCTGGGGATCGCAGCGCTCCGGGGAGGGGGAAGGAGGGAGAAAAGCTTCCTGCTTTTCTTTTCTTTCTTGCCTTTTCTACTTTTTGTTGTTGTTGTTGTTGTTGTTGGGGTTTTTTGTGTTTGTATGGTTTTTTTTGTCGCCCCGAACCGCCCGTTTTCAGAGCGATGCTTTTGTGAGCAGACCCCGGCGCTCCCTGCCAAGCCCGCCGGTGCAATGAATGGAGGGAGGTTTCTTGGAAGTCGGCGCTTCCAGGGCTGTCTCCAAGTTTCCTGAGTCCCCGGGGGTGACAGGGGATTTGTATCCCCGCCGTTGCTGCCGGCAGAAAAAACTTGGGAGGGCCAAGAGGAGCCGGCTGCAGAGCTGTGAATGTTTAACCTCGGGCTTTAGGGACGGGGGTTTAAGGACCAAAGATTCCCCGGACTTTGCTCTGCAGAGCAGCGGCGTTCCCGCTGTCCCGTGTCCCGGCAGGGATGAGCAGCCCGGGGATCCGCAGGCTCCGGGACACACCTGTGTGACGGGCGCCGCTTGGAATGGGGGTGGGAATTGCCTCTCGGGCAGCTGGGGCTTGATGGCCTCGTTAGATCATCTGAGAAGGCATTGCCTTTGAAAGAATGAGAAATAAACAGGGCAGGAAAGGAGGCAGGTGACTGCAGGTCAGCACAGGGGGATTGGGTGTTTATTCCTCATCTCTATCTCGGTATTTGACAGAAACTCTAAAAAACTGAGTGCTAAATACCCATTGAGTGAAATTTTATAGTGGAGGAACCTATCTTCTAACAAAATATAATTCCTAAAAATTGGATTTAAATCTCTTCTCCATTTATCCTTCTGAAAGCAGCATCAGTAGAAATTCTGTTGCCATTCTGCTCAGAGAGGTGCATTGGAGACACATTTGTGTGTAGCAACACTCAGTCCTGGGTGATTCCGTGCTTTTATTTGCTCAGGTTTCTCAAACAGTGACAGCAACCAGGTAAACAGTGTAAAATAACTTCAGTGGCCTCTGAGAGAAAGGAAAACTTAAGCAATTATTTAAATGCTTTCTATTTTACACATGTATAATGTAGCCAAAGTAGGTGACTTAGAGAATAAAGCTACTTCAGAGGTGGCTGGTTTGGTTTTTAGTCTGTTGTCATATCTGAATGCCCCAGTTATTAACCCCAGGCTCAGAACCATTGTCAGAGTGTGTAGGTAAAGAATGCCAGCCTGTCAGGCAGTAACAGCTCATCTCCAGCTCCTTTCATCCCCATTTCGACACAAATGAGATGAAAATGTCCCAGTGGACACCGTGTGTTTACAACCAGAAGTTGGAAACCTTCGGGAATATTCAGGCAAGTTTCTGCTTTTGTGGAGTTTTAACCCTGTAAGGCAGGGTGAGGTTTAACATCGCGCCAGAAATCAAAGGGTTACTTTATTGTATTTGGAAACATTTCACTTCTCCGTTGCTTTGATCTCCTCTCCACCTGTTCTCCATTCCATCTGGCAAAAGGTCGTGGCTGGAGTTTGAATTCTCATCCAAGAGTTTGTTCATTTAAGAACCCCGAATTATTTGGGGGTGCTGTGCTATAAATCCTCATTTTAGGACAATAAATCCTTATTTTATAATGATTAACAATCCTTATTAATCCTTATTTTAGGATTAATAACCAGAAACACATTTTCCCTTCACCTAAAGATTTTTTTTTTTGTTGTCTCCTTTTGCTTTTTTATATCTGGGGTGGGGATGAGTGTAAGGTGGGATGTGGAAGAAGGGGTTTGCTCTCTTGTGCTGCTCAGGTGCCAAAAAATCAGCTGAATAACCCACCAAAAAATCAGCTGAATAACCCACCAAAAATTGCAGAATAACCCACCAAAAACCCAGCAGCTGAATGACCCACCTGCGCTCCAGGAGAGCGGAGGCACCCAAAATTCAGTGGACAACTTGAATCATTCTCTTGACCCCAAAATCAATTTAATTTTTTCACTAAAGGCACTGCCTGGAGCGAGGCTGTGTGTCTGCAGGGCCCTGAGGTTTCCAGGATGTTGGAGTGAATTCCTGCCCGTTTTCCCCCCTTTTTCCACGCCCGGAAGCGTGGGGAGGTGACGGGATCCTGTGCCTGCATCCTGCCCCGTGTGCCATCTGTTGTGTCCCCTTGGAAAGGCCTGAGCAGGGCTTTGTTCTCTGGGCACTCAGACCTGGCAGGAGCTGAGGTGTGGAGGGATGGAAACTCGGGCTGGGTTTAGGAGGGTTTGGTTTTACGAGGCAGGGTGAGAGCAGGAGGAAGGAGGGCTCGGGGGTTTGGGGTATTCCTGCCCTGTGGAATCCTGTCTGCAGCTCAGACAGAGCTGAACTGGCTTCTCACAGGGTTTCCAAAAGTAGGACAGGCTTCATTTGAATACATATTAATGAAAAAGAATGAAATTTAGAGTGGAGGCTGGATCCTACACGGCAGACCCAAAAAACCTGCGGCCAGCAGGAGCTGGGCCTGGGATTTCCCTGTTTTTATAGAAAGTCTTTTTGCAGCAAAAGAGGATCTGCCTGCAAGAGGAACCAGTTGAACAGAGGGTAATGAAGCTGAACAGTTGGAGGGGGTGGGGAGGAAATGTTTCTTTCTAGCTCTTATTCTGTGAATGCTGTGGCCTTGGCAAGGCCAGAGGTGCACTGAGGACAGGGTTGGCAGCCACAGGTGACCAAGCTTTGTCACCACCTCCTCCAAAGTTTGTTAAATGGATGATCCCAAACCCAGCAGTTGGGAGCTGTGGGTGCCAGCCTGGGAAGGCTCCAGCCCACCCAGTGTTGGGGGCCTCTAAAAGATCCTCACTCAGACCCTTCCCAAGCTGCCTTAGAAGAAAAGCCGAGTTACTGTCCTGGAAAAGCACCTAAGATACATCTTATAAACCCAGAGGATCTGTGCTGCCACTTCAGAAAAGAAAAGCAAAAAACAAAAAGCAGAGTTATTCTCTTGGAAAAGCACCTGAGATGCTGCCCATAAACCCAGAGGATCTGTGCTGCCATCCAGACCTGGCATGGTTTGCAGGGACAAGTGGCAGCGGGCTCTCAGGGAAGATGCTCAGGGTGAAGCCAGCAGTGCAGGAGCCCTGATCTCCCCTCAGCCCTGCAAACCGAGCATCCCCTGCCCCCAGGGAGGGATGCCCATGTGGGCACGGAGAGCTCTGCCTGGCAGGGGCACGGCCAGCCCTTCGTGCCTTTCTCCTGGCGATTGTTTTGCTGCTGGTGAGCGGCGCTATCTGCCCTGCCCAGCGCTGTCCCTGGGGACAGTGGCTCCGATAAGGCAGGGTGGGGCCGGGGGTTATTGACTGCATCCCTCCAAATCGCCCGCAGCCAGCTCCATCCCCAGCCCCGCTTCTCCTCTGCCCTGCGGGCGGGCTGGCAAAGGCGAGCTGGAGTTATTTTGTGCTGTGCTGCTGTCGCTGCTGGGCATGCTGCGGGCTGGACGTGGCAGGGGCGAGTGAAAGGCCATTGTTGGGGGCTGTGCAGCTGCACTGGGGCTCTTTGTGGGCACCAGGGTGGCCCTGGCACCACCGACCTCTCTGCTCATCATCCCAGCCTGCACCACTCGTGCTTGGCTCTGGTGATGCAGGCTCAGCTCGGGTTGGTCCATGGGATTTTGGGAAGGGATTGTTCCCTGGCAGGGTGGGCAGGCCCTGGCACGGGGTGCCCAGAGAAGCTGTGGCTGCCCCTGGATCCCTGGCAGTGCCCAAGGGACACTTGGATGGGGCTTGGAGCCACCTGGGATGGTGGAAAGTGTCCCTGCCCATGGCAACAAAATGAGCTTTAAGGTCCCTTCCAGCCCAAATGGTTCTGTGATTCTGCACTTTAATTCCTGGAAAGGGTGTCTCAGAGATGGTAATCTGCCCAGGTAACTTTGAAAAAGGGAAGGAAAACAGAAACAGGGGAAGTTTGAGCTGATTGGCCACAAAAAATGTCAGATCAGATCATGGTCTTGTCCTCTAGAACAGCTGAAGGGTTTCCTTAAAATCTTTTTGCTTGGGAAGGAGGAATGGGAAGGTTTAACAATGTTAAACCTGGCTGAACTTTAAACTTGATTTTCACTCGCAGCTGATGGAAACGTGGGATGCTCTGTGTGACAGGGGACAGGGACAGCTCTCCATGGCCTAAATATTTGGGCAATGACTTCAGTGGCACAGCCCAGATCCTGGCAGTGCTGCTGCCAGTGGGAGAGCTCAGAGGAGCCTTTCACCCTCAGCACGTGGCAGTTGCTGCTCAGAAAATCTCCTCCCTGCACCCCTCATGATTTTGTAAATGTTTGTAATTTGTGTAAATGAGAATCCCATTTCCCTGGAGAAAAGGTTCATTTTCTGTCCGTGGGGTGCTGCTGTAAGTGTGGGGTTCTCCTGGTGAGTCTCAGGTGGCTGGGTGTCCCCAGGGGCTCTGGGGGTGGCTGTGCCGTGTCCCCATCCCCTGGCGCTGCCAGCCTGGCCCAGCCTCAATCCAGAGGGAGCAGAGATGGAGCAGGAGAGCGAGGGCATGCTCTGCTCCCGTGGGAAAGGAGGGGGCAGCTCCCCAAGGGCAGGGGCTGGAAGGGGCAGCGTGTCCCTGGCAGGGAGCAGAGCTGTGGCTCTGTTCCTGCTGCAGCTGCATTCCTGCTTCTCTCCTGGCTGGGGAAAAGCCTCTCCTGGGTGCCACCTCCCAGGCAGCACAGGGAACCTGCTGGCACTCCTCACCTCCCCGTGCTCCCATCCCCAGGGCTCCTGTCTTTATTTGGTCTCTGTGGTGCTTGGGGAGGTGGGAGAGGCAGAGAAGGAGGCTGTGCCCAGCAGGTGCTCTTGGTTCTCCCACACCTGGATCTGCTGCTCCTGCCTCGGGTTCCTTCTGCAAAGGGCAGTGCCAGCAGTGCTGGGCCACCCTGCCAGCCCTGGGCTCTGCAGACAGGGAAGAGCTGAGGGTTTTATTCCCCTGCCAGGGCCTTGCTGAGCTGGTGCTTTCCAGCCCAGTGAGAGAGGGCTGCCAGCCAGCCAGACCTGCCAGTGCCAGCCTGAACCCCTT
The DNA here is from genome assembly GCF_022539315.1 of Serinus canaria. Classification (NCBI taxonomy): domain Eukaryota; kingdom Metazoa; phylum Chordata; class Aves; order Passeriformes; family Fringillidae; genus Serinus; species Serinus canaria. The sequence goes on along the minus strand of NC_066327.1, from coordinate 16,313,536 downwards.
GCCTGGCTCTTGGGTGTCACAGCCATCCAGCCCCTGTGCACTGAGTTTGTGGCAGGAAGTTGCTAGGAAACTCAGAACTGGCTGAAAGGCTTTTTCTCCTCTATTTTATTATTATTTTTCCAATGTTGTGGCGTTGCCTGAATGCAGGCAGGGCCAGGAATGCTCACTCTGAGCACGGTGCTCTCCCAGGGACTGGGGCTTTGAAGGATGTTTGGTGCTCTCAGCTCTCAGGCTGGAGATGCTGGGTCAAGGTGGAACTTCCCTCTCCCCAGACCCTGCCTGTTTATTTGCATGTTCCAGGAGCTCTGCCTGGTTTCTGTGGGTGGTTCTAGCCCAGCAGAGCAGCCCCAGCCCCCTCGCTGTGCCTCTTTGGGTGCAAGCTCTGGGAACATCACGTGCAGCTCTCTGGGCTTCTCATCTCTGCCCCCCTTTGCTGGGCCACTGCTGAGAGGAGGCCAGGGGAGGTGTTTGTGCTGAGCTTTGGTCACACTTTTGCTTGGCAGGGCTACCCAGAGGCTGTGGCTGTAGCTGAGCTCTCTGCTGGGGCTGCCTTCCTGCCCTGAGCTTCTATAACCAAAGGAAGGCATTTCTGCTTTTTAATGGGTTTTTTTAACGGTTTTGGGGTGTTTCATAAGCCACTTCCCCTTCCCTCGTGCTGAAATGTTGCCACAGCTGGCAGAGCAGCAGGGCTGGTGCTGTGTGGGGCTGTGGGAGCAGGGCTGGGCTGCTGTCCCCTGGCCAGGGGTCACCAGCTGCTCTTTGGTGGCACCAGGGCCTGAATCCAGAGTTTCAAACAAAACCCCAAATGGGATTCATTTATGGTTCCAGGGGGCCTGATAGGCTTGGAAGCCATGGAATGGTTTGGGATGGAAGGGACCTGAAAGCTCATCCAGTGCCACCCCTGCCATGGCAGGGACACCTCCCACTGTCCCAGGTGCTCCCAGCCCTGTCCAGCCTGGCCTTGGGCACTGCCAGGGATCCAGGGGCAGCCCCAGCTGTGCCAGGGCCTGCCCACCCTGCCAGGGAACAATTCCTAATTCCCAAAATCCCATCCATCCCTGCTCTGTCATTCCCTGTGTCCCGTCATTCCCCAGGAATGTCCCCGACATTCCTGAGGAACTGTCCCTCTCCATTTTTTGTGTCCCTTCAGGCACTGGAAGGCCCCAGTGAGGTCACCCCAAAACTTCACTTCTCCAGGCTGAACAGCCCCAACTTTCCCATCCTGTCTCCATTCCAGCTCCCGCTGATTGCTGGACACCACCAGCAGCACTGACCCAGCCTGGCTGTTCTGTGCTTGCTCATTGATGCAGGGAGCTGGGGCCAGGCTCATCAGGAGGTGATTAATCAGGAGGCAATTAATCAATAGGTAATCCCTGGGAATCAGGTGAGGGAGCAGTGCCAGGAGGGCAGGAGTGGGGTGGGGCAGGCCCAGCTGTCACCCCCCCAAAGGTGGCATCCCTGGGACCTCCTGCTCCTTCTGGTGACATCTGAAGCAGCTGGCATGGGGACAAGGAGGGAAGGAGAGCTGTCACCAGGAGTGTGGTGGCATGGTAGCCTGAGAAGGATGGCCCTGTGGTCTGGGGGTGCAAAGGAGCTGAGTGAAGCCCTCGGGGGGCTCTCGGTTCTGCTTTTTGGGCCAGTGAGAGTTCAGGGAGGGTTTCCTCTGCCTCACCTAGAAACTGGCCGTCCTGAACCCTCCAGCCTTCCCCTAATGGGTTCTTTCAGGGCTTAAAATAGCTCCTGTGTTTGTCACACTGGGATTTCACAATAGCTGCGGGCTGAGTCACAGGCAGAGGCCAAAGAGCCACTTCTGTCACCTGAGCAGGCAGCCCTCAGATCCACCCAAACCCAGCAGTGCTTTCCCTCTGTGCCTGCCGGGAGCAGCCCTGCTCCTACCCTGGCATTCCCAGGGGTTGGCAGGGCAGGGCCAGCTCCCCCTTTGCCCCAGGGCTCTGCAGGGAGATCCTCTGCCCTGTTCCCTGTGGGCTCCTGGAGTGGCTCTGCCCTGGTTTACTGAGTAACTTTGATGTGACACTCGTGGAATGCACATTCCAGCCCTGCTCCTTCCCTGCCCTGTCACCCTGGACTTGCTCAGGGGCTGCTGGTGGCCACGAGGGGTTTTTGGGGTTGAAATGACTGTAATGAACCCCCCTGGGGCTCAGCAGCACCTCCTGGGCACCATGCTGGCAGCTGTCTGCTCGGATTTTTATTTGTTTTTGGTGCTAACTAACACCCCAAGGACAAATTATTGAAATGCCCAGGAGTGGAGGAGCTGAAAGATGGAAGTGGCATCCGACAGTTTCTGGGGGTTTTGCAGTCTGGGATGGGGCTGAAGCCTGCTGTCAGGGCTGGGGGATGAGCAGATGGAGAGAAAGGGGCAGAGGATCCTTGGAATTTCAAAGCTTTCGTGGTGCCCAGGGTGACCTGCTGGGCTCAGCCCAGGATTGCCCAGCCAGGCACTGTGCATCTCCCTCTGCCTGGTGTGGTAGGAGCAGCACAGCTGGAGTTTGGGCTCACAGGGGCCGTGGACACCTCAGGGAGGGAAGGAGTGTCCAGCCTGGCCCAGTGCTGCTCCTCCCAAAGCTGCTGCCTGGGGTAACCAGTGTCTCTGCACTGCAGGGGAGATGATTTTGCAAAGCCTCCTGCTCACCCCAGGGTCTCCTTCCTACTTCAGCTTCTTCTGCCATCCTCAGGATCAGTTTGGTCCCTGCTGAGAGTGCCCTTGGTTGCAGCAGTGACATCATGACAGGGCCATGCCCACCCCATCCCTGTGCCAACCTGCCCGTGCCAGCCTGCTGCCTCCACTGTGCTGGTGCTGATGTCCTGGGCTGATTTGTCCTTGGGGATGCTGCTGTCATTTCCTCTGGGGTGCCCAAGCTGGGACCTCCCTGTGCCAGCTGGGGGGACATGGGACATGGGGAGTGCTCCCTTTGGAGCTCAGGGACATGGGGAAGGGTGGGGGAGCACCATTCAGGGGAAATACAGGCTGGATATTAGGAAAAAGTTTTTACAGAAAGGGTGATAAAGTTCTGGAATGTTCTGCCTGGGGAGGTGGTGGAGTCCTCATTCCTGAGTGTGTTTAACAAAGCCTGGATGTGGCACTGGGTGCCAGGGCTTGGGTGAGGTGCTGGGGCTGGGCTGGACTCCATGGTCTTGAAGGTCTCCAACAATCCAGGGATTCTGTGAATTCTCTGTGTGAATTCTGTGTGAATTCTGTGTGTGATTCTGTGAATTCTGTGTGTGATTCTGTGAATTCTGTGCACACCTGTTCAGGCCAGTTCAGGTGGGCTAGGGCTGCAGAGGTGCCTCTGTCCTGGCCCCAGGCAGGTGCAGGGGGCTCCCAGCTGGGCAGGGATGCAGCCATAGCAGCGAGCCAGGCTGGGCTGGGCTCCCTCCCCCAGCACCATCTGCAGCCTGGTTTGCAGACCCTGACCCCAGCCCAGCTCCCTGCTCTGCTCCTGGCTTCTCCAGGTGCTGCTGGGCCCCAGCATCCTGCAGGGGCTGAGCTGGCAGGGCCCCTCTGGTGGGAAGCAGAGCTCCAGGGGAAGCCCCACCTCTTCTCACAATATTTACTTCCCCTCCTTGGAGCTCTCCCAGCTCTGTAAGAGCAGAGCAAACACAGTGGGGCACTTCTGGCTCCCGTTTGGAAGGGCTGAGCTTTCCCCCGTGCTCCTTCCACGTTTCCCCCTGCCCTGCCCTCCGTGTGAGAGCATCTGCTGGTGGCTGGGTGAGGACCCAGCCGAGCTGAGCTAAAGAAACCCCCTAATTTCTCCTGCTGGCCCGTGGGCAGTGAGCCCAGATGGAAATGGATTTGTCCCCTGGGTAAGGACACGGCTGTCCCTGCCAGCTCCTGGAATGCAGCAGCACTCCAGAACACTGCAGAGATGCCTCACTTTCCTCCCTCTGCTGAATGGTTTTCCCAATATTCCTTCCAGCCCGTCCCCTGGTGGGTGGTCAGTGTCACCCCAGCTGTGTGGAGCTGTTCAGAGGGGTTTGTGCTGTTTGCAGCAGGAATTTATCCTGCTGAGGGTTTTCCAAACACAGGGATGGAAACTGCAGAGTGGGAAGAAAGGTCACAGGCAGAGCTTGGCCAGCTCCTGCAGGGATTCCAGCCACAGGGGGAATTGTTTCCCTGGGGGAGAGGGAAGGAAAAGGGGGAGGAGGTGGAATTGTGTCAGTGGGGAGCAGTGGGTGAGCTGCTGACTCCATGAGCTTCTGGGAATGTCTGGGTGCTCCTGAGTCAGTGGTTCCTGCCTCACCCCTCTGCCACGTGTGACACATCTCCTGGTGCAGCTGGGCTGGGAGTTTTACCCGGTCACACAATCACTGAGGTTGGAAAAGGCTTTCAGCATCATCAGATCTGAGCTGTGCCCCCTCCCCACCCTGTCCCCAGCCCAGAGCACCCAGTGCCACCTCCAGGGATGGGGATCCAACCCTCCCTGGGCAGTTCCAGTGCCTGAGCCCCCTTTCCATGGGGAAATTCCTGCTGTGCCCACCCTGAGCCTGCCCTGGCCCAGCCTGGGGCTGTTCCCTCTGCTCCTGTCCCTGTCCCTGGGAGCAGAGTGCCATCCCCACCTGGCTGCACCCCCAGACAGATCTTGGTTGGATTATCTGCATACTCAGGATTTCCAGTAATTCACCTGGGGTATCGCCAGAGAGCTTCTACACTTTGAGGTTTCCTTGCTTCCTTTTTTCCCCCCATGCTACAAACAACAGGCTGCATCTCCTTTCCTAGAAGTTTCCACCTCCCTGTGATGGGAAGTGGTTTGGGTTTGGAGCCTGGAGGGGGGAAGGAGGATCCAGCCACTCTGGAGCTGTGGGCAGCTTTAGGAAGCAGAAATGCCCCTGCAAGTTTCCCTGCTGGTGTGATGGCTGGGGCCAGCCAAGCTGAGCAGGGGTTGGAGCAGCAGGAATTTGGTGCTCCTCACTTTCTCTGGACTCACCCTGGCTTTTCCTTCCAGGCCAAGAACAAGGAAACAGGAGCTCTGGCAGCTGCCAAGGTCATCGAGACCAAGAGTGAGGATGAGCTGGAGGATTACATGGTGGAGATTGAGATCCTGGCCACCTGTGACCACCCCCACATCGTCAGACTGCTGGGAGCCTTCTACTGGGAGGGCAAACTCTGGGTAAGGCTGGGACATCCTCCCCCTGCTCAGGGACAAGGGCTCTCCTGGTGAACCAAACCTCTGGAGCTGCTTGAACATCAGAAATGAGTCATGAGCTCCCTTTGTGCCCAGGGCCTGGATTTTCCCTGCTGCCTCTATCACCAAACTCTCTTCTAAGTAAAGCTGCTGGGGAAAGCCCCAGGGAAGGCCAAGGGATTCCACAGGGAAGTTGGAGTTGTGCTTTTCCCACCACTGAGGGTTTGTAAAGGGAGAAAAAGCATCACCAACAAGTTCCCCTCTCTTTTAAAACTGTCAGGGTGACTCTGCCAAGTGATTTTCTGGCTCTGGGGCTGGGTTGGGGCTCAGCCCTTGCAGTGCAGAGCACCAGACAGCCAGAGCTCCATCGTGGAGGTGCAGGGCCATGAAATGCCATGGAATGGGTTGGTGCAAGGGCTGGAACAGCAGGTTCCTGCAGCTCTCTCCCCTAGCCCAGCAGGTTTTTGTGAGACTTTTTATTTCCCCTGCCTGCTGCTCTCTCGGCGTGCCTGGCAGCAGAGGAAGCTGAGTGTGAAGGGCACCTTCCTGTGCTGTGTGCAGGGCATGGGGGCTGAGGGGGTGAGCCCTGGGGACTCAGCTCTGTGCCTGGGTCAGCATTGGGCAAATCAGGTGAACAGCAGGATTTCCAAACCCTCCTCAGTTCATCTGCTCCTCCTTGACCTGCCGGAGGTCAGAGAGTGGCAAAGGCACTCTCCTGACACTGGCAAAGGCAAAAGCAGCTCTGGTGCTTCTTCCTTCCTGTTTTTAATGCCTCAGACACCTTTGTGGCCTCCCTGGGTAGATTTAACAGAGTTAAAGAGGAGATCTCAGCTCTGGGGACTTGCAGTGCTGTGAGCTGAGCTCCTGGAGCTGCCCAGTCCCTGCCTGTGGTGCCGAGGCTGAGCTGGGATAACACAATCCCAGCCTGGCCACTCCTGGCTCCAGCAGTGCAGGAGAGGGAGGTGTTGTTGGGCTGATTCAGCAGGCACCTCTTGCATTGTCAGCACGTGTTTTCTTTTATAAAAATCCATGGCTCAAGCCCCTGGGCTCTCTGGGACACCCAGCCTGGAGTGCTGCAGGGTTCCTGCTCTGTCTGCTGCTCTCGAGGGAGCTGAGCTGTGCCCTCGGTATTTTGGATGGATTCTGTGTTAAAGAACAAGGTAAATATGTACTCTGCTAAGGAAGGGAAGGACAAACATCCCTCCTAGGAGGGGACCTGGGATGTGGATGGATTGCAAGTGCAGCAGGATTAACCTGGGCTAAAGGAAAAAGGCAAACACAGCCTGAGCCGGGGTGAGAGGTGAGGCTGCTTCATCTGCCCCCCTCTTCTCCTGCCCTCACCTCCCTGCTCTGCCTGAGTCCTCCACGTGGGCCCTGCTCTGAAATGTCAGCCCCTCCCTGCCATAGGAAGCTTTGCCTTCCTTCCTTCCTTCCTGGGGGAAAAGGGATTGCAGGGTTCCTTTGTCCAGGGAGGGCTTTGTGACCTGCTAAAATTAAACTCTGCCACAAGAGCCTCCTGTCTGAGCTCCCCCACCAGGGCAGGGCCTGGGGTCCTGTCCAGCCCACCCTACAGCCCCAGCCATTGTTCTGGGAGCAGGATCCTTCTCTTTATTTCATTTTTGGAGCAGCATTTGCATTTCACTGCTCAGGCTGGTTTTATTAATGCTCCAGTGTTCTCCTGGCTTGGAGGGGAGTCATCAAGCCAGGCTGTTTTAGTTCTGCAAGGCTTTTAGTCCCCACCAGATTTTCCCTGAAGTCAAAACCTTCCTCTGCTTGGTGACCAGCGCTGCTGGGGAAAATCTGCATCCAAATATAAACACCAGCTTCTATTGCTCTGCCCACATCCCATCCTCATTTCTGTCTGTGCAGTTGTTTGAAGCAGCATTTTCCTGGATCATTTGCATGGTGGCTGCCTGCATTCTCAGGGTGGCTCTGGATAAAACTTCTGGGGGTGCCTGTCTTTTCAGGAACCCTCTGTGGCTTCCTTGCTCCTCACAGCTCAGCATGGAAGGAGGATATTCCAAGTGAGCAGCTCCAGATGTGCCCAAGCTCCTGGGTGGCAGCAGCTCTGCGGCTCTTGAATAATTCTCAGTGCCACAGGCAGGCTCAGCCTGAGAGGGGCTCTCCCTAAATCACCCTGGCTGTTCTCTCCTTCAGCTCACAAGGGAAATGCGTGAGGAGCCCTGGCTCTCTGCCCCCCCTGAGCTGGGTCAGCTCCCCCTTGCTCCTCTGCCAGGCTCTGGCTTTGTGCTCCAGCAGCCAGGAGGGGACATGAAATATTTATGGAGCAAAAGATCTTTCTGTGCAAGGGAAGTGGCTCACTCATCCTCCTGCAGCTGCTCAGAACCCCACAGCACTGAAGGCAAGCACAAACCAGAGAAGTTCCTCTGGGTTTTATACCTGGTTGGGAGCAAGTGTAAGAGGAGGAAAACCCCAGTTCTTGTGTGGGATGGAGCAAAGCCCACTGTGAGCAAGGGTTGGGAGAGCCCCAGTGAGTTCCCAGGAATAAATCTGGTGGGATAACAGCATCCAGCATGAACTTTCCTGGCATTTAAATCCTCTGCAGAGAGGCTGTGCCCCGCCAGCAGCTCCTATCTCTTTCCACCCCCCTCCACCTCCTTCTCTTTGCTCGTGGCAGAGGCCAAGAAGTCTGAAAACAGCCCAGGGAAGCTGCAGAACTGCCCTGGTGGGAGCTTTCAGGATTTTATTTTATTTTTATTACAAGCCCCGTGGCATTTCGTGTTCTTTTGCATAAATCCTGGCTGCTGGAAATGGGGGCACCGAATGAAAGCTGAGATTCTCAAGCTTTCTTTTAAAGAGTTTGGTTTGAGTCCTTGTGGCTGGGGCACGTTTTAAAGCCTCTTTTCCTGCACTGTGATGCAGGACTTGGAAACACAGAAGCAAATCCCCCTCACCCAATACAACACAGCTTTTAAAATGGACTTTTTAAAGCTATTTGTGGCTTAGGAATGGGGTTGAAACGGGGTTTGCTTGCTTTGAACTGAATTTTCACTGATAATTGTTACAGCATGGGAAAGGAACACAACAGCTCTTGTGTTTTGTGTCCCTCTCCAGGGCTGCGTGTTTGGGAGTCTTTTTTCCCCCTTTCCAAAACAACAACAAAAAGCCAGCCTGAGACCTCAGAGGAAGGGAGGAACTTTTGATCTGCTGCTGCTGCTGAAGCCCTCTGCTGTTTCCGAGTGTCTCCTCCCGCAGCCAGAGCAGAGATAAGACACAGGGGAGGAGAGTTTTGTTTGCTGTGAGGAACCCGACCTTTCCTGCAGGAAACCTCTGCTCCCAGGGGATGGTGGCTGTGCCCAGCCAGCCCAGCAGGATGGCAGGAAACCCAGGAGCCTGAGATGCTCCAGCAGCAACCCCTAGAAATTCATCAGAATGTGATTTGGGCCGCGGTGTTGGAGCACTGTGCTGGTGGTGGGACAGCTCTTCTAGGGAAGCTTGGGGAGCTGTCTCCCCCTCCCTGCTCCTGCCTGCCCCATGGTTGCCATGGCTAAAGGGTTTTTGAGTAAACAGCCTTTTCCTGGAGATCAAAGCGTGCAGGTAACCCTGCCTTTTGGGCAATGGTTCATTTAATCAGCTCAGGGTTTCTCCTCTGTGGGTACAGACTCCTGCAGCTGGCACGGAGGCTCCAGCTCTGTGCTGCTCTTTGTACTCACCTTAAAAAAGCCCTTTGCATTTGCTGTGGGCAGGCCCTGACCTGCTCAGCCAGGGACTTTTGGGATTGCTCCCCCTTTGATATGGATGTTGACTGGAGATTTGGGCATTCTTGAAAATCCTGTAGCATAAAGAAACGTTCATTATCCCATGCACTCGACTGCTGGGCTATGTAAAGCATCTGCAGCCTTTGGCTCTCTCAGGCTGGCAGTACCTTTTCTTTAAAACAAACACAAAAAGGAGCTGGTAGCAGGCTCAGATTCCCCACAGTTTTCCTTAGCCAGGGGAGGTTATCACAACTTGCAGGGATGTCTCGCAGGGTGAGCAGCCTGAGCTTGGCTGGATGCCTGTGGGGATCTGTTTGTGTGAGAGCTGGACCAGAGCAGCCTCTCCAGGCTGCTCAGCCCTCAGTCCCTGAGGAATCCCGTGGCTCTTTGTGTCCCTTTAAAGCTCCACTTGGCAGCAGAGCTGCAGCCCTTCCTACTTGGCCTCCTGCTCCTGGAGCTTTGTACCAAACTTCCCCCAGAAGTTCTTGAACTTTGTTGTTCGAGCGGAGCGGAGGGAAAACCCAGGAAAACAAAGAGATCCCAAACTCTGCTGAACAGCTCACCAGCCTCCCAGAGGAACAACAATCCCTTCCCTTCCCTTCCTCCTTGCCCCAGCTGCAGGAACATGAATCCCAATCCCTCCCGGATCTGGCGGCTCCCTGGGACAGGCAGGATCAGCCCCGCTGGGAACTGCAGTGTGGGGGTGGGGTTTGCTGGACCGGTTTCCAAATTCCTACCAGTCCAGAATTCGGGCAGAACTGCAAAACACCCCCAGGAACTTGAGCAGGGAGGGTGGGAGAGGAGCAGGTGTGGGCAGATATCAGCACGCAGTGGGACAGGGCATTGCCTGGCCCTGGGAGCTGGGAATGCAGCAGGGACATCCCAGGGTCCCCTCCCTGTCCTCAGGGCAGCTCCTCAGCTTGGCCAGAGCTGCAAAGTGGAAAAAGTGATGCAGCCCAGTGGCTTTTGGCCCTTTGCTGCATCTCCAGGGTCAGCAGTTTGCTGTTCAGAGTAGCACAGTTGAGGGGGGTGCTCACCCCTGCTCCAGCTTTGGGGGCCGTGTCTCTGCCAGCTGGGATGCTGTGGGTCACATCTCTGGGTGACATCCTCCTTCCCTTCTCTCTGCCTGGCCATTCCCAAAGGCCTGCAGGTCTGAATCTTCTTCTGCAGGAAATCTGGGCAGCAGGTTCCACGAGCCCCCTCGGTGCTGTGAACGTGAGCTTCAGCATTCAGCCTCCTGGCAAGTGGCTCTAAATCCTATTCTGGGTCAAACTGGGGGGGTTTCCCTTAAAGCAGAGGCAAACCAAATGATTTTCAGCAACCCCCAAAGTGATTTATGTAGCAGGCAAATTGCCACGGCCCAGCTGAGTTGAGGAGTGCTCCTCCAGGGACCAGCCCAAAGGAGAACAGAAACCTTTGTCTGCCACCCTTTGCACAGGATAACGCTGCATGAGGAGGTTATTGAGGCAGTAATTCCTTGTGATTGCACAGCCTTGTCATCTGCACACCCTGGAACGCTTTAGAAAAGACCTGGTGTCATTATCCTGGCTCTGGGAGTGAAGGCACAGACAGGGATTTGCCTGAAGTTGCCCTGGGGGTGAATGGCACTTGGGAATAGGTGCTGGGTGCTGAGTCCCAGCGGGGCTGTGACGTGAGGCCGCAGCTTCGTGAAGAGAAAAGCAGAGCAGACAAGAAGCCTTATAGGCAAATCAGTTTTCAAAGCACCTGAAAACTTTGTTTAGGACTGAATTGCAAAGAGCCACGTTCCCACTTGGCTGGATCTCCAAGGGAATGCTAAGGAGCAGAGTTTGCATAGGCAGGAATATTTATGAACTCCCCATGGATAGGAGACAGCGCCTCAAACCCAACTTCAGCCCAAACCCTGCAAGGGGGGATAGCTTGCAGGTTTAAACTTCATTCTGATTCAGGTGTAGCCTGAAAGTTGTCATTTGGAGGGAGGGAGGGAGGGAGGGAGGGAGGGATGTCCTTTTGCAGACCTCGTGGCCTGGAGTGATCCATTGACTTCAAAGCCCTCCCTGGAACTGTTAACCAGCAACACTGGGGCTGTGTGATGGACCCAGGCACCCTGGGCTGGGAATTTGGGCATGATTAGGACAAGGGGTTGTTGTTTCTAGGGAGATGCCAGGCAGGAGTGGAAAAGTCATCCAGCTCTCTGCCACCCCTGCACTGCATTGTCCTGGTGGCCAGGGGGGCCATTGTCCTGGTGGCCAAGTGGGCCATTGTCCTGGTGGCCAGGGGGGCCATTGTCCTGGTGGCCAGGTGATCCATTGTCCTGGTGGCCAGGTGAGCCATTGTCCTGGTGGCCAGGTGATCCATTGTCCTGGTGGCCAGGTGGGCCATTGTCCTGGTGGCCAGGTGGGCCATTGTCCTGGTGGCCAGGTGATCCATTGTCCTGGTGGCCAGGTGGGCCATTGTCCTGGTGGCCAGGTGGGCCATTGTCCTGATGGCCAGGCGATCCATTGTCCTGGTGGCCAGGCGATCCATTGTCCTGGTGGCCAGGTGAGCCATTGTCCTGGTGGCCAGGCGATCCATTGTCTTGGTGGCCAGGTGATCCATTGTCCTGGTGGCCAGGTGGGCCATTGTCCTGGTGGCCAGGTGGGCCATTGTCCTGGTGGCCAGGTGAGCCATTGTCCTGGTGGCCAGGTGGGCCATTGTCCTGGTGGCCAGGTGAGCCATTGTCCTGGTGGCCAGGTGGGCCATTGATCTGGTGGCCAGGTGGGCCATTGGGGCTGTGCTGGAACTGCTGCCTTCACAAAAGCCAGCAGGAAGATTGTCCTGGGTCAAACTCCAGCTCTGCCCGTGAGCTTTGCCCTTCTGAGACGCATCATCTCTTTCAGATGCTGACACAGGGCACTTGGGGCTGGGGAATCTTCCCACTGAAGCAGCAACTTCTTCCTTTTTGCTATTTATATCTGAAATGATTCTTGGAGTTTTGCTTCCCATCCCGTAACAAAGTGAACTCGGTGGCCTCCAAATGCTGATAACTTGGTGAGAAAAGGGATCCCACTCACAGCCCTCCAAGCAGCAAAAGAAGCTTTTTGCAACATCAAAACCATTTGGTTGAACTCAAAGGAGTTTCAATTTGTGCTGCCAAAATTGCAGCGGGGATGGGAATACTTCTGCCATCTGTGGGGGGCAGTCCAAGGAAACATTTTGTCATCTTGCAGTGATTTAAATGTGGAGAGCTCATCCCCAGTTTCCTTAAGATCAGCAGGGAGCCCTGCACTTCGCCAGGAGTATTGACTTTGTTCCCCATAAAGTTTTCTTACTCTGAAACTCCCTAAACTTTGTGTTCCTTGTTTCCTGCCCTGCATCTTCTTCCCCCCACCCCTTATGGGGACAGCCCTTTTTTCATTTCTGATTTCAAATATTTTTTTCTGTAGGTTATTTTGTCCAGAAAAGGGGGCAGAAAAGGTTTATTATATTTAAAGTCTCTGAATGGTGTCCTTGTCCACGAGGGAAAATTGGCAAGCTTGCAGCCTTCTCTTACAGAGAGGGAATTATTTCACTTCCACCTACAGCATACTTGCCATGTCAGGCCAGCTTTTGACATTTGTGCTGCTCTGGGACAGCCAAGAGGCTCTTGGTGGCTTCTGGATTGTTCTGTGCCCTCTCTGTGGCTGCTGAGGGCTGGCTGCAGCTGGAGCTGGTGGCTTTGGCAGCTCCCAGTGCCCTTGGGTGTTGTCCCCTTTTGTCTTGGTGCTGCTCTGGCCTCGTGGGGCTCCAGGAATGAGCTTGGGAAGGATTTTGTGGTTCAGCCCCCAGCAGAGAGCAGGAGCAGCTCAGCCTTGCTCTGGGTGAGCCCGTCTGCTGGAGCAGTCATTTCCACCTGGGTGTTTTCCAGATTGGAGCAGGGCATGGAAAAGGAGTGTCCCAGCTGGCCCCAGCCCTGCTGCACGTGGAGCTGGCACTGCAGGGACACTGCAGGGACACTGCAGGGACACCACCGTGCTCCCTGGGATGGAGAGGAAGGAGCCAGATGTGCCCACAGGGGTGCCCCAGCAGGGCTTGCCTGGCATCACCACCCAGTCACAGGAAAAGCAGACAGGAATCCTTCCCAGGCAGCAAAACCACAGCAAAGGGAGAAGGGGAAGAGCCAGAGGAGCTGGGGGCTGGTGCTGCACCCAGGGATCAGCTGCTGGCTGTGAGACAGGGACAGGGACAAAACTGCACAGCCTCCCTGCTCCAGGAGCTTTGTGTCATCTCCACATTCTGGTGGAGAGAAGGTGGGCCAGCTGTGATGGGTGGCAGGAGGGACCCTGGCAGATTTCCCTCCCCAGCTCTCTCTGCAAGTGCAGCACGGTTTCCTTGATCAGATTTGGTTTTCTTATCTCCTCAGCCCCTGTGTGCCAGCTCAAGGCTGTGCTGGGGGGTGCTTTCCACTGTGGGTGACAAGGACACCTCAGAGCTGGCCCAGAAACGTGGCAGGGCCACGTGTGTGCCGGGGTGGCCGTGGCAGCAGGATGCTGTGGCTTCCAGAGCTGCTCACACAAACACAGAGAGCCCCAGGGCTGCAGCCTGGGAGGAAACGGTGAGGGCTGGGGCTGAGCTGCAGCTCCTGGGCCAGGCAGGGTGGCTCTGGGGGCATGGCAGGGCCCTGGGCCTGCTGGGGGCTGCAGCTCTTGTCACGGTGTCACAGAATCACCTGAGGACATCCTGAGCTGGAAGGGACCCACCAGGATCGCCAAAGTCCAGCTCCTGACCCTGCACTGGGTTAAAGTAATTCATTAAGGCAGATAAAAGCCAAGATCTGGGATGTCCCCAGAGCCAGCCTGGACAATCCCAGCCCCTGCAACCTCCCCCCATGTGAGAGAAGGTGGGCCAGGTGTGATGGGTGGCAAGGAGGGCACCTGAGAGCATTTCCTACCCCAGCTCTCTCTGCAAGTGCTCTCTCCATGTGCTCCGACCCTCCCATCTCCCCCTCCTGTGCACACACGATGGACAGAGGGGTCCAAACCCTTTCCATGACCTCCTGAAGGCTCTTAATGAGATTCCTTAATTGCTGCAGGGGTGGCCTGCAGACCCAGCACAGGATTTCCCCATAACCCCTGAGTGTTCACAGGCATTCAGAAGACCAACAGAGAACAAACCCATCCACAGGGATGGCCCTGGGGGCCCCAGACTCCTCCAGGAGCTCTGCACCAGCAGCACAGTCCCAGGAGAAGCCTGCAGGGACCCTCACCTGCAGTGCCCTGGCACCTCTGTCCTCGAGGGCCCTGGTGGCCTCCCGTGCCCCTGGGCAGCGCCTGGCACCCAGGGGCACCCCTGGCAGGAGCCTTCCCACCTGATGGCTTTTGCTTTCCACCCCCCTGGCCCTTTGTGCCTGCAGGGGAGGGTTTGTGGGCACTGCCCTCTGAGTGCCAGCGGGGTGAGTAAGAGCCAAGCCCTGCTGGGGCCAGCAGCTGTCCCACCCTTGGCCACTGGGCAGTGTTTGGTGACACTATCTCTCCAGATAAGCTTTTTACGTGTGGTTTTTCTCTTTGTTTTAGCCACGGAGAAAGTTCCAGGCGTTCAGACACGCCCAGGAGGCAGGAGCTGTCCTGGCCAGGGTGGGAGGAGCGAGCTGGGGCTCCCTGCCACCTTGGGGGCACCTGGGTACCTGGCCAGGAGAGGCTGCTCCTGGTCTGCCAGACCCCAAATCCTTCCAGATCCTGCTGTGGTGAGCACAGGATTAAGATGAGCCATGGGAAAAATCGAGGTGACCAGCAAAGCCCTTTAACTTGAGTGGGCTTTCTCTTATTAATTTAAATTTAATGTTTATTAGCACCTGGGCAGGAGAGGCTGCTCCTGGTTTGCCAGGCCCAAAATCCTTCCAGATCCTGCTGTGGTGAGCACAGGATGAGCCATGGGAAAAATCGAGGTGACCACCATTCAACCTGAGTGGACTTCCTCTTAGAAATTTAAATTTAATGTTGCCTGCTGCAAAGGTGTTTTGGAAAGGAAAGGTTTTGTGGTGTCTGCGTGCAGAGCTCTGTGTTTTTGTTTTGTTTCACATGTTTTATTTAAGCTGTCACAAAGGTTTTCACAGGCAGTGAGAGCAAGTTCCTTTCTCTTTCAACCCAGCTGCCCAAACCTGTTCCTGTGTGTGCAGCCAGAGCATCCCCTGGAGCTGGGAGTGAACCCAGGGGGCTCTGAGCTCCTTGGCTGGGGTTGATTTGGGGCTGGGGGCTCTGCCTGTGGCTGTCACTCCTTGTGTGGCTCAGATAGCTCAGAGATGGAGCCCCCAGTGACTTTTGGGGTGGCTGTAATGGACTGGAGGCTGAACCATGGATGGTGGGTTTGCAGGAGCTTGGATGTGGCACAGGAACCCCGTGTCCCCCCAGCTGCCTGGGCTGAGGAAGTCCCTGGGTTTCTTGTGCAGAGGAAATCATTACAAACAGGATGTTTGCTCCCTGCACAGCCACAGGGCCCCGAGCAGCAGCAGCAGCAGCAGGAGGTGTGGGTGCTCCCAGCTCTCCCAGCTGCTGATGTCACCTCGATGGCAGAGCGCTCTGCAGGCTGGCCCTGCTCCTGGAGGAAGTGTGCTCAGAGGGTGATCTGGGACACTGCCAGCTGGGTTTGTTTAAATTGCATTTCCGGGCTGAAAGGAGCTGCTCTGGCCACACCCAGAATTATTCTTTGGCATCCCTGCCCCGGTTGGAAATGCACCCTTGGAAGTTTCCCCGTGTTCCCAGTGCCCAGCTGCAGCCTGCTGGGCCTGGATGGGCACACAGGGTCACGCTGCCCCAGAGGGACTGGTGCTGCTCATTTCCTCATTGCCAGGCTGCAAACCTGGCTGGAATTCTGGGAGGTTTGCTCTGGGGAGCCCGGGAAGGGCTGGTGGCCACTGCTGGTTTATTCTGCTCTGCTGAGTGTGCTGAGGAACACCACAAAAACAATGGGCTGGAATGAAGCTCCTGGGGCTGAGTGGGGTGACAGTGGGGCCACAGGGCACTCCTCTGCCTGGGGACAATTCCTGCCTTTCCACGTGCCCAGGAAGCTGCTGCTGCTCTGGTTCAAGGCATTAAACAACAACCAAGTGTTGGTATGTCCCACTGAGGCTCTGCTGGCCCCATCCCTCCTGCCAGACTTCCACCAGCATGGGTGGGCATTGCTTCTCCTGCTTTGGGAATGGTCCAGCTGTCTTCCCCCCAGATGTTCCTCTCCACCTGCCTGTTTCAGCCCTGGCCCCTGGTTATTCTCCTCCAGCGGTGCCTCTGTCACACCTGCCCAGGTTTGTCCCCTCACTTTGTCCCTCTCTGGCTCCTCTGAGTGCCCAGAGCAGTTCCAGCTTTGCTGCAGCCCAGCTCCTGCTCCTGCTCCCCCCTGTCCAGAGCAAAGCAGCTGTCCCCAGCAGGTGACAGGGCTGGGATGGGGCTTTCCTGGAGCTGCAGGATCAAACCGTGAGAAATGGAGCTTGAACCTTCTGCCCTGAGCTCCTGGGCCAGTGCTTGGAGCTGCTCTGAGTGACTGAGCCCCTCTGGAAGGGTTCAGAGAGCTGAGCTGTAAACACTGCTCAGGCCTGTCCTCGGGGTCACCTCTGGCATTTCAGCACTCTGGAATGCTGCCCTGTGTCACCTCCTCGAGGAGGAGAGAGCTTCTTGGAGAGGTGAAGCATCTCTTGTCCCCTGGAATCCCTGGCTGCTGAAATGGTAACAGCTGATCTGAGCAGGGAGCAGGGAAGGCAGGGCAGCTCTGGCTCGGCCTCTGCAGAGCTCAGGGGAGAGATCTGCATCCCTGAGCTGCTGGGGGCAGCTGGGAGGGGTGGCAAGGGGATGTCTGGGACTGGCAGGGCTCTGCACATCCCTGGGGAAAACGGCAGCATGTGGGGAATGTGCTCACCCTGTTCATCGACAGGCTTTCCCCTCAAACTGCTCAAAACTAGAGAGCAATGAACTGCTGAGCAATGTGGGAAAACAAAAACAGCTAAAAACCCTTCCCTAAAGACACGAGAGCCCTCCCCATCCCTGCCTTGGCAGGGAAAAGCCAGCCTGAAGCCTCTGAGCCACGTCAGCTCGCAGCTATCACAGCTATCCCACCCTGCTGGCAGGGAAGGGATGGAACCGGGGCAGCTCCAAACCCCGAGGCTGCTGCTGGGGTGGGCACCAGCTACAGGGCTGCTGGGGGTGTCCCGGGCAGGGTCACCCTGCTGGGGGTGCCCCAGCCCCGGGAGGGTCCCTGGCAGCTGGGCAGAGGGTGGCACCTGAGCCCCAAGGGGAGCTCGCCCAGCTGGGAGGGGCAGGAATCCAAGGCAGCTTTGCTGCTCTCCCCTGCCCTTGCCCCGTGGGCCCCAGCCTGGCTTTAACTCTCTCTTTGCCCCCCCAGATCATGATCGAGTTCTGCCCGGGCGGGGCCGTGGATGCCACGATGCTGGGTGAGTGCAGCTGTGCCCACCGGGCACTCCCAGCCCCTGGCACCTGGGGCACCTCAGACAGGTGGCAGGCACGGCTGCCCTTTCTGGTTTCATCCCCTGAGCAGAAGCTGTGGCAGCCCTGGGGGAGATCTGGAGCTGCTTTAATGTCCTTTCGTGATTGAAGCTGCTGGGAGCAGCAGGTCACAGAGGTGGGGAGAAGGGAGAGTCTGGCCGCAGGGAAAGCTGAATTTCAGTATTTCTGCTGGGGGCACGGGGATCCCACAGCTCCCAGCAGGGCTGAGATGTTGAAGCTGGGTGCCTGTCAAGGTGAATTTCCCCAGAGGTTCTTGCTGACCTCCCCGTGTGGTATCGGCCATGGGGTGAGCACAGAGCTCTGTTTGCAGCAATCCCAGCCCTCTCCCCTTCTCCAGCTCCTCCCTCCCACACAGAGAGAGCTGCTGGCAGCAGGGCTGGGTGGCTGCACCCCGAGAGAGCCCTGGCTGGTGGCACAGCCCCTCTGGGGGTGCCCCTGGGGTGACATCCCCTCTGCACAGCAGGTGTGACGCTCTGATCACCTTGCCAGAGCCCTGGGACAGAGCCTCATCTGCCTGGGTGTTACTCCTTGTCAGCCCTCATCCTTCCAAAGGCCTCACTTGCTTTTGATTTCCAAATTTATCACCTTTGACTCAGCCCTTAGACCTCTCCCTCCTTTAAGGAACTCCTTTAAAGCTGCCCCAAATCACTGTGTGCAGAAATGCCTTTCCTGAAGTGCTGGAGGGAGTGATGCCTTCCCTGGTGGGGTCTTACCCATCTCCAGGGACACAAAAATGCTCCTGAGCATTTGTGGCTCCCCTCTGGAGGACCTGGCAGGGCCAGCATAGAAAACCATGAGAGAGCAGCCTGGCTGGAGCTCTGTGACCCCTGAGTGAGGGTGAGGAGGAGCTGGAGCTCAGGAATGCTCCCAGAATTAGTGAATTCAGCATTAGTAAATCCCAGAATTCCAGAAGTGCTGAATGCTGCCTGTCCCAACACCCCATCCCCATCTCCACCTGGGGTTTGCCCTTCAAAATCTTATCTACAAAACTTGTGGCCCTCTGGCACTTCTTTCTGCCAGATGGAGGGTGAAAATCATCAGCTTTTCCCAGAGCAGGGGAGATATTGGTGAGTGAAGGAGGAACAGAGTGGCTGAGCCAGCAGCCCCAGCTGTGGTTAAGATCCTTGCTCTGAGCAAACATCTGTCCCAGTTGCTGGGGTCCCTCCATCAGCCCCAGCTGGTGCTGCCTGAGCCCTGCTGGAGGGGGGATCTGCACTGCAGAGGGAGGCAGGGCAGGCCAGGGACGCTGGCCATCTGGAGGGGTGATGCTCTGCAGAGCTGTCACCCTGGCCTGGCGGAGGTGGCCCAGCAGAGCTCAGCAGGGAGGTCACTCCTGTCCCTGGGAGCACCAGAAATGGAATCACGGAATCACAGGGCGTCCTGAGCTGGGAGGGACACACAGAATCCAGCTCCTGACCCTGCACAGGACAGCCTCAGGAATGCCATCCCGTGCCTGAGAGTGTCCAGACACTCCTTCAACTCTGGCACTGGTGCTACCCAAAAGCCCAGCCCAGAGCAGTGGGTGGGATTGCCTTTCTGAGCATTGAAATCCTGTTCCTTTGGGGAGTGCTGGGTCCCTGGGGATGTTTGGGGGCTGCACTGCACCCCCACAGCAGGGACCATTCCCTGGTTCTCCTTTCCCTGGGCAGTGAGGGCTGCTGGGCTTCATGGCTGTGTCTGAGCCCAGTGCAGCCCCCCCCCCCTCACAGCAGCTGAGACCCAGCGTGTCTCCTCCCAGATTGTCAGGGAATTTGCAGTTCTGAGCCCACCCCAAGCACTTGTGGCTCCCCCTCCTCATCCCCTCACTGTTCCAGCGAGAATTCCCAGGAGGGAGCAAGGAGCCAGCAGCTCCAAGAGGTGCAAATCCTGCTGCAAGTGCTGGCTTAGGGAATAAATCACCTTTACAAGCTGATTTCCATCATCTCCTGCTGCTCTGACACAGGGACAGGGGCTTTGCCATGCCCTGCTGGGTAACCTGGCCCTTCCTGCTGCTCAGGTGAGCGTCCCTTGGTCCCTGTCCTGCCTGACCCCCTGTCCCTCCCTGCAGAGCTGGAGCGGGGCCTGACTGAGCCCCAGATCCAGGTGATCTGCCGCCAGATGCTGGAAGCTCTGCACTACCTGCACAGCAAAAGGATCATCCACAGGGACCTGAAGGCTGGCAACGTGCTCCTCACCCAGGATGGGGACATCAAGCTGGGTGAGTCAGTCCCTGGCACCACCCCCAGGGACAGCTGGAGCTGGATTGGTAGGGTTTGGGTGTCCCTGAGTGTGTTGGGACTGAGGGATGCTCCTCTTGCAGGGTTTGGGTGTCCCTGAGTGTGTTGGGATTGAGGGATGCTCCTCTTGTAGGGTTTGGGTGTTCCTGAGTGTGTTGGGACTGAGGGATGCTCCTCTTGCAGGGTTTGGGTGTCCCTGAGTGTGTTGGGACTGAGGGATGCTCCTCTTGCAGGGTTTGGGTGTCCCTGAGTGTGTTGGGATTGAGGGATGCTCCTCTTGTAGGGTTTGGGTGTCCCTGAGTGTGTTGGGATTGAGGGATGCTCCTCTGCTTCCCAAGAGGAGCAGCAGCACCCGGAGGGGAAGGTTTTGTTCCAGGCAAATGGAGCTGCAGCCCCCAGGGCACAGCCAGCTCAGCCCCCCCGATGGATTTTTCTTCCCTGGGTTTGTTTGATTCCTCTCTGAACCCGATTTCTGTGCATTCTGAGCACCCTGAGCAGGGTGCCAGCTGGCAGGGCTGGGAGCTGGAAGAGCTCCTCTTATCTGCACAGCAGCTTTGGTGGTGACAGGGGCAGCCTTGCCAAGGGGCTCCTTTGCCAGCTCGCTCTGCTCTGCGGTTAAATTGGCACCCAGCGAGCTGCTGGGGGAGGACAGGGTGGGGTTGTCTGCAGGACACCCTGAGCTCAGGCTGGGCATGGGTGACAGCTCCTCCAGCTGCCACCAGGGCTGTCCCAGAGAGCAAACCCACCTGGGGTGGGCTCAGTACTCCCTGCAGGTCTGACCAGTTTAACTTAGGTTGAGCTCAGAAGGGACAAAATCAGGGAGAGGCATCTTGCAGTGGCTGGGAGAGAAGGAATGGTTCAGCAATTTGGGTTTTCTGCTCTAAAATCTGGCTTTTTGCTAGGAAATAGGTCCTGAAATCTGCTATGGAGGAATGTAACAGCAGTTTGGGTTCTCTGCTCTAAAAATCAGGCTTTTTGCTAGGAAATGATCCTGGAATCTGCCATGGAGCTGGATTTGTTTGCAGAAAAGAGCTCCATTTCCTCACAGACGTGTAAGGTTTGGCAGGAGGGGTTGTTGTGCCTGGTTTATAGTTCATGGGAGAGGAAAATCCTGGGGGTCATGCACCCCAAACCAAGCTGAATTCCTGACGCTCAGCCCGGAGGACACAGCCCGTGGCATCACGTTCTTGCCTCCAGTGTGTGTTGTTTGATTTCCAGTCTGTGTCTCAGCCAAGTGTGCTAGCTCAGAAGGCTTTTTCAGCTTTCCTCCAGCCTCTAACGTTACTGCTCTTCGCAGCTGACTTTGGGGTGTCTGCCAAGAACATGAAAACCTTGCAGAAGCGAGATTCCTTCATTGGGACCCCGTACTGGTGAGTGCCCTGCTGATGAAGGGCTTCACTCCTGGAAGCCAGCTTTGCTCTGAAGCTGTGGGGGTGCATTGACCACGCTGGGAGGATCTGAATGAGGGTTCTGGGCCATTTTCTGCACATTCAGGGCTTTTCCTTGCCTGAGCAGAGCTGTGAGCAGCCTGTGTGCTGCAGAGGGGTCACGGTGCCCCGGGCTTGGAGCGAGGGTCACACGAGTGTGCTCTCCCTGCTCCCCCCACCCCGGGGCTGAGATGAGCTTTGAAGCCACTCCAAGCCCATGGGAACGAGTCCCTGCCCCAGAAACACAACCTCTAAATCACCCAGCTTGCTGGAGGAGTGGAGTTGCAGGGATTAATTGATGCTCTGAGGCAACATCCGCGCCAGATGTCAACGGCCTGGGGGTTTTCTGGGGAGAAGGGAGGGGGCTGCACCCCGTGGAAAAGATGCTGCTGCTTCTGAAACCCGGAGCTGGGGGGGACAGCTGTGTTTTCTGCAGCTCTGGGGGGGACAGCTGTGTTCTCTGCAGCTCTGTGGGTTATTTGTGGGTTTAACTGCTGCTGCCAGGCGTCACCGCCGCCCCGCTCTGCCCCTCGCAGGATGGCCCCGGAGGTGGTGATGTGTGAGACCATGAAGGACACTCCCTACGACTACAAGGCTGACATCTGGTCCCTGGGGATCACCCTGATTGAGATGGCCCAGATTGAGCCCCCCCACCATGAGCTGAACCCCATGAGGGTCCTGCTGAAGATTGCCAAGTCCGACCCGCCCACGCTCAGCTGCCCCTCCAAATGGTGAGGGGGCAGCCCAGGGAGCACCCCCAGCTCCCACACGGGGAAAACCAGCTGGTTTGAGCAGCTCTCTTTCATTTGGGGAGGGGTTAGCTCTGCTCCAGCTGTGTGCAGGGGGCTGGGAAGGCGCTGCTGGCTGAGGGCAGGATGCTCACGCCGTGCTCACAGTGTCCAGGCAGCACAGGGAGAGCTGCTGCTCACCCACAGATCCCCCAAAACCGGGGGGGACCCCTTGGCTGCTCTCAAAACAACCCATGTGAATGAAAGGCAGATCTTTCTCTAAAGCTGGAGATGGCCAAGAGCTCCAGAACTGCTCTCCCTGAAGTCTGGAAAGCCATTTCTGCATGTAAAAGAGAACTAGCCTGTTAATTTAAAGAAAACCAGCTAGTTATTTTTCATTTATTTATTTATTTTATTAATTTACTTATTTCTAGATCGTAAAAGCTGCTGCAGGTCAGCCAGCAGCAAAGGACAGGCAGAGCCCTGGTGTCACAGCGTTGTCACAGCAGTCACAGTCATTGTCACAGGCAGCAGGCAGGGTGGGAGCTGCTCTGGAGCTGCCCAGAAGTGACAGCAGGGCCTCGCTCTGCAGCTCAGAGCTGCACTCTGCAGGCTGAGGGTGCCCTCCTATGGGGCTCCTGCTCCTTCACAGCCACCCTGGCCCACTGGGGCTCTGGGGGTGGCTCCTTGTCCCCAAGCACCTCCTGCTGCCATGGGCTCCCTTGGGGGACAGTGCTGTGTCCTGCCCTGCCTCTGCCCGTGCCTGGGGCACAGGGGCTGGGCTCAGTGCCCACCACCTGCTGCCAGCACAGGAAAAGGCAAAACCTGGTCCCTGACCTGGCCCTGTTGCTGCTTGTGCTACAAATAATCAGAATTACTGAGCACAGGGTTTCCCATGGGAGCAAAATGCTGATTATGGCCAGCTGCAAGCTGGGGCAGAACCTGCTGAGGGATCAAGCTGATCCCTCTGCTATTTGAGGCCTTTCCTGTGCTGAATTTCTCACCACCAGCTGTGTTTTAAGGTCCCTGGAGTTCAGAGATTTCCTGAAGAAGGCGCTGGACAAGAACCCAGAGACCCGGCCCAGTGCTGCCCAGCTGCTGGAGGTAGGGACCAGACCAGTGACCCCAGACTGGATTCAGGTTATTTCTGTCTTGTTTAGAAAGTTCATAGCACTTTTCTGCCATTAAAACTCTCCAAAAAGGATCAGCAATGTTTTTCCCTTTGGAGCAACCTGCAGAGCCCCTGTGGACACAGAAGCAGCTCCTGAAAACACCCCTGTGGCAGCCAGCTCGGGCTGTGCCTGGTTAGCCCTGGCTGAAATTCAATTCCTTCCCTCCTGTCCCTTCCCAAAATCACAGAAAAAAGCTGCTGTTCCCTGCTGGCTGCAGTGTGTGCACAGAGCCCAGGGACTCCCCTGCCTTTGGTGCAGCTCACCACCAGCTCTGGGAGCACTGAGTGATCCCAGTGCTGTGAGCATTGAGTGATCCCAGTGCTGGGAGTACTGAGTGATCCCAGTGCTGGGAGCAGTGAGATCCCAGGGCTGGGAGCAGTGTGATCCCAGTGCTGGGAGCACTGAGTGATCCCAGTGCTGTGAGCATTGAGTGATCCCAGTGCTGGGAGTACTGAGTGTGATCCCAGTGCTGGGAGCAGTGTGATCCCAGTGCTGGGAGCAGTGTGATCCCAGTGCTGGGAGCAGTGTGATCCCAGGGCTGGGAGCAGTGTGATCCCAGTGCTGGGAGCAGTGTGATCCCAGTGCTGGGAGCAGTGAGATCCCAGTGCTGGGAGCAGTGTGATCCCAGTGCTGGGAGCAGTGTGATCCCAGTGCTGGGAGCATTGAGTGATCCCAGTGCTGGGAGCAGTGTGATCCCACTGTGAGCACTGAGTGATTCCAGGCCCTTTCCAATTTAACCTCCCCCCAGGCTCTCTTTGCTCCCAGGGATCCTGCAGACTGCTCTTGGTGACATTCTGTGGGTAGATGTCCCTTGTCTACATCCCACTGCTGCTTTTTGGGGGGAATTGCTGCCATAAAGCAGCTTTGGGGAGCACCTGAGGTTCAGTGTGCCCTGAACCTCAGCCAGCCTCTCTCCTGTGAATTCCTCTGGGGGTAAATCCCAGTGACACTGAAGGAGCCACCCCCTCAGGTCTTTGAAAGCCAGAAGCCGTCCTTGGGCTCGCAAGGTGTGACTTTGGCCCCCTGACATTTTCACTGTGTTGTTTTTCAGCATCCCTTTGTCAGCAAGGTCACCAGCAACAGGGCCCTGCGGGAGCTGGTGGCCGAGGCCAAGGCTGAGGTGATGGAGGAGATCGAGGACAGCCGGGATGAAGCAGAGGAGGATGACTCCTCGGAGTCGGCCTCGGTGAGCAGCTGCACCACGGTGGCTGTGCTGGGGGAAAGAACCTGGGGATTTTTTCAGCCTCCCAAAAATGTTTTGGGTCGCATCAGGTGGAGGGGAAGTGGTTGATGGGCCGGGGAGGGGCTGGGTTTTGGTGGCTGCCAAGGGCGTGGAGAAGCAGTGGTGCTGGGGGGTGGCCCAGTGCCCACTCACAGGAGGGGCTCATGAAAAGTGGTTAGAAAACAAAAGGAGAAGGGAAAAGAAGAGGAAAGTAAGCCCTGATTCAGGCTGGAGAAGCTGAATGGAAGCAAAGCCAGCAGCCCGAGGAGGGAGCTGGGCAGGTCTGCCCCTGGGCTTGGCTCTTTGCAGGGGACATCTCAGAGCTGCTTGGGGACATCTCAGAGCTGCTTGGGGACATGTCTCAACCTCCCTCCTCTATCACAAAGGGAAGTGGCTCATCCACAGTGGAGTTAGCCATGGGAAAAGGAGTTTGGTGTGCAAATTCCTCATCTGCCTCTTAGGGATGTGCAGGTTCTGGGCATTTTTCATTGCTCCTCTTCCTTCCCCCCAGGATCCTTAGGGCCACAAACCTGGGGAAAGATGGAAGCATCCCAGGGCAGATGTCCTAAAAGGGACATTCCCTCCCAGTTTAGTTCAGGGTGACCTTGCTGTGCCTTGTAGCCCCTGCAGTTGTGTCGAGTGGTGCTGCCAAACTCAACATCTGCCCTTGCCTGTCTTTGCAGCCCCCTGGGAAGCACAAGAGGGACCCTTCTGAGGTGAGCCAGCTGAGCTTTGATGGGGAGAAACCCCCGGACTCGTCCTTGCCCAAAGCCCTGAACGGCTCCATGGGGACTGGCAAGGACACCACGGATGGCCAGAGCCACAAAGCCTCAGATAAAGGGATGAGCAGTGACAGTGACAAACTGGAGAGCAACCACTCCACAAAACCCAGCTCGGCCTCCTCGGCCACCCAGGACAAGCCGGACATCATCCTGCAGCCAGGACATTTGGGAAACTCAATGGAGGGGAGCAAGGAGCCCAGGCCAGGCAGGGAGGAGAGGAAGAGCACTGAGGAGAGGAAGAGCCTTGAGGAGAGGAAGAGTCTTGGAGAGAAGAAGAGCATTGGGGAGGGGAGGAACAACGAGGAGAGGAAGAGTCTTGGAGAGAAGAAGAGCATTGGGGAGGGGAGGAACAACGAGGAGAGGAAGAGTCTTGGAGAGAGGAAGAGCATGGTGGAGAGGAGGAGCATGGTGGAGCGACCAGAGAGCGTTTTCCTGGAGAACTTCAGCGAGGAGAAGCTGGCCAATGGAAGCCTGGAGCCCCTGGGGCCACTGCCCCGCTCCAAAAGGGACTCAGATTCTGGCAGCACTTCGGCCTCCGAGAGCATGGACCTCACCATCTCCTTGTCTGCTGACCTGTCCCTCAACAGGGAGAGCGGCTCCATCTCCCTCAAGGTGAGAGGGGTGCCAGAGGGAGGAACCCTTCCCCAGGGAAAGCTTTCCAGGGTTTGTTCTCCATGCTGCCTGTCCCAGCTGGGCTCAGGCCAGCGCAGCATTCCCAGCTGGGTTGAGCTGTGCCAGGGGGATGTGGCACGTCCTCAGGTGAAGGAGGAGCTCTTGGTGGAGCTGCTGAAGGTTCACGTGTCCTCTCCTGTGCCAGGCCCCTGAAATTTAGGGGAATTCTGATGTCTTGTGTCTATTTTGGGTGCGGTAACCACACCACGAGCCTGACTTGCCCTTGCTCAAGGGTGGAACCCCAAATAGGGCTTCCCAAACTTTATCCATAGTCCATCACTCTGCTGCTCTTCCTTAGCACACCTGATCCCAGGGAAAAGTTCATCTGGGCTTGTGCCTCTCAGTGTTCCCAACCTGCCCTCCAGCTGGCCTGGTTTGTTCCAGCAGGGACTGCACAAAGACCTCCCAGGTTTCTGGGCTTTGGCTAAAGCTTCCTGGAGGCTGGGAATGCTTCACCTGGAGCTGCCAAGTCAGCAGGGCTTCGAGGAAGAGGCAAAATAACGGGAATGGTATTTGCTGAGCTCCAGGAGAAGAAATGTTGTGACCTGAGGGGGCAGAGGGATGTGTTGCACAAGATCTTTGTCACATTGCCTGCATGAGTGAGAACTTCCCGGCACAGGAACGTGCCTAAAAACCTTTCTTGGCAAAACCCTCCCCACCTCCTGCTGGCAGCTGGAGAGCCAACATCCCCCAGAGCAGCCTGCAATCCCTAATGATTAGAAATGTGATGCTCTTGCACAGGAATTTCCTCCTCCTCCTCCTTTCCAGGACACCTGGAATCCTTGAGGAGGAGGAGGAATACGATGCCACACAGAGATTTGCTCCCTGAGTTGGTCCTTTAGAAGGGGACAGGAGTTTTTTGGGTTTTTCAGGGAGTAAGCCATGTGAGGAAGGTGAGGAATGGTCTTTGGGAGGTGGGTCAGGTTTCTTCAGGGTGGAAGTCCTGCTGCTCCATGGTTTGGTAGCCAGCCTGGATCTCCAAATTCACTGATGGTTTGAGCTCCATGTGGTTTCCTTCTGTACGTTCCTCATGAATAACAAGCACTAGAATTGCTCTGAGGGCTCCAGTGCAGCTGCTGCAGCCCTGGGGAGCTGCTTCAGGGCTCTCCTCTCCTCCCTCCCACCCCAGGACTCCCGGCTGCAGAAGAAGACCCTGAAACGCACCCGCAAGTTCGTGGTGGACGGGGTGGAGGTCAGCGTCACCACCTCCAAGATCATCAGCGAGGACGAGAAGAAGGATGAAGAAATGAGGTTCCTCAGGCAAGTGGGGCACTGGGATGGAGGGAGGGCAGCATTTCCCTCTCTGTGAGCTAATCCAGGGGTGACCTGAAGTCCTCTTGTCTTCTGTCTTGTGCCGCGCTGCTGCGTCGAGTGCACTTTACTCCCTTGAGAGCCCGGGGGGAGGCGGCCCGGCTAGCTGGGAGCACAGCAGCAGCTGGGGGCACTGCCCGGATGCGTCAGGGACGTCTGGGCAGCGCCTTCGACAGGGCAGCAATAGCGAAAGGAGCGGCAAAAGCGGAGAAGCTTGAGAGAAAAGAGGGTCTTAACTCGCCTGGTGCAGTCCAGAGATTTATTATCTCATTGTTCCCAGGGAATTCAGACGGGAAAGGTGGCGGACAATGGGCAACAGCAGTATATAAAGGGGTGTACAAGAACCAATGGGGGAAACTGAGGAGGGGAATTGAACATAACTGACACGGGTGGCAACAAGTGATACACGAACCAGGGAGGGGCTCGGGGCACCTGCCCAATCACTCCCTAGGGAAGGGAGAAGTTTCTGGAAGGATGGGGGGGCCCCCGGGAGATGGACAGGGCTCTGGAGGAGGGGAAAATGTAACGAAAGGGGCAGTTGCCACGGGAACGGGGGTAGAGACAAGGGAACGGGGGTAGAGACAAGGGCTTGGCAGCGTACCCAGACAGGGAGGACACCATTGGAGGGAAAGGGGGAACCAGGACTGAGCCATCAACATAAGTATGGGGTTGTAACTGGGGGGAACATTACAAAAGGGGAGAACAATACAAAACAGGGGAGATAACTCAGTTGGGAACCGAACACGCACCACAACAGTCTTGGTCCCACTTGGGCAGGGGAAGGAGGGGTTCAGCTCAGGATGCAGCAAGACTATGACAAGGGGAGGTTTGTTGTGGCTGGCTCTGTCCTCTGGGGATGACTCAATGTGTCCCCAGGGCTGCAGATGCCTGGCTCAGTGGAAATTAGCTCAGAAATCTTCTCAAGATGTTCCTCTCCCTTTTGTTCTCAAATCTCCTCAGACTTCATTAACAGAATGGCCAAGGGAGTTGTAAACTCCTGGAGCATTATTTAATATTCATGGGTGCATCCTCCCTCCTTGATGACTCCTTTGCAGATCTTACAGCTTTCAAACCTCCCTGACTTGTCCTCAGAAAGAGGAGCTGCTGTTTCTAGCACTGAAATGAAAAGGCCCTTAAAATAATTAAAATACAAATTGTTTCATTTGATGCCCAATTCCAGGCTCCCTCACGCTGCTCTCAGGGACTCCCTGAGAGGATAATTTGTCCTAAACACTGTGTCCCTGTGGCTGCCTTATTCCTCAGCCCCAATATCAGATTTATGTAAAAGCTCATTAGCAGAGCTCATTTAGTGGTGAGCTGGAGGAGGGGAGGGATGCAATGTCATCGCAGATGGGTCAGAATTTGGGAAAACTGCCCTTTGTGCCACCCAGGTGTGAATAAGAATGGATACAGAGCACAGAGCCAGGCCAGAGCAGTCCAGCCTGGGACTTGAGGAGCAGTGAGCACTAACCCAGCTGGCACAATGGGGATTTGGGCTGCTGGGGGACACCAGAACCACCTCAGGAGCCTTGCCAGGGCTCGTTTGGGAAGCTGGGAATGCTGAAGGGCCTTCCCTGTGGGAGCTGGGGCTTTTCCAGCAGTTCCCATGAGTAGCATCCTGCTTCCTGCGGTGTCCCAGCACCTGGAACACATCAGGCAGCTGGGATCTCCCTCCTGCCCAGCTCAGAGCAGCCCAGGGTGCTGTGGGGTGCAGCTTCCACTCCCTACTGAAATGCTCTGCTCGTGCATGTGCCCATCTCTGCCCGTGGCATCCCTCTGAGCTTGCCTGACCCTGCATCTCTGTGCCCCCCTGCCCCTCTGCAGGCGCCAGGAGCTGCGGGAGCTGCGTCTCCTGCAGAAGGAGGAGCACAGGAACCAGGCCCAGCTGAACAGCAAACACCAGCTGCAGCAGGAGCAGATGCTGCGGCGCTTCGAGCAGGAGATGATGGTAGGAGGGCAGGAAAACCCTGGGAATCAGCTGGGAACCCAACTCCTCTGCAGGTGCCCCACACGGGGATGCTCTCTGGGTTGCAGCAGCCTTGGGCACCACAGGAACCCCTTTGGGATGTGAAGCATGGCTGGAGGATGGAGGTTTTGTGGGCATTAAGCACCCTGGGAAGCACTGGCAGCCTCTGCCTGGCAGGGTGTAGCAGGGAAAGGGTTGTTCTGGACTTTCTCTCTTTAATGATCTTTTCTTTCATGTCTGTTCGTGGCTACTGTGAGAAACAGTTTATAGTGCTGCTGTAATTCACAGGAAATAAAAAACCCTTAAATAAGAAAGCAGCACTGAGTGTGACAGCAGGAAATCTGGCAAGGCTTTGAGTGTAAATTGAATGAACTGGCCTCACACACCTGGTCCCGTCTGTTGAAGCAAAACAATATTGTAGCTAATCACAGAATTGTTGGGGGGACCTTAAAGATCTTCTCCTTCCATGGCACGAGGGCAGTGTTGGAGCACAGAGCTCCAAACCTTGTGAGATGTTGGTTGGAAGTTTCCTTCCTCTCCAAAGAGGCTCAACCCAAGCAGGAACAACCCGCTGCTCCCTTTTATTTTTTTTCTCTTTCCACTTTTCCTTTTAAACTTTTGGAAGGCAACGAAGCAGGAACCCTAACCCTAACCCAAACCTTTCCTGGGCAGGCAAAGAAGAAGTTCTACGACACGGAGCTGGAGAACCTGGAGAGGCAGCAGAAGCAGCAGATCGAGAGGATGGAGCAGGAGCACGGCCTGCGGCGGCGGGAGGAGGCGAAGCGCATCCGCCTGGAGCAGGAGCGCGACCATGCCCGCTTCCTGGAGCAGCTCAAGCAGATGAAGAAGGAGGTGAAAATTTGGGATGGGAGGGAGGGAAGGTGATGTCCTGCACCTCTTTCTTCCTGGGAAGTTCAGCATTTCTCGTGGCAGATCTTGAGAGGAAAGCAGCTGGTGTTTTATGGGGAAAGTCTTGGTTTTGGGTGGTTCTTGAGATGGTCTTGGGTGATTCCTGAGGTGCTTTCGGGTGATTCCTGAGGTGCTCTTGGGTGATTCTTGAGGTGCTTTTGGGTGATTCTTGAGGTGCTTTTGGGTGGTTCCTGTTCCTGCTCTGCCTGGAGCAGGAGCACGACCACGCCCGCTTCCTGGAGCAGCTCAAGCAGATGAAGAAGGAGGTGAAAATTTGGGATGGGAGGGAGGGAAGGTGATCGGCATTGCTCATGGCAGAACTTGAGAGGAAAGCAGTTGTTGTTTTATGAGGAAAGTCTTGATTTTGGGTGGTTCTTGAGATGGTCTTGAGTGATTCCTGAGGTGCTCTTGGGGGATTCCTGTTCCTGCTCTGCCTGGAGCAGGAGCGCGACCACGCCCGCTTCCTGGAGCAGCTCAAGCAGATGAAGAAGGAGGTGAAGATTGGGGATGGGAGGGAGGGAAGGTGATGTCCTGCACCTCTTTCTTCCTGGGAAGTTCAGCATTTCTTGTGGCAGAACTTGAGAGGAAAGCAGTTAGTGTTTTATGGGGAAAGTCTTGGTTTTGGGTGGTTCCTGAGGTGGTTTTGGGTGATTCCTGAAGTTTTCTGGGTGATTCCTGAGGCGCTCTTGGGTGATTCCTGACGTGGTTTTGGTTTGGGGTGATCCCTGAGGTCCTTTTGGGTGATTCACTGAGCTGTTCAGTGACTGGAGGTAGGGTTGTTCCTGTCCCAAAGTGCCCTGCAGGGAAATTGAATTTCCTCCCCACAGGTGAAGAACGAGGTTGAGAAGCTGCCACGGCAGCAGCGCAAAGGGAACCTGAAGGCGAAGATGGATGACTTCACCCAGAAAAAACAAACCATGGTGAGACCCAGGGAAGATGCCCCCAGTTCCAAGCCTGGGAAATGTGCAGTAGAATAAAGCATCCTTCCTGCTGGAGGGACTGTCAGGTTCTGAAACAGCAGCAGCTGGAGAGCTCATGGTGGCACTGCTGCTTTGTTAACAGGAACAGGAGTTTTTGGCCAAGCAGAAGGAGGACCTGGAGCAGGCCATGAAGAACATCATTGCCCAGAACAAAAGAGAGATCTGTGACAAGGAGCGTGAGTGCCTCAACAAGAAGCAGCAGCTGATGAGAGGTGGGTGGCAAAGGCTGGGAGGGAGGGGAGGGAGTGCTGCAGCCATGGCTTTATCCAGCCCTGGCTCTTCCCACACAGCAGATGCTGTGACAGAGCTGCAAGCTGGCGGGATGGGATGTGGAAAAAACCAGCCTTGCCAGGTCCTGTCTAAATGTTTAACAATAATAATACTTAGTGCTTTAATCTTCGGAGTGCTTTACAAATATGAACCAATTAGGCTTCATAACTGCAAGAAATCGGGTTCCAATACGGTTTGCAACCAGTTTCTCTTGGAAAACAGGAGGTGAATGATCTCCCCCGACATCTGCTGCGCTGTTGGTGTGCACAGAGGTCTCCTGAGCTTGGGACACTTTGTGTGACCAGGATGGGAGGCAAGGGTGGGTGATCTCCTGCTCCTTCTCCTCCCCACAGACCGGGAAGCTTCCATCTGGGATCTGGAAGAGCGTCAGCAGCAGGAGAAGCACCAGCTCATCAAGCAGCAGCTGAAGGACCAGTATTTCCTGCAGAGGCACGAGCTGCTCCGGAAGCACGAGAAGGTGAAGGCTTTGCACCTTCCCACCCTGGTGTGGGTCAGCACAGTGTCCATGGGTGTTTCCCTTCCAGGCTGAAAGGGGGGAAATCACCAAGGCTGTGTGTTCAATCCTATGTGGGCCATTCAGTCTGGACTTGATCCTTGTGGGTCCCTTCCAAGCCAGAATATTCTACAATTCTATGAATTCTGTGAATTCTGTAATTCTGAGGGTGGGTTGGCAGTCAAAGGGCTTGGTCATTATTAGTGAAAAAGGACCAGAGTACAGCTGGTGCCAAGAAGGCAATGAAGCCTTCTTGGCTGGGAAGTGTGCTGTGTGTTGTGTGCATTTAATGTGCAAGAAGTTGGGAATTCTGGGGGGGGGGGGGGGGGGGGGGCTTTTCTGGAAATCTGCCTCTGCCCAGGATTTGGCATGGTTGATTCCCAGAGCATGGAGTGAAGACTGGAACTTCCAGCCCCTTCTCCTCTGCTTTCCCTGCATGTTCAGTCCTTGCCATCCCCTCTCATCCCTCTGGAGTGTCACCTCCAGGCTACTCCCAAACCTGCCCTGCAGCTGTCCCTGTTCTGCTGGGGGCTCTGGGGAGGTGTCCCTCCCTCTGAGCCCCGTGTGCCTGCAGGAGAGGGAGCAGATGCAGCGCTACAACCAGCGCATGCTGGAGCAGCTGAAGGTGAGGCAGCAGCAGGAGAGGGCCCGGCTGCCCAAAATCCAGCGCAGCGAGGGCAAGACCCGCATGGCCATGTACAAGAAGAGCCTCCACATCCACTCCAGCGGCAGCGCCTCCGAGCAGAGGGAGAAGATCAAACAGGTCAGGGCCTGAAAAGGCACCAGGAGCTGAGGCTGGGCTTGGGGGGGGGGAGAAAGCTGCATTTTCCCAAACTGCTCTTTCCAGAGTTTAAGTTACTGCTGGGTTGGAGGGCTCTGTTTTGTGGTGTCGCGTGCGGTTCTCGGCGCTTCCTCCGTCGTGACTTGTGTTGGGAAGCAACACAAATTCCCTCTTTGCTGTGCAGTGATGGGAGCTGGGCTGGTCTCTCAGGCAGCCCCAGAGAGCAGGGCAGTGCTGCCTACACACTGCTTTTCCCTCTGGCAGTTTGCCCTACAGGAGGAGAAGAGGCAGAAAGCAGAGCGGCTGCACCAGCAGCAGAAGCACGAGTCGCAGATGAAGGACATGCAGGCCCAGTGTGAGAGCAACACCAACGAGCTCCAGCACCTCCAGGTACTCATCCCTCATGGCCTGGGCTGCCAGAGCTGCCTGGGCAGGGCTCAGCCTCTGGAGGAGTGGCTGCAGAGGACTGTCAGGGGTTGATGTCCCCTCACTCTTGCCTTGAGAGGATTTGGTTGCCATGTCTAATCGTGGAGCTCAGAGCTCTGGATGTCTCTGCCCAAGACATTGGGTCTAATCGTGGAGCTCAGAGCTCTGAATGTCTCTGCCCAAGACATTGGGTCTAATCGTGGAGCTCAGAGCTCTGAATGTCTCTGCCCAAGACATTGGGTCTAATCGTGGAGCTCAGAGCTCTGAATGTCAGAGTCTGAATGTTTCTGCCCAAGACATTGGGTCTAATCGTGGAGCTCAGAGCTCTGATTGTCTCTGCCCAAGACATTGGGTCTAATCGTGGAGCTCAGAGCTCTGAATGTCTCTGCCCAAGACATTGGGTCTAAACGTGGAGCTCAGAGCTCTGATTGTCTCTGCCCAAGACACTGGGTCTAATCGTGGAGCTCAGAGCTCTGAATGTCTCTGCCCAAGACAATCCTGTTTGATTGTATGAAATAGATGTAACTAAAGCTGATAAGCCAAGAAACACTTAGAATGTATGATAATTAAGAAATAATTAGCGTCTGATTGTAATTGCGTAAATTATAACATCTGCATTGTCTCACCCTTGTCATGAGACTGGAAATGGAATAAAAGTTTTTAAGACACCTCTCAGTTACCCCATCCCTAAGTCAGAAAAGAGCTTAATCCAGCATTTGACCACTGGATGTACAGTTCCAGCTGCTGATGGGTGCTGTGTTTGCTGATGTGTTTTTAGAATGAGAAGTGTCACCTCCTGATCGAGCACGAAACCCAGAAGCTGAAGTCCCTGGATGAGAGCCACAACCAGCACATGAAGGAGTGGAGGGACAAGCTGAGACCACGGAAGAAGGTGGGGCTGTGAGCAGGGTGTCCTGGCTGGCCAGAGGGGACAGTGCCCATAGCTCCAGAACAATCTCAAACCCAGCTCTTGTGTTGTTCTCTTTGCCCAAGGCCCTGGAGGATGAGCTGAACCAGAAGAAGCGTG
Organism: Serinus canaria; assembly: GCF_022539315.1. Taxonomy (NCBI): domain Eukaryota; kingdom Metazoa; phylum Chordata; class Aves; order Passeriformes; family Fringillidae; genus Serinus; species Serinus canaria. The sequence goes on along the minus strand of NC_066327.1, from coordinate 16,279,826 downwards.
AGCAGGAGATGTTCTTCAAGCTGAGCGAGGAGGCCGATGGACAGGTGCCAGTGTCACCAACCAAACACGCCAAGTTTGTCCCCTTCAGCTCCTCAGAGAGCTTGTAACCCCTGGCAGGCCACCAGCTGGTACTGGCCGTGTCCTCCTGGGCTGCAGGGGGCAGCTTGGACTGGGAAGAGCCTCTCAGCAGCCCCTTGCCACCACAGCACCCTCCTGTCCCCACTCTCCGCCTGGGATCAGCGTGGCCTCTGGCTGAGGGATGCTGGCTGGAAGTTGGGGTGCCTCTCCCAGGAGCTCCAGGCTGGGAATTGGGGCAGGAGCCTCTCTGGATTGTCCTTGCACTGGTGGCTGGATGGTGCCTGGGTGAGCCTGGTGCTCACTGGGTTTGTCAGCTCAGACTGGAGCAGCGACCACTCTGATCAGGAGAAACAGCCCCTTAGGGCAGGGCTGTCACCTCCCTCTCCACTCTGATCAGGAGAAACAGCCCCTCAGGGCAGGGCTGTCACCTCCCTCTCCACCCTGGCTGTCCTGTCCCAGTCCTTTCCAAGGCCTGGCCTGGGGCACAGCAGCTCTGGCATTGTCTTAAACTCACCTTGGCCTTAGACTTACTCCTCTTCACCGTGGCCCTTTTATTGCCACAGAGACACAGAGATTTGGGGTTTTTTTGCCTAGGGAGGGCTGGGTTTTTTCTTTCCTCCTGCTCCCCACACAGCCTGTGCAGAAAGGGGCTGGGTGTCCTCCCAGAGATGATTCTGCTCTTCCTCTGCTGTGACCAGTGGCACCACAGCCCCTCTGGCACTAACTCTGCTCTCAGAGGCTGGCTCTGGGCTGACTGCACTGCCCAGCTGGCTGCAGGTGCAGAGGGGACACTGGGGACAGCGCTGGCTCCTGCGGTGACACGGCGGAGTGACTGTCCCTGTCATGTGCCTTGGGGATGAGTGGGGGGTGAAGGATGCTCCTGCCAGAGCTCTCATGCTCACACAGGTGCTTGAGGCTGGTTTTTAAGTCTTTTCTGTGTGGGGCCACGTGGGTCAGGCAGGCTGGCCATGGGTGATGGCTGCAGGGAGGAGCAGTGGGACAAGGGAAGAGGAGATGCAAACGGGGCTTGTTGCTCCCAGCACCCCCTTGCCCGCTGATGTCTCGTCTCCCTGTGATGTGCCACAGCTTTTTGGGTGGTTCTCCTGGCTGGGAGTCGTGGCAGAGTGGCAGAGCAGGTCCTCTGTCCTTTCTGTCCCCTCCTGCTGGGTGGGACTGGGAGCACAGAGCTGGGGAGGGGTCAGGGACCTCACCGGCAGCACCTTCTTCTTTACACAACCCAAAGGTGTAAGGCAGCACTTAAGGTTTTTTTTTTTCTGGACAACGTTGTTTGTTGTAGACCTGTTTATTTAGCAAGAAAATAAAATATTTCTGCTTAAAAAAAAAAAAAAAAAAAAAAAAAAGAAGAGAATTTAAGAAAAAAGTGGTTATTTTCAAGTCCCCTCTGTTGATTTACTGGCATTTCAGGGAAAGGTGGTATGTGATGTGCCTCCCTTCTAGGTACTGGGCTGAAGGAGGCAGCCCCCAGGTCTTGAGCTCTGGATCTGGGGAGTGCATTTCCTGCCCTTTTAGAGCCCCTAACCCATATTTATAAACTCCCTGCAGGCTAGCAGGGCTCTGTCTCTTTGGGCCATTCCAGGTCGCCTCTGATTTCCCAGCAGTGATGTCTCTGTTAGTGAGCACAGGAAGGGTTCCTGCCCCACCTCCAAAACGTGGATTGTGCCTTCCAGATGTGGTAACACCTGGCTGGCAGCTGATGGAAGGTTAATGAATGCCAAGGGCTGGCTGGAGACTCCTCGTCCCCTTAGGAATGTGTTACAGCAGCCCCCTGGTTCTGGTTCTGGTCCTGCTGTGTGCCAGGGCTGTGCCCAGGGTCAGAGCCCCGTGCCAGTCCCTGAGAGCCCTGCAGGGGCTGTCCTGCAGCAGCACACTGTCACCTCCCTCAGCTGAGGGGCACTGCTGCCTTCTCCAGCAGCCCAGGCTGCAGCATCCCTCCCTGCACACCCTGCAGCACTCAGGGAGCATTTCTGGGGGCTCTCAGCTGATGCACTGCCCCCTGTAAACCAGGTATCCCTTCCTCCAGTCCAGCTGGTTTCCAGCCTGGAGAGAGCATCGCTGGCAGGGGCAGGAATGGCTCTGTGCCCCCAGGAATGCATGCTGTGTCCTCTCCCTGGGTGTGCCAGGCTCCAGTACCCTGTCCCTCACCCACAGGGGGGCACACCATCTGACTGTCACATTTACAGAGTGGGTATCATTCTCCCTCCTTTCAAAAGAGGATTTTTGGGTTGCTCCCTGTTCAGGAGGAACCACAATTAAACCCAGCTTGCTTTTCAGCAGGGGGTGGGACACGATTTTAAAAATTGTGGCTTCGAATAAAAAGGGTTTTTTTAAAATATTTTGTAAAATATCTTCAGTGGGGCCACCACCGTGATGTAAAGACCTCTCTAATAAAGTAACAAACTGAGAAACTTGGCCACGGGTCTGATTTTGTGCCTGCTTGCCAGCTGTGACCTCAGCTCAGCTTTGCTTCTGCTCTGGGTTTTGCTGACTTGGAAAAACTCCTGGCACTTGAATTTTGCAAGGCTAAATAATAAAGGTGAGCTGGAGCCTCTGCTGCTGCTCAGGGGCAGGGACATCCTGGGCACCGAGCCGAGCTTCTGGGGTGTGCAGGGAAGCAGCCGCTCCCTGGTGAGTTCAGTGCGTGTTCAGGTGGGGCTGGGCTGACGCTGCTCGGTGAGGAGTGAGTACTGCACCCGAGAGCAAAGCACTTCTGCAGGGTCCTGCTCCTTTTCCTTTAACGGGAATGTCACACCAACTCCGGAGTGAGTACTGCACCCGAGAGCAAAGCACTTCTGCAGGGTCCTGCTCCTTTTCCTTTAACGGGAATGTCACACCAACTCCGGAGTGAGTACTGCACCGAGAGCAAAGCACTTCTGCAGGGTCCTGCTCCTTTTCCATTAACGGGAATGTCACACCAACACTGGAGTGAGTACTGCACCGAGAGCAAAGCACTTCTGCAGGATCCTGCTCCTTTTCATTAACGGGAATGTCACACCAACTCCGGAGTGAGTACTGCACCGAGAGCAAAGCATTTCTGCAGGGTCCCGCTCCTTTTCATTAACGGGAATGTCACACAACACGGAGTGAGAACTGCACCGAGAGCAAAGCATTTCTGCAGGGTCCCGCTCCTTTTCCATTAACGGGAATGTCACACCAACTCCGGAGTGAGTACTGCACCAAGAGCAAAGCACTTCTGCAGGGTCCTGCTCCTTTTCCATTAACGGGAATGTCACACCAACACTGGAGTGAGTACTGCACCGAGAGCAAAGCATTTCTGCAGGGTCCCGCTCCTTTTCCATTAACGGGAATGTCACACCAACACTGGAGTGAGTACTGCACCGAGAGCAAAGCATTTCTGCAGGGTCCCGCTCCTTTTCCATTAACGGGAATGTCACACCAACTCCGGAGTGAGTACTGCACCGAGAGCAAAGCACTTCTGCAGGATCCTGCTCCTTTTCCATTAACGGGAATCTCACACCAACTCCGGAGTGAGTACTGCACCAAGAGCAAAGCACTTCTGCAGGGTCCTGCTCCTTTTCCATTAACGGGAATCTCACACCAACTCTGGAGTGAGTACTGCACCGAGAGCAAAGCACTTCTGCAGGGTCCTGCTCCTTTTTAATTAACGGGAATCTCACACCAACACTGGAGTGAGTACTGCACCGAGAGCAAAGCACTTCTGCAGGGTCCTGCTCCTTTTCCATTAACGGGAATCTCACACCAACTCTGGAGTGAGTACTGCACCCGAGAGCAAAGCACTTCTGCAGGGTCCTGCTCCTTTTCCATTAACGGGAATGTCACACCAACTCCGGAGTGAGTACTGCACCTAGAGCAAAGCACTTCTGCAGGGTCCCGCTCCTTTTCCATTAACGGGAATGTCACACCAACACTGGAGTGAGAACTGCACCGAGAGCAAAGCATTTCTGCAGGGTCCCGCTCCTTTTCCATTAACGGGAATGTCACACCAACTCCGGAGTGAGTACTGCACCTAGAGCAAAGCACTTCTGCAGGGTCCTGCTCCTTTTCCATTAACGGGAATGTCACAGCAACTCCGGAGTGAGAACTGCACCGAGAGCAAAGCATTTCTGCAGGATCCTGCTCCTTTTCCATTAATGGGAATGTCACAGCAACTCCGGAGTGAGTACTGCACCGAGAGCAAAGCACTTCTGCAGGGTCCTGCTCCTTTTCCATTAACGGGAATCTCACACCAACTCCGGAGTGAGTACTGCACCCGAGAGCAAAGCACTTCTGCAGGGTCCCGCTCCTTTTCCATTAACGGGAATCTCACAGCAACTCCGGAGTGAGAACTGCACCGAGAGCAAAGCATTTCTGCAGGATCCTGCTCCTTTTCCATTAATGGGAATGTCACAGCAACTCCGCAGTGAGTACTGCACCGAGAGCAAAGCATTTCTGCAGGGTCCTGCTCCTTTTCCATTAACGGGAATCTCACACCAACTCCGGAGTGAGTACTGCACCGAGAGCAAAGCACTTCTGCAGGGTCCTGCTCCTTTTCCATTAACGGGAATGTCACACCAACTCCGGAGTGAGTACTGCACCGAGAGCAAAGCATTTCTGCAGGGTCCCGCTCCTTTTTAATTAACGGGAATCTCACACCAACTCCGGAGTGAGTACTGCACCGAGAGCAAAGCACTTCTGCAGGGTCCTGCTCCTTTTCCATTAACGGGAATGTCACACCAACACTGGAGTGAGAACTGCACCAAGAGCAAAGCACTTCTGCAGGGTCCCGCTCCTTTTCCATTAACGGGAATGTCACACCAACTCCGGAGTGAGTACTGCACCGAGAGCAAAGCACTTCTGCAGGGTCCCGCTCCTTTTCCATTAACGGGAATCTCACACCAACTCCGGAGTGAGAACTGCACCGAGAGCAAAGCACTTTGCAGGTCCCAGCTCCTTTCATACCGGGATTCCCCAACGGAATCTCACACCAACTCCGATGAGAACTGCACCCAAGCAAAGCACTTCGCAGTCCCCTCCTTGTCCCTTAACGGAATCGTTCACACCAACTCCGGAGTGAGAACTGCACCCGAGAGCAAAGCACTTCTGCAGGATCCTGCTCCTTTTCCATTAACGGGAATGTCACACCAACTCCGGAGTGAGTACTGCACTGAGAGCAAACATTTCTGCAGGTCCCGCTCCTTTTATAATGGGAATCTCACAGCAACTCCGCAGTGAGTACTGCACCGAGAGCAAAGCATTTCTGCAGGATCCTGCTCCTTTTCCATTAATGGGAATGTCACAGCAACTCCGCAGTGAGTACTGCACCGAGAGCAAAGCACTTCTGCAGGGTCCTGCTCCTTTTCCATTAACGGGAATGTCACACCAACTCCGGAGTGAGAACTGCACCGAGAGCAAAGCATTTCTGCAGGGTCCTGCTCCTTTTCCATTAACGGGAATGTCACACCAACACCTCTGTTCCCTTCAGCTCAGCTCTCCCAAGGAGATGCCTCCCTGTCCCTTCCCATGCTCTCCTCTGCTCAGGAAGAGAAAATAAACATCATGTTTTGCCCTGTGGGAGCAGGGGGAGATCTCTGCCTCATCCCCTGGGCTGCTCAGGAAAGCTCTCACCACAGAACCCAAACGCCCCCTGTGTCACCGTGACATTTTCTGAAAAATCCTCTTTGCCCAGGATTTTCTCCTGGGAAGCTGAGAAGCCTCAGAGAGGAATGGAAACAATAATGATCTGATTGCTGCTGCTGTGTTTGCTGCTTTGGGATGTGGCTTGGACATTGTTTACCAACAGGTAAGATTGTTTGATTAGTTCCATGTGAATTGCTTTAATTTAATGACCAATCGTGGTCCAGCTGTGGTGAGGCTCTGAGGAGTCACAGGTTTTTATTATTATTATTCACTGACTCCTCTCAAGGAACCCACATTCAATTCGGGCACCTCTGACACCAGCCCATGGAGCTGCTGTGGGTTTACCCTCAATCCTGGGTGTGCCAGAAGCTGCCAATTTAACCTTGGATTTCCTGCAGGAAATGGCCTGGCTGGCAGTGTCCACCCCAGGTAAGTGCAGGACCTGAGTTCAGGTGAGGTGCTGAAAAGGAGATGGAATTGGGAGGGTGAGGTGGTGCTGGTGAGGTTCTAAATGAGCAGAGCCTGAGGGTTCCTGTCTCCTTGCTCCACAGGATGGTAAGGAATGGAGTAGCTGAGGACACCTAATTAATCATTTTGTTTATGTCTAGCAGGACTGCACCGGTCTCAGTGGATCCCAGGGAAGCAGGAGATCTCCTGGGAATATTTAACTTCATCTGCATGTCCTTGGCAGTGCCTGAGGGGAGCTTCAACCACGAGGGTTTAACATATATATAAATATATCTATAAGTACTGTATATTCCAGAAATAACTGTTAACTACCATTTCATCCGGGTGCTGGGCTGAAAACAGAGAGAAAGTAAAAATATTTCTTCAATTTTAAAACCAGAGCTGACAGCCCTGAGCGGTTCCTGGTGCTGCAGCAGCTGCAGCATCCCCTGTGGTTCAGGTCCTGTCACAGCTGGGCTCCCAACTCCTCTGGGCTGCCCAAGGGCTTTGGCAGCTGCTGATGCTGGAATTCTCTGGGGGAAGAAAAGCAGGGCAGGCAGGGAGGGTCTCGGGCTTGTGCCTGAGTGTTCTGCTCCCACGGCCGCATCCCTGCTCCCTGGGTCTCTGCAGGACTCCTTGAGAGTCCTCTGCACCCTCTGGAGCCAAATGCTGCCCCAGTGGCCACTGCTTTATTCTCCAAATAAACTCCCCCCAGCTCGAGCAGTCCAAGCCTCCCTGGAGGTGCTGGCCCTGCCTCGCTGCTGCTGTTTGCTCTCCTGCCTGGGATGGGGCTGGATTTTGGGGGGCACTTTGCCCTGGCAGCCCATCCTGCACTCCCCGGAGCCGATCCCAGGCTGGAGGAGCTGGATGCTCGCTGCTCTTCCTCTCGCTCACTAGATGGCATCACCCTGGAGCTCCTGAAGGGCTCTCCGGCTCCTTCCCCTGCGTTTGGCACTCTCTGTGACATCCCTTCCACCAGATCTCTGCCTCTCTTCTTCCAGCGTGGTCCTCAGGAGTTTCCCTGTGCTCCCCCATCTGAGGGCTCAGCATCCCCTGGGAGGGTTCTGCTCTCCCTGGGCAGGATGGGTGCTGCCTGCTGCCAGCCTGGCTCTCGTGGGTGGCACCTAAACCCTGCAAGTCAGGGGTCACAGCAGTGGAAAATCATTTCTGCTGACAGCTGAGATTCAGAGATCCAGCCCTGGTGTGAAATGGGAAATCTCTGCTGGGCTGGGCTGGGCTGGGCTGCAGGGATGTGTCCTCTGTGGGGGTAGGAGCAGCATTTTGGACTGATTTTTGTGAGGTGGCTCAGGGAGGATGGATGGATGCATGCATTTGTTCTGCACACAGGGAGGACCAGGACATTCGGGCACCTGGAACAACCTCCCAGTTCTGGAATGGACAAGTGAGCAGCAGCAGCAGAGGCTCTCCATGCCAGGATGGCTGCAGTCAGCGTTCCCTCTGCAGTCTGGGCTGATGGTGAGGCACTGCCTTCTCATTCCACTCCCTCCCTGACACCTCAGGGACTGCCCAGCTGTGCCCAAACAGCTGGAGCCCACTCACAGCTGTGCAGAAACCCATTTGTCCATGGGAGCTGAGGGATGGTTTTTCAGAAGTCGTTTGCCCTCTTGTTTTAAATTGCTCAGCTGATCCTGACAGGGACGAGGGAGAGTGCATGAGCCTGACTCTGGTGTGGGTCATGACCTCTCCTGTGTAGTTATTTTATTTTATTTGGCTTCATGGAGCTTCAGCCTGTGGTCAGGGCAGCAGGGGATGAGTGTTTATCCTGAGACTCCCCTCACTGCCCCTGCACCACCCAACCTTTCTGTGGGATGTGCTGCTGCCACATCTCTGCTGTCCTGCAGCAGCATCCCCAGAGGTGTGGGCTGAGCACAGGGCTCTGAGGCCGCTGACAAAGCCCCAAAGCCCTCGTCTGGGCTCCCTTACAAAGCCCTGGCAGATTCCTTGGGCAATGCCCAGGGCACAGCAGAGCCCCAGGCAGGCTCTGCCTCTCCACAATCGATTCCCAGAGTTATCTCCCAGGGGAGGTGATCTGGTCAGCGTGCAAAGCCACTCCCCACTCCTCTCTACAGCCCTCATTAGACTTGTTAATTAAGCACAGGAGCCATTTTGCAGCCTGAGCTGAGATTCTCTCCAAGCCCTGCTGGTTCCTGGGTGCTCATGAGCTGTGAGGAGTGATGGAATCCCCTCAGCACCTCAGGGGGGAAGACAGTGCTGATGCCTAAGTGCTTCTCTACCTCAACTCTTCTTTTCAGCATGTGAAGACCAGAAATTGTTTCATTCCTCTCTCCAGCAGCTTTCTTGCTCCACATCTCAGTGTACACTCCCTCTCTTAGCAGCTGCTCTGGGTGTTTTCCTCTCCATCCTCTGGAGGATTTGTCCATCTCTCAGGGCTTTTAAACCGGAAAACTTCCTCTGCTCCAGCCTGGACACCCCACACAACACCAGGAGCTGCAGTTCCAGATGTTGGTGCTGTCCCAGGCTCTTCATGAGCACTTCCAGCCCCTGCATCCCACATGAATGTCACAATGACAGAAGGAAGGGAGGATTCTATGGCTCATCTCCACATCCTCCTGCCTTCAGAACACAACTGACTGAGCAGTGGGGACTGGGGCACGAGTGGGGGTGATGTGCAGTAATCCAGTGCTGTCACCAGTGGCCTGATGTCCCCTCCAGACAGCCCACAACCCTTCTGCAGCCACCTCTGCAGGGGCTGGGGGCTTTGCTGAGGGGGAGGAGGATGAAGAGGAGCCCTTGGGGAGGGGTAATAAAGCCCTGGCAAACTGCCTGCACCTCCATTAATTCTCTGGGGTGGCTGCAGCAAAGTTAATAGTATTAAAAAGAGCCACATTTAAGGAGCCGCTAAGGAGTGAGATGAGTTGTTTATGATTAAATTAAATTCATATGAAAACTAATGACCTGCCAGTGTAAGCCTTGAGTAACTTTATAATGTAATTAAAAGCCCAACGGGGGAGAGAGCTGTGGTTATGCCACGTGTTGAGGAGCTGCTGGGAGCACGGAGGGCACGGCTAAGTGCTGATGCAGAGAAGTGCCTGGGCACTGTCCTGGCTCCTCTCTTGGCACAAGGGCACAGCTGGGCACAGAGGGGGGGCTGCCAGGAGGAGAGGTGGGCGCAGGGGGAGACAGCTCCTGGCTCACAGGGATAGAATCATGGACTGGTTTGGGCTGGAAGGGACCTTAAAGATCGTCCCACTCCATGGGCAGGGACACCTTCCACTATCCCAGGCTGCTCCAGCCTGGCCTTGGACACTGCCAGGGATGGAACTTCCCTGGACAACCTGTGCCGGGCCTCACCACGCTCACGGTGAAGAATTCCTTCCTGATATCTAATCTCAGCCTGCTCTCAGTCTGGAGCCATTCCTCCACTCCTGTCACTGCACGCCCTCGAAGCAGCCTCTCCGCGCAGGTATGCGGCTTGTCCCGGGCAGGACAGCTCTGACCTGACCCCGACAGACTTCCCCGCTCACTCCCTGCCTCCTGCAGGGACCTGGCTGCCGCCGGCCACCCGCGGGCACTGCTGCGACGGGAGCAGAGCCACGCTCAGGTACGAGGGACAAACGGGACCCGTTCCCGGCAGGGGCACCGCGCCCTGCCAACCATCTCCGGGCCGGGCACGGAACGGGCACCCTGGGCCGGCCGGCCCTTTAAGCGGGCGGCGGTGGGGCCGCCCCGCCGGCCGGGATAGGCCGGGCCGGGCCGGGGCCGCCTCCCGCCCCCGGAGCGGGCGGCGCGGGGAGGCTCGGCCGCGCTGCAGCCTCCGGTGCCGGCGGCGAGCGCCAGAGCGTCCCCGCTCCCCGAGGGGCACGGCAGCGGCGATGCCCAGGCGGAGCATCGCCGAGGTGAAGGTGCTGGACGTGCAGAAGCGGCGCATCCCCAACAAGCACTATGTGAGTGCCCCAGCCCGGCCCTGGGCGAACAAAGGCCGGGCGCTGCCGGCCCCGCTCCCGCGCCGAGCTCCGGGAAGGGAGGACGGAGGAGGAGGAGGAGGAGGAGAAAGAGAAAGAGGGCGGCAGCGCTGCCGGGGGTGCCTCTCACGGGTGTGCCGGGGGGGTCCCGCGGTGCCCCCTGCCAGCCTGGGGATGCCCCGCCGCTGCCCCCGGCCCCGCGGGGGATGCCCGGGGATGCGGGCGGGGGTTGCGCGCACCGGGCAGCGGCCACGGGCACCGCGGGGAAGCGTCCCCGCTCCTGCAGCTGGCGCCGGGGCCGTGGGACCTGTTGGTCGCGGAGTCCCGGGGCAAAGGGACCCCCCGGCTCCTCCTTTCGGCTCCCTGGGTAGCGCTCGGTGCCTAGGAATGATCCCTCGTGTCCCCTGCATCCTGCCCAGCCTTCCTGCGTGCTCCGGGGCATCTTCCAAACTGTTGTGGGTTTGACTGTTTTTGAGGGTGGTTTTATTATTTTTTTTCTTTTTTTTTTTTTATGATTTAAACTTTGGTGTGTTTCCAGACACCCGTGGAGAGCTTGTGGGTGAATCCTGGCAACAGGCGTAAAACAAAGACCGAAATGTTCTTCCCTCCCGTTTTGCCGTAGCCCAGGGTGACCCAGTGACACCCTGCTCGGGGCACATCTGGGCTGTGCAGATGTGCTGTTTGCTCTGGCTGGAGTCAGTTGTCACAAGAGCCAGGCTTTCAGAGCTCTGGGGAGATCAAGGGCTTCTCCAGGTCCCCTCGGCTGGTTCGTGGCATTGAGCAACAATTGGAGGAAAGCTGAGGGCAGGAGGCGAGGGCAGCGGGGTCTCTCCTCGCATCAGGCATGCGGCGTGGCCGCTGCCACCCACCCCCTTATCTCCCCTTCTTCCTGCTGCCCTGCCTGGAGCTTTGGCAGCCCTGGCGGAGCCTGGAACCGGCTCCAGATGTGCTCTTTTCCTGCCATCGTGTCCATCGCAGCCGTACTCATCGCCGCGGCCGTGCCGTGCGGCTCCGGAGCCGTGCGGGGCTTTGTGCGCCGCTGTTTGTCTTGGCGGATCCGGGGCTTCGCCGCCGTGTCCCGGAACGAGCCGGGCTGGGATGGCCGTGGGATGGCTGTGGGATGGCTGTGAGATGGCTCTGCTGTCCCTGCCGTGCCCCTGGGGAGCAGTGTCCCCGCGGCACGGACGCGCACCCGGTGCCGCACACACGCTCTGCCTTGCGCGCTGTCCCCGCTCGCCCCCCGCCCTTTGCGGAGAGCCGGCTGGAGTTGGGCATGGCCCAAATAACCCCTGGGAGGCTGCGAAACTGGGCCGGCGATGTTTTCTGAGGAGAGAGCGGGATGGCAGGGCGGTGGGTGGGGACGGGGAGCAGGAGCTCCGGGTGGGGCGGCGGTGACAGCCGTGAGCCCCGGCCTGCCCAGCCCAGCCCAGCCCATCCCTCTGCCTCCAGCCTCCCCCTGCACCGGGCTTGGACCGAAAGCCGGCAGCGGGAGCCAGCGTGGCTCGCCCAGGGCTGAGCCAGGGAGGGGCCGGCAGCCTGCAGGCAGCTGCCTCCCCCGAGCAACGCTGGAGTGAATGGGAGCGCTCGCCTTGCTGGAGGAATCGATAGAACCAGGCAGATTCACAAAGCCAGTTAATTATATGAAACCAGACCTTTTTTATTCTTCCCTGTTTTCTCCTGCAAAGAGAAGGAGAGGCAGCAAATCATGGCTGAATCGTCTGTAGGCAGTGGCTGCTGGCACAGCGTGAATCCAAGGCAACCACCGAGTGTCCGTGTGCAACCTTTGCCCTCTGCCTTCTCCCATCACAGAGATGTGCTCTGCCCCAGCCCTGGGGCAGCTCTCCTGTCCCTGAGGAGGCTGGGGGACCACGCTGCCTTTTCCTCCTGTTGCCTCTGTGATGACCTGCCCTGCTCGGGCTCCTCTGCCCCAGCCAGAGGTTTCCCTTTGCTGGACAAAGGTGTGATTGTGCTGCTCAAGATGAGGCCACAGCACAAAGTTATGAATTCCACTTTCCCAGAAAAGTGAGCTCAAGGCAGTGCTTCAAAGTCCTTGTTGCACCTGCAGTGGGGAGGGCTGGCTCTATTCAGGCTGCTGTGGATGGCTTTTCACCTGGGCAATTGATACGACAGGAATTGCAATGCCTGAGACAAAAAGTTGGTTGTTTTGCAGCTCTGCTGAAGCAGGATGCACAATATTTCCCCAAATGGCAGGGCAAGGACCCAGCAAGGGGCTGGGCAGGGTTTGAGTAGCTGGGTGCAGGTGCTGAGCTGAGTTAGGGCTCAGCACAGCCCTGTGCCCTCAAACTCCACCTGTGTTTTTAAACTTTTCTTCATGGGCAGCACCTGGCAGGAGCATTGAGGGTTGATCCTTGTGCAGGTGTTTGTTGCAGGATGCTCTGGCTCGTGGCAGCCCATTTTCCAAGTGAAAAGGGGACTCCAGCCTCCGGGCAGTGGCTGGGGTGACATTTTCAGTGCCATCTCCCACAGGGTCCTGTGTGAAGTGGTCACAGCTCAGGGGTGCTGCCAGTGGGGCCACCCTGCAAATCTGAGCAGGCAAAGTCCAAGAGGAAGGTTTAAAAATAATCATTGTGAGAGACTGAGGAGCAGACTGTCATTTCTCTGGTCTGGCCAAGTCTCTGATAAATGAATGTTTACTCAGAAAAGACCCAAAACAAAGCCATAGTAGAAACAGACTGGATTTTCCTTTAAAGGACTTCACTCAGGACCTTTTTATAGTATTGTGTTTGTTATTCTCAAGCAGAAGCCCTAAAAGAAAGCTTTTTCCTACCAAATCCAGATTGGGTTTTCTTTCCCTTGGGCAAGCTTCAGGATGTTTCATTTTGTTCCAGCTGCAATGTGTGTGTTTTCTATGTGTTAATAGCAATGCAGTTGAATCCCAGCTCCATTTCTGCCTACCAGGAACATTTCCATAGTTATGTAAGTTTAAATAGCTGCTCTGGAGCACCATCCAAAATTATATATATCCATTCAACAGCATGCTGTTTGGGTGGGTCAGGTTTTTGGGAAAGCTGGGTTATGTTCTCTCAGGACTTCCATTCCCAGCCTCCGTGTATCCCTGGAAATGGGGTATTTAAACAAAGTGTGCAGCATACATTTGTTTTGTGAACAAGGTGGCAAAGCTTGAAACAAGGTGAAGACCTCATTAGTGGCAGCTGGGTTGTGAAAGTAATTACCAGTGCGTGGTGGGATCTGGCCAGTGGGATCTACAGGTGCTTGAAAACAAATTTGAGGAGAGCCACGTTGGAAAAGTGAAGGTGCTGTTCTGGTTTTGGTGTGGAATTTGTGATGTGGTGGTGTAGGTGTCCTCTCTGTTCCTGGCTGTGCTGAGGCCATTTGTGGTTTCATTCCTGGGGTAGCCCAGCCCTGCTGAGCTTATCTGGAACTGATTATGGAGTGTGTGAGTGACAGGAGGACAGAGCTGCCAGTCTGCAGCTTCTTTGGTGCCTCATATTCATGGAGCTGAAGGTATTTCTGAGGAGCACGTGCCCCATGGCTGCTGTTTGGTGGTCCCAGCTGGGGCAGAGCTCGGTGGCCCCTGGCACGGTGTCCCCTTGTGCAGCTGAGCTGTTCCCCTGGACTTTGGAAGTTCTTTCTGCCCTTGTGGATCATCCTGCTTGTTTGCCTTCCAAGGGGTGTCAGGGATGACTTCTCCCTGTGCTGTCTCATGGAAGGGTGGCCATGCCCTTGGAATGTGGGAATGTCCTGTGGGCAGCCCGGGGAGCTGAGTGAGGAAGGAGGAGGTTGGCATGAGTAGTGTGAAATCTATGCACTGTGGTGTCCCCAGATAACCAAACTAGGAGTGGGAGAGAGCCAGGGCAAGCTGCAGTCTGACTCCTGGTGGCCTCTAAGGCTTTGAGGGCTTTCTCAGCATCCCCAGTGGTGGTTTGCTGCTGTATCCTGTGGTTGTGCCTTGTCTCATCCCATTTCCTGTCAGCTGGATGATGCTGTCCCAGCCAGGCAGGGAACTTGGGAGGAATTTTGCCCTGTCCTCATGCCTGGCCCTGCTCCACAGAGCTCACCAGGCTTTCCTCCTCACCTCTCAGCAGAGCTGAGCATGGAGCACTCTTATCTTTGGGGATGAAAACCAGCACTCAGACTCAAACTCTCCTTTGGTTTTCTTCCCCAGCCACGTTCCTCAAGGCTGTTGGAAAGCTTGAATGTGGAAGGGCCCAATGCTGCCTGGCCCTTGGCTGCTGAGGCAGGAGCAGCTCCGTGGGAGAAGCTGATGCTCACACTCAGTTCCAGCAGCTCTGGGGCCATCCCTGGCCTCTGCCTGCCCCCAGCTCTCTGACCTGGATCCCCCCAGCTTTGCTTTGGAGGGTATCTCTGTCTTCCTGTGGCAGGGGAGACAGGAAGCAGGAGAATCCATCTGTGTGACCTCCAGCAGGGCTGGGGCAGGCTGGCTGCATGTGCTGCGTGCCCGAGGGCTCTGAGCAGGCTCTGCTGGGCTGTCCCTGGGGCTCCCAGCCTGGTGGCTGTGCCCTTGCCCTCCCAGCAGTGCTGTGCCCTGCCAGGCTGTACAGCAGCCTGGGGGGAGCAGGGTACAGATCAAAAATCAGAGGGATCAGCTGGGGCCAGGGGAGGTGGCTGCTCTGCAGGGCTGGCTGTGTGCTCAGGCTGCCTTGGCTGGGGGTGAGCATCTGCCTGCCCTGCTCTTCCCCCAGCCCTGGTACCAGCCCTGCCTTGGCTGGGGGTGAGGATCTGCTTGCCCTGCTCTTCCCCCAGCCCTGGTACCAGCCCTGCCTGCCCTGCTCTTCCCCCAGCCCTGGTACCAGCCCTGCCTTGCTGTTCTGCCTCCCCTGTGCCAGGGAGCCCAGGGCAGCATCCCTGGTGCCCTGCAGCTGGAATTCCTTCTCATGCCAGCGTGACCCTCCTCCCAGTTCCCCAGGCACAAAGCAACAGTGGGGGGTCAGGAGCTGTCTGCCCACTGAGCTGGGGCTTGGCTGTCCCTCTCCTGCTCCCAGCTTTGGCATCCCCTGGCACAGGAGCCCCCCTGTCCCCTCCGCAGCCCCGCAGGCCTGCAGCAGTGAGGGCTGATGGAGAGGGGCCAAGCACAGCAGCTTGGTGCCAAGAACTTTCTTTGTTTCCAGCCACCTCCCTCCTTTTTTTTTTTTTTTTTTTTTTCTCTTTTCCTCTTACCATTTCCCACTCCCTTTTCTGTGTTAAACCCACTCTGGCTTGGCTGGATTGCTCAGCTCCTTTGGTTTCTCTGCCCCTTTGGGCTCCCAAAGGAAGGTGAGGCTCTCCCATCTCCCCTCGTTTCAGGGGGAGCGTGGGTGAAATCAAAAGCCTGATGCCTTTGACTGATGCTTTTCCTCTTTGCTGGTGAAAGATGCTTTAAATATGTGGAGTTTTCCACAGAGAGGTTTATTGTGCAGAGTCTCCCTGGACCTGAGACCACACAGGCTCTGAGCCCTTGGAAACAGCTCTGCAGACAGCTCAGCCCCTGCTGCAGGCTGCTGTGTCTGGAGCTGCTGCAGGAGCTCTGCTGGAGGCTGGGACCTTCTCTGCTGTCCCTGCTCTGCCTGGAGATGTCATTCCAAGTGACCATGGGGCTGCTCTCCAGCCTGGCCGTGTGTGTGTGGAGGAGCTCTGGGCACAGGGATCCCCGGGGAGCTCTGGGATCTTCAGAGCTGGTGCTGGGGTGGCTGAGCTGCTCCACCTGCATCCTGGATGCTGCCTGGTACCAGGCAGAGCTCCCAGCAGCTGCCTTCTCCCAGTCCTTTCTTGTGGGGTTTTTGGGTGTCCCCCCCAGCCAGGACACTGTGCAAATCTCCGTGAAAAACTTTGGAAAACCTCCTGTAGGAGGGGAGAGAAGCTGAAAGTGCGGCTCTAGGTTTTCCTCACCTTCCCCCTGCCTTTTTCCTGCTCACATTTAAGCAGTCCAGGCAGCTTCCCAGCTTGTCCTGGCGTGTTTATGCAGGGAGTCCAGCAGTGATTCCTCTGCGAGGTCACACGGCCTCGTGTTTAAGAACGGGAAACTGGTTCTGTTATTTCATTTCTTTTTTTTCCTCAGTATCTGTTCTTAATTTCCTTGCCCCGAGTCAGCAGTTTGAATCAGCTCCTCTCTCTCCCCGTGCTGTTGTGAGGGACTTTGTGCCTCTTTGGGCAGGGCAGGATGGAGGATTTGGGAATGGCTCCTTGGTCCCCCTGGGCAGGGGAAGTCACCAGGAGCCACTGCTGGGTGCAGCACCAAGGATTTCCAGCAGTCCCTGCAAAAACACTTCTGGGCTGGCTGCCCCCAGGGCTCACTGCTTCATTTCTTCAGGAGGAAAAGAAAGAAAGAAAGAAAACAGCCTGAAATCTCTGGCTGCCCTTTTCAGATTCGCACTGGCTTCTCATTCCCTCTGTCCCCGTGACTCCCGTGGCTCTGGATGGGTCTGAGCTGGCTCCCAGGAGCTCCCTCCCTGCCCAGGAGGGATGTCCTGGATCCCCCTGGCTCTCAGAGTGTTCCCCTGGGCTCCACTGACAGCTCTGGTACCCTTGGCCAGCTGCATTTCTTGCAGCAAGCTGCCATTTTTCTGACAGTTCCCTTCCCAAGGTTTTCAGCCCCGTTTTCCACGGGCTGTTCTCCCCCCGAGAGAGGTGCTGGGGAGGGGACAGCAGTGACAGATGCTGGGTGATGATGGAGGGGACCAAGCTCGCTGCAGGATCCCCTGGGCCTTTTTTTCATGTTATATTTCCATGTAGGGCATTTTGTGTGACCAAGGAGAGCCTTGGGCAGTGGTTGGTGGTCCTGATGTCACAGTGCTCAATGAGTCACTTTTAAATACTTGGTTTGTGACCATTTCCTTGTGCTGAGGGATCCCAGGGAGTTTGGGAGCCCAGTTCCAGTGGAGTCTGTTGTACTCTGCCTTCTGCATCTGCAAGTTTCCATTTTCTGTGAGGGATCTGTTCCATCTCTGCTCTCCAAGGGATGGGAGCACAGAGGGGGTTTGGTGCTCATGAGAAATTCTCCTCTGGCCTGGCACTGAACAAGATCCAGCTGCACCTCAAAAATGGTCCCTGTGCCTTTGTGCTTGCCAGCACAGAGGCTCCCAGGGCTGGGAGAAGGGCAGGGTCCTTTCCAGAGCGAGGGAGAAGGGCAGCCACCCTTCCTGGGTCTCACAGACTCAGCTCCTTCCCTTCCCTGGTCAGACCCCCCAGCTGGCCCAGGAAGGGCTGCAGGTATTTGGAAGTTTGGGATTTGGACAGCTCAGCTGTTGGTTTTGGCCAAGCCCTCCTGGATCCAACCTCAGGGATCCCTGGAGAGGACCCAAGTGCCAGCCCCATCCCTGAGGGGGCACAGCCCTGGGGGTCCCCTCTCCTCTCCTCTCCATGGAAAAGCCCTGCAGGTGGTTCCTCAGAGAAAGAGACCCATGGGATAACTGCTTCCACAGGTCCTGGGCTGGGAAAAAGCCTCTTGGAGCAGCTGATGGGTGGCTTGGCTCCTGCTGGGGCAAAATCTGGGTTATTTGGGTTGCTGCTTCGTGGTGGCTGCTCCTGGCAGGACAGGAGGGGAAACTTCAGAGCAAGGGCAGTGGTTTGAAAGCTGTCTTGGTCCTTGAAAGGACCTTCCAAAAGCACCTGAGGAAGGGATTTTGGGGTCTGTGGGAGCTTAGTGCCTCCTGTCCTGTGGAAATGCTCATGGGTGAGTGCACTGCTCAAACCTTTCCTCTTGTTGGATGAGGGGAGCACCACAGTTGTGTTTTCTGCTGGATTTCTTTTATTCCTGAGACATCAGGGACTGGATTAGATATTGGGAAAGAGCAAGATCTGAGCTGGGGCTGTTGGAAGGACGAGGAATATCCACCAGGAGAGAGAAGCTGGTTTTCCCCAGGCTCTGTAGATGCTGAGTAGCTCCTGTGGGCTCCCCCATCCTCTCTGCTCTCCATGAGCAGGTTGAGGAGATTCCCCTGGAGACCTTTCTGCTGCTGGGAAGGGATGTGCAGGAAACTCTTCCCCTGAGCCCTGGGAGATGTGCATTTCAGCAGAACAGCAGTGAGCTCATCAGTGAGTAGAATTGCTGCAGAGACCACGGGGCAGCCTGGGGTGCCCTCAGACCTCGTGCCTTCATTGCCCTGAGGAGCTCTGAATGACTTTGGCCCCAGTCTCTGCACATCCTGATTAAAACCCCAGCCTAATGAGCTGTTGACTCCAAATGAAGGCAGGGTAGGAATAAACAATGAGGAGGAGCTGGCTCCTCCTGCTGCCTTCCCCGTGGAAGGCTCTGTGGGGCAGGCAGCCAGCAGTGATATAACCCCGAGGAGTGCTGGGCACTGCCGAGAGGCAGAGCTGGGAGATCAGCTCAGCCTCCAGCCCTGTGAGCTCATGCTGGACCAGCAGCAAGGCCTGGGAGAGGCTACAGGAGTCTGAGCCTGTGCTAGCCCCAGGTTAACCCCTGGTGTGCTGCAGGGCTGCTCCTCCCTTGGAGCTCAGCCTGGTCCTTGCAGGCCTCCACAGCTGGAGCAGATGTTGTCTTGGAGAATCCGTCTGTGTTCCTTGAGTTCACAGGGAGGGAGTGTGGGTCCTTCATCTCAAAATAAGAGTTGGGGAGTGAAAGCAGAGCAGGGAATGCTCCAGACTGAGGGACTGGGTTTAGGTGGGATATTGGGGGCCCAGAGGAGCTGGGGCTGCCCCTGCATCCCTGGCAGTGCCCAAGGCCAGGTGTGGGATCGCCCTGGGACAGTGGGAGGTGTCCCTGCCATGGCAGGGGGTGGCACTGGGTGATCTTTAAGGTCCCTTCTAACCCAAATTCTACAAAAGTGAACCTTGAATTACTGGTTTGATAGTAGGGCAGTTCTTTGTTTTAGCAGTGAGAACCTGATCCCTCCTGCTGCCTCGTTTGTGAGTGCACTGGGAAGAGTTTGTCACCCTCAGGAGTGACCTCACCTTGGTGGCTCAGGCTGGGCCAGCCCTCTGAGCAGCAGAGTGAGATTTGAGGTGGATTTTCAGTGCAGGATTTGAGTAGCTTTGATAAACTCAAATAACTGAGTGCTGTGCTGTCGGGGTGTTTGAGTTTGGGTGCTGGTTGAGGGTGTTGGTCTCGTTCCAGAATGTGGACAAATGGCCATCTCAGTGGGGAAACCTTGTGAAACTCCTGAGGGATTCTCTTTTAAATACCAAAACATCAGCTTTTAAGAGCCTTGATGCTTGATTTTGCTAGCAGAAGTTCCAGCAGGTCCCTGCACCTGGGCTTCTGAACACTTTGGTCCTTCTTCAAGGAATTGATGCTTGAATTTCTGGTGGAAATAAGGACTTGAGTTAGGGGGAAAAAGAAAATACCCTGGGTTCTGCTGGGTCAATCTGCTCTCAATCTGAGATTTGTATCACTTGGGTGTTGCACTGGCACCTCACCAAGGGTTATCTCTGCTTTCTGAGAAACACAGAGAGCACATTAGATCAGTAATTGCCTCATTCTGGGACGTGCTTGTTGTCCTTCACAGCAGAATTCGTGCTGAAATGGGCTGGGTTTGGTGTTTTGTTTTGCATTCATCACCAGCTGGAGCCTGGTCATGGGGTCTGTGAGTGACCTGCAGTGACTGGGGCTGATCCTGTGGCATTTTGGGGATCAGGACACTGATTTCCACCCCTGCAGGTGTGAGAAACCCAAAGCCAAGCAGGTGTGGTTTCAGAGCTGTTGCAGTCCCAGCTGCAGCAGCCAGGCTGGGGCAGGTGCTGCCCTTGGATGCCAGCAGCAGCTTTGGGGCTGCAGCTCTGAGTGGGGTGCCCAGGGCTCAGATATCAGCCCCTGCTGTGTCTGGAGGGGTTTGTGCTGTGCCTGGACACAGCAGGGTCACCTCAGACTCCATGTGTGCCCCTCTCCAGGCCCACAGAGCTCAGACACAAGCCCTGGGTCAGGCTGCAGCAGTGGGGCTCAGTAATTCTGCCTCACCTCTCTTGTGGTGTGGCTGAATTGATCTGAAGCTTTCCCCTGGCTGTCACCCAGCTGTGGGGGCTGCACTGGCAGCTCTTTTGGGTTGTGGTGGGGTTTTTTGGGTGCCTCACTCTGATTTGTGCCTCTCTTCCCTCCAGGTGTACATCATCAAGGTCACCTGGTCCAATGGAGCCACCGAGGTCATTTACCGACGGTACAGCAAGTTCTTCGACCTGCAGGTGGGAAATCCTGGGGGGGTGACAGGAGGGCTGGGGGGGGTGACAGGAGTGCTGGGGGGTGACAGGAGTGCTGGGGGGGTGACAGGAGTGCTGGGGAGTGTGACAGGAGTGCTGGGAGTGCTCCAGTCCTGGGGGTGTGACAGGAGTGCTGGGGGGTGACAGGAGTGCTGGGAGTGCTCCAGCCCTGGGGGGGGGTAACAGGAGTGCTGGGGGGTGTGACAGGAGTCCTGGGGGGTGACAGGAGTGCTGGGAGTGCTCCAGCCCTGGGGGGGGTAACAGGAGTGCTGGGGGGGGGTGACAGGAGTCCTGGGGGGTGACAGGAGTGCTGGGAGTGCTGCAGCCCTAGGTGGGGTGACAGTCTGAGCTCACTCCAGCTGCTGGCTTCTGCTTTACCTGTGCCATTGCTGGGGTTGTTATTGCAGGGGTTTGTTTGCTTTTGGGGAGGGTTTTGGCAGAATTAGGTCCAAATTCCCTTCCTGTGGCTTTCCCAGCTGCTGTCACAGCAAAGCAGGGCTGAGAGCTGCCCTGGGGAAGATTTGATTCCCTGGAGCAGGGCCTGGGGAAGTGCCCACTCCCCTGGCAGCCCTGAGGGCAGCTGGCAGCAGCTGCTTTGGCACCTGAAGGCAGCCAAGAGGAAAGATGGAGAGAGGCTTTTTACACAAGCATGAAGTGACAGGACAAGCTTCGGACTGAGAGAGTGGGTTAAGAGCAGATATCAGGGGAAAATCCTCCCTGTGAGATGGCACAGGGTGCCCAGAGCAGCTGGGGCTGCCCCTGCATCCCTGGAAGTGTCCAAGGAGAGGCTGGATGGAGCTCTGGACAAGCTGCTGTGGTAGAAGATGTCCCTGCCCATGGCAGGGTGTTGGAACTAAATGATCTGGAAGGTCCCTTCCAAGCCAGGCCATGCCATTATTCTGATTTAATTCCCTCCTGGTGCAGCAGGGAGCCAGGAGGGAAATGGAAGTGGGGGAGAGGAGGCTGGAAAGGCAATTGGGACAGGCTGGGCTGCAGAAAACCCAAAGCAGGGCTCTGGGTGAGCAGGCAGAGGGTGTTTTCCACCTCCTCCTTGGTGGAGATGAGCCAAGGGGTCTGGCTGGGCTTTATGAGCCAAAACACAAACTGGGGCTGCTGGAAAGAGGAGAAAAGAAAATGCACAGAGGGATCTGCCACTGGAATGCCCTTCCAGCGGGGAGCTGGGCACCCCCTGCCCCCAGAGCCCCCTCAGGTGGGGCTGAGCATCACCCTGGGCTGGATTCCTCTGCCTCCAGACACAAACACCCTGCTGGAATTCCAGCCTGCCCAGCAGAGCCAGCCCTGGGCTCGCAGATGGCTTTCCCAGGTTCAGCTGGCTCCTGCACAGTCTGGGCCCGGGGCAGATGCTGCTCTCAGCCTGTCCCCTGCCCAGCAGGACACCGAGCTGTGGCTGTCAGCACGCTGGGGTGACACACAGGGGGCTGGCTGTCCCTGCTGTCACCCTGCCCCGGCCCAGGGAGGGTGGCCCAGCAGGGTTGGTGCAGGCAGGGGTTAAGCTGTGAGCAGCTGCTTGTGTAACCAAGGAAATATTAAAGTAAATAAATAAGGAACAGCTGTTGGGCAGCAGCCAGGGCTGGAAGGAAATGGAACTCGTGCTTCCTTCTCTGCAGCATCTCCTCTTCAGGGTGCTCCAAGCTCATTCCTCTGTCTGCTCTAGGGTGGGCACAGATTTTGGGGTGTCTGTGCCCCCAGAGCCCTTTTGGGGTGTCTGTTCTGGTCCCCTGGGCTGGGGAAGGGCTGTGGGGAATCCTGCTGTGCTCCCTCCCCTCCATCCTGGCTGGAGCTGTGCACAATCCTGGGGTGGAAAATGCCATCAGTGGCACCAGGCACTCTGCAAAACGCCTTTAGAAGCAGTTTATGTGCTTTATAAATGCATGCAGAGATGGATCGTGGTGGAGGTGGGGAAGTTTAAAGCAAACATCTCCTCCCTTCGCTGTTCCCTGCAGCTTTTTCTTTAAAAAAAACGAAAAAAAAAATATTATACCAGCCACTCCTTTTTGGCTCTGTTGAAAGAATGAAAGGAGCTGTGGTTTTTCCCTTCCTTCCCCCTTATCACACATGCTTCCTGGTGTCCTTATTTTAAACTTGTGCTGCAGGACTGTGGAAATTGGATTGAGAGGTGAGGAGTGAAACAGATCCTCTGAGCACAGTGGAAAAAAATGCTCTAGGTAGGCTCGGTGGCATGACTGGGGCCATTGCTGGAGGCCTTCCTTGTGTGACTCTTGCATGATTCTGTGCCAATTTTAGCTCTTCAGGCAGAAGTTTTCCATGCTGGAAATTATTCCTGCCTCTGGTTATTTAAAAAAAAAAAAAAAAAGGGGAAAATTCCACGCGGCCCCCCAGAAAATGAGTGTGGGACTGAAACGGTTCAGCTGCTTCTGAAAACAGCAGGAGGGGAAAATATTTTTCCTAGGTCCAGTTCTGATGATCTTTTTGATGTGCTGGAGGAAGAATTGGAAATTTGAGTTGCAGGTGAGCTCTGTGTCAAGAATCTGTCTGTGGTGTGATCCAGGGAAAATCCATCCAGATTGATTCCTGCTCACAGCCTTGAGCACCCCCAGAACATGCATGTTTGGGTCAGGGTGTTTGTCCATTTAACACCAGTGTTCCCAGTGGCTCTGGCTGCCCTTTCCATGCTCCTGTCAGGGGCTGAGCAGGGTTTGTTTTTGTCAAGAGCAGGGAGGAGGTTGGTGCACCCTCCTTGGCTGTCAGGCTGTTCCTTGGCAGGGACGTGGAACCCTCTGGATCCAAGTGGGAGAGAGGAGCTTGGTGGGGCTGAGGAGATGCTGCAGCCCCGTGGGAGTGGCTGGGGAGTTCCTCCTGGTTGTCCCAGTGGGGCACAGCTGAATCATTTGTCACCTTCCATCGTGGTTAAACAATTATTTCGGGAGCAGGGCCAGGGCAGACAGGAGCAGGGTGAGTGCAGAGGGCAGAGCCAGGGGCAGGGTGTGCTCCCCTCCCCTCCCCAGGCAGGCAGGAGGGACACTCCAGACACAAACTGAGCCTGGAGTGAAGCCTGGAGCCTGCTGGACTCCACAGGATCCCTGAGGCTGGAAAACAGCCCCAAGGTCAGAGTCCAGCTGTGCCCATCCCCACCTTGTCCCCAAGAGCTCTGAGTGCCACCTCCAGGTGCCACCTCCAGGGATGGGCTCTCCAACCCCCCCTGGGCAGCTCCAGTGCCTGGCACCCTTTCCATGTGGGAATTCCTTTGCCTGGGAGCCATCAGAGCCGTTCCCCACGCTGGGGTGAGCAGTGTCAGGAGCCACCTTGCTGGTCACAGGGATGCCACAGGTCCCAGCTCTGCCTGAGCCCCATGGCCTTGCAGAGCCCTTCCCTTCTCTGTCCTTGGTGCCCCAGCCTGGCCCTGTCCTGCAGCATTCCAGGTTCCCAGCTGGTGGCTGCAGCAGCCTTTCCAAGCACCACCACCCTGCCCTTCTCTTCCAAGGGTGGCAGGACCTCCTTTTTCTGCCTGCTCGCCTGTTCCCAGTCCCTGTGCCACACCCCAGGGCCACCCAGTGTCCCACAGGAGCTGTCACCTCTCTCTGAGGGCTGGTGACCCCTGCTCACCCCTCAGCTGAGCTCAGCTGCTTCCTCCTGGAGCCAGGCCAGCAGTTCAGGCAGAGGCAGTGGTGGCTCCCATCCCTTGGGAAGGGCTCAGGCCGTGCCTTTTCCTGCCCTGGGGTCACCCCCCAGTGCTGAGATCAGGGTGGGAATTCTGGGGCTGGGGACCAGCTCAGCCTGGTGCTCTGCAGGAGCTCAGGGAGCTGAGCAGGGCTCAGGAGGGGAGCATTTGCTCTGCAGATCCTCTGCCTCTCCTCCTTTGCTCCATGAATATTTTCTGTCAGGTGGCAGTTTACACGAGGGCAGCTTTTTAGGAATGAAGGGAGATAAAATTGTAGTTCTGAAGTTTAAAACCTGGTGTAACTGTAGGATTTGCAGTGAATTTGTAGCTCCAAATGCTAAACTCAGTTCTGCATAAATCCCTTGGCTGGAGGAATAATTTCCTTCCAACAGGACCGAGGCTCGTTCTCAACACTCACTATTCCAGATGTGAGCTGCTGGCAGCAGCTGGATGCTGTTCCTGAGAAACAAAGGAGTGGGACTGGTGCTTGCAGGGGTGCTGGGACTGTCAGCTGGCGTGGAGGGTGATCAGGCACAGGAGGGGCTTTTCTGGTGGGCAGAGGGAGAGGATCAGGGTCTGATCCTGCCTGGGAGGGGCTGCCAGCCCTGCCCGAGGTGCAGAAGCTGTGCAGTGCCTCAGGGCTCCCTTGTGGGATGCTGCCCATGGGAGGAGCCTGAGGAGTTCCTTGGAAGGATCCTCCTGAAACCACTGGCTGCAAGGAGTGCCACTGCTGCTTGGAGAACAGATTCTGGCTGGTCTCTTGTGGTTTCTTGTGGAAACCCCCAGAAAGAAACATTTTTCCCCCCTTTGTCATTCTGAGTTCAGCAGGCAGGGCTGGCAGTCACTCCAGCTCTTCATGTGACCAAAGTCACTGCTGTCTTGCTGCTCTCCTAAAACACCCCAAACCCAACCCTTTCACACCTTTCCTGCTGCTGCCAGCCCCTGTGTGTCCCCATGGAGCCCCACTCCAGGTCCTCAGCATCTTCTGCCTTTTGGCTGCAGCCACATTCTCAGAATCCCAGAATTACTGAGGTTGGAAAAACATCTCTGAGACCATCAAATCCCAGCTGTGCCCCATCCCCACCCTGTCCCCAGCCCAGAGCACCCAGTGCCACCTCCAGGGATGGGGATCCAACCCTCCCTGGGCAGTTCCAATGCCTGAGCACCCTTTCCAAGGGGAAATTCCTGCTGTGCCCACCCTGAGGCTCCCTCAGGTTCCCTCTCCTCCTGTCCCTGTTCCCTGGAGCAGAGCCTGGCCCCCCTGGCTGTCCCCTGGCACGTTTTCAGGGGTTCCCCTCTTTGGCACAAGGCTTTTCCCCTCGCAGTCAGATCCTTCAGTCCTGGTCCCCCTGGGCTGCAGCAGAGGGTGTTGATGCTCTGTGGCTGCTTCTCTGCTCAGAGCTTTCACTCTGAGGCCAGGGCTGGAGACACAGCCCAGGCTGGGCTAAACG
Organism: Serinus canaria; assembly: GCF_022539315.1. Classification (NCBI taxonomy): domain Eukaryota; kingdom Metazoa; phylum Chordata; class Aves; order Passeriformes; family Fringillidae; genus Serinus; species Serinus canaria. The sequence continues at coordinate 16,254,519 of NC_066327.1, read as the reverse complement.
TGCTCCCTGCACAATCCAGGGACAGAAAAACTGGGAGTGTGAGCAACTTTAAAATTGGCTCTGGCTCTCCCTCCCATTCCTGTCTGTCTGTGCATCCAGTGTGTTCCCAGCTCTCTTGTTTGTCCATATGTTTAACAACTCCTTCAGGTTCTTTGCTGGAAGCTCTCAGCTTTGACCCACCTGGAGCTGTGTCATCTTGGAGGGAGTCCTGCAGCCCTGGGGCCAGCAGCTTTGTGTGCAACACCGAAAAATAAATAGTCTGTTGAAGTGGTGCCTACTTCCAGGAGAAAATTGGCAGCAGGCAGTGGCCTGTGCCTGCCATCTCCATGTGGAACAGAGGCTGCTCCTTCTGGAGGGGGTTCCTCACCTGGTGTGTGCACACAGGCGCCAGGCAGAGGCAGGGAGAGGGGAAAGTCTGTGTCCCAGGGAGTCAGAGAGGCTCTGAACAATCCAGCACACAGAATGGGCTCTGAGGACTGGAGCTGGCACACAAAGAGGAATTGTTCTCATCAGCTTGTTTCAGGCAGTTGGAGGCTTGAAAAGTTAAAATGAGCCTCTTGCTTCCATTACTGTGAGCTCAGAGCTTGCCTTCCTCTGTCTCCTTCCCTTCCTCCACTTTTTTCTCCTCCTCCTCCTCCATTATTTAAGCCAGGCTCCTGGCAGGAGTGCTCAGAGGTGCAGTGAGTGTTTTCCTAACCCTCCTGGGCTCCAGCAGGTGGGAATGCCAGCCTGGATCCCCCCTCTCCTGGCTGATGCCTGCTCTTTGCTGGCAAAGCCCTGAGGCAGCTCAGCCAGCAGGGTTTTGTGTGTCCAGGGATGGTAAACAGGGCTCTCTCAAGAGTTCTTTCGTAACAGGAATCTTATTTCAACACTTTGGGGATTTCTTTTTTTTTTTTTTTTCCCCTCCAGGCTTTATGGAGTTCAGCAAAATTCTGAGCAGTTGCTTGTGCAATGAGCTTCGTGGTTTCAGCCTCCCACAGAAATAAATCAGCAGGATCTCTCTCTCTCTCTCTCTCTCAGGCAGTTGGATCAGGGAAGGCAGGCCCTGCGTGACTGAGGACAGGCAAGAACCCACAGCTTCCTCCAGCCAGGTTCCTGTGCAGAGCACCAGCAGCTGCTTTGTGCTCTGTGCCCAGGCTGCAGCCAGAGCCACGGGCTCACACAGCCCTTGCAGAAGTGTAGGAACAGTGAATTCCCATCCTGGAGCTCAGGAGAAAACACCTCCCATTAAATAAGGGCTCCTTCTGCTTGCAGGAAGAGCAGCCAGTGTTTTTCCAGCAGTGCCTCAAAGACCTTCATCCCTCTCCTCCTCTCTCCCTCCCTCCACAAGGAACATGCACAGCCCAATGCACTCCAGCCTAGTTAAAAGTTGGCTCCTTTGTGTTTTCTGTCTCCAAATGTCTCCCATTTATAGCTCTCCAGCCCTTGGCAGCAGCAGCCAGCACATTCCCAGAGCCAGGGCAGGTCAGGCACTCAGCATGGGCTGAGCTGGCACCTCCTGTGCCTGGCAGACAAAGCTGGGCCTGCCCTGGCATCAGCAGCCTGGGCTCCCTGGCTGGTGCTGGGTGAGCCCTCCCAGGCCAGCACTCAGCTGGGACACACTGCAGTGCTGGGCAGGAGGGACCAGCTGCAGAGCCTGAGCTAAAGCCTGTCTGGAGCAGTGCTGGGATGGCTTATTCCAGGTTGGGAACAGCTCTCTGTGGTTCCTGATTTATTCCAGGTTGGGAACAGCTCTCCATGGCTCATTCCAGGCTGGGAGCAGCTCTCCATTGCTTATTCTAGACTGGGAACAGCTCTCCATGACCCCTGATTTATTCCTGGTTGGGAACAGCTCTCCATGGCTCATTCTAGGCTGGGAGCAGCTCTCCATGGTTCCTGACTTAATCCAGACTGGGAACAGGATTCCATGGCCCATTCCAGGTTGGGAATAGGACTCCGTGCCATATTCCAGGTTGGGAGCAGCTCTCCTTGGTCCTTGGTTTGTTCCAGGCTGGGAACAGGATTCCATGGCTCATTCCAGGTTGGGAGCAGCTCTCCTTGGCCCTTGGTTCATTCCAGGTTGGGAGCAGCTCTCCTTGGCCCTTGGTTTATTCCAGGTTGGGAGCAGCTCTCCTTGGCCCTTGGTTTATTCCAGGTTGGGAGCAGCTCTCCTTGGTTTGTTCCAAGCCCATCTCCCTCCCAGTGCAGCCCTGTTTGCTGTGGGTCCCTCTCCTCCTGTTCCCTTGGGATGGTTCCTTGTTCCCAGCTGCCCCCAGGGCAAGGGAGGGCTGGCTCTGAGCCTGTTCTCTGCTCTTTCATCCCTCCTGGCACCCCAGGTCTCCTTCCCTCTGGAGCCTTGGCAGAGCAGCTGCAGGACAGCCCTGCCAGCCCTGGGGAAGCACATCCCCAGGGGTAGCACATCCCAGGGGGCAGCACATCCCAGGGGGCAGGCACATCCCAGGGGGTAGCACATCCCAGGGGGCAGCACATCCCAGGGGAGGCACATCCCAGGGGAAGCACATCCCAGGGGAAGCGTGGCAGGCTCTGATCCGGGAGGAGCCTGAGTGCAAGGAGCCAAAAAGATGGGAGGGATAAAAGTTCCATCCCTTGGGGATGGAGCTGGGGGCTTGTGCTGACAATCCAGTGTGGAGTTTTGGGGGGAGCCCTTGGGTAATGCAATGGTGGAAGGTTTTCCTGTTCCCTCTCTCCCTGAGCCAGGGTGAGCTGATGCCCTTGCACTCCCCAGCATCCATTACTGGAGAAGCTCTGGAAATTCAGCTCCTCCCTCCTGCCAGGCCCTGGTGGCCCCTGCCATGGGGAGGAGCCTGCCTGTGCCCCGGGGGTTTGCTGAGGTTTTGTGGGTCTGGGCTGAGTGAGACCCAGCATCTCCACGTGCTTTTAATCAATCTGACACAGCCAGAGTGCTGGTGGAAGGACCTGCAATTTCTAATATTCTTAAGAAAAGCTTTCCCCTTGATGAGTCACTTAAAACATTAAAAAAAAAGCGCCATTTAATTCCAGCAGCTCACCCTGAAGCTTTAATTGTAATGAATCCTCACCTGCTGATCTTTCTCCTTGGCACATCAGCAGTTTGCAGTTGCTGTGTGATGCAGAAGAGGCTGCTGCTCCTGCCCTGAGCTCTGCTCAGCTCAGGAGGTGCAGAAGGAGCTGTGGGGATGCTGGGCTGGTCCCTGGGGGCTCTGTCTCTGCCAGGGCTTTGTTGTCAGCTGGGAGAGGGCAGGAAGGACCCTGGCCATGCCAGGTTTGTTCTGTGTAGACCCCTGGGTCTGCAGTGCCCCTTTTCCCATCCCTCATTGCCCTGGGGCTGCTCTTGGTGACAGCACTGTGAGCTCCTCCCTGGTGTGGGGACAGAAATCCCTCAGTGTTGGCTCTGGGGCTGTGCCTGGGGAAGGAGCAGCAGGAGGAATGGATGCTTTGGGTGGTGAGGGTGTGTGTGATGCAAGGAGGGGTCATGAGGCTGCTGCTCCTGCCCTGAGCTTGGGCTCAGCTCTGACCCTGCCTTGTCCTGTCTGGGCCTGCCACAGGTGGGAACTGGGCACGGATTTCAGGGAAGGAATGCACACAGGGAAGGAATGCACACAGCTCTGCTGCTCCTCACCCTGAGCAGGGAGGGAGGAGGAGGAACCACAGCAGGAGTGCCTGGGGGAGCAGCTGGGCACGGGTCAGGCTGAGCTTTGGGGTCTCTCTGTGAGCCTGGAACCCTTCAGGGGTTGGGTGGGGTGTGGAGCAGGGTGAGGTGTGAAACTCACCTGGCTGGAGTGTGAAACTCACCTGGCTGGAGTGAGGTGTGAGTACAGCCCTGGCCCATGAAATAGGGCAGGTGTTGGTGTTTCTCCACATGCTCTCATTTCCACAGCACAAACTAAAATCTGATGCATTCCCAGTCTTCCATTGAGCCGCTGTTCCCAGGGGTCCCAGGAGGAGGGAACAGATGAGAATCTTGACTCCACGATTCAGAAGGCTGATTTATTATTTTATGATATATGATATATGTTATATTAAAAGAAAATTATATACTAACACTATACTAAAAGAATAGAAGAAAGGAGTTCACCAGAAGGCTTGAAAGGAATAGAAAGGAATGATAACAAAATCTTGTGACTGACCAGAGTTTAAACACAGCTGAACTGGGACTGGTCATCACGTAGAAACAACTCACAGAGACCAATCAAAGATGCATTTGTTGCATTCCACAGCAGCAGGTAATTATTGCTTTTCTTTTCCTGAGGCTTCTCAGCTTCTCAGGAGATGAAAAAAATCTTAGCAAAGGATTTTTCAGGAAATATGTCTGTGACATTCCATCCTTTGGGAAGATGCTGGTTTGAGATGTTTGGAGCTGCTGGAGAGGGGGATGTGGGTGAGCAGGACTCACCTGTGTGGGAAGATGCTGGTTTGAGATGTTTGGAGCTGCTGGAGAGGGGGATGTGGGTGAGCAGGACTCACCTGTGCAGCTTTCCTGGTGGCTCTGTGGGTTTTGGCAGCAGCTCTTCCCAAGGGGCACGTCCTGTGTGACACAGCCCCAGCTGTGCTGCAGGGACCTTCCCATGGCTGGGATGGGCAAGAGGAAGTGGAAAGCAAGGGAAGAAGCTCAGTTCAGCCTGTGTAAAACGTTCTCTTGGGTTTTTTTTTCACTGTTAATATTCCAAAAAAATGTTTTCCCCTTGATGAGTCACTTAAAACATTAAGGAAAAAAAATTCTTTTAATTTCAGCAGCTCAGACTGAAACGTTAATTGTAATGAATCCTCACCTGCTGATCTTTCTTCTTGGCAAATCAGCATTTTCCAGCTCTCCTCCACCTCCAGGAAGTGAAAAAGTCCCCTTGGAAAGGTCCCAGGAGCTCTGAGGTTCCCATTTGGGGGTGACAGCTTTGCACCTCCTAACAGGTGGCTGCTTTCAGCCCCAGAATTGTGCTGGGATTTTAGCAGGCAGTGGATTTGGCCAGAGGCTTTGCAGATTTGCTCTCTGTGTGTCCCTGTGTGAGGTGACACTGTGGGGGCCTTTGTGCTCCTGAGGGGTTTTGCTTGTCCTCCTTGGATCCTGAGAAGGCAGGTGCAGCTCAGGGCCAGCACTTTGGGCTGAGTTCTGTGCCAAATCTGCATTTTTCCACATCTGCCCTGGGCAGTGCAAGCTTTTTGCCCAGTTGCCTTTGGGCTCAGTTAACCTCAGCCCAAACCTGGGGGAGTGAAGCTGCCCCGTGCCCGGGTGCAGGCAGAGCCCCCCAGCTCCTGGCTCTGTCCCACGTGCTGGAAGGTGACACAGAGCTGCTGGTGGCTCAGTGCTGGCTCCCAGGGGTGGAGGGAGAGTCCTGCCCACCCCAGTGCTCCCCGTGCCAGGAGCTGTGCCCAGGCACCAGCGTGTGCCTGATCCTCCTGGGACTTCACAGGAACTCTCTCCTGCACTGCCAGCTGCTGACAATCTGTGTGGCCTTTTTCTCCCCCCTCTGACCTCAGTTAATTCTTTTTTTTTTGATTGCTGAGCAATGCTTCAAGTTTTCCATGAGGTTTTCACAATCCAGCTGTGTGATGCCATTTCCCGGTGCTGGGGAGCTCGGGCTTGTCCCTCCTGCTGCTGAGTGAAGTGTGCTCACCCTGCTCCCCCTGCTCAGCTCCTCTGGGTGACATGTGCTCACCTTGCTCACCTTGCTCAGCTCCTGTGGGTGACATGTGTTCACCCTGCCCTGCTGGGGCAGCTCCTGTGGGTGACATGTGCTCACCCTGCTCACCTGGGGCACCTGTGGCAGCTCCTGTGGGTGACATGTGCTCACCCTGCTCACCTGGGGCAGCTCCTGTGGGTGACATGTGCTCACCCTGCTCACCTGGGGCAGCTCCTGTGGGTGAATGAGCTCACTCTGCTCAGCTGGGGCAGCTCCTGTGGGTGACATGTGTTCACCCTGCTCACCTGGGGCAGCTCCTGTGGGTGACATGTGCTCACCCTGCTCAGTTCCTGTGGGTGAAATGCACTGGGGCTGCCCTTCCCCCTGCTCAGCTGGGGCAGCTCCTGCTGCTGTGAGCACCCAGCTCCCCTTGGCATGCCCTGGGAATGCTGTGGCACCACTGGAGCCCTTCCCCAGGACTGCCATCCTGGGCACTGACCAGGGATGTTCTTCCCTGGCTTCAGGTGGAACTTCCTGGCCATCAGTTCCTGCCCATTTCTCTTACCTCATTCAAAACATTTGGGATCTGAGCTTGCTCCTTGTCAGTCCCTCTGTTTTCTGGGCTGCTGTGGGGTATTTTCCACCCCCTGTTTGTTCAGACAGCCCTTGAGGATGCAGGGAAGGATCTCTTGTAGGATCTCAGAGAGACTAAACACCAGGAGCCTGTGAGCTGCTGCCAGATTTCTCTTTCCCAGACTGTTGCTTGGCAGAGGTTTCCCAAACCAGCTGATCCCAGTGCTTTGATCTGCAGGAACACTTTGAGAAGCCCCTGGTTCCCAGCCTGGAGCTGTGTCCCCCTGGCAGGACCTGTGTCCCTTTCCCACCTCACCGGTGGGACACTGGTGGCCCCGGTCTGTGCAGGGCTCTGGTGGCCAGCTGGGCTCAGGGGGACAGTGCAGGGATGTCCCCTCTGGATCCCCCCACCCCGGGGCACTCCCTGCCCTGCAGGGTGGGCTGTGGGGGGCTGGGGAGGGAGGGAGCAGCCCTGGCCCAGCTCCCCCCTGCCCCACAGCAGGCTGCTGCTGCTGCTGTCCTTGTCACAAAGAGCCTCTTGTGGTTCTGCCACAGGCTGGGAAGCCTCTGGTTGAACTCCCTCTCTTCCCCTTTTCCCTGCTGGCTGCCCTCTGGGTAACAGGGCAGTCTGTGGGAGGGAGGCAGGGATTGGGGCAGCTCTCTCCTGCTGGAGCACACAGGAGCAGTGTGGTTTGAGGCTGAGCCTCTGCCAGCCAAGCAGAGCAAATCCCGCAATCCCAGGGTGGATTGTGACCACAGAGGGTCACTGGTGCCACAGGGACAGCTCTGGAATGTCCCCAGGGAGGAGACCCCATGCCCTCTGTGGTCTCTGCTCCCTGAGCAGGGAAGAAGTTCTCTTTCAGAAGTTCTTCCCTTTGTTCAGGTGGAGCTTCCTGGGCATCAGCTCCTGCCCGTTCCTCTGGTCTCATTCCACAAAAGCTCTTGCTGAGGAGCAGCTCCTGCCCTGCAGTGGAGATCAGAGCAGCAGCAGAGCTTGGCACACCCTGCTGGCCCTTGGCCTTTGGGCAGGGATTTCTCCAGGCTGTTCCCAGCTGGGCCTCGGGGTCTCTGCTGCTCACAGTGACCCGAGATGTGTCACAAAGTCCCTTGGTCCGGCCCAAGAAGGAGGCAGAGCTCTTCATTTCTCTGTCTCAAGGTTGTTTGTTGTTTCTTTTCTGTAAAGTTCTTTCCTCTGACCTGCTGAGGTCTGCTCAGCAAGACAGACAGAGGACTCTGCCTGCCCTGGGGCTGTGTTATCTCTTTATACTAAAAACTGCTTGTGCCATATTTACCATTTCCAATACCAGTCAGCTATGTTAGACAGTGAGCTTCTACTCTAAACCCATCCAAAAGTGCCACCATCACAGCAGAAGGTGGAGGACAAGGAGAGGAAGAAGGAGGAGAAAGGCTGGACTTGCCCAGATTCCTCCATCTTGCCTCTTGAACCCCCATTCTGAAAACCCCAAAATCTATTTTTCACCCTGTGATAAATTCACTGTTGTTCTATTTAAATTTTTGTGGCTTGTAGTCCTTCATACAAGGTTGGGAATTGTTTTTTCCAAGGGCTAGATCAAAGGCCCAGGGGTCTGGGGCTCTGTGCCAAGGGCTCTGAGACCCCTGGGCAGGGGCTGGAGTCCTCCAGGGCAGCCAGAGGAATTTCCTGGGTTCTGACCTACTCTAAACCAATCCAGAAGTGCCACCATCACAGCAGGAGGCTGAGCAGAAGGAGGAGAAAGGCTGGACTTGCCCAGATTCCTCCATCTTGCCCCCTGAACCCCCATTCTAAAAACCCTAAAATCTATTTTTTTCACCCTGTGATAAATTCACTCTCCTTCTACTCAAACTGTCGAGGCTTGCAGATCCTCACCTAAGGTTGGTAATTTGCTCCATGGGTCACAATCAAACCCACAGGGGGCTTGGGCTCTGTGCCAGGGTCTCTGAGCCCCCTGGCAGGGTTCTGGCAGTGCAGGCCAGCCAGAGGGATGTCCTGAATTCCAGCAGCTGGGAAGTGACATGTCCTGCTTGCAGCACACCTGGGCTGTGCCCTGCAGCAGCCAGGTCCCTGGGGTCACCCTGTGTGCATGCTGTAATCCCCCTGGCACTGCAGCACTGCTCCTTTCTGGGCACAGCCCTCTGCCTGCCAGCCGTGCTGCTGGGCAGGGACATTGCCCTCTGCTAATTGCTCTAATTAGGAGATTGTCTTAGGGCTTTCCTGTCCATGAAGCAGCTCTCTGCCAGCCTGCTGGTTCAAAGCTGCTTTTCCAAGGCTGCCATCCCTGGGGGGGGTTATCCTGGTTTGTTTTTCCTGTATTTCCCTGTTGGTGGGGACAGGGAGTTCTCACAGTCTGCCTCACTCCAGACATTCCTGGGTAAGGAAAACAGCCAACTGATAAGATTAGTTGGTGGTGGAGATAAATGTGGGTAAATGTGCCCTGTGCTGGTGTGGGAAGCCCGGGCTGGGTCCCCCATGGGGGTTTCTGTGTTCCAGGGAAGCTGGGATCCCTCTCCCTGCTGCAAAGGGGTCAGTACAGAGTGGGACACAACAGCTTCCTTCTCATAACAGACACCACAATTCTTCAAACTGCATCCACTCCAGCCTTTTTCTTTCTCCTTCTCTGTCACAAACACTTAAAAATTATCTTGGAAGGGGAGAAACAATAGATTATTGTTGCTGGGTTGTTTTTTTCCCTTCATTTTTCTCCCTGAGCTGGCTGGGTGCAGTGCTGAGAGCAGGACTTGGCCCCTCTGTGCTCCCCTGTGTTTGCTGTCTGGCTGCATCTCTGCTCCCTGTCTGCCCCTCTCCCTGGGAGCCTGGCTGGCCCCTCTGGGATGGGATGTCAGCAGCCCTGTCTGGGGCTTGGAGGGCAGCCCTTGCTGCCAAGAGGGGCTGTGGCAGTGCCCCCGTGGCTCCCTCCTGCCTCCCACAGCTGCAGACCACCCTCTGTGCCTGTCCCTGTGTCCCTCCCCAGCGTTTGTGGGGTTCCTGCCCTGCCACCCTTTCCCCATCCCTTTCCCAGAGCTGGAGCTGCTTTCCCTGGCTTTCCTTGGCAGAGCAGTGGGACAGCCTGTGCTGCATCCCCATCCTGCAGGTGTAGCTGCTGCCAGTGCAGAGGGCTGGTTGGACTTCCCAGGTGCTCAGGACACTCGCTGGGCAGGTTGTCTGCAGAGCTTCCATAAATGGGAGTTCTTTGGGCAGGGAGCTCCAACAGACACAGCCAGACCCATTTCAGTACCCTGGGAGCTGCAGAAATCCTGGCAGATTTCAGATCCAAGCCCTGGGGAAACCAAAGCAGGGTTTGCATCTCCCTCCTCCTCCTCCCAAAGGAGGGCTGTGGGATGTCCCTGGTGTGCTCTGTCTCTCTCCTGGGCAGGGTGGCTTTGTGTCCTGCCAGTGCATCCCTGCCTTTCCTCACCTCTCCTGCATTTCCTCTCCCAGATGCAGATGCTGGACAAGTTCCCCATGGAAGGAGGCCAGAAGGACCCCAAGCAGAGGATCATCCCCTTCCTGCCAGGTAGGACAGGGGTCCCAGCAGGATCCCGGCTGGATTTGGCACGGCAGGAGCTCCTTCCCAGCCTGTGGGACTGGGAGCACACACAGATTTTAGCTCTCTGCTGCTGCACCAGCTGAGCACCACAGAGTTCTTGGCTGCAGTGTGTCCTTTGGAAGCCCTGGGTTTGTCAGCAGTGTGCCCAGTGGGTGTTAAAGCCCCCAGGATTCCTCTGAACCCCCAGAAGTGTAGAGTGGAAGCCCAAGAACCCCACAGGCACAGGGCTGAGGCTCCCCAAAACTGCTCCCACGCTGCTTTCCCTGTCCTGTGCAGCTCCAGGGGACATCAGAGAGGAGGGAAGAGCAGTGGGATTCAGGCTGATGGACAGCCTTGGCTTCCTGCCCGGCTCTTTGGGGGCACTGCTCAAAGCCAGGAGCTCTGTGCCATGCCCAGCCCCAGTGCTTTTATGCCCAGGGACCAGATGTGATAATCCCTGGCACTTTGTGGGGTGGGGGATTGCTGCTGGGGTGGGGAAGAGCCCTAATGTGCCTTGGGAAAAGAAGCAACCTGTGGGGAGTCTCTGTGGCCACAGAGTTGTCTTCAGCCCCACCCCTGAGCAGCTAATGAGGATATTTAGGAATGTCACAGCACCATAATCACTTCCAGTGGCTGTCAGGTCTGTTTAGTGCAGCCCTTTGTGCTGTGCTCTGCCTCCTGGCTCTTCTGGAAACATAAAGGCCTTTGTGGGCTTTGCTTTGCTCTGAGTGCTGTGGGGAAAAAATAGAAAATAATTTCCACCCCTTTCTGAGCAACAGAATCTGGTCTGGGTTTCTGATTCTGGCTTGTCCTGGCGTTGTAACATCAGCAAAAGCAAAGCTCAGCAGCAAAGCTCACCTGGGGTTAGGGCAGCAAAGCTCACCTGGGGTTAGGGCAGCAAAGCTCTTGCTGTACAAGTGCTCCTGCCAGCAGGGAGAGGTGGAAGCCAAATTGGCAACGGGCATCACTTGGAAAAATTGGATTTGTGCTTTGGCCGTGCTGCACTTGCAGAAAATTCCCACCAAAACTCTGCTGTTTTTGGGAGGGAGGCCTGGTCAGAGCTCTGCTGCTCACAGTCACCAGCATTTGTTCCTCCCTGGTGTTGGAATGGTTTCCCTTTGCTCGGAAACATGTACTGGGATTTCCACTGTGGGAAAAAAGGGGGTGGAAATTGCTGGAAAAGAAAGGCTGGGCCAGCTCCAGACCCTGTGCTTGGGGAAGGTTTCTGGGCTGGGAATTGTGGTGCCCTTGCCCTGCAGGCTGCTGGGGCAGTCAGGAGCTGCTGGCTGGCCCTGGAGCAGCTCAGAGAGCCACAGCCTCCCCAGGGACAGAGTGGGAAGAGGATTTCACCTGGGGGTGAGGAAGGCTCCTTCAGGATTTGCTGGCTGCCCTGGAGCCCAGTTCCTTTCTGGAATCTTTTCCCAGTTTGGGATGACAAGAAGTTTTGTCCCAGCTGAGCCCTGGGTTTGTCTCCCTCAGCCCAGGTGAGCCTGGGACTGCTGTTCTGCACAGATGTGGTTCTGTCTCCCCACACTTGCTGGGGTTTTGATTTTGTGCAGCTTCTGGGAATCCTGGAGTTTGTTCCCAGTCCCATTTGGTGCAGCTGAATTTCATTAGCAGGGAGCTCTGGCTGCTGTGGTTTGCTGCCAGCCCTGTGCCTGCTGGGCAGCCCTTGCAGAGCAGCCCCAGCCCTGGGGCCACTGCAGCTCTCCCAAATGCCTCCTGCAGCTCAGCAAACCCCAGAGTGTGCCAGGCTGGGGTCCTGGAATGGGGAACAGCTCCAGGACTGCCCCACATCCCACACCCAGCCCACAGCAACCCTGCTGGCTTTGTACTCAGGGACTGCTTTCAGGATTTGACTTTTTATGGGAAATTTCTGGAGGCTCTGGCCTCTCTGAGCAGGTCTTTGATGCTGTCAGGAGGGGCTTTGGGAAGTGCAAAAATCCTTCAGCCCACTGAGCTCTTGTGGAGCCACAGAGCTGGGTGCTCCAAAGCAGAGCAGCTGCTCTGGAGCTTTGGGGCCAGGGCTGGAGCTCTGAGCTTTGGGGCCAGGGCTGGAGCTCTGAGCTTTGGGACCAGAGCTCTGAGCTTTGGGGCCAGGGCTGGAGCTCTGAGCTTTAGGACCAGAGCTCTGAGCTTTGGGGCCAGGGCTGGAGCTTTGGGGCCAGGCCTTGAGCTTTGGGGTCAGGGCTGGAGCTCTGAGCTTTGGGACCAGAGCTCTAAACTTTGGGACCAGAGCTCTGAGCTTTGGGGCCAGGGCTTGTCCCTCTCTGGGTGTTGGCACCACCTTCATCCCGCAGCAGAGCCTGGTGGGGTTTGGATTTTCCTGGCAGTGCTCCTGCCCTGTGCCTGAAAAGCTCTTGAGGGGAATTTGAAGTGCTTTTTGAGCTCTCTTAGCTGGCCTTGAGCCCCTGGCAGAGCTTTCCTGTGGTGCTGGAGCAGCTGTGGCAGCACCCAGCCCGTGGCTGGCACCAGCTGTGGCCCTGGCAGGGCTCTGGGGCAGCTGCAGAGGGGCAGAGCCCTGCTGGTGCCCAGCTGGGACATCCCCACCGGGGTCCCACCCTGCCCAGGGCAGATGGAGAGCCCAGGAAAGAAAGAAAGAAAGAAAGAAAGAAAGAGGGAGCAGAGCAAACAAATGAGCTCAGCTGGGGAGGGCTGTGCCAGATCCTTCAGGAAACAGCTTTTCTGAGGAACGTGGAGCTTTCCAAGCTCCTGCAGCCCCAGGGGCCTGGAGCAGCTCCTGGCCAGTTCTCCTGCCTGGCTGGAAACGTGAGCCCCAGCAAGGAGGGGTTGCCTGAGGCTGAGCTCACTCTGGCTGTAAAATTGCTTTTTAGGAAGGGTTAGCAGTGAAGCCCTGAGCGAAGGGAGCAGGACCAAGGGGGTTTGGGGGGGTTGTTTGGAAAAGCAGGATTAGCTTTCTGCTCCCTCCCCAGCCCACCAGCCTGTTGGCTGTGGGCATCAGTGCCCCCCACAAATTGGGGTTTTTCTGAGGGTGCTTTAGCAGTGAGGGAACCTCATCCATTTTCCAGCTCTGGTGCCTGGCTTTGCTCAGTCCTGTGGGCTGGAGCTGTTGGTTTGTGCTCTGATGAGATGGGATCTCTGCTGCAGCAGGTTGGGAGGGCAGGCTGAGCCCTGCACACCCCACCTCCCACGCCTGACCCCCATCCCAGGAATAGCAGGCTGCTCCAGGGGCTGGGATTAATTACAGGTACATTCAGGGCTGCCTTTTCTCTGAAGTGAGCTTGGAACCCGTGCTGGGGGAGGTCTGGATGTGATTTGGAAGGTGCAGAGCAGGGAATTCTTTCCGAGGCCGTGGGCAGGGGGCAGGGGGGGATCTCCTTCAGGGCAGAGCAGGAGGCACAGCTGCTTTTCCACTCCTGGAGCCCTGCTTGGCTCACAGCTGGGCTGCCCAGGGGGATGTGTGTGTGTGTTTGGGGTTCTCAGCTTGCTGCACATCCAGCCCTTGGCTCCACAGTTTTGCTACTTGAGGTCCCTCTGCCTGATTTTTGGGGTTTTTTTTTGGTTTGGTTTTTTTTTTCCCCAGCTCCCAGTACAGCTCCAGCTCTGCCTGGAGAATTCCCCCAGGAGGGAACAATTTGCAGAGCCCTGTGTCCCTGGTTCTGTGTGTTTGGAGAGATTAACCCCTCCTGTGGCCTGCCTGCTCTGGCTCACACTGCTGGAGACCCAAATTCCTTCCCAGCCTTTCCCCCAAGGCTCCTGACACTGCTCAGTCCCAAGGAAAGCCTGAGGCACTGGGGGCCTGGCTGCATTTTTTTCCAGCCCCCCACTTCGGCAGCTGCTCCATCAATTTTTGCTCTGGCTCAATCAGATAAAGCAAATCAGCCTTGATTACCCACAGAGGAGTTTGGCTCTTCCACTCCTGGGGAGCAGATCCTTTCTGGCACCAGAGGAATTTTCATGGCCAGACAGAATCCCTTCAGTAGAGATTTTTTTTTTTCCTTTGTAGGGATTAACAGATTTTTAAAGTCCAGAAAAAGCAGGCAGCACATCCTGGAGCGTGGGTGCCTGCACAGCCAGGGCAGCCATCGTGTGTTAGAGCCTTATCTCAGCTGTCTTTTTCCAAAATCAACTTGTTTGACACATTCCTGGCTGATAAATTCTCTCAGCTTTGTTTGTTTGTGCAAAGGACAGTGCATTTGCAGGGTATTTTTAGTGTATTTTAGCCCACTTCCTGCTGGAGGGAATTCCTGGTGCCAGCAGGATGGAGCCTCCCTGCTCATTGCTCATTGCTCATGCATAACGTTATCTATGTAAATAAGAAAATCTAATTATCTCTGAGTCCTGGCATTGTGACAGGAGAGAGAAGCTGGGCAAATGGAGCCTGCAGCAGCTCTGACCTCTGATGGCAGCTGGTGGAAACCCCATCACCAGCAGAGCTGCCCCCTTCACCTCTCTTGTCCTTGGTGTTCCCCATCCTGAGGCAGGAGCAGCGCTGGGATGGGGAAAATGGGTTTGGAATCGTGGAGCCATGGGATGGTTTGGGTTGGAAGGGACCTTAAAGGTCACCTCAGCCCCCCCTGCCATGGCAGGGCACCTCCACTGGCCCAGGGTGCTCCAAGCCCTGTCCAGCCTGGCCTTGGGCACTGCCAGGACCTGCCTGAGGATCCTTACAGCTTCTGGGAGCAGACAGAAGAGCACCAGGCAGAGGGAGCTGGGAATGAGGAGCTGGGAGCCATTCCCTGGAGCTGCAGCATTGTTCAGGTGCTCTCTGCACCCCTCAGCCTCCTGTGCTCCCCTTGGGCTCTGTTGTCTTGGGCCGTGGGAAAAGCCCCACTGGAGAGAGATTCCCACTGGAATTTCTGCTGAAATTCCTGCCTAAATTCCCAGCTTTAGGTCTGGAAACCTGCCCAGGGCCATGCTGCAGGTTGCCCACCTCTCCCTTCCAGGAGGGAGGTGGTTTCCTGCTCTCTCCTGCCTGTCAGCTCAAGGGCTTCTCTTGCTGGGTTTGGCAGCACTGAAGGGGCTGCAATTCTGTGAATTAGGCTTTTTGGTTAAAATCAGCTTTTTGTTAGAAAATAAGCTTCCTTGTTGAAAAATACCAGATCTAGAGCAAATGGAGAGAGGAGCTGGATTTCCTGCTGGCTCACATGCTCCATGCCTGGGCTAATTTAAGATCACTTGTGATGAATTTATTCCCCCAAACTGTATCCTTTTTATTATTACTCACTAGCATATGTTTGTTAAACATTTCAATATTCCCACACCCAGAGCTTATTATTTCAGCCATTTGTAAGCTCCCCACCCAGCAGTGATTTCACTCTGGCAGACCTAGAACCAGAGCAGCCATTCCTTCCCTCTGCCAGCAGAACTGCTGGGACCCATTCATCTTTCCAGCAATCACCATTCAGACAGAGCCCTCAGCAGCAAACACACTGGGATTGCTGCTGCAAAGGCAGAACTTGATCATTCTCTTGTCAGATGGGAAATCATTGCTCAGGGCGATGAGTGGAGCTCCAGCCTGGGTGCTGCTCCCAGTCTTCCCAGGTTATTCACCCTCAAAACAGGAGAAGATGGAATGGAGAGGGTTTTGTTCTCACTCTGTCACAAAGGCTGCTCACTCAGAGTGAGTGCACTGCAGGGCACAGCATTCCCACCATCAGTGTCCCAGCCCTGCTGCCAAGGGCCCAGAAATGAGGAGCAATCCCGGGCTGAGCTGCCTGACCCCCTCCCTTCCCCTGCAGGGCAAGGCTGGAGCTGCCTCTGGGTGGATTCAGTCCTGTTCCAGAGCATTAACTGAGCCTGCCAGGAGATTTGGCTCCTCCAGAAGGTTCTTGCTCGTGCTCTTTGTGAGCTGAAGTTGGCTTGGCTTTAGTTCAGCTCTGCTTCAAAAATGCACTGGCAGCTTGCACGAGTCACCCGTGATGCAGCTCCTGGCCAAGTCAGGGAGAGGCACAGGGGGTGACCCAGCCCTGGATTGCAAGCTGGGATAAATCACCCAGCCTGCAGTTAGGATTCTGATCAATGACTCAGCCCTGGGTTTAAAATTGCCAGAATCATGTGACCATTTTCCTGTGCCCTGCTCTTAGTAGCATCCAGCCCCTGGCTTCAGTGATTCCAGGGGGAAAGGGACAAAGGGACAAAGCCGTGGTGTGGCTCCCCAAGGGCTTTTTCCCTGCTCTCATGTGGTTTGCAAGGGTGGAGTGAGGGGAGTTTGGGTTCAGGGATGGGATTGGAAACCCAAGCAGGCACAGAAAAGACTTTCCTGTGGTATTGGAACTGCCAGGAGGAACTTGAGGGAACTTCCTTGCCAGTCACCCCCCCCAAACCTCAGTTTTGCAGGTGGTGGTGTCACAGAGCAGTGCCAGTTCCTGGAGCTTTGGGAAGTGCTCTGAAATCCTGCCAGCACCAACCCTTTTGATCAGGGATCAGTTTCGCTCTCTGCTAATGGCTTTTGTCTCCTTAAAGCAGAGAAGCTGTTCTCTGAGGGAGCAGCTTGAAGCATTTAGGACTCATTAGGCTTCAAAGGCAAGGGGCCTGTACCATAACCAGAGGGGAGGAAACGGAGTGGCAAGAGGATCTCCTTAATGGAGAACAAAAATAAACCCCAGACAGGAAGGAGAATTCTATAGGTCTGACTCAGAGCTGCAGCCACTGTGGCTTCCAGGAGCTGCCCAGGGAAAAACCCTCTGCCTTGGCTGCTGCCCACCCTGGACCTGGACACCCTGGACAATGGGACAAGGGATGTCCTGGATGTCCTGCAGCGTTTGCCTGGGATTTTGCCCAGCCCAGACTTGCAGAGATGTGCTCTGGTGGGGCTGCTCCTCCTCCTTGGTGAGAGACCAGGGGATGCAGTTTGCTGGGAGCTGTTTCCTCTTCTCTCCCCTGGCGTGTCCCTGCCCATGGAACTGTGCCTGATTCTGGTGAGGGGTTCAATCCATATCAGAAATGGCCTTTTCTTGGGTATGGTGCTTTTGGGAACAAGAGGGGGTGTGGGGAAAAGGTTCTGAGAGAGTGGTCCCAAAGAGTGCTGAGCTGACCTGCCCCTGTGTCCCTCTCTCCTCTCGTGTTCCAGGGAAGATCCTCTTCCGCCGGAGCCACATCCGCGACGTGGCGGTGAAACGGCTGATCCCCATCGATGAGTACTGCAAGGTGAGGGGGCTCCCAGCTCACAGAAACACACAGGATCACAGACAATCACACACAGGATCACTCACAGATTCACACACAGATTCACAGAATCACTCACAGATTCACAGAATCACCAGGTTGGACAAGACCTTTGAGATCATCGAGTCCAACCCAGCCCCAACAGCTCACCCAAACCCTGGCACCCTGTGCCACATCCAGGCTTTGTTAAACTCACCCAGGGATGGGGACTCCACCACCTCCCTGGGCAGCCATTCCGAAACTTTATCACCCTTTCTGTAAAAAACCTTTTCCTAATATCCAACCTGTATTTCCCTTGGCACAGCTGGAGGCTGTGAGCTCTGGTTGTGTCAGTGCTGCTGGAGACAGAGCCCAGCCCCAGCTGAGCACAGGCACCTTTCAGGAGCTGTGAGAGGGATGAGGGCACCCCTGAGTCTCCTTTTCTCCAGGCTGAGCACACCAAGCTCCCTATCCTTGGACACCCACCAAGGACAATCCCAGCTTGGCCCAGCTCCATCCTGATGGACTGACAGCATCTCCTGGTGTGCCAGTGCTGCCCTGATGCCTTCAGAGGCTGCCTGGAGCAGAGGCTGGGCAGAGTTACAGCAATAAATAGGTTTTTATGGAAATCCCTTCACAGGGCACACCTTGGGCAGTGCCAGAGCCCGGCCCTGGCTCCACCCCAGATGGACTCCTGGCCATGAGTTCTCCCCCTTGGATAGGTTTGGCTCCATTTCCATGCTGGGGTTCAGTGTCCAGTCCCAGCTCCAGGGGATGCAGTCCCACCCTCCCAGGTTGCTCTCCTCCATTCCCTGCTGTTTGCACTCTTTGGGCTGAAGCTGCAGCGGTGTCCTTGGTGCTGGGGCTGGACAAGGATTGTTCTGTGGGACTGAGCTGGGAGGAGACCTTGCTGACACTTTCTAGGGAGTTCAGAGTTATTCACCAAGGCAGAGTCTGGGAAATAGCAAAGCTCAAAGTGAAGGCATGAAGAGCACGGGGAGAGTGTGGCTCAGCCCCTGCTGTCAGTCCCTTTTTGGATTAAAACCCACCCATGGTTTAGCTTTTCTCTCCTCGTGCTTCATGCTGGGGGTTTGGAGGCCTGGCCTTGCAGGGGCAGAGGTGCCCAGCCCCACTCCAGTTTGCACCTTTCTGCTGGGCTTTGCCTCCCTCCTGCCCCTTCTCCAGCTGCAAAGCAGAACCAGCTCTGGAGGGGCTGGACAGGACCTGGCTGTGTCCATCACCACAGGGTGCAGTGAAATGGTTCCGTGCAGGACTTGGTTTGAAGGACTCAGCTCCTCAGAGCCTTTCCTTCCCATCTTTTGGGAAAAGGCCTCCTGTTTGATGTGTCAGACAGCACCTGAGGCTGTGGGATGGCAGGGTGGCTCCAAACTGGGATGCAGACTCCAGTTACTGGTTACAAAACCAGGGTAAGATGACTTGTACCTCAGAAAATTATTGGAACAGAGAGGAGGCTGAGACAATTTGCTCCATACTCTTGAAAGATATAAAACTGGGCTGAAGTGTAAGGGAAATTATGATTTTAGGGCAGATTTTTTTTGGCAGGGAAACAAAATTCTGAAGTCCACGATGAACTATTTTCACACAAATCCAGTGTGTCAGGTCTCATCATGTCAAAATCATGCTTTAGTGCTTGCAGCAGCCATGGTAGGACTGGCACCTCCAAAATCCAGTCTGAATCTTGATGGAGATTTATGCCAAGCCTGTAAAACCCACGGGAGGAGATAAGGAAATGGTAAAATCCCCATGCCATCCCTTGGGTGAGGGAGCTGTGGCAGTGCCTCTGCGTGGTGGGGGGAGGCTGTGGGGTTTGGGGCTCAGCCAGGCCCCTGGCAGGGAGGAATTACAGCTCCAGGGATGGAGATGGGCTGGGAAATGCATCCTGACAGCTCTGCAGAGGGGCTGCAGGTGAGAATCCCTGCAGGCCAGGAGGGCAGGTGAGGGCAGAGTGCTGGAGGTGTGGTACAAGGTGTGCTCTGAGCTGTCCTGGGGGAAGCTGATGGTGCTTGGCCACTGAGCTGTGTCCCTGCACAGACAGACACAGCCATAAATTCCATTTTGGGGAAGAAAACGTCCCTCAGTGATGAAATGCTGCAGCTGCCTCTTTCAGAGCAATGCCATTAGTGGCATAAAATATAATGAAGCCATTTGACTTCACAAGAGGAAGGTAATGGCTGATGTTCCATGACCCACTCAGGGAGCTGTGCTCTCCTCCTCCCGTTAATGCATCACCCAGGAGCCCCCAGCTCTCCCTCCTGGCCTTGAGCTGCTGCTCCTTACCCGGAAAGCAGCTGGGCTGAGGTGCCTGTGGGGCTGAGCAGGGGCTGCAGAGATGGAAAATGAGCCAGGGATTAGCAGGAGGAAGCTGTGAGGAGGTTTTTCTTTATTGCCATCTCCTCTGGGGGAAGTTGGGTGTTTTCAATCCCTGGGAGAGCCCTGCAAAGAGGATGGGTGAGATTTGGGGTGGAAGCAGGGGCAGGGGGGGAGCCACTGCTTTCACAGGGCTCTGTTCCAACTCCTGTTGTGCTGGAAAATGTGGCAATTTAGGGTAAAGTGCAGGAAAAACAGTGAAGGAATCAGAGCAAACTGGTAAGAGCAGTGACTTGCTAAATGAGACTTCAGACAGCCGTGGGATTGGCAAGGAGAGGGAGCAGAGGCTGAAATGTCTTCCCATTGCTCCAGTTTATTCTCTGTGGCCTTTCTTGTGGTGTGGGATCTGCCTTCCTCCTGTCTGAGGGATTTTGGGAAAGTGTCAGAGGGGGATTGATGAAGGAGTGGTGATGCTCTACCCCAAAGAGTCTGGGTGGCCCACTGGGAATATTGCTGCCCTGAGAAAGACAAGGAAATCCTTCCTCACTGCCTGCAAAATGGATTTTAATCCAGCAAGGATCCCCTGTCTTTGGTCCTTTCTCCTCAGGCCTGCAGGAAGGATGGGAGAGGTGACTTTGCTGTGGCTCCAACACCAAAGCTGTGTCCTGCTTTGGCTGGCAGGGCCAGAGGTGGGACAGACATCAGGCTGCTTGTGCCTCTGATGTGATGGCCACAGTGGGGACAGTGGGGTGGCCTGCTTGGCTCAGCAGAGCCAGCTCTAGGTGGGTTTCCTTCCAGAAGTGCTGGGACATGAGCTGTAGGCTCTTGTGTCTCCTCCTTCCAGCCCAGGGTGTTCTCTGGGATCATCCCCTCCTTCTCCAGGCCAGAAAATCCCAGGGATTTTGGCAAGGGGAAATCACTTAGATCATGGGGTGCTGGAGCTGGGGGGTGGGACCACATGGGAATGGCATCCCTGCAAAACCTGATATTTGAATAGCCCTTCCCTGGGCCCAGAAGCCGTGGAGGGAGTGGTTTTCTCTCTGCTGTGTCTCACATGATCCTGTTCAGTCTGGCCCATGATTAGTGGTCTGACAGTCTGCTGTGCTGGCACTGCTGCTCAGTGGCTGGAAGGGCTTTGGGGCCAGCACTTGGGGCAGTAAGGAGCCACATCTGATCTCTGTGGTCACCCCGAGGCTCTGCAGCTGTGGTTTTGTCTCCAGGAGAGAAATGAGGGGAGGTTTGCTTTGCCCACGCTGCTGTCACGGGACTGCTGGGACAGCAGAGGGGAGGGGGAATTGTACAGAAAACTGGTTATAAATCTGCTCCAGCTCAGCCTGCAGCTCTGCTCCCTGAGCTTAAATATTCCCTTTTTCCACTGCTCTCCCAGCCAGGCCCTCTCACCCTGCAGGTCCCACTGCTGAAGCTTTTTTACAACAGATTCCTTGAAGGGAAAGAAGCAGAGGGAATTTTACATCTCTTGCTGTTCCACAGCAGCACAGCAGCCTCCCAGCCCTGGTGTCTGTGCTCTTGCCTCCCTTGCTTCTCTCCCTGCCCCTTCCCAAGCTGCCATTGCCCAGGGGAGCATTTTTAGGCTGTGCTGGGGTGGCACTGAGAGTCTGCCACGTGTGAAGTGCCCAGCCTTTGCCAGGGAGCTGGGAGGCTGCACGGGCACCCTGGGGCTCCCAGCCTCTGGCACAGCTCTGCCCAGAAGGCTGGAGGTGGCTGAGCAGGGCCTGGGCAGTCTCTGCTTGCTCTGCTTTGGTCTGACTGCAGCAGGGTGTGGGGCTGGGTGGGACAGGGGCTCTCTGGCTCTGCTCTGGTTCCCCCAGCCTGTGCTGGGAACCCCTGGGGTGGCACTGCTGTCCCAGGTCCCTGCACTGCCAGGAGTGCTCCCTGGGCTCCTTGCACGGTTTGGGTGCTGCCAGCAGCAGTGTGTGTGTGTGTGTTTGCTCCCCAGGCTCTGATCCAGCTGCCCCCCTACATCTCCCAGTGTGAGGAGGTGCTGCAGTTCTTCGAGACACGGCCCGACGACCTGAGCCCCCCCAAAGAGTGAGTGGGTGGGTGTGCCACTGCTGGGGGGCACCAACTGGGGGGGGCAAACTGGGATGGGGGGGGACAAACTGGGATGGTGGTGAGACACAAACTGGGATGGTGGTGAGACACAAACTGGGATGGTGGTGAGACACAAACTGGGATGGTGGTGAGACACAAACTGGGATGGTGGTGAGACATAAACTGGGATGGTGGAGAGATACAAACTGGGATGGTGAAAGACACAAACTGGGATGTGATAAGATACAAACTGGGATGGTGGTGAGATACAAACTGGGATGGTGGTGAGACACAAACTGGGATGGTGGTGAGACACAAACTGGGATGGTGAAAGACACAAACTGGGATGTGATAAGATACAAACTGGGATGGTGAAAGACACAAACTGGGATGTGGTGAGACACAAAGTGCCTTGGGCTTGCTGATGTCCAGCACTCTGGTGTTCATGAGCCATTCCCTTGCGAGTCACAGATCTGGGATTTGGCTACTTTGGTGCAGAGGCTCTGCAGCTCAGTGTGGACACTTCTCCAGTGGGGAAGTGGAACCATTCTCTGGGGCCCTGTGAAGTGCTGGTCTCTTCCTGAGCCTCTTTCTGCTTGCCAACACCACTCTCAGGAACATGACCAGCCTGAAGAGCCTCCCTTCACACATTGGCACCAACCTCTGCCTTGTTGGGAGGGTATTTTCCCTCCCCATATCCACGAGCCCCATCCATAGCACCACTCCAGAGCCTCTCCATGCAAACCCAGCAAGGTTTGCAGGGAACCTTACACAACCCAGTGTGGTTCTGAGTCTTGTGACTGTGAGCTGCTCTGGCCAGGAGCCACCCATCTCCTGCTGGTCACGAGCAGCAGCAATCTGAGCAGCCGCCTCCGTGTCCTGCTCTGCTGCTCTCCCTTTCCCTGCAGCTGTGACACGGCTCCTGAGCACTGCAGGAGCCTGATGGACTGTCAGGGGAAAGGCAATCAATTGATTTGACACCACTCTCTATTGGAAGGGTGTGGAGGTAGATAAAGGGATTTTGTTTTTCTCCCCTGAGCAGCAGCTGAGCCTGTCAGGTCTCCAGCTCAGTACTTGTGTGGACTACATCTTCTCCCTGGCTTTTTGATTATTTTCATTCCTTCTCTTAATTCCCCCTTCCCCCATCCCTGCTTTCCTCCTTTGGCTCCTGTTTCTGTTCCTTGGCCTGTCATCATTTCTCCTGCAGCTCGTGGTCACTGATGAGATTGGTCTGAGAGCCCCAGAGCCCATTAACTAATTGCTTGCTGTCTCTGATGCTCTCATCTGTCCTGCCCAGCTATTGCTCACCACTTAACCTGCTGCTCCATGGGTCATCATCCCTCAGGGAAGGCTCAGGTCAAGGACAAGCAAGGGACACCAGGACAAGATGAGCTTGCAAGGGCATCAGAGGGGTGGGGTATCATAGGATGGGGCTGTTTTGGGATGTCTGTGCAGGGATCTTGGAGCCCTGCATGAGGGGGAGGAGCTGCTCTGCAGTAGGAGTCAGGTCTTGGAGCTGCCTGCAGTGAGGGACCTTCAGCCATGGGGGATGGAAGGGCAGCTTCAGTCTTGTACCTGCTCTCTTCACCTTTATTTTGTTCTTTGGGCTGAGCCAGAAGTGAGGCAGGGTGGGCACTGTGGCCAGAGCATTTGGGTGTGGGGGCAGACCTTTGGCTGCTGAGTGGGGCAGCCCTGTGAGCTGCTGGAGCTCCCAGCCCTCTGTCCTTGCAGCCATCAGTGCCAGTCCTCTGTCACCTCCCTGCTTTGGGTCTGAGAGACAAGGGACTGCCTGGAGCCGAGTCCCAAACCTGATTTTATGGTTGGACAATCCACAGGGGTCCTGGGTGCAGAATTCTGTGAGTTTGTGAGTTTTGGCCACTGCAGGGCAAGCAGGTGATGCTGAGGTGGTTGTGTTGCTTCTCCTGCCTGCCCCTCTCCATGGGCAATGTGCTGGTTCCCTTTCTCCTCTCTCCATGGGGAATGTGCTGGTTCCCTTTCTCCTCTCTCCGTGGGGAATGTGCTGGTTCCCTTTCTCCTCTCTCCATGGGGAATGTGCTGGTTCCCTTTCTCCTCTCTCCGTGGGGAATGTGCTGGTTCCCTTTCTCCTCTCCAGGAGGAGATCCAAGCTTGCAGCACACAGAGGGACCCAGTGGGTGCCCCTTGAACCTTTGCCTCCAGCAGCCAAACCCTGATCTCAAGGACATCCCCGTTGTGTCCCCCATCCCATTCTGAATGCCAGAGGGGTATTTATGAGCTACAATTCAAAATGCTAATTAATCCAAGTCCTTGACTCTGTCCTCTGGAGGGCTTGGGAGCCCATTCCCAAGGCCTGGAGTGCTGCCAGCTCAGCACTAAGGAGATGGGAGCTGTGATAGACGGCGGGGCTGGCTCAGACGTGACGGCGTGTCTGGGCTGGGCTGGATGTCATCCCTCATCCAGCACAGGAATATTCTGCTCTGGCAATCTGAAAGGGAGCCAGGGATCAGCAGAGTGGGGGAAAGGGAAAAAAAGGAGGAGATTTTTCTGCTGGGTGGCTGAAAGGTGGGAATGAGGGAGAGGAAAAGGGCTGGTCAGCCACTCTCATGGAGCCCTGCTGCTCCCTGTCCCTTCCCTTGGCTTCCCTGGCTGACACCTCTGCCCACCCCTGCCCACGAGGGTGGCAGCTGCTGGCAGTGAAGGGGACAGTGAGTGCTGTTGGATCCACCTGTGCTTGTTCTGTCTGGGTGCAGGTGAGGCTCCACCCAACTCACTGCACCCCAGGATGTCAGACCCTGCCTGGGCCACAGCTGGCTGCAGCCCTTGGAGCTCTGGTTTAAATTCAATCCTTGGAATTCTGGTTTAATTGCAGTTTGTGGAGCTCTGGTTTAACTGCAGCTCATGGAATTTTGCTTTAACTGCAAGTCATGGAATTCTGGTTTAACTGCAGTCCTTGAAATCCTGGTTTGAACTGCAGTTTGTGAAATTCTGATTTAACTGAAGTTCATGGAGCTCTGATTTAACTGCAGTTCGTGGAATTCTGGTTTAACTGCAGTTCTTGGAGCTCTGGTTTAACTGTAAGTCATGGAATTCTGATTTAACTGCAGTCTGTGGAGCTCTGGTTTAACTGCAAAGGGTGAATTCAGTCCTTGGTTCTGGCAGTGTTTGGGAATGGAAAGAGGAGGTTGGACAGCCCAAGCATTTCTCTGCAGGCCCCTGTGGTGCTGTTTTCCCCAGAGCTGGAGCTCTCCCAGGGCTGAGCCAGGGCTCTCCTGCTTTTCCTGCTCCCTTCAGCAGCTCTGTGCTGAACAACACGAGCACTCCTCAGCCCTTCCCAACCTCCCCCTGCTCTCCAAGCCCCAGCCTGTCCCAGGGAGAGGAAAAGGGTCAAACTCTGACTTTATTCCTCCTCCTTCCACCACTGCTCCCGGCTGGGCAGGGTGTCACAGCCAGGAGGGGAGGTGAGACAGGACCCACCAGCCTTTGGTGGGTGGAAGAGGAAGGTGAAGCCCTCCCTCCATCCCCTCTTGTCCCCAGATATTCCTGTGTCCTGGAGAGACCACATCAAACAGCAGGGCAGGGGGAGGTGGCAGGGTTTCTACTGGCAGTGACAGCTGGTGGCTTTTGTGATGTGGATCCCTGTGCAGCAGCTCTGGGCTGGAATTCCAACCCCACTGCTTCCAACTCCTAGGGCTGCCCAGTGTGGGGCAGAACGAGGCTGAATCCAGAGGAGTTTGTGAAGAGCAGTGAGGGAAGGAGGAGAAGAGAAATGCTTATGGAAAAAGAAACCTCTGGAAAGTTAGCAATCTGGGGGATGTGGGATTTTTCTCCTCAGTGTTGGATGGAAGCCCTGCAGCTTCAAAGAACAGAAGTCATCAAATTCCTGCTCCCCACGTCTCTCAGCAGGTCTGAGCAGCACAGGATGCTGAGGTGGGAGGTTGCTGTGTGCACCCCTCAGCTCCCCCCAGCCCTTTGCAGCTCAGAGCTGGTTTTAACCACAGCAGAGGGGCTGGAATGAGGCTGGGGAGGTCTGAGGGGCTGGGCACAGAGCCACTGCTGAGTCAAGGCATTCAGCTGCTCTCTCCTCCAGCTCAGTTTCAGCTCTGGGACATGAGGGAGCCCAGGTTAACAGAATTAACCTGGGCTCCCTCATGTTAACAGAAACAAGGCCCTAATAGTCATTAATAAATTATTAATATTATTGATTAACTAGTTATTAGTATTACCAAGCAGTTATTTATTCACTGCCCACAGTTACAAGTGGGATGTGGTGGGGGAGGAGCTGTTGTGGTGCTGTTCCCACCCCTGGCCATGAGAAACCTCTTCAATGAAAAGCATCTTTCTCTGGGTTTTCTGGGGAGCTGGGCAGCCCATCCAGTATAAAACACCTACAAAAGCTGTTGCTTTGAGCTTTGTCCCTGCCCTAGGATGGAGGGGCTGCAGGGAGCCACTCCAGGAGCTTCTGCTGATGGACCAGAGACCCATGAGTTGGTGGATGTTGGTTTGGACAAGGATTCTTGCTGGCTTGTGGCTCTGGGGTCGTGTCCTGCTCTGCAGACAGATCACAGCTTGTACACAGAGTTCTTTGTTCTGCATTTCTGCTGATCCCCACGTTCACCAGGAGCTCAGGCTGGATCCCAGCTCCAGAACAGCCTCCTCCTTCCCTTTCTGTGAGAGCTGGCTGTCCTGGATGACAGCAGACAGAAACACCAAACTCTGCAGAGCCCTGCTGTGTGCCAGCTCCTGGACAGAGCACTGGCTTTTCTGAGCTACCAGGGCAGGTCCTGAGCCTGAGGGCTCAGCTTGGCCAACTCTGCAGTGCCCTGGAGTGTGGGGACAGGACAGGGGCTCCTTTCAGTGCTGCTGGAGCATTTGCTAAACATCACTTCTCCCAAACAAGGGCTCCCTTGTACCCTGTTCCTTGCCTCCATAAATCCTGCAAACATCTCCATGCTGGCTGAATGCTTAGGAGATGAAGCCCCTCCTGACAGCTATTTTGGTGGCATTACTGTGTTACAGCAGGACTTTTTGTTTTTTTACAGGAGAGGCTGGGTTTTTTTTATATGAGGGAGATGTTTTCTTGGAATGCTGACCTCAGATCCATCCTGTTTGATGTGGCTCTTGGGTTTGCAGCAGCTGCAGTTGTTTTCTTGTGTTGCCTCTTCAGTCCTTCACCTTTTCCACCAGCTGGCTGTGGCAGCAGGGCCAGTGCTGAGGTCCCCAAAGCCACATTTGGGGGCACTTTTCTCCTGTGAGTCCCACTGCAAGCTGGGTTTTTCTGGGTGACAACCTCAGGGCCACCTCCCTGCAGCTCTGGGACCTGCCTGGCCCAGCAGCCACCAAATGTGCCTTAGGAAAGAGTTTACAAACTTAAGCCAGCTTGTAACAACTCTTCTTTAGACCTGGCTTTAGAATTAATGACTTTTAATTAACATTTCTTGCCTGAATGATGACCCTGTGAGTCCATGAAGAATTTCAGTTGTCTTACAGGTTGTTGAAAAGCAGCCTCTTTGTTTTTAATTTATTTTTAAAGTCTGCTCAATCTCTGTGCTCCCCATCTCACTCCTTCCCACCCCTGGATCCTCAGGGATGCTGCCTAGAGAAGATGCTTGAGAAACCTGACTCTCTGTTCCTAAAACAAGTGGCATTGAATGTGCTAGGAGTTCTCCATGTGTCCAAGTTTCCTTTCAGGGGATTATGAGGTTCTTGAAGGACACTGAGCTGAGCCCCCTGAGGCTGTGGTGCTGGCTCAGAGCTCTAAGTGAGGCTCCAGTCACACATCAACCCTTGCCTTCAGCACTCTGGGGAGCAGCTGGAGGAGCATCCCTGGCTTTTTCCACCTCTGTGGGGCTGGTTGGTGTCCCCCTGTCCCAGCTGGGCATTGGGGCTTTGTAGCTGTGCTGTGGCTGCTGGGGGGCTGGAGCTAAATGAGATTTGCAGTGGAAGGCAGAGTGCTTTTTCCTTCCCTTCTGCTGGAGCCATGAGTTTCCAGGGAGCTGTGCATGTGAGCTCTGCTCTGCCCTTCTCTGCTCCACGGGGATCTGAGGAGGAGGAGATGCTGCCAGGAGTTCATTACTGTTTCCTGTCTTGTCTGAGCTCCTGTCCCCTCTGAGGTGCTTGAGCCAGGGCTGCTGCTCTTCAGACCTGCAGCTCTTTGTGTCCCTGCCAGGAACATCCCAGCAGCAAAGTGGAATTGCAGCTCCTGCCTTGCCCCCTCACTCAGAGGGAGCAGCCAGGGAAGGGAAGCAGGGGATGAGTTACAGTGATGGCTTTAGCAGAAGGCAGGGCAGGAACTCCAGTTATTCCCATCTCCAGCCTTGGTTTGCCTCCCTTCCCTGTGGCACCTCTGAACTGGGGCAGTTTTAATGGGGCTTATTAATTAACTCTGATTTAGTTCTGCAGTGCTGCCTCTGTTGAGAAATCTTTGGGATGCTCTGTCCCAGATTCCCCTGTTGGTCTCTGCACCTGGGACGTGGTGTTCAGGTCTCTGCACAGACTGTGGTCTCTGAGCTCAACAGGCTCCAGTTTCTGTGACAATGTCCTGTTTGTTTCCACTCCATCTTAGCTGCATTTCATTTCATTTTATTTCATTTTATTGGCTCTTCCATGGATGAGTGCCCGAGGTGGTACCAAGTTCCTTGGTGGAAGTTGTAAGGCCAGGCCAGCAGCCAAGCTCAGCCTGGGAAGGACAAAACATGAAATTATGGAATGAAAGGAGGGGGCAGGGGCTGTTTGCAGGTGGCTGATGACCATGGAGAGAATGGCTGATTGAGGGAGGTCAGTGGCCCCACCAGAGCCAGCACTGGGTGCGCTCCTGGGTGGGTTTGTCACTTGGCCAGCACCCCAGCTGTCCCCTTGCTCTGCTGACACTCTTCCTTCTCTTTTTCAGGGAGCCCATTGGGAAGAAGAGGTCTGGTAAGGACTCCTTTCCTCTCTGCTGGTCACACCAACTCCTCCTCCCACCCACAGGCCAGCTCTCCTGCTGTGGGGCAAGGTCCCACCCCATTGCCACCCAGGCCCCCATCCCATATCCCCTGAGCCTCTGTGGTGCTCCCCAAGGTGGGTCAGATGCCCACAGCTCCCAGCACTGCCCTGGAGGTGCTGTGAGCACTGCTGGACCCCCAGTCCATCCCCTCCCTGCCTCATGCCTTGTCTCCCATCCTTTTGTTCCTCTCAGGGATTGTCCAGAGAACGGCCTCTTTCCTGCACAGAGGTACTAACAGCTGCTCCTGCCCTTGCTCTGCTCTGCCTTTCTCAGGGGACACCTGCTCACCTGGGGGGCAGGAAGCTTGTCACCCTTGCCAGAAGCTGTCACATCCCCTGTGGCTTTCTGTGGTGGCTGGTGGACACGGGGTGGTGGCACAGGGGCTGGGGCTTGGCTCTGGTGCAGCTCCACGGGCAGGGGACGTGCCCCAGGTCCTGCTGAAGATCTGCAGGGCTGGGGATGAAATGTTTCAGGAGTTCAGGGGAACGTCTGAGCTGTCTGGGGGGCAGCGTGGGGCTGGAAGTCTCCTGGTGCAGCAGGATGCTCTCCTTCTCCATGGCACCAGCTGGGAGCCTTGGGAAGGTGGTTGGGTCTGGGATGCTCTACCCTTGCTCCTCAGGAGAGGGGGACATCTCTGAAAGACCCCCTTGTTGGTGTGGCTTAGGGTTATTTGAGCTTCCCAAAAAGAGCAGGAGAGAGGAGTGGAAGAGCCTTTGATCTGTGGGTTGAGGAGGCATCTTTCAGCTCCTGGAGCTGCAGAAGGAATGAAAATGATGTGAAATTCTTTGGGAAGGAAGGTCTGAGCTTTGGCTGCGTGGAGATCCTGCTGAAATCAGTGGTGGGAAGGATTCTGGCCAGAGGACTGGCACTGCCATCGCCTGTGTGAGCAAACCCACTGGTGGGTGAGTGGGTTCCTCTTGCAGGAGGGAGGAGAGGCCCAGCAGGGACTCAAAGACTCCAGTTCCTTTTCCAGGGGAGCTGCAGGTCATCCCTCCTCCAGGAGCTGATGTTTTCACTGGGGCTGCTGGTAGGATGCAGGTGGGAAGCTCTGGTGTGGTTGGTGGCTCCTGGGTTTGATCTGTTCTCATGGGCTGAGTGCTCTCCTGTGGGGCTCACAGAGTTTTAACCTGGTAAAGCCTTTGGACAGCATTTTCTGCTCAATCTCTGACTGCTCTCTGCCCAAGCAGGACATTGGGATGGGCATTTTAAACCCTCATGAACCATTTTCCAGCACAACCTGGCTCTGTTCTGAAGTGCTGGGGACAAGAGTAGGGTTGAGAAGAGGAAAAAAACTTCTGCTGCATAACTCAGTTCAATGAGGGCAAAATTCAATTTAAGGACGCTGCCTGTTAGAGAAGCAGGAGTTCTCCACTGAGGAGAAAGAGTTTGGATAACATCCAAGGCAGAGCCTGCTCTGGCAGGGCAGGATGTGCTGTTCTGGCCCTGGCAGCAGCCACCAGGGAAAGGTGTTTGCTCCCAGTAACCTTACACAGGGTTGATGCCTCGTGCCAGACGTGCTCAGAGATTCATCTCTCTGTCTTGCATTTCCTGGCAGCAGAAACAGAATTTGGTTCAGCTGCTGTCACCCCAACTCCTTCTAAACCTTGAGGAAATCCCTGGTGGCTCATTGGGTCTTCAGGCCAGGCCTGCTTTGAGGTAGCAAATGTGCAGCAAGGCACAAAAAATACTCCTTCAATCCAGGATGTCCCTGAGGAGGGGTCATCCAACAGCTGCTAACAAACAAAAATCACGAGGCTTGTCCAAAAAGCCATTTCCCAATTGCCTGAGAGGGGGTGGACTGCTCTTGAGTAGTGCTGGAAAGAGCTCTGAGGTGCTGGGATTGGAAATGGGATTTGAGCAAACACTGGGATGCAGAGTGGGTTAAAGTGCTGCTCCTGTGGTGACCACGAGACTCAGGTGACACTTGGAGTTTGGTGGAGGGCCCGGTGTGTGTGAGCACTGGAAATAAAATCTGCTTTCTTTGCTTAGCTTTCTGTAGAGCACTTGTAATCCCACCTGGCTGAGCCTGAGGCGTGGGCTCTGCACAGCTTGCAGGGGGTGGATTATCCCAGATTTGGGGCTCTGCCTGGGCCCCTGATTTAGGTTTGTCTAAAAGCAGCCATGCCATCAGTGCCCTGACTGTAGGAGCGTTTCTGTTCTCTCTGCCTCTCACAGAAGGCACAGATGGAGAGCCATGGATGGTGCAGGCGAGCCTGAAACTGCCTCCAGAGTTTATATTTGGGTGGAGCAGGCAAGGAGGCTGGCAGAGACCTCAAATGCCCCTTTGCCAGTTTGCTTTTAGCTGCTTTCTTGTGTGCCCACGTCCCTTTTGCAGTGCTGAGGAACGTCCCTGCAGTGTTTGGGCTGAGGAGAGGCAGTGAAGGAGCCTCAGGGGAGCTGTCTGAAACCCCACTGGTGGATGGTATTTCCATGTGATTGTTTTCCACATTCTGGAAGAATCCCTGGGGAGATGAGAGGGTTTGCAAAGAATTCAGCAGAGCCTTCAGTGCCCATTTCAGTGAGAGCAGGGGGAAGGTCCATCCCCCTTGCAGGACTGATCATCCCAAACCCCTCAGGTCAGGGAGAAGAGGGGCTGTCCTGAGAGCTCTGAATCTGACCCACACAGGCAGAGGAGGAAGGGACTTTATCCAAAGAATGGCATTTTTGGGAGATGCATTAGGCAAAGGCTGGAGTGTACATCAGCCTTCAAACCCAAATACCTGTGCCCCTAATTCAGTACTGAGCTCTCTGTTTCCCTCTGGGAACACCAGTGGCCAAGCTCTGTCAGAAGCTCCTCACTTTTGGCATGTGAAAAGCCAGGGGA
This sequence comes from Serinus canaria, assembly GCF_022539315.1. Classification (NCBI taxonomy): domain Eukaryota; kingdom Metazoa; phylum Chordata; class Aves; order Passeriformes; family Fringillidae; genus Serinus; species Serinus canaria. Next base: position 16,223,556 of record NC_066327.1, on the reverse strand, counting down.
AAGGAAAGGAAAAAGGAAAGGAAAAAGAAAAGGGAAAGGGGAAAGGAAAAAGATCATAAGCATCTCCCCCTATCTGTGAGATTTCCTGCCGGGTTTGTACATCCCAACCCTTGGGTGAAAGGCCAAGTTTCTGGCCAAACAAAACCTGCAAGGATTTTTGGGCTGGCTGAGGGTGAGGTCACTGTTCTGAGCAGCCCTGGCTTGGCTCTGGGATGTGCTGAGTGCCTCTCCTTCATCCAGGGCGAGCATCACTTCTGCAAGCCCAGCCCAAGGCCTCATGGTCCCTTGACTCCATGGATTCCACTTCCCTAGGTCACATTTGTGTCATTGTCACATCTGAGGATGCCCAGCTCCTGCCTGAGCTGCCTGCAAACCCCTCTCTGGGGGATGAATTCCTCCTCCCCTGCCCAGCTCAGAGCTCTGCTGCTGTCTCCCACCTCCCTGGGCAGCTTCACACAGGTGCTGTTTTGAGGAGCCCAGCTCTGGCTGTGCTCAGGATGCTTTGCTCACTCCAGGCTGTGTTTTTGTGGTTGAGGATGGTTAGGGCAGGTGAAATGCTCCCGAAATTAACGCCTACCTCTTCCTCCAAGCTCGGTTTACCACTTCTCTTCTGGTTTAATGGGTACATTGGAGCATCCAGAATTGGCTGCTGGAACTACAAATAACCTCAGAGGCACGGGTGTAATTACAGGAGGGAGGCAGACAGGGGAGTATTATCTCTTCCTGCAGTTGTTATTCTTCTCTCAGGGGCTGGGTAGATCCTCAGATCCCTTTAAGCACAAGCCTTTAATTGAGCTGCTAGAAGAGATAGTCCCAGCATCCACCATTCACTTTGGAGGGCTATTTGTAGCTCTGCCTGCTGCCCCACCTTTGGGTTTTGGGGTGGAGGAAGCTTTCCTGAGCAGGAACAGATCCTCTCTCACCTGGAGCTCTGCAGAGTGCTCTTTATGGACACAGACAGTTTCCTTCCTTTTCCTTGAAATATCACTGCCCTGCAGACACGTGGTTCGTTTCAATCTTGCCTGTGGTCTGGCATTCTCAGAAGCAGTTGGGAGAGTCTGTGACCTTGTGAACATCTCCAGGAGGCAGCAGAAGATCCTGGGAGTCCTGAGGACCTCCTAGATCTTGTCCTGCTCCTGCAGGATGAGGATGGCACCTTAGCACACGTCTTTCCTCTCAACCCCTCCTCTCATCTCTCAATTTGTCTTTACAAACTCTACTTTTTAACAACCTGGAACATTTGAAACACCCCCTCCTGACTTTTCCTGGTCTCTGCACCAGGTGTGGCAGGTAAATACAGAGAATAAAGCAGACAAGGGGAGTTCATACTAGCCCAGTAATCCTTGTAGATGGCTCCTGATAGCCAAGGTCTCCCAGCCTTTTCTTCCAGTTGAGAAGTCCAAATCTCTGGGGCATTAGAGAGCAATTTAAAAGATCAATTAAAAAATACTCCACTGACCTCAAGTAACCCCTGTGACCTTAAGTAACCCCTGGATCAATTAAAAAATACTCTAATGACCTCCAGTAACCCCAAATGAACTAAAACAATGCCTCACAGGGACTCCAGTGACCTCTAGTAATCCCAAATAACCTTAAGGAACCCCAAATGACCTCAAGGAACCCATACCAGGGCCTCCCCTGACCTCACATAACATTCACCAGTAGTGGTTGAATAAAATGCACCTGCTCATCTCTCCCCCTTAGCAAAAGAGCATTTGAACAACTGTTCCCCCTTTGGCATTACATTTAAATCAGACAGAGAAATTCCCATGTCTGCTAGGAAACACAATTCTGGGTCCAGCAGGAGTTCCAGGTACAACAGCAGATCCTGACATGCTTAGCAATTCCTTTCTGAAGTTCTTTTTCTTTTCCTGGTGTCCGGGTTATCCTACAGTGCTCCTGGTGTCCCGGTTGTTCCGCAGTGCTGCTGGTTGTCCCATGGTTGTCCCATGGTTATCCCGCTGTCCCGGCTGTCCCTCGTTATCCCGGCTTATCCCGCAGTGCCACCTGCCGCCGGTCCAGCTCCGTTCCACGGCACCGCCCGGCTCTCCTCCTGCTGGCCGCAGGAGCGCTTTGTTCCCGCTGTGTTCTGCCCCCTCTGCCCCTCCTCGGGGGATTTTTCCCCCTTTTTTGCCAGGAGACCGGGATGTGCAGCTGGGCAGGGAGCAGAGCAGACCGAGGGGCTGAGCCCAGCGGGGCTGGGAGGACAGGGGATGTGCCCTGTCCTACAAACACCTCCATCCTACAAACACCTCTGGGAGGGGTTCTGGGGCTCCTCAGCCCAGCAGAACCCGCTGCAGGCTCTGTGTTTTGGGGCAGGAGTTTTGGGGAGGAGAACCCTCCTTGTGCACAGGAGGGTCCCCAAAACCCCAGGCAGGTCCAGGCTGCTGTGAGCTCCTGTGCTGGTGGTGGCTGGTGGAGGTTGCTTGGATGGCTCTGGTGGGCAGCAGCAGGTCTCACCTGGCTGTCCCCACCTCACCTGGCTGCTGGTTTGATCTCTGTCCCCCTCACTCTGCCCAAACCTCTGGCTCACCCCTCTCACGCTGGGGTCCCCAGGCGTCCCGGAGCTGCTGGGTGGCGGTGGCCGTGCCCTGGGGACAGTGCTGACCTGGCACACGGGTCGGTTTTGTCCCCCTCCCTGTGCAGGAGCTGACTGTGCCTCGGCTGAGCCCCTGGTGCTGGAGCAGTATGTCGTGGTGGCCGACTACCAGAAGCAGGAGAGCTCGGAGATCAGCCTGTGCGTGGGCCAGGTGGTGGATATCATTGAGAAGAACGAATCAGGTACAGGGAGCTGGGCTCTGCGCAGGCTGTGGGGCTGCACAGGAGCAGTCCTGGGCTTGTCAGGGTTCTCCTCAAGCAGAACAGCCCCCAGGCATGCCACGGGCATGGTGAGCTGAGGTGGGATGTGCAGGAAGCAGCTCTGGTCTGTGAGTGTGGACGAGGCTGCAGGGCTCTCTCTCAGGGCTGATTCCCCCGTGCCGAGCGCCCGGCGCCGTCCCCCTTCGTCAGTCTCTCCTTGGTGCTTCTTGGTGCTGGAAAACTTGGCTGATGTGTGCTGAGGACAAAAGCCATCCCTGGGCTTGGCAGGCTGGTTTTAGTGAGTGACAGAGGGGGACAATCTCGAGGTGGCCATGAGAGCCCCCTTAGTGCATTCACAATTCCTGTGGGCAGCAGCCGAGCTCTTTGCTTGCTTCAAAACTTAAACTTGCTCCTAACCTCTGCAAAGGGACTGAGCCATGTCACGGAGAATTTATTCCCTGGAGCTTACAGAAGTTGTTTGTTGGGGGGAGTTAAATGAGAATAGATTTTAACAGCTCTGGAGAGCTGGTTGCCAGAGGATCAGTTGCACCAGCAGCTCTGTTTGAGAACGAGAGAAATAAAAGCAACCCTGAAGCAAATGAAACGATTAGCACAGCCAGCTCAAAAGCTGTGGAAAATCATTTATTTATTAAAGGTCAGCCCTGCTTTTCCCTCCCATGCAGGTAGCTGATTCCCTCCCTGACAATCTAGTTGTCTTTCTAAATGACTCACTGGGGGGGTTCTGAGGGTAATACTCAGTCTTTGTTTTCCCCCCTAAAGACACAAATTGTGCTTTTAATAACGAGCAGCAAGCGTTGGTTTTGATTGGGCACACAGGGGGGCCAGAATTGCTTGTGGCCTCTCTGGAGCTGGCTGGGCTTCCACTGGGAGAGCTGATGTTTTAAATCCTGCATTTGCTCCTGGCTTTTCAGTTCTGCTGCTTCCCCAAACGTAGAGAAGGCGAGCGCAGCAGGACTCAGCCATCGATTCACACACAGGGTATTCATCTCTGCTAATTAGCCCAGGCTTGCTGACCCACACTGAGGGAAAATGAACCATGAAGGGGCAGAAAAAACTCTCAGAGCCTCTCCTGGTTTTCCTGGGGAGGGAATTGTACTTTTAGAGGTCACTCAGCTGCAGTTCCCCTGTGCTTGGCTCTGTTGCTTTGGGGTCACCCCAGCTTCCCATGGAGATGCAAGAAAGGGGTCACAGCCCCCCAGGCACATGGTTTGGAGGGAGGGAGGGAGTTTTTGGCTGGTGTGAGCCCTTGGCTGAGCCTCCTGCTGTTTTCTCCTCAGGCTGGTGGTTTGTGAGCACGTTGGAGGAGCAAGGCTGGGTGCCAGCCACCTGCCTGGAGGCCCAGGATGGAGTCCAGGATGAGTTCTCAATGCAGCCTGATGAAGGTAAGAAGCTGCTGGAGGCATCTGCCCCAGCTTCCTCTGCTGGAAGCACTGCATCACGCTCCCTGAGTGGGGCAGGGCACGAGCCTGGGGGAGGCAAAACCCAGGAACAAAACCTGGGAAAAGGGACAAAACCCCAGGAATGGTCCTGCCTGCCCGGTGCTGCAGCACAGCTGGGGCAGCTGGACACTAGTGGTGCATCCACTGGCCTCTCTGCTCCTCCACAGAGGTGCCACCTCCCAGAAATGCTCACCCCAGTGCCTCCTTTCAGCCCAGGGAGCTGTTTTACCTGCCCTGGAGGAGGAGCAAAGCCCAGGTCCTTGGGCAGTGCATGTGCAGAACAAAGCACCCAGTGTGGGAAAGGCAAGGTTCCAGCTTGTCCTTGGAGCAAATCCCAAGTGCCCCTGGATAACAGATCCTTGCCAGTGCCTCCGTGTGCCCAAGGCAGAGCAGTAGCTGGCTCAGCCCCTCGTCTGGGCAGCTGCAGATGGAGGGGGGCTCAGCCTGGGGAGGGCTCCAGGTGAGCAGAATCTCTGTGCCAGCCCTGTCTCCTCCTGGACCTGAAGTGCCACCTCCTTACGTCCTCTCTTGTCCTTCTCCTGCTTCCCCCCGTGCTGCTCCCAGTGCCATGGAGGTACTGGTCTCTGCCCAGGCACCTTGGCCGCCGCCGGACCCTCGGGGACTTGTACACCCCTGGATGGGCTCAAGGTGGAGCACACAGAGACTTTCTTGGCTGCCCCTGTGTTGTGTTGGAGCCTTGTGTGCATGTTGGTTTGCTGTGCATGTGTCAGCCCTCCGAGCGTGCCACCCCTGCTCCTCAGCCTGCACTCCCTCTCCTCTCTCAGCTCTTCCTTCTCACGTCTTGTTTTGGGCTCAGAAACTGCAGTTCCTGCTTTCCCCCAGCACACACGTGCAGAATTCTTGCAGCTGCTGCCTCAGTTCCTGCAGTAACCTGGGTTGGTGCTTCCAGGTGGGGTCAGGAGGAGAAGGTCCTGCTGGATGTGACAGGACATTCTCTGCTTGTCTCCCCTGCATGAAGGGTGTGGGAAATCAGACCCTTCCAGAGCTGTGCCACTCCCAGAGGACAAATCCAGGAAAGCTGCATGGTGGGGATGTAGGGATGTCCAGAGGGGTGGATTTTGGAGGCAGATTTTTCCCCAAAAGGCCTTCACCCTGTTGTGAAGGCACTGCTTAAGCACAGGCAATTATTTCCCTGTGTTTCTTCCAGAGAGGGAGCTGAGGGAGGGGAGGATGGATGGACCCCTTTGTCTGACATGGCTGCATGGCTTTTAGGATGTTTCTCCTTCCTCCTGAAGGGAAGAACGTTCACATTCCTGCTTACCATCCCTTGTTCTGGTGGACAGGACATGAGGTTCTTCTCCAGGCTCCCCACATGGCTTTGACCACTGTCCTGGGGGTTAAATGGTGATGTTCCTGCAGATCTCCTGCTCTGGAGCAGTTTGAGGGCACCTCTGTGTGCATGGGGCTGCCCCCTCATGCCTGTGGGATTTCTCACCCCTTGCAGAGGACAGTTCCTCTTTAAAGACCCTGAGAATGAAATTTGAGCTGAAATGGATGCATGGAAGAGCCTCTGTGATGAGATGTGAAAAGTCTTTAGTCCTAAGGGAGAGGAGAAACTGTTTTAGAGAACTTCTTGGGCCAGAGCAACTCAGCAAGGTTTACAATTCCAAATACATTTCACTGTCATTTCCCTTTGAATGGTCGTGTATCTCTGTGTGTTTGCACCTAAATTACAAGAATTATCATTTGTATGAAGCACTTCATAGCCATTGTCCAGCTGAGGCCAGGCTTCCATCAAGCAGCTCCTCAGTGAAGCTGCTCTTCCTTTCCAACAGAGGAGAAGTACACGGTGATTTACCCCTACACTGCAAGAGACCAGGATGAGATGAACCTGGACAGAGGGGCCGTGGTGGTGGTGACCCAGAAGAACCTGGAGGGCTGGTGGAAAATCAGGTACTGGCCCAGGCACTGCAGCTGGGGCTGTGGGATGTCCAGTCCCAAGGCAAGTCTGTGAGCTGGGGAGGGCAGACTTCCAGAACTCATTTCTCTCCATCCTGACAGATTTGATGTTCAAGCACAGCTTTGGCTGAAAATCTTTGAACTGCCCAGTTTTCCTGTGCTGGGAGGTGGCTGTGTCCTCCAGCAGAGCTTTAGTGGGTCTCACATCCTGCTGGTGGGAAAACCCAGGAATGTCCCAGGGCTGGCTGCATCCCCTGGCTCTGTTGGAGGCTCCTGCAGGGAATGGCCAGGTCTGGGCCAGCTCTGCTGTGTGCAGGGTGTGCTGAGCCAAAGGCCCCAGCCCATCCCCAGCTAGGCTTGTTTTCTGCTGGAAGCTCATTTCTCTTCTCTGTGGTTGAGCAAAGGGCCGGGCTTGCTCAGGGTGGGAGCACATGCTGCAGTTTTCATAACCTCACACTGAACCTGTGCTCTGGCAGCAGCACAGCCCCAGAAACACACCCACTGCCCTTTGAGGCACAGAGGGCTGCCACAGGAGCTGAAAGGCAATTACAGGCTCGGTAGTTGGTGCCATCTGAACGAGGTGGCTGCAGCCCAGCCAGCAGGGAGGGTCTGGCATGGCAGGGGTGCTGTGCATGTGGTTTTTCAGTCAGGGCACGGGGCTGGTTTCTCTCCTAAACAGATTTAGAGCAGGGAGGGGATCCAGGCTGCCAGCAGGGAGAGGGCTCGTGCTCCCTCCAAAGACCAGGTACATCAATCCCAGCAGCAGCACTCTTGGTTTTCCCTCTGCTTTCCCTGCCAGAGCTCTTCACTCCTGAACTGGTGCCATTGCTGAGGTGCAAACTGGGCTTCACAGCATTCCCAGCCCTTGGCCCTGGCTGGGGCCAGCTTGTGTGGGAGCATTACCATGAGGGAGCTCTGCTGGTGCCATGGAGAACCTGGCGAGCTCCTGTTGCCCAGAGCTGGCAGCAGTGCCTTCAGCCAAGGTGTGTGCTGAGCTCTGGGCTCAGGTGCCTGGCGTGTCCCGGGGCTCTGCGCAGTGACCCTGCTGTCCTTGTCCCCACAGGTACCAGGGCCAGGAGGGCTGGGCCCCTGCCTCCTACCTCAGGAAGGGCAACGGAGATGGCTTCCCACCGAAGCTGGGCTCGGGCTCCTCGGCTCACTCCAGTGCCCTGGATCTGGATGGCATCTCCAGGCAGCAGCTGCTGGCCAGCAGGGACAAGGACGGGCTGGGGGGCCAGAGGGACAGCAGGCTGGAGAGCCGGGCCCTGCCCAGCGCCGACATCCGCCGCAGTGAGTGCTGGGCAGGGCAGGTGGGCTCCAACACGGCCTCAGGCTCCTAACAGAGCCTCAAGTGGGGTCACACAGGGCCTCAGGTGGGCTCCAAACAGAGCCTCAGGTGGGCTCACACAGGGCCTCAGGTGGGGTCACACAGGGCCTCAGGTGGGCTCCAAACAGAGCCTCAGGTGGGCTCCATGCAGCCTCAGGAGGGCTTGAGACACATCTTCAGGTGGGCTCCAAGCACGGCCTCAGATGGGCTCCAAACAGATCTTCAGGAGAGCTCCAAACACAGCCTCAGGTGGGCTCCAACACAGCCTCAGTGGGCTCCAACATGGCCTCAGGTGGGCTTGAAACACGGCCTTGAGTGGGCTCAAAACAGGCCTCAGGTGGGGTCAAACATGGCCTCAGGTGGGGTCAAACATGGCCTCAGGTGAGCTCCAAACACAGCCTTCCCCACAGATTTTGAGCAATGTAAGAGGCTGTGAGCTGACAGACTGGCAGGGCCTGTGGGTTCTGCAGCAAGGTCAGGAGATCGTGGCACACACACTGGGGCACAGGGACCTGCTGAGGGGCAGCAGGTGGGATGGGCATCCCCTCCCAGGCTGGGGATCTCCTGCCAGGCTGTAGGGTCAGCTGGAGATGTTCTCCTCTCAGAAACTGGGGGCAGCTAAAGGGAGCCTGCCAGAAAGATTGAGAGGATGTTCTACAGAAAAAGGGAGAATGGCTTCACACTGACAGTGAGCAGGTTTAGGTGGAATATTGGGAAGAAATCCTTCCCTGTGAGGGTGGGCAGGCCCTGCATCCCTGGAAGTGTCCAAGGCCAGGCTGGACAGGGCTTGGAGCAGCCTGGGACAGTGGAAGGTGTCCCTGCCATGGCAAGGGGTGGAATGGGATGGGATTTGAGGTCTTCCCAGGCAATTCCATGATTCTGAGATTCTGGGATCATAACCCCTCTGCAGGCCAGGTCTTCTGGGTCAGTCCTGCAATGCAAAAGGAATTTCACGTGGTCACCTCAGCTGCATTTCCCAGGAGAACCTGAAAGCTGGGATAGCCTTGAGACCTGGGAGACCTGTGCCACTCAGGATTCTGGGCTGATGGCTTCCTCCTTCAGGTTCCTTTCTCTGGGACAGGTTTATTCCTTGCCTTTCTGTTCTGTCTCTCACTTGTCTTTCCTGAACACGTGCTCAAAAGCCAGGAAACTCAACAGCATCTGGAATTGTTCCTCCACAGAGTCCCCAAAGATGAGGCAGAGGCCACCTCCTCGCCGAGACCTCACCATAGTAAGTGCCAGCTGGTGTGGGAGGGCAGCAGTGGCACAGGGGGAGGGAAGGGAGCACTGCAAGGAGCTCTGGTGGCCGGTTGGGATCTTGTCCCCGTGCCTGGATGTGGTGTCACACCTGCTCTGCAAACACACTGATGGCTTTTCTGTTTTTCTGTCCCAGCCCCGTGGTCTGAACCTGCCTAAGCCTCCTGTCCCCCCTCAAGTGGAAGAGGAATATTACACCATTGCTGACTTCCAGACCACCATCCCTGATGGCATCAGCTTCCAGGCAGGAATGAAAGTAGAGGTGAGACTGTCACCTTCCCTGCACACACTGTCACTGGCTCCCATTGCCCTGGCACCTTTCAGGCAGGAGCTCCCCTTCCAGGCCAGGGAGATCTGCTCCCCATGGTGCTCTGGGTGCAAACCAGGCATGGTTTTGTGTCTGTTAGCATTCCAGACTCTGAGAGTGCCATAAAAACCTGTAGGAGCTCAGGAGACTCTGTCCCCACACCGTTCCTGGTGGCCTCCTGTGCCCCAAGGGTGAGTGCTCTGTTTGAGCAAATGGAAAATAAACCCACACCACCAATGGCATTGGAGATGGGAGATTTTCCTCTTAGTTAGGCCAGGTGTAAAGTTAAAAGCCCTTCCAGAATTCCTGGCACACCCTCTTTGCTGGCAGAACCCCTCCTGCAGATGGGATTTCGCTTTCTCCGTGTGAGGATGTGATTTACGCCTCTCTAAGAGGATTTTTCCTTCAGGGCTGCCCCACTCAGCCCCTGCCAGGCCCCAGCCCCGCTCCTGGAGCTGCAGACAGGCTGGGTAGGGTGGGATCCACATGGGATCGCTGCTGCTGCTGCTTCACTGCTCCAACAGTGCCACGCTGTGGCCACTGCCAGCTCCGGGAGGGACAGGCAGCTCAGCAGCTCTTCCTCAGCCCTCTTCCTTCCCTGGCAGCCAGGACCAGCTGTCCCTCCCCTTAGGATGGCACTCCTGGGATCCCACAGCTTTTGGCTGGAGCAGCACAAGGCCATGTGTCACCCTGCCATCATTTCTGAGACCCCTGAGCGCAGAGTGGCTGTCTGAGGTCTCCTTTTCCCCTGGCAGGTTATTGAGAAGAACCTGAGCGGCTGGTGGTACATCCAGATCGAGGAGAAGGAGGGCTGGGCCCCTGCCACCTTCATTGATAAGTACAAGAAGACCAGCAACGCCTCCAGGCCCAATTTCCTGGCTCCCCTTCCCAACGAGATGGCGCAGCTGCGGCTCGGTGACGCCGATGGCAGCGCCAGCGAGGAGGTGACAGGGCCCTGCCGACCCCTGCCAGAGGCTCCTCCCAACGGCATGGACTGCACTGGGAGGTGGGGCAAGGACTGGAAGGGGAAGGAGCCTCCTGACAGCGGGGACCTGTCCTTCGCCGGGGGCTACGAGGAGATCTCGGACCGCGACACGGAGGAGAAGCCCAGCCTCCCACCCAGGAAGGAGTCCATCATTAAGTCAGAAGGAGAGTTACTAGAGAGGCAGAGGCCTCCCCCCAAGCCCCCAGGCATGATTTTGCCCATGATCCCCCCCAAGCAGTCGGCAGCCCCGAAGGACAGCAAGAAGCCGGAGCTCAAAGCGGAGAAGGGCAAACTCTTCCAGCTGAAGAACGAAATGGGGCTGGAGTGTGGACACAAGGTGTCGGCCAAGGAGGTGAAGAAGCCAAACCTCCGGCCCATTGTCAAGCCAACCAAGCCAAAAGCTGAGCCCGTGGAGGACAAACCTGAGCCCATCGCCCAGAACCCGTTCTTGAAGTCAAGACCTCAGATCAGGCCGAAACCCGCCGCGTCCCCCCGGCCCGAGCCACCCCCAGCCGATGACAGACTGGACATTTGCAGCCTGCGGAGCAAGCTGAGACCTGCCAAGTGCCCAGAGAAGCCCTCAGAGCAGGACCCCGCTGCGGGGGAAAGCTCCTTCAGCAATGCCACGCTCTCCTCGGAGCCTTGCGGGCGCTTTCCAGAGAGCAAAGCCCTGCCCAAGCTGGACATTGCCCCCAAAGAGGCACTGCCCAAATCTCCCCTGGGCCCTGCGAGCCCCCCCTGTGCCCGGGACGCCCCTCAGCGCCCCGTGGTGCCCCCGCGCAGGCCGCCCCCTCCCAAGAAGATGGGGGCTCCTGCCGCCGTGCCCGCCGAGCCCAGGGCCCCGGCACGGGAGGCTCCCGAGGCCAGGCCCTCGGCAGTGCCGGGTAGGCCCATGCTGGTCCCTCCCAAAGCCAAGCCCTTCCTCTCGGCCTGCATGTCAGACGAAGCCAAAGCCAGAAGCAGCATCACCCCAAAGGTCATCTCCAGGCCCGTGGAGAGAGGGGAGGCTAAGGAGAGGCCCTCAGCGCCCGGGCCCGACATCTCCAGGGAAGCTCTGTACGTGGCAGTGGCGGATTTTGAAGGTGACGAGGAGACCAACAGCTTCAGAGAAGGGACTTTGTTTGAAGTTCGTGAGAAGAACAGCAGTGGCTGGTGGTTCTGCAGGGTCCTGGCTGGGGGGCCGTGCTGGGAGGGCTGGATCCCTTCCAATTACCTGAGGAAGAAGCCGTAGCTGCTCCATGGCTGGAGGCTCCCTGGTCTCTCACCTGAGTATTTAATGAGCAGATTAATTTATAGTTTTCTGTAAGGCTGGCTTTAAAAGAAAAGAGAATAATTTGAGATCCCATGCCTCCCAGCTGGAGCCCCTTGGCAGCAGCTGGAGGAAGCAGCTCAGCCTCCCCTCCTCACCCCCGTGCTCCCTGTACCCACCCTTCTCCTCACGTTCCCCAAAGGACTTGGCTCCCGTGGTTCTCTGTGCTGGGGTGATGGACCTTGAGTGACATTTTGCCACCTCCGTGGTGAACTGGAGAGAAGCCCAGCGGCAGCCAGGTGGAGTGGTACCAATGCAGGAAATCACAGAAGGATTTGCCTTTCCCTGGAGCTCAGGGTCACGGCCAAGAGTTGCAGGTCACGTTGCTTAGTCCAGGGCTGTAGCACAGCCACGAGGAATGTGGCAGAAAGGATGAAATGATTGCTAAGAACAGGTTCCTGTAGCTCTGTCTCTGGTTAAGGGCAGTGCCATGCTCCCCCTGCACAGGGATCATCCCTTGGTCCTTCCCCGCTCTACGATGACAAGTGTTAACTTCAACATCCTCCTGGTGGAAAAAAATAGGGAAAAATACACCCTCATTTACCAGGTCCTGCTGTGCTGCTCCAGGACAGCTCTCAGGCTTCTCCCCTGCAGTACTGCAACCAAACATCAGAGGGGTTTTGCTTCCGGAGCTGAGGAATTCTATGCAAGGCACAGAGGACCAGAACGACCCCAAAACCCCTGGAAAAGGGATGCTTTGCTCTCCTCCCCACACAGACTGCCCTGCCTGTTGGACTAGGAGGGGACCACCCCTTCCCAGGACCCACGGAGCTCCCCGGGCTGGCGGGCAGCAGCCGGGAGCTGGGTCCTTCCCTCGGTGCTGACATTATCAAGTGCAATCCAGAATGTGGGAGCTCAGCTCCTCATCACCACCAGTTCTGAGGTGTGTCTGGTGCTCAGGGGCTGCTTGCCTTGTTTGTCATGCCTCCTGCCCGTCCTCCAGGTTCTTGCATTTCACCCTGTGGGCCAGGTTGGCTTGGAGGGGCCTCTGGGCAAGCAGAGCCTGGGCTTTTTCCATGCTGACATTCCTGCCTTGCTGCTTATCCTAGCAGGAGGAGGAGCTGTCATTCCCCAGTGCTGCTTTCTTCCTTTCTGTCCTTGGCTATTTGCAGCTCCAGGGCCACATTTCTCTCCAGAAGAGCTTTAAACCCAGATGTTTGTGGGTTTCACAGAGTCACAGAATTGTTGGGGCTGGAAGAGACCTCTGGAGATCATCCAGTCCAGCATCCCTGCCAAGGCAGAGTCAGGTTTGGTGTTGACCAAGCTCTGTTGCCCTCTCTGGTCTAATTGCAGGTGTGAGCAATGCAGCCACATTGTTTTGCTGCTGAAAATAATGACATTGGAGAATGGAGAACGCTCCTCTGAATTGAAGGAGCGTTCTCCACTCCCCCAGATGCTCACTTCCTTCTCTGTCCATATTTTCCACCCTGGGAATGTGAAGATCCCTCTGCACACAGAAGAAAGCAGTGGTCCCAGGATCATTCTGGGAGGGCAGTGGGGCACTTTGATCCCATAGAGAAACCCTGACCATCCTCATACCCAGAAGCTCCAGAATTCATTTTTAGCCATGGGAATTCAGGCACCCCGGTGTGTGGCTGATTCCTCTCCCTCCCACCTGCGGTTTTCTCCAGGCTGACTCACCTGAGCTGGCAAAAAGCACCGCGTTTGCAAGGCAGTGCAATAACAAAGCTGCTCGCTGGCACAGCGGGAGGTGTTGATGTGCTCCGGGGTGGGCTGGGACAGCTCTGCCTTGGCTCTGCCTGGCTCCACTCAACCCCTTCTGCTTTGGAAAGGAGTGGGGACAGGAGGAGTTAAAGCAGAGCTGCTCCACAGCCAAATCCAGCTCCCACGGTATCTGGGAAGGGCTGGACCTGTATCCCTGCTCTTGACACAGGGTGCAAGGGCTGTGTGTCCTTTTCCCAGGCACTGTGTCCTTGCCCTGCCTTTGCTGAATGGCCTTTTCATCTCAGCTCTGTCTCAGAGATCTCGTGCCCTGGCTCTCCTCAGAGAGGGCTGTGCTATTTGTGTGGTCTCCTCTCTGAAGAGGGCTGTTCCCTCTCCCCTCCCAGCCTGAGCCTCAGAACTGGTCGTGCTCCATTTTCCTGACACAAGTACTGTATTGGCTCGCTGAGCAGGAGCTCTCCCTTCTTCCCAAAGAGCTTCCAAGAGGGAGTGCCCCGGTGGGATCCCCCTCAGGAGGTGCCCACACCTGCAGCCTTACCCCTTTTCCACTCTCCTGTCTGCCAAGGGGCCGTGGCTGCCCAGGCTCCTGTGGGGAAGATGCCAGGAGCCTCTGGGCTGGCATCTCCTCTGGTTTGTGCCCCCGGTCCTGCAGCCACCTGTGCCCCAAGCCAGGCTGCCTCTCCTCCCTGTACCTCCCTGCCTACCTCGTGAGGAGGAGGAGGGTGGCCAAAAGCACCCCAAACTCGGGGGCAGCCCCCCACCATGCACAGCCCAGCCTCCCTGAGCAGGGGCTGTGCCAAGGGGGGCACTGCCATGGCTTGGGACCCAGGAGCTGGAATGTGGGGACAGGCCAGGGTGGGCACATCCTGGGTGGGCATCAGCCCTGCAGTGCCCAGCTCCTGCCAGGCTCCTAAAGCCCATTTGTTTGTCCATGTGTCTCTATATTATGTAATGTGTATAAATCTCCATTACTGTGGGTGGGTGGGGGGCAGCAGAAGGTAGATGTAGCTGTGTCCATGCCCTGTCTATACCTTCACCTTTAAGGGATGGATTTTTTTTTTATTTTCTGGGTTTGGGGTTGTTTTATTTTTTTTCTTTGTTTTCTTTTTTTTTTTTTTTTTTTTAAGAAATAAAAATAAACTGCTTGACTGGTTTCAAGCACCCTGGTGAACCTGTGTGTATGGCTGATGGAATTCTGGGGTGCTGCTCTCGTGTCCAGGGCTGGTTTGGGGTCTGTCTGTCTGTCCATCCTGAGCAGGGAGGCTCATGGGGACCCTGACAGCTCCTTGTGTCTTCCTTGGTGCCCAGACTTTATATCCCATTTATATCCCACCAAATGGGGCAGTGGAGTGTGGAAGTTTTTACTGTGGGCTCAGACCAGCAGAGTTTGGTGATTTTGGGAAGATGCAGAGGCAGAAGGAGGCATTGCCAGTGCTGAGGGGTTTTGGGTGGCCAGGGATGAGTTCTGGGGGTAAACTGAGGCAGCAGAGTGTCTAAAAAGGCATTTTGGCATAAATTGTCAGCTCCTTCTGCACCCAGAGCGAGCGAGGGGTTTGTGTGAACACTCAGCTCTGGCAGGGCAGTTGTGGATGAATTTTTCCACTCCATATGAAGAGAAAAAGAAAAGGGAAAAGGGGAAAGGAAACAGGCAAAGGGAAAGGAAAAGGCTAGTGGAAAAGGAAACAGGAAAAGGGAAGGGGAAAAGGAAAGGGAAGAGGAAAAGGAAACAGGAAATGGAAAAGGAGAAAAGGAAAATGAAAAAAAAAAAAAGAAAATGAAAATCAACCCTCCTGCTGTGTCTGCATCACCCCTGGCTGCCACAGCCCCAGCAGGGCATAGGAGGGGGCCAGGCTGGAGATTGGATAAGAAATTCGGGCCTCTTTGTGAGGGCCACTAAACCCTTCCACCTCTGTAGCCCCAAAATTCTCCCTTGTCCTCAAAACTTCCAAGGACTTGCAGTGTTCAATGACCCAGCAAAGCCTCCCAGCCCATGAAGGGAGTGAGCAGCCCCTGGGCAGTGACTCCCAGGAGCAAAGCAAAGCTCAGGAAAGGTTTGTAAAGCTCTTTTTTTTATTATTTTGGAAACCTCTGCCCCTCTGGACCAGTCTTTCCTCACTTTGCAAATGAAGGCTGTCTCACACCCCACCCAGCTCAAACTCTTTGAAGCACTCCAGAGCACTCTGTACAAGCCAAAGGTTTATTTGTTTCATAAACAAGTCTCAAATTATATTCATGGAAAACAGGTAAATGGACAAAAGGAAAACACACAGCACTGAACACTATAGAGCACTGACATGTAGAGGTGCAGCTCCCTCCCTCGTGCGATGCCCTCCCTCCCCAGGCCCCCCAAAATTTTGCTTGAAAAGCCTAATACAGAGGTCCAAAATCTGATTCAGCTTCAACAAGATAATACAGGTCACAGTATTGAATCATAAAGGTAACAACAAGAGAGGAACTGCCTCGGAAAGGGGGAGAGGTAAAAGAGTTCCCCCATCTCTTTCCTTTCTTCCTTTTTTCCTTAAATTTTTAAACAAGGTTAAGGAGGAGAGGAGGGGAAAATCCATGGAAATAAACACTTTTTCACTCCTATATATATATATATATATGTATACACACACACATATATATATATAAAGCAGGATTCTCAGTGAACACAAAATTCTATAAAACTACCATTGATCTGTGTTGGTTTTCTCCCCCCATCTTTTTTTTTTTTTTCTTTTTAAAATTTGCTTTAAAAAGGATAAAAAGTGCACAGACACCCTTATAAGGCACAAACAGATCTTCTGTACAAATCATATATCATTGGACTGTTTAAAAAAAATAGCAATACGAATACTAACAATGAAATCTGTAAGAGGCTACCTTTTCCTGGAAATCTTTTTTTTTTTTTTTTTTTTTGAGGCCTATTTTGGAAAATTCCTGTTGCTCTTGGATAGGCAGGGCCACAGGTCCACTGCTCTCCCATCCCTCTTGGTTCCTTGCTGGCCTCACTGGGTGCTGCCCCTTCTTACAAACTGGTTTTGGCTGCTACAGCAAAAATTCAGCCTCTGCAAAGTGTCCTGAAGAGCTCCTGGGGTGGATTCGGTGTTTCTCCTTGCTGGCTTAAAAATACAAAACAGAGCTACACCAAAACAACCCCACCCAGGCTGCAGCCACCCTGCTGATGCAGGCCCTGAGGTGGCACCGAGCAAGGGGGCTCATGGCACTGGTGTCACTGTGAGCAGTGACCCAAGGGCACCCCTGGGCTGGGACAGCACCCTGGGCATGGCCCAGACTTGATCCAGGCTGGGCATTCCAACAGCTCTCCTTGAATTCCTCCCCAGGGAAAGGCTTCCCACGGCTGGCAGTGCCCAGGCAGGCTGACACACCCTGGCACCGCTGTGCCCACTGCCCACAGCTGGACCTGGATCTGCCAACGTGGGGCTGGGACATCCCAGGGAATGCAGAGCCTCTGCTCCCTGGGCTGGACGACAGCTGGGAGGTCCAGAAAAGCTCCAGATGCAGGGAATGTGCCCTGGCTCCTCCTCGGGGAAAGGTGGGAGTCAAAGGTGCAGTGGCTCTGCTGAGGGTGGTGGCACAGCCAGTGGCACCAAAAAGGTCTCCAAAAAGGGCTCTGCAAAGCTGTTGGGCCCTCGTGCAGGGCCATGGCTGAGGGGTCACAGCAGCCTCTCCTTGATACACTCAATAAAAATGGTCATCAGCACTCCAAGGAAAAAACAAAAGGTTTCTGGGTGCCCTGTGAGCACAGCCCACTGCAGGAGGAGGATGAGCTGCTCCCTGGCAGTGCCCTCCCTGATGGCAGCATGGCACAGGCTGGCACAGGGCTGGCACAGGGCTGGCACAGGGCTGGCACAGGCCAGTAGCCAAACCCAGCTCTCCTGGCACAGCCAAGCCCCGGCATGGGCAGCAGCACCACGCACCCACAGCCTTGGGGGAGAGAGGGAATAGCCAGACATCCCTCAGGCTCCCTCTGTGCCCAGAAGCTCTTAAAATGCACAGGAGTTATTATTCCATTTTTTCCCTTTTTCCAGACTAAAATGTGGTAATTGCACCTTTCTGAAAAGCTGTTCTTGTGCACTTGGTAGCACACGGTCACCGAGCTGCAGGGACACAGCTCCTCTCATCCTCCCATTTCCATCTTTTTTCCCTCTTTATGAGCCTGAAGCAGCTGGAAAGTGGCCAGGCTGGGGCTGAAGGACAGGATAGGGGCTGTGCAAATGGGCAAAGGATGGAGACTGGAGGGCAGCTCCTGCTGGAACAGCAGGGAGGAGGATGCTGAGCTCCTCACACCAGCCCTGGTACTGAACAATCAGGTGCTGCCTGCAGCTGACCTCACACCCAAAACCCATTGACCTTTGAATTCCCACCATCTAATTCAGCCTCAGAGCCTTTTTCTTTCCTCCTCAGTAAAGCCAAGTGAGATAGTCCCTGTTTTTCTCAATAAGGTCTCAGGCAGAGTTGAGACCCAGCGTGCAGGCAGCTGGGAGCTGTGCTGGGAAAGAAAGAACAGGTAAAATCAGCATATACAGTCCCCAGAAATAAAGGTGAGCCTGATGGGACTAGGTCAGAAATTAATTTCTCACCAGAGCCTCCAAAGAATCCCCATGGTGGGGCGGGAGGAAGGCTGAGCCCTGCCACGGCACTGGCTGCAGGGGAAGGTCTAGCACAGGTGACAGTCAGGATTGGTGACACGGCAGCTGTGCCACCTGCCAGGAGGGCAGAGCAAGGTGCAGGGGTATGTGCCTGCAGGTGACAAAGCCCTGCACTGCAGTGTCCCAAGCCAGGATTGCAGTGTGCCCATCCACACACCCCTGTCACCCAGAGGGTGCAGTTTATGGCTTCAGAAGGCAGCAGAGCTGTGCCCGAGCTGCCCCTCACAGCTCCCTGCAGCTCCATCACTGCAGGGGCTCTGTGTGGGCTCATGCCCCTCACTGCCACCCCAGGGCAGCTCCCTGGCTCTCAGCCTCCATGGCCAGAAGTCCCTGTTCTGCCACAGAAAGAAAAATCTGCATTATCTAAGCCCAGACCAGCTCCTCCACGTCCCTGTGAGCCCCATGTTCATGAGGACAGAACCCCAGTAAGTGACAGCCTGGCTGTGCCACTATTTGGCCTGAGCTGCTTCTCCTTACATGACATTTCCAGATCACTTCTGTCCACTTTGAAACCCTCCTGCTGGGCCTTGTCCCAGTTTTGCTCCACCACAACACAAGCCCCTGGCAGCAGCCCAGAGCTGTGGGGTTTTAGGGTCAGGAAGCCCAGTGGCACCTGGCACTGCCCAAGTGGCAACCTCCCCATTCGGACCCGCAGCCCAGCAAGTCTCCCCCGCAGCAGGAGGAGGCAAAAAAGAGCCTTTGCAGGGGAAATTTCTCATTTGCAGCTGGCTCGGGTGGCGGGCCCCACACAATCCTCAGCTTTGCTCCCTGAATTGTGCCCTAGCAGTCAAATAAGGAAACACAGATAACGAGCCACTGGATAACGACTGACCAGCACGATAACCCATAAGCAGGGACGGAAAGGCGTGGTTTGCTAGCGGCGCTCCCCCTTCCTGCAGCCCTGGCGGGCGCTACGGACGGTAGATTTTAATCACATCTTTGATGACCCGTCGGCAAATGGGGCAGCAGGCATTGAGCTGCTTCTTCAGCTTAAGACCACAGGTGTTGCAGAGGCACATGTGTCCGCAGGTGTAGATCACCGTGTCCACCTCGCTGTCAAAGCACACGGTGCACTCCCCGTTCTTGCTGCTCGATGGCTCCGGAGGGGAGAAGACAGGAGAGATGGGGGGGCTCAAAGGGGAGCTGGGGGCAGTCACTGCAAAAGAAAAGGGGGGAATGAGGTTGTTTGGTCAACCGGGATGGGGCAAAGCTGACACTGTGTGGCACGCTTAAGGCAGGTTTTAAGGATGTCCTTGGTCGTTGCCTGGTTCTTTGGCCAGTTGAGTCCCAGTGTATTCCAGCCTGCAGCAGTCACAGCTCTGGGCAGAGCCTGTTAGCCCTTTTCTGCACAGGGGGCAGGCACCACATCCACACATTTGTAGGGATGCTGATTCCACCATCTCCCTGGGATGCTTGTTCAATACCTGACCACCCTTTCTATAAAGAGAGTATTCCTTAGATTTAAATCAAACCACTCCTGGTGCAACTAGATGCTGTTTCCTCCCATCCTGTCCCTGTTCCCTGGCAGCACAGCCCAACTCCCCCCCTCCCCACCCCGGCTGTCCCCTCCTGTCAGAGAGTTGTGCAGAGCCAGAAGGTCCTTCCTGAGCCTCTTTTTCTCCAGGCTGAGCCCCTTCCCTCTCCTGGACACGCTCCAGCCCCTCCATGTCTTTCTCATCTCGAGTGGCCCAGAACTGGACGCAAGGTTCGAGGTGCAGCCTCAGCAGTGCCCAGCACAGGGGACAGTCCCTGCCCTACTCCTGCTGGCCACACTGGGGCTGATACAACCGATGCACAGCCCCTCTCCAGGCTATGAAAACCTTCCCAGCACTGTGTTCCTTCCCATTCCTTCTGTTGGCCTGGCAGGAGAGGTAACCCCCTGTGGCAGAGGGCTGGCTGTCCTTACCCAGCGAGGACTCGGAGGCTGATGAGGACCTGTTGACACTGAAGGCCATGTCTGAGTCGCTGTCGTACTGGGAGCCACCGGGGGATCCTGAGGGAGACACCGTCCCTGGGCTGGACTGCACCGTGCCTGGGAACACAGGAGAGAGCTGAGCCCACACAGGGACACCCCGAGCCTGGCCAAACCCCCTCAGCCTGCTGAGCTGCTCCCACCCCACCTGCACAGCACTTCAGGGCGAGTCCAGCTGCTGAGTTAATGCTGCCCCTTGGTAATGACACAGGGCAAGACTCTGGATGTGAGCCCAGGGTCTGGACCTCGTTATGCCTGTGTATGATGCCTGTTCAGCTTCAGAGAAGCAAGCACCAGGTCATGCAATATTTGCCTTTCCATTTCCCCACAGTCCCACTCTCCCCAGCAGCAGTGGGCTCCAGCTGTGGCTGTCACACTGTTAGCTGGGAAAAGCCATTGCTTTGGATGAAGAAAACCTGATTTACAAAGTCATTAACATCTACTTTTCTGGTGGAATCCTTCACAGAAGGAAAGGAGAAAGGCAAGAACTGGCCACCAGCAATGGATCAGAAGGGCCAGCTGATCCCTGAGCTGTGGCAGTGCTTCAGGAGCAATTACTGTCCAGCCTTAAACCAGAGCTGTGCCCATAAAAATCACCATCCTTACCAAGGCAGAAGTTTAATACCTGTTGGCTGGAATAGGGAGTTTATAAAGAATCCCTTCTAAAACAAATCCACTGAAAAAGAAGCTGCCCCCCACAACCACCTCTGTTTATAAAGACTCCCTTCAAAAACCAACCCACTGAAAGAAAAAGCTGCCCCCCACAGCCATCTCTGCCTCCCTGCCTGCTGCTTGTTTTATCTCTCAAGCCTCATCCTTTCCTGGGGGAATCACAGAGGCTGCACACATCTCTGTGACAGACACCGTGCTTTGTCACTCTTGTTTGCAAACACAAGGAGCTGCATCCTCCCATCAGCGAACACTGTGAGTGCAAACCCAGAGCTCTGCTTCTGGCCCAGGAACCTTCTCCAGCCAGGTGCCCCGCTGGCTGCACTTACCCAGGATTTTGAGCTGGTTGATCACCCCGTGGATGGTAAAAAACACCCAGAGGGACTGCGAGGTGTCCACGCACATGAGCATGCCCCGGCTGGCCCCGTTGACCCCGTGGTGCACCTCTCCGTTGGGCAGGACCATGAAGCTGAGGATGTCCCCACTGTTGAGCACTGGGAAGGCCCTGTAAACCACCCAGTACTCCTTACGGTCCAGGAGGAAGTCCGGATCCGCCGGGAGCTCGTTTGTCCGCAAAGTGCTCGGATCACAAGAGGTGATGCCGAACGAGAGGGCCCCGTAGTAGGGCAGCCCCAGGTGTCCTACTTCCACAAAGAGGCTCTCCCCGATGTGCAAAGGCCGGTCAGAAAACACCAAAGTCCTATTGCTCTCCTGCCAGTTGGTGCAGGCCACCATCCTGTCCTGGGAGAAGGTGATGTCGGGGCCACGGGTGGGGTGGAACCGCAGGTCGGTGTCCAGGAAGGCCGGGACTCCCTGGGCGTGCTGCCTCCGGCTGGGGCAGCAGGGGATGATGTGGTTGTCAGTCCCAAGTCCTGGTACCCGGCTTAGGTTTAGGTTTGCAATTTTGGCCACCACTTGGTTGTTCTCGAGCTCGTTGTTGTTGAAGTTGGCCGAGTCGTGGTTGCTCTGGGGAAGGCAGGTGCTGAGCCGGGCGGTGCTGAGCCGGGCAGTGGTCATGGTCTCTGCAAACATGCTGTCTGTGAGAGAAACCCAGGCACAGAGGCTTCAGTCAAGAGAAAACTGCCTGCTTTTATGCTTACAGTTGTTATTGCAGCCTACAGACTCCATAAGGAAAAATCAGCCACGGGTCAACCACTAATGAACAGCTCCTGGTGCAGAGTCACACGTGGAGCAGGCAGAGTGGCTGCATCTGGCACCAGCCAGGAAAAACAAGTGTTCCAAAGCACCTGTGTGATCTGGGAGCTCCCTGGACTGGGAAATGGGGAAAAGCTGTAAACCAGTGTGATCCTACAGCTTTCTGAGGAGAAGGATCTGATAGCTCTGAGGTTACACTATTTTTAAATAAACCTCAATATTTTGGTGTCCCAAGGTCTTGTGCAAGACAGGTCCCCAAGTGATGAACTCAAGGATGAATGGATATTCTTTCCACACTCCTTGGCATTGCCTTACACCTGTGTCCAGCACAGGTGTGTCCCAGAGAGGTCATTTCAAGCCTCATATCTCAGGGGTGTTCACAGCCCTGCAGAGGTTTTGAATGGAGAGCTTGTCACAAAAGCTACTTCCTGCAGGTGTTAGAAAGCTTTTACAAGCAGAAGGTTGTTTTCCCCTATTCACAGCAAAGGGAAAGTCAGGATGTTGATCCTTAATTAATTTTCCAGGTTTTCACTTGAGCCATGCCAGGCTTGGGGGTGATGTAAAGGTGTGGGAAAGTTTGGGAGCATTCTCCCTGCTGCCTCCAGCCCTGCTGGGGCAGCCTGGACACGTCACTCTGAAAGGTTTAATGCACTGAGCAAAGTCAGAGCATGTGCAATTTAAGTGTCTGGTGAATGACTCCTGGTCTACCCAGAGATGGAGAGGGGTGAAGCAGCCCAGCACCAGCACTGCCTTCTCCCTGGTGGAGAGAATCCCCAGGCTCATGGCAAAAAAGGAAAAAACACCCAGATCCACCCAGCAGCTACAGAGCAGAACCTGCCTCATTCAGAAACCCAGGAAGGAGAGGCCACTGGGGTGGGCTGATGGCTGGAGCAGCTCCTTCTCAGCCAGCGCAGCTTGCATGGCAAGAAATGCCCCCACAGAGCAGTCAGACACTTTCAAGCTTCATGATGGATGTCCCATTCCTGGAAGTGTCCAAGGCCAGGTTGGACAGGGCTTGGAACAGCCTGGGATAGTGGAAGGGGTCCTTGCCCGTGGTAGGGGGCTGGAATGAGATGATCTCTAAGATCCCTTTCAGCCCAAACCTGAATTCTGTGATTCATGATCCTGAAAGATGCATTTTATGCCTCAGAACTTGTATTTCACCATTTTCTCAACTCACAACATTTTGGGAGGACAAGGCAGAGAAAAGCACATCCTCAAGCAAGGAACTCAGGTCCCCTGGTGCCCCAGGAGGCTGAGCATGGCCCTGATTCCTGGGGCAGTGTGGGGGTTTGGTATTTTATTAAAGAAAACCTCCCAGCAGAGTACAGGTGCGCTCAGCCTGAGTCTTTCACTGGGAACTCTTGCATGCTGCAGGCAGGACTGGAGGTGGGGAGCAGAAAGAAGCTGCATTTTATTTTTCAAACTCCAATTTAATGAGGAGAAAGGAAAGCTCTGGTGAAGCAGCTGCCTTGGCCAATACAGCAAACACTCCTTCTCCTCTGTGACGAGCACCAGAGGCTGGAGTGTGTCACAACTGCAATTACAGGACAAGCTGCTGGTGAGGTTTAATTACACATTGGAGGCACAGCAGACAGGGAAAAGCCTTGTTTATGTGTGGCCTTCTTGCCTGTAAAATAATTGGCACTGCTCAGAAGGATGTGTGATGGAGCTGCCTGCCCTCTGGACTCACCATTCCACAGCTCATCCCTGGTGCCTGCTCCATGCCAGGCTGGCAGCACCATCCCCTGGGGCAGGTGCAGCTGCCTTGGGCTGTTAAAACTCCATCAGCTCCGAGGAGCCTCTGGGAAAGGGCAACTCTCTTGGATTTTAAAAGCGTTCCCTGTGGTGCAGCCCAGTTCAAACACTCCATCTAACGCTGAATTAATTAGAAATTTCAATGCTGCAAAAGCCACGAAAGGAAAATCATTCCCTGGCCATCAGCTGGGCTTGCTAATGGGAACAGATTTGTCCCCTCTCGCAGCCCTCCCTAAGGAAGAGGCTGTAAACCAGCCAGACTCCACCTGATTCCAGGGGTCTGAGTGATGTCCCTGAGCCAGGGAAGGGTCACAGTGCCAACACAGCCTCTCAAACTGCCAGCCTGGGTGGGACCACGGCCAAGAGCAGAGAGAGGGGCTGGGGAAGGGCTCCAGGAAACTCTTGGGCAATTACTCAAAGTTCTCCAATGGACTGGCAGTAACTGGTAGCTGGGAAAGAATAAACAAAATCACAACTGGCCCTTTTTGTCTCCTCTGTCCCTGGCACCTTGCTCCATGTTTTTCCATGCCAAAGCAGCACATCCAGCTCAGGGAAAGCTGAGTGGAATTACAGGTAAAGATTTCCATTTATCCCTTCCCATAATGTGCAGCCTTAGGACTTTCCATCACTGCCATCTCTGGAATATATTGCTGCTGCTGGCAGAGGAAAAATGATTAATTGGCGGTACAAAACCAACAGCAAATTAATTTTCTTAAGTGTCCCACAGAAATGCTCACACAGATCATGCATCTTCCCTACAGCACCAGAAAGAGCAAGCAGAAGAGCAGCCCAAAGGCCACAAAGACACACTCACCTAGAATTTGCACTTCGTGGGTAATCCCATAGACGTCTATGAGCGCCCAAAGAGGCCCGGAAACTTTAATACCACAGTGAAACAAGATGGGCTCCTCATCGTTAATACTGTAGAAGACTCTGCCATGCCGGTCCACCCAGAAGGCCAAGATATTGTCCCTGACCGCAAACCTCTCGGGCAGAGCCTTGGCCCAGTAGCCGGGGCGGGTGACGAGGTCGGGGCAGGCGTACTTTGGTATCTCCTCGGAGCTCATCTGCGAGGGGTCGTGGATGGTGAAGCCGAAGCGCAGGGCGCCGCTCCAGCCGTGGTGCACGGCCACCAGCTTGAGGCGCACCTTCTCGTAGAGGTGGATGGGCCGGTTGGTGAAGGTGACGCCGTTGCAGAAGCTGTTCCTGCGCGTGGCCCTGCGCGAGTGCGCGTCCAGCCGCACGTTCTTGCCCTTGGCCTGCGAGTGGAAGCGCGGCGGCTCCGCCACGGCCAGCACCGAGCGCCGCTCATGGCTGCTGTTGGGCAGGCTGTAGTAGGGCCGGTTGGACACCGAGCGCGCCTGGTGGCTCGTGTCTGCAAAAGGACAGAGCACATCTTTGTCAGCCGGGGTTTGGCTCAGCTTGGGTGGGATTTGCACCACTCTGCCAAGAGCTGGAATATCTCACAGGATCTCACGGAATCACAGAATCTCACAGAATTCACAGAATCACATAAAATTCACAGAATCACACAGAATCACAGAATCAGAATCTCACAGAATCTCACACAGAATCACACAGAATTCACAGAATCACTGGGTTGGAAGAGACCTTCGAGATCATCGAGTCCAACCCAGCCCCAGCACCTCACCCAAACCCTGGACCCAGTGCCACATCCAGGCTTTGTTAAACACACCCAGGGATGGGGACTCCACCACCTCCCCAGGTAGAACATTCCAGAGCTTTATCACCCTTTCTGTAAAAAGCTTTTTCCTAATATCCAACTTATATTTCCCTTGGTGCAGCTTCAGACTGTGTCCTCTGGTTGTGCCTGGAGAAAGAGCCCAACCCCAGCTGAGCACAGGCACCTTTCAGGGAGTTGCAGAGAGTGATGAGGTCACCTCTAAATCTCCTTTTCTCCAAACTAAACACCCCCAAGCTCCCTCAGTTGTTCCTCACAGGGCTTGTGTTCCAAGCCCCTCAATATTTCACCTTAACACAGCATGCTTAGCCACAAGCTGCTCTTTGCTGTCCCAGTTTGGCCCTCAGCTTTCTGCAAAAAAGTGTCAAGCAAGGTTAGGCAGCTTCCCTGCAAGGCTGGAGAGGAAGGAACATCCTTTGTTCCCATCAGATGCTTCCTATTTCCCTCAGAAAAGCCCAACATCTGCAGCTCCGAGTTTCCTCCTTGCAGTGCACGTGCTTTTAACTCACGTGGTGGCCACAGACAGGAGCTCTGAGGATTGTGGCTGTTAAAAATCACAGATGCTCAAGGTCAGCATGGATTTTAGATTTTTGTGGGACATGAAGCCACCAGCTCCTCTGTGCCCTGATTTTGTAAAGATTAACAGGAACTTCTGACCAGCACAAATTCTCCAAGACATTCAGCAGCTGGAGCACCTCTGCAACACCAAACTGTTCCTCCTAAACCTTCAACTCAGCCCCTGGCTCAGATACCAGATGCAACTGGCACATTCAGGAACATCTCATCCTTGCCTTTACCCAGAAGCTCCCATCTGAGCTCAAAGCACTTTATAAATGATGATTGTTTTCAGCTTCACAGCACCGCAGATGGCACAGAAATCCTGCCATCCTCGTTCTACAGATGGGAGAAGGAGAATTGATGGGTGAGATCTTGCAGCATTTAAAGTCAATAGCAATTCTGAGATTGACTTCAAAAAAAGCAGATTTGGGACCTAAAGTGAGCTTCACACAGGCATGAAGCAGAAATGAAAGAAAGCTCAACTTTGAATCCTGAACCTTAGGTAGAAGCTCCCTGAGGTGGAGACAATGTCTTGTGCATATCCCTGAGCACATGGGGACTTGCTCCAGGTCCTGGGCTCCCACCACCACCATGGTGTTCCAGGGAATTTGGTCTCCCCACTCCCCACCCACTCCACCTCTCCTCCTGTCTCTGCACCTGGCTTGGTAGATGTTTAAAGCAAAAATGGAACACATCCTGAATGCCCAAAGCCACCCTTTTAAATATAAAACCCCATCACATGCTCACAATTGTTCTGAACACTTTTGCCATTGAAGCTTTAGCAGCCACCTGCCAGGCCCTTCCTTCAAGCTGCTCCCTCCCTGTGTGTAACCCCAGGCTTTGCTTCCTGACAAGGGAAGGATTTTCTGTCATTTCTCTCTGTTGGAAAAAACCCACCAGAAGATCCTGGGAGCTCAGCTGGGCGAGCTGGCAGGAGGGCTGCAGTGGTGGCAGCTTTTTTTTTGGAGCAAAACCAGAGCAGACAGGGCAGCGAGAGGCTGGGACCTGCACTAAGGCACTGAGCAAAGAGAAGAGAGGTTGCAGCAAGATCTGAGCACAGGATTAGCCCTTCAAATCAGGCATCTGGAACAGGAGTCAAAGGCCAACAAAGGCAAAAAGCTCCTGTTTGCAGTAAGATATAAATAACAATCAAAAGGTGTTTGGTCTCTTGGTCTGTCCTGCACGTGACAGTCGCTGTGCAATGGTTAATCCTGTCAAACACCAGTGGAAATTAATACATCCTCGCTCTCAGCCAGTGAGGGGAGGGTGCCAGTTCCATGCTAGGGCTGTGGAAAAGAGCCCTGGAGCAGATGGGGAAGGGAAAATCCTCCCCAGGTGCTCAATCCCCCTGCCCAGCACAGCACCTCTGCTCCCAGCAGCACTGCAGGCCAGGCCCCAGCTCAGCAGGGCTCCCCAGGAAGGGACATTTCTTTCTGTATTTCCAGGAGAAATCTCCTTCCTTGCCTGCTGAAGAGCTAAAATGCAGAAATGGCTGCTCCCAGCACAGCCCACCCGTGCTCATGTGGGTGCTGCTCCGTGTGTGTGCCTGTCAGCACTCCTGACAAACGGAGCTGCTGCCAAGGCACCAGGGTCTGGGGGCTCCAGGCAGGGACCCAGCCAGCACAGGGCAGGGTGAAGCCTCTCCTGGCCTCTCCCCACACAGCACCCCTTTTTCCATGTGCATTCACACATGGAATGTGTGCCCTGCAGGTGGGACCTGGCTCCAGCAGAGCTGGGATGGATCCCAAGGGGCTCCTGCAGGACTGGGTGGGCTCTGTGCCACCTCACACCCTGCCTGGCTGGGCAGAGAAACCCCCATTTTATAACCCACTGAGCTGCTTCTTGTTTGTAAAATGGTTACAAACAACCCCCCTGTTGTGGCAAGGGCCATGGCCTCAATGCCCCACACTGGCCAGGAGGAGGAAGGAGGGCAGACAGACCTTGTTCTCCTCTCTGCTATCCCCAAAATCCCCTTTCCCACTCCCAGTGCAGCACCCGCCTTCTCCCACAGCCCCTGATGGAGAAAAGGCTCCTGCCAGGGATGTGATGCCCCTGGCACTGCTCCCAGGCAGGTTCTTCTCCTGCCCCTCTCAGAAGGCACAGAGGACCAAGGTGGCAGTGCCAGTGCCACCAGCACGAGTGACAGGACAGCGAGGACACTGGCACCCACTTCAAACACAGCTTTGGGTCCACCCTTCCAGAGGGGGACTCGGGGTCGGGGTCTGGCGCTTTTTGTTTCGTTTTGTTTTGTTTTTAGAACAACAGGAAAGCACATTGTGGCTGAACAATAGGAAACGCTGGGACGGAAATGAAGGGATAATTTATTTATAACTCTGTCCCCCATTCTCATGAACACCTGTCTGTGGAATAAAGCCTGCCACAACCCGAGGCACGGAGGCAGAGTTTTCCCACTGAAACACGCCTGGGGCTGAGCTGTGGCATGTGCTTTACTCATTAGGGGCTGCCGGGGACTCCAAGCTCAACAGGATGTTTGTGCCTTTCAATTGTGCCTTTGAATTGCCCTAATTTGCAGCTTGGCTTCCACGGGTTTGGCTCGAGTTTATTCCCTCTGCTATTGCTCCAGAGCCTCTCCTCTCCCGGCTGTGCATTCCCACCCAAAAGTGGGATGACGACAGCCAAGCTCGTGGCACAAGTGCCACCCTACCCAGGGTGCCTGACAGGCAGTGAAGAGCTACGCCAACTCTTTTTTTTTTTTTTCCCTTCAGCTGTGAGATTCCTACAACTCTTGGGAGCAAGTAATTTCTTCTCTTTCTGCCTCACTTCCCTCTCTAAAAGAGAGTAACAACATTCCTCCACCTCATGGGCAGCTAAAAGGATGGAAAAATGTAAGGTTCTCAAATATTTCAACCCCTGAGCCCTGCGAGCTTGGCTGCATCACCACCAGGGACACAAACCCACTGAGGGATGCCTTGAGCTTCCATCCCTCTTTTTATTCCAGTTTTCCGTTTTTCATCCCTACTCTCACCAGTTTCAAACATGACACTCACAGCACGTCCCTCAAACACACCAGCAAATATAAAGGGCAGGAAAATGGAAGGAAAAGCTGAAGTGAAAGGTGAAGAATGGTCAGAGGCTCTTCACTGAAACCTGAAGGATAAACCCTTTTGGCAAGGCAGCATTTCCATCTATATCCTTGTGGTGTCAGATGACACCGAGGCAGATTTGGGTTCTGGGGGCCGTGCTCTCATCTGAAGCTTCACCTGCTTTCCAAAAGGCCAGCACACTCATTCCAGGGGTTATGCTGACCTTTGGAGAGGTATTTTAACAGACATGCACTTTGCATTTCAAAAAGGTACAGCAGGCAGACGCTGGACAAATTCCACATATTTATCATGGTTCCAGTTCTAAAAATAAACATTTTTTTTCATCCATTTGTTTGCAGTGGCACTGTAATCCCACTGACAGCAGCAGACAAAATTCAGCTTCAGAGCCCTGTGTGAGGCTGCTGCTCTCCCTGGGGCGTGGGATGGAGGAGGCTGCTCAGCTGGGGAGTGACCTCGAGCCAGATCCATCCTGTCTTCACTTGCCCTGACAAGCCAGGCAGGAATAATACCCCTAAAACGGGGGAGAAGGGAATAATGCTGAAGAAGAGCAGAGCTACAGCGAGAGCAGCCTGACAGGAGCAGGAGGAGGAGGAGGAGGAGGAGAGCACTGCGTCCTCATGCGTCACCCGTAAATCCATGGTCTGCACCAGAGACATTCCCTGGCTCCCACAGCCTGTTCCTGAGGGCCTTTCCCAAGTGAATCCATGACAAAAGACCCACTGGATCCCAGGGAGCAGTTTGGTACCAAACAGGGCTGTGGACACAGAGAGGGGAAATGACTGGGACCATCCACAGCTGGCAGCAGACACGGCTCATGCTGTGGGAGCACGGTCTGCCCTTGGGCAGAGAAAGGCTGAGAGGTTCAGAGAAAGGCTGAGAGGTTCAGGAGAGAGGCTGAGAGGTTCAGAGAAAGGCTGAGAGGTTCAGAGAAAAGCTGAAAGGTTCAGAGAAAGGCTGAGAGGTTCAGGAGAGAGGCTGAGAAGCTGCAGCATGCAGCCTGAAATCCATCTCTGGAGCCTCGTGCCCGGCGAAAGGGAATCCACCAAACACACCCACGGCTTTTCTTTATGGGCTCTGCTTTATCTGCTGCACTGAACCTCTTCCTATCCCTGCAGGTGCTCAGGTGGCTGCTGCTGCTGCTGCACACTGAACAAAGTGTCTGCAGACAGGGGCAGGTGGCTTTTGCTTTGTGGCAGGAAAACCCCAACAGGTGGGGACAGGAAAGGTGAGTTCACAGCGTGACAGCGAGGGGTGGAAACAATCCCAGTCAATCCCACTGTGCTCCAGTCAAAGCACATCCTCAAAGACCTCATCCCACTGATGCCTTGGGAAGGCTGAGCTAGAGCAGAGGCCGGACAGAGTTCCAGAATAAATCAGGGATTTATTGCAAGGATCTCCTTCATGGATCCACCTTGGGCAGCACCAGAGCCCAGCCAGGGCTGCACCCAAGATGACCCAAAATGGCCCCAAAATGCCCGGCCGGGCACGGGGTCTCTCCCTGGGATCAGCTCTGCTCCATTCCCACCTTGCAGTTCATTGTCCCAGCCCAGCTTTAGCCCAGGCAGTCCCACCCTTGTTTTTCTCTCTCCAGCCCACGGGGTTTGTGCTCCTGGGCTGAGATTGGGATCATTTGTCCTTGGTGCCCAGCTGGAGCAGGAATTGTTTTGTCTGCTCTGTGCACAGAGCTCACCATGCCCTGATGTGAAGCTCAGACCTGCACACTAAAGCAGCACAGAATGGGAAAATATAAAAGCTGAAACGTGAGGCATCAGCTCAGCATCTCCACTGCTGGAGCCACTGGGAGGCTGGAAGAGGCAGGGGAGGCTGTTACTGCAAATACCAAACATCCCCAGCAGCACCAAACAGGATTCTGCTCCAACACAATCTTATCTTCTGAGGACAAGAGATACAAATCTGCTCACATATAAATTTAGTGAGCTGTCTAGACATTTCTTTCATTTTTTTTTTAATACAGAAAATGTGTCAGGGAGCTCTGTGGGAAGCACTGGGGTGGCCTATTCCACTCTCAGTGGTGTGGATTTGGAAAGCTGGGCTACCAAATCCAACAAAAAAAAAAAAAAAAAATCTGCCTCATTTCTGAATGTCCTGCTGGCTCAAACACTGGAAAATTCAATTAATAAACCCCCCTGTGTAAATTCCTGTGGTTTGCACAACCAGTCTGGAGGCCTGTTCTGATGTAATGTCTTCTAACCCGAAAGAAACTTCCAGGGAATTCAGAAAAGGTTCATTTGCAAGAGAGTGACACAGAAATTGAGGTGTTAAGGGGACACTGAAGAGCCTGTGATGAATTACAGGAAATGCGAAATTTCTGAAGAAATGCTTGTGAAGGAGGGGAGGAAAAAAACCAGAGAAAAGTCACTTTTTCATTAAAAGAAGCTGTGTTGTGGCACTGAGGTAACTCTCAAGGCAAATATCTCACGGACATACATCATTTCTCACTGCAGAACAGCTCAGAAAAATCCCTGGCAGAGAACAGGGGCTGACTTTAGCTCACAAAATCAAGTTGTGCCTGTCTCCACAAGAAAACCCTCTAATGCTTCAAATCAAACATTTTATGAGGGATTTTTTTCTAAATGCTAAAATCCATTTTTTTCACAGGCAGGGGCTAATGACATATTTATTCTGGACTTCTAGGTGTACCTCCATGAAAACAGAGAGGTATTTGCCAACAGCATTAGGCAAAATCCTTTTGTTCTGATCCTTTTTCTCAAACCAGCAAAGGCAACTCCAGCAGGACCTTGCAGTAATTTCCAGCTTGTTCCACCTCCCATTTCCCACTGTATTCTCCAGGCTGCTCCACCTCCTGTGTGTCCTCAGGAAAAGAGCTCCTGCACTGCTGCTCCTTTCAACTTAAACCCTTTTCTTGCAGGGAGGAGCTCACACCAAAGCTCAGCCACATCCCATAAAAAAATGGATGCCCTGGAAACAAAGCCAAGACCAAGCCTTAACTCTCCTGGTTATCCCAACATCTCCTCATGGCAGCAGCATTGAAGCCAGAAGATGGGGAGTGCAGCTGAAACTCTGACATGTCTCTCCCAGGAACCACCAGCTGGCTCAGGGCAGAAAATAAACCATGACAGAAGCTCTGCTCTGAGGATGGGAAGTGCTGATGGCAAATCCTCCACAAGCTAGAGAGCCCCAGAGGCTGAGGAAAGCCTGGCAGGAATATTCTCCCATATATATATAAACATATATATATATCTATATATATATATATATTATTCTCTCCATATATATATTATATATATATATACTCTGCTCTCTCTCTCTCTCTTCTCTTCTCTCTCTCTCTCACTCTCCGCCTCTCTCTCTCTCTCTCTCGCTCTCTTCTCCCCCCTCTCTTCTCTTCCCCTCTACGCTTCTCCCTCGTCTTTCTCCTTCTCCTTTCCTCCCTCATCCTCTTCTCCTTATCTTCTCCTCTTCTCTTCTCTTATCGTCTCTTCTCTTCTCCTTTGCCTCCCTTTCTTCACTACCCTTCTCTCTCTCCGGTCTTCCCTCCTCCCATGCCTCCCCGTAACCTCCGCCCTCCTCCCCCTCCCTCCTCCCCTCGCCTCGCCCCTCTCTTCCCTCTCCCCCTCTCCTCTCCTCTCCTCTCCTCCTCCTCTCCTCTCCTCTCATCGCCTCTCTCCTCCTCTCCTCTCCTCCTCCTCTCCTCTCCTCTCCTCTCACTCCCTCTCCTCTCCTCTCCTCTCCTCTCCTCTCCTCTCCTCTCCTTCTCCTCTCCTCTCCTCTCCTCTCCTCTCCTCTCCTTCTCTCTCCTCTCCTCTTCTTTCTGCTTGGCTTTGCCTTTTGGTGGTGAGCCCTCCCCTTTTGCCCGCAAGGAAAGCCAGTGCATGACTTCAATGGAGAGGCATTTCCAGAGCAAAGGGGGGAGCCCTGAGCTAAACCAATACCGATGGATCAGGCTGTAAAAGGAAGGGCTGCTCCCAAAAAAGAACTGCTGGGTCTGCAAGGATGGGAACATCCACCCACACTCACCTCTGCCTCTCTCCTGTTGTGCCTCCTGCTCTGGGCACGCAGCAATTTTGCTGCAGAGTTGGCCCCATCTTTATTACAGGCTTTTAGTCCTCCTGCATATAAATAGCACTCAGTGTACACAGAAGCCAGCGATTAAGCACGGGAAAAAAAAAAAATCTCCTCTTCCCTGTATTATTAGGGAATCTGGGTCAATGAGTCTGCAACTCGCGTAAGAAATTCTTCGAGCTGGTTAATGCGAGACAGAGCGAGCGGGATGGGGGGAAGGCAGGGTTCCTGCTGTAATCCCTGCTTAAATCCTCCAGTGCAAGCGATGAAAGCAGCTGTGTGATGGATGAGGAGCCCTGGAAATGGCACAGCTCCTCCCGGGCTGCTCCAGGGCTCGACACCCAAGTCCTGGCTCGTGTGGCTCCCAGAGCCGCGCTCCCGAGCCAGACAGCGCCCAGACATGGCAGGGATGTGAAAGCCATCCTGCAGAACTCGCTGGAACTCTTGGCTACTGGCTAAAGATAAAAACATCCTGTCAGAAATGATCAGTCAGCCACTCTCCTCGTAGCTCTGAGTGGGGATTTTTGGGCCGTGCTCTCACTAACCAGCTGCATGTGCAACACACACCAGCAAAGCAAACCCCTGCCCCTGACTTGATGTATTATGGCTCTGCAAAACTGTTACCTTCTTTAGAAAGTGGAGGAGAGCAGAGGCCTGCTCAGCTCACTTTATCTTCTCTGAGTCCATCACGGAGTTTTGGGAGGTGACCAAACCTAGCGAGAAGGGAGCAACTGATGGCTCTTAAAGCAACTCCACAAATGGTTTCTGAGGAATGCTAGGTTGGAAATGGTCATTCCTAGGTTGGAAGACTGAATATTTTCCAAATCTAAATGCTTGGTGATTGTCAGTCAGGCATTAAAGCATTTGTTTCTGCGATTTATTGGTTTTGTTGTTTTCTAGAAACAGGCAACGTGCACTAGAAAGCAGAGAGAGCATTAAGATATGTAACCCTTGAGGCTGGAAAGACTGGTCTGGGAGGAATGATCACAGCTGGAGACCCCAGGATGGGAAGAGAGGAGCAGAGATGTGAACAAAACCCTCGTGTTCTCTGGGGTGGTTGGGCTCTGCTTAGATTTACTAAATTCATACAGAAATAGGGTCCAAGGTGAGAGTGCAGACCCAGCCTAAGAGCAACCCAAGGGACCCCAAAAAGCTCCTGTGTCAGGAAGTGCTGCTGGCCCCTCGAGGCCACCACAGGGCTCTCTCTGAGACCCATCCCCTGCTCCTGACTGGTCCCTCTGCACAGCAAAGATCACAGAGAATTCCTCACAGATTAAAAAACCTGCCTTGGTCTCCTTGCCCCCAGCTCCTCCCCATTCATTTCTCACTTCCAAGACAGCTCCTGCCCCACAGAGAGGATAAACAGCTCAGGTTTTCAAACCACCACACTGGTTCAAAAGCTCCATTCTGGTGCTCTCCTTCTCCAGTCAGGACTGGGATTTGTTGAAGAGTTACAAGAGCTTGTGCCTGCCATAATCCCTGACTTTGAAATGGTCCATGCCCTCAGCCTCCTCCTGTGCCAGAGCAGCCCGTAAGGACCATTAATGCCAATAACCTCCCTCTTTCCATTGAGCCTTTTCTCCTGGCCAGCAGCACCAAGCCATCTGCTCCAGGGATTTATAAACAGTGACCATGTCATTCCAATGTTAATGGCTTCTAATGAAAGTGAAGGATGGCATGCATTCCCTCTGAACATCCTCGGAGCTGCAGTTCTGCTCCATGCCATGGTTTCACTGCAGCGCTGATGGAAAGGGCTCTGGGACTCAGCACATCCTTCCCACAGCCCATCCATGTGTTCCTCTGGACAGGAACACAAAAAGGGAAAT
Organism: Serinus canaria; assembly: GCF_022539315.1. Taxonomy (NCBI): domain Eukaryota; kingdom Metazoa; phylum Chordata; class Aves; order Passeriformes; family Fringillidae; genus Serinus; species Serinus canaria. Next base: position 16,189,105 of record NC_066327.1, on the reverse strand, counting down.
AATTTCGTTGTCTCCCTGATGCAGGAAACCCACCCATCCCCTACAGACAGGCACTGCACCACGAGGGCAGCTCGTGACACAGGGAAAATTTTAAAAAAAAGAAGATTTGAAGAGCGATAGTGGCAACTGAGCTTCACTTTCCACGCATTGTTCTCCAAAAAAGCCCTGAAAAGCTGTGTTTACCTTATCTTCATCCCTCTGGATTTGGGCTGTACACAATGCACACGCCTTCCCCACCTCCCAAAAGCATGTTTGGAGCAAGGCCAGGCCGTGAGCTGGGCTGGTAGGTTCAGTGGATGACTCAGGTGGGGCGTGTGAGGCTCCACCAGGAGCTGCGATTTCCACGCTCCCTGAAAACACCAAAACCTTCCCCCAGAGCACAGGAATCCTCCAGCTCCGGGGCTGGGGAGGAAGAAAAGCTGCAGATGAGGAGCACCTGGGCTAGTGAAGGTGTCCCTTTCATGGCAGGGCGGTGGGATGAGGTGATTTTCATTCTCTTCCAACCCAAACCATTCTGGGATTCTGTGAAGGGTGAGATCAGCACTTGGAGCGATGCTGCAGGTGCAGGAAGGAGAGCCTGGCCATTCACTCCACCTTCAGCTTTTCCCTAAAAAACCCTCAAGATAAAAGGAACAAACCTGCTCTTTTCCCTTGCTTCCTCACTTTTACAGAAGTTTCTTTTGTCTTTATCTCTCTTCACAGTGGTTCTAAGAGTCCCCTTTTTTTTCTCCTCCTAATAACAACTTCTCTACACTCCAAAGAATTCAGTTGAAAAGAAAAAACCAGTGGAGCTATTCCAGACCAAACAGGGATGGATAACCAGAGAGCCATCAGATTTAACAGTGCCACCCAGAGAGGGCTTTAGATCTGCCCTAGGAGCCAAAATTCCCAGGAAAAGGGGGGAAGGTGTTCTTCCAGTAAATCTCTCTTCCAGCATTTGTTAACTGCATCCACAGCTCCTTTTCTATTTACACACAATTTAAACAGTGATCTGGCAGCAGGAGGGGAGAATACTTGGGGAGGAATGCATGGCTGAGGAAGCTAAATAAAGCAGTGGCCAGCTCCTCAATCATCCTATATTTTATATATACAAAGGCTGCGATCCCACTAAGCTTTTCCAAAACAATATGTAAAGAATCCAAAACAGGGCAAAACAACAGCAATAACTGGTTATCATTAAATCAGGGGCACAGCACAGCTCTGCCCCTCTGCCAGGCTGGTTTCCCTGGAGGAATGGCTGAGGGAGAGTGGGACTGGTGGGACTGGGAGCTCTCCTGGGGCTGTACTGGTGGGCTGGTGCCTCAAACCAGCACTGTCCCAGCAGGGAGATTTCAAGGAAATTTAATCTGGTCAAACTCTCTTTCTGATGACCTCACTCAACTCGTGCACAGTCCAACCTGTACAATAACATCACATATTTTGTTGGCTGTTTTAGTAAATATTCAGGCAAACAAGCTGGGGCTTTTTTCTAAATACTTCAGAAAGAAATAATAAAAAAAAAAAAAACACTTAAAGGGAAAAAGAAAAAAAGCAAGGAAAAAAAAAAGAGTAGCATTCTGGTCCAGAAAGACAGGAAAACATCCCACTAAAAAAAGATACATCCCTCTTTTCCGTAGCTGAGGTTTTTAAAAATGCAGATTTCTCTGCTAAGCTGTGAAGGCAATCTGAGAGGCAGGTGGTTGTGCAACACTTGGCTCAGCTCTGAGATCCTTTTCCATGATATTTGCAGGAAATAATAAGAGGAAACAAGACCCACTTCAAGACATTAAACTGTCCAAACAAAAAAAATAAATAAATACAGTCATACCATTACTGGACACACCATGACCCCTTCCTTCATCTCAAATGTCCTCAGTTATTTCAACACAAGGAGGATTTGAGCAAGAGAGGTTTATTTTTAAGCCTCTGTGTCAACCTTAATTCCAGTGGGGTTTGAACCCAGCACACCTAAATCAACATCAGCATTTTTCTCCCTTTATTCTTTCTGTCTTTGTGGTATCACAGCCAAAATATGATGGAGGCAGGTGAACCAAAAACAATCAGGAGTTGAGACACAACTCCTTGCGTTGTTGAAAAGCCAGAGAATGACAAAAACAATTTTTTGTTTTGTTCCCTGCCCCAGAGGGAAGAATCCTTGGGGTGAAGGTGTGAATTTTAGAGCAAACAGCACTGCAATGGCCAGGTCCAGGCAGTACCAAGCCCTAATTTACACCCTGTTTTCTCATTTTTTAATGTGGAGCTTGGGCTGTTGTTCAGCAGAACTCCTTTGGTCAATACCTTCCAAACAGCTCACTGCAGAGCTGCCAGCTGTTATTGTTACAGCTGGTTTGGGGTTTTTTGATCATTTCCACCTCTAAACCCCAGTGCACAGTCCAACAGCACTCCTCGGGAACTGTGGAACTGGGAATATTAGAAATCCCACATGAAACAAAAAAAGGAGCTGCTGAAACCTCCCATTTCCACCCAGATGTCTCTTGTTCCAATTAAGAGAATCAAACTAATTCAGAGCTATTCACTGGCCTTGTTTGGACTTACTTGGAAAAACACACCTATAAATCACATCTGAAAAGCTGCAAAGAGAGAAAGAATTTGTTCCTCTTTGGGCAGTTCTTTTTGTTCTTTTTTTGGGAGAACAAACTTTTACTACCAAACACAAAATGCACAATTATGTGTTGACAGCTCACAGCCTCTGTGGGTTCTGGCCACAATAAAACACAACTCCACACTGTCCCTCCTGTTCTTTGAAATTCAGGACACCCAGAAGCTCCCATTTGCATCATCTTCCTGGGATCCTGAGCTGGGAAGGGCATTCCAAATGTACAGGGAGCCTGAAGTTACCACAGCAGGGACTTCCCTGGTTCCAAATCCATCAGACACTGGGTGTGGTGGCTTTCACTGCTCATGGAGCATTTTGAAATGCCAGATCAGAGCAGAGCTGCAGGAAAACCAGGAAAGAATCCCAGAATCATTTTGGTTGCAAAAGCCCTCCTGGATCATCAAATCCAAGCTGTGCCTGATCCCCACCCTGTCCCCAGCTCAGAGCACCGAGTGCCACCTCCAGGGATGGGGATCCAACCCTCCCTGGGCAGTTCCAGTGCCTGAGCACCCTTTCCATGGGGAAATTCCTGCTGTGCCCACCCTGAGCCTGCCCTGGCCCAGCCTGAGGCCGTTCCCTCTCCTCCTGGATGCCCACCTGGCTGTCCCCTCCTGTCAGGGAGCTGTACAGAGCCAGAAGATCCCCCTGAGCCTCCTTTTCTCCAGGCTGAGCCCCTTCCCAGCTCCCTCAGCCTCTCCTGGGGCTCCAGACCCTTCCCAGCTCCCTCAGCAGCTCCTCATGGAACTTAAAATGAGATCTATGAGGAGCTGGGAGGCAGGATTTGTTCCCATTGCTGCTGGGGATTCAGGTTCAAGCAGCACCTTCCTCTCCAGAATCTGAGGATTCTTAACAGTGCTCCCACTACCACTGTGAAGCCCAGGGTCAGCCAAAAGACAGGGAGAGCTTGGGAAGAGCCTTGGCTGGGTAGGATGGAGATCTGAGATGCTGAGAGTGTGGTGATGAGGGACAGCTGGAGATACCCAACAGAGCCAGGATACAAAGGATACAGGAATGGGCACAGAAAGGGAAATGCAGGAATGGGCACAGAAAGGGAAATGCAGGAATGGGGACAGAAAGGGGAAATGCAGGAATGGGGACAGAAAGGGGAAATGCAGGAATGGGGGCAGAAAGGGGAAATGCAGGAATGGGGACAGAAAGGGGAAATGCAGGAATGGGGGCAGAAAGGGGAAATGCAGGAATGGGAACAGAAAGGGAAATGCAGGAATGGGCATAGAAAGGGAAATGCAGGAATGGGGGAAGAAAGGGGAAATGCAGGAATGGGCACAGAAAGGGAAATGCAGGAATGGGCATAGAAAGGGAAATGCAGGAATGGGGGCAGAAAGGGGAAATGCAGGAATGGGGGCAGAAAGGGGAAATGCAGGAATGGGGACAGAAAGGGGAAATGGCAGGAATTGGGGGCAGAAAGGGGAAATGCAGAAGGAATGGGAACAGAAAGGAAATGAAGGAATGGGCACAGAAAGGGAAATGAAGGAATGGAACAGAAAGGGAAATGAAGGAATGGGACAGAAAGGGAAATGAAGGATGGGAACAGAAAGGGAAATGAAGGAATGGGAACAGAAAGGGGAAATGCAGGAATGGGAAAGGGAAATGCAGGAATGGGAACAGAAAGGGAAATGAAGGAATGGGAACAGAAAGGGAAATGAAGGAATGGGAACAGAAAGGGGAAATGAAGGAATGGGAACAGAAAGGGAAATGAAGGAATGGGAACAGAACGGGGAAATGAGGAATGGGAACAGAAAGGGAAATGAAGGATGGGAACAGAAAGGGAAATGAAGGAATGGGAACCGAAAGGGAATGAAGGAATGGGAACAGAAAGGGAAATGAAGGAATGGGAACAGAAAGGGAAATGAAGGAATGGAACAGAAGGGAAATGAAGGAATGGGAACAGAAAGGGAAATGAAGGAATGGGAACAGAAAGGGGAAATGAAGGAATGGGAACAGAAAGGGAAATGAAGGAATGGGAACAGAAAGGGAAATGAAGGAATGGGAACAGAAAGGGAAATGCAGGAATGGGGGCAGAAAGGGGAAATGAAGGAATGGGGACAGAAAGGGGAAATGCAGGAATGGGGGCAGAAAGGGGAAATGCAGGAATGGGAACAGAAAGGGAAATGCAGGAATGGGCACAGAAAGGGAAATGAAGGAATGGGAACAGAAAGGGGAAATGAAGGAATGGGAACAGAAAGGGAAATGCAGGAATGGGAACAGAAAGGGAAATGAAGGAATGGGAACAGAAAGGGAAATGAAGGAATGGGAACAGAAAGGGAAATGCAGGAATGGGAACAGAAAGGGAAATGAAGGAATGGGAACAGAAAGGGGAAATGAAGGAATGGGAACAGAAAGGGAAATGAAGGAATGGGAACAGAAAGGGAAAAGAAATGAAGGAATGGGAACAGAAAGGGAAATGAAGGGAATGGGGCAGAAAAGGGGAAATGAGGAATGGGAACAGAAAGGGAAATGAAGGAATGGGAACAGAAAGGGTAAATGAAGGAATGGGAACAGAACGGGAAATGAAAGGAATGGGAACAGCAAGGGAAATGAGGAATGGGAACAGAAAGGGAATGAAGGAATGGGAACAGAAAGGGAGAAATGAAGGAATGGGGACAGAAAGGGAAATGAAGGAATGGGAACAGAAAGGGGAAATGAAGGAATGGGGACAGAAAGGGGAAATGAAGGAATGGGAACAGAAAGGGGAAATGAAGGAATGGGCACAGAACAGGGAAATGCAGGAATGGGCACAGAACCATCCTCAGCACTGCCCTACCCAACATTTCAAGGAAAGCAGGACTGCTCCACGTGTCCAAGACAAGGAGGCAGGGGCAAACCAGGGAGGGGGAAAGCACAGTCACAGTCCAGAGGCACACAGGGAAAGCTTCTCCCTCCTCCTGGAACTTGGTCACACCATTAATCTCATCTCCAAGGAAAATCTGAGCCAGTGGTTGGGGCTGCTTGACGTGGTTTGGAGAGGATTCCTCCAGCATGCCCATGGACTCTGGTATTTACAGGAGTGCAGTTAATTAGCAGGGGGCTGTAAACATTGACTAAATAGGAATGTGTACAAAAAGAGGCCTTGGAAAGAGTTTGGTTTAAAATGAGAAGTGGTGTTGACCTCTCAGGGAGGAATGTCCCTGTGCTTGGAGATGGTCAGCTGGGAGCTCCACGAGGGTGGGAGCAACGAGGAGCTCGCCCAGGGAGCTGGGAAGGAAATTCCTATTTTTGTTTTGCTTCTCAAAGTAGCTTTCAACATTTCTAAGAGCGAGAAATATTAAAAGGCATTTTGAAAGAAACACAGCCCCTCGAAACATGGCCTTGAAAAGGGGCTCATTTTGCATCCAAATAAATTTTGAAGAAGAAAAATGTGAACACACTCCTCCTAAGTTATAAACTCCAGCTGTTCCACACAGGGCTGGCAAGGCAGGCAGAAATAATTCACAAATCATTTTATTAATTAACCATCAGAGTGTCCTCATGAGCTGATGGGAGACCCCCAATGCTGGGCTGCCCACAAAAGGGAAATAATCTTCATTGCTATTAAAAATCTGCCCTGGAAACCATCAGATTGAGAGAGGAAAGGACTATTTTAACCAATTCATTAATTAGTAATATTAAAGAAATCAAAGCTTTGAAGCTCAGTTTATAACGAGTCAAACTTCCACTGTTATTCTGCTCAGGAAAATCCAACTCTCCAGACAGCATCTGTCAATCTGATCATTATGTGGTTAAATGAGGGGGAAAAAAATGTGTTCTCTCTCACCTGCAAGAGCTATCTGAGCCTTGAAAATTTAATTTGAGTTTTCCCTTCTAGATTTGACTGGTCAAGTTAAACTAGAAAGATTATTCACGGAAAAGCAACTGCAGTTGGTTACTAGGATACAAAAAATCACTTAGTATGTTCCTCCAATGAATAATCCCAAGCAGAACACACACAAATTCAATAAATTATGAATTTCTCGGTCTCCCTTACATAAACATTGGGGTTGCAGAGGCATTTCTTGGAAGCCTTTAATATAAATTCATCTCTTAATGACTGTGCTCTAGCAAAACAAACAGAGGGGATGGCTGAGCCCTGCAGGTGAGCTGCATCCTTTGTCTAGACATGGAAGTTCTGGCAGCAGGCAGGGTGCCCAGGGCCAGCAGATCCCTGGTTGCCACATCTCTGTGCTTGCTGGAATTTGGCAAGCTCACAGGCCCTGGCACAGCGGGTGACGTCAGCAGCAGACTAAGCTAATTTGGAAGAAGGCAATTCTTATTCCAGAAAAAAATCATAAAATAAATTAACTAAAATAAAATAAAATAAAATTAACTAAAATAAAATAAAAAATAAATAAAATAAATAAAATAAAATAAAATAAATAAAATAAAATAAAATAAATAAAATAAAATAAAATAAAATAAAATAAATAAAATAAAATAAAATAAAATAAAATAAAATAAAATAAAATAAATCCCTCTCCCTGCACAACTCCACGGATCTGAAAGGTCTTACATAAAGCACTTGTCATATGTCTGAAGGCATGAGGCAGAGTTTAGGCTGGAGAAGATCTCTTAAAATCATTGAGGAAGGCAGGGTGAAGTTTTCCTGCATCCATCCGAGGTCCCCAGCCCAGCTCAGGGTGGGAAAAGCATCCTGGGGTCAGACACCCTGCAGAGGCCACCTCCAATCCAGGAGAGAGCACCAAAACCCCTGGAATTCTGAAATACCCACCAGGGGAAGAGGCTCTTTATCTCTACGAGCAACAGCCAGCTTGGAAATGATTTCTGTTCTCATTCTTGGAAACCCTTTCACTTGGCAGGACAAAACAATCAAGAGTTTTTGCAGGTGTCCTGAGGAAAGGACCAGCACAGAACAGCCCCTGAAGAGGTCACAAGGGGACACAGCTTTTTGCCAGGAGCCTACAGGGATTATCAAACCCACTGGTAGCCCTGGTAGCCCAGTTCTACTCATTCCATGCCTAGCTGATGAATGACAAATAAAAATAACTTGTTCTTTAAGATCTCCAGTGATAGAACTACTCTTATTTATTGTATTCCACCAAGGCTTTGCATCGGTGCTAACCTGCCTGGCTGCACTCTGGAGAGCACATGCTCAAAACTCCTGGTCCTGCCTTCTCCCCAAAATTCACTGCAGCCTCTGAGCTGCTCCCCTTAGCAGAATTTTAGCCACCCCAGGACATTACACCAGGCAGACCTCGAGTGGAGTTTTGTGTTCCCAGGGAAATAAAAAAGCCCCATCCGACCGTGTCAAGTGTGAGACCCCAAGAAAGAGCAATTTTCCCTCATTAGGAATTGTGCTTTCAAGCTGAGGAGATAACTTCTGAACTGCACTCCATAAATTGCAGAAGACATCAAGCTGAGCAGCTGGTGTCCCGATGGGACCAGAGCAGATAACAGGCTGAGGAAAGCTGTGCCACAGTGCCAGCTACCTCTGAGCAGAGCAAGATAAACCTGAATGAAATGATTTCATTTCTGCTGCCAAATGGGATATTCTATCTTTTATCTTTGGCTTCTCCAGGCAGGGCCTGGAGGATTCAATGTTTGAGTTATGGAGGAGGGCAAAAATCAAAAATCTTTATTCCCTGGCATTTGGAAACCTGATGGAAAACTTTTGCTCGAGGGAATTCTTTCTTGACTGATTGTTTTCCCTGTGTTGCCACAGAGCCAACAAAAACCAGAGCTTTACTTTTATGTGTCTATTTATTTCTCCCACATAACCATTAGACATTTTTCTATCAGGAGTGCAATCAAAGGAAAATGGTTAAAATAGGAGAATTCCTAAAGTACAGAATTATCATTATTATGTAAAAATCCACAGTAAAACCAGCAAAGTTCAGAAACAAAACCTGTTACATGCAACCATCCAGCCAACAACCCTACAAACACAACTCCATCCATCCTTCTCCCCTCAAAGCATCAGCAGCTCTTAAAAAAATCCTAAATGTGATTTCCCAGCTGCACTGGGAAGGCTTTGAAGTGCAGTTGGATGGTTTTGTCTTTAAGGAATCTTCCTGTCCAATTGAAGCAATAAATCATTTTTTATCTTCTGATTTGGTTTCCTAACAGAAGAAGGGAGCAGAAAGGAAAAAAAAGACATGGTTTTGCTGGAGAGGGGGAAGGATTGGGGTCAGATCCTCTCAGCAGGAGATTCCTGAGCTGCTCCATTGCCAGAGGTCTGAAAGAACCCAGGGAGAAAAAACCTCCTGGGTGGAAAGCAAGCCCTGCTTACACAAAGCAGAGGAGGAGATCTCCCTGGACACAGAGGGGAAAACAAATTAACAAGCAAGAAATCACTTTCTCCTCCCTCCCTCCTCCCGAAAGCCCCAGTCCAACTGCTCAGACACCAGGAATTCATGTTCCAGCACTCAGGAATTGAGACAACAGGACACCCAGGTCTGAAGGGAAAAGCTGGCACAGGTAAGCTGAAATAAAGCTCTCAGGGCCAGTGATTCATTCTTTTTATCATGCACAGGGAAAAGAAACACAGCCATCACCAGGACAGGGAAGAACACAGAGCAAACAGCATCTCCTTCCCACCAAAAAAAGTCCTCCCATGGGCACAGATCTCATCTGGGGGAGCCTTGGGAGGGTCTGCCCCTCTGGGGACAGAGGTGGGGTGGGAAGGAGAAGGGGTAGAACCTCACTAAGGGCACCCAAAAACCACTGGCCCAGGCTCTGTGCCCTCCAGGACACAGGCCAGTGACACCAGACAAGGGTGGAGGAGCTGCCTGAAGGAGAGGACAGAACAAAGTGTGGAAATCCTCCTCCAGCAAAACTTCCTGCAGCTGCTGCAGGCAGAGGAACTTCCCTGAGCTGTGCCACAGAGCCAGGCCCTTCCCCAGAGCCCTTCCCCACTCCTGGGCACCTCTGCCCTCTGGGTAAGTCTGGAGAATTTGGGTGCCAGGGAGTCCCAGAAGTGTCCCAGGAGCTCCTGAGGAGCGGGGAAGGTGCAGGTCCTGAGTCAGCCCCGTGGTCTGGCTGCTGTGCAGGGCACAGGACTCCAAACTGCTCCCCAAAAACTGCCCTGGGCAGGGGAAGGGAGATAAACACGGGTAATAACATGGAAATTATGACTCGGAGATGGGGTAACTGAGGGGCATTTCAAAAACTTTTATTCTATTTCCAGCCTCATGAGAAGGCTGAGACAACACAGATGTTCTAACTCACACCACCATGCAAATCCATCCCCAAGGAAAGGCAGAGGGAAGAGCTGGAGGATCCCACACACCTTCCAGGTGGGATCTGCTGCGTTCCAGGGAATCTCATGGAGCAGCACACGAAGCCAGCAGCTCCTCAAGGGCTCTCCTGTGCCCATGTCCCTCCCTGCTCCTCTCCCGAGCCCACCCCATCCATCAGGGGGACGGGCAGCTCCACCTCAGGAAAGGCTGCTCCTAATTTAGCAGCCGAGGAGCTGCGATGGGCTCTGTAAACAGCGGGATGCTGCCCAGCAGGAAAATGTTTCCTTTCAAGGCAAACCCTGCGGCAGAACACGGCTGCCCCCCTCGGAGGTGAAATCCCCCCGAGCTCAGAGGGGCTGATTGGCATTGCTGATGGAAAAGGCAGGGATGTGACACCGAGAGGATCCTCAGCAGGACCGGCAGAGCAGAGAAACCCGGCCCAAGGCTGGCAGTGACTCAGCCTGCCTTCCCCCGTCAAACAAACACCAATGCCCGCACATCCAGACCTGCCTGCAGTCAAACACCTTGAACACCCCCGAGCACTCGCACAGGCTGTCGGATGAGAGGAGCTGCGATTTCCTCTGCCTGCAGGGAGGGCTCTCCCAGGGTTTTTTGCCTTCACAGACAGACCCTGGGGTGGGATTTTCAGCCTTTGCAGGAGGCTGAGCTGCTGACACACACAGCCCCTCCTGGCCTGCAGCAATCATCCAAAGAAATAAAAAGAAATAAAAGCGGGGAAGGAAAGTGCTGCAGGATTCCCAGCAAAGCAATTCCCCTCTGGAGCATAAATAATTAAAATTAAAAAAAAAAAAAAGAGAGAGGGCACCTGCCCAGCAGTGCCCAGTGGAGGGCAGGGAAAGCTCTGGCTTTAATGACACACTTGGCACAGCGTGTGTGACAGCCCGTGGGCCACGGGGCACGACACAGCTCCATTTAACACCAGCCTGGGAGGGGATGCCTACCTGGATCGGAGCACAGTTGTTCCTCCAGCCCCCAGAGCCGAGGTGCCAAAGGCTGAATTAATTGTGCCAGTTGGCTGCAGCACAGTTTGGGGCATGTACAGTGGTTAAAGAGAGCCCTCAGTGCACAATCCACCTGCTCCTGCTCTAAATCCCGCAGAAGGCTGAGCAGCCTCACAGCTTTCCTTCAGAAGAAAAGCAGAAAGCTGCTAAGAAAGCAGTGAATTAATCTTGTTTTTTCTATTTTTTTTTTCCACTTCTGTGACCTTCTTCCAGGAGATGCTTCATAATTAATTAACTCTTGTAGCCCCATGTGAGCCAGGGTTTCCTACCTTCCTTACATTCAAAGCAATCCTGTGATAAAGCCACTTGCTCAAAGGTCACACAGGGAGTCATCAAAATCAGTGATAGACTCTCTGAACCTCAACTCCCAGCCTGAAGGATGCAGAAAAACAGGCAAAGTTGGGCTGGATGAACACCTGCAGTCCCTGTTGATCAGCACTGAACCAAACCCAAACCAAAAACTGGTCTGAACAGGCACCTTTTTCACTCAAACCAGAACAACCTGAAGTGGGTTTTTTTTTTTTTTCTTTTTTTGTAGTTTTCTTGAAGTCAGACTGGAGCCAAATCAAACAATTTACTGAACTCCTGACAATAACAAGAACTCCTCCCACAGTGCATCACTAGCAGCTGAAGGAGGAGGGACCAGAAAACAAATCTAAACAAAAGTGCTCCTTCAAGTGAGATTGTAGCCCCTGGAAAAGGCAGAGAGATCTTTTCCCACTGCATAGACTTCACTCCTCATTTCTTAGAGGAGAACTGAATCAGTATTTTGGAAAGGCATACACAGAAATGTCTTTTTTAACCCCCATGCAGTAAATTCCTGCTGCTCTGCCGTAACCAGGACCCTCCAACCATCCCTGTTTGGCCTGGCAGATGGGAGCACCAGCCTGGTGAAGGTCTAAACTTGGGATTTCTGCCTTGTTGGGGCTGGTTCAATGATGAGAAGCCTTTTCCTTAAGAATACAAAATAATTCCTTGCACCGAAGTCACTTGTGCCAGAACAAGCCCCATTCTCCCTCTGTTTACCAGACACAAATGCCACTCATACTTGGTATTCCTCACAGTTGTGAGGAAGGCTGTGGGAGAAGCACAGCAATCAGATCCCAGCCAGATTCTAAAAAGGGAATTTGGCTCCTTTGTGAAATACCAATGCCCCTATTTGGGTCAGGACCAACAGCTGGATCCCAAGTGGAAAGTCCTTCACTCGTGCCTGGGCTGCTGGCTGCCTGCAGTGTCCCAGCAGCTGCCCACCTTCCCCTGTCACCACGGGCTCCCAGACACTGCTCCTCACAAGGCTTTCCCTGCATCACAGGAATTTTCCCCTCTCCCAAGCCTGCCCTGCTGCGTCCCGGCTCCCACTGGTTATTAACCCTTTCCTGAGCCTGCAGAAGGAGCCCCCTGGAGAAAGGAGCCCCATCCATGACACCAGGGTGCTCCGTGCTGCTCCCTGCCTCTCTCACCCCCCCCTCCAGAGCGATTCCCTGCAGAAAACCAGGCACAGAGCCACAAATCCCACAGACCCAGCAGCTGCCAGCCCGCTCTGCAGGCCAGCCCAGGCGCTGCCCATCACCTGCAGGAGCCAGGACAACACCGTGCCTCCAAAACCAACTCGTGCCTCACCCACCTGCCCGCAAATCACCTCGGGCCATGGGCAGGGAGGCGAGGGGAGCAGGGAAACAGCGACATCCATGCCCAGCCTGTGCCGGAGCTGCTCCTGCGGGAGATGCGGGAGCTGCTCCCGGAGCATCCCGAGGGCTCCGGGGCAGCACCCGCGTGTGTCGGGTGTCATTTAGCTGTCACCCAGAGAGCAGACACTTCCAGCAGCACCTCAGGCCTGTTGTTGAGCGCATCTGACACATCGCAGCTCCCTTCCCTCGGCATGCCTCCTCTGGAGCTGCCTCCTTAGCCACAGCCTCACCACTCGTTTGGGTGCCGCTCCGCTCGGAACCTCGCTGCTAATCTGACACAGCCCGGGCCCACTGCGTGCGAACCATCGGATACTTGGCAAACACGAGGTTCCCGAGCTGCCTGCGCGAATTCCTCGGGCACCGATAGCGTGTGCTCTTGCATCGCTCCGCGGAAATGTGCAGAGACGCGGATGAGGCTGGGCGAGGGTTTGGAGATGCAACAGGAACGGTTCGTTCGAGCACATTTGGACAAAGCCGGGTATAAAAATGAGATGTCTCCAATAGGATTTACAATTGAATTCTGCTCTTTGAGAAGAGCATTGCTATTTCTGTATAAAACCTGAATTGCTGCTTGCTTGGCTTTTCCAGGAGCCAGGTCCCTCCACATTCCCTCTACATTTGATTGCATTGAAAAGGCTTTTTCTGCCTTAAGCTATTTATGGTAAACAGAACGACCAAAGTGATTCTGCACTGAATCAATTTAGCACAAATTTCAGTTTGAAGATGTTCTGTTCGATTGTTTGGGTTTTTTAAAGGAGTTTCTTCAGCCCATGGGACAGAGAACAATTCCTCTGTTTGTCACAATGAGAGTGAAAGTGCCTTGCTCAGTCTGCAGGGTGAAGAAAGAGGTGCATTTTGGACCAAGAAAAGGAAAGACTTAATTCTGACTGATTATCGTTGAGTAATTCTAAACAGCCCTCACATTTATAAATAGGACTTCATCCAAGCATTCAGTCTTCCGGAAAAACTTTCTAATTTTCAAAAGGACTGTTCCAAGAACAGTTCTAAACCTGCTTCCCTCCGCAATGCCATTTGGATCATGAAAGACAAACAATCCATCCAAAATTCAATTTCATATGAAAAATTGCTGAATGGGGTCCAACCCGACAAAAGACATTCATAACATTCATAAACTTCCCAACTGCAAACATCCAAAAGCTCCTCTGCAGCCACAGGTTAACAGCTCCTTTGGGCTGTCATTGCTCTTGTAAAAGGCAAACCGAATTTGGGGAAAAGACACATTTCCAGCATCATCCAGCGCTCGGCAGAGGCATTCGAGTGTCCTGCATAGCTCTGCCTTGCGCAATTTGACAAATGTTTGCAAATGGACCATCCCCAGCGGTGCAATCCTCCCAGACAGCCTCCACCTGGAGGGACACGACCGAGATTTTCTAGGCCACCAGAACAAACGTTTGAGCTGGGAGGTCTCCATAAATCAAGCCTTCATTTTTATCCCCCCATCAAACTTTTCCTCTTTAACAACTCCTTTTGAAAGCACCGCGAGGAAGTCCTGAATCACGGAGCTGCGGTGCAGCTGATGTCATCCCTTTTTTTAAATTCACGTGTGGAGGGCTGAGCATGTGGAGGCTGCTCAGGAGAGACTGTTCTAGCACCAGGCAGAAGGGCTGGTACAACTCCCAGCCTTCTGCAACAGAGCTCCCAGCAAGATCCCGCGGCCCGGCAGGTACAGATATTTTTCCTTCGGGAAGTTCCAGCCTGACCGGGGTAACCTCTGCTGACCCAAAGCCTGACTTTTTTTTTTTTTTTCCCCCTCCCAGTTTTTTTTGCATGTGCCCCCAGCTGAAAAGCCAACCAGCAAAATAAATTTCCTCCAAGGTCATGCACTCCTCACGGTGCCTTTATTTGCCAGTTAGTGAAGTATTGAAAAAAATGAAAACTTCCTTATTGTGAGAGGAGCTAATGTCCCATTTAAATGTAAAGAGAACGAGAGGAGATGCAACTAGAAATCTAATCGCTGCTTCATAGCTAAACCACGAGCTTAGCAGCTTTCTTTTGTGCCCTGAAGGTCCCAGGCACCCTCTCTTTGCAAAGACAATATATGGCACATCCAAATGCTAATCTATTCCTCTCTTTATTTCTATATTCAGCTCCCTGGCTGATTACAGGCAGACGTGTATGTGTTCAATAGGTCCTCCTGCTTCTTTAAATAAGTTTAATAATACCCTTTTTATTTATGGGAGCCTGAAGTACAAAGGATGCAATGCAGGAGCTCTGCAAGAGCAGAAAAGAGAAGAAAAGCAAAGTAGCTGAAGATACAGCCTGGCAAGGGCTCAGTAATTCAACACTGTTGATTCTATAGAGACCAACTGCTTTTATTATGCACAGATTCCCCGAGGGGGGAGAGAGCCCCACATTACGAACTTGCAAAGGAAAAGAATCTGTACATCTCTTGTCTAAGTGCAGAATTGGCTAAGAAGGCAGTTTTAAAGCCAGGGCAGCCCACCGAGCATTTCAGACCTCGCTGCAGTTTTCACCCGGCCACTCCGAACTACTAACCTCTCTTCCCATTAAAAAGTTGTATTAAAAAAAAAAAAATACAACGAGAAGGGGAAATGAAGCAGAAATCCCCTGCAAGGACTGGCTGCGAGGGCTGGGAAGCGCCGCTCCAGCTGCGGGATCAGCCCCGCTTCACCCCGCGCTCAGCATCCCCGCCCGCCTCGCATCGCCGGCAGCGAGCGGCTCGGAAAAACCCCTGAAACGCCCGGTTCTCCGGGCATTGCCGGCACGCTCGGCTTCTCCCCGGGAGCCTCGGACCGGAGAGGGGCGACACAGCCGGCGCCGCTCGCCCGCAGCATCCCCGGGGCAGGACGCGCCCCCCGCCCGCAGCCCCGCACCCCGCCGGTACCTGCCAGCGTCTTGTGCACCGTGTTGCCCATCGCTCGCTCGCTCGCTCGGCGGCGCGGCGGAGCCCGGGGCCGCCCGGAGCTCCGCAGGGCCATGGACAGCGCCCGCCTCCCGCCGCCGCTCCGCGCCCGCCCCCGCCCCGCCCCGCGGAGCCGCCCCGCCCGAGCCGCGGATGCCGCCGCTCTGCCCCCATCGCTGCTGCTGCTGCCCCGGTGCCTCTCCGGGATGTGACGCTCTGCCCCCTGTCCCTGCCCCGGTGTCTTTCCAGGATGTGCCGCTCTGCCCCCATCCCTGTCCCGGTGCCATTCCGGGGGTGTGCTGCTCTGCCCCCATCGCTGCTCCTGTCCCGGTGCCATTCCGGGGCTGTCCTGCTCTGCCCCCATCGCTGCTCCTGCCCCGGTGTCTCTCCGGGATGTCCCGCTCTGCCCCCATCCCTGTCCCGGTGCCATTCCGGGGGTGTGCTCTCCGGGCCGCACCCACTGGCACCTGTCCGAGGAGCTGCCAGCCGGAATTTGGGCAAACAAGGGCCCGGCTCTCCCCCGGAGCCCCCAGAGACCCCCGACGGACGTTTTGCCTCTCCCTCCTAGGGGAAAAAAAAAAAAGAATCAAGAATCCTCTTTCTCCCGTGGCACAAGCACACCTGTCCATCAGCAACACCTTCCCGAAGGGCACCAGCTGCACTGGGGAGCACTGGGAGCCGATAAACCCGAGCTCTCTCCCTCTCCGTGCCATTTCCTTGCGGTGACCTTGGATAAGCCACTTTGCATCTCGGTGACACGGCTTCCCCACCCGGGAGCCGAGGGAATTAGCAGCAGTGTTGTGTCGGCAAAGGCGTGATTAGTTTGAAGCACGGCGGTACCGCGGTGACGAAGGACACCTCAGCCCACAGCCGACAGCTCAGCACCGACAACATCGGCTCCACAGCCTCCCTCCTTCGGATCTCAGACACAAAAACACGTCTGGAGCCCCCCCGGAGCAGAGCAAGGCTCATTCCCCACCCCTCCCTCCTCCTGGCCCGAGGGGTGAGGATGCTGACAAGTGAGGGTGCCAAGCCTTCCCTCCCTGCCCAGCTGCCAGAGTTTTAAGACTTCAGAATTGGGAGCCTCAGAGCTCCAAAATGATCTGCAGGCAGCACCTTGGCTGATGGCACGGTGCACAGGGTTGGGCAAAAGTGTCCTCTAGCAGGAGTCACATCTCTGGACTGTCACAGAACCTGGCACACAAAAGGAAAAGTGGGAAGAGGGGGCGAGCCAAGGAATAGTAGCTCAATAGCCCGACAGAGATCAGCCTCTGATCTATTATAGAGAAGCTAAAATAACAAGCCTTTAATCCCTAGATCATGTTGAACAGGTCAAGTGTGGCTCGAGAGATGAGAGAGGACAGAAAAACCCAATTTCCAGCATTTTTTCGCTATCATAGGGATTTGTTAAAAATGGGATTATTGAGTGAGACACCAGCAGCTGTTCTTAAAAGCGCCTGCACCCATCTGCTGTCTCCTTAGGTTAGCACATGTCTCCCACTCCCTTTGCTGCAGGAGCTCTCAGAGGGCAGCAGGAGCCCAGTGCTCCTCTTCGGGGACAAGGGGAGGGCGGCAATGTCACCCTCTTGCCACAGAGGGGAAAGTCCTGGTGTCACCAGACAGCGGGCAATGGGAGGCTTCGCTAATCGCGGCTGCTTTCCCTCAGCAGGGAGTGGCACTTGTTATTTTAGGGCTTCAGTTCGCCTTCAAAGCCGGCGGCAGCAGCCGGTTCCGCACAGCCGGGGGCTGCTCATGTGTGTGCCATGTGCGGGCTGGGTGCCACCTCCCTGTCCCTGTCCCTGTCCCTCCTGCCACACCCCGGCCACACCAGCCCACACACTGCCCGTCCCAAGGGCGGCCCGGCCCTTCCTCCTGCCCAAAACGGGGTAAAAATAGAAGACAATAAAATGGAAATGCACATCCTTGGGACATGGAGGTTGCCTGCAGGAGTGCAAGCAGCGCTCCTGCTCCTGGCATTGTAAAAATTGAGAGTTTGTTAAAATAACTTTCTTCTTACAGTGCAAAACAACACTCCTGGGGAATGGTTCAGCAAGGAGGATTTTCACCCTCCCCAGAAAGAGAGAGGAAAAGAGAGCCAGGACTGGGCACTGAGCAGGGCCTGAGCAGCACTGCCAAGTCAGCCTGGAGAAGAGCAGAAACTGCCCCAAGCAAGGCTCCACAGACAAAAGCTCATTAGCATTTTAAGATTCTTTCTGCTCCAGCAAGTTTTGATAACTTTTGATCACAACACACCTGAGCAATCTCCTCTGTGTGCCTCTGGAGCAATCCCCTTCCCTGCCTGGCACAGCCTGACCTGCACACACACACAGCTGGCATCTGCTCTGCTCTCTGCACTCCCAGAAATACAAATCTGTAATCTCACCTAAGCTCCTGCCCAGCAATGCTCACCACTAGACCTCAAACCGTTTTGCAGATAAGGTGAGTGACAATATCCTTATTTCCTGAGGGATGAAACCAAGCCACAGAGAACCCAGGAGATTTGTACAAGGTCACAGCTTGGCCATGGGGAGCAGAGCTCTGGAGCAGCCACAAAACCGAGCTGGATCCAGCATGCAGGACTGGATACTTTTAGCTACCCACATTTTAGTGGCTTCTCCCTCTGCATTTTCTATTGCTCTCCAGAACAAATTCATCTTAGTGGGATCAGTGGAGTCTGATCAGGATAATGTTATGCAAAGGAAAAAGTCTTTGGGAGGCTTTCTGTATCCCACTGATGTCAGACAGCTGCTTCCCAGCTCACTGTAATCACTTCTAAATCTCACTGTGCAGGGTGTGTACCCAGGCCTTTCAAAATGGACCAAAAAAAAAAAGGAAAAGAGAGACAAATTTCTTCCTGAATCAAAAATGTGATGAATTCCACTTGAGGTTTGTCGCAGACAGGAATCTGACACAAACCCTCCTCTAAGCACCCACACAGGCCAGGCCTCTCAGAGAGGGAAATATTAGCAGTGATATAAACACGTTTGTATAAATGTAATGTTCCCAGACATGCAAATAGTTTGCAAGGAACAGCTAAATTTCCTCTGATTGTTACCAGCCCGAGGAGTAACTCTCCTTACGGCATCAGATGGGTTTCATTGTCTTTGTAAATCCCCCGGGGGCTCGAGTTTTGGGGGCTGAGAGCCGCTGTGAGCTGTAAGGTATCACTGGGAGCAGCTGCCACTCGTGTCTCTAGCAGATGGCAGTAAATAATGACAGGCTCGGCTCCTCCAGCAACAGCGAGATAAAACCCCGAGAAATCCGTCTGTCTGTGGGTCAGGGAGCCCTCCTGCCCTCCAGGGGAGTCTCCTCTGTCCCAGATCCCAGTTCAGGGTGGGATCACCTTCCCTGGCCAGCAGAGCCCTGCTCCCGGCTGCCTCCACAAACACAGCTCTGCTCCTCCACTCTCCAGCTGGCCAGCCCGGTCCCGTTCACAGGGAAATCCTGGGCAGCTCCCAGAGTTACCTGTCCTTCCCAAAGAGCAGATTCCTGCTGGCAGAGCTGTGCCCAGCCCTGCTGCACAGCCCGGGCACTGCCAGCTGCTCCCGTTTCACACCCTGCACCCTCAGCTCTGGATCCTTTCCTTGCTCTGTGACTCAATCTGAGGAGATGCTCAGAGCATCCATTTCTCTTCCAGCTCCATCTGCCTGGAGCTCTGAGGCTGCCCAAAACTCCTTCCCTTCCATCACACCTCACCCTGAAACCTCCCTTCCCTTCCCCTGCTTAGCAGGAGCTCCCTGGGAATTCTCAGAGGCTGCAGATGGAAAATGCCCTAAAAAAGACACCAGGGGACTGTCCCAGCCCAAAATGCCCCTCCAGCTTGCAAACAGCACCATGGCCAAGAGAGTGCAGCTCCTCTGAATGCACACCAGTGACAT
This sequence comes from Serinus canaria, assembly GCF_022539315.1. Classification (NCBI taxonomy): domain Eukaryota; kingdom Metazoa; phylum Chordata; class Aves; order Passeriformes; family Fringillidae; genus Serinus; species Serinus canaria. The sequence continues at coordinate 16,169,847 of NC_066327.1, read as the reverse complement.
TCAACACATCTTCCTCAACAGGTGCTCATTCAGCATGGACACAATTCCTTCCTCCTGACACGAGTTCATTGCCCTGGCTGTGCTGGGTGGTTCTGTGAGCTTCCCTAGAGCTCCTGCCAGCACCTTGTGCTTTCTCTCCTCCTCCTTCTGGCTGAAGGGACTGTCCAGGAGAGAGCAGATTTGCCTGATCAGAGCAAATGTAACTCGTCTCACAACTTCCCAGCCTCCGCATCTTGCCTATGGAAGGAGAGTACTAATAAGCCTCTCTCCTACTTGGAGATGAGTGGAGGAAAAAAAGGAAAAAAAAAACTTGAATTCCCATCACACACACTTAAAGAAGTATTTGTTTCGGAGGGATGCATGTACAGAGCATCCTGCAGCACCACACAAAGCCCTCCTGCCCCCCACGCCTCCCGACTGCTGACAGCAATTCCTGCCCTCCCCTGCTCCCAGCACCAGCACAGGATGCTCAGGGTCTCCACAGGTCACACTCCCAAACTGGTTCTGACTCTTTTTTTCCCCTCTAAGAAATGAAGGGAAGCAGGAGCTTCCAGCACAACAGGAGGAAAATCTTGCAAGGAGCTTCTTGAACTGGCCTTGAGTACGCAGAGGCTGAAGCTGTTTCCTGATCCTTGCCCTCAGAGCCTGCTGGAGATTTGGCTTATTTACCCAAAAGTGGGACATTAAACCACTTTGTGGAATATAGGGCAGAGTGCTGCTGGGCCAGAGCTGACCCACAGGATGTGGTGCAGCCAGGCAAGGGAAGCCTGCAGGGATGGATGGATGGATGGATGGATGGATGGATGGATGGATGGATGGATGGATGGATGGATGGATGGATGGATGGATGGATGGATGGATGGATGGATGGATGGATGGATGGATGGATGGATGGATGGATGGATGGATGGATGGATGGATGGATGGATGGATTTTGTGGTCAGATGTCCAGAGGAGCAGCGAGCACCCGCCCTGACAGGGTTCTCTGCTCAGGGTGCAGGCTGTGACATGTGCCAGCCACACAGGGGATGCAGAAGCCACCTCTGACAAGATGCCAGAGTAGCTCTGAGCTGAGGAATGTGTGGGCATTCCTGGCAGGAAGGGATTTGGCCACGGATTCCTCAGCTACAGGAATTAAAGCCCAGGCAGAGAGAGGAAAAGGAAGTGGTGAAAGCACAGCACAGCTCAGTGTCACTCACAGCCACGTCCCCAGTGGCTTTGGGAAGGATAATGACAGTCCCCAAACAGCAGCAGAGGCTGCCAGCAAGGGCAGGAGCTGGGCTGGCAGCGAGGATGATGATGCAGGGAGGAACAAGGAGAGCAGAGGCAGCAAAGGGGAGACTTGGTGACAGAACCTTTACCTGGGAAAAGTGTAACTGGGCTAATTCCACACCCTCCATGCTTTAGACAAACAAAGGTGCTTCCTCTCCACCTTCCCAGGGTGTGGGGAGGAGAGGGGCTCCTGGCCACGATGGCCCAGGGGCCATCCCTGCAGCCCAGAAGCTCCAGCCCTGCTGGGAGATGCTCCCTTGCCAGCCCCAGAGCAGTGCCCTTTCCTCCTGTGGGGGTGGAGGGTGGGCTGGGCCCATGGAAGGAAGAAATTCCAATTTAGAAACAAACAGAGGCAGTTCCTATTATTGTTAGTGGGATGTCAGCATCTCTGGTCCCAGCACCACTGTCAACAAACAGGCTCACAAATGCTCCTTCAGCATCAGCCAAAATAACATCCATGAAAGCATCTATAACTCAGCATTCACTACACACACAACAAGCTCTCCTTCTTCTTTTTAAACCCAGTCTTGTCCACGTAATTTTAACATAAAGGAACTGGTTGTGGGCTGTGTTACCAAATGAGTCATCATTTTATGTGACAGTGTAATATGATTTAGAGAATTCTTGGCACACCAGTGTGGATTATGCATTATAATCTCTTAATTTGGACTCTCAGAGCTGTGTGCCAGTGCCTGGAGCGGGAGGGAAGGAGCAGGAGGGAACTGCAGCCTGAGCTCTGCTCCTGCTTTGCTGTGTGACCTTCAGAAATTTGGTGTCCTCCTCCTGCCCTCCCTCCTTCATCTGCAGAGCAGGCACAGGCCTGAGCCTCCAGCAGGGTCAGCTAAGGCTCACCCAGGAGGTTTTAGGAACATTATGTAAAAGCAAATTGTTATTTCAGTAAGGCAAGGAAAGCAGAAGGACTTTGAGTGCAACAGGCTGATCTTGGGAAGGGCTGGATCCAGCCTCGGGGTGCTGGGTACCAGTGCCAGGCTCACTGGGGACAAGGATTTTCAGGGGGTGAATAGGAATTCCTGACAGGAAACCTGGAGATCTGCAAACTGTGACTCCCTGGAAAAGGAGCATTGTTTCTGAGAAATATATTGATAAAATAAATAAATTAAACACTTGGGGAAACTCCTCTCCCCTTCCCCTTCTCCTTGGGGAGGCTCCCAGTGTCCCTGTGGTGATGAGCAGCCACCACAGGGGAAGTGGCAGTGTGTGTGACCCAGGAGCTGGGGACACTCATCCACTCCAGGCTGGCCTCAAACTCCGGAATCAGCTTCCCCAGAGAGGAAAGGTTTGGGATCAGAGCCTGCTCTGGAGACCCAAACAAACCAACCCAGAGTGCACCACCTGCCAGGGTTACCCCTGACCCCCCTGGCTTTCCACGCCCTGTGCTCCTGGGAGGTACAGACTGACCCATGTTTAGCCAAGGGGCACTGGGCAGGCAGGAGAGATGGTGCCCATTCCCAAACCCACCCCTGAATCCCTGAATTCCTGAATCCCTGACATCTGCCTTGCACCATTCCCAACCCATCCCTGAACCCCTCATCTGCCTTGCCCCATTCCCAAACCCATCCCTGAACCCCTGACATCTGCCTTGCACCATTCCCACGCCTTTATCCCTGATCAGCCTCTGCACCATTCCCAAACCCATCCCTGAATCCCTGATCTGCCTTGCCCCATTCCCAACCCATCCCTGAACCCCTGATCTGCCTTGCACCATTCCCACGCCTTTATCCCTGATCAGCCTCTGCACCATTCCCAAACCCATCCCTGAATCCCTGAATTCCTGATCTGCCTTGCCCCATTCCCACAGCCCCAGCTCTGGGATCAGAGGCAGCAGCATTCCCACAAGCCAGGAGAGTGCATTTCATGAGACACAAACACCACATGACAAATTCTGGGAGACTGAGAAATCCTCCCCAGAAGGAAGAAGAAAATTCTGAGGAAGAGATGACAGAGAAAAAAAAAAAAACAACCCCCCCACATTTGCTGGCAGGAGGGTTTCTCCTGAGCCCTGTGAAAAGCAGCCAAGGCAAATCTGTCAGAACTGGGAGGCATCTGGGGGAGAAAACCAGGGCTGGGGCTGCCCAAAGCCCAGCTTTTCCCAGGAAAGCTCTCAGTGGCAGACAAAGCAGGCAGACAGAACAGTTTGACCTCTGGGAGCTCTTTGGGGAGCAGATGACAAGTGAGAAACACAAACAGAGGAGCTCATCTGGCCCTGCTTCCAGCTCCTTCACCTGTTACTGATTCCCCAGGCAGGGCAATGACTGAAAGGCCACTTGCAAATGCAGCAGTTGATAATATTTTACATTTTAGGAGCTCATGGGAAAACCAAACCAAACCAAACCAAGACAAATCTTGCATTTACTGCCTCTGTCACCTCCTAAAAATAGGACCAACTTCTTAAGTCTCTACTTAGGAGCTATTCCCTTGAAATGAAGCACTAAGAGAGGGCACAGGGCTACTGGATAGGCAGAAAACTCTCCAGGAAAAAAACATCTCTCACTCTTTGCTCGACCTCCCTGAACTTTTCATGCACAATAGAGCAAAAAGGAGCTGACCCTTGGTGACTTGCAGTTAATTTATAAGCAAGAAGCTCCGTGCCCAGGCGATGCCCGTGCTCCTGTGCCCCTCCCTGGCACAAAGGCACTGCCTGAGGGGCTGGGGGACAGCTCCTCACGGGCCAGGGGCAGAGCAGAGCCCACCAAAACCCTGCAGCTCTGCCCAGCTGCACCTGCCATGCCAGGACTGTCCCCAGTGTGTCACCTCTGAGGAAAAATGCCCATGGGGTGAGCCAGGGACACAGAGGCACGGTGATACCTGCCTGGACACCCCCAGGATTTATGGAGGGAGCCCAAAGCAGCAGGAGATGCTCAGGATGTCCCTCAGCCTTGGCTGTGGGTTCACATTTGGGCACTGCAGGGATTCCTAGCTGCTCTCACAGCTTTTCTCTGGGGGTTTTCCTAGAAGAGATTCCATTCCCTCCTGGCACAGCCTCAGCTGACAGAAAACAGGTTTGGGGCTGAGGGCTCCAGGTCTGGCCCTGCTGTGGGTTTCTCGGGCTTGCACTAGGAGGGGGACAGGCAGAGCATCATTTCTGCTGCCCCAAGGCCACTGCCTGGGGAGCAGGAGGGACACAAGTGGCAGTGCCCCAGGTCACCTGGCTCCTGGACCCTCCCCTCCCTGCTCAGCATCTCCCAGAGGACCCCTGGTCACAGCACAGCTCCTCGCAGGGCCCTTCTGCAGCACCTCTCAGCTCTGAGGTTGGTGCCAGCTCCCACCTTCCTCCAGAACCCCCCAGAGTGGGGCAAATTCACCCAAATTCCAGCCAAATCAGCCCAATCAGCAGAGCACCCCTGAGCAGGAGGGCAGCAAGGGCTGGGGGGGCAGGGACAGCTCACAGCAGCAGTGCCACCAAACACCCCAGGAGTTCAAACACAACCCACACATCACCTGGAAAAACACCTGGGATAAAAGAGAACCCAAATGGGAGGCACCCACTGACTTGCACCCAAGTGAGAGCCCATCAGGGCAGCAGGAGTGCTGCTCCCCCTCTGGGAGCAATGCCACCTCCCCTTTGTCACAGACTGTCCCTCCAGAGCTGTGCCATCCAATCCTGACCCCGAGCTGGGCACTGCTGCCTTCATCCCCAGCCCTGAGAGCCCCAACCCCAGCTGTCCTCTCTGGGGCAGAACAAGCCATGATTATAGATTTAAACACACAGATGCCCAGCTCTTCATCCTTTCAGCAAACACTTCAGGAAGTGTGCCCTAAGCCTGCCTGAATCGAGCAATTCTCTGCTCAGACAATCAATCCTGACTGAGACTCTGCAGGGAAAGACATCATGTTGCAGGAATGCTGCAGAAGCTGTTGCATATACTGTTTCCTTTGTTGAGAATAGCATCTTTGCCTTGGATATATTTTTTTTTTTTTCCCTCCTTAGCCATTTAATTTCATGAAATGGGGCCCAGTTCCAGCAGGCAAGAAGATTTTGCTTCTCCTTTCCCGAAAGGCTGAGAAACCAGATTTAAAAAATGTGCTTAGTGGGCGTTTGGTGGGACGAATTCTCTCCCAGAGTTCGGCATTTTTGAGCTAGAGCAAGAGCTACATTGCATATGGTGCCTGCTTTTTCTTCCCTAGCAGGTAGCCTAGAGATTTGCTGCCTTTTCTGCCATGAAAAAAAAATTTTAAAAAAATCAGAGTAGCTGCTTTGATTTAAAAAAAATCCTGCAAGGGGTTTCAGGTTGGAACTTTTGACCAAAAGGCTGGGTTCAGGAATTTGTAGAAGTGCTTGTGTGTAATAAAAAGCAAATTATTCCTTGCCAGCCACCTAAAGGGCAGGGACTCTCTGGGCAGGGCCTGTGGGGCTCTCTGCAGCCCAGACCAAACTCAGCAGGGATTTTCCCACTCCAGGGCTCACCAAGAACCACAGAAATATAAAAACCCTTGGGAGGAACCCTGGGTTGAGCTGTCTGGAGGAGCAGATGGAGCTCCCTGGGATGGCAGCAGGAGCAGAGCTGGCTGGGTGCTGGGGATGTCAGGGCATCTCTGGGCACTGCTGCCCTGCAGGGCTGGCACAGGGCACACACAGGGCAGCCCTCTGGCCCTGCCCTCTGGTGCCACAGCCAGGCCTGGCCTCTGTGTCCCCACTGCGGGAAAAGGGGCTGGGGCTGGGGGGAGACACCAGGGAGCACAAGGGGGGTTCCACTGAAACCAGGGATCCAAAACCACTGTAACCAGGGATCCTAAACCACTGAAACCAGGGATCCTAAACCACTGTAACCAGGGATCCTACACCAATGTAACCAGGGATCCTAAAGCACTGTAACAAGGGATGTTAAACTGTAACCAGGGGCCTTAAACCACTGTAACCAGGGATCCTAAAGCACTGAAACCAGGGATCCTAAAGCACTGAAACCAGGGATCCTAAAGCACTGAAACCAGGAATCCTAAACCAGTGTAAGCAGGGATCCTAAACCAGTGTCAGCAGAGATCCTAAACCACTGTAACCAAGGATCCTAAACCACTGTAACCAGGGATCCTAAACCAGTGTAAGCAGGGATCCTAAACCAGTGTCAGCAGAGATCCTAAACCACTGTAACCAGGGATCCTAAACCACTGTAACCAGGGATCCTAAACCAGTGTAACCAGGGATCCTAAACCAGTGTAAGCAGGGATCCTAAACCAGTGTAAGCAGAGATCCTAAACCACTGTAAGCAGTGATACTAAACTGCTGTAACCAGGGATCCTAAACCACTGTAACCAGGGCCTTAAACCAGTGTCAGCAGAGATCCTAAACCACTGTAACCAGTGATCCCAAACCAGTGTAACCAAGGATCCCAAAGCCCTGTACAGTGACCTTAAGCCAGTGTCAGCAGGGATCCCCAAGCCCTGCAGGACGGGTGTGGAGCCCTGAGTGCCCACAGGGGCACCGCAGGAACAGGCAGGTGCAGATTGGAGCAAGGACACCACACAGGAAGAGCAGAAGGAGAAAGCAGAAAGTCCAGTGAATGACACTCCTGTCCCTGTGCACCCTTATCAGCAAAAGGAAACAAATGCCAAGATGTGCTACATCTGCACTATTGTCTCCAAATTACATGTACATCCACGTTCTATAAATATCAGTAATTCTCCTATAAAGCATCAGTAATTCTTCAATTCTACTGGGATTTCGTTCTTAGCTGCCAATTTTAGAGTCTTCCCAAGAGATACTGGCTTGAACCTTCTATCTCAGCTATTAAATAAAGACAGGATATTTTTATTAAAAAAAACCAAAGCACACCCTTGAGACTCAACAGTTCAGACTGGAGATAGCAACCCCTGAGTCATGCAACGTGGTTTGAGAGAGACTCCAATAAATCATGGAATGGCTTGGGTTGGAAGTAACCTTAAAGATCATTTTGTTCCAACCCCTCTGTCATGGGCAGGGAAATCTCTGCAGCTTCAAAATCTTCCTCTACCTGCACTGGCCATTTATTTTCCAAATACAAGGTTGAGGTCTGAATCTCAATGTTTTTCCTCTGTGACTTGGAGAGGGATGGAGGATTTGTCTCCTGCTTTGAGAGGCACTTGGAGAGAGGAGCTGAAAGCTACTCCAGAGCACGTGGATTTGGGGATGATAACAGAGCTCCAGCAACCAGAGCTGTCTAAAGAGGGAGAACACTGAATTCATTACAGCCCAGGCTGCTCTGGGCTCAAAGACCTCTCAGATGAGGATGCTCCAAAAGCCTTCCTTCTGTGCTGCCAGAGAACTGAAATTTTGGGATGGCATTCCACCTTTCCCTTTGGAAAGCCCTTCTGTCCTGAAGGAAAGGCCCCACCCTGGCAGTGCACGGTGTCACTGGAGTGTTTTAGCTAAAGAAAAGAGAAAGCAGCATCTTTTAGAGATCTGTGTGCAATAAAAAGGAGGAGACACCTCACAATACTTGTGGTACCTCTTGGTAGTAAGGACACCACGGAGGGGCTTGATAGCTGGTTTGTAAATACAGCTGAGTGAGCAGAAGAAATGATAATTGATGATTTTTGGGTGTATTTATAACAAGGAAGAGGACAAGGCTGTTAGCATGGGAACAGATTAGAAAAGATCCATGAAAATTTTTGTAAGATTACATGCATAAGTAAATGAGTAACATGCCTTATTAAATTTCTGTAAAACTTTTGCTAATTGTATTAATGTTAATGGCTTTGCACCAATGAACATAATAAGTTATTATGATGTAGTTAATGACTTAAGATCCCACTTTGTTAAGAGCATATAAACTGGAGAATAAAAACAGAATAAAATGCAGAATAAAATGCAGAATAGAATGCAGAATAGAATGCAGAATGAAAACATTCTCTTCTTAGCTCCTGATCCCGTGTGTGTGACACCTCCAACCCAACAGTGACAGACAAGACATCCCCTCCCTGCCTGCCAAGGGCTGAGCCTGCTGCCTTCCCTGCTCCTGGCTCCATCCATCACCTGCCTCTCACCTGGCACTGATGAGGAAACGATGCCTGGGAGCAGCCCCTGCACCACAGGCTGGCACTTCCAGCATCCCAGAGCAAACATTTGTCCAGGTGCCAGCAGCTCTTTCCATCCTTCACCTGGACTTTTAGGAACTGTGCTGCTGGGTCTCCTTCCAGCTGCTCCCACCACGGTGCTGGCAGCTGAAAAAAACCAAACTAACCCAACTAGGGCAGCTTTCTGGGTCACCTGGAGGGGTTTGGTGGCACTGCCATCACCCTGCAGCTCAGCAGGATGGGACAGAAGAGAACCCAAATGGGAGGCACTCACTGACTTGCCCTCAGGTGAGAGCCCATCAGGGCAGCAGGAGTGCTGCTCCCCCTCCGGGAGCTGCAGCTCTGCCAGCAATGCCACCTCCCCTTTGCCACAGACTGTCCCTCCAGAGCTGGGCCATCCAATCCTGACCCCTCAGGTGTGACACCTCAGCTGGTGGAGGGACAAGGCACGAGGGGGGCACCAAGCCCAGCTGCTGCCCCACAGCCAGAACGCCCTCACAGCATGGCACAAAACCCTCCCAGGGCCAGGAGGAGGCCTCTGAGCCAGGGGAGGGCTGCACGAGGGCTGCACACTCCACAGCTTGGTCTGAGCTCTCCCCAAACAGCACGAGAGGGTCCTGCCCTCCTCCCTGTCCCCCAGCAGAGCTGCCCACAGCAGGTGCCACCACCCTCCAGGTGCCACCACCCTCCAGGGCCAGCTCTGCCATCCCAGAGGGACACTCCTGACACCTCATCTCTCACACCTCAGGGCTCCAGAACATCCCAACAGCCCCAGTGCTCCAGAACATCCCAACAGCCTCTGTGCCACCCTGTGCCGTCCTGTGCCTTGGTTTCCCCGTGCAGCCCCAGAGCACCCCAGGTGCACAGGGTGGCACAGGGTGGCACAGAGGTGGCACAGAGGTGGCACAGAGATGGCTGCAGCCCATTGGAGGCACTGGGAAAATCTCCTGCTGCTTCAGAGGGAATCTAAATTAGGGCCATCAGCCTTCCCCAGGCAGGGGAGCCCCTGGCACAGGTGAGGCCCTGGCACAGGGGAGACCATGGCACAGGTGAGGCCCTGGCACAGGTGAGGCCCTGGCACAGGTGAGACCATGGCACAGGGGAGCCCCTGGCACAGGTGAGCCCCTGGCACAGGTGAGACCATGGCACAGGTGAGCCCCTGGCACAGGTGAGACCATGGCACAGGGGAGCCCCTGGCACAGGTGAGGCCCTGGCACAGGTGAGCCCCTGGCACAGGGAGCCCCTGGCACAGGGAGCCCCTGGCACAGACAATCAGGGTTTGCTGTTGCACAGCCAGGGAATGGCAGTCCCTGAGCAGCTCCCAGGTGGGAGAGGAGCCACCTTAGGAAAGAGCAGGAGTGAGTGACAGCAGCACCTCTGCACATGGCACAAGTTCTGCATCACGGCCTGGCCAAGTCCCCTCTCCACTCCCCATCCTCACCCAGCCTGGGAGAGGATGTTTATTCCCAAAATCAGATTTATTCCTTCCCCAGCAGGGTTTGACCTGCAGCATCTCTGTATTTCTGGGCCACACACAGTCCTGCTCAGCCTGGAGCTGCAGCTCTCTCTCTCCTGCCCTGTCCTGGAAAGGTCTCAGGGTTGAACTCTGCCTGGAAAGGGCTCTGGGCTCCCAGCACACTTCCCATCAGGCTCCAAACCCTCTCCATCTCCGAGCTGTGTCAGTCCCAGAAGCCTCTCTCCAAAGAGCCAAGGTCAGACCACACAGTGCATGCAGAACTCTCCCATCACAGCAGCCTGGGATGGTGCTTCAGGGTCTGCAGCCTTTTAAAGTCCCCAAAAATTACAGATAAAGTCCTGAGTGCTTCACTGGAACAAGCAAAACCCCTGATTTACAAGAAATTGAGTAGGGGAAAACAGGACATGGGTTTATTTTCTTTTTTTTTTTTTTTTTTTTTTTTTGCTGTAAAGGCTCCAGATCTGTCCAAGGAAAGTCTCCCTCGGGGCTTATCAGAGCAGCCACCACAAAGGAGAACAAAGGAAACACCAATCATTTCCAGTAAATCACAAAAATGACAAGCTTTAACCTTCAGAGGAGAGCAGATTCCTGCATGGGGTTTGGCTGCTCTGTCTTTGAGCTTCCTTTTCCCCAGTTTCCTAGCACGAGATTCCTCAAACAATAGAGACTGGCATCAAAATAAAAATGGGGGGGGGGGGGGGAATGGAAAAGAGCCCTCCTTTTACAAATGGGCTTAAAATGGAAGGACAGGACTGGTCCCTTGGGGGAACTGGTCCCTCCTGGTGCTGCAGGAGACTCAGGACAAGCACTGCAGCCCTGCTGAGGTGACACAGGGCAGGAAGATGCTCTTGGCTCCATCTCCCTCCCTTTCTACGAGTAGGAGAGCTCTGAGGGGCTGGGGAGTGGCTGCTGACAGCACCAGGGTGGGAGAATGAGGTGCTCAGACCTCGCAGAGCTGCTGCAGGGAACGACAGCACAAAAGCCACCAGGAGGGTCTGGGAGGGTGAACAGAGCCCTGGCAGCACCTTCAGGGCTCAGGGCACAGCACAGCCTGCCTGGCAGCACCTTCCAGGGCTGAGGGCACAGCACAGCCTGGCAGCACCTTCCAGGGGCTGAGGGCACAGCACAGCCTGCCCTGGCAGCTCCTTCCAGGGGCTCAGGGCACAGCACAGCCTGGCAGCACCTTCCAGGGGCTCAGGGCACAGCACAGCCTGGCAGCTCCTTCCAGGGCTGAGGGCACAGCACAGCCTGCCTGGCAGCACCTTCCAGGGGCTCAGGGCACAGCACAGCCTGGCAGCACCTTCAGGGCTCAGGGCACAGCACAGCCTGCCCTGGCAGCACCTTCCAGGGCTGAGGGCACAGCACAGCCTGGCAGCACCTTCCAGGGGCTGAGGGCACAGCACAGCCTGCCCTGGCAGCTCCTTCCAGGGGCTCAGGGCACAGCACAGCCTGCCTGGCAGCACCTTCCAGGGCGGAGGGCACAGCACAGCCCTGGCAGCTCCTTCCAGGGCTGAGGGCACAGCACAGCCTGCCTGGCAGCTCCTTCCAGGGGCTCAGGGCACAGCACAGCCTGCCTGGCAGCTCCTTCCAGGGGCTGAGGGCACAGCCTGCCCTGGCAGCACCATCCAGTGCTACACCCATGGCTGTGTCTCTGTCCTCCTCCTGTCCCAAGCCAGACCCTGCAGTTTAATCACTTTTCAATCACAGGAGAGGTTTGCTCTGGGGAAAGCAGCAGAGCCAAGCAGAGCTGGGGCAGGAGCTGCTCCCAGGAATGTGCCCCGACCTGAACAACCACAGACTCTCCTCAGAGCCCTGCTGGGGCCAGGACTGGAGCAGCAGGGACAGCACAGGGACTGCTGGCAGTTCTTTGGGCTGTTCTGGTCAGGGCAGAGCTCCCTGAGCTCTCTCAGGGCACAGCTGCCCTGGGGGAACCTGCCTGAGCAGGGGCTGCACTGGATGTCCTCCCCAGCCCCATTCTGGGCTTACAGCAAAGGGATCTCCTGCCTTTCCCCCAGTCCCACAAATCCTCCCTCAAACAGAGCCAGAACTGCTTTGCTGAGGTGGGAACAGCTGAGAAAAGCTGCAGGGAAGTCACCAGCAGAACAGCTCAGCCACAAACGCTGCTGCTGAACTGAACTGGTACCAGGAGATCAAAATCTCCTCCCAGAGAGATCCCAACAGCAGCCAGGAGTGTCCTTGGGAGAACAGGAGTGCCCTGATTTTCCTTGTAAAAAATCACCCCTTTACCCTCCTGCAGTGAGCCAGGTAACTGAGACCCCCTAAAAATCATTCCTTTTCCATCCTGCAGTGATCCAGGCTGTGGTAACTGAGACCCCCTAAAAAATCATTTATTTTCCATCCTACAGTGCTCCAGGCTGTGGTAACTGGGATCCCCTAAAAAAATCATTCATGTTCCATCCTGCAGTGAGCCAGGTAACTGAGACCCCCTAAAAATCATTTATTTTCCATCCTGCAGTGATCTAGGCTGTGGTAACTGGGATCCCCTAAAAAAATCCCTCCTTTTCCCCTGCAGTGCTCCAGGCTGCAGTAGCAGATCCCCTGAGCAGGGTTTGGCCAGCTCTGTGTTTGAGGAGTGACTCAGAGCATTTTCTCACCTCAGTGCATCCAAACCCCCCCAGAAGAAATTCCCTGGACCCTTCCACCACACGTGGAGATGTTTTCAGCACTTTGGGTTTTTTGCTTTGGATGCAAAACCAAGCAGAATTTTCTCTGGGTCCATGCTGGAAACCTGAGCAGCCTGGAGGTTTTGCACTGGGTGCTTGCCCTGGCACTGCTGGCACCACACTCTGGGATGGGGTGAAATAAATCAAAATTTTGAAAATTAACCCATTTCTTTATCTCCAAACAGGACAAATTCCCAGCGAATGTGCCCAGGTAGAGCCAAAGGGATTCCCTGAAGTGACAGCACCTCCTCTGGGTGGCCAGGGACAGACTGGAGCAGGACACAGCCCTCAGCTCCCCCAGCCCACCCTGGATCTGTCTCATTCCTCATCTTTAAAAGGCTGCTGGGGAGAAGAAATCCCTATTAAGGAAATGCTAATGGAGGGTGAACCAAAAAGACTCTTAAAATTATAAACAAAACCAAGGAAAAATACCACACACAGCTGTCATTTTACACAGACACAACTCTGGGCTGTGAGAGCCTTTCCAACACCACCCTTAGAATTTCCTAGTTCTCCTCTCTATATTATTGATGTGCTGATGGGACTTATCCTGGCCTGATGTTACTTTTCAAATATTTCCCTTTTTTTTCCAGATATTTTTTCAAATATTTCATGTATTTTTATGTATAAATAAATAAATAAATAAATAAATAAATAAATAAATAAAATGTTATATATATATATGAAATATATAAAATATATAAAATCTATTTTTCAAATATTTCCTTTTTTCAAATATTTCAAATATTTCATTCAAATATTTTTCAAATATTTCATCTATTCTTTCATATATATATAAAGTATATATTTCATATAGATATATATGAAATAGATAAATATATTTAGTCTATTTTTCAAATATTGCATCTATTCTTTCATATATATAAAAATATATATATTTCATATATATATGAAATATATAAAATATACTTCATCAATTTTCAAATATTTCCTTTTTTCCAAATATTTTCCAAATATTTCATCTATTCTTTATATATATATATATTTCATATATAAAGATATAGACTTCATGCATATCTACAAAAATATAAAACATATTTAATATAAATAATAAAATATTAAAATATATAAATAAATATATAAAATATATCTATATAAATAAATATACAGAATCTATTTCTAAACATATAGAATATATTTCATACATCTTTCAAATATTTCCTTTCAAAGACCCTTTTGGCCATGGGGCTGCAGTAGGACAGACCCTGTGAGCAGCCTGAGAGGTGAGGACAGGCCACTGGTGTCCCCAGGGGACAGCAGAGCCTTTGGGAGCACGTGCTGGCTCCTTTGGTGTGCCAGCTCCAAGCCAAAGGACAGCTGCCAGGTTTGTGCCTCCTAGGGTGAGGGTGGGCTCCAGGAATAGCCCCCTTGCTCTCCTGGAGTGAAGCCCCAGCAGGGGAGGGTCAGCCCAGCCAGGATATCTGTGTGCTCTCAAAAGCTCAGAGAGGAGCTCCAGGCTCTGCTCCTGGCCCCAGGACAGGGCACCACGGGTGGCATCTGCTTGTTTGCCTTGTGCCAGCCGTGCCCCTCAGCCTGGGAACCTGGGACTGATGGCTCAGAGTCCCTGCTGTCCCTCCCCTCACTCACCTTGTCACCACCACCCAGAAGGGAAACCCAGCTGGCATTTAACCCAGGCAGCTGCTCATTAGGAACTGTGCCATGCTCCTGATGCTTTAATGACGAGGTGGGGCCCTCAGCTCCTGCCAGGATCAGGAGAAGTTGGAGAGAGTTTAAAGAGCTCACCTGGGACAGTTTTCCTAGGGAGCAGGTGCCAAGACACCTCCACATCTCTGGGCCTGCCTAGCACCCTTCACTTGGCTCCAGTTTGTCCCTTTTGGGACCATGATGTGTCCCAAGACTGGGGACACAGGGGACACTGCCCTCACCCCTGCTGCTCCTTCTCCCCCTTGTGTCCTTGTCTCCTTTTCTTATCTGAATCAATGAAATTACCCTGGGAACCACAGAAAGAAACTGGTCCAGTTGCAGAAAGAAGCCCCTGCTCCAGCTCACAGTCATGGCACAGGACAGGAAGAGTGGGGGTTCCAGCCAAGAGTTTGTGACATAAATTTATGCTTTAAATCAATCTTCAGGACAGCTCATGGTGGCTGAGCCTGCCTGGACTGGGGACTCACTGGAGTGCTCCCTGTGCCCAGAAATCTCCATCAGCCCTTGAAATAAACCCCCTGAGCACAGCACCTGCCCTGCAGCCCCTGGGCAGCTCAGGAGAGAGACCTTTTCAACCCCAAAACACAGAAAGGATGTCCTGGGAAAAGGGAGCCCTAACACAGGCTGTGGTGGGCAGGATGTGGACATAACCCACAGCCATCAGTCAGTCCTTAACCTGGGACACTCATGCAGCCTAGAACTGGTCATTAGTGTTAAACTGGACTCTGTGCCTGATGTTAGGGTTAAAACAAGGCCAACCACCATGCCAGAGCTTGATTGTATCACACTCAGAAGTAAACAGAAGTAATTATTCTCTTCCTAACTCAATCCTAAGCTGAGCAGGCTGGCTGCTCTCATTCTGAGCACGAAATGTGGGTGTAACCTTGTCCTACAAACAGATGAACATGGACAGCAGAAGCTGGTGGTTCTAGAGAGCCCAGGTTCTAGAGAATGAGGCATTTCCCAGAGAACAGCATTACCCTCACCTGCATGAGACAGACCTGTTTTCCCTGTGGTTCCTCACAGAAACACCCATGCTCCTGCTGAGTTTGATCCTGCAGAGAGCCACCCACTCACTACAAAAAATCCCACACCACCTTTGTTTCGTGTTGCTTCTCCTGCTCACAGAAGGAGAATTTGTGTGACACTGCTGACCAACCCCAAAGTGCCTTCCCCCAGCTAAAACCCAAACCAAGCTTGGATCTCACCCTGTCCCTGTGTTATTCAAGGCTTTGCATCGACCAACAAGCAAAACCTCTGGATGCTTGGGTCATGTCTGTCCTTGGGGAGATCTGTCAGGACAGGGAGCAGCTCAGGGGGGACACAGCTGGGAGAGAGTTCCATAGGAGAGATGCCTCAGCTCCAGGCTGAGGGTTTTCTGGAAGTCATGTGCCTGAGGGTAGGAGCTCCACCGAGGCTCACAGCCCTCCTCATCATGGCCAGAAGTGGGGGTGTGATACTGGAGCAGTGGAACTCTCTGGGTTTTCAACAGGAAATCTATTTTGGGACCTCGGAGGAGGACTCCTTAACTTTCCCTTTTGGAAAGAATTGTTGATGATCTCACTGCATGGCTATCAGTGTCCTGGGCCAAATACTCCTTCTGCTCCTGGACTTCTGATCAGCTAACAAAGCAGATGCAGGAACTAATTAAAGAAGCAGAGCCCGTGTTTTCTGCTTCTTGCAGCTCTAAATTCAGTAGCTGGTACATGACACCTCGTGAGCTGATGCTTGTCTGTCTGTGATCTCAGATGAAAGAAACATTCACCAAATAATCCAGGGGGATGGGAGACTGAGCACTCTCTGCCAGGGCTGTTCCAACAGATGGAGAAACAAAATCAATGCAGGATCCCAGTTCACAGGCAGTGGTTCTCAGGAATTCTATGAGGAAAATAACCCACCTCTACTGGCTGGAAGGGTTTCATACCTGGGATGACATCACCTGAAATTCGTAATGCTGGATTTTGCAAGAGGACAAACTCTGGGGCTAAGCTGCCCAGGCCTTTCCAGCTTTATTTCTGGCAGCACATTCAATGCTGTACCATATTTCACAGGATGGAGGAGGCTGAAATGCAGTGGCCTTGGCTGAACACGGAAAAAAGAGCAGAGGGGATTTCAGTGCCACTGGCTGTCACTCACTTATGCTCTCGAGAAATTTTACAAGGCACACACAAGGGACATCATTAAAAATAAAGCAAACTAACCTGCAATTTAGAAAAGAACCTTCTCTTCCCTGAGTTATTTATTAACCAGTTAAGAATCTGTCAAGCCCTTCTTAACTATTAACAAACGGTTGTTGAGGTTGGCACATAATCCCAGGCCAAACTGCACAGCAATTAATTGACAGAGCCTGAAATTTATTGCTCTCCTTGTGCAAACACCCATGTGCAGCTGCACAAAACCACCCGTGCCCCAAACCTCCAGGAGGAGCTCAGAGCTTGGGGTGCTGCTCCCTGCAAACACAGAGGGGACACAGGAATAAACAGATAAACACCAAATTAGGGTATTAGCAAACAGCCAGAATTGAAAAATGTGTATTCCATTATGGAATCATGGATTGGTTTGTGTTGGAAAGGACCTTAAATGTCATTCAGTTCCACCCCCTGCCATGGCAGGGACACCTTCCACTCTCCCAGGGTGCTCCAAGCCCCACCCAACCTGGCCTTGGGCACTGCCAGGGATGGGGCAGCCACAGCTGCTCTGTGCCAGGGCCTCCCCACCCTCACAGGGAACAATTTCCTCCCAATCCCTAATCTAAATCTAATCTCTTATCTGTTTGGATATAGAAAATATACAACTTAACTAGCAGGAAGCCAACAGAAATGCCAGGCATGGTGGAACAAGTGCTGGGGGAAATAATGGCCAGGAAACCAAATCTCTCAGCCTTAAATGGTGACAAAAGCTTGAGCTTGGGGGGAAAACCAAACCAATGGCAAGGGAGAGCATGACTCTGCCACACCTGGTGTGCAGCCACCTCTTCACAGCACAGCTCTCAAATCAAAGCAGCAAATTTTCCATGATTGCTTCAGAGGCTGGGAAAAAAAGAGTTGCCTGAAGCAGACATTGAGGGTATCATGTCACGAGGAATTTTGAATAAAAATATGTTCTATACTAAAAGCAGGCAGGTGAGTTTGCATCCCTGCAGGTGCTTTTGAACCTGGTGTCTCCTTTCTTTTCATATCCTCCAGACCCTCCCTCCCATCAGGATTTGGAGTCTTTGGGATAAGCCCACTCCTGGGTATAAATTTGCTCAAATTTCCCTGTGGCCACAACCTGAATGTTAAATTAAGATCCTGTCACCAACAGCCAGAGCTCACCTGCTGTGGTTCCACAGCTGACAGGGTCCAAACCCACCCACACCAGTGGGGCCTGCACCCACAAGGGCAGGAAGGGGGAAGAGCTCCTGCCCTCCTCAAGCCTGATAATATTTCCAGGGAGATGTCCAGCTGTGGAACATCCCCTTGGGCAGCCTCTGCAGAGCAGGAAGGATCTCAGAACCTGGCAGTGCAAGCAACTGGTCCCATTTCATCCCATGTGTGAGGGAAGGGAAATAAGTGCAATTTGTTTCTCTCCAGACATGTGTGTCTCTAAAAGAAAAGGACTCAGTTCAATACAAAACTCCTTTGGGCAAGGACGTGGCATTTAGGTCTTGTCTGTGGGCACAAAGCACATGGCTGATGTACCATGAGAATAAAAATGTTCTCTTGCCCATTACCCAAAAATGCTCAGGAATCAGCGATGCTGGAAGCTCAGCTCTGACATTTCCTGCTCCCTACCACTCTGCTGGGTGTCCCTCTGGGCTGGCCCCAAATTAAATCTGAACAACATTCTCTGCCTCTTCCTTTTCAATAATATCGAAGGATTTGGGAGTTTCTGTCCTGGCTGGGGGGAATAAATGATCTTTGATGTCCTCTCCAAAGCCTGCACTAGGGCATATCCTCCCTCCTGCCTGGGAAAAATCTGCTTCACTTTGTCTCATCCCTAGAAATTCCCAGCAATGCTGCGTTTTGGTCACTGGGAATGTCTGTGGTAGAAAGCTGAATTTCCACCCAGATCCAGCTGTATCTGAGAGCTAATGACAACAATCTGGAAGGAAACCTTGCTGCAAATATTGCTGGAAGGATCTCAAGCAAACCAGATCTTTCAACACAATAAAAAACAAGCCAACTCCCAGCTGCAGGTGGAGATCAGATAAGGGGAAAAAACCACTGGGAGTAGAAAAAGCCTTTACATCATCGTTAGGTTTTTTTAATGTGGTTATCTTAGGTTTCACCTGCAAGTGGACATAATCAGTTCTGTCTTCTCTCAGGATCCTTCAGCTGAAAAATGCCCAGCCACACTCCTCTAGGGAAATGGGTTTTCCTCCCCACCATCTGGAACGTGCTCTTCTGACCTAGGAACAATCACTGTTTTCATCCCTTCCCACTTGAAAAATATCAGCTTGAGCCACTTCCCCTCTTTCCCAGGGGCCACGTGCCAGAGCAGCTCTGCCTTGCTCATCTCCTCCTCAAAATCAGCATCAACACTCCCCATCCACAGCGAGGACACCCTGGAAACACAACTGGAACATCAGCCAGGCACACTCTGCTCTGCTCTGCTCTGAGAGCACGAGGCCCACCCAGTCCCAGGGACTCCTTTTTGCACTCTGGGATGCTCAGGAGAGAGCTCCCCAATTCAGGATGCTCTCCTTGCCTGTTCCACAGATCCCACAAACTGCTGCTGATGCCTCAGGTTTGGCTTTTCTGTGTTTCAGGTTCTGTGCTGCTTTAGTGGGTGGGTCTGGGCTCACATCAGGGCATGGTGAGCTCTGCACAGATCAGAGAGACAAAACAATTCCTTCTGTAGCTGGGCACCAAGGACAAATGATCCAAATCTCAGCCCAAGAGCACAAACCCCGTGGGCTGGAGAGAGAAAAACAAGGGTGGGAGTGCCTGGGCTAAAGCTGGGCTGGGACAATGAACTGCAAGGTGGGAATGGAGCAGAGCTGATCCCAGGGAGAGACCCCGTGCCCGGCCGGGCATTTTGGGGCCATTTTGGGTCATCTTGGGTGCAGCCCTGGCTGGGCTCTGGTGCTGCCCAAGGTGCAGCCATGGAGGAGATCCTTGGAATCAATCCCTGCTTTATTCTTTAGCTCTGTCTGGTCTCTGCTCTAGCTCAGCCTTCCCAAGGCATCACTAGAACCACCCAGCCACATTTTTCCTGGCTCTTGGACCTTCCCCTGGAGCAGGCAGTCAGTGGTTGGGATGCAGTTGCTGTGGAGGCACAGAGTGAGCTGAAATCCAGCTGACAGCTTTGATAGCTTGGTAAACACGTGCAGTGTGTCAACCCAAACCAAAGAACAAAGAAGTTGTTTTGGATTACAGAAAAGTCATTTTTAGCATCGTTTTAACAGCAGCCACATCTCCCATGTGCAGTTTCCCCCAGGCTCTTTGTTCCTCAGCTCCAGGTGATTGTTGCTCCCTGGTTGCTCTGTCTCTCACACAAATACCCACATGGGAACTCTTTTCTGCCTCTTTCTCTCCCCTTCCTAAATGCCTTCAGAAAACAAATTCCTTCCTCGCTTACATTTTGTTCATGGGTACATTTGAGTTGTACTCCTGTGCTTCCCACACCCACAGTCGTGCCTGGTGCCTCTGGTGGGTTCTGCACTCTGGTTTGTGTGGTGTCACCCCCTGTCCAGACTGGAGCCCTCCACCCTCACCAGCACAGCCCCACTGGCAGCACATGGGGTTTGGGGTGTTTGAGAAAAGGGAGCAGGAGCTCCTTAGCAGGGCCCAGGTGCTTCAGAAGTGCCACAGTGCCACCCTTGTCACCTCCCTACTGCTCAGTGTCCTCATGCCATCTCAGGGGACACAGCCACCACCACCACCCCACTCTGCAGGTGCCTGGTGGCCTCAGGCATCAGCTCCTGGAGAGGTTTTGGTCCCACAGCTCTGAGGCTGCTCTTGGGCCAAACAAACTCTGACCTCTGCAGCTTTGGGGGGGCAGCACAGTGTGGATGCACAGACCAGGAAAATCCTCATCTCTGGAATATATGTCAGAAGAAAGCTTCACTTTCCTTTTCCCTTTTTAATTTTCACCTCAGCTCCCCCAGGTGAATTCATGTTCTCTGTACGTGAGCTGTACCTGTCCCTGGGGCTCCACCTTCTCCAGGTGAGCTCACTCCTTCTTTTCTCAGGTGCTCCCCATTTTATTGCAGTCAGATTTTTCAGGAGAACTGCCCATTCCTCTAGGTGAGGTCACTCATTCTTTTCTCAGGTGCTCCCCATGTTATTGCAGTCAGATTTTTCAGGAGAGCTGCCCATTCTGTTTCCTTAACTGAAAATGCATTTTATTTACCAGTGCCTTTCAGCTCCCTAGGGGAAAACAGTCAGGAGCCCTGCACTGTCTGGGGTTTGTCCCAGCATGAGCTGTCCTGTGGGAATATTCTTCCCAAAAGAAGAGAAATCATCTTTACATTCAGCAAAATGAATTGTCCCATTGATTCCAGGTCCTTCCCAGACCATGGCTCCAAGGTCTGCTAGCTGGAAATATGGATGGACAAGCAAAAGGCCTGGCAAAGATTCCAAGGAATATTGAAAATAACCATCAATTAGTGTGGCTTTCCTCCTTCATGAGAGTTTGTTTGCCTCGTGGCCATGAGTGATAAAAATGTCCAAATCCTCCCTGTTACATAAAGTCTTTGGGAGATGAGGATGCCAACTGAGCACAGACAGAAAGGCCAAAGTTTGCACTGCCAAAGCCTCACAGTCCCTGAGGACAGAGCCTGAAAGCAGCTGGAGTCCACATCCTGCTCCCATGCCCCAGGATGAGCCCCAGGGCTGCTCCCTCCCCTCCCTGGAATCACCTTTGGATCTGGTAGCAGGATGAAAAATGAAAAGTGGGACCGAAGTCAGTGAATTTCCACTCTTTTCCTGGATGCTGTTGGAGGTTAATCCATGCATGTGGGATTCCAGAACAGCATATCAATCCCAAATGCAGTCTGCAGGCTGAGGAGGGGAGGGAAGGTCTGATTTACAGAGCTGGCTGGGTCTGGGATCCCATTTGGATCCTTGGGCAGCAGAGCAGCCCCTCCTTGGTCTGATAGCACAGGGATTAAACCCCGAGGCTGAGAGAGCTCCCAGCTGCTGTGACAGAGAAGGAAGAATCTGGAAAAGCCAGAAATATTCCCCCCACACCCTCATCCAGAAGGACTTTGTGCTCATTAAGGCAGAATTTGCTGACAATTTCCAAAAGCACAGGGTGACCTGGGGGGCAGCAGGCAGAGACAGGAATCACCCTGGGCCTGAGTCACATCTGACTGTGCTGAGAGGGGCAGTGAGGGCTGTGCTGGGTGACCTCAGGCCATGCCCAGTGTCTCCACTAAAGCAAATCCTTGTGAGCTGTTCCTGATACCCCTGACTCACCCCTGCACAGGATGTCTGGGTGGCTGTGCAGCCCCATGAACTGCTGAGCCCTCCTCCCATTCCCAGTGTCACTTGAACTGCAGGAACTACTCCCAAGAATTCCTGCTTCACTTCACAGATCTGTACAAAGCACTTGGCAACATCTCCTTGAGACTCTGCAGTTCCCTCAGCCACCTCACAATATCACCATCCACCAGGGGCCTGGAGCAGTGGGGTTCAGCCTTCAGCCCTACAAACACCTGCACTTTCATGGAATCAGAATAACTGAGGTTGGAAGGGACCTTAAAGCTCACCTCATCCCACCCCCAGCCAGGCAAAGCTGACACAACTTCAGACCCTCTGCTTAGAGTCTGAAAACCCAGAGAGCAGCTTGCAGACCATTCCCTGTGTTATTTTTACTTGCTCTCTAACAAGAGAGACCTTCATCCAGCAGGAGAACACCCTTCCCTACACGTCTTTATCCCTAATCCCCTGCCAGGCCCTCAGAAAGTGTTGCTGTGGAGACCAGAGGATGGTCAGAAGTGGCACAAAGCAAAGGACTGAGGGTGTGCTGGCCCATTCTGACTGCAGGGGCAAAGCTCTGCCTGGAGGGGAGGTTTTGGGCCGGGAGGTGGAATTTGGGACACACCAGGGGCAAAGCTCTGCCTGGGGGGGAAGATTTGGGCTGAGAGGGGGAATTTGGGACACACCAGGGGCAAAGCTCTGCCTGGAGGGGAGGATTTGGTCTGGGAGGTGGAATTTGGGACACACCAGGGGCAAAGCTCTGCCTGGGGAGGAGGTTTTGGGCTGAGAGGAGGAATTTGGGACACACCAGGGGCAAAGCTCTGCCTGGAGGGGAGGTTTTGGGCTGGGAGGTGGAATTTGGGACACACCAGGGGCAAAGCTCTGCCTGGAGGGGGGAGGTTTTGGGCTGAGAGGTGGAATTTGGGACACACCAGGGGCAAAGCTCTGCCTGGGGGGGAGGTTTTGGGCTGGGAGGGGGAATTTGGGACACACCAGGGGCAAAGCTCTGCCTGGGGGGGAGGTTTTGGGCTGGGAGGGGGAATTTGGGACACACCAGGTGCTCTCAGGTGGCCCCAGCAGAGCCCAGAGGGGGATAACCATGCCCAGCCATGGATCAGGGCTGGCACTGGAGGGTCTTTAAGGTCCCTTCCAACCCAAACCATTCCATGATTCTGTGAGTTCAGCACCCCATGAAGGTCATGCCAGGATTCACCCTGGTGTCCCTGTGCTTCGAGTGACAGAAAAAACCCAAATCTTCTCCTCCACCCCAATGCTTTGAACTACCAGAGTTTTTCTCAGGGGAAGAAGAAACCTTGATTAAATTCCCTGTTAGGAAAGGGACCAAAGGGAACCTGGGTCCTGAAACCCTCTCAGTCTTTTGTGGGAAGGTGAATGTCTTCACCCCTGTGATGGTGCTTGGATCTGGGAAAGGAAAGGGGAGAAAAAAAGATCTTTTAAAGACTGATTTCAAATCAAGACCCATGATCTCGTTACCAAGGTATTTAGGATGTTAAAAAAGACAGACTTCTGTGGGTGGAAATGAGCAAAAAGATCAACTGAGCCTCCAGTTCCATGGAGCAGCCTTCAGCAGAATATAGCACGAGAGGGGGGAAAATTCCCCATGAAAGAAACCCAGCAGATGAAAGGAAGCTGCCTGGGAAAGGGAATGATCATCAGCACATCATCTGCTCCTGAACAGCAGGCTGAAGGCTGCAAAACTTCTTTTTAGGAATTGCCATAGACTAGGAAGTATCTCCAATGACCTAAAAAGAGATGTAAGGATATATGCATATATAAAAAAAATATATATATATATATATACACACCCAGAGATAGATCCAGAGAGGGAGCCTGTCTGTAAGGACAGATCCCCACAGCCTCCAAGGCTTGGAGCCAACCCACTTCCTGCTGTGCTCAGTCATTGAAGCTCCCCAGCACTCCAGCACTGCTGAAACTGGGCAGCTCCAGAGCTCCATTTCAGCTCCAGCCCCTCTCCTGAAGCAGCAGAATGCCAGTGGGGCCCAGCTGAGGAGCTGCCTCTGCTCTTGGCACAGGGGAGCAGCTCCTGGGCACCACGGGGCTCATCCTGGATCTTCCACAGAGAGGATGCAGGCTTCAAAATGGGAGCTGCTGCTTGGGTGAAACTCAAAACTGAAAGCAGAGACAGATGTTTTCTGCTCTGTGTCACAGGAGGAACCTGTGAGCCCCTGCAAAGAGCCTCGGGTGGGTTTGGGGTGTCCCCAGCTCAAGATTGGGGTGGCACAAGCAGCAGGCTGCACCTTGAGGCAGCTGCAAAGAAAACTAATAGAAAAAACACAGCCAGCCCCAGACTCAATTTCAATGCTGGGCCATTGTAAATCCCAGCTCCTCAGAGCACAAACTGTTGTGATTTGAAACAAAATTGTGATATGCACTAGCCCAGTGGAAAACTGTGGAGGTTTTCCATGGTTCTTAATGGCACTGGGTCCATCCAAGGGTGACTGATGACACTGAGATCCTCACCACGAAATTTAGTTTGATAGGAAAAGAGGGAACAGCCCCAGGCTGGGCCAGGGCAGGCTCAGGGTGGGCACAGCAGGAATTTCCCCTTGGAAAGGGGGCTCAGGCACTGGAACTGCCCAGGCAGGGTTGGATCCCCATCCCTGGAGGTGGCACTGGGTGCTCTGGGCTGGGGACAGGGTGGAGATGGGCACAGGGGGGACTCCATGGGCTGGCAGGGCTTTTCCAGCCTGAATCCTTCTGGGGTTCTGTGAAGGGTGCTGTGATTTCTCTCTCTCTCTGATCAGATACCACAGAGCTCGGGGGGATCCCTCCAAGCCAGCAAAGCAACACCTCCACCCCCAGGAGACTCTTCCTCAGCAGAACCAGGCAGGTGCATCCTCCACATCCCTCCCTCCCAGTGCACAGCAGAGTCTTTGCAAGGGCACAGCCCCACCACTGCTCCACAGAGAGCACAAACCAGGATTTCCAGCTCCCAGGGACATCCTGTCCCCACCCTCAGGGAGACACTGCAAGACAGAGTGGGCACGAGTGAAGACACAGCGAGGAGAGAACGTCCTCTTTGCCTTACAACCTGCACACCCTGCAGTCCCCAGCTCTGACAGGAGGCAGAGTCTATTTTTCCCTTCATTCCTGACACTAGCACTGACATATTTTCCCCCTATATTTAGTGGCCACATTACCTGGCACTCAGTGCTGTGCTGTCACGAGCAGCTCTGCTGCACAGTGGGAACGTGGAGTTTTCCTCTGTTTGGGTTATTTTTTCCCTTCCTCTTCCCTTCTCCCCAAAACACTCACACAAATTTCTTGCAGCATAATCCCTCCTCCCTCCTGGGCAATGCCATCAGCTGTCATCCTGCATCATGTGCTTCTGCCTTCTCTGGATCACTCACACCCCCCACACCACTTTCCCCAGGTCTGTCACAGTTATTAAAACCTCATAACAAGCTGCTTTGCATTTAATCCCATCTGTCATCAGATCCTGTTTAAACACCAAGAATTACCACTTTAATGTGACTACTTCCTAAGATATGACAGCTTTCTTCCACGGATCTCAGAGTTCTGCAGGAGAAGCTGAGCATTCCTGAGCTCCTTTTATTTTTTCTGGATGATAACTGAGGCAAGAGGAAATAGGGCAGCCCAAGCAAAATGAACAGCCCAGTGCCAGGAGACACAAGAAACCCAGCTGGGATGTCCCAGCCTGGACTTGTGACTGTCACATCAAGCTCACAAGAGCACCTCTCTGTGAGAAGAAATCCCCTTTTCCCCAGCACAGGAGGGACGTGGAGCTGTTGGATTCCCCCAAGATGGTTGCAGGGAGGGAACACTTCTTCTGTGAGGAGAAGCTCAAAGAATTTCCAATGTTCAGCCTGGAGAAGAGAAACTTAGGGGGGACCTAACTGTGATCTACAGGGGATGGGAGCTGAAGGGAACCTACAAGAAAGACAGAGAGAGATTTCTTACAGAGCCTGGAGTGTCAGGACAAGGGGGAATGGCTTCACACTGACAGGGAGTAGGTACAGATTGGGTTTGAGGAAGAAATTCATTACTGAGAGGGAGGTGAGCTGCTGGCACAGAATGCCCAAAGCTGTTCCCATCCCTGGAAGTGTCTCCAAGGCCAGGCTGAACAGGGCTCTGAGCAGCCTGGTCTAGTGGAAGGTGTCCCTGGCCATGGCAGTGAGCTGGAATGAGATTTATTTAGGGCTCCTCCCGACCCAACCCATTCTGATTCTCCCCATGCCCACAGAGAAGGGGTGTTACCCCACAGCAGCATTCCCACCCTGCCAGAGAATCCCTCCCAAGTCTGCAACACCAACTGCAGGATCTAAGCCCCCTCAGGACCCCCATCTCTGGGGCAGAGCATGAGGCAGGTTGCTGATTAAGCCACCAACACGTTATTTTGCAAGAGAATGGAAAAAAAATTAATTGAGAAAGCGCATTTGTTATTATTCATTAAATGTACTGGAGCTGCCTTATGTGCTAAATGTTCTTCCCCTGATGATCTTAGCACCTAATTAAAGGAGGCTGATGAGGCATGATAGAAGCAGCGTGTGGGTACATCCAAAGTACCAGTGGCAAATGGAGGCAGGGAGGGCACATCAATTACCCACATGACAGAGGGAGAGAGCACCAAGTTCTCCTGGGCACCCAAACACTCCTCCCTCCCCTGGGAGCTCTCTGCTGGGTGACACAGCAGCGATGTCCCCTTGCCAAACTCTTCACCTGCACTGCAGAGTCCGAGGTTGGTGAATCCCAAAGCTGGGAGGGTTTTAGGAGGATTTGTCCCAAAGAAACATTGGCCTGGGGCCACTTTTGGAATTGAACTCCAATCAAGATTTCTTATTTATATTGACATGGGATGGCAATCCCAAACACTGGGATACCACAGGAGAGCTGGTTCTCATGGAGTTTTCCATCCCACTCTTAGGACACTCTGCTCCAGAGTCCTTTGAAGGAACTCCAGCTCTGTACCTTTTGGATTTCCTCCAGAAATCCACAGGAGGAACAGGGAGAGCTCAAGTTCCAGCTCCCAATATTCCACCCAGATGAAAATGTCCAGGTTAAAAGACCAAGCTGGGGCTCAGTATCATAACTTCAGCCAAGGAAAGGAGATCAGAGACATCCTTGCCTCTTCAGTCCCTAATTAACTCCTGTTGGCATCCTCAAAAATTAATTACTGTGCATCCTCAAAAAGCAAGGCAAAAAGAGGTGTTGGATCCTCCTGCAATGAAACCCTTGGCATCCGCACCACTGCCCATAAATCTTGGGAACAAATTCCTTGGGATTTGGCTCCTACTTTGAGCCAGACTGGAGTTCCCCAAGGACAGTGCCTGTCAGGAGCTTGACATTTCAAATTGCACAGGGTTATGAAAATGGAAACAACTTAAAGAAAAGCCAATGTTGTTTGTTGGGCTTTTTTAATTGAGATTTCTCAAGAAATTCAATTTAGACCAATTCATACATCGGGGCTGATTCTTTTTTACCCAAACGTGCTTGACCTAAGCACAGATCCTATTTTCAATCACTTCAGAAGAAGGAAGCTCAAGTCCAACAGCCACATTAAAAACCACAAAACAGGTTAAATCTTTGGGTTCTGCCTCATCAGCCACATCCCAAACAAGAGCCCATCCAGCCCCAACAATGTTTGGACAAGCCAAATCACAGCTTGATATTTAACCCAACTATTTGATGGTCCAAAACTCCTCTGATTGCAGGCTGGGCTGGGCTGGGCTGGGCTGCCAAGTTTTAAACCAAAGGGGGCTGTGGGTGGCCTGACACAGAGATGGGACAGGACACAACCTGTCCCTGGTGCAGGGGGGATCTTTCCCTGAGGAGGGGGAGACCCTCTGCCCTACAGCAAGGTGGGGAAGGAGGTGGCAGCCAGCCAGGAGAAGGATTTGGTGGATCCTGCAGGGCAGGTTCCACCAGCTCGAGATGCTGAAAGACAGACAGAGAGAAGACCAGCTGGCAAATGTGTGTAGGTGGGGAGAGTCATGCTGTTTGCCAAAGGGGCAGGAATAACACATGTTCCTGTGCCTCAGTGGAAGGGGAAGTTCCCAGAAGCTTGCCTCATCTGTCTTTCTATTCTTAACCCTTCTCTGGCACCCTCTCAAGTCTGGGTACTGGTGGAAGAGATGGGAAATAATGCAGAAAAAGCAGCCCTTGCTAGCCTGGCAGAGAGCAGGTCCTTTTTGCCTCTCCAGCATCAGAAAGGCAAGGGCTGAAATGCTTTTCCAGGGTGAACCAGCCCCAAAGCCTAGTTTGTGGAGAAATGGATGTCACCAGGGAGCAGCTGCTTTTGAGCAGAGGTAGGACTGAAAGGTCTCCAGACCTTCTGCTGCCGTGAATCACCTCCAGGACTGGACTGGCATCAATGCTAGAGGGATGCAAACCCTCAGGTGTGAGGTAAAAAAAAAAACCTAAAATCCTTCCAAAATTCCCAGGGCAACAAAGAGGCTTTCAAAGCAACAAACTTGAAAAGGATTTTAAAAGAAGATTTTTTTTTTCTTCTGGGAAAGAAAAATTCTTCTTTTTCTGCTTTTCTCTACCCCATTCCCATTCACTGCAGCGAGACATTGTCAGGACAGTGAATTTGACCCCAAGGACCACCTCATGTTTGGGACAAGCTGTAAATCTGGAGCAGAGACAGGAGGTCACTGCTCTGCCCCAAAATCCCAGCCACATCAGTGAAGCAGAGAAAAAGCCATGACAGCTCTGAGGGGCAGCTTCCCTCTGCCTTGGGGGATAATTTGTGCAGGAGCCATTCTGCCCTTCAGGGGCTGTGCTCCTTCAGCCACTGGGCTCATTCCAAACTGAGTGCAAATTTCCAGCCTGGAAAAACATGAACTGATCCCCTGATTGGCTTTTTTTTTTCCCCCTAAAAAGCTTGGAAATCCTCAGTTTCCTGCACAGAAGCTGGGAGGGACAGGAAGGTGGGCATGGCAGGCTGGGGCACTGTAATGAAGTTAATGAACACAAAAGCACTTTTCATCCCCAGACCTGAAGGAAGATCACAACAGAGCCTTTTCCTCCACTACAGATGGAAAGCAGGGGAAAGCTGGCAGAGGGTTGAGGAGGTGGAGGAGCAGGAGGGGGACCTGCTCCTCACCAGACCTAAGGAAAGAACAGGAGCTGGGATGCACACAGGGACTCAAAAACCCACGTCAGAAGGAGCTGGGAGGAATTGAAGTGGACAGAGAGGGGTAGGTAAAATAGTGACCTCCCATTCCATCCTCTGGCACGGCAAAAAAAAGGTGTGACAACCCAGCAAGGCTGTGCTGGTCCTGCCTGGGGTGAGCAGGGCTGAGGGGAAGGGAAAAACAATGTTCTGAGGAGGGTACAATTCTCTCCAGGTTCACACGTAGCAACCCTGCAAGTTTCTATAGCAACACCGGGATTATTTTTAGCATTAGTCACATTTTAACAGTAGCAACCCAACATGGAGCTGGGGTGGAGGTTTCACCCTCTCCAAGGCTCTTTCCTCTCCTCCAGCCCCTCTCCTGGGGCTGCAGAAACCCACCCTGGCCTCTGCTCTAGTGCTTGTACACAAACCAGCCGTGCCTAGGAATAAATGGGGATGGCATTGGGCAGAAAAGAAAATTTTTTTCCCCTTTTGTTGATGTCACTCTAATCCAGAGGGACAAAGGCTGCAGTGCCCAGGGGCAGTGGGACAAGAGGACATTTCCATGGTGGTCTTGGAGCTCTCTGCAGCCTTGGTGGGTTCTACAAACAGCAGGGAGAGCAGGGAGGAGCCCAGTGTGTCATTTTGCTGCTCTTTAGCAGCAAAGGGGTCAAGGGTGGCTGTCGCAGGTGGGCTGAGCTCAGGGGACTGCAGGGATCCGTGGCAGGAGCAGCTGAAGGCAGCTCTGAGGCACAGGAGGGTGCAGAATGGAAGAAAAGGTGCAGAGCATCTTCCCAAACCCTGAAACCAGGTGGAAAAAAATGCCCAGAGCCCTGCAGAGCTGCCTGGAGAGGAGGCACAGTGGGATGGATGCAGCTCCCAGCTGAGATCTCTGACACTGCACATCAGGCACAGGAGGCCAGACAGACACAGCTCCCAGCTCTGCCAGTGGGCACAACTCTCCCACAATCCCAGCCCCCAGCATGCCTCAGGTTTGGCTTCTCTGTTTTCCCATTCTGTGCTGCTTTAGTGTGCAGGTCTGGGTTCACATCAAGGGATGCACAGAGCAGGGAGACAAAACAACTCCTGCTCCAGCTGGGCACCAAGGACAAATGAGCCCAATCTCAGCCCAGGAGCACAAACCCTGTGGGCTGGAGAGAGAAAAACAAGGGTGGGAGTGCCTGGGCTAAATCTGGGCTGGGACAATGAACTGCAAGGTGGGAATGGAGCAGAGCTGATCCCAGGGAGAGACCCCGTGCCCGGCCGGGCATTTTGGGGCCATTTTGGGTCATCTTGGGTGCAGCCCTGGCTGGGCTCTGGTGCTGCCCAAGGTGCATCCATGGAGGAGATCCTTGAAATAAATCCCTGCTTTGTTCTTTAGCTCTGTCTGCTCTCTGCTCTAGCTCAGCCTTCCCAAGGCATCACCCATGGCTGTGACCAGGAGAGGAACCCCTGGAATTTCTTGTTTCCCAAAGCCCAGCACAGCACAAACCGCAGAGCAGAGCGGATCCCTGACAGACCCAGCCAAGCAAAAGCAGGAATACAAATTATAGCATTTCCTAAGGATCTGTTCTCCACCCACACACACACAGACAGTTCCTATTGCCTCTCAGAACAACCCAAATCGTTAACCACAAGAATGTGTGCTGTGATAATTAACAATTTCCCTTGCATGCAGTTCCTTTTATGCAAAGAAAAGCCATTGGTGCCCCACAATTCCTGTGACACTGAACCTCAGGCACCTTTTTGTGGGGTTCAGCCCCCACAGGCTAAACCAGGTTTTAAACACCCATCAAAGTGAGCCAGATTCTGATCACATCCATGGAAAGCAATCCTTGTCCATCCTCATCTAAGCAGATTCATTTCTGCTCACTCCAAATGAAATTCACTGTGGAGTCCTGCTGGAAGAGCAGGGAAACTCCTGGAAATGGCCACAGCAGCAGTTGGGGCAGGAAACAAGATTTCCACCTTTATTTTCCCCACTGAATCCAATGTTTGCCACACCATCAGCATTCAGTGGAAGGAGCTGTGCCCTGTCCCCCATGGAAACCACTGCTAGCCACAGGAAAGCTGCAAGAATGAGCTCTGGACAATGTCCCCGTGGGCAGGTGCTGCTGGAACAAGGACTTTCAAAGAGGTGGCATGGCTCTCAGCTCTGCTGGAAGCAGCCAAGGTGAAGGAGGTTTGTGGAGGAGGTCATTGGCAGCCAGAAGGAAACGCCCACAAATTACAGTTGTGCATATGGAATCATAAATCATAAAAATCACAGGATGCCAGGGTCACTGAAGTGGGAAAAGCCCTCACAGTTCATAGAGTCCCAGCTGTGCCCCATCCCCACCTTGGCCCCAGCACCGAGTGCCACCTCCAGGGATGGGGATCCAACCCTCCCTGGGCAGTTCCAGTGCCTGAGCCCCCTTGCCATGGGGAAATTCCTGCTGTGCCCACCCTGAGCCTGCCCTGGCCCACCCTGAGGCCGTTCCCTCTCCTCCTGTCCCTGTTCCCTGGAGCACAGCCCGACCCCCACCTCCTTTCCTTGACTTCTCCAGACTGCCAGGGCTGTGCAGAAGAAGAATTCAGCATTTTCTCCAGCCAGCACCTCACAGAAACCCAAATTCAGCACAAGCTCCCCCAGTTTCCTGTCCTGGGAGAAGAAAGGGCCAAGAAGGCCAGTAACAAGCTGCACTTTTGGAGAGCTCTGCATTCCCCCAGGGATGCTGTGCTGGGCTGGAGGAGCCTTGCCTGCCCTCACTTACAGTATGCTTCACTCTTCCCCAAGGAAACATAGAATTTTTCTAATTAAGCATTAAAGTGATTCAATTATGAGGAATGCTCTCTTGTGGAGCTGAAATCCCTCCCAGACAAGAGTACAGCAAGGCTTTGGACAGTCCTGGAGAGGTTTTGCTGACTGGGGGGGGTCAAGAAACAGCACGGCTCCAAAATGGGATTGATTTTTTTTCCCCTCGTGAGAAGCACTGAGTTGTGCTCTCTGCAAGTGTAAAAGGCAGCAGAAGAACAAGAAATGATTGTGCAGACAGGAGTGACAGCCTCAGGCTCACTGAGCTGCAGAAGAGGGGCCAAGCAGGAGCTCACACAGGGGAATTTCAGGCTGCTGGGAGTGGAGATGCTGCCCCAGCTCCTTCCAGTCTGCCATGGACAGGCTTTGGGCAACCTCACAGGGCTGATTGGCCAACACAGCCCTCCCAAGCCCTCCCAAAGCCCCTGACGAGCCTGGCTAATTGGCACATCCAACCCCTCTGAGTGACAGCTGTCAAGCCAGCACAGCCCAGTGTCAGCTCAGCCAGGCAGAGTGAAAAGCATTCCCCAGCCCAGGAAAGCTGCACCATTATTGTTATCCTGACAACAAACAGCACCCTACCCTCAGGGCTGCTGTCTCTGCATGCACCAGCTCTGAGGAGCCCAGCCCAGTCCCAGGAGGGGCTGCCAGTCCTGCCAGGACCAGGCTGCAATGGACTGTCCAGAGAGAGAACTTGTAAAAATAAAATAAAATAAAAAAATCATTACAGACAGTGTCTAGACAAAGGCAGCCACCTTCCAGGCCTCCCTTCCCTCCCAGCCAGTCCATTTGCCTTCACACACTCCAGCTGGCCTGTCCAGCTCCCTTCCTGCTCTGGGCTAATGCTGCCTCCATTTGTTTCATGTCATCAGCAGGAATTTCCCCATGGAAAGGGTGCTCAGGCACGGCAGGGGCTGCAGAACTCAGAACTGCAGGTGCCCCATCCCTGAAAATGTTCAGGGCCGACTTGGACAGGGCTTTGAGCAACCTGGTCGAGTTGGAAATGTCCCAGATGAACTGCCAACCCAAACTATGAGTTTTCTATGAGTCCTGAAGCTGCTCAGCCTTCTCAGCACACAGGCTGGATACAGAAGTTCCAGCCAGAAGCCAGCACCACAATGGATGTCCTTCCCAAACTCTCCCTCCACTCCTTCACTGCATTTCACTTTCATTTCAATGAATTTTTTTTTTTTTTTCACTCTTCCCAAGCCTTTTGGGGAAATGAGTTTCTGTCCCACGTGGTGGGTGATGCAAAGTCCCACGTTCCCAGAGCTCCAGGCACCAGCTCCCATGGGAGCAGAGCCCAGAGGGCTGTGGGACAAGTGCACAGCAGCAGGTGACCTTCCATGACCCAGAGAATTTGTGCCCTACTTTACTTAATCCCTGGAAATCCTGGACCATAACCTCAGGACCTGCCTTCAGCACACTGTGCTAAAATTAAACCCAACTTTTTCCAATGAGGTCTACAGACCTCAGGCATGTATTTTTCTCCTCAGAAGCATGGCAATTTAACTGCTTCCAGCCCAGAAAGGTGAAATGTGGATGTACAAAAGTACAAAAGCCATCCCAGTGAGAACAGGGTCTGTGGCACATCAGCTCAACAGCAAGAGTTGAGGGCCACCTGCAAATTAGAGATGATGATGATGATCCCACCTCCAAAAATCATCTTACACACCCCAAATCAAAGTGTGAGAAAATGCCTGAGGACTGTTTGTCTGAAAAATTTCCAGTGAAAGAGCTGAGGGCAGGAAAGCCTCTGAGGCTGCCACCTGGCAATAAGGAGAGATGGCTGCTGGTGCATCCCCTCACCTCATTCTCCTTGTGTCCATCACATCCCTTGGCTCACTACTCCAAATTTGTGTCCCCCAGGCAGGACAGAGACTGTTTTTCCACCCAGCCAGAGAAAACCTGGTGGCCAAGAAGTTCCTTTTCTCCTCCCCCCCCAGGAAGCACTGCCACGCCATCGGGCAGGAGGGATGGGCTGTACCAGTGAACATCTCAGCACCACTTGGCCCAGCTTCAGCTGACCTAAATCCTGCCTCATTTGCAAGCCTGTGCTCCGTGGGAAGACCCCCAGCTTCCAGCAGCATCTGCCAACAGCAAACAGCAGACAGAGACAAAGGTGGAAATTAGGGCATGTGAATTCTTCAGCCGTGAGAGCCCAGCCCTGGTTGTGGTCCTGTCCTGGATGGGGGGCCCAGAACTGCCATCATTCACCACCCTGAGCACCCAGCATGGCTTCTGCTCCTTGCATTGGACTGAGCAAGAACTGAGAGGTGAGAGCAGCGTTTGGAGGGAGAGGGAAAAGGAAAGGGAGCACTGGGGAAACAACGCCAAAAACGAGGTGTGGGAGAAAATCCCGATGGAAACTGCATGAAGTCATCCTTTGCTGGTGCAGCCTGTGTCCCTGCTGCAAGGCTGCTCCCAGCAGGGTCTGTGCAGCACAGACAGGTCCCAGGTTATGGGAGAAAAGGAAAGGGAGCCCATCAGCACAGGGAAACAACACCAAAAACGAGGTGTGGGAGAAAATCCAGATTGAAAGTTCATGAAGTCACTCTTGGCTCACCCAGCCTGCTGCCCATGGTGCTCAGAGCAGGCTGTGTCCCTGCTGCAAGGCTGCTCCCAGCAGGGTCCCTGCAGGTGTGCAGCACAGGCAGGTTCCAGGTTATGGGAGAAAAGGAAAGGGAGCCCATCAGCACAGGGAAACAACACAAAAAACAAGGTGTGGGAGAAAATCCAGATGGAAACTGCATGAAGTCAGCCTTTGCTGGTGCAGGCTGTGTCCCTGCTGCAAGGCTGCTCCCAGCAGGGTCTGTGCAGGTGTGCAGCACAGGCAGGTCCTGAGAGGTCCCAGCAGGGCACAGTGTCCCCAAGGCTGCCTGGGCACAGCCCTCGTGGCCCTGCTCATCTCCCCTTGTGTGTCACCGTGCGAGGGAGCCCTGGCAGCCTCAGCCAAAAGCCAGGAGGCACAATTCACAGCAAACTGTCTCCCCATTCATTATTCATCCATCCCAAGCACTGCACGCTCCTTTTTCCTGCCACTTCTCCACATTTCAATCATTTGCAGCAAAGCAAATCAATCATTTACATCACTTACTATTTGCTTCATCCTACACACAGCTAAAAAAGACAAGGGCTCTCCTGAATGAGGACAGCACGCTACTCCAGCGAGGCTGACAAGAACAGGATCTCTTTGGCTCATCTCCTGCCACTCACTGACAGCAATTTAGAAAGGTCTGTTTGACAGTAATTTCCTCTTTGCATTCTTATTCTGCTTAGGCTGGAAAACCACCAGTGCAGAAACAAAACCACTCAGGAAAAGACAATCAGCCATGGCAAGCAGGTGCCTCTCCGTTTACCAGCTGAGATTTTGGAATCATTTTGGGGTGAAAGCAGGGCAGGCCACAGGCTCCATGGCAAGCTGCCAAAATGGGGCATTCCTCCTGGGCATCCTCCTGCTCTTGCCAGGGATGCTGCCACCTCCAAGGGCAGTGTGTGGCCAGGGTGTCCCTCCTGTCTGGGGGGCACAGGCAGCAGCAGGAAGCTGCTGGGATGGTTTGCAGCACTTTTTTGGGGTGTTTTCCTACTTTTGGGCTCGCTGCTCAGGGTACTGAGGCATTCCCAGATGCATCTCCCTGCTCCAGAGTCTTGAGGAGCCCTTTGCCACAACCTTCCAGGACCTAAAGAGGGCTGCAAGGAAGCCAGAGAGGGACTTTTCACTGAAAACATAGGGATAGGACAAGGGAGAACAGCTTTGGGGTGAATTTTTGAATGAAGATTTATAAACAAACATTATGGTATCAGGAAATTAATTGTGTGAGTTGTAATGGTGATGTTTTGCTCAAATGTACTGAAAAATCAACATAAATCACAGTTATTTAAATTAAACAGAACCATCTCATCTAGAGAAATGGCTACTAGGAAATTTGTTTTCTGTCATGTTCTGCAGTTCTGCTTAATCTGACTTACAGCATATTTTTAATTCCACATCCATTACCAAATAATGGCATCCATATCAAATAGCTTTGAGACTCACATAATTCTGAGGTTTCTTTACAATATTTTGCAAATTTTACAACATTTTGCAATTTTACAATAATTTTACAAATATATATATATATTATTTAAATTTTAATAAACTCAAAACCCATCATTAATTTTACTCCTTTACATACTTTCAGCACACTGTGCTAATGGGTATTGAGCAGGCCAAATAAACCAACCCCATCTTACAAAAGATCTATTCATTATCAAGGATCACAATATCAGTATGGCAGCACAAACAAGCTTTCTGAGGCTTTATCACTCCTGAGATGTCCCCTCTTGCAGTCCTTTACTCTGAGCCACTCTGCTGCTGAGCTGCCAGAGGATTTTCTGTCACACGTGTCTCCTCCTTGGAACAGTCCCAAAATCCGTGTCAGTCATGATCACACTCAAATTCCACATCAGGCAGCTTTCCTCACCTGCCTGGAAACGTTATTATTTCAGCCTGCTGCCACAAAGAGACAGATTGGAATCAATTTGAGATCAAGCTGTTTAAAATATCCCGTGCTCCTTTTCCGAGCTGACTCCCTGGAGGCCACACACAGCCCCTGGAGATGCCTCAACACCACGGGCATAAATCCCCCTCCTCTACAGAAGTCACAGTCTGGGGGGGAAATTCAGCCCTTGAGCTGTGATGTTTCAGCCAGGAGAAGAATTCCAGCAGGGGAAGGAGATGGCTGAAATGACCAGAAAATCTGAACTCAAGGATTTGATGGGAGCTCAGCTCCTCCCAGAACTGCTGCCCAAGGGCTGCAGGCGCTGTCTGAATGCAGAGGGAGCAGAAGCAGGGCTGGAGAAACCAGGTGAGGCTGAGGTGAGTGGGAAATCCCTTCTGAGAATGCAAGAATCATTTCCATCACAGCTCTGGCAGTGCCTGAGCCCAGCCCAGCTCTAAATTCCTTCCACACACTGATGAACACGTGCTCCCCACTGGAGGGGGAGAGACCTCCAGCAACACCAGCACCTTTTCTGACACCCTTGGGGATGAAATCCTCTGCCCACCCTCCCCGAGAAGCAGCTCTATCAGACACCTCTCTATCTATAGCTGCAGAGGTTGGCAGGTTAATCCTGGCCCTTCTCAAAAATCCACCCACTGTGTTTTCCCCTCCGAGATTTGTGTGTGCTGCAGATCCTGAATGTGGCTGCAGAGTCTGAATGTGGCTGCAGATCCTGAATGTGGCTGCAGATTCTGAATGTGGCTGCAGAGTCCTGAATGTGGCTGCAGATCCTGAATGTGGCTGCAGAGTCTGAATGTGGCTGCAGATCCTGAATGTGGCTGCAGATCTGAATGTGGCTGCAGATCTGAATGTGGCTGCAGATCCTGAATGTGGCTGCAGATTCTGAATGTGGCTGCAGATTCTGAATGTGGCTGCAGAGATTCTGAATGTGGCTGCAGATCCTGAATGTGGCTGCAGATTCTGAATGTGGCTGCAGATCCTGTGTGCTCCTGCAAATCCTGAATATGCCTGCAAATCCTGTGTGCTCCTGCAAATCCTGAATGTGGCTGCAGATCCTGAATGTGGCTGCAGATCTTGTGTGCTCCTGCAGATCTTGTGTGTTCCTACAGACCCCTCAGTGCTGTCCCCATCCTGTCACTGTGAGCAGTCACCCCCTGCTCCATGGCCCAGCCAGGTCCCCTCCCAGGAGCCACCAGCTCTCCCAGCTCTCATCTCTCTGCTCTGCATCATTCTCTGCTTTTCCCCTGTTCCTCTTTCCTGGCACTTGGACAAAACACCTCAGAGCTGACTTGAGCCGTTTTTTGGTTTGTTCCTCGCTAGAACTGCCAGTCATGTCACACTGACCCACATTGCACGGTTATTTCTGTCAGGCACAGCATCCCCTGTGATCTCAAACCTGATGGGAGCCCAGGTTCTTCCTGGGTGATAGCAACTTCATGAGTTACTTACACAACCTCTCCAAAAAAACCCACAGAAAGAGAAAAAACTGAATATGGGGGAAAAAAAAAAAACCCACAGGAGAGAAAAAGCTGAATATTTAAGTGACAAAAACCATCCCCAGCTCACAGCACAGCCACTCTTCCCTGTTCTGCTCTCCCCACTGTGCCTCAGAGGGTGACCAAGCACCAGCAAGGCAACATGGACATGGTCCAGAGCTCAGCATGACAAATTGTGCCCTTAACGAGGGGACCAGAAGACAATGGTGAACTTGTGACATGCCAGATCCTAAGCAGCTCTGACAGGACAATAGAAGAATCCATAAATAGAAAAGCAGGATTGCTGGGCTTCTTCCAATGGGTGAAAAAGTGAGAGATTTGGAGCCAAAAGGGAGAGGAAGTCTGGGTTAAGGAGAAGTTTTGAAAGGAGTTGACAGAAGAAGACAGCCCTGATAGAGCTCCAGCCTCAGCCAGGGCTGGAAAAGCCAAAACTCGTGGGGAACATCTGCCTGAAATCCTTCCTGGTGAGCAGGATGGTTGGGAATCCCATTCCAGATCTGTGGCTATCTAAAGGTTGATTTTTGTATTGTTTTTGTAAGACAGAGAAACAGGCAAACCACTGCAAACCCTGATCCTAAAGAAAAGATTCCATCCCTCCTCATTCCCTGCAAGCAGGCTCTTGGTTTTCCCAGAGAAGCTGTGCTCAGTGCCACTTTTTACATCACTTTGCCTGCAAAGCCAAGATGATCAAAAAGAATTTGAAACCAGATCTGTTCGAGAGGAAAAAATAAAATTCATCAACTTCTATAAAAATCTGAACCAAAATAGATCCCACATAGAGGATATTTTTAAGGTTCAACTTGCAGAATTCAGGCAGAGATAAGAGAGTTAACCAAGGAAGGTTCCCAGGTGGAACAGAGCACCCAACATCACCAAAACCCCACCAAACTCAGGTCTTAAATTCTTAAACTCATCCCACACATCAGGCTCCATTTGCCCTCTGTTTGACATCCAGGAAAATCTCCAGCACACAAATCCAAGTGCAATAAAGTATTTATCCCTGGCAGCAAAGGAGAAGCTGTGAAACACCTCCAGTCTGAGGCACACCCACTGGATGGAACCAAGCACAGGCCTGGGATGAATTCAGTCATTCTGAGGAGGAGAATTAATGTCACAGAGAGGGGCTCTCAGTTTGGAGAGCTCAGTGCACTCTGTGATCCAGCTGCTGTTCACCTCTGTCAGAGCCCAGGAGATCCCTCTGGCTGCCCTGGAGGGCTCGAGTCCCTGCCTGGGGGGCTCAGAGACCTTGGCACAGAGCCCCAGACCCCTGGGCCTTTGATTTAGCTCTTAAAAAAAACAATTTCCAACCTTATATGAAGAATTACAAGTCAGAAGAGTTTAGGCAGAATGATAGTGAATTTATCACAAAGTAGAAAAATAAAATTTTTAAAGTTTTTAGAATAGGAGTTCAAAAAACAAGATAGAAAAATCTAAACATGTCCAACCTTTCTCCTTCTTCCTCTTAACCTCCATCTTCTGCTGTGATGGTGGCACTTTTAAATTAGTTTGAAGTAGAAGCTCACTAGCATAGATGATAAGTTATGGTAAATAATGTACATGTAGTTTTTAGTATAAAAAAATGACACCACCTTTGAGGCAGGCAGTGCCTCAACCCAACCTGCCAGACAGACCTCAAAGAAAGAATTTATAAATAAGAAACAACAAACAACCTTAAGAACAAGAACAGGAGAGTTCTGACTCCTTCTTCGACTGCCAAGCTGAGAAAAGAGAGTTTCTAACACATCTCAGAGTCACTCTGACCAGCAGAGATTCCAAAACACCACCACATCAAATCAGGGACAACAGTCCTGGATCTGTGGCCCTGCTGTTCAATTTGCTCAGTTCATTCTGGGGGCTTCAAAGGCTGTGGGACACCTTGGAGAGACAAAACTGCACAGACAAACGTGATCCCATCAGCTCCTTGGTCCAGCCAGCTCAGCTCTTCCCACGGGGAAGGGAGCTGAGAAAGGGTTAACCAGGAAAACAGCCTGGTGCACATAACCCCACAACTCCCACCCTCAGCTTTAAAGTTTTTCTGAGCCTTTCTGATGTTTACATTCTTGTAACTAATTTCTCACACACTTTATGTAAATAACTGATTTGTTTTGCATTCTTTTCTTCAAGAGGAGAAATTTAATGGACTGCTGGTTTGCCCAGTGTCATTGGAGAGGTGGCACTGTCACCTTCCAACTCACTGTCACCTTTGGAAATACCATCAGAAAGCTGTGTGTCCACGTTGTTATTTCCTGTCCTGTAGCAACACACAACCAACCCCAAAATGCCAGCTTTGCTTTCTCACCCTTTTGCTGAGCAGCCTCTTCCTCAGAGAAATGAGAAGGGCTCTGAAGTGGCACCTGCAGGGCTGCACTTTGGGGCATCACTGAGAGGAGAGCCCAGAACTCTGCTCTGCTCATCCCCAGGGAAGGGCTGGAGCTATCACAGGGAGTTCAGGGTGGTTTTTGGGACAGGTTCTTCCCCCAGAGGGTGCTGGCACTGCCCAGGGATGGGCACAGCCCGAGGCTGCCAGAGCTCCAGGAGAGCTTGGACAGCTCTCCAGGGATGCCAGGGTGGGGTTGTTGGACTTGGGGGATCCTGTGGGTCCCTTCCAGCCCAGAATTCTCTGTGATTCTTGCACAGCAATAAACCAGCTCCTGAGGGTCCACATGAGCTCTGGGCCACTCCATCTCCTCAGGAAATGCTGGCCATATTTCCCAACTAAGCAAACTTGAACCCTCAGCACAAGGGAAAGAAGGAGGCAGCTCCCAGTGGGCTCGGGGTGAATTCTTGGCACTGCTCGTGTTTCTCATCGCCAGCACAGCCACAGCTTATGTTTCCTTTAGTGAGTTATCTTTACAGCCAGGAAGTGGCTCTTTCCATCTGGACAGTGTCATTCTCCTGGCTGGTTCTGCCTAAATGTTAACAGAACCCTGCTGCTGCCTTCATTCCCCCTCCTCAGGGATACTTGGAATTTTTATTTTTCTTCATAACCACTGAAGAATCCATATTTCACAGAGTCCTGTGATCTTATAAAAGGACTAACAGTGAAAGAAAATCACACTGGGCCTCAAGGTTATCTGTTTAGCCAAAAAAAAAAAAAAAATGCAGGCATAATGCAAAACACAAAGGCAGAGGTTGCACAAGAAATTTGCAGGGCCTTAGGGGATGAGAGTCTCATTTAGCAAATAGATTTCCCAGAGAAATCCCATGAGGGAAAACAGACTTAACGAGATCTAAACATATTTGCATGATGTGAAGGTCCTGTTATGAATAGGTATTTATAGTTTGCTGAAAGTGAGATGGAGAGAGGCTCATGGGCAAAAATAAAAGGCTGGCTTAGGAGAATAAAAACCACAGGGACAGGAGGAGAGGGAACGGCCTCAGGCTGGGCCAGGGCAGGCTCAGGGTGGGCACAGCAGGAATTTCCCCATGGAAAGGGGGCTCAGGCACTGGAATTGCCCAGGGAGGGTTGGATCCCCATCCCTGGAGGTGGCACTCAGAGCTGGGGCCAAGGTGGGGATGGGGCACAGCTGGGTCTCTATGAACTGTGAGGGCTTTTCCCACTTCAGTGACCCTGGCATCCTGTGATTTTTATGATTTATGATTCCATATGCACAACTGTAATTTGTGGGCATTTCCTTCTGGCTGCCAATGACCTCCTCCACAAACCTCCTTCACCTTGGCTGCTTCCAGCAGAGCTGAGAGCCATGCCACCTCTTTGAAAGTCCTTGTTCCAGCAGCACCTGCCCACGGGGACATTGTCCAGAGCTCATTCTTGCAGCTTTCCTGTGGCTAGCAGTGGTTTCCATGGGGGACAGGGCACAGCTCCTTCCACTGAATGCTGATGGTGTG
The DNA here is from genome assembly GCF_022539315.1 of Serinus canaria. Lineage (NCBI taxonomy): Eukaryota > Metazoa > Chordata > Aves > Passeriformes > Fringillidae > Serinus > Serinus canaria. Next base: position 16,128,553 of record NC_066327.1, on the reverse strand, counting down.
GCAAACATTGGATTAGTGGGGAAAATAAAGGTGGAAATCTTGTTTCCTGCCCCAACTGCTGCTGTGGCCATTTCCAGGAGTTTCCCTGCTCTTGGATCCCCATCCCTGGAGTGTCCCAGGAGGGGCTGGAGGCGGCACTCGGTGCTCTGGGCTGGTTCCCAGGGGGGACTCCAGCCTGGGAGGGCTTTTCCCATCTCAGTGACCCTGGCAGTGTCAGGGAGCCCTGCAGGATGGTACTGGGCAGGCACAGAGCTCCTCTGGCTCTGGAGGAGCAGCAGCTCTGGCCGTGCTTGGGAGCTCCAGGTGATGCCCCCAGTCAGGGCTGGGCCAGCAGAGCCACAGCTCAGCCCCTCAGAGCACTGCCACCCACAGCCCACTGCTGCAGCTGCTTCTGTCCCACCCTGGAGGAGCCCCAGCTGCCACACAAAGAGCCAAACTTCTGGAAAAAGTCAACAAAAGCTGCTCTGGTTCAAGGCCCATCAGGTGCTGGCCTTTGGCAGAGGCAGGAGTGAGGAGTTTGCATCTCCCCCTGGAGCCAGAGGGGTCTCATCAGCCCCCTCGTGCCCTGCTGCCTCCTTCCATGGGTGTCCCCAACATCCAGGGGGGACCCTGCACCCCCAGGCAGGGCAAGCAGTGACTCTGCAAGGGGAGATGGTTACAGGGCACTGTAAAATCACCTTTCCCATGTATTTTACAACAGAGCTGTGCAAATCAAGAGCGTTTTCCTGTCTCCTGCAGCAGGCACAGAACCAATTTTTAAGTGGTGAATACCAAAAATAATAATAATAATAATAATAATAATAATAATAATAATAATAATAATAATAATAATAATAATAATAATAATAATAATAGTTTTCTCCTCACTACTGAGCAGAAAAAAGGAAGAGTCACAGAATCACAGAATGGGTTGGGAGGACCTTAAAGCCCATCCAGTGCCACCCTGCCATGGCAGGGACACCTTCCACTGTCCCACGTGCTCCAAGCCCATCCAGCCTGGCCTTGGGCACTGCCAGGGGTCCAGGGGCAGCCCCAGCTCCTCTGGGCACCCTGTGCCAGGGCCTGCCCCCCTGACAATAAAGATTTGTTTCCCAATATCTGATCCAAGGCCTCTCTGTGAGTTTGAGCTGCTACCATGGCTCAGAGGCAGAGTTCTGCTGCTCCCTGAGCAGAACACTCGGGGAGCTTGGGCAGAGGATTTGGCTCCAAAGGCTCAGACTCCTCCACAACACTGGAAAATTGAACTGAAAATGAAATTTCTCTTTCATCTCCGCAGCCAGGGGTTAAAGAGCTCACCCAAGGGATGCTCCACACCAACACACAGCTGGTGGAACCCTCTGCAGGATCCCCTTCCAAAGGAAACTGCCCTTCCCTGCTGTGGGCATCTCCTCAACCCTCTGGGTGGGAGCTGAGCATCACTCAGCCCAACCCCCAGTTGAAATTCAGCTGTGCCAGCCCCAAAACATTTGAGAAACATCAAGAAATGTCCACTGTAGATTGAATTTGGGAAGTTTAGTTCAGCCATACTCCAACTACATATTTGTCCCGTGGAAAAATGACTCATCAGGGGCAAAATAATCTATTTTTAAGTCAAGTTCAGCCTCTCTGCAAAAAAATCTTCAGTTCAAGGCAGGACCTGAGAGGGCAGGTGGTTGCTATGCAACTCCTGAGAGAGGACAGCAAGTGAGAAAGGTGCTTTCACAGAATTAACATCTTTGTAAAGTTGAGCCAGTCCCATAAAGCATTATTTGCACTGTTTCTATTTAATAATTATAAAAATCTGGCAAATAAACCCAAATAACAAAGGGATGATGTTTGTTAGAGCAGACGAGCCAGGATGTTTAACTAGGAAAATTCTGTCTTTGTGGAGAAAATATCTATATTTTCACAAGATAAGAACTGTGCTTTTCTAAAGGAAAAAATACCAAAAGGCCAAGAGGAGTTTCTTGCCAAGTTGGAACATTCTGCAATCCCACTCCCAGCACAGGGCAGCCCTCACTGCTCACTCTCCATCAGCCAGAGACTCACTGGCAGCTGCTGCTGAGAATCAGAGGGAACTCAGCAGGATTTGGGAGAGATAAGAGGGAAAAAAATGGTAAAGAGAGAAAAACAAATTTAAAGAGGAAAAAAAAATTTAAAATTAAATAAAAAAGAAAAAAAAAGAAAAAATAAAAGAACAAAATAAGAAAGGGGAAAAATAAGAAAGGGGAAAAATAAGAAGGGAAAAATATAAGAAAGGGAAAATTATAAGAAGGGAAAATATAAGAAGGGAAATATAAGAAAGAGAAATATAAGAAAGAGAAATATAAGAAAGAGAAAATATAAGAAAGAAAAAAATAAGAGAAAAAATAAGACAGAAAAAAAGATAAGACAGAAAAAAAGATAAGACAGAAAAAAAAAACAAGACAGAAAAAAAAAATAAGACAGAAAAAAAAAATAAGACAGAAAAAAAAAATAAGAAAAGCACGGCTAGTGAGATGAAGCTGAACTCTCCAAATCCTTGAGAACCACTGACTGGCCCATGAATATTCCCCAGGTCTGCTCCAGCTCAGGGCACAGCTCCAGCCCCAGGTGTTTCCAAGCTCAGCATTGTCAGTTCAGGGTCAAAACCACATTTACTCATTGCTGGGCATTTCTGCGGGATCTCTAAAGCCAGTCCAAGCTCTTGAATCACTTTCCTTCCCCCCTGCCATGAATCAGAGCTATCTCTTCTGTCCTCTCAGCACTCAGGCACAGCGTGGCAGCTGGAGACACTCACCAGGAGGAATTCAGGCTCATCTGGGGACTGGCTGACCCACATTTTTCACATCCTGAAGCAACACAACCCATCCCCTCCAGAAAAACCATGAGAAAAAGAGAAAAGAATTCCAGCTACAGCTTTTGAGCTCTTCAAGGAGCATCCCCACATGGATCCTAGTGCCAGTCTGAACAGATCTGTGATGGGCAGTGAGAAAGGGGTTCATGGGATGAAAAATGGTTCAGAAGAGGCAAAAAGTTTTGGGGTGATCACTTCAGAAGTGATGCCTCAGCAGGCAGTGGGAGGGTGCTGAGGTGATGCAGAGGTGTTTAAGCCATAGCTCCAGCTGGGAAGGGGAGCTTGGCTGGTTTCTAACCATCCTCCAGGACAGTCCAAGATCTTTAATCCTTCCTATCCCTATCCACCCACCCTGATGGGGCAGCTCAAAAGCCCCAGCCCGGCCCCATCCAAGCCTGGAGCTGTTCCCCAGCCCTTTGCCAGCTTCCTCCTCCAGCACAAAGGGAGGCAAAGGCTGGAAGGAGCCAGGCTGGCTCACAAAGCCCCTCTGGGCACAATTGTGTCCCTTATCAGGGTTTTCCCCCAGAGCTCCAGTAGGGAGATGCCAGAAATAGCAGCTGTGCTTTAAATAAGAGCAAATGTTTAAATCACCACATCCTGGAGGTGCACATCACCAGCAGCAGGGACAGCAAGCCTCAGGCCCAAGGGACAATCTGAAGACTCAGATTCCCAGGGAATTTGGGCACCTCCCAGTCCAGTCCAGAGGGGATTGCTGGGGTTTGGTCCCTGAGCAAGGAGGCCAAGTGGCCTCTTGTTATTTGACGATGGCGACTGTAACCTTTTGTGCCAGACACTGGAGACACACCCTCTGCTCCAGAGCCTGCCATAAACAAGGATTTGGAACTAAAATGCATTTTTCCAAGACAGGGAGGAGGCGAGGAAAAGAATAGGGCAAAGAATTAGTTGGGAATGGGAACACAGAGACGTGGTTCCTTTCTTTTGTCCAGTGTTTGCCCTGAGTTCCCAGCAGAAAAGCCAGCAATTCCCAGCTCAGGACACAAGGCTGGGGCTCCTTTCTGCAAGCAGTGACAGTGCTGGGGAATATTCTCCATGCAGAATACAAAAGCAGCCAACCCACAGATCTGAGCATCAGCATCCACACTTGGCAGCAGCAGAGGAAACCACCACATGCAATTATGGCAGGTAATCTTATTTTCAAGTTGGAAATAATTTGTCCTGGGATGGAAGATGGGCACCACAACCACTTACCCAGCAAACCACAAACAGCAAGGGAGGGTATAATGATCTTATTTCTGTTCAGCAAACCATACCACTCACTAATATTCCCACATATTTCAGGATGTCAATGCAAGGGAGCTGCACTATTTTTTTTTTTCCTTGTCAAAGGAGAAAACAGAGAGGAAAGCAAGACAACTCAATCCAGCCTGGAACAGAGCTCTGAGAGCTGCTCCCAGATGGGTTCCCAAACCTCCCAACAGGATGCTGTTGTGCATTATCAGCAAGGCACAACTTTCCATGTACATTAATGAGAAACACTGCTGTGCTACCAATTTGTCTGGCTTGGTCTTGGCAGAATTTCTAGGCTGGAAATCCCACAGTTCACAGAACTGGTCTGTTCACCCCGCTGCTTAATCTGTCTTCACTTGAGGAGATGAACTCCTCATATAAACATGCAGTGCTGGATATAAACAGCCCCCAGGCCCAGGGATGACAAGAATTAAGCATTGCTCTGTCCATGTGTGTGTGTGTGTGGGGCTGGGAAGGAGTCTCTTGTTTCCTGGTTAGTATAAAACTCTAAATTGTAAATGCAAAGTTCTCCAAAGCTCAGGCTGGGCTGCAGCCTCAGAGATCAGCCCTGAGCAGAGAGGGGCTGACAGGATCCTGTGGTGGTTGGCAGATTTCACTCTCTCTGAACCAAAATTCGGGGGAAAACACCTAAACCCAAGAGATTTTTGGTATATGGGCCTCAGGAGGCTGTGTTGGCTGCTGGGGTGAGCATCCTGTGAGAGGGAGACACGTCCTCCTCCTGTGTCCCAAATATCTTTGGTGCTCTCAGAACAGCCCTCAGAAAACACATCCCCCACAGCATTTCCCCACACATGGGGCCCAGCCTGCTCCTTATAATGAAATTACAGCAGGGAGGATCATGTTTTCCTGCTCATTCTTAACAGAATTTGGGAACTTAATGAAAAAAATCTCTGATTCCCCAAGATTGTTCTCATGCTGTTTTCAGTTGGTGGTTTAATCCTTCTCTCCACGTTAACGCTGGCTTCTGCCAAAAAAAGTCAGAAATTATCAATGGAGGGGGAAACAAAACAAAACAAAACAACAACAGAAAGCCTGTTAAATGCTTCAGAGTGGGGAGGGAATTCCCAGAGGCATCGCTGAGCAAAATCCCCTGGCCTGGCAGGAAGTGCAGGGACTGAGGGATGCTGTGTGGGCCAGCAGCAGCTCAGGGCTGTGCAGGAGCAGGGACAGAGCACACCGTGTGCCTGTGGCAGGCACAGCTCCCTGAACATCTCTGCTGGGAGAAGTTCAAGCCCAGGAAATAGGAAATGAAGCAGGAAAATGTGTGGCTGAAGAGCCCCATGGCCAAAGCTCCTGCTACCTTCCTTCCAGTTCACTTCAACTCAGAGGTGCCCTTGGAGCTCACCCACATCTCACTTTTTCCCTGCATAAACATGGAAATGAAAGGAAGGGGAAACCACAAAAGTGACTATTTTAAAACCCCCATGTTTTGAAGGAGAGGTTATCACAGGCAGCATCCACTCCACCAGCACAACTCCTGTGAGAAAAGGAGTGGGTAGAAAACACTGATCTCCAGCTGATTGCTATTCTGGGCAACAGAACACACAAAGAAAAGAGGAAAAAACTTCAAAATGTGCCTGGGTGGGCAAGCCAAGGTTTTAAATTGACAGCCCAGCCCGTGTCACTGCATGTTGCATTTCACTGCTCTGAGTCTCTGCTGGCTGTGCCCAGATAACAAAATCCCCCCAGAGAGATGAACGGGGTTCAGATCTTGTGTTTATCCTGCAGCCCAGCTCATCCCTGAGTGCACAGCACGCTCTGTGCCTCTGCTGCCTCCTTCCCCAGCCTCTCCAAACAGCCTCCAACAAAACAGGAGGGTAAAGAGAAGCCAGGGAGATGACAGAGTGAATAAATTAGGCACACGTGGCCTCCTGCATTCATCTCCCTGTCTCCTCCTGCGAGCAACAGGAGCTGTGCTGGTACCTAAGCCCAGCCCCACTACAGGGAGGAGGATGCTTGGAGCAGGTGCCTGCAGGCTCTGGGCGTGCCGTGGGAGGAGGGCAGAGAGAGGAGTGCTCTGAACCTCTCTCCAAAAGCCAGAATGCTGCTCCACCTCCCAGGGTGTCACTGCAGCCTCGGCAGAGCCACTTGTGTGAGCACACAGCCAAAAATCCCAGCGCCAGCTCTGTCTCTGAGCCCTCCAAGTGGAAGGAACTGTGCCCTGTCCCCCATGGAAACCACTGCTAGCCACAGGAAAGCTGCAAGAATGAGCTCTGGACAATGTCCCCATGGGCAGGTGCTGCTGGAACAAGGACTTTCAAAGAGGTGGCATGGCTCTCAGCTCTGCTGGAAGCAGCCAAGGTGAAGGAGGTTTGTGGAGGAGGTCACTGGCAGCCAGAAGGAAACGCCCACAAATTACAGTTGTGCATATGGAATCATAAATCATAAAAATCACAGGATGCCAGGGTCACTGAAGTGGGAAAAGCCCTCACAGTTCATAGAGTCCCAGCTGTGCCCCATCCCCACCTTGGCCCCAGCACTGAGTGCCACCTCCAGGGAAGGGGATCCAACCCTCCCTGGGCAGTTCCAGTGCCTGAGCCCCCTTTCCATGGGGAAATTCCTGCTGTGCCCACCCTGAGCCTGCCCTGGCCCAGCCTGGGGCCGTTCCCTCTCCTCCTGTCCCTGTTCCCTGGAGCACAGCCCGACCCCCTGGTCCCCTCCTGGCAGGGACTTGTGCAGGGCCACAAGGGCCCCCCTGAGCCTCCTTTTCTCCAGGCTGAGCCCCTTCCCAGCTCCCTCAGGAATTCTCCAGCCCCTTCCCCAGCTCCATTCCCTTCCCTGGACACGCTCCAGCCCCTCAATGAGAGGCTGCAAGGAGATGGATACAAGGATTTGTTCACAAGCTGAAGGACATTTCCGCTGGTGATTCTGGTGCTGATGGGAGCTCTCAGCTCAGGAATGCAGCATTTTCCCCCCAGAATTTGAGCATTCCTCACAGAATTTACTGTCCCAAATTCAAAAGGCATTTGTTCCATGCTCTTCTGCAGATAGAAGCCTACAAAAGTGCTCCAGGAAGGGCTTGGGTTTTCTTGATCTACAGTCAGGGAAGAAAGTCTGACTGCTTCACAAATCACATTTTAATGGCCTGGAAAGCAGAGAATTTCAGAAACCCCACATCCACCTCCTTTTACACAGCACATGACAAGGCCCTGGACCAATGCTTGTTTGTCTCTTGTACAATTACTATGTCACAACACAAAACTCAGAATAAACCACGAAGATTCAGAGCCCCAAACCAATAAACCACAGCCCTGCCACGTTCTCTCCAGGTTTATTACCAAATCCATCACCTGGAAGCCAGTAAGGCTCTGAGAATTGCTGATACCAATCACAATCAATTAATTACCAAGAGGCTCCAAAAGCCTTCACCAAAACACAAATGCAATGAAGGGAACCTGGAGATGACAGAGCAAAGAAAAGGGCCAGGAGTGGCCTCTTCTGTCCATCTGATCTGGCCAGGATGCACTCCAGGAAACCTCTCCTGGTCCTAATAAAACATGAATTTACTGGCACATTGCAGACACAAGCTGGGCTTGGTTTGTTTAAGCTCTGCTCACAAAGACAAGGCCTAAACATCAGCAATTTTCTTGCCAGAGCGTGCTGGAGAAGCTGCAGATCAAGTAGCTGGGCCCAGAGGCCACAGGCTGACAAAATCCTAACCCTAACCTCATTTCCTAGGAAGCACACTCAGCTTAAGGAGCTGGCTTTAGATCAGGAAGCATCTGCTTAAGTCAGACCTTTCCACAACTTGCAGCCTGGCCAGAGCCCCGAGCAGAGGAGGCAGCCCAGGCTTTCTGCAGAAGCCAAAAATCAAATTCTCCAACCTCAGCAGCCCAGCCACTGGGGGAAAGTGGAGTTCTTGCCCCGAGGAGTGCTTGCACTTCCAAAGGAAGATCTGGGAATAAAGCAGCCCAAAGCAGCAGTCACATTGCCAGCTCAGCCACTCGAGGTGCATCAGCCTGGCAGGAGGATTTAATTCAGATCCATTACTCAGCTCTGGGTGCAGCCTGTCCTATCTGGAAGGTAAACAGTGACTTGTGCAGTCTGTCTGGCTCCTTGCAGCACATCTGAATGCTCTGGGAGGGCTCTTTATCCCCCTGTTTTACCCGAGGAGAAGGCATCAGCTGCTTTAGCAGCACACAGGCCCACTGCAAATGGAAGAAGCTGTAAAAGTGGGAGAATACACACAGTTTTTTCCTCTTCAGACTCAAAAAAAAAAAAAAAATCCCTAAAATATATCCAGAACACCAAGGCCTTACAGTTACCCTAAGAAAAGATGCCAGGGGTTGGGAATGCTGTTCTGTACTTGTGATCTGACTGTTCTGTACCTTCCAGCAGAGATTGCACATCATCCCAGAACAACAGATAACCGTGCCAGCCACCTGGATGTGCTAATTACAGAAGTTTGGGGCAGATTTGGCATTCCTACCTTTCAAGGTGCTGCACTTCCCCCTCTGTGCTTCGTTCCTCAGCGACATCGTGCCATACATGCCCAGATCCTGCCTCAGCTGCTAGCACAGAAGCCAAGAAATCCCCCAGCACACCCAAATCCACTCTCCAAGGAGAAACTGGGACTCAGGGAGCAGGTCCTGGCTCTGGGTTCAGCTCTGGGACACTGAAGCACCTTCCCAGGGGCTGAGCAGGGGGTGCTCCTGCCTTCCCATCTCAATGCCAGGCTGGGGAACCCAACCCCAGGAGCAGGAATGGCATCAAATCCCTGGGAGAGCTGCAGGGCCTGGCTGCCAGCTGGGCACAGGAGGATGGATTTCAGCTGTGCCAGGTGGCTGAGGGTGCAGAACTCAAGGTGAGCAGATCTCTGCATGGGGGCATCATCAATTATGCACACAGGTGCAGGGTTAGTGTAGCTTGACCCACCCATGGGGTTTTTTCTTCTCCATCTCATTAACTGCAGCTGAAGCTCTGCTGATGGCTAATTCACATCCCTTAAGGCCCCTCCTCTGAGCAACTTTTCATCTCTTTATCTGAAAACATTTGGTGAGGTTTAGAGAAGCAGAATTTCCATTTCACAAGCAGGGAAATGGAGGCACCTTTTTTCTACAAACAGCTCTCACCAAATCCCAAAACCCCACAGAGCCAGGATCTGGGGAATTACCATCAGCCCCACAACCCTGCTCAGGGGATGCCACATCAGCAGGCAGGAGCAGAGGAGCCACCTGTGCAATTCTGGGATGAATCTGCTTTAAACCACACCACAGGAGAGAATTCATCCCCACACTCTGCCAGTTTGTAGGGAATAGGAGATGCAGATGTTTTTCAGAGGGAGAGAAGGTGTGACACAACAGCCTTGAAAAGGAAGGCTTCCTCAGTACAGTGGTTTTCCTCCCAAGGGTGTAAGGATCCCAAAATTTCATACTGGAACCAAAATTTCATACTGAACCCCAACATTTCACACTGGCAGCATCCACCCTTTTGTTGAGGGCAATGGCCAGGAGGCCAAGGAGGAGTTTTTGGTTGCTTTGGGGACCAAGGAGAGCAGAGACATCTCACAGTTACCCCAAGGAACTTGGGCTGAAGTGACTCAAGTCTCGTTGGAGCTGTCTGGGAAGAAGAAGCTCTAATTCCATTTCCCTGTACAAACACAGATCCACCACAGAGGAGAGGCTGGCAATACCCACCAGAGTATTTCAGCTGCAAGGAGAATTCCCTGCAGCTTTTCCATCAGGCCATTAAGAAACTTCTTATTGCTAACACTGAACAAATAGATGCTATTTCTGCAATGGATGTCCTATGAGTAACAATATGTTTTACTTTTCAAACACAAACCAACTTTCCAGCTGTACTTGGAGACATTCCTCAAGAACCAGACTTCAGACAGCCTCAGGGGGACTGGATCCAATCCCAGATCCAATCCCAATTCCCTCTGACCTGAGACAGTTCACCTCACTTGCTGCTGCAAGGCTTTCCAGGTCTTCTCAGCAGTGCTGTGAAGGTAAATTATCCAAGGATTGTGTGTTTGGAAAGATATCTAAACATCAATTGTTAAGCACAAGATTATTTTAACACCAGCTTTTAAGAACAGTTTTAGATGTTGGTGAAAAAATTCTGAGAAAATGTTGGGGGGTGTTAAGAAAAATCTTAATTAAGACACTTAAAAGCATAACTCGTTTTTTTTTCTCTAATTAACACGGACATATGTACCAGGCAGAGGAGCAGCAAGGCAAAGAAACTAAAAAGGGAGAGCAACAAGCACATGAAAAAAAAATACCAAAGGGAAAAAAAAAAAACCAAAAAAACCAAAACCACCTTATCCAGAGGTGGCTGCAATGTTCCAGAACATTGGGAATGCCTGCCTCATATCCTTGTCTGGGAGCAAGTCCTGCTGCTGCTGCTTTGCTCAGAGATTGGTATTGATTTCAGCAGCTCAGCAAAGCCCTGGACAGTGGCAGCTCCTTGCTGCTCCAGTCCTGCACTTTGATAAATGACCACCCTGCAGAAATCAGCTCCACGTGGGCAAAAAACTGCATGTCCTCCCAAATGAGCATCGTAATTAATGACTGGGCTAATTGGGCTGCAATCTCAGAGGTGTTGCTCCTCAAAGAAGCTCTTCAGGATGGAAGGAGTGGCTCTGCTGCTCTGGATGCAAGGGGCACTCCAACACCCCATAAAACCTCTGCTAGGAACCCCAAGAACCACTCCCACTGTGCTCCAGCCCTTATTCCCATAACAGCAATTCCAGAGATGTCACAGCTGAAGTGTGGCAAGTGCACCAAATTAAGGGAAAAAAGGAAATCCGTGTGTTTTTCTGCTCTAATCCCACCATTTTACAGCCTTGCAAAGCCTCCTTCCCTCTCCCTCCACCTGCCCAACAAACCAGCAGTCAGGCTTTTCACCCTCTCTTAACTCTCTGATTTCCTCAGTCCCACCCTGTCACTGCCATATTTTCTGGAAAAATCCCTTTGCCCAGGATTTCTCTCCTGGGAAGCTGAGAAGCCTCAGAGAAGAAGGAAAACAATAATTATCTCATTTGTTTCTCCTGTGTTTTGCTCCTTTGGAATATGTTTGGGGATTGTTTACCCACAGGTGATTGTTTGATTGTTTTCATGTGAATTGTTTTATTGGCCAATCAGTGCCAAGCTGTGTCAGGGCTCTGGAAAGAGTCACAAGTATTCATTATTATCATTTTAGCCTTCTGTAGGTGTCCTTTTTGTATTCTTTAGTATTTGTATTCTTTATTAGAATATAGTATTCTAAAATAATAAATGAGCCTTGTGAGAGCATGGAGTCAGATTCATCATTCCTTCCTGCCACAGGGCACCCCACAGATACAACCCCACCCTGTCACTCCTGTGCTGCTTTCCCCATGGGATTGAGGCAGCAATCCAGGATTTCACAGCAATCTGTAATTAATTGCAAGCACTGTACCAGAGGCTGCATTTGGGCTCTTCAGACAGACACACACACAAACACACTCTGCAAATCAGGGTTCCAAACCAGTGCTCCTGTCAGCGCTGCCTGCTCTTCAGCACCTTGGAGCTGGGAGCAGAACATGGGTTTTAAATTAGCCTCTGAAGCAGACTGTGGCTCTGAACAGCGTGCAGTGCTTTATCTAGAAGGGCTTTTCACTTTCCAAGTGCTGCTGGAGCAGAATGAAACCCATCAGAGCTGGCTCAGAGGCAGGGCCCTCTCCAGAGCACCAACCAGCCACAGGTCAGACATGATCCCTGTAAATTCAGCACATGCAGGTACAGCAGGTGCTGGAGCCCTGGATGCTGGGAATTTTCAACTTTCTGTGCTGAAAGGCACAGACCTGCAAGGGAACACTGCATTTGGCCTGAGGCTGTGGAGAAGGCTTTCAAAATTGATTATTAGCACTGGGATTGTGGGTGTGTGGTTGGTTAGAAGGGTGTGACATCACACTTAGAGTTTGGGGTGTTAGAATAAGAAATAAATATGAAGCAAGATGGAGGGTTTAGGGTGGAGGCTGGTCCTTCTTCTTAAAATTCTTCTTCCTTCTCTGCATGGGTTTGGGTGGTATTTTGTAACTGGACAGAAAAGTCCACAGTGTGGGCTTCCAGTGATCAGTTATTGAGTAAAAAGGGAAAATAATTCAGATGTCATTTCTTACTTGGACAGTTCAGCCCTTAAACACCTTGTAACAAGAGATAGCCATTTTGTTGCTTGCTAATGAAAGAGTGCAGAGCTCTCTGCTGTGAGGCTGTAACACTGATAACAAACAATAAACCCCTGAGTCTGAACTCAAACCATCATCTCAAATGCCTTCAATCCCAACCCTGGTAGAGGTAGAAAAAGGAGGCAGAGAATTCCCAAGCAGGGAGTGTGCCTGCCTGTGATTCTGCTGCTACTACACAGCACAAAACTTAATTAATATAGCACCACCCAAAAAAACCCAAACAAAATCATTTAAGGAGTTTAGCTACTTTAGCCCCATTTATTTTCAAGATTTAGATACTTTGGAGAGAAGTATTCTGGTGCCTATTAACATTTAACCACCAGGTAAAGAAACAAATAAAAGCCATGTCATAAAATGACTTCCAAGAGCTCCAAAGCTGGTGAATGATCCAAGGGAAGACACTCCTTTGAAAAAGCCTCCTCTGGCCTCACAGTCTTGGATTAAAACCTCATCCAAATCATATCACTATCAGGACAGAAGGATACTTTTATCTGTAGCCAACCTCCATACCAATAGATTCACTGCTCAGGGAGTTATGCCAAAGCTAGTTAGTAACTTATTTATGTTTTTCATCTCACACAGCTTCCAAGTGCTCCACAAAAGCCTTCAAGAGCTACCAGCATTAGCATTCTGGGCAAGAAATGCAGTTGCAAGGGACACATGTTGCCCAAATTCCCATCCTAAGGAACGAGCAGATCCAGACAGCAAACTAAAAAATGGCCAAGTAAAATAAAAGTATTCATTTCTCTTCTGTGTGCTAGACAACCTTACCATGAAACCCTTGAGATTAATTAGCTGCAGTTGCTAATAATTTATAACCACTCAGAGAAAGTTACAAGACCTCACATGCCTAACACTTGCATGCAAAAAAAAAAAATTAGGAAAATGCCCAACTCCTGTAGCTTTAAATTAATTTTGAGAAGCACAACTGCCCAAAGGTGCTGCTGGCTGATGACCCAGCTGGACAAAACACGCTGTCATGGAGATCCAGGTGAAAAATCACATTTATTCAGCAATTATTGATAGAATTATAAACTGGAATGGGCTGGAAAGGATCATAAAGATCACTTAGTGTCAAACCCCTGCTGTGGGCAGGGACACCTTCCACTATCTCAGGGGCCAGGGCCTCCCCAGCCACAAAGAGAACAATTTCTACCATAAATCCAAGCTAAATTTCACTTCTTTCAGTTTGAACCCATTCCTCCTTAGTTTTAAACAGGATGAGTATTTATTTGAGGGGGAAACTTGTCTTGGTGAGGTCTCTTCCTTTTCAGTGCATATTTCATGGAGGAAATTTTCTTTTCTAAATGCTAAGAAGAATTATCTCAGGAATTAAGGGGTCTGGATTTCACATACAGGTAAGAGGCAGAGCTGTCACTTGGATATCCATGGATCAGCAACTCCAAACAAATCATGGATATGATGATGGATTAGGTCTCAGGAGAGGTGGGATTGAGGTGGGAAAAACAGCTGGGTGCTCCAGCTCCCTTTTAATTGATGAGAAAACCCTGTCAGCCCTGCTGGGAGCTGATCCTAAATTCAACAGCACAGGGCACCCCTGCACCACTGTCACCCCTGCCCAGCCTGGGGATAAACAGAAATGTGCTGCAAGAAAAAACACCTCTGGAAAAACTCCTGCTGCACTGGAGCCTCTTTTGTTTGAAGATCTGAGGGTGCCACGTGTCCAGACATCCAAAGAGCTACAAAACTGAGCAATTCTTAGGGGAAGAGGAGGGAGGGAGAGGCATTAGCCCACATTTCACAGAGAGAGAACAATGTCACAAGAATTTAAGGGCATCACCTCAAGACTGAGCTGCACTTTCCCCAAGCACTTAGAGCTGGAAGTTTGCACCTTTGTCAAGGGGTCAAAAGTGGATGCACAACTCATTGCAAAGAGCATCCTCAGGAATAACCCAGCTTCTCCTCTTCCTCTGCCTCAGAAGGAGCTGAGCATTTGGAATATCACTCTTTACACACTGATGTTTAGGGGCTGGAGCAGGGCTTATTAACAGATGAGATCTTTCTAAACCAACCCTACCCCTCCTCACCCCTGGAAAAAAAAAAAAAAAACCAAAAATAAGGAAGAAAAAAAAGGAGATGGGGGAAGAAAAGGAGACAAAGGCAAAAGGAATGGAGGTGGAAGAGGATTGAAAGGAAACATCCATTTCACAGAGCTCACATCAGAGCAGAAAGCAGAGCTGCAGGGAGGACAATGAGCAGATCTGAAAAGCCATCAGAGCCTTTTCATGACAGTGACCGTCTGTCCCTGGGTCTCTTCCTCAGCCTCTGCCTTTCCCTGGGGATTGCAGGAACTCATCCCAGCCTGCAGAGCAATTGCAAGGGGCTTTGGGGTTATTTTTAAGATAGAGCCATTATGGCCCTTGTGACTCACTGGCCTGCAATGATGGAAGGATGTTTGATCTGCACAGACACAGCCAGCCAAATACTTTTTTTTTTTTTTAAAGGATCCTGAGGGGGAAAAAACTATTTCCCAGAAAATGACTAGAGGAAAAGAAGATGGTTCATTGGAGCAGGGTCTCATGCTGACACACAAGCACAGTGCCAGCTCTACCTGGTCTTTTAACCTCCCATTTTTAACAGCTCCTCATCCTTGGCTTTCCAGGGCCCATTCCAGAGCCCGAGGTAGTGACTGCACAGTGGACACACAGGGACTGGGATAAATTGGGACAGCCTAAATAGAAAATAAACCAAATTAAGAGCAATCTCTGAAACACTTCCTGCCCTTCCAGCTCCCTGGCCCCAAGGGGCTTTTGTGAACCATGTTTGTCCTCATCCCCCTTCACAGCTCTTTTCCTTGGATGGTCTGGGCTGGTTTTGCTGGGCAAAAATGGCAGTGGCAGACAGCTGGCAGGAAGGAGAGCCAGAACAAACCCCCAGGATGCTGCTGGGTGTGCAAATGCCAAGGCAGGATCAAAGTATTGCTTCTTTGATAACCTCCAAGTGAAATTCCTGAATTAGAAGCAGCCATGGCCCCAAATGCACTTCAGCCACAGCATGACTTGAAGGCTGATTTTCTAACACAGGCACAAAGGAGCCACTCCAGTGTCTCAGAGACCACAGCAGAAGCCCCAGAGCTGAGTCCAACTCGTGAGTTTTCACTTTTTTCACTCTTCTTCCCTTACATAAAGGAGCCAAGCAGAGCTGCCCTGGTTTCTGCTCCATATAAATCATATGGCCGGGGAGTAGGGATCACTTTGACAATGAATTAACATTTTTGGGTTGCTATTTCTGTCCCTTTGTTTGCCCAGACACAGAGGCTCAGCCCTCTGTAGTTCCCAGATCACAATGTCTGTGTTGCATGAGATCATATCTGTACTTTTGGACATATCTATTTTATTTTTTTTAACAGCTCCTACTGAATTCCCCCAAGTCAGCATTTTCCTTCCTCTTGCTCCCAGGAGATGAAACAATATCAAATGGAGCCCAGGAGCTGTTCAGATACATTTCCCTCGTGTTGTTAATAAGGCTGGAGGAGGTGCTCTGCTCCCTGTGGTAATTTTGGGGAAGTGAACTGGAGGAGAGAGGAAGGACCTGACAAATGACAGGCAGCTGGAGCAGAGGTGAGCACAGGAGGAGCTGATGGATGAAACAGCAGGAGCAGAAAGCACCAGGAAGAGGTGACAGTGACAGGAGGGACGGGTGGGACTCAGACTTCATCTGGGCAAAGTCCTGCCTTTGTTCATCACAGTCTCCCCAGGGAGAGCACCAGGATAACATCACCAGGGAGAGAACCATGGAATGGTTTGGGTTGGAAGGGACCTTAAAGCCCATCCAGTGCCACCCCTGCCATGGCAGGGACACCTTCCGCTGTCCCAGGCTGCTCCAGCCTGGCCCTGGGCACTGCCAGGGATCCAGGGGCAGCCACAGCTGCTCTGGGCACCCTGTGCCAGGGCCTGCCACCCTCAAAGGGAAGGATTTCTTCCCAAAATCCCATCTAAAGCCACTTTCTGTCAGTTGAAAGCCATTCCCCCTTATCCTGTCACTACTCTTATAACACAGAATGCAGAGTATACAGGAATAAAGAGCAGAAGCAGCTCAAGGTTTTAAAGAGAAATATTCTGTTCCAGGTGGCTTTGGAAAAGGGGCACAGGGATGCTGGGAGCATTCAGGCAGTGCTGGCACACCCCTGGGGACAAGCACATGGACCCTGGAGCCCACGGGGTCAGGAGAGGAGCTCTGAGCCTGGAGGGACCCTGGCTGGAGGATTTCCCCCTGTTCACCCCCACCCTCTCAAACCCATGGAACAAATGAACATAGCAGAGATCCCAGACAGACCTGGAGACTGTTTGGGATGGCCTCTGGCTGCAGCAGGAGGCTCTCCCCGTGCTGACACTGCAGAGGTGCCAGGCAGAGAGCCAAAAGGATACTTAGGGTGCAGCAAAACTCAGGGAAACAGATTTTACAGAGACAGACACTAATTCACTCAGTCAGAAACAAATCTCCAATTTCCTGGTCTCTCCCCCCAGCTGGAATTTTCAAGAGGAAGGAGGATCATAAAGCCCTGAAGGAGCAGAAATCTCCTCTCTCCATGCCAGCTCACATCCTCCCTGTAGGATCATAAATACCAAATCCCCCCAAACAGGAAAGCAGTAAATCAGGAGAGCTAATTACCAGTGTGCTGCACAAAGAGGGACTCCCTCAAGCCCACTTCTCTCATTAGCATCCCTCCCCTTTTAATGAGCAGGGCAGGCAGGAGCTGGCAGCACCAGGGTCCCAGTAGAGGGACAGGGTGGCTGCCACCACCTGCTGGGACACACCAGCCCAGCCCAGCTGTCCCACAACAACAGGGATTGTCTATAAAAAGGGCTGACAAGGTTTGAGACAACTGCTACCAAAGCCTTTTCAGCTGACAGACGTCCTGGGTTTGTTTTCATTTCTTTAATTGATATCTTATTAAATTCCCTATAAATAGAGCAAGCAAAGAGCAGCGTGCAAGCAGTTGGGAGAGCAGTGCTGGCAGCAGGATGCCCAAAGGGAGGAAAGACAGGAATTCAGGAGGGAAATGAGTCATCTCCAGCTTTCCACAGACACCAGCCTGGCATGGGGACAGTGGTGCTGCAGGGACACCTTGTCTGGGTGATGTGGACCAGTGCCACCTGCTCAGCCCTGGGCCTGGATGTGCTGGGGATGCCTTGGGAAGGCTGAGCTAGAGCAGAGGCATGACAGAGTTCCAGAATAAAGCAGGGATTGATTCCAAGGATCTCCTCCATGGATGCACCTTGGGCAGCACCAGAGCCCAGCCAGGGCTGCACCCAAGATGACCCAAAATGGCCCCAAAATTCACGGCCAGGCACGGGGTCTCTCCCTGGGATCAGCTCTGCTCCATTCCCACCTTGCAGTTCATTGTCCCATTCCAGCTTTTGGTCATCAAGTCCCATCCTGCTTGTTTTGTTGTGCTCCTGGGCTGAGATTTGGGTCATTTGTCCTTGGTCCCCAGCTACAGAAGGAATTGTTTTGTCTCCCTACTCTGTGCAGAGCTCCCCATCCCCTGATGTGAAGCTCAGACCCTCACACTAAAGCAGCACAGAATGTGAAAATAGAAAGGCCAAACCCTGAGGCATCCCTGGGATGCCATAAAAGCCTTCAGAGAGCACAGAGCAGTCCCACAGCTCTGTCTGAGGGAGGGTTTGGCCTCTGCTGCTCAGCACACGTCACTGGCGCTGGCAGAACTCCAGCTGACCTGGAGGGATGAGAGACACAAAACATCTGCACCCAGAACAGCACCCTCCTGCAGACTTTGCTCTTTCTCCTCGAGGAAAAAGGCAAGGATGAAGTGCCCTGTGTTGCTGTGCTGATCACACAGGGCTGTGTGGGGAGCACACAGCCAGGAGCCATCCTGTCCCAAAATAACCAGCTCCTGGTTCTCATCCCACCTTGCTGTCACCACATCACCTCCCAGAAAATCTCTTTATTTCAGCTCCCTGCTCTGGACTGGCCACTCACAAGGAGCCAGCTGGATGCAGGGGAAGGGAGACCTCATTTCATCCACACCTTGTTTAAGACAATGGGGCTGATCTCTGAATTTAAGTGCACAAAGCTCCTTTATTCCATTTTTGAGACAGGAAAGCAAAGCAGAGCAGGAATAAGTGACCCATCTAAGCCCACACTGGAAGCAGGAGGCAGAAAAGGGGCAGAGAACTCTTCCTCTGCCCTCAAGCAGTGCAGCAGGGAAACAGCTCTCCAAGGCAGTGAGGAGAGCACGAGGGATGCACCTGAACTGCTCACCCAGTGCCAGCAGCCCCACCTGAAAACCTGCCCAGGGCTCTGCTCAGTGCCACACTCTGATCCCTGACGTGCAGCACTCTCCCAAAGGCCACTGCAAGAGCTTCCCTCCAGCTTCCCAACCTCAACAGGCTGTTAGGAACAAGAAGACAAATAAAGAAACCAGGATTTTGCTTTGTTACTTTGCAAGAGCAACTCTTGTGCAGCAGCTGCCCTGCCCCGAGGCTGCAGGCAGAGAAACCCCAGTGTTATCCTGTCCCAACCGTGGCTTTCTCCCAGTCATTAATCACAGAGTTTATGATACTTCTGGAGAAAGCTGCCCATAAATAACCCCCAGGGGCATGAACTGCCTGCAGGGCACTTTTACTTTCACCAAGCATTGTCAGGACCTTTGTCAGGTCGAGGGGAGGGCTGGGGTTGTACAGTCAGTCACTCTGATCACCACACAGAAAACTCAAGAGCTTTTTCCCAACTCATGCCCTGGGAAGTAGTTGCTGTAAATTAACATTTCCACTGAGGTTGGACTCCAATCTAGAAGTGGGAAATGAGCAACACTGTGCCAGTTTGAGGTGGAGATGTGAGGCACAGCAGGAAGCTGAGTGACCCCGGCACAGACACGCAGTCACTCAGGGATGAGAAAAAGGATGCCTTAAAAGTCTGCCCAAAACCAAGCAGTGTCCTTATTTAAAAAACACCCAGTGATAGAACTGTACTTAAAAAATATAAATTACTGACTATCCAGTGCCTCAACAAGTTTTGGACAAGGTGGGCTCATCTTGTGCCTTCCCCACATCTTTACCATGAGGGTGGGCAGGCCCTGGCACAGGGTGCCCAGAGCAGCTGGGGCTGCCCCTGCATCCCTGGCAGTGCCCAAGGCCAGGCTGAACAGAGCTTGGAGCACCTGGGACAGTGAAAGGTGTCCCTGGTCGGACCCAAGTGATCTTTAAGGTCCCTCCCAACCCAACCCAACCCATTCCATTCCACCACTGGCATCCCCCAGTGCCATCCTGCTCCAGGCTCCACCTGGCAGCACAGACTTGTGCTGTCACTCCATCAAAGAAAGAAAAGCAGACAGGGATTGATTGCTACCCCAAAAATCCCACTGGGAATTCTGTCTCCAAGCCAAACACAACAAGCAGAGCCCTCAGTGCTGTGCTCAGACAGCCCTGACCTCCTCCTGCTGCTCCTATATGATAAATTCCATAGTGCTGTGGTTTGTTATTTTGTTAGGAATGAAAATAACCCTTGCCCAGCTCTCCAGGGCTTCCAGTGCCATCTCCAAACAAACACTCCACTCTCTGGCAAGGAGCTTTGTTAGCACAACTGGATGTGCTGAACTGTGCACGGGGTTTGAACACATGCTGGAGTCAGAGGCTGTCTGACCCTTTTTTAAAGGGTCTCTTTGTGGGCTGCATTCAAAGCATCCCCCCCAGCAGCACTGAACAGGGGATGGGCACCACTTGCCAGCCAGCAGCTGCTCCAAGGGCATCCACATCCAAAAAGGCACAAGAAGATTTCTTGGATTTCCTTGGTGCCTCAAGGAGGGTGAAAAAAAAAAAGAAAAAAGGGTGAATGAAATAAAAAAAAATTAAGCAAGAGAAAAGCTTTTATCCAAGGATTTTCTTCCATGTTCAGCCTACTGTCTTAATGATCCTTAAATTGTTTTGCATCCATGCAAATCTTCTTGTGCTCCAGAGCACAGAGAGAAGTCAGATTTCACTCTGTGCCTGTGGGCATTAGTTCAGGTTATCTCAACCCTCTTTCTGCTCCACCCACATCCATCACACTCCTTACCTCCTGCACAGGCAGGGATGTGCTCTTCCACATCACTTATCTGCCAATTTCCATTCTCAATCAGATGTCTCCCAGCATTCCCAAACTGTTACCCTGGGTTTCTTTGCCTGACACGTTGTAAAAATAACCCAGACTGCAAAGCTTGGTTGATGTTTACAGGAGCCTGTGGAAACTTCCAGCTCACAATAATTAACTTCCAATCAAATTTTAAACTACATTAAATAAAAAATAGAGGGCAGCTCAGGGAAATGCTCCAAAATCCACTGGTGGGAGACAGTGCCCTCTGGGAACAAATTAGTGACATCTATTAATGGGAAAATGCTGGTGGATTAGGTGAACTAACAAAAGTAATTAAAATTAACATTAGTCACATGAAACATAATTGACTTCCAAACGTTTCTGATGTTATTTTTTTAATAAAGATGCTGGAAAATCATCAGAGCTGGCCAGAGAGCTTATCAGGGGCTAGCACAGGCAGCAGGATTAGCTGCTGAGCACAGAGAGTGATTCACCCCAAGGAAGAGCTGCTCGTCCTTCCCAGCAGCAGGAAGGAAACTTTCAGCAGTTCAGCTTTTGCTGCTCTTTCATCCCTCCCAGGCAGGGACACCCTGGGGGGACCCTTGTATGGAGCTGCCTGCCAGGAGTTGCCATTTTTAGAGCTGCACTCTGATTAATTGGTGGTGGTGGAAGAGCTGTCCCTCCCCGCTTTGGGCTGGGTTTATCCTGCCTTTAAGTGATGTTTACCTCTGAGAAAAGCTTCACTTTGCACCAGAAACTGGACACAGCTCCAGGCTGACTGCTCTGGAAGCCAAACCTCTTCCTCTGGGTTAAGTACCTTTTCCACAAAACCTTTCTGCAAATAGCAGAGTGCTGCAGACACTTTGCAAGGTGATTTGTCAAGCCCTGGAGATGGTCTAATATTGCAACTACTCTGCAGCACCAGCCACGCTCCTCACTGGAAAAGGTTCCTACAGAAGCTGTTCCTTTCTGTCCAGTGAAGCCACAATCTAAAAACTGATTTCTGGACAAAGCAAATTTCATTTTTGGAGCAGTTTTTCCCAAGCCTGAACAGGCCACTATCCCACCCCAGGATATCTGTCCCTGCTGAGTATCCAGAACACATCCAGCGGTGTCCACAACACTTCAGGAGTCCCCAGGGCTCCTACTCACTCATTATTGGAGTGTCCCTTTCTTCTGTGGGGCGTTAGGATTGTTCCTTTTAACTCCCCCGTGCCCAGATGGTGCCTGAAGAACCACATGGAAACACAGAATGGTTTGGGTTGGGAGGGACCTCAAAGATTGTCCAGGTCCAAACCCCCTGCCATGGGCAGGGACACCTTCCACTGTCCCAGGTAGCTCCAAGCCCCATCCAACCTGGCCTTGGACAGTTACAGGGATCCAGGGGCAGCCACAGCTGCTATGGGCAACCTCCCCACCCTCACAGGGAAGCATTTTTTTCCCAATATCCAATCTAAACCCACTCTCAGTTTGAAACCATCCCCCTTGTCCTGTCACTCCAGGCTCTTGTAGAAAGCCCCTCTCCATCTTTGCTGTAGGGTCGGGTATCCTACATCACCCTGATGCCCTTCCCAGCCCAGAAGGAGCCTGAGTGAGCCCTGCTGGATGCTCTGTGCCTGGGGCCACCGCAGGTGACCTCAGCAGGTCACTGCCACCAGCAGCACCAGCATCCCTGGCTCTGTCCCCAGTGCCCACAGCTGGAGTAACTGGATGGCTTTGACCCCCATCTGTCCCTCCCTGAGGAACCATGCAGCCTTTCAGCACTCCCAGTTCATTGGGAATTAATGTCTCCAGCATGGCATGGTGTCACACAGCCTGTCCCCTGCCTGGCTGATGGCCTTTGTCTCACATCCCAGCCCAGCCAGCTCCAAACCTTCATCAGCAGCTCCCCAGAGGGTTTGGGGAGGATGTTCCCACCCAGCTGTGCCTCTCTTCCCCTCACCAGCCTTTCCAGTCATTGCAAGAGCCCTGCCCACACTGTCCCACAGAACCTGTGGCAGACAAGTTTGCTATGGAGAAACCAAGTTGCATTTTTCCACCCTGAACATTCTCTTCTCTGTGCCCTCTCCACCCTCCTGGCCCTTCCTCTCTCCCAGCCAAGCTTGCCCCCTCAGCAGATGTTTCATGGGCTTCTGTTGGTACAAGATGCAGATCAGGCCCTGGCAGGGCACACAAACCCTGAGCCAGGATTAACCCAGGAGGTGGGAAATGCACATCCAGCAAGGAAACACAAACCTCCCTTTCTAACTGCTTTGTACTAACACCAAAACATTTATTTCCCAGGATTTCCAGGAGGTGCTCAGCACCTCCTGTTTACTGGGCTGACAGGGGAGTAGGGGTAACAGAATTCCACATCCAAACAGGGACATCAGGGGTGGCAGTAGAACCCTGCACTTGTCCTGTCCCTGCCTGCCTGTGACATCTCCTGTGTCTGGAGCATCCTCTGGGATTTCCACTGGCCTCTTGCCACTTCTTCTTCCCCATCCCATGTTCCCAAGTATCCCCAGAGATGAATCTCATGCCATTTTTGGGGGATAAGACTCATAAAATCTTCCTCACACCAGCAGAAGGGGAAGGCATCCAAGAGCTGCAGCAATCCATCTCCCATGGGTGATCCTTTCCCCAAGGCAACATCTGGAGCAACAGCTGGCCTGATGGAGGTCTGGAAGTATTTAACACCAAAAACTCACCCCTTGTGTACCCTACCCGTTTTCCAGGAATTTTACAACAAGGATATTTGAGGTAGCAAGTCCAGAGGAACTGCTGACTGTTGCTAACTCTCCACTTCTTTTTTTTTTTTTTTTTTTTTTTTTTACTTTGAAGGTCTCATTTTACAGTCAACTGTTGTTTTCCTCGTGGTGGATAAATGATCTGTTGACATCCTCAGGGCAGAGAAAGTTCCCAGTGGGCAGCTCTTCCTTAGAGACTGCCACAAAACCAACCTGACATGGCATATTTAATATTTGCAAGGCTAGAAAGAATTGTGAGGAAAACAAGCAACACTACTTTGAAAAACACAGTAATTTCCAGGCTTCATAACAAAGCAGAACAGCAAGCAAGTCACCCAACAAGCCACCTTTAGGCTACAGCCATCTATTTTTAATGACAAGGCTCAAATAAATGTTTTAGCAGTGTTGTCTCAGTGTAATCATCAGATTACAAAGTGTCCTGGAGACCAGAGGCAGGAGGGAGCTGGAGGAGATCCCAGCTGCCCAGGATGAGGTGTCTCCCCTGCCTGCTGGGGGTGGTTCCCAAACCCTGGGGGTGCCTGCAGGGCTCCCAAATCCCCAGGGATGGTTTGTGGTGGCACCACAGGATTTGTGTCACTCCCCAATGCCATCCACAAACAGGGAGCACAGAGCTGAGCATGGAAAGGTCATTGAACCTGGGAGAGAGCTCTGAGAAAAACCATGGCCTGGCCAGGGCCAGCCCACAGGATCCCAGTGATGCCTTCACGTGGAGCTTCCATATTTCCCAGACTCTGCCTTGGTGAATAACTCTGAACTCCCTAGAAAGTGTCAGCAAGGTCTCCTCCCAGCTCAGTCCCACAGAACAATCCTTGTCCAGCCCCAGCACCAAGGACACCGCTGCAGCTTCAGCCCAAAGAGTGCAAACAGCAGGGAATGCAGGAGAGCAACCTGGGAGGGTGGGACTGCATCCCCTGGAGCTGGGACTGGACACTGAACCCCAGCATGGAAATGGAGCCAAACCTATCCAAGGGGGAGAACTCATGGCCAGGAGTCCATCTGGGGTGGAGCCAGGGCCGGGCTCTGGCACTGCCCAAGGTGTGCCCTGTGAAGGGATTTCCATAAAAACCCATTTATTGCTGTAACTCCGCCCAGCCTCTGCTCCAGGCAGCCTCTGAACACAGATTCCCACCAGGACATGCTCCCACCTCATGGCCCCCCCAGGGACCCCAAACTCCCCTGCCACTCTCCCAGGCTTTCCTGAGCCACACACGCTGGCCGGGCGAGTGTCCCCAAAGCCACCCAGGGCTGTTGGCTCTGATGTCACTTAAGGAGATGTCCACTTCCTGCCTCCCCATTTTCAGTATTTTCAGGCACTGACAAATTCGCTTCTTCATGGAGCTGGGCCAAAAGCAGCAAGCCACTTCTCCTTCCCCCTCCTGAGGGCCCAGAGCCCAGCACACAGGGAAGGCATTACAACTATGTAACCTGGGGTCACATTTCACCCTAGACTCCATTACCAAGGGTTAAAAATGGAACAAGACTTTACTTTCCCATAGGAAAGTTGCTCTCTGCCTCCAGGGGCCTCTGACACTTCCACAGAAAGCAGCATCCTCCTCAGCTCTGCTTCAGAGGGAATTTCTCCGTGCTGGCAGCTCCCCAGCAGCAGCTCCTCTCCAGGCTCACACAGAGCATCCCGGGGTGGCTGCTCCTGCTGTGGGGGGAGCCCTCACACCCCAGCAGCACCAACAGCCCGAGCATCACGGTCCTCTCCTCCAAAACCCCCCTCACACAAAGCACGAAGAGCATGGAGGGGATTTCTGCTGGGAAAGAGGATTCAGGAAAAACACCCCTCCAGAGGGTGGCAAGAGGCAGGGCCAGAGCTCCACCCAACTGCAGGCTCCTGCTGGCACCCCATGGGGATGTGACAATCACCTCTCTTGGGGCTCTGCCAGCACTGTCACCAAGCTGCCTTCAGCACTGGGGCCTTCAGCCCTAGAACCTTCAGCCCTGGGGCCTTCAACAGTGGGGCCTGCAGCCCTGGGGCCTTCAACATTGGGGCCTACAGCCCTGGGGCCTTCAACATTGGGGCCTGCAGCCCTGGGGCCTTCAACATTGGGGCCTGCAGCCCTGGGGCCTTCAACAGTGGGGCCTGCAGCCCTGGGGCTTCAGTCCTAGGTCCTTCAGCCCTGGGGCAGACGTGGCCCATCATGCAAGGGTGTCCCACACCCACAGCAGCACAGGGGAGCACAAACACATCATGTTTCCTGTGCACAGCACCTTCATTTACTCCCCCTGCTGCTCCTTGTGCACCAGCCAGGGCTCCCCTAGAAGCTCCAGGCAACGTGAGGTGAATGGCAGAGAAAGGAGGGAGATGTTTCAGAGCAGAGCCCTCAGGAGCACAGTGAGGAAACGCAGCAGCCCTCGGGCTGGGTGGGGGGTGTGAGGTTTGGGAGGGATCCCAGCTGGGCTGGGGGCTCTGGGTCTGCTCCTGCACAATGCCTGGGCAGAAAAAGTCAGGTGGGAGAAGGAAGAGCCCACTCCACGTTGATGAGTCTCTTTAGAGAGCCTGCTGCTGCATTTGCCATCTTTGGCTCATGCGGCCACCTCGCTGTGCAGCTGCACCATGAGCAGCTGTGCCCCATGGCCACCTCGCCCACCACTCCCTGACACTGCCCTACAGCACAGCTGCACACCTAGTGCTGTCCTGCTGGTCAGGGCTGGGACAGTCCCTCCCTGCAGAGCTGCTGGGACACCCTCACTGTCCCCTGAACAGCCCCAGGCACCACAGAGGAAAGGGGCAGCACAGGGCTGTCCTGGGGTGGGGGTTTGGTGTCCCCTCGCCCAGGGGGAGGATGGGGCCAGGTCTCTCTCACTGCAGGGATCAGGTTTTCCAAGAGCTTTCATTGGGGTCACATCTCCAAAGAGCTCAGCACCCAGCACAGGAGGGGTGACGGCAAACCTGGTCCCCAGGGTGCACACCCCAGCATCCAGAACACTCCAGAAAAACCCAGCCAGCCCCGTCTACTCTCTCTCCCACACACACTGCAGCACATATCATTTCCTCCACAGCAAGGGGAGAGATATACATCAATGATCCTCTCATTTCTCCTGCTGAAAGTTGCTGGCTGCAGAACCTGGCAGCCAGGGAGCTGTGCTACAGCTCACAGAGCTGCTCCAAAGGGGAGCATCAGCTCCCCGCACGGCCCCAGCCCTGCCCTCTGCCCTCTAGCAGACCAGCCTCATTTCTATAGCTCATTAAAGAGGGATAAAAGTAACCTTTAAAGGTTGCTTTCATGTGAAACAAGTCTCAAACCAAACAATGACTTGGCAAAGAGTGAATTGGATTTTTAAAAGCGATGCGTTTTACTGGAAATCTTATTTCTTTCCTTTTTTTTTTTTCCCTTTTTTCTCCTTGTGAGCCTGATGGTGGATTATTTTTCCTTGACACAATCCCGCCTCCGCTGTGATAGATGACGGCACATTTAGCAGTGTTCAGCCAAAACTTTTTATCTCCATATGGAAGATGGATGGACGAGGACTCTGAAGCCCTCATCAATTCCTTCAAGAACAAACAAGGATCCAGCCCAAACCCCCTCCCAGGTTTGTTTAAAATCCACGAAGCACAGGGCAGATCCTGTAAAGCTCCATCCATCTGGCACCATTTTTCAGTGCTCATGAAGCCAAAAGGCAATGTGCACTGCTGGAGACCTCCAGCCACCTCCCTGGAAAACACGAGGGAGCTGCAGCTTGGATGGGCTTTGTGCTGGGGGCCAGCACTGCTTGCACCTTCCCGTGCCTCTGTGGGGCTGAGGAGATGTTCCCAGCTCCCTGAGCAGGGATCACACACAGCTCCTTGAGGGCAGAGGCTGGGAAAGCCAGAGGAGAGCCAAGTGGCTTCTGGAAAACAAAAATACCAGGAACTGCATCACTGCAGCCAGTCCTTTGTAGGAATGGACAGGGCAAGATGAGCAAAGCAGAGCAGGAGATCAAGGAATCATGAGGTTAAAGATCATCTGCTCCCAACCCTGTGCCATGGGCAGGGACACTTTTCACAGGCCAGGAAGACGAGGCCCTGGAGCAGCTCTGGGCTGTGCAGGGGGCTCCCAGCATGGCTGACCTCCCTGCAGCACCCCAGGGCACACAGAATTGCTGAAGTGAGGGAGCAAGCAGGTGATGCTCAGGACTCCAGGTGAGTCAAGGAAAACAGGAATTCCATCAGCATCACAGCTCCTTCTGTTGTGTCTTTGCTTCTCACAGGAGATGAGCCACGAGCCTTTTAACAGCAGCCCTGGATGCAGCTGTGGGAGTGCCACATCCCACAGGACCTGCTCCCAAATCCCTGACCACTCATATTGCCCCTTCCCACCTGAACCAACAAGTGCAAAGAGCAGAGGTTTGGGGTGAATTTTCCCTGCAAGATGTCAGCAGAATTCCAGAGAAAACCTGCTAGGAGAACAACAACCAGGAGCAGGTAGGGCAGAAATGCCACCACAGGATGGACACAGGAGGTGGAGGGGGCTCAGGGCTGTCCACCTGTAAGGAAAAGGCGACGACCACGTCTTGGCACGGGGTGCAGCAGCAACAGCCATCACACAAAACAACACATGCACCACAGCACTCCCACACCTCATTAATTATGTCTGGGGCTCCCAACACAACATGCCAGAGAAGTTACCTAACCAGCAATAAAAACTCCTTTGGCCCTGTCTCTGGTACAAAAGCCAACACTCCTCATCTCATAAAATACAAAAAGCCCCCAGATGTTTATAAAACTCTGTTGGGCAGCTCAGTGCAGATGTTGTTTACCACTGGGGATCAGGCCTGACCATCCAGCTGACAGGAGCTTTGCAGATGCTGTCATGTGGCAGCAGGATGATCCTCCCCAGCTTCCCCCAGCATCAGAGCAGTGTCCTCAAGCCACCACCTCCTGTCACTCCAACCCACTGACCACAGCTGCAACACCTGCTGTCCAGCAAGAGCAGCACGTAGGAAGCAGTTTAGATTAGGTTTGGATGGGATTTTGGGAAGGAATTGTGCCCTGTGAGGGTGGGCAGGCCCTGGCAGAGGGTGCCCAGAGAAGCTGTGGCTGCCCCTGGATGCCTGGCAGTGTCCAAGGCCAGGTTGGACAGGGCCTTGGGCTAGTGGAAGGTTCCCTGCCCATGGCAGGGGTGGAATTTAACTGATCTTTAATGTCCTTTCCAACCCAAACCATTCCACCCACTCTAATTCCACATCTGGATGGACGAAGGTCAGTGGAGGATGCTGCCCACAGGTAGCACATCCACAGGGACATCAGGACCAGATTCTCTGCCTCCACAGGGCTCCTGCTGTTCCCAGGCACTCTGCTGAAGGCTGGAGTGCCCGTGGGTGCCCTGCAGGGCTGCTGGCTCAGCTCTGAGCATCACACCGAGGAGCTCCACGGGGATCTCCCAGTGACAAACACCCTCCCAGCTCAGTGGCAGGGACCAGGCCAAGTAAACACAGAGTGTATTTATTGCTCCTAGGAAATGCTTTCATTCCCCCCCTCCTCCTCCATGTTCAATTCAAGGGAGCAGCAGCGAGCTCCGAAACGCTCCCTCCATGCAGTGCTGTTAACCATGGGAAGTGAACACACTGCTAGCTTGGACAGATCATTATCCCTTCATGCACGGGGCTGGGGAAGGGGGTGGCAGTCTATAATGACGCTAATTAAGTCCTTAAGTGTCTTGGTAAAAAGCAGGTAAGGCTTCAGCAGAAGGCAGAATATTCCATTAGGGCAGGCTTCACCGTAGACACAATGCTGCATAATGGGATCCTGTAATTATGCCTGCACTGCAGAGACTTTTAAAAAAAGGAACCCTGTTTTACATTCTCGAATGCAAACAGCATGAAATGATGTTGCTTAGAAACCTTTACACTCCTACAGTGTGTGCAAAAAAGTTATTCCAGACATCTGTATTTAAAATAAAATTTAAAAACAATCCTACCGCACACACTCACATGGATCTTGGCTTCACATTGAGTGATGAAGCCTATGAAATGTCAGAGGAAATTTAAATTAAAGGGAAAAAAACGACACATGCATTTAAAAAACTTGAGCAGCTTGTTAAGTCATTTCAGGTTATGTCTGGTACTGTTCCACCTCACCCCTTCACACAGAACTGCATCTCACTGCACTCGTGGTGCCATTTGTACCAATCCAGCCTGAGAGGCTTGGACTTGTTTCCCGAGTCAGGCTGACCTCAAATACCTGGAAAATATTTTCTTTGCTAGAGAAGCCCTGGTTTCACTCCAGAGCCAGCACACACAGAGCAGAGCACTGTCCAGGTGCTGGAGTCACAGGAAACCCCTTCAGCACAGAAAATGTGACAATTTCATGGACAAACCACAGTGCAGGGCACAAGACCCAAACCCTCACTGCTGCTGGCTGCTTCTCCAGGCTGAGAAGGGTGGAGGGACACCAAAATTTCCTACACCCAAGGTGACACAGCCAGATCTGCAGCAGCCCATAAATAGCATTTTGCCAAGCATTACCCTGCTCCTCCCTGCCATCATCCAGGCATTGCATCCCACAGAGATGGCAGGGCCCAGCAGGGAAAGCTCTGCCTCAACCCCAGCAGGCAGGAGGGGATGGGGCTTCCTGCAGCCAGCAGAGCAGCAGGGATGGGAGCTTTGCTCCATGAACCCAAACCCAGCAGAGCAGCAGGGATGGGAGCTTTGCTCCATGAACCCAAACCCAGCAGAGCAGCAGGGATGGGAGCTTTGCTCCATGAACCCAAACCCCCCAGCCAGGGCTGCCACTGCCTCCCACCCACCCCTGGCTCTCCCCAGCCTCTCCTCCTCTCTTTAAAGGTCACCCCTCTGTGCCTGGCAACAGGAGCAGCAGGCACAGCTGATGGATGTGTCACAGCTGCCACCACGCTGGCATGGTGCAAAGGCCAGCGCTGGGGATGTGACAGACCTGACACAGAGCCATGTGAGCCATGTGTCCCCAGCTGTGCCTGGCACCATGCATGGCACTGAGCTGATGCCCTCTCCCCCTCCCAAACCTGACAGGTTTGCAGTCATCCTTTTGTCACTCTGGGAGAGAGCTGGAGCCTGTGTGCCCTCATCAGCAGAGCAAGGTGCATGTCCCAAGGGATGAGAACAGTGGGAATTCCTACAGGGAAATCTTTGCTGATGGGAATCAGCAGCTGGGCCTCTGGTGCAGTGGCCAGACTCAAAAATGTCTGAACTGTGCCAAGGCACGGTCAGGTTGGATTTTGGGAAAGGTTCTTCCCCCAGAGGTGCTGGCACTGCCCAGGCTCTCCAAGGGAATGGGCACAGCCACGAGGCTGCCAGAGCTCCAGGAGGGCTTGGACTGTGCTCCAGGGATCCCAGGGTGGGATTTGGGGGTGTCTGTGCAGGGACAGGAGCTGGATCCTTGTGGGTCTCTTCCAACTCGGAAGATTCTGGAATTCTATGAATTCTACATGAAGCAACCTTTCTCAGCCCTGCTGGAACCTGCTCTCTGAGGTCTTTCCCAAGATTCCCTCAGTCCTCAAGACTACAGAGTGGCCAGAACACATTTGTCTTAAAATCACCCTTCAAAAATGCCCCTTTTCCTTCTGTCCACTGCAAAGAACCTCCTCACTAGAGCAGAGCAACTGTCATGACATTTTAAATGGCTGAGAAAACATTTTTTCTGTGCACAGTTTTCTGCTGTCACCTGGGGAGCTCCATAGGCAGCACCACTGGGAATTCCAGCCCACACAGTTGGCTCCTGCAGGTGTTTCAGCCCCTGCCAGGGAGCTCTAACTGGTGGTGCAGGTATCTACAAGGTGCTTCACCCACAGATGCCAAGTCCAAAGCTGAAAGCTGGAGCCTCACTCTCCAAATTCCTTTGCACTGCTCTGGGGCAGGAGGCATTGCTCACACCTGAATGCAACAACTCCAGCTAAGCACTGAGATGCTTTTTAGTAAAATAGGCATGAAAAGTGTGAGCAAATGTGAGAACTTGTGCATCATCCAGAAGGCAGATGCTGGCCAGCTTCTGAAGGCAAATTCCACACCTCACCCCGCTCTGGTCTGGCTGGAGCCAGCTTCAGGATCACATCCTTCCTGGGGGAATGTGCACAGAGCAGGACAGCCCTCCTCTGCCAGCTGCTCCCCTCCCACAGGGCAGGAGACAACCGCTGCAGAGGCACATTCTTCTTCTATCTTTGATTGTTGCTAAAAATAATCTCTACGAGCAGCATGGCTCGGCCTGTTCTCACCACTGCTCACTGCAGGGTGAAGTCCAGATCAGACCAAATCCAACTCCATGTGCAGGGTACTGCTGCTCCCCCAGGGCTCGTGGTGTGTGGGAGCACAGGCAAGGGCAGTGCTGGCCCCAAAGGGCAGGACAGGGCACACACAGAATGCACTGATGGAGCCTCCAGCCAGTGGGAGGGGAGAGAACAGGCACAGGAATGGAAAATAGAGATAAGGAGCTGGGTGTCCCCATGTGAGAAGCTGGAAATCCTGTGAGCTTTGAAGCAATGAGAGGATGTTCAACCCATTCTATCCATAAAATATCAGTCACCTCCATCCTCGTATCTGCAGTCACCTGAAAACTCACTGTGTGCCCCCAAACCTTCTGCTCATTATCCAAGTTCAGCGCTACAAAGTTACTTTTCCTTATCCTTCTATGGTGAGACCAAACAGTTAAAGAACAAGCCCAAAACATGAAAGAAAACACTGCCAAATAAAACATCCTGGCAACTTCTACCCATAGCTCCAGAACAGCCCTCAGAACAGCAAGGTGGCCCCATTCCTCCATGCACTTCTCATTTCAGGGGCCAGAGCATATCTGATTTTTTATGGATAACTCAGCAAAGTACAGGTTCCATCTGGCTGCCCTCTGCATGGATAATGGATATTTTATATTTTACAGGGGCTGAACAGCCAAGAGAAATAAAGTAAAAGCCTAAAATTGCTCTTAGAGATGGGAAGTCAGACAAGCAGCACCTGCAGATCCCACAAGATCTTTTCCCCTCCTGCCCCAAGAACCCAGGCCTGTAAAACCTTTGAAGCTATTTCTGCTGTGTCTTTTTTTTAAAAAGCCAGTTCTAAAGGCTTGATTCACCACCCACAGCAATGCAGAACATGCTCAGAAAGAGTTAAACACAGGAAACCTGTTGATTAATTTACAGGCAACAAGCTGCACTAATAAAGCCCCAGGGACCTTAATCAAGCTGTTTGCTGGTTGCCAGACCAAAGCAGGAAGATGGGCAGAGCTGTCAGGATGGATTAGTGTTTGCCTGCTGGCAACACTGCTCCTGAATGGGAGAAAGAGGGGGAGAAACACACACACAAAGGTCTTTTCCAGCCTGAACCATTCCATGATTCTCTGGAGGGGAAATGATGTGCCTGGAGCTGGCCAGAGCCAGCTCAGGTTTGTGGCGTGGGTTTTACCCCCATTGTTTGTAATTCCTCCCAAAAAGCCAGCAAAGAGCCATTTCTTTTTTTTTTTTTTTTCTTTTTAAAAAGATCCATTTCCTACTCAATAAATTTTCCTGGCCCCCTTCTCCTCCTATTCCAGGAGAGCTGAATGAAGTTGTTCATAACTGGCCCCATTTTGAAGGGTTTGGGTGACACACCTTGGGGTCAGGATGTTTTGCAAATTCAGGTGAAGTTGAAAAGGGACAATTTCCTTTCATTATGACAACAAGGCTTGGCTCAGGTACCTTTTTGTCCCTGAACCATTTACAGTTCTGACCACTGGGTTAATGCAGCAAAAAACCCTCTGCCTTCCCATCTTTGACCAACAGCAAGGAGCCCAAGTGGAATCAGTGCTGAAATCTGTCAGAATTACAGATCTGAACTCTGCTTATCTGCAGGGAAACTTTTCACCCTCTAAGTAACTAAACTTTACTTAACCTGGCAATACTTTTCCTTTTTCTACACACTGCCAAGGAACCTCTGCCTTGGGGTTCCAGTTTAACAGGCTGCTGTGTGGCCAAAAGGATGTGGAGAGCTTGTAAAACACCGGATTCCACACAGGAACCAGCAGAAAAGGCCAAAAGATTGATTTTATTTTGCTAAAGCTTAACAGGCCAAAACAAAGGAGCAGAGAGTTGCTCAGCTGTGAGTCTTGCTCACATCAGGTATGTTTGAACAAGGCCATTTCCCCCACCAGCTTTCTGCTGTTCCAGTCAGCAGGAATGAAATATCCCATAGGAATTCCTGCAGCTGAGCTCTACAGATCCACTCAGCACAGCTTTGATCATTTACACCAGCCAAAGATCACCTTCTGCATTTACAGCTCCCCTGAACATCACAGGGGACACAAGTGCATGGTGCACCCAGGAAGGGATGAAGGGGATGGTGAGCACTGAGAAAATGCAAATACAGCTGAGGATTAGCAAAAGCAATTATGAAAAACAAGTAGTGGAAATCATGATTCATCAGGAGTTGAATCAGATGTGGAGTCCAGTCCTGCACTCAGTGGATTTGGATGGCAGTGAGGATTCCAGGCCTACAGAAATCAGTTTTAAAGCTATTTAAATGCACAGAGGGCCCAGTGATAGTTTGGCAACACTACATTTTTGTCTACCCTACTACTTTTCAGACAGACCTTGGAAAATGTCTGGGGCATCCTTCTCCCCCCACAGACACCCCTTTCCTTACAAAACTCTGAGTCAAGAAGAAACACTGCAAAACATGGACACCAGATGGGAAGAGCTGTGTGAAGGTTTGCTGAGTGAGTGGGTCAGTCCCTGAGAACCAGAAATAGAGCAGCACACAATGTTTCCTAGTAGATCCCACTCCCAGTGGCCTTCAGAGAACACTGGCAGTGTCACAATATCCCCGTGAATAGCTGGAAAATGTGGAGAGACAGAAATCACAACTTTGCTCAAGGTAAGGAGTTCTTGTCCCTGCTCTAAAGAGGACACTGGATGCTCTCAGCCACTCCCTCCTCCTCCCTCTGGTGAGGGAACACTGCAGGCACTGCCCCAAGCACAGCCAAGTTCCACAGCAGCTCCAGCTGTGGGATTTTCTCTGGGCAGAGACACCAACACCACGCCTGGAGAGTCCCCAGTAATCAGGGACACCCTCTGATGAGACAATATTTCCATTGCTCTCACTGGGAACACCTCTGAAGCTGGAAAAAGCTGGCACAGGACCCTGCCAAGGGCTGAGGACCATCAGACCTGGGTTAGTTCTTGTCACACCAACCGAGCAAAGCAACCTCGCTCTGTTCAGGTCAGCTCTCCATCTGCAAAGCCTCAGGTTAAATCATTACAATGACAGAATAAAGTCAAGTGTCAAGTGAGTCACTAGCATAAAGATGAAGTAAGAAAGCTCAACTCAAATCCCTCCATCCCACTCCAAGCTCAGCAGCCAAGACTTTCCCCCATCAGCTGCAAACTTCTTTCCTTGCCAGTGAAATCACGAGCAAAAAGCCAATAGAGTTTTTTCTTTTCTTTTTTTCCCCCTCAGTGTTCAAAGCCTGTGCAGCAGTTGGATTCCCACAGGCTGTAATTTCAGCACCCCTCAGACATCCCAAATCTCTGCAGACACACAGCTCCTGCCTGGGCCAGCCCTGCCAGACCCTTCCAAGGGCTGGGCTGGGAATAATTCCTGGTACTCTGCCCGGAGTTAGAAGAGCTGCTGAGGAAGGCTTGGTCCTATGGACTCGGATTTTTGAGGTGGGTGAGCTGCCCTGAAGGAGAAACACAGGCCCAAACAACACAGGAGGATTTTCTGTCACAAAGAGACTGATGAGGTTACATTGATGGGCAAACTGCACCAAAAAATTGGCTCCTTGGAACTCCCTCACTACCTTCTCTTCCCTTTGACAGAGCCAAGGGTCTCAGCCAGCTTCTAATCCCTGTTTGCATTCCCTGGGTGCAAAGCTGCCAGGGAAGAGAAGAAAGAACATCCTTCAGGGGATCCATGCCCAGACCAGAAGCACCAGGCAGGCAGAACAGACCCTGAGCAGGTTCAGTACCAGAGTCAAGAGCAGCCAACCTCCCAGTCCAACCAGGGTCCCTGTCACAGCCACACAGGTCCTGGCTGCTGGCAAACAGCAAACTTTGGGCTGCCCCAGTCCCCTCCTGGGGTCACTTCATTTGCTGGTCCCCAGGGAGGCCACAGGAAAGGCAGAGCCACTGAGTCCATCCCAGTTCCACCTCTGGAAAATGGCCCCAGGGGTCCTGGCACAAAACCCCAGGAAAGCCAGCAAAGAGGAGGAAAAGCCTGGCCAAGCCAAGAGTGGATCAATGGCAACAACTGCAATGCAATTTCCAGCAAAAAGGCAAAACACAGAGACAGCACAGGCAGGCTCTGTAGAAGGGACATAAGATAGATAAGGACCATTCTATTTATCTATCATCATCAGATAAAGACCATTCAGGGAAGACAAAAATCAGAAGGAAAACCCAGTGTTCAGAACTTAGACAAAACACCCATATTTTTTCTTCACTTACTGTAGCAGAAAAACGATGTGAAAATAAAGAATATAATCTTCCTGAAGCCACTGGAGCATGACTATAAATTACAGCTGCCAAGGAGCTGAAACCAAAATCAAACCTGGAGATCACTTGCAGGAGAATTTCAGATGAGTCTGTGGGTCACCTCGATCTCCAGCAGTTACAGAAGGAAAAAAAATGTGCAGAGGAACTAAATCATTTACGTCAGTCAAGCTTATCTGTCAGAGGGAGACACCTTTCCTACCACAGCACATTTCTGGGATTGATGATCAGGCACTATCTGGAGCTGGGCAGAAGAAGAAAAACTGAAGTGATTTGGTTATTGGGGAAGAAAAAGAAAATATGTATTAGCCAGCTCAGCTAACAAACACAATTCCAGAAGATTATCTCCCTGAACCAGGAAAATGATACTTTATGATAACTAAAAAATTAAGCACTGAAGAATAGCAGGAACAAGAGCTCTGCTGAAAAGTGCATCCAGGAATGACAGTGGTGCCAATGCCTGATAAACTAATTAAGATGCTAATTAAAACCAGGGCACTTTCCCATCTGGGGTTCCCAGCAGAGACTGGGTTTAGCCTGAACAAGTCTCACTGAGGAAGGGATGGGTGGATGAAGGAGATGCCAGGGTGACAGCAGAGGATTTTGTGCCCAGTTTGCTGAGGCCTTTCCCAAGGGGCTGCTGAGGACACAACAGAGGCACAGGAAATGGAAAAGCAGCAAAGGCCTCAGGGAGGAGAAATAACCCAGGGGTTTCATCAGGGCAGCTCCCTCACCCCAGAGCACCAACTCCCCAGGGAGGTCACAGTTTATCATCCCAGAAAGCAGGCTGAGTGAGCAGGGCTTAAAATTCCCTCTTTTATAGAAATTATTCCCAAAGGAAAGCTGAGAAAATGCAGAGGAGCAGCTGAGGGTGGTGGTGGCTGCTGCTCAGGTGACACCTTGGTTCATCCACCAGCATGGGCAGCACCCACGCTCTGTGTGAGCCCAGAAATGGGTGAGAGCAAATGGAAATCAGCTCAGAGATGTGGAATAAGGCTGGGGAGCCCATGGATGCCAGCCCTGGGAGCAGTGCAGGGCCTCAAAGTGATGAAAAGAAAGCAATGACCTTAAAAAGGCAGAGCAAGGAGGTGAGAGAGTCCCAGGTTTCACTCTCTCCTTTCTGAGAAAGTTACTGACTAAAAAAAATGGTGATGGTCTGAAATGAAGGTTTGGAGAGTTAGCATTTGCCAAAGTTTGAGTTGGGTAATCCCAACTCAGCATTCCTGGATGCTTCTCCTTCACAGGACACAGAGCAGGTGTCTGTGAGGAGAGGGAGAAAAAGCTGCATTTAAGGGTCAGCATTGTGTGTTTATCTTTGCAGCCTTTCAGGATGTTTATTTTGGTTTGGGTGTGGACAGATTTGTTGGAGGAAATGATTTAAAAGACACCACATAATTGCACAAAAGCTCATTGTGTGGCAACAACCCTCCCATGAAATTCATCCCTCGCTGAGCCATCACTGCAGGGCGCCCACAAAACCCTCAAAGGC
Organism: Serinus canaria; assembly: GCF_022539315.1. Taxonomy (NCBI): domain Eukaryota; kingdom Metazoa; phylum Chordata; class Aves; order Passeriformes; family Fringillidae; genus Serinus; species Serinus canaria. The sequence goes on along the minus strand of NC_066327.1, from coordinate 16,091,607 downwards.
TCAGCCCAACCTGGTGGCTTTCACCTTGCTTTTGGTGGCACTGAGGGACACCTGGCTCAACACAGGTCCCCTGCAAGCAGCTGAGCCCAGAGAGTGCCAGGAAATCCTGAACAGCCCCAGCTGTGGCCACATCTCCACCAGGAGGGTCAGCAGAGCCACCAGCCAAGGAAAAGGTGACTCCTGCCCTGCCATGGCCCAGGAGCTGAGCTGGGAGTGCCACCATGCCCAGAAGGGCACGAAAGGCCCCCAGGGACCCTCTGTCCCCAGGCCCAGCAGGTCTGAAGGCCAGGAGAAGGTGCTAGCTGGGATCCCTGCCCCAGGGAACAGGCTGCCCAATTAGGGGATGATCCCTGATTAGCAAAGATGCTAAGAAGGAGATTTCCATAAGCACTCCCAGGGCACTTTGCTGCTGCCCTTAGGATGCTCTCCAAAGGATTTGGTCACAGTTTGAGAGGCAGGGATACATTATCCCACCTGGGATTTTACCACAGCCTTTCCACCATGCCCTGGAGCATCTGAGACTGGTAAGGTTTGGGGAAATCCATGGGAAAGGATTCCTGCAGCACCAGCAGGGCCTAAGGAAAGCTGCCTCCCAAACCACTTGACTGTGAAAAAGGTGGGTGGAGGGGAAGGCAAAGGGTCATTTTTGGTTTCCACTGGCACCAATTCCGCCTCTGGCACGTTTATGGAATTTTTTTTCCATCATCAAGATAATGAGGTTGGGCTTTTTATTTTTAAATAAACAAAGGCTGTAATGGGCACTCTGTGCTGGGGCATGTCTGGAGCCTCCAGCTTATCTGGGCTGTCACGGGACACGGAATTTTTGTTCATTTTAGCTGGGGAAAAAGAAAAAAAAAAAAAAAGTCATTGAAGCCCACAGCCCAAAGGGGTGGAAGGGAAGTCTCCCTTCTCTCCAGCAGATCCTGGATTTAGCATGCCAGCTTTGACTGGAGGCCACGAGGGAGCAGACACAGCAATTAGCAACCAAACAGCTGCTGCTGCCACCTCCAGCTCTGCTGGGACTCCAGCACTGGCAAGCAATTAAAAGTTCACATCAAAGCCCTCAGTGCCCATCTCCAGAGGCACATTTATAGTCCTGAGAATGGCCCTTGCCCAAAGATGCAGCCCAGGGTCAGTTTTCAGTCCCTACCTCAAGCTCTGAAGTCCTTGGCTGGTTTAATGTCCAGCCTGGAGCCAAGCCCAGGTCAGACCTGGTGGCACCCAGGGACAAACTGGCTCAGGGTCCCCCATGGCAGAGCAGGAGCAGAGGAGGGCACCCCAGGTTCTCCTGCTGTGCCTCTCCCAGCCTCACTCCCCCATTTACACTTTACTGGGGGAGCAAAGGTACTTGACAGCTGCAAAAAAGCAGATAATTCTGCCTGCCATGCCTGTGTTTACGCAAAAGCCACTGGTTTATGAGGAACAGCTTAGTCAAAGCACACAAAGAAACACCCTGCAATATTTTTTGAAGAGGGTTGGTTTTTGTTGTTTTTTTTTATTGCTTTGAGAAGCAAAAGGTTAGCTACAGAAATAGAGAGAACAAAGCAGCTCAACAAACAACTGCTTCTTGTTTTTCTTATTCTACACAGCCTCTCCCAAACTCTGCTCAGCCCCAGCTCCCCCTCCAGCTGCTCCCCACACCCAGCACAGCAGACCCAGCCAGGAGCACCCAGAACCCCCAAACACATCCAGCTGGGAAGGGGCAAAGCCTCACAGGGGACTTGTCCCTGCCAGGGCAGCTCAGTTTGGGTTTGTTTCTCCACACCGACATGAGGGGAATGAGAGAAGTGGAGATCCTCTCTCCTGCTCAGCCTCTCCAGTCCCCAGCTGCTGCTCCTGACCCCACAAACTTCAGCAGCCACATGGCACAAGTCCTGCTCTGACCCTGCCACAGGTTTGCTCTGTGCACATGCAGGTAGGGATATCAATTTAACCTGGATTTAGCATCCCTGCTGTCAGCAGGAGCCCTGAAGCATCCTAAAATCTCCCTTGAATACACTGGCCGTAACAGAGATCCAGCTCAGCCCCCAGGTGTCACAAGGCTGTGACAATCCAGGCCGTTCCCAAGGGACAGGGACCAGGCATCTCCCCTGGTCCCAGCCCTCAGCAGGAAATGCTGGGGTTATTGTTACCCTGTGGCATTTAACAGGGCTGTTTGTCTCAGCCCCATTAACCTCCAGCAATTTAAAGAGAGAGGGGAAAAAAAATCATGAATTAGCAGCAGCTCTCAGGCTCTGAGTAACCTGTTTTCCCAGTTTCCAACACTGTTCATAAAACGAACACATTATCCCAGTTTGGATAAAGAGAGAACAAAAGTGTCCTGCAGCATCCCACCACCTTCAGCTCCTGTCTGCAGGGCACAAGGGGACAGGAGAGGAAGAGGAGGAGGAGAAGGCTCCATATCTCCCCAAAGTGAAGTGGTTTTTCCTGGCCAAATGAAGGGAATGGCTTTGTCAGTGGCTCAAAAGGGGAACCCCACTGTCTGGAACCCCATCCCGTGGGAATGCCTGGGCTGGGCTGCACCCCATGGGATGTCCAGAGCCATCCCTGGATGCAGCTGAGGCACGGAGGGAGGGCCGGGTTCCTTCCCAGGGTTTGCAGTCGGAGGTTTGGATTTATTGGCACGGGAGTGCCCCACGCAGGAGAAGAGATGCACACACATTTCTGGGAGATGGGCTCTCCCACTCACAGGGCTCCAGCGAAAAACAAAACAGGTTTGACAGAGAACAAATTAATTCAGCATGAAGAAGCTCTGAAAAAAACCCCAAAAATTATCTTTGACACATGAAAAATAGATAAATCCTCACAGAAGATTACTTTAACAAGGCCAAAAATCCATCACAACCCTGCAGAAAGGAGGCACAGATAAGGCTTTCAAATGGATGTGATGTTTTTATACCCACAGGCACTGGGAAGGCAGCACAGTTCAGAGATGACAGCAGGGATCTTAGCCAGCACTCCTGAACTGCCTCAAGATTTGGGGAATGAGAGAAGTGGAAGCAGAAGAGAAACCCCCTCCACTGCAGGTGCTGCAACCTCCAGCTGGATCTCCTCAGCCTCAGTTTCCCCTTCACACAACCAAGACTGTGGGACAGCCCCACAGCTGGGGGGTCTCTCAAGCACTTCTCAGGATAAATAATGTGATATCTGGGTGAGTGTTATGCCCTGAAAAAGTAACATTTAAAGCAGCCCCAGCAACCTGGGTGATTGTGGGCATCATTCCCATGCCCAGTGCTGGGAACATGGCCCTACACCCAGACACCACAGACCCAATGCCTTCACAACCCTCCCCTGTCACACTCTGCCTTCGTGGCTTTGCTGATCTAACATTTCATCCTTGAGGGGCACATCAGAGCTGCTTTTCAAAGCTTTGAGATTGTGTGGGTATTTAAGAAGTTTCAAGCCACACTTCAGCCTTTGGAAAGTGTACCTGTATCCATCCCCCTCCAAAATAAGCAACCACAGAAAAATAACCTGCCCTATCTCCTCAGTAAATCTCTACAGGTTTTTCTTTGTATGGACTCCTTCAGGATCCCAAAATCCTGCTCAGTTTTCAGGCTGCAGCAGACCCTCCCCAGCTTATGCAGAATGCAGACAGGATCCCCATCTCCCACCAGTGCAGCACAACCCTGCTGGGTGTCACCTGCTGTCACCTCCCGCACATTCTCAGTGCTCTCCTTCCCTCCTGGGCCATCCCTCCCCTGCCCTGTCCTCCCAAACAGCCTGCAGCAAGCAGTTCCTTCAGTTTAGCAAGGGCTTTCGTTGTGTTCCCTCCCTTGCCAGAACAAACACGTGCCAGGTTAGCAGCCCCTGAGGGGTTTGTGGCTGCCTTCAAGCTGGGCACACGTTGTGACACCTCACTTTTATATTTATGGCTCTCCAAAGGTTTCCCACAGATACTCCTGGCCTCCTTAGCCACCCAAGGACACTGAAGGGTAAAAGATCCAGGATTCAAGCAGCAGCACAGAACAGAGCCACCAAGGGAAGATAATGCCTCAATTTCAGAGCAAAAAGAGCAGCCAGGCATGGGCCAGACAGGTTGTTCTGCTCTATAACTGCATGTTTATGATAGCCCTCATTGCTTTACAGAAATCCAAGTTAACCTGCTCAGCCCAAAGCCTCCTCCTCCTCCCCAAAGCCAAGCGTGCACCAGGGCTGACCTTTGCATGTGTTCCAAATTGGAGTGCACATTGTATTTCCCCAGCCTCTCGTCTGTGTTTTGCACAGACACAATGACACAAAAGAGGCAGAGCCAGCCAGCCAAGCCCTGCAAAGAAGGTGGCTTTAAATAGCCCCTTTGTCTTGCTTTTCCTTGCTGAAATATTGCACATTATTTAGAACCGAGTTTTAGTTTTATCAGGGATCCAGAAATAGAGACAATGGAGGGCTGGGTGAATTTTTTGATCATTTTAAGACCTAAAGTTTCTCATTCCTGTCTACCCTCGCCCTCCACAGCAGGGTTTGTAGCTGTATCCCAGGAACCATTCCCTGAGGAGCTCTCAGACCCACAGGAGTGACCCCAGCCAGGAAGAGAAGAGAGGTGGGACATGTGAGAAACCTCACCTCTGCAAATTGAGGGCAGAATTCTAAAAGCAAAGCTTCTGTCCTTGATGGGGAAAAGGTCAGCAACTTCAGCAGACTCTGAGCTGGTACCCAGATGAGGTCAGAAATTAAAAGGTGTCTCGACACTAAATTAATGGGCAAACTGACAAGAGAGCAACAGGAGTTATAAACATTTATGTTCCAGTTCAAGGCAGGAGCAGCATTTATTACTGCATGGTTTGAGTGCCAAACATGAGAACTGGAGCTCTTGCTGGTCAGGGCACATGGATGCTCCTTTTTAGGTGTGTGCAGCAGCCCAGAGATGATAAAATGCTTGGCCCTGGTGAAGAGCCCTGAATGGGGGTGTTAGGGGGGACCTAATGGGAACACAGAGCCACAGGCCATCCCCATCTCCCCTCAGGGCTGTAATCATTGTGTGTCCCCTCCTCAGCACAGCCCCTGCCCTGGGAGGTTTGTGTCACTGTGAACACTTTGTGTTTGTCCAGAGCAATGCAAAGGTGCCTCCAACAAACCAGAATTCATCCAGATCTGCAAAAAAGATATCACTACTGAGCATCAGCTTTCCCTGAGCATCCTGGTCTAGTGGGAGGTCCCTGTCCATGGTGGGGCAGGTGGAACAGGATGAGATTCAAGATCCCTTCCAACCCAAACCATTCTGGGATTGTACCAGATGAGGCTGCAGGGAATCCCCCACAGCCAAAATTCTGGGATGACTTCACAGCCTGCACTGAGAAGGAACCACAACACGTGCTCTCTTATCACCTTCATCATAAAACCACATCAATGCTGTTTATTTATCATTAAAAATCCAACTGGGACAATCACTTCAATCCCCAGGTGAGCAGAGCACAGCCTGCAGCACTTGGGGGAGTGCAGAAGTGCAGCAGGGGTTTGGCAAGGAGAGAACAGCCTGTGCCCTGTGAAACCAAAGTGTCTCTGAGCAAACCACGAGGGGAATGTGCTGCTGTCCCCACAGCCTGCTGTGTGCAGCTGAGCTCCTGGGTGAGAATCCCTGCAGGAGGGGCAGTGCCAGTGCCAGCACCAGCCCTGCAGGAGGGGCAGTGCCAGCACCAGCCCTGCAGGAGTTCACTGTGGTGTGGAATATTTTGGCAGCTGGGCACGGTGACTCAGGGTAAGAAGCACAGCAGTGAAGACAAAACATGAGTTGAAAATTTCCCCGCTGCAGGAATGAAGATCCCAGCCAAACCTTACACTTAAATGCCCAAGGCAGAACGAGATCCCTCCCCATGGGTGGGGGATGAGGGATGGGCTGGGCTCACACCTGTGCTCAGGTGAGCAGCGGTGAGAGGAGCCAGTGCCAGAGCCTTGGCAGAGCCTTTCCTGAGGCTCTGGCGCCATCTAAGCCCAGAGTTGGGAATCCTTCATCCTTCCCGCCGCCCTCCAGAGCAAAGAGAAAATAAAACCATACGGGAACAAGCACCTCTTGCTCCTCCAGCCCAGGAAAACTTCCTACAGAAGGAGAAACCTGGGAGCTAAGAGCCGAGAGAAGCCCAGAATGACACTTTGGGAGAAACCCAAGCACTGAATAAGGTCAGACCCACCAAAAAGGAGCCCAGCACAGCCGTGTGTGTGCTCTGTGCTCACTTGGAACACTCCCAGCACTGCAATTTGGTTTTACACTCCAAGACCATTAACAGAGTTCATTCAGGGAATGATTATCTAACACAGGCATAACTCCACTTGCATTATGCAAAGAAACCTTTCTGCGACTTTTGACCTTGTGGAGCTGCACAAGGTGCAAATAACTCAGAGTTTCTCCCCCACTGAGAGAGCTCCTGGTTGTTCAGAAGGATGCACATTGCTCCTGGAGAGAGGAGTCACCCTCAGCTGTGTCCCCCTCCGAGCTCTGCTCTCCTGGGACCAGCTGCTGCATGGTTATTTGCTTTTCTCCTGATCCCTTAAGCAACCAACTTCACAGTGTCCTTTTCCTGGCATTTGTTCAGCTTTTTTTTTTGTTGTTGATTTCCCAGTGAGTTACAGAGCAGCAGCGCTGACTTTATCCTCGGCTGCCCTCCAGTGACAGTGTGCCCCTGGAGCCCCACTGCCCACCTGGGCCAGGCTCAGGGGACATGGGGACCTGCACAGCTCACCAGGCTGCAGAACCTCACTTATAACAGACATACAGGTCAATAATTCTAAATTAAGAACCCTCGTGCCTCAGTGACAGCTCCAGCTTTAAGGATTTACCAATTTTACAATCCCACATTCCTGCTTTTCCCCCAAACACTGATGATCTTTCTCTTAGCCCTTGACAATTAATTCCATCTAGGTTCAAATTCTCCTGTCCAATATTAGAAGTATCATCAAGTGCATTTATTTGCCTTCCCTGTTAAGCAAACGGGAACAGCAGCAGCTGTTGACACAATGTATTATTGAGGTCTGACTTAACATTTTGGAAGTTAATGAACTGCTGGGTATCTCCAGCTCTGTTCTGCAGAACTAGCTTTATAATAAGAGACTGGATGTGTGGATTTCAAAACAAAAACCAACATCAGAGAGCAGAGTTATTCCTCAGTTAGAAATAACCTTGCATTACATAGCAAACGTGTAAATCTGATGGGGGCTGGCCACCCCAAAACCAAGCACAGCAGAAGCAGCTCTCAGGAAAGAGAAATACAAGAAACAAGAGAATAACCCACTACAGCAGGGTTTAAAAAGCACCCAAAGCACTCATTTGTTAGGAACAGCCAGCTCTTGATCCCCTGGGGCTCAGTAACCCCCCAAAGCACAGCAGAGACCCTCCCTTCAGAGACAGCTCTGGCCCAGTGGTGCTGCACACACCTGAGAGCCAGTAGGTTACAAGCATCAGGAGTTATTTGGTTTGGTTTGGGTTTTTTTCTGCTCAATTCCTGCTGGGACAAGGATTTGCTACAGGTGCAGACACCCCAGCCTCCCTTTGCAGTGACCCACATTCCCTTTCCCCCACTGCAGCATCGCTGGGAACCCGCTCTGGATTTCTGCCAGTGGACTCAGCACTCAGGGCAATGCAGCCTCCTGCTCCAAAGGTTCCTGGCACAGCTCCAGAGGGACTTTCCCTCCCCTCCATACCACACACACCTGTAGGAGGCTCAGGCAGGAGCATCCAGCAGTGCACATCCTGCTGCTGTATTCACACACCGAGTAAATGACAACACCCTCATCCTGCCAGCAGCAAAATATTTTGGGTTCCCCCAGAGGAAGAGAAAACAAACCTAAGGACTTTGTGAAAGAAGTCATTAAATCAGACCATGCTGTAAATGCCTAAAAGAATTGATCACATTTCTGATGTTAGAAACCAGGTGGGAAGAATGACAACATTTTATTGAAAACTGAAACTGCAGCAGGTCACGCACATCCAAAATAAAAAAAAAATTCAAAACAAAACAACTGTTCTGCAGTTTTTGCAAGTCTCAAAGGCCCCAGGCCAAGGAGAGGTTAACAAGAAACAAGTTGAGGCTTGCAGAACCTCGCTGCTCTACAGCAGCACCAGTAACCACGATGCTGCTCCGTGTCAGCCCGCACGTTACTCAATGCTTTCCTTATTCCCACCCAGGATTATTTGTATTCCGGAGCTCTGGCATCTTGTGCCGGTTGGCTGAGCCCAGTTATCAGCTCCCTTCAAATCCAGCCAACCAGGCTGGCGGCTGTTGGACTTCTTGGACACGAAAAAAAGACGCATAAAAGGCAACAAGAACCTGACACCCGGCAGCGCGGCCAGCGCCAAGCCGTTTGTTTGGCCAGCTCGGTTCCCGCAGCCCCGGAGCTGGGATTGGCAGGAGATTTTGGAGCGCAGGACTTTGAATTACGGCGGGCGGATTTGGCAGGGCTGCTGCGCGGGCAGCAGCTGCGAGGGATGAAAGTACATTCACGGCCTCAGCCCCGGTTTGGCAGGGGGACAAAAAGCCCCCAAAGCCTCTCGGAGGTACCTGGGCGGTCCCGGCACAGGTGAGCGGCGCGCTCAGACCTGCGGCACCTGCGCCGAGCGCGGTGCGAGCGCTGACATGTCACCTGTCACCTCCGCATCGCTGACAGCTCTGTCGCATCCTCACCACCCAAAGGGACACGGCGGGGCCGCCCCACCCGGGTTTTGTGTCCTGGGGTGAACCCCGGGCCGGAGGGGAGCGGGATCGACCGGACCGCTCGGGCCGAACCGAACCGGACCGGACCGCACTTACCGGGAGCGGCGGCGCCGCGCGGGACGGACTCTGCGTTGCCCATGGGCGGACGGAGCGGGGCCGGGAGGGGCAGTGCGGGGCTGTGCGGGGCTGTGCGGGGCTGTGCGGGTGGCAGGACGCGCTCGGGCAGCTCCGCGCTCTCGCCGCGATTCGAAGCTGCCGCCCCGCCCCGCCCCGCGCCGGCACCGCCAACCGCGGCCGCGGGCGGGACACGGGCGGAGCGGACCGGCACCGGGCGGCTCTCATAGGCTTGGAACGGCACGGTTCGGGCTCAGCCCACCCGACCCGAACGAGCCCAGCACGGCTCAGCCCGTGCCCACCCAGCCGCAGGAGGAGGTGCCCAGGCAATCCCAAAGGATCCCATCCCTGTGTTCATCCTGTGCACCGAGAACAGTGGAATTAACCTAGGGGTCTCCCCACGCTCCCTGACAAGGCAGAATTGTTTCTTTAAAACACGGCCCCGCAGCACAGCAGAGCCCTCGCTGTCACCTGTCCCGGGGCACAGCTGCGCCCAGGGAAGCTCAGGAGTCAATGCCACAGGACAGGGTGAGGATTTGTTCCCAGTCCCAGGCAGCGTGTGGTCCTCCCGTGCCACGGAGCTGGGAGATTTCCAGCCGGGATGAGTCCTGCTGCCTTCTGATCCCCATTATCTCATTCACTCTTCTGTTCGGCACGGGACTGATGTGGACTTCGAAGGAAGTAAAAGAACAAATTAGAAGGGAAATTCCTGAGTGTTTCTACTGTCACAGCAGCCCAGCCACCCCTGGGAATAACAGAAAGAAGGAAAATGACAGTGAGGAAGCCACCATTTGTCCCAGTGCCGGTTTCCTCCTCCACAGCTGCATCCAGAACATCATTTCTGGGTGCCAGCAGCTCTGAATTGCTGGAATAGAGATGAAGACACATCCTGCCCTGAAAACCATGGGCAAATAATGGGAACATGATGTGCAGATGAGTGTGCTCCTGCTCGGAGCCTGGGAAAGGGCTGAGTCCAGCACAAAAGGAACCACGATGCTTTTGCAGGAGCGCTGCTGCCTTCCTAGTGCCCACACCAGGGTTAGGGGCTGGGAGCCCGGCTGGGGAAGGGCTGTGTGTGAGCAGGGGGTGACAGTGACATGCGGATACTCCTTATCTGCCTGCTAATGCACTTCTTATCTCCTCCCTCAGGTGCGGGCGCTGTGACAAGCCCCGTACTTGAGCGACCTTCAAAGCAGCCACCTGAGCTGTGCTGTCCTCACACGTGGCAATTTATTGTCCCTCATGGCCAGGTTTGGGGGCTTAGTGTGCCTTGGGTTTCTGGTGATAACCCTGAAACAACAATCCCAATCCAGTGTAGCCTGGAGGAAATTGAAGTGAGACCTCATCAGGGGCTCCAATTTCTGTGAGCAGCAACAAGACCCTGGGAATGGCTGGAGCTGTACCAGGGCAGGGTCAGGCTGGATTTTGGGAAAGGTTCTTCCCCCAGAGGGTGCTGGCACTGCCCAGGCTCCCCAGGGAATGGGCACAGCCCCGAGGCTGCCAGAGCTCCAGGAGAGCTTGGTCAGCGCTCCAGGGATCCCAGGGTGGGATTGTTGGAGAGTCTGGAGCTGGGCTGGATGATCCTGTGGGAGCTCAGGATATTCCATGACTCAATGGATAATAGCAGCACAAGGCAGAAGTGCTCGGTGTTCCCAGTGGACCCTGAGCAGGCTGGCACTGGTGGCAGACAGGAGCTGCAGCAGGTGCTACAAAAAGTCAGAGAAAACAGTGCCTTTCTCAAAGGCAAAGGGAGGAGGCATCTGGCTCTGTTTGTTCCCAGAAAACACTCAGACACACTCACATTCCTGAGGAGGGCGAGTAGCACAGGGAGCAGCTTTCCCAGCCCTCTAATGACAGGGAAGTTGCTTCCACCTGAGCAGGTGCAGTGGGAGCCTGAGTGCAGAGACAGCACGTGCAGAGCTGCTGCTGCCAGGGCAGGGCCCCCGGGGCAGGAGCTGAACAAACCCCCTTCTATAAACCACACTGCAAAAACCCTGCCCAAACCCCCCTACCCAAACCCTGCTGCACAAACCCCACTGAACACACCACACTGCAAAAACCCTGCACAAACCCCCCTACCCAAACCCTGCTGCACAAACCCCACTGAACACACCACACTGCAAAAACCCTGCACAAACCCCACTGCACAAACCCTGCTGCACAAACCCCACTGAACACATCACACTGCAAAAACCCTGCACAAACCCCACTGCACAAACCCTGCTGCACAAACCCCACTGAACACACCACACTGCAAAAACCCTGCACAAACCCCATTGCACAAACCCCACTGAACACACCATACTGCAAAAACCCTGCACAAACCCCATTGCACAAACCCCACTGAACACACCACACTGCAAAAACCCTGCACAAACCCCACTGCACAAACCCCACTGAACAGACCCCCCCCCGCCCAAACCCCCCTGCCCAAACCCCACTGCACAAGCCCTGCCCTTTTTCTGCAGCTGGGCCACAATCACAGCCCTGCCCTCTTGTCAAGAACTTCCCAACAGATCAGAGCAGCCTCCTTTTATCCCCATGTTCTCCCACCAGTGCTCCAGCAGCCAGCAGGCTGTCCCCAGTAGGAGGAGGAGCCCAGACAGGTCACATCATGTCACAGAGCCACAGACATAAAACCCCAAGAGGGCACCCAGGGGAGTTGTGTGTCACCTTCCCATTCAAATCCCACTGGCCCTCAGGAGGCACTGGCCCAGCTGCTGGCACAGCACAGAGATTCAGAAGATGATGTTCTGGCAGAGTTTTCTTGGGCAGCTGTTGGCAAATCTCTTTAATCCCTCCCTGCAGCTTCCCCCCATAAAAGAAGGATAACAGCACTCAGGGAGGGGTGGATGGCTGGTATTTAAAACTGGTCTGAATCGTTGGACAGTGTTTTGAGCAGGGAAAGGGTTATCAGACATCACATCCCCCAAAACAGCCCCTGCATTATCCTGGACTCTCCCTGTGTCAGGGTCATGCTTTGGACAAAAGCCCAATCAGGTTAAACTTTCATAATGTTTTTTCCATTGCTGAAATATCCCAGAGAGCACGAATTTCCCGAGGAGATTTGGAGCCAAAATGCATTGATCCTGACCTGAAGAAAGGCTTTTTCATTCCAGGCAATCTGGCTGGCAATGACCACAGTAATGATTTTTTTTTTTTTAATCACAAACATCTGTCTCTGTTGAGAACTGAGCTGAGCTTCACCCACTCACTCCATGCCAAGACCACCAAGAATCTGTCAGGCAGGACTAACCCTCTACATGTGTTATTGGCCTGGAACCAAAACCCTCCAGCAAAGAGAGGTTTAACCCCCTCAAACTCCCCCCTCAGCTCTAGGACAGGGGGTTTGCACTGTGAGGTGGCTGGCACAGCTGCATGGGGCAGCTTTCCCAGGAGAAATGGGGAGGAAGATGCTGGTTTGCATTCCTCGCCTCTGCCTTGCTCTGAGGCCCTGGAATAACATGGAACACACAGAAATGAGAGCAGAGGCAGAGCCCTGGTGAGGCTGCCCAGGGCACATTTGGCTCAGCAGGTGCTGTGCACTGGCAGGGGCTTGTGGAGATGCCCTCAGCATTCCCTGTCCCCAGGAGCCACCCTGCACCGGGCAGTGTGCAGCAGCAAGGATCAAGCCCTTGCTAACACAGTGATATTTTTAGTTCTGTCAGTCTGACCCTCAAAAAAAATGTCTTTTCCTTCCCAAAACTCTGATAAATGCAGTAAGAGCAATAGCAATCAGGTTTTGTGGTTTTATCTGCAGATCTCAAAGCATTTCACAAACTCCTGTCCCCAAACTGGAGAGAGCCCAGTCCCCAGGGAAGAGGAGGAATAATCATCACAGTGGCTTGGAGGCTGTGCTGGTACAACCTCCCTCATTTCCCAGTGCTCAGGCTGGGTTTGTATCCCACACCTTTAGGGTGTGTCCCTACCCAGAGAAAGGGCCTGGAACTGGATGGATTTAAAGCCCATTCCAGCCCAAACCACCCCAGGATTCTGTGATCTCACCCAAAATTTGGATGCTCTGAGTGCCTCCCCCTCCACTCTGACAATGCTGCTGAAGAGCAGAGAGTTCCATTTTAGTCACTTCACATTTTTCAGTGCACAACTCCTTTAAGGGCCACTTGCAAAATAACAAAACTTTGTTCTTTCTGTGAAGAACAGCTGAGTGGTGTGACAGATCAGCACAGCTGATTCAGTCAGGCTCCCTCCAGCATCACTTGAATCCTGACCTTGGATGACTTTGCCAGGCAAGGTTCTTCCCCTACTTTTCCAGCATTTTCCCTCTCTGTAAAAAGCAGATAACACTGAACTCTCCCCTCGGGGTGCTGAGGGAATTAAACAGAAAAATATTGTTAAGGAAATTAATGCTCTGAAAAAACAGCTGTAAGGACTGGGCAACTCAATTGCATCAGCACTGTTCTCTTTAGAGACAATACAGTAAATTATGGACCCCCTTGTGCTGGCTCTGCAGAGACACAATCAATGCCTCTGCTTTGAATTTTCACAGAAGCACAGAATCACAGAGGTGGGAATAGACCTCCAAGATCATCGAGTGTCACTGTCACATTTTCTGAAAAATCCCCTTGCCAGGATTTCTTCTCCTGGGAAGATGAGAACCCTCAGAGAAAAAAAAACAATATTCTCTCATTTGCTTCTCCCTGTTTTGCTGCTTTGGAGTGTGGCTGGACATTGTTTACCAAGAGGTGATTGTTTGATTGGTTTCATGTTAATTGTTTTTACTTAATGACCAGTCCCCATCCACTGTGTCAGACTCTGAGGAGTCAGTCACGAGTTTTTATTATTCATTCTTGTTAAGATTTCTGATGTATCCTTTAGTCTATAGTATAGTTTAGCATTCTTTAGTATAGCATAATGTAATGTAATATAATTAATATCAGCCTTCTAAGAACATGGAGTCAGATTGACTCATCTCTCACCTCATCATGGGGGCCCTTACAAACACAATCGAGTCCCTGTGCCCCCTCCCCAGCTTGTCCCCAGCCCAGAGCACTGAGTGCCACCAGTGTGTGGTTTTTATAGAGTGATAGGATAGATTCTATCTTCCTCACACACTGTCCTTGAGAAGAAGAGAGAGAAGCAGTAGAAAAACACCACCTGCAGATTGTTTATACTTAACAAGTTATCACATCTTTACAACTCCCTAAAAATTCTCACAAGCCGCTGTGAGCAGCCCTTGCTGTTTCTCTCTCTCGGTCCCCTGTGTGAAAAATGTGTATTTTATCATTGGCTTTCTGCAAATATTCAAATGAATATTATCTGTGTTGTGTTAGAAAGTAACGCTGCATTAATTAATTCTCTTAAGTAGTGTGTTAAATATAGTTTTGGGTTATAACAAAATGCTAAAATAGAAACTGTGCTGTGTAAGATACTTTTTTCTAAAGAAAGGACTCCTACTGAGACAGCAGCCACAGGACACCTGAATCTTTCAGAGAAAGAGAATTTATTGCTCCATTATCAGAAGAAATGAACTTTTTCCCACCTTGCTCAGCCCTGAAGATGCTGTCAGGATTCAGAGGAAGAAGCTGACACTGCCCAGACAGAATCCTGTGTTGGAATGGAATTGATGCACCATGGATGAGATGCATGAACATGCAACAGGCTGTTGTTTTTAAGGGTTAATCCTCTGTCCACGTGGGTCCTTTAACGTGGGTCTTTTTCCAGGCTTGTGCTGCCCTGAAAAAGGTGCCTGGACTGTCCCTCACTCTTTGTTTCTGTTGTCTCATATTGTCCTAATTCAAATTGTCGAAATTATTATTACTCCATCTATATCACTATTTTATAACCATTTCATTGCTATTAAACTTTTTTTAAAAATTTAAAAACAAGTGGCTGGCGTTTTTCACTCATGGCATCCCCACTCCCCAGGTTCTTTCCCCATCTTTTCCAGGCTCTCTGTCCAGCAGTGCCGCTGCTGAAATCCCCCGCTAGAGGGGAGCTCCTGCCCACGAACAGCCCAGCTCCGCTGGGAGCCGCATTTCCAAGGCTCCGTTTTCACCAAATCCATCCTCGTCTGGTACAGTCATATTTTTTGGAAAAATTCTTTTCTCTAGGATTTTTTTTTTTTTGGGCGGGAGGGAAGCTGGGAAGCTTCAGAGAAAAAAGAAAACAATATTATTTTATTTGTTTTTTCTTGCGTTTTACTGCTTTGGAATGTGGTTGGAGATTGTTTTATTCGTTTTTGTTGCAAGTTGTTTTAACTTATTGGTCCATTGGGGCCAAGCTGTGTCGGACTCTGGAGAGAGAGTCACGAAATTTATTATTATTTTTTAACCTTTTGTAAGTATTATATAAGTATTTTTAACTTTTTGTAAGTATTTTAACTTTTTTGTAAGGGTTTTTTTTTTATTCTTTAGAACAGTGTAGTATAATATTCTTTAATATAATATATTAAAATAATAAATTAGCCTTCTAAAAACATGGAATCAAATTCATCATTCCTTCCTCCATCTAAAAACCCCACAAATACAATACTGGTCCTCTTCTCTTCAGACAGGAGAAGTTTTTCTCTGGTTTAGCTGGTGGGCAGGGGCTTGTGGCGAGTTCTGGTGGTTCCCAGCCCTGCTGCTCCTCCCAGTTCATCTCCAGAGGGAATCCCAAAAACGCTGCCAAGGCAGCCAGCACTGCTGGAACAGGGTGACATCCTTCCCTGAGCTTGTCCTGCTCCTTCCCAGACCAAGCTGAACGCTCCGATGTCATTAAAAGTTGTGTAAGATGAAGAAAACTCCGGGGAAAGTTTCGATATTGGAGACGGCCGGAGTGAGCGCTGAGGCTGCCCAGGGAGGGGATGCTGTGCGCACATCCCTGACCTGCTGCCTCCTGAGAACAGCCTTCCCTCCCGGGACAGGAGAGGGCAGGGAGGGCACAGCAGACCTGTCACACACCGCACACACCGAAATGTCACCCGGGCAGGGCACGGAGAGCCAAGAGAAAACGCCAACCCGCACGCCTGCAATGCCACACGAAAGGAGATCGCTGGCAGCTCCCCATCCCGCTCCCAGAGATTTGTCCCCAGAGCGTTCTGGAGCCATCGCAGCCGTGGCCCAGCCCAGCAGAGGGCACAGACACACGGACGCAGACACATGGACACAGACACACGGACACAGACACACGGACGCAGACACACGGACATAGACACACGGACACAGACACACCGAGCTCTAATTACAGACGCGGTTAATGGAGTGGTACCCGACACCTCCCGAGCACAGCTCCAGGATTTATTGGGCTGAGCACCACGGGTGATGTTTCCATGTCCCTTTTCACCCTCGAGCTCCTTCCAGGCTGGATGTGCCCGTTCTGGCCTGGGAATTTCGTGTGAAGTGGCTGCAGAGGTGCACAGACACTGCCCTGAGGGCTCTGGGCACTCCTGCAGCCTGTCCACAGCTGACACACTCCTTGGGCCATTCATCCAATTCCCTCATCCACAAAAAAACCTCTCTGGCAGCTCCCCTCAACACCCAGGAATTCACAGAGGAGCGTCCCAGTTCCTTAAATTCAGCCTGGAAAAAGATTTCTGTGTAGGAAAACTGATCCTTCCAGAGAGCACAATGAGCAAGGTAGCCTTATTTAAACTTCTGTCAGCTATTTATTTACTCATTTTGCCACAGCTATTTTAGAGGTTGTCATATGAGATGGAAACTTTAAAAAAAAAATTAAAAAAGAAAAACTTCTGGCTAATGTGACAGCAAAGCTGGACAAGATTAATCTCTCTGATTGTGACTCATTAACACAAGTTAAATCACACTCAAGGAGGCTCTCAACTACTTTTCTACCAGACTGAAAATCCAGGTGTGCTATTTTCTCAGTGCAGCTAGAAAATGTTGTTTATTACACAAGATCCATCCCTCAGTGCCATGGAGGAGTGGGTGGTGCTGCAGGTCAGGGCTAAGAGTCAGCAGCAGTTTGCAATGGGGCTGGAAATCCAGATGTGTGAGGTGTCTGAGGGCAGCTTCTGCTTTGGCTTAGCATGAGTCACTCCATCACTCCCAGAAGTCACAGGATTTAGTGGACTCTGGTTTCACATGGAAACAAATGGTGGAAAATGTGCTAGGGAATATTTCAGAGTGAGTGGAAGCTGATAAAAGCACTGACATTTTGTGCCTGGGGCCTGGCAGGGTTACTCAAGCAACCTGAGCCTGACTTCTTTCCATTTCCATCCCTGCCTCCCCTCCATTGATTCCTGGGTGATTTTTACCAGGTTACTCCATGACTCAGTCCTCTCTGCCTGTTGTGTGGAGGTGCTGGACACTCAGCTCCTTGATAAGGCCCAGCAGGTTGTGCAGCAGATGTGATTATTCAGTTTGGAGTGAATAATCCTGAGCTCACCGGCCCCCGCTGACACAACGTCTTGGGGTGACAGCGAGTGACAGCAGTGACGGCAGTGACATTGGGCTCACTGACACACCAGGCACAGCCCTGCTCGCCCAGCACCGCCTGCCTGGCACTCCCAGACACCCCTGACGCCAGCACACCCCCTCAGGTGGCAGAATTTTGGTTGAAAAGAGCTCCCTGGGTTGGATCTTTCCTTCTCTGACAGGCTCCAGATGGCCGGGTAAGGTCCCAGCACACTCTGGAGGTGCAGGCCAGTGAGTCACAACCTGCTTCTCTCCTCCCTGGCTCTCTCTGCATCCAGGGTTTCACTGGGAAAGCCTTGAGCTGTCCAAGCTGTTTCCCAGAGTCCTGGGAACACACAGCTCCAAGAGCCCTTCAGTGACAAAAGTGACACAGAAACAGCACAGCTGGGACAAAGCTCCCCCAGGGCTGAGGACAGGGCCTTGCTTTACCCAGAAAATGCCAGAAAAAAGATCAAGCAGCAAATGAAATTAGCACTGTGGGCTGCACACAACCTGCCAAGAGCTCCCTGGGTGTGGGAAGGGCTGGAGGGAGCATGACCAAGGTATGTGGGAGCAGGCACAGAAGGAAAGCTGATCCATCCTCCTGCTTTGCCCTGCTCCAGAATAGGAGAGCCACAGCCCCAGGGGAGGCTCTGCGTGCCCAGGAGCACCAGGAGCACTCAGCAAGCCTCAGAATGCACGGCCAGGAGGGTCAGGAGAGCTCAGCTCTTTAAGGACTGCCTGGGTTTATTTCTATTACTAATTGTGAGAGCATTGACCTCAGTCCTGCTGCACGGCCAGGCCTGGAGCTGTCAGCTGGACTGATCAGGGCTGCCCTCACCTCCCTCCCTCCCTCCCTGGCCACGCTGTTCCAGCCCCAGCAGAGGATGCAGGGTGAGGCATCCCTGGCCCACTGCAGCCCCTCTCCCCCTCCCGTTGTTCTCTGCCACCCAAAGCAATGCTCAGCCTTCTCCCAGAAGTTGTACAAAGGGTGAGCAGCTTCCCTGGGCCAAGCCTGACAGAGCCAGGGATCTGTCCCACAGCTCTGATCCCACTTGCCTTGCCCTGGAAGGGGCACTGGTACCACTGGGCTGGCAGGAGGTGCCAGGCAATGTCCAGCCCCACAAACACTCACACAAGGACTGCTCTTTCTCTCACAGATGTGGGTCAGAGCTCCCTCCTGAGCTTCCCTCAGGCCAGGATTTGATCAGGATCCCAAGCACAGGCACCCAGTTGGGCCACTACAGACACAGATGTGACACAGATGGGGCTTTACATTTCCCTGCAGCTCCCTGCAGCTTTTCCCCTTCTTCTGAAGTGAATTGCAGGACCTACAACCCTTCAAGGCCAGGTTGGCTGGAGATCTGAGCCAGCTGGCCAGGTGAAGAGGTCCCTGTCAGTGGCAGGGGGGTGGGAATGAGGTGATCTGTAAGGTCCCCTCCACCCCAAACCATTCTGTGGCTCGGTCCTGTGAAGGCTTGGGGGGGCAGCAGAGCTGTGCCAAGGCTCCAGGCTGTGCCCAGGTGCCCAGAGCAGGTCAGGGCTGGCAGGGGAGGAGGCAGAGCAGGCAGGGCAGCCGTGAGTGAGGCTCCTGCCCTGCCTGCACAGCCGGTTCCAGGGGCCAGCAGGGCTCCCCAGCAGCCCAGCCCAGAGCAGCGCTGCCTCAAACACTCCCTGATGAAAGGGCTGGGATTTTTCAGAGCATCCAGAATAACCCTTTCACAGGCCCTCATCCATTTCCTGGAAGCTTTGCCTTTTTCTCTGTGCCGTGCAGCCCAGGCAAGCCTGACAAACCCGTCTGGGTTTGTTTCATGTTGATTTTGTGTGAATTTCCCCCGCTCTGCGCGCTGCCAGCGCTGCTGTGCCGTTGCTATGTTTGTGGTGAGGCACAGCACAGCTCCCAGGGCCAGCACTGACGTGAACCCACAGCTCTGGAAGGAGCCAAAGCAGCCCCAGAGCCCTGCAGGGACAGCGTGGGGCCACCCTGCCCCACAGCCCCCTCCCCACACCCCCAGTCAGCACAGGAGGGGAGAAACAAAGAGATTTCAAAGGGAGAGAGTCAAACTTTTCAGGGAAGGCTGTGGCCAACAATGACACCAAAGCAGCTGGAGGTCAGCTCAGAAAGTTCCCAAGTGGAGTTTTGGATCCTCCAGGCTGAGGTTGGGATAAGGTGAGTGCAGCAAGGAGGGGGTTTGGACTCTGCTCACAGGGACAGGGACAGGGACAGGAGCAGAGGGAACGGCCTCAGGCTGGGCCAGGGCAGGCTCAGGGTGGGCACAGCAGGAATTTCCCCATGGAAAGGGGGCTCAGGCACTGGAACTGCCCAGGGAGGGTTGGATCCCCATCCCTGGAGGTGGCACTGGGTGCTCTGGGCTGGGGACAGGGTGGGGATGGAGCACAGCTGGGACCTGGAGCTCTTTTCCAGCCTAAATGATTCTGGAATTCTCTGAGACTGGAGAGCATTCCCATGGCTCTGGTGACCTGTGGGGACCCCAGCCCTGTCCCCCAGAGCACTCAGGGCTGCATTTGCTGTTGCCCAAGGCAGACAGACCACCAACCCCCAGACTGGTGGGGACTGACCCAGAGCAGGGTGCTGGGCTGTGCCCCCAGCCCTCCTCACCCCACTGCCAGCCCTGTGGGATGCTTGGGGCAGGAGGAAGGGCAGGGCTGCTCCCCCAGCAGCTCCCTGTGTGTCAGGAGAGGCTCAGGGCTGCTGCTGCTGCTGCTGCTGCTGGGATTGCAAAACCCTGGCTGTGTTTGAGGCTGGTTTTTGCCAGCGTTACCAGGGTGCAGCAGTGACTAATTCTCTCCGAACTTTCAGTTTCAGCCTCAAGCACTGCATTTCTGAGGGACCTGCTGTGTGTTGTGCAGGGAAAAATCCCTCAGACAGCTCAGGGCTGTGGCTATCTAAGGCAGAAACACCCAGATCCAGAGACCAGCCTCATCACCCCGGTGCTGCAGGGAGCTGGCAGAGCCAGAGGTGCCCCACGAGGCAGATGGGGCAGGGATGAGCACCCTCTCCCCTCTCTGACTGTCCTGCAGCTGCTGAAGTTCTGCTGGCCAAAAAAATAATCCCTGTTCTTGCCAAGTAAATGAAAAATGCTGCAAAAATGAGAATATTTGCAGACTGAAAACGGAGCAACAGATTTTTTAACTCATTTCTATAAAAGCAATCTCTGGACATTCATTGGAGCTTAATCAGCAAACAAGGAGCAGCAAGAGGGGTGAAGGCACAAGGACATGGATGCTTTTACTCGTGGGGAACCTGTGTTCAAGCACCAGCCTGTGCATCCCTCCAGCTTTCCAGGAGCCCTCAAGGAAACCTGGGGCTCCGTCCTGCACGTTCTGGAAAAGTACAGCTGCTGGGAGAAGGCTCTGGATGCAGGCTCCGGGACAGGGAGGGGGGGTTTGCCTCCACCCCTGGCGTGTGAAAAGGAATAGGGGCCTGGAAAGGTGCCCTGGAAATGGTTTTCAATAAGAGCCTCTGGAGAGGGAGCGGGGAGGGGACAGGGCCCCGCGGAGCTATGGCAGGAATGTCCCCTCAGGAACTCGCTGTTCCTTCCTGCAGCACCAACCACGTCACTGCTGGGCAGCAGGGCTCAGCCAGCCCCTCTGCTCAGGGATCCTGAGTGCTCAGCCCCACAAACAAACACAGCCCCACAAACACAGCCCCACAAACACAGCCCCAGTGCTCAGCCCCACAAACACACACAGCCCCACAAACACAGCCCCCAGTGCTCAGCCCCACAAACACAGCCCCCAGTGCTCAGCCCCACAAACACACACAGCCCCACAAACACAGCCCCCAGTGCTCAGCTCCACAAGCACAGCCCCCAGTGCTCAGCCCCACAAACACAGCCCCCAGTGCTCAGCCCCACAAACAAACACAGCCCCACAAACACAGCCCCCAGTGCTCAGCCCCACAAACACAGCCCCACAAACACAGCCCCACAAACAAACACAGCCCCAGTGCTCAGCCTCACAAACAAACACAGCCCCAGTGCTCAGCCCCACAAACACAGCCCCTTCCCAGGGTAATGGCAGGGGAAGGAAATGGTTCCAGGCATCCTGTTGCTCCCCAGGGCTATGCTGAGCTAAAGAGAGCCCAGGGGTGCTCACACTGCTCCCAGAGATGGAGCCAGGGGGCTTGTAAAGCTCCCCAAGGGTCATGTAGGGGGTTCCCAGCACAGCAAACACCTCCAAGGGTGGCCCTGGCTGTTGGGGAGCATCTCCTCCACCTTGATGTGAGAGGAGAAATCCAACACACCCGGCTGGCTCTTCTGCCCATCCTTGCAGAGGGGCTGGCTGGGCACTGCTCTGACACGGCCACTTTGTCTGTGTGGGCAGCAGGAGGAGGCTGAGGGGTCCCACTCACCCAGCGAGGAGCAGGGGGAGGAAGGAGCCAGCCACGAGCTCCTGGGCAGGCAGTGATCCCAAAAATCACCAAAGATCAAATCCAGCCTGTGCCCCATCCCCAACCCTGAGCACCGAGTGCCACTTCCAGGGATGGGGATCCAACCCTCCCTGGGCAGTTCCAGTGCCTGAGCCCCCTTTCCATGAAAAAATTCCTGCTGTGCCCACCCTGAGCCTGCCCTGGCACCACCTCAGGGCATTTCCTATTGTCCCATGTCACTTGTTCCCTGGCAGAAGAGCCTGACTCCCACCTGGCTGCACCCTCCTGTCAGCTGGGAGGGATGAGGCCACCCCTGAGCCTCCTCTTCTCCAGGATGAAGGCTGCTGGCTGCTGACCTGCAGAGCTGCCCCGGGGCACCCACTCTGCCCAGCCAGGCTCTGCCCCCCGGATGCAAAGCTGCTCCCACAGAGTGCCAGGGCTTTTCATCAGCAGAGAGCTCCAGTGCCTCTCTGAGCCTGCAGCACGAGGGAACAGCAGTTCCTACAGCTCAGGGACAGATAAACAGACCACAGCAGCCACCAGGACACGGACAGACAGCACAGCCCTCGGCAGACACCGCCCCAGCCTTTGGCCGGGACAAGTGGCAGCTCAGCTGCCACCACACCCCTTGCAAAGCCATTTCTCATCCCTTTAGCTGCCTCTCAGAGACCCTGGCTGCAGGAGAAGAGGAGGAAATTGAGCTCTCCAGGACTGGTGATTTGGTAGAAAGCCAGGTTGGAACAGCCCAGAGCAACTGGTGCCACTTGTGATGTGGTGATATTTTATCTGCACTCATGTCATGGTGGGAAGGGGAAACAAATGGGGAATTAGCACTTCTTCTCCAAGGGTTAACTGGGGTCCTGGATGGAAACTGGCTCGTGCAGGGGAAGGGGAAAGGCAGCAACAAGCCAGCCAGAGGTGCTGATAGCCTGGACAAGCACTGTGACAGATTTCAGGCTCTCCATCCAGTGCCTGGATCCTTCATCCACTGACATCAAACACGGCTCTGCAGCTTCACCTGCACCAGCTGCTCCTCCCGCTGCATTGCTGTGCTCCCCCTTCCATGGGGAACAAAGCCTCAAAGCTGGGAGTGCTGAGGCCCCACTGCAGCACCTGCCTGTGGAAAAGTGTCCCAGATTGCTGTGAGAGAGCAGAAATCCATCTGCATGGAGCAGTTTGCTGGGAATGGAGACCTCCCAGAAAACAGCCCTCAGAAACAGAACTCTCTCCCTGAAGGACCCTGGCTGGCCATGAGTGCCTGGCTCCAGGTGAGAACACAAGTCAGAAACATTTCATCCAGTCTCAGAACCACTGAATATTCCTCCAGAAGAACATCACAAAGAAAAAGCTGTCAGCTGTGGAAATACCAGCCATTTCCACTTTGAATTTATGGCTGAAAAAAAGCCTTTCCTGGTGCACAGGTGGGTGGAGGCAAGAGAACAGCAGATTCCAGGAGCAGGACTTGCATTAGTGTCACATTTTTGTGCCACTTGTCACTGCAGCGTGGGTTCTTAGAAGGCACTGAAAAAGTTAAGAATGGCAAGTTCTTCTTAAGCCTTAAAGAAAACCCTTTCACATCCTCTTCTACCTTCTCAGAAGCCTTTGTGTCACCACCAGCCCACCTGTGTGTCACAACAGGAAACACTCCAGACCTCCAGTTTCAGATGCTGCATTGGCAGAACCCACAGCCACGAGGAGTCCAATCCTGGCTCTGCACATCCCTTTCTGCCTGGGGAACCCTTCCTGCCGTGCCCAGCCTGCTCCATCTGCTCCAGCACCTGGAGGCAGAGCAGAGCTGTCTTTTGCTGCCCCTGGAATGTCACATCCCCTCTCTAAAGCAGCCTGCAGTTTGGGGCCTCTGGGTATCACTACAAGGCATGCAGTGAACCAACAACTGCTTTTGATTCTTTTCAGGAGTTTCTTTGGTGGACAAATGGCATTCTGCCCCTCCTGAGACCTGGAGTGAGAAACGGGTCCAAAATTGGCCAAAGCAGCCAGCGAGTTTATGGCTCTGCATTTAGCATCCCTCTTCATCCCTCGCAGCCTGTTAAATGTTCTGGAATCTCAGACTTGCCCAGCAGCCCTTTTCAAACAAATGCAAAGCCCTCCAGCGTCCTCAACAAACCCCAGCTGCAAACCAAGCCCAGGCCTTTCTGATTCCTGATCCATGAGCAAACCACTGGCAAGGAGCACTGGAGAGCAGAGCCCTCCCTCTGGACCAGACCTTCGGGGCCACCAGCTCTCCCTGCTTCTCCTCCAGCTGTGCCCAGCTGTTTCTCTCTCTCTCCCTGCCTCCAAACCCATGAGTTTCATCCAAAAAAAATCCCCCCGCCCCCCACCCAGGAGGATCATTTCGCACCAGAAATAGAGCTCGCTATACTTGGGATGCAGCCCGGGCACCTTAAAAATAGCAGCTGGTGGTGCCAGGCGGGGCCGTGCCAGCTGCCAGGACAGACGGACAGGGCGCCAGGGGGCACGTCCTGCCCTCGCAAGGCCATAAATGACCATGGTGCTGCCCAGCAAGCCAATTGCCTGGCAGGGACAGCAGGGTGGGCCGGGACCCCTCTCTCGCCACGCTCCGCGTTCCTGCGGCTCAGGGAAGGCATCCCAGCAGATAAAAGCCCAGAGCAGCCCAAACGGAGCATCCTGACGTCAGCCATGCCCGAAAGCTGGAAGGGAAGCTGTAAACAGAGGGACAAAAGGAGGTTTTAAACACCCATCCCCACTGGCGCCCGCAGAAAGGAGTTTAAAGGATGGAGAGAAACGAGAGAAAGGTGCTGAAATTTGGGGGCTGGGATGTCCGGGAGGAAAATCTCCTAATGGAGTCGGAAGTGCGAAAGAAAGACCGAAAGGATTTTCATTTTTTTTTTTTTTCTCCTTGCGAACAGCTTTGTTCCCTTCTGTTCCTCCCCGTCAGAAGGAAAGGGTGGGAGCTATTGTTCAGCTGGCTCCGCGCAGCTCCCAGGGCAGCCAGAACAGAAATCCTCGGGCTCTGAGAGTCCTGGTGACGCAACGGAGGCTCCAGCCAAGCTGCAGCCGCCAGGAGATTCAATTTTGGGCACTTGGGCTGCTCCACTCCCCCTGTGCTGATCTCAGTGGGTGCTACAGATGCATTTATGCACCTTGGAAAGCCCTGAGCAGCTCGGGTTCCTCATTCTCAGCCATCAGCGAGGATTAAAGGTGCTCCCAAGGTCATCTAAAGGTGTTTCTAGTGGTCATCTCCTGCCCTGAGGTGCCGGGTGAGACCCACCCAGAGCGGGGGTGGCAGAAGTGGCCATCCCACAGACAGGGTTACAGGGGCATAGAACGGCCTGGGTTGGAAGAGACCCTAAAAATCATCTCATTCCCTCCTGCCATGGCAGGGACACCTTCCCCTAGCCCAGGGAGCTCAGAGCTTCACCCAGCCTGGACTTGGGCACTTCAGGGATCCAGGGGCAGCCACAGCTTCTCTGAGCACCTGTGCCAAGGCATCCCCATCCTCACAGGGAGCAATTCCTTCTGTATAACTGAGCTGAATTTCCCCTCCAGGCTGGCAGCCAGGCCAGCAGCAGCAGCCCAGCTCTCCCAGCAAAGCCCGAGGCTGCCACAGCTCCAGGAGGGCTTGGACACCACTCCAGGCATGCCCAGGCTGGGATTTTGGGGTTGTGCAGGGCCAGGAGCTGGGCTGGATGATCCTGTGGGTTCCCTCCAGCTCAGGATATTCAGTGCTTGTAAGAATCCATCCTGTACCTAAACTGCAGGGCAGAATTTGGGATCTGTGTGATTTGAAGCAGCAGCCAATGCCACCCGTGCCCAGCCACAGCCCGAGGTCACAGCCGATGCTATCGCAGCTGGCACGTGGAGCACTCCAGGCTTTGTTCTAACAACAAAGACCAAGAAAACATCCTGTAATGTAACACTGAAACCAGCACCTACCAGACTGAAACAGAAAGACCCACCAGCCACAGAGCTGATGCCTCTTGTTTGTATCAGCAGTGGGAATGGGTGCTGGGTGCTTCCAGTCTCAGAGATCCCATCTTTCCGTCCTGGAGTTTATGTGCAGGATGGATTCTTACAATCCCAGAATATCCTGAGCTGGAAGGGACCCACAGGACCATCCAGCCCAGCTCCTGGCCCTGCCCAGCCCCAAAATCCCAGTCTGGGTGTCCAAGCCCTCCTGGAGCTCTGGCAGCCTCGGGCTGTGCCCATCCCTGGGGAGCCTGGGCAGTGCCAGCACCCTCTGGGGAAGAACCTTTCCCAAAATCCACCCTGACCCTGCCCTGGCACAGCTCCAGCCCTTCCCAGAGTCCTGTCCCTGTCCCAGAGAGAAGACTGGACATGCCTTTGGGACAGCAAACAATTGATGTAATTTTAAAGTTATCACCCAAAAATCCCTGCAATACCTCTCTGCCACCATCAAGATTTCACTGCAGAAAACAAGAAAGGACAGAAGTTACCAGTGGGTCTGCAAGTATTACAGAGTACCAGGAAAGACTGGAGTTAATGCACATGTGCAGTTTACAGCTTTCCTAAATTAGAAAAACCTGCCATTAAAGCCACATGGTGCTATGACCCAGCTGCCAATTAACAAAACCTCAACAAGATTTGAAAGAAGAACAAGATACTGATGTGTGAAACATTTACCATAGATCCTATTTTGACAAGAATTTCAGGAATATACTGAAAATAAAACACTTCTTCCCAGTGTGTAAAAGACCTGAAAAAAAACATCATGAGCCATCTCTACCACAACTGCTGGAAAACAAAAAAAAACCCAAAAAAAAACCAAAAAAAAAAAAAACCAACCAAAACCCAACAAAAAAAAAAACCAAAAAAAAACCCAAAAAACCAAAAAAACCCCAAAAAACAGCCTTTCAAATAAAATTTAATTATCTCAGAAATTACAAGTCTAAAAATGACACTGTAGTTTATTATTTGAGTACAGGTGGGAGTTAGGTTTGGCTCTGAGACAGACTGTAATTCAAAAAATACACTGTGTAGTAAGAACCTGTTAATTTGTAGCCAACTGGGGAGTGAGCTAGAAGATTAACTACGTCATATCAGAGTCCTTTGTGAGTTTATTTTTAAACATGGCCTATAGTCTGGGGATGAGAAGGGGTTGATATGAGAGGGGCTGGTGTCACAGAGAACCCTTTGATGAGAAATAAATCATTTTCTGTGGCTCTGGTGCTGGCCCCGACACAGTGTGGACAATGAGGAGGCTGGAATGAACTGGCTGATGAAATTACTGCTCCCACAGCCTTGACTCACCCATTCTGAGCAGCAACCAAACCTGGCTGAGATCTAACGGGGTTCCTGATGCTTCACCCCCTCCCATGCACCAAATACATCCACGAGCATCCCCTCCTGTGGGAACCCAGGACATCCCTCTGGCTGCCCTGGGTTATTCCAGACCCTGGCATGGAGTCAAAACCACCTGTGCCTTTGATTTTAGCCCATGGAAACAATTCCCAACTTTGTGTGAGGAGTTACAAGCCACAAGAGTTTGAGTAGAATGACAGTGAATTTGTCACAGGGTGAAAAAGCAGAATTTTGGGGTTTTTACAATGGGGGTTCGAGAGGCAAGATGGAGAATCTGGGCAAGTTCTGTCCTTCTTCTTCTGCTGGGATGGTGGCACTTCTGGATTGGTTTAGAGTAGTCAGACTGTCCAACACAGGTGATAGACAGTAACAGGTCTATCACCTGTGTTAGACAGTCAGATAGGTACTGGGAAATTAATGTAAATAAAGTACAGATAGTTCAGTTCTTTGTACAAAAAGCCAACACCACCCCAAGGGTGGTCAGAGGGCCCCAACCCGACCTGCTGGACAGATCTCAGCAGGTCAGAGAAAGAATGGAATAGATAAGAGAAAATAAACGGCCTTGAAAAGCAGAGCTGAGGAATCTCAACTTCTTCTTCAGTTGTGGGGCTGGGAAAAAGAGATTTGTTAATACCTCGGGAGTCATTTCAGCAACACAAAACCCGAGACCCTCCCATACACCAAACCCATCCACGAGCACCCTCTCTGCTGGCTCCCAGAGCACCTGCAGCCCCCAAAGCACAGCAATCAGCCCTGAGAGCCCTCCTGGAGCCCAGCCCTGCCGGGAGGGGAGCTGGAGCTGCCCACGGTGTCGGATCTCTGATCTCACCCCCTCCCCTGCGTGCCAGGGCCGCGAGGGGAAGCCCAGGGCGAGTCAGCAGGAAACGAATGCAAATGCTGCAGCTTGAGAAGCCCGCTCAGGAAAGCCCCAGCCCAACCTCAGCCCCTTCTCGTGGGCCAGCACAGCCAGCCTGGCGCTGCCAGGGGGCACAGCAGCCTCACAGGGCAGCTACAAAACCCTGGGAATGAAAAATCCCATGGTGTGGGGGGAAAGATCAACCCCACACCTGGAGGACAGGCTGCTCACACCATAAAAGGCAAAAAATAACGCTGATTTCTGCCCTGCTTTTGGCTGTTTTTCTTACAATAACAGAGCCAGCTAGCTCTGTGCCAGACTAAGAGCGCCAGGTCCAGGTAGGACCCTCATAGGTTTGTACAACTGCACTTCCAAAGTGGGAAACAGCTCCCAAAACCTGGAATTCTTCACCCAGCCCAGCAACAGAGCAACTCAGCTGCTTCCCCTCAGGTACCTGGGCTCATCTCTTGGGGGTTGTGCTCAGGGCCACAGCCTCAGGCAGTTTAAAGTCCTCACAGCAATGCCAGAAAATTCTGCTTTGCCCCAGTCTCTCCTTTAATACCTTGGTCCCATTTAGCCTTTCACAGCCCTGATGGGTGCTAACAGGACCAGCCTGGGCTCTGCCCCTCCTGGATTGCCAGCCTCCACCAGCTGTGCCCCTGGCTCTGCCCTGCAGCAAACAGAGGGGTGTGAGGAGCCACACACAGCACAAATCTCACTCATTTGTTCTGTCAGCACCTGTGGATTTGAGCCCCATTTGAACTGTTTTCCCAAGCTGCCCCCAGCCTTGGATGGGAGCAGATTTGGGGAAGCCAAAGCCCTGGGCAGGATCTCCCTGGCTGCACTGGGAGTGTCACAGACGCTGCTGCTGGACCAGCAAAAGGAAAAGGAAGAGGTTTAGATGGGCTTTGAGGTGTTGTGATTTCTCACCACACTGTGACAGTCACACACCACGACCTTTTCTCCTTCCCCATCCCCCTGTGACTGCGGAGCTGGGGAATGGGCTGCACTTAAACATCACCTCCAAACAACTCTCAGTGCCCTTTCTGCTACCCTGGAGCCAGGCAGAGGAAAAAACCCAGGTGATAACCAGGCCAGTAAGATTTGCCTGCGTGTGATCTGGCTGTAATGTTCTTTTTTTTCAGCGTCATGGCATCACACATCCTTGAGGCCCTGCGAGTCTGATCCTGGGGTGACTAATTCAGGATAGTCCCTAAGCCTGAGTACACCCTGCACCTCTCCAGGCTGATGACAACAGGCAGCAGCTTTGAGACAAGGGAATTACCCAAGACACATCTAATCTGGGGCTCTGGCTCTGTTTGTCATGTGAGAACTGGGCAGGCTGTGTCCCCTGAGCCTTGCACCTTGCTGGGAGCAGTACACAGAGCCCCCGTGCTGTGTCCCCATGTGGGCTGGCCAGGGACACCCCTGGGCTGTGGGGACACATCTGGGCTGCTGTGCTGTGTGCTGCCATGACTTGTGTTCGACGCGGGGTGTTTTGGTGGCATTCTGGGGACACAAAGGGCTCAAAATGTGTCCCCATGGCTGCTCTGCAGGGCACAATGGCCATTGTTTGCCTTCGGGGCGGGTGAGCAGCCTCTGGCTTGGGAGGAACAAAGCCCGGAGCCAGTTCCTGCAAACACAAAACATGCCTTTTTATCACTTCATGACAAATTGGTTTGTCAGCAGCAGGAAGTGATGTTACTGCCGTCCTCAGCCAGGGGAAACTCCTCGTGGTTTCCATGGGGATGTATGCAACTGGAGAGCTACAGATTTATACAAACTGAAAGCTCCACGCACGCCTGCTGTGAGCCAGGACTGGGCACTGGGTACCAGGGCATGGTCTCAGCTGAGTCCTGCTAGCAGGGGGTGGGGGGCACAGCCAGCTCATGTTGGAGGCAGAGAAATGGGAATTGAAAGCCCTAAACTGGGGTGAACTGTGTGCCTTAATACTCCAATCAAACAAAGCAGCAGAGCTGGGAGAATAAATAAGGGGTGGGAAGTAAAGATTCTTCCACAAAGTTCAGCCTGGCTGTGCTACCAAGGCATCCTCCTCCTCCCCTGGCCCTCATCCTGCTCCTTCCCCATCCCTCCCAGCTGATCCCTGCCCAACACTGTCCCACCGAGGTGACATTTGGCCAAAGGCTCACCCTGATCTCCCTCCCCTTCGCACCGGGAGCAGTTTGGGATGGCGGGAGTCTGAGACTGGGCAGCGTCAGGGTCGGATTACAGGGACCAGCAGAAGGATCCCGATAAAGCCTTGGAAAGGGCATCGGGTGTCCGAGCTGGAGGTGCTGCTGGCGGCTGGCAGGGACCGCAGCCCTGCTGGCCGCTCACAGCAGCCTTTGTGCTGAGGCAGCTCTCTTTTGCACCCCTCTGTCAGGTGCCTGCTTAGGTTCTAAAAGCTGATCTGCTGCCAGGTAATGAGTTTTATTGTTCCAAGAAACACATAAACAAGCTCCCGCGGCTGTCAGGGAGCGGATTTCTGTTTGAATTGCGATTAACAGGCAGGATTTTTTTTATCAGTTGCATGGCCAGGGCTGCCAAGGTTGTATTTTTCCACTGAACAAGCTCTGCTTTGCTTTGAAGGTGAAAGTTTGTTCCACCCTTTACTGCAGGTGTAAAAAGGCTCACGTATTCAGAGACAGTCTTGCATATTTAATCAGGACAGCAGTGGCAGGTTCGGGGTGCCGAGGCATTTTCCATGGACAGAGGGGTTTTGCAGGATTTGCAGGACAGGTTTTGGGGATGACATTCCCTTTGAGGTTTGGGTACACTTCAGGAAAATAAGAGTTTCTGACTTCACTTCTCAGTGCCCAGGGATGTCTCCTCTTTTAGCTGCTCCATTTTTCCCTCTCTCGGTGTCAGGTTGAAAGTCAGCGAGGGCTGACGTGCGGTGCTGACGACAGAGCTGCTTCCGAGGGGCAGCTCACATGGAAGAGCTTCAGAGGCACCAGTGCCTCATCCCATCCTCCAAGGGCACCTTCTCCCAGGAGAACAGGCCTGGATTTTAGTACTTTGATACCCCAGGTAACTTGCAGGATAGCAGCAGGAGTGTGGGGTGCTTTGCTCATCTTGCTCCGTGACGAGAGCACAGCTGCTTTATGCTCACAAAATCCTTCCCCTGCACACTCAAGATCACAGCTCCTTAAATTCCTTGATTTTACACTCACAACCTGCTGTGTGCCAGAGCAAAACCATTTTGGATGGGGCAAAAGTTGGATTTGACTCTTTGAATATCAGATCTGCAGGAACTGCTGGCTCCCTTCTGGATGGAGTATGGGAAACCCAGAACCCTGCTGCTCCCTCAGCATCCCTCTCCCTGTTACCAGCACTAGGAAATCAAGCTTCCAGCAGCACCCCACAGCTTCCCTGGGAAGGGGATGGCACAGCAGGGATGCTGTCCTGCCCCACAGAGCCCATGAGAGGTGCAGAGCTGTCGCAGGAACCCTTTGCTGCCCAACATCCTTCTCCTGCCCAGAGCTGCTGCTGGAGCTCCCCTGCCTGGCTTGGGCTGTGCTACATCCACTCTCCTCATTGCCTCAGCAGAAACACCACATCCAAATCACCCTAGTGATAATCTCCAGCAGGAAAGAATTTATTTGGGTCTGGGTAAGAAAAGAGGCGAGTTGCTGGTTACCTGATCCCTTGTCATGCCCTGATTTGTTTACAGAGATAGCCCAGCCAGCCAAATACCTCACTCCAGGCATCAGGGGCAGTTTGAGCTGCAAAAAGGATTTAAGGAGGTGAGACAGAAAAACACTCTGAGTTTGTGCCAAGCCTTAGAGATCTGTTACTAACAGGTTAATTTTTAGACTTAACCTTTCAGGCATTAGAAGTAAACAAGGAATAAGAAAGCCTATTCCTCCTTCTTAGGAGAAGAACTATTTTGAATTCAGTGTAGCCCAGTGCCCAAGTCTCAGCTGGTTCTAACTGTTACAGCCATCAGGGCAGCCAAATCCACTCCCAGCTGAGAAGCCAGCCTTGGCTCCCTGCCACTGCACTCAATTACATGGGGACAAAGAAAAGCTCAGGTTAAGAACCTGCAGTAGTTTCTAGTCAATTATGGTGCTTAAACCCATTTTTCTCAGTCAAGACCTGAGGCCAGAAGGGTTGAAAATTACAGCTCTACACCCTGGAGCTCCACATGAGTTTTGGGACCGTGAAATGCAATATTTTAAAGAATATATAATCCAGATGAATAGAAATATCATAATTTATTCCATTTGGTATAAAAAAAGTTATAATCATGTAACAAAACTATGTCTTCATAAGAAGAAATATATTATTTCACATCATAAATAAATCAGCAAACATACAACCCTTGGCAACTCAAAAAAAAGCACTCGCCTGGTGCTTTCATGTCAGTGCTTGGGAAACAAGAAGAGCTGACAGATATACACACACAGGATTATTGTACCAAAAAATACTGAGGTATTTGGTTTCTCTAGAACTGAAACTTTACGTTTGTGAAGGAAAAAAAACAAAACAAAAAACCCAACAACAATGCACTAATGTAAAAATAAATAAATAGGACAGTCATATAAAAGGGGACAGCATCAGTGTTGCTCAAAGTGTCCAGGAGTGGGAATACTGGTGAGCATGCTACTAAACATGGAGCAGGCTTGGGACAGACAGAAGACAAGGAGGGACAGGTCAGGAAGAGCCAACATCCTTCGATCTCTGTGCAGACATCCAGACATTTGATGAGAAGTCAGAAACTCCTGGTTTCCCTGGCATTGGGCGAGCTCCTCTCCATTGACACCGTTCTGGGACGCGCCGACGACTCCCCAAAAACACAAGTGACACTGTCCCTGTCCTTATTGCACTTGAGACAGCAAGTCTGAGTCCTGGCCACGTTCTTCACCTGCTTTTTCAGCAGCTTGGGGAAGTAGTGATGGGGCTCTGAAGGTAGTTTAGAGCACTGGACGTGGTGTGGACAGGGATGGAGACAGGGAAGTTGAAGACGGTGGTGGTGGATGCCCCTCTGTCCAGCACGGCCATGGCGGGGCTCCCGGCCTCTGCTGAGCAGTTGGGGGCCAGGACCTGCGACTCAAACTGAAGCAGCTGCCCCATGAAGCTGAAATTTGGGGAGATGATGCTTCTCCTCTGCTTGACAAACTCGAAGGCTTCGTCCAGTTTGACTCTGTTGGTCCTCATGAGATAAGCAAGGCAGATGGTGGCTGAGCGGGAAATGCCAGCCTGGCAGTGCACAAAGACCCTTCCTCCCTCGTTCTTCACCGAGTCTGAAAGAATCAAAGCACACAGTTAGCAAACAAGTCTCACTGCTTCCAGAGGTGGGAAAGGCACAGACTGCTGTTTTACATTTCTTTAATCCATCCCTTCCTTAGACTAATAGGTGCACCCGGAGCTTTTGAGACAAAGGGAGTCTTTGTCCCGAGGAAAGCAGCTATTTTCACTCTGGGCTCCAATTCCAATTATACTAATAGCTCCTCCAGGTCACTTTAGCAGTCTTGCAAGATTACTTTAATACTGATCCGCTTAAATTCACTCTTTTCTGCAAGACCAGCGCCTCTTGAATCAAGATTTCAAACAGCTTTAAGAAGCTAAGATTATGCCTGTGAATAGAATTAAACTAATGGAAATGCTCCCGGAGTTTATCTTCCCAGTGGAATGCTATTCCCCAATCTCAAGCGGAGGTTTTACCGCGGAAAAAACCATGCCAAGAATCACCTCCCAGGGGACATTAACCCAGAAAAGGCGCGGATTGCAAGAAGAGCTCATTTACCGATGAAATCGATCGCCTCGTTGAACCACGAGCTGATATCCGCCTTGTGGTTGTCCTCCACGGGGATACTTTTATACTGGTAGTGCCCCTCGAAGTGGTTAGGGCAGTTGGCCGAGACATTGATCAGCGCCGTGATCCCCAAAGCGTCCAGCATGTCCTTGCGGGAGGCGTGATAGGCGCTTCCCAAGTACAGGAACGGCAGGATTTCCACGGGCCCGCCCTGCGAACAGAAAGAACAGCCGCGGTCAGCCCCGGCCGGCGCTCGGCGGCAGCGCCCGCCGCGCTGCGCTCCCGTCCCGGCGCGGCTCCGCCCGCTCCCCCCGGCGCTCACCTGGTCGTAGAGCGGGGTCCCGCAGGAGCTGCAGCCCGAGTCGGCGCTGCCGGGCGCGGGGCTGGCGCTCAGGGGCAGGCTGAGCCCGGCGGGGGCGGCCGGCTTGGTGCAGAGCTCGGAGCAGGCGGACGCGAAGGCTTCGTAACCTCCTGCGGGGGCAGAGCGGAGAGAGGGGCGCGGGGTGAGCGCCGCGCGGCCGAGGGGCGAGCGGGGCCACCCGGCCCGGCCCTGCCGTCCCCTCCGGCGCCCGCGGGGCCACTCACCCTTGAGGAAGCAGATGCGGGCGCCGCGGGCCTCCCTGCAGAGGGTGCCGAGCGCCAGCAGCATGGTGCTGTCGCGCTTGGGCATTTCCAGGTCGGCGCTGCGCTCGTCCAGCAGCACCACGGTGTGGAAGAGCCCCTGGCGCAGGCGGGCGCGGAGCTCCTCGTTGGGCACGACGTGCTCCAGAGCCAGGGCGCCCTTGGCGCGGCGCCGCACGATGGTGCTCAGGCGGACGTTGCAGGAGCCGCGGATGTGCGCGGCGTTGAAGGAGAAGAAGGAGCGGCAGTCGAGGACGAGGCACTGCGCGCCGCGCTCCTGCAGCAGCGCCCGCAGCGCCTCGCACTCCAGCGCGCACACCCGCAGGTTCACCATGGCCGGGCAGCGGCGGGATGGCCGATGGTTGGGTGGATAGTTGGGCGGATGGAAGGGAGGAAGGACAGGGCGGTGTGGCGGAGGTGCCGCTGTCCCCGAGTGTCCCGGTGTCCCGGCCGCGCTCGGCCGCTCCCGCGCTTATATCGGGGCCGCGCCGGCGGGACGGCGTTTTCTCAATGGGGCCGCGTCACGTGGTGCCGACGGGGGCGGGGCGGCCCGCTGGCACCGGTGACGTCACCCTGGCCGCGCGCCAGCGCGGGCGCGCCCGGCCCCGCCGGCGTGACGTCATCCCCCGCTGGGCGGCCCGGGAGCGCGCGGGCGCGGGGGCGCGCACAGGGGTGTGTGAACCCCATTACACACCTGAGCACACCTGAGCACACCTGAGCACACCTGAACGCGCGTGGGCACACGGGTACACGCACCGACATGTGTGCACACGGCCGTACTACACACACACCCCGCCCGATATAAATATATATCAAAATATATTAAAATATATATGTAAATATATTAAAAGTATATGTAAATATATAAATACATATAACATATTAATATTTAATATATGCATGAGGATATAAAATTGATAAAGATATAAAATAAATAAATATACAGAAATATATTATATATAAAAATATAAGTATATATACATATATATACATTCACATAGATATATGTACTTTTTAATATATGTGTATGTGTATATGTGTGTGTATGTATATGTGCTTATGGGTGTGTATGCATGTGAATATGTGTGGCTAAATATTTATAAATATGTGTATACATCTCTGTATATATTCATAAATATAAATATATATACACCTGTGTGCATGTATAGGTGTGTATATGTATCTGTATGGGGGTGTATATTTTTATATATATATATATATATACACATATATAGCAGAGGAGGGGGACTCTGCTGCAGCACTGGCTGCTCCCTCCTTCCCCACAGAATTCAAGGAGCAGCAGCAGCAGCGTGGGGATGTCGAGCTTTGGATGAGGGTGTGATTATTCTCCTAAAATATATGTATAAAGGCATACACATCCAGATATTTGTATTCATGCATAGGCATAGCTACATGTACAGACAAACCCACACATAAATATCTATGTGTACACATATATTCGTGTATATATTTATAATGTAAACTCGTGTTTGAGAGTCGTTCCCATCATGTTTCATGGATATGGAAAAAAAGCCACAGCAGACCCATGCAGAGTTCATTTTTCCCCACTGACACCCCCCAGGAGTGGGGCCTGCCCAGTAACCGGCAGGGCACTGGTGGGAGCTCTCTTTTTTTTCCCCTCTTCGGTGCATCAGCACTTCCCAAAAGTTTTCTTTTTTTTTTCTGTGGATGACTGGCTTCCACAGAGCCACTCGGGTGTTTCTTACTCAGGGCTTCCAGTCAGAGCTGCTGCCACTTCCCCTGCTCTGCTCTGTGTCCCCTCTGGGTGTCCCCTCCGGGTGTCCCCAGCCCTCTCTGCCCATCACCCCATCCCACCCCAGCCCTTTCCCCCAGCAATTCCTCTTCCCCCTGCTCTGCCCTGCTGCTCCCATCTGCTCCTTCCTCACCCCACTCTGCAGTTTTGTGCTTTCACTTCCCCCTTCCAGCTGCTCCTTTGGGAGGAGACCTCTGCACCCTCCCACCCCTCACCCCACCAGGCTCCCCCCCAGCCCTCCCAACATTTTCTCTCTCCCCCCCATCCCTCCCCACATTTTCTGTCTCCCCCAGAGTCCCCCAGACTTTGACCACCCCAGCCCAGCCGGGCTCTGTGTCCAGCTGAGATCTCCAGGGTTTTCCAGGATCCCAAAGGGGTCCAGAGGAGGGGGATGGACAAGGGCAGGGGTGGGTGAGTGCCAGCTCTGGCTCACCCACAGGATTGTCTCTGCTCTGCTGAGCACTGGCTTTTTCTGCCAGAACTGCAGCCTCAAAGTGAATCTGTTATTTCAACACGTTCCTTTAAAATAAACACAGGATTGCACTTTTCATTCCATTTATTTATTGTTGTTCTTTCAGCAGCGGGCTGGAAGCAGATTGTGGGAGGAACACTCACACACTTGGGTGCTGGGAAATGACTCCTCTCCATCACACCAGCCCCCACTGGCCCAGGGACCCCTCAGGACCCACCAGCTGGGCAGGTGACACATGTCCCACCACAGAGACATCATCCCTGGCACCAGCCCCAGCTGTCCTCCTTGGATGTACACCTCAGAAGATGTGACACCACTGTGACACCCAGCTCTGGTGACCTTGCACATCACCTGTCCAACACCAGCCTGCCCAGACCGTTCTGAGGAGAGGAACAGCAGGAATTCTCTGTGATGGATTCCTTGCCAACTTCTTGCAGCACAAGCCAGCACGACAGATGGCCACAAGACAGGGCTGTGCTCATCATCTTTCCTGGAGGAAATGGACACAGAGCTTTCTGTGGGTCTGTACCCAGGAATTGCTTCATTTTCTCCTTTGCAGTGTGATTTAACAAGGGATTTGAGGGGGTGATTTAAGGCATCTCCTGGAAGGGGCATGGGAGAGGGAAAGAGTCTGTGCAGCCACAGTGGAGAACCCCTGTGGGATTAGGAACTGGGGGCATCCTTAGAATAATGAAATCCCTTCATGGTTTGGGCTGGGAGGGAATTAAGAGCATCTATTCCACCCCATGTCTGGCTCACAGGTACCCCTGTGCCACTGACAGGCTTTTCTCTCCTCGTCCTAAACCCTTCTCAGTGTCCCACAAATATAAAAAACAGAGACATTTTTTTCCCCCAGTCTGGCATCTTCAATTTTTCCCGAGCTTAAAGAAATTTCCAGGCCTGCCACCTGCCCAGCCAAGGGACAATGTGCTCTCACTGACATCCACTTTTCTCATCATGATGTTAACCAGCACCACACAAATACTGAACATGAACCAGGGCTTGGGCCAGGTACCTTGGCTGCTCTGAGCCAGGGCAGGGATGACACCCCACGGAGGCCTTTGCACAAAGGGAATTTATCTCCACAACAATGATAATTGCTTTTCGATGCACTTATGTAACTGCGAGGCTTTGGAATCTGGTCTTGTTTATACCCGGTGTAAATCAGGAAGAAAAAAATTCATCACATGTGGCAGTGTGTAGTTAATCACTCACAATCCTGGGCTGGCTATTTCCTTGCTTTATTTTTGTTGTCTTTTCTTAAATAAACCTGCCCTAAGAATGCAAGAAAGCAGAATACAAAACGGGCCTGAAGTGGCTTTTAGAAGCTCACAGCGCCTTGAATGACTTGTTAAAGGGTTCATTTTCCTGCCCTAACAAAAGCCAGGAAATACAAAATTAACCCCTTCCTCCAAACCAATCCCTGTCAGCGCCGGGGCCATGCTGCCTTTGGGAGGGCAAGAACAGAAACACGAGCATGGAGAGTGGGGGTGGGAGGTGACGCTCTTCTGTCAGCAGATGGGACCCACTCCCATCATCCCGGGGCTTAAACAGTTCCCTGTCCCTCTGCCAAAACATGTCCGAGGACATGAGGACATGAGAGCATTAAGGACTTCTTGGGAGAATGACCTCATGGATGATGGCACAGCTGAGTGTGGGTTTTTTTGGTCCCAGCAGGAGCTGAGACCTGTCCTGGCTCCTGCAGGGACCAGGGGTCTCCCAGTGCAGCCTGGCTGATGTTTTTTGGAGATTTCAGAGCTGCAGAGAGCTTCTGCTCTGCCTGACAGCGATGCCAGTGACAAGTGACGACAGCCCCTGGCCTGGAACGGGCCCATTGCACAAAGCACTCACCCAGTCCCACTGGTTCTTCAGGCTTTTTAACCAGTCACCCATGGCCAGAATCAAATGGAACCAGTCCAGAATGACAGCACCTCTGGAACAGACCCCAGCCTGGATCTCGCTGCCTTTTCAGTGTGAGTTTTGCCTGAATAAAGGTATCAAGCCCCAACACTTGAGACACGGGACAAAAATGCATGTGGGAACATCTGGAAACCCTGCTGGATGCATTTCTTCTGCATGTGTAACATTTTCTCTGAATTCAGTTTCACAACCCAGCATTTCCTTTTGTAAATATTTGGATAGATTTTACAGAGGCACAGATTCATAAGAAACAGAAGGAAAAAGAATGGAAAGATACATAGGGAGAGAGAAATAAACAGAAGGAAGCAAGCGAGCAAGGAAGAGGGAAGGACAGATGGAGAGAAAGAAAGAGAAAGAAAGGGAAACAAAAAAAGGATTCAGAGATGAAAGGTCACAATAAAGAGAACACAAACAATATAGAATTACTGATGACTCACACTACAATGAAAACATTATTTTTTAATGCATTTAAGTCCCAAGATTTAACCCTTTGGCTGGGTTTGGCTGAGCTCAGAGTGCCTCAAATCCTTCTTCTCAGAGCTGGTGGGAAGGGGGAATAGGGTGGCAGGAGGGTAAATCCTAACAGCATGAAAAGCAGCTCTGGCTTGGGGTCTCTCCTGGAGAACCTGCCTGGAAAACCTGGTACATTTATTTCTGTGGGCCCCGAGTGGAAAGAGTCGCTGTCAGAGCTTGGATATTTCACCTGGGGACACATCTGGACCCTGATGGACTTTGGGGAATGTGGAAAACCCCTTTGTCCCAGCCCTGCCTGGGGAAATCTCAGCTCACTGCTCTGCTGGCTGCTCCCAGGGGCTGGCACAGCCAGGGCTGGCAGCAGTGGGTGCCAGTCCTGCACAGAGAGAACCACAGTGGGCACTGCCTGGACTCTGGGCTCTTCACCACGAGCTGCTGATGCTGCAGGCAGAGCTCCAAACACTCCAAATCCCGAGGATCCCAGAGCTGCAGCTGGGCTTGGCCAGCAGCTCTGCCAGCAGCCAGCACCGTGTGACCCTGGACCCGTGTGTTCCCCTGTCCCAGCAGGCACCAAACCTTGTGACAGCCTGAAACCCAGGATCTGCAGCATGGACAGTGCCCCATCCCCGTGTGTCCCCTGTCCCAGCAGGCACCAAACCTTGTGACAGCCTGAAACCCAGGATCTGCAGCATGGACAGTGCCCCATCCCCGTGTGTCCCCTGTCCCAGCAGGCACCAAACCTTGTCACAGCCTGAAACCCAGGATCTGCAGCATGGACAGTGCCCCATCCCCATCTCCACTCTGCTGGAGCAGCTCCTGCAAGGCAGAAGTTCTGCTTTCTCCTCAGTGACTCACAGAGCTGCCTGGGGCAAGTTGCTTACTGCTGCCTTTTAACATGATTACAGGCATTACAGAGCCAGCCTGGGATACCTGGATTTGATATTCAAAATCCTTAAATACCTGCCTGCAAAGGAAAATCTCTGGGAATTAGTGGCACTGATACACTTCACAGCTCTGGGATCAGCTTAGTAGGGCAAATGGTTTAGGCAATTTAATCTTACATTTAATTGCCTCTATTAATCTGCTATGAATCATGCCTTGCACTAGGCATAAGGGTATTTATTCAATAAAATCGCTGTATTTGTAAAGTTCTCATACTTCAAGATGAAAGGCATTAGATCCACAATAAAATATACTTATGGGAAATTATTCTTCCTATTGCTGGGAC
Organism: Serinus canaria; assembly: GCF_022539315.1. Taxonomy (NCBI): domain Eukaryota; kingdom Metazoa; phylum Chordata; class Aves; order Passeriformes; family Fringillidae; genus Serinus; species Serinus canaria. The sequence continues at coordinate 16,051,700 of NC_066327.1, read as the reverse complement.
GGGTATTTTCTCAGTAACATCTCTTGATGGCTGGCGGGGCAAGGCAAGGCTTCCGTGGGAGGAGGCTGAATTTGAATAGAAAACAAATGACGTAGCTCACACCAAGGAGCAGGGAGAGAGGCGTGCTCTCCTCCCCAGAAACATGAGCCTCGGGTTTATTGCCTGTCAGGTGATGTCAGCGTTTTGTGGGCGCAGTGACTCTGTAAGAGCTTCAGATTCCCAGAACCATCCATTCTCATAAAGATTGAGATAAGAGCTGCTGAGGCACTGCCATTTGTTCCTCTGTTCTTCTCCTCTTTCCAGCCAGGTGAAGGGGGCTGATGTTGAGCCTGGGATTACTCTGCCCACTGGGACAGAACAGAGCTGGGAGGGGTAGAGCTGGAGTTTGGCATCTTTTCCCTGTCCTGGAGCCACCACAAACCTGTTCTCCACTCGCTGTAGCTTCCACCAGGGAAGGGTCTGTAAAGCCAGTGTGACCAGCTGCTGTGGGAAAGAATTTCATGTTCACACATAACAACTTCACCCAACTCACAAATGACTTTAGGTGGATAAAGTCACCTTGGGATAATACAGGACTTTTAGGGCTGAAAGCTGCAGAATTGATGGAAAGGCATTTCTGTCTCCCCCTGAAGTCCTGTGCTAAGTGCAGGAATCAAGGGAGATCCTCCTGCTGTACTTCCACTGCTCATCTCTGCCACTCCTGCCACCCTCCAGGTCTAAATTTGTCCCACATCTAATGGCTTTAAAAGGGGACAGAAAGGGAGGATGTAACAGCAAAAGCAACTGGAAACGTTGCCTTTTAAACTTTGCCTTTTTAAAAAAATAAAGTGATGTTTCTGTTATCAAAACCCACAATTCCTGCATTCCTGGACTGTGGAGTAACTCAGTGTGGGGACCCAAGAGTGACCCTTCACGAGAGCACGTCAAAAAGTAAAGAAACTCATAGGGAAAGCAAGGCACAGAGACATTCCAGTGGATATTCCACTGCTCATGCTCCAGCTGAGTCCCTTTGTTACTCTTGTTCCTTTTTCTGTGCCTTTTTAGGCCTCCAACCTTTCTGTGCTTTTTTAATCCAAGCTTCTGAGGTGTTTATAACCAGCCGTGGTGTTTAAACCAAAACTGTTCAGAAACCCCCCCGTGTCAGTAAATGCAGAGCTGCTTATTCATTCTGTGCCCTGCAGTTTGGGACAATGTTTGCAAAATGACACGCTTCCCTCATGTGATGGAGGGAGGTGATGAGTGTGTAACAGTGGTCAGTGAAAACACAGCATTACTCATAGGGGAGAAGAACACTCGGCTCTTTGGGACATGAAAACCTCGAGGCTGTGGAAAAAGCCAAACTTTGGCCCACAGTGCTGTTTCCAGGAGCACACACGGGGCAGGGTGAGTCACCTCCCTGCCACTCGAGGGGGACAGGACGTGAGATCCAGGAGAGGGACCTGCTGATCCCTTCCTTTGTCCCTGAAATGCCTTGTCATGGCCACTCCTGACCCTCCCGCCTTGCTCGTGGGCCACTGATAAAACGCAGGGCTGAGCTGATGTCATGGCCTTGCTGGGACAGCTCCAGGTGAGCCCAGGTTCGTGCTGTCCTCTGAAGTGCTGCACAAAATGTTTCTTGGTGGGGATGGATGAGGAGTGAGGTCACACAGCAGCACTGGCTCAAATGAATTTGCCCAAACATGGGACGTTTCTCCTGAGGGTGACCACATGTGTGGACAGATGCCCTGTGGCTCTTGGAGCCTCTCTCCAGCTGTGATTTCACCTTGGCCACCGCTCAAAATCCTGAGCTCTGTTTAGAGAGAGGCCCAGCCCAAGGGATGCTCACATGAGCACACTTCTGAGAGAGGGTTTCTGACAGCTGCTGTGTGTAAAGAACTCCATTCCCATTAAAATCCCAGAGAAGGATGAGGGGAGCCCTAAAATGGAAATGGTTGAAAACTGGGGGAGACTTTCCTTTGAGTGAGGCATCTCCTGGAGGGCACGAGCAGCCAGAGAGCCCCACAATCATCTCAGAATCACCTGGATGGTCCTAAACTCACCTGGATGGCCCTAAACTCACCTGGATGGTCCTAAACTCACCTGGATCATCCCAGCTTTAACTGGAGGGGAACCCTGAGTCTGGTGAGTCTGGCAGTGAGAGAGGGAAGGCAGGAGATGCTCTCTGGGTTTAAAACTGATCTCACCACTGAGAAGCACAGTGTCTCACGTGGAAATTGAGGACAAGTCCAAGTGTTTTCCCAAGTCCTGACACAGTTATTTCCTTATGTTTTTATATATCTTGCAGCCATCTCTGAGAATGCTCCCGTGTAATCAGGTCAATCAATAATTAACACTGCCGTCCCCCAGTTAATGGGTTTTCACAACCATAACCAGGCTGGAGAATAAACAAATTTGAGTTGAATAACTGAATAAAATCAGGGAATTCTGTTCAACATGCCAAAGAAAAAAAAGAAATCATTATACTGGATATGTTTGAGCACATTTATTTGAACACAACCCCTGACTTGAACACACTGGATTTCAAAACTGTGTGAAATAGAAGCCAGGGGCTGAACTGCTCCATTTGGCCTCTGATCAATTTAATAATTCAAGGCATTTTTTTCCTCTCTTTGTCCTTTCTGTCCAGTTCAGGTTTAGCTCACGTGCCGTGTTCACCAGCGGGATGTGCCTCATCGATCAGCAGTCACTTTTGTTTCTTCTTCATTTTATTTTTCTTGAAAAAGAGGAACAAGAAGTGAAAATAGCTGAAGGAGTGGGGCACATTCTCAGATGGTAAATACAAGAGGAGCATGAATCATCCCCTTATAGAAATGACGAGAAAGGATGAAAAAGGTAACGGTTTGGGAGAAGCAAGTTATGTTCTACATGGCTGATTCAGCTCTCTGGAGTGAAAATGAATCATCAGAATATTTAAATCATATTACCAGTATTAACACACACAAAACCCCCAAGCTCAGGAAACCTTTGTTATGAAACAAATTTGACAACAGGCGAGAGAAGAACAAAGGAGCGCTCGCTGAACCCCGCGCTCGGTCCCGCTGCGTGTCCCAGCCCACGGAACCTCGGAAAATCAGAGTGTGCTGCAACTGCCATCACAGTGCCCCACTCACAGCAGAGCTCTGAGGAGCCTCACAGCCCCAAACCCTTCAGAAAAAACCACACAGCCTCTCCTGTGCCTTCCAGAGCTTTTACACTGGGGCAGTGACACGAGGTTTTACAGTGAAGGGAAAAGAGTGGAGGGTAATTCTGCAGGGTAATTAATCACTCCTGAAGAAGGATTCACTGCTCCTGAGCAGCACTCCGTGAGTGCATGGCAGCAGCTCCCAGACCTGAGCAGGAGGTTTGACACCCGAGCTTCTCTTATCTCCCTGAACCCCAGCCCAAGTGACAGCGTTAATGAAGCTGTAACACATCAGATTTCAGGCAGGCTCCAGGTGGAGATAACAGAAAGGTCAAAGGATGGGTTTAAATCCTCTTCTTCTCCTCTCACCAGTCTGGCTCAGCTTAGCTTGGCTGGGACAAAAAGTGACCCATGTGTCTGGGGATGTTTTCTTTGCATAGGAACCAGCCAGTACCAGGATCTGTGACAGCAGAGGCAGCAAAGCAAACCACAGGACTCCTCTACATAATGACTTGCAAAGGTTTTCTAGTGAGATATCTTGTTCAGAAAAAAGTACATTTGTGTATTCCGTAAACGTTTGTCGCATTTGAATTTCTCAGTACCCAAAGAAACGTGTCTGTTCAATAGCTGGAATCCTCAGAGGGATCAAGATGAGCTAGAAATCCATCTCCAGCTGATTTCTGGTTTGTTTTTTTAGTCTAAATCTTGTAGCTTCTTTCTCAAATCTCCAATTTTATCTTTCAACACTGGCACCAAGGAACAAAAGCTTTCATTCTCTGCCGGCGAGCAAGAACCATGAGGAAGATTAGCCCAAAAAATCCTGGGCAGCTATTTTTAACAAAAAAACTTTTGACTAAAGGAATGTATATTCCTGAAGCAAACATGGACAGGAAAGGCAGAAAGGGAGACTGACAGGCAGGGAGACAAACGCTGCTCCACAGAGAAGCCTCTGAAACATCTGGAATGTTGCAGTGAAAGGTTATTTACCAGGAACGTCAGCCAGGCCCAGTGCAGATGGTTCTCATTAGTCTGAGATCAAGAGACCAGCAAGGCTAAAAATATGTGTTTGCTTTTTTAGAAACTGGACTTGGTTTTCAGCGCTTCAAAAATAATAATCACCCTTACGCAACTGCTGTAACTTAGAAGTATTTTCTTGGAATATTGTTTGGCACGCTGGTTGGGAGGCAGACTCTGCCTTTGCCATTACTCACACAGCCCTTCCCCCTGAGGCTTTGGTGATGTAGCTTTTACTTAGAAACAGGAGGATGGCACATTACACCGAAAAAACGATGGCTTTTGTTTATAAAGTAACAAAATATCTGAATTTCTGCTCTGGGCCAGGCTCTTGCCTGGAGTAAATGTGTGCAGCTTCCCTGGAATCCAGTGGAGCATTGGATGGAGTCAATGGGGGGGGCAGAGAGCCACTGGCAAGAGCACATTCCATGCCGAGCACTGCACCTGGGGCAGGCTGGGAGTCCTCATGGTTTTCTTGGGAATCTGTTTGGAAATAGTTGGTCAGAATCAATGGGAAAAACTGGAGTTACATCAGGCAGGAGCCTGGCTCGGTGAGGAGGAGAGCAGGCAGCTGCAGGTCCAAGGGGAGCTGAGAGGTTCTGATTTCTGCTGACGTGGATTTTGAGGCCACCTCCCCAGAAATCCACCTGCCCTGCAGGCACTGGGGACTTCGGTGAGATCAGCATTGCTTATCTTGCATTACCCATCACAACACATTTTGTGTTGGAAGCTCTGACCGTCAGCCAGCAGAGCAGGGGAGAGGGAAATGTCATTCCACAGGGAATGGTCAGAGCTTCTCAACGGGCTTTGGCAGCTTCCATTCAGGTTTTGAAACCATGGGAAAGGAAGGGAAAGGAAAAGAAGGGAAGGGGAAATGTGAATGTGGGCTAATGAACAATTCTTAACTAAAAGATTTCAGCTCTCAGTGGAAATACCAAAGGAAACCGTTCACATCTTTCTGATGGACCTAAATTGAAAAAACAGGTTCTGGAAGAATGCCTTTGATGAGATGTTCCCACTGCCTTGGTTTGCCCAGTTGTGACCAATCCAGAGCAGAAGAAAGGCCCAGGCCCTACTGGAACCTGTTACTAAATCCAGTGTTTTTGTTTGGGAAATGGAATTTGGGATGACACAGACTTAAATTTTAAGCCTGGGTACAGCAAGGTAGTGTGAGCAGCAGCAGAAATGGTCAGATGATAGATGAGTGCACTCTGTCACTTAGCTTTGAATCACTTCCTTTTCTTCACTTGTTTTCTTGCGGTCAGTACTGCCAGAAAAAATAACATTTCGAAGGGGAAAAGTGTGATCACTGCTTCTCTCGTGGGATTCAGTTTGTGAAGGATGATTTCTCAGAGAGGCTGGCTGCAGTGGGAGATGCTGTGAGGTCTGTCCTCCTGGACAGGAGATCTACAAACATGACTCTGTGGGCTTTTATTAGAGTTTTGGGGGTTTGGGCTTTTTTCTGAGCAGGACAGTGGAAAAAGCACCCCTGGTGTCAGTGAAGAACAGTTCAAGCAGGCTGCAAGGAGAGCAGGGAACTCTCTTGTCTCCTTTGGAAAACAAGAGCAAAAAGCAGTGGGTAGAAACTGGTGCACCTGAACATGAGGAAGAATTTTTTCCTGTGCCATGCCCAGCCCTGAACAGAGAGCAGAGAGGGGATGGAGCCTCCCTCACTGAGGATAGTCCAGAATTTTCTGGATGAAATCCTGTGCCCTGGGACGGCCTGGCTGGAGCAGGGAGGTGGCACCAGGGACCCTCTGTGGTCCCTTCCAGGCTGGGATTTCTGTGAAAAGCCAGAGGCATCCTCAGCAGGCAGAGCAGGGGGAATGTGCCCCTGCCTGGGCTGCATCTCCTGGGAGAGGAGCACTGGAGTGTGCAGGGATGTCTCCTGTCACCTCCCAGCAGCATCAAACTCACCTCAGGACAAGAACAGAAGCAGATGCAAAACAGGTGAAAGTCAGAGCTGGCAGGAGCGTGGTCAGAATGAGTAAACAACCCCTGAAGTGTTCAGTGACAAATTCCACTCTCATACACAGAACTTTTTTTTTTTTTCCTTTTTTGTTTTTTTTTGAGCCCAGCACTGAGCATTTCTTGAAATAACATCAGCCCCCTGTCCAGGGCTGTGCTCTGCTCAGCAGGGCTGTCAGCTTGGCAAGTGGGCGACCTTCTGTGTAATGTATAATTCAAGTATCCAATACACAAATGATTGCAGCAGAGGCAGAGAACATGCAAATTATGTCCCACATCCTGCTGTTAGTCATCCTCAGGGGGGGAACTCACCCCTCCAGAGCCAGGATCCCAGAACACACTGTATGTTTGTTAATCCTCACTTTTTTAAGTGTTTCAACAGCAGCAGCAACCTCCCAGCCCTCCTCTTGAAGATGACTGTAACCTAAAACTCCTGGAGTAAAAGACTCAGTCCTTTCCCCAAAAATAGCAAACAAATTATCCATATTTCATTTCACTGCTGCAGAACAGTTAGAGGTATTAATTTAAAAAATGATAGTGAATTACACGGAATCTTTCATCAGAGGGGATCAAAGCACTTTGCATATTAATTACATTTCAGAATAAGTCTCTGAGCTAAGCTTTATTCCAGGGGATAGTGATTCTAGGGATTCATCTGGGTGAGAGGAAATCAGGACACCTGGGATTTACTGCCTGTGACGTGCTGCCCAACCTTCCCTCAGATCCTCTGTGCCTCAGTTTCTCTGTCTGGAGGAGAAGAATGGTTATATTTAACTTTGTTTTCAAAGGCTGAGGAAGAAAATCCTCTGGCACAAGTGATGTCTGAGAGTTTACGTGGCAATTACAGCACCAGAGCAGTCCATGCAGTAGGAAGGGAGGTGGAGTGACAGATGTACCCAGTGGAGTCCTAAAGCTGCTCTGTCTGCCAGGAAATTTCCCACTGGGGCTTCCTTGGAGGTGCCAGAACACTCCTTCCCCCTTGCTCTGTCAAATGTCCTGAAGGCAGCACAGGGACCACACTCAGGGCCCTGAGCACCTCCTGGGCTTGGGAAGCTGCCACTTTCACTGTGACCTTCTAGGAGAGAACCTTCTGTTTCTATCTGACAGCTCAGTGCAGCCTAAGGCTGAGATCATCCAGGTTTTCAGGGCCTATCAACAGGAAATGGATGGCAAAGCTCCTCTACAATTTCAGCTTTCAGTTGAGAGGGATCTACAGGCTTCATTGCTGCTCTGCTTGTGCAATGTTTGCTTGAGAAACCTTTCTAGAAGAGACCAGAGGGACAAATCCTGCTCATTTCTCAGTGGATCTGGGACAAAATAATTCATGAGAATGCATCTGGAGTCACGTTCTAGCAATAGTGACATGAAAAACCATCTCATTTTACAGCACTGATAATCAGCGGCTCGTAAAGAAGAACCAAGAGCAAATCCCTTGAACAAAGGTTCTTTTCCCTTGTACATACCTGAAATAGGTCATATGGAATGGTAGATGTGACTAAAGCTGAGTGCTCCATGTCACGAGAGCAAAGATAAAATGCTGAGAATCAGCACCAATAAAGCAGCCCAAGAGTGAGAGGATGGGCCAGGCAGCCTTTGGTTCCTCCTTATCAAACATGTCAAGAACAACCAAAACAAATATTGAGCCCAGCCTGGGTGAGTACAGGATTAGATAGGGGAGTGCAGAAGGTTATTGTGATCCCAAATCAGGGCAAATACCAACTTCCCTTTGGACTTTAGCAGAGAAGATGGTTCTGAGTGCTGCCTGTGTGCCCTGAGAGATGCTGGGCTCTGTTTGCTCTCACACAAAGTCCACGTGTTGGGGGGAGACCTGTCCTGCTACTGCCAAAGACTGTTTATCTTGCTTAATCATTGACTGGAATTCCATTCGGTGCTGCCTGCAGTGGCAAAGGAGGGGTCTGGGGACAAGCCAGGGCACTGGGATGGGGTTTGTTCCCTTAGAAAGGCACTGGGATGGGGTTTGTTCCCTTAGAAAGGAGCTGGGATGGGGTTTGTTCTCTTAGAAAGGCACTGGGATGGGGTTTGTTCCCTTAGAAAGGAGCTGGGATGGGGTCTGTTTGCTTAGAAAGGAGCTGGGATGGGGTTTGTACACTTAGAAGGAGCTGGGATGGGGTTTGTTCCCTTAGAAAGGAGCTGGGATGGGGTTTGTTCCCTTAGAAAGGAGCTGGGATGGGGTTTGTTCCCTTAGAAACGCACTGGGATGGGGTTTGTTCCCTTAGAAAGGAGCTGGGATGGGGTTTGTTCCCTCAAAGGAGCTGGATGGGTTTGTTCCTAGAAAGAGCTGGGATGGGTTTGTTCCTAGAAGGAGCTGGGTGGGTTGTTCTCTAGAAAGGAGCTGGGATGGGTTTGTTCTCTAGAAGGACTGGGATGGGTTTGTTCCTAGAAGGAGCTGGGATGGGTTTGTTCTCTGAAAGGAGCTGGGATGGGGTTTGTTCCCTTCGAAAGGAGCTGGGATGGGGTTTGTTCCCTTAGAAAGGAGCTGGGATGGGGTTTGTTCCCTTCAAAAGGAGCTGGGATGGGGTTTGTTCTCTGGAAAGGAGCTGGGATGGGTTTGTTCTCTAGAAAGGAGCTGGGATGGGGTTTGTTCTCTAGAGAGGAGCTGGGATGGGGTTTGTTCCCTAGAAAGGAGCTGGGATGGGGTTTGTTCCAGCTGGGATGGGGTTTGTTCTCTAGAAAGCAGAATGGCCTGTACAGCACCCAGGAGGAAGGGGAGCACAGCTGGTCCCATTTTCCTGGGAAGAACAGAGCCAGTGGAAGCTGAGGGACTGCAAGGAGAGTGTTCTGTTCTGGGGTGAGCCCAGACCTTTTGCAATCAATCCAGTGCTCCCCACGGGGCTGCCCTTCCTCTTTTCTACGTGGCACTGCCAGCCACAGGAAAGCCACCAACGTCACCGTGGATGTGCTCCCGTCCCGTTCAGCACCTGGCACAGAGCCCTCCCCAGTGCTGCACGGCTGGGACAGGTGATTTCTGCAAACTCCACAAAGCAACCCTTGGCAAAGTGCTCTGGCAGAGTCCCAGTCCCCACTGGAAGCAAACAGATCCATTCAGTGACCCTCATCCCTTCCCTGTGCCCCCCTTGGCTCATCCCCGTGCAAACAAAGCACAGCAGGAGCAGAAAAGGAAAAACCTGGAGGTTCCTGGGCTGCCACTGCCACCAGTGCCAGCACTTGACAGAGCTGTTCTGGGATTTGGCTTGCTAATGTCTGAGGAGTTGAGATGAGAACGATTATGGAAATGAGAGACAGAAGTCTGGGACAAATGCTGCTGGATTGCTTCTTATGGGGCATGTTCTCATCTGCAGTCCTTTGTAATTGCAAAAAATGGTGCCTTGCAGATACCTTGAAGGGACTGGAGACAGACAGATGCATCTCCTCACCAGGAAGTCTGTCTTGATAGGCAGCCAAGACTGAGGGGAGTGTGCATTATTTGCTATTACCATCAGCATCACCATCCCTAACCTCATTTCCCTGCAGATTTGACTCCAGTGGAAATGCATGAAGGGCTGTCCTGGGGCTTGTGCTGCATTTGCCAACCTTGCTGCCACACAAGTCCTTCCATGGAACTTTGTGCCTAAGGAATGGGTCACACACTGCCCAAGCCCCCTGAATGCTGCTGGGTTTTATTGCAAGCTGCACCTGAGAGCCATAAGAGAGCAAAAAACTGGGAGTGCTGTGAGACACCTGCAGAGGCTGCCTGACTGCCCTCAGACACCAACTGCAGTGGAGGAAAGCAGGACAGCAGAAAACCAGTAGCAAGGAGCAGAAGTTGTTGTGTTTGTGCCAAAACACAACCCTGAGCTCTTTTTGCATATTGCATGTGCAGGAACATGATGTCAACAACTCTGTACTGCAACAGGAAACAGAAGATAAGACTTGGTGAAGCTTCAGCTCTTCCTGACAACTGACCTGCCACTGTTTTCATTTATGTTGTGCTTTACAAAGCCGAGGTTACCAACACAATTAATCTTTTTTGGCAACTTCAGCATTACTTTTATTTCCAAAACAGTTTTAGGTGATTGCCATTACATCTTTTATTTCTGAATACTGGCCTAATTTTGAGAAAGATGTGTGTATACAAATGCTGCTCCATCTGAAGTTTGGGCTGTACAGCCTCAGCGTGGAATTTCTTGACTGGATGACAAAGAGGGATAAAAAACAAACTGAAAAATGATGTGCTAGTCATAATTACCAGGCATTCCAGAATATATTTCTGGAGGAGTTATTTGTCCTAAAGATTCATATGCCTGCTTTATAATTGCCAGATGACTATGCAAATATTAGCAGTGACATGACAACAAATGACATCCCCCCACGTATGGAAATGAAGTGAAATCTAAATTTACGAGCCACTCATTTTCATTATTCATCTAAGCCTAATCACAAGCACTGGGAAATGTCACTGTAAAATCCAGTGAGGGGTCGTTTTTCTTTTTTTCCTGAACTGAAAATCAGAGGGCTGTCTCTTTACTCTGACAGCTCACTGAATTTATCACCCGCTGCCCCTGGTGTGCACTCAGCCACGACAGCTGAAATTCGTCTGAGTCTGTGGGGCACTGATGCCTGAGAGCACAGAGAGTGATGCTCCACGAGGAAAACTGCTCCTGAAGGGAACAGAAGCCGGCACAATGGAGCCACTGATTAAGGAGAACAATCCTGGAGGATTTCCTATTTTGCCGAGGTTCAGGAGGAAACAGCGAAGCAGCACAAAGGAAATGAGTGCATTTGCTCAAAATGAAAAGGTCAGCCAGCCCCAACTTTTCAGCTTTGATATACAAGCACCAGCCCAAGTCCCATTTTTATCACAGATTATAGCTTCCCAAGGCCCTCAGGAAGCTGACAGAGAGATTGTGAGGTTATTGGGTGGTGTGAGAACGGAACTACCTCTGATTTACAAACTTGTCATTGCAGCCCAGCCGCTTCTGTGCACAGAAGAACAAAGCAAGCACCCAAGAGCATCCCTTTGCATCCTCATCACACAGCTTTAAATAACAGCTGCAGGCAGCAGCAGAGAGATTCAGACTTCCCCCTTGAAACCCTCTGCAAAGGGAGCTGAACAGAATGCAACGTGGACAGGCAAAAGCTGGTGAGCTGCAAATCTACACAGATTCTCCCAGATCTCTTTTACATGGACATTGCTCAGAGTTAAACAGCACTGACTGTAAATACAGCAAAATCTTTGGTGAAAAATATTGTTTCATTTGGGAAAAAAGCCATACAGGACTTCTGGGTTCCATCCACAATAATCCCATTGCCTCCCTATCACAACTCAATCTCCCCTAAATTTAATTCCCTCATATATAAAATAGAAACAATAATATTTATCTTCCTGTTGTGGGCCATTGTGAAGTGGTTAATCCTCACTGCTTGTCTGAAGGAAAACCAAATTATTACTGCCTGAACAAATGGACTATTTCTATTAATGAAATAGAGGCAGTGGGATTCATATTATTTCAGTTATGCCTCAGCTTTCTCAGCTTTTGTACAGCTTTGAAAACCAACTCTCAGCCCTTTATATCTGTTGAAAACAGATGCTGAACTTGTTGGTGCAGGTGTAAAAGGGTTTTGTGGGATTTTAGCTAAGGACGGACACAGCACGCAGAGTGAAACGATGGCACTGCTGAGGTTAATGGGAATACTCACAGCATATAATACAAACCAGCTCCTTGTACAGCATCTTTTGTATCTCAAGAGCCTCACTGAGACATAACTAAAATACCAAATCTAAAAGGCTTCCAAACACTACCTCAAGACGAGACTGGTAGAACAAAATTTCAGCCCATGGTACTTGAATGTATAATGAAAAATCCATTAGTGACTCACTTTTCCTAAGGATAGAAGGCAGCATCCTTATGAGTCAGCTTTCTGCTGAGAAAAAACTCCTGCCTTCAATGGAGCAGGAGCCACACCATTGAAAAGAGCTCAATTATCAGCCATTACACTGTGGGACAGAGTGGGGAACAGGTAATGAAAAGAGCAAAAACACACGAGGGACTTAGCTCATGGAGGACCTCTCAGCATTATAAGACTGACCTTTAAATTCAGTGAGAAATGAGAGTTGCATCAATCCATCACCTGCCTGGGAAATTTACTGCAGACCTGTCTGGGAGCCAAAGCACACGTGGCTGCTGTGGCTGCACTGCTAACAAAGGTAGGGTTAAAACAGGGAGCTGGCTGAGTCAATTAAGGGTGAAAAATGAAAAAAGGGTAATTAAATGTATGGAGCATTATCAAATTTGGATGACTGTAAGGGATAAGAAAACTTTTTGTAGAGTGTGGCAGATAACATCTAAAGAAACAATCGTATGAAAGAGGAAACGTGTTGAATACTGACAAAAACAGTGATATGGGTTCTGAAATGATTTAAAGAAAGTTTCTTGCATCTCTTTTGGAGTAAATGAAGGCAGTCACTTCTCTTAGCACTGCACTAGCAAGGTACATTTTAGTTTTCAACTCTCACTTCAGCTCCTAAGTCCTTACTCAAGCAAAACTCCCACCGGAGTCAATTAAATCGTCCTTCTGATTCGAAACAACATAACTAATGCTAGAGAAAGCCTTTCAGGCCTGTCAGCTTTTTCACACCTCTTGGCTGCCTGCAGTCATCTGCAGTGTCCACATGAATCACAGCACCTCAGAACCACACAGCCATGGAGGCCAGTGTTCTGGAGGCTGCCATTCTCCCTCAGATTTGTTCTACACCAGATTAATTCCACTGTCTCCAGTACACTTCAACGTGATTTTTGTGGGGGTGAGTCAGAGAGTTTGGTCCTCCACCTGAAATCATATTATCTGAGGCTCTGGTCAGACACGATTCCACTGTGCTTCTTTTTCCCACTCCTCCCCCTCAGTGCTCCTGCCTGGGATGTGCTGCCCACACAAGGCCACCAGGACAGGGACTGCAGCATCGTGCCACTCAGCAGCAGGACCTTTCTTTATTTATCCCCAAATAGGCTTCTCAGCTGTGTCCCAGATGGCCCATAAATCTCACCAAAACTGATTTCGCAGTGATAGAACTCTCTGCTGAAATTCTTTACTTCCCCCTTCTCTTGCTCCCCTCCACCATTTACCATCAGTGGCTCAATCACTTTTGCAATTAACAGCAAAAGGCAACAGAAAATTTTCTCCAGGCTGCTGGGAAGGACCCTCCCCTTCCAGGGGTTCACTTTCAGCTTCCCACCAGTTTTGACCAATTATTGCCCTCTCTGGGGCAACCCCAGCCACCTTGCCCCATTTCCCTGCTCCTCCTCAGCGGGGACATGGGAACACAACGTCACTTACGTGAACTTTTCGTGGCCCCAGGGGCACCAGGGGAACACCAGAGGTTCCTCATTTACATAAAGCAGCTCCAGCCATGACTCATCTCTGCCTTGTCACTGTGACGAGGCTCCTGGTGGCGAGGGGACATCTGTGTCCTCCGTCACTGCCGTGTCCCCAACGTCCAGGCCCTTGCAGAGCCTGCAAGTGGGGAAATAGCAAAATGTAAAACGTGCCCAGGAAATTTCCCTGCAGCGTGGGAAAGCTGAGCTTCTCCTGCTTCATCTCCTACATCTCATCTACAAGGCTTTGCTGGCTGTAGCTTGGTGTCCACCAAGTGTCCATCAAACCTCTGTCCTGCTGGAGAAAGGTCGTGTGTGAATTAACATCATGGTTTACATCATTTCCCAACCATCAGCCAAGGCCAGGGGACTGCTTAGAAGGTTGGAAGAGGGCTGAGGGATGTTGTCCTGCACCATAAACCAGTGTTTACTCCACTGAGAACATCCTTCTCCATGTCAGGAACAAGTCCACAACATTGGGATTGGGTACTGGTCTGCTGTGACTCCCCTGAACAAGAGTGGGTTTCAATCTCTTTAAACTTTTCTGTTTTAGGTTTAAGGAGTTAATCTCTGTGGACAGCCCCTGTCCTGCATGGAATGAGGTTACTGCTCTGACTTACTTCTGGAGGAGGCCTTTTCCTGCACATGGGCTTGAGGGGGAATCCAGGAAAATCAGTTTCATTAGGCTAATGTTAGCCTCAGTGGCTGCCTCTGTAATGAAGTTTTCTTCTTCCTGACGCTGTTCACACCATTGTCACCAGCAAAAAACATCCACTGATATGGAAAAAGGACATCAGGGAAATTCCACTGAAATAAGTAGAATTGGAAATTTTTCTTTTTTTTTTTTTTTTTTTTTTAATAGCGTTGTTCCCACTATGATTTCAGGGAAGAGAGTGAGGTGAGTAAGAAGATGAGGAAGGGGCAGGGAAATACCAAGCACTTTCAGTTTACGCCCTCAAACAGTGAATGAAATTTGAAATCAGTAGAATGGAAACATTTGGGATGAAGAATGGAAGAAAGTGAAACACAAAGGATGAGAGACTCATGTTTCAGTGCTGGAAAGGTCATGATGAGCAGAACAGTCATTTTTACGTGTTTGTTATACCCATACAACAAAGCCAACCAAAACAGAAGGGGCTAAATATTGTACCAAATATTCCAAGGTTTATTGCCTAGAGCTCAGAACTGGGAGAACCAAAATCTGTGTACAGATTTCAGAGTCAGCCCAGGCCAAAGAATTTCCCTGGGCATCATAGCTTTGGCAACCAATATTGCAGAATGATAAAACAGGAACTTCAAAGGAACACGACAGGGATGTTTTCTAGACCTTCTTCCTCCCAGAACCTCATCCAATGCCTGCAGATTGCATGCCAGGCAATCACAAACTGCCCAAAAGTCTGACATGTTCCCTTTGTGGCCTCTGACACCAGAGATGAAAGGTACAGACATATTTACAGCATAGGATGCACGGAGCCAAGGTGCATTAGCATATGGCAGCTAAGATGAATGTTTGGAAGTAGCCCAGTCTCTGAGTCAGACTGATCCTTTCCTTTCATAAACTTTAAAGTGCCAGGAAAAAAGCGAAAAAGTCCAATTAAAATAAATCCTGGCTAACTCCACTGCAGCTTATCATCACAGCGTGAGGAGGACAGCGGTTTGTTCTTTCTCCTGCGAGAAGCTTGAGCAAGAAACCATGAAGTGCCTCAGCAGAGAGAGGGTGAAAGGAGTGCTCTCTGGTGAGGGAGAAGTCTGGAGACTGCTGGGCCTGCCTTCCTCTGAAGGCTGGAGGAGTTTTCTGGAAGGGTTTATTTGCTGTTTTAGTGATTTCTGATTTTGCACGCTGTCATTTGAAAGGAACCTTTCACTTCATTTCTGACCATTCAGCTCCCCCAAGTACATCTCTCTTAGCTTCTGCCTTAAGCTGGATTTATCCTCCTCAGGTTCCTGCACAGGCCTGCCTACATGGGTGGTCTGTTTGTTCCCAGTTCCCTTCTGCTGGGCATTCCCTTCTCCAGCAGTTTCTCTCTCCATTTATTCATATCTTTGCACACTCCCTTGCATGCTCTGTGTCTTACAGCACTCTCCTCACCCTCATCCCAAGCCAGCACCTTGAGACAGTTCAGAGTCTGTTTGGCCAAGTGGTGATTGCTGAGCTGGCACCAAGGATGGATTGGATCACAAGGCATCTGGAACTGACCACCAAAACCAGCCCCACTCCCAGTCTGAGCCCAGATACTGTTTACAAGGGCCTGGAGTGACAGGACAAGGGGGAATGGCCTCAAACTGAAAGAGAGCAGGTTTAGATGGGATACTGGGAAGAAATCCTTCCCTGGGAGGGTGGGCAGGCCCTGGCACAGGGTGCCCAGAGAAGCTGTGGCTGCCCCTGGATCCCTGGCAGTGCCCAAGGCCAGGCTGGACAGGGCTCAGAGCAGCCTGGGATAGTGGAAGGTGTCTCTGCTTACAAAACAAGGCCAGCGACAATGATTTCTGCTTTGATTCATTAGAGGGTCAATAAAACATCTTTATAATTTTTCTTTGGCCACACCCTGATTTCTGCAACAGATTCTTTAGCACTGACAAAACCTCCCCAATCCACTGACCATCACAGCAGTGCCAAGAGACCGAGTGAGAACAAGGAAAACACAAGTCTCATTTGCAGCAGAGGCAGCAATTAAAAATCCATATCCTTACTACAAAAAAGATGAAAAAAAAAAAGGTATATATTTCTTGTCTGCAATGTCCCATTGGGCTTACTCAGCTAGACAATAGCTAGAGGAAATCACTGAGAAGGCTGATAAGGCAGCACAGAGGACATGCCAAAAGCAAGTCAGGGAAGTGCAATTCAACATCTCACGCACAGGGCTGGCTCCAGAGGGTCAGAGGATGGGAGAGAACCCACTAAGCTGCAGTAGCAGGACTGGCTGCCCACAGCAGGAGTTGGCAAATCTTCCAAGGAAACTTCCAGAGCCTTGTTGGAGAAATTCCTCCTTGTCAAGTCGTTGTTTAGGTTCACTTCTGTACTGCCTGAGGGCCTTTGTGATGGCCTAGTGCTGCTGAATCCCCCCATTCTCCTTCTTGTGGTGGTGTTCCCAGGGGTCCCAGGATGAGGGAAGAGATGAGAATCTTAACTCCATGGTTCTGAAGGCTGATTTATTATTTTATGATATTATATTAAAAGAAAATGATATAATAAACTGTACTAAAAGAATAGAAGAAAGGATTTCATCAGAAGGCTGGCAAGGAATAAAAAGGAATGATAATAAAATCTTGTGACTGACCAGAGAGTCTGAGACAGCTGGACTGGGATTGGCCATTAATTAAAAACAACCCCATGAGACCAATCAAGGATGCACCTGTGGTATTCCACAGCAGCTGAGAATTATTGTTTGCATTTCATTTCTGAGGCCTCTCAGCTTCTCAGGAGAAAAGATCCTAACAAAAGGATTTTTCATAAAACATGTCCGTGGCACCTTCTGTTGTAAAAAGTTGGTTTCCATGTATTGCTGGGCACAGCAGAGCTGGACAGAGACCTGACCCTGCACCTGGGTGCCTGAGGTGCCTTGCACAGCTCCCACCTGGGAAGAAGGCACCCATTCAGAGAGGTCATTGTGGCACAGCATCCCCATCCCTGCTGAGCCTGAGTGCCCACTGCAGCGGCTCTGGGAGCCATCCAAAACAGCACTCAGGCACCACAGTGCAGCTTGTGCAGACTGCTGGCGCCTGTGCTGGTGAGAGCAGCCCAGGAAAGCTCTGCCTGCCCTGCTCAGCTACGTCAGATGCTGGAAGTGCCCACAGCTCCTGGGGAACGCTTCCCGCGGCGCCGCAGGGTCTGGCGCCTTGTCCTGCCCCACTGAGCTGGTGGGCTCCCTGCCCTCAGCTGCTCCTTCCCTCCTTGTACAGAAATCAGCTGGGGCTTTTGTCAGGAACACCTTCAGGACCCAATTTCCCAGGCATGATGGAGGCAGCAGAAGGGAAGTCTCAGGAGTGCTTATAGGTATTTAACATCAGTGAGTCAGGGGCCCTTCCTCCAGCATCCAAGCACAGTCACTGTTTCCAAGGGAAAAGCCCTAATTCAACACCAGAAATTCTGCACTTCTAGTGTAACAGAAGTGGCTCAGCCTTCAGAGGCTGGGCAGAGCACATTTCTCTCCCTTCATGTCCTCAAATTTCTCACACACTCAGTGTCAAAGGTGCAGACCTGTCCTCCAGGGAAGGGCTTTCCAGCACTCAGTATTTAAAGCAGAGGGGTGGCTCATCTCCCAGGCTTATTTTCAGTGACAAGACTAATTTAGATGTGAATGCCAAATGTGTTCTCTAAGCCCAGAAGCAAACACTTTGTGGCCCTGTATGAGTTTCACAGTGAGGTATTCAGAGGTCCCCTTCTCCTGAGTATTTCCCACTGGTTGATGTAGGAATTTCACCATCAGAGTACAGGCTAAGGGCACTCGAGTCCTTCCAGGCCTGGTCCTGAACCATTCCTCTCCAGTGTAAAGGGAATTTAAGGCATTTAACTCACTACAGAGCATTGAGAATCAGGTGTAATCCTCAACTTTGCTGCTAATCCCAAATCTCCTTGAGATCTGGCCCTCCTAATGTTCAAAGTCCTCTGTCCAGGATTTCACCCTAGTTAACTGTTAACTTGCATCTCCCTTTGGCCATGACCTTTGCTCAGGTGTTTGTAGTCTGCTGAACCACACTGAACACTCACCACCACAGGGGTGCTGTACAAAGCATGAGGTAAGCCTGGGACAGGGGCTGCAACTTCCTTGTGGCATTCATTTCCACAGTGGAAAAAGAAATAAAATACAAAAATACAAAGAATGTTCTGCTCGCTGTAACTTTCCCATAGTAAATTGCTGGCACACAAAACGTGCCAGGAAACAGGCTTGAAAACAGGCAGTTTGGATTAAAAGCAGGGTAAATATTCTAGGGGCTTCAAGAGTGGCAGATTCCCCTGAGCATTTGCCCACTGTCAGAGGACAAGGGAGAGGCCATGTGCCTGCACAGATCCCCTTCTCCACACATCAGCTGTACCCATCCCTGCGACTGAAAAATAATCAGATTATTTCTTCTGCCTATTGAGCGGGAAGAACAGAGATTGTTGGATCTTCTTAAGGAAAGAGTGTAACTATTTAATAAAGAAGAAACTCACACAGTAAATTCAGTAGATATTAATTTATTCTACTGTGTATTTGAAGTCCAATCTCACAAACATAGATGGACAGCATTACATGTGGTAATGATAAACAAACTACACTGCAACAAGACTTTAAGACAACATTTAAAGCTTGCTTTTTGTTCCCTGGAATTTGGGAAGTACTGCCAACACGTAGCTTATCCAAATCCTAAGAGGAAGGGCTGAGCTTTCATTACTGATTATACTTAGCACAGCACTTGTATTTGAATTCTTCACCTCCACGCGCATCCTGTTCCTGCAGCAAGATTTCCTCAAACGCTGGTATTTATATTTTGAAAACGCTTTATAACATTTTTTCTCTTCATTCTCTGCAATGTTTTTTCCTTTTCCTGAACGGCAGTTGTGCTCAGGGCTCCAGGCCACACCCTGCAGAACACAACGCATAAGCAGGGGCACACGCCCTGCAGAGCAATGCGCTCACTCCATTCCCAGCCCACCCCTCCACACCAGCCTGCAAACGGACTACAATAAAATCACCCAGGGAAATGGCCTGGGGTGGGCCCTGCCTCACAACATCCCAGACAAAAACCACGGGGCAGCTTTTGGATGTGTTTTTACACACCTCTGTAGAGAAGGGGAATAAGTGAATAAGCACTGCACCTTCCTGAGAGTCACAGCACATTCCCCATCGATGAACGAAGCCCAGCTGACCTGGAGGATGAGTGTGTGTACCCAGCTTTACCTTTGGCAAACAGTGCTGCTCATGACCCAGGCACAGCACCTACACCAAGCTCCCAGTGCAGGAGCTGTGGCAGGAGCCAGAGGCTAAAACAAAACTCAGCCCTGTGTAAGGAATCACAAACAGAACGAAAAAGGAAATTGTACATATGGGTGTTACAGGATGTTAGATCAACCCAAAGTGTGTTGAGCAGGTAAGGATTGTGGTTGCACTTTTCTGGGAAAGAGGAAACTTCGAGAGTACAAAATTGATATAAGTAAAATTCAGAGAATTGTGGAATTTGCTGAGTTGGAAGGATGATCCAAGTCCAGCTCCAGTCCCTGCACAGCCCCAAAATCCCACCCTGGGATCCCTGGGGCACTGTCCAAACCCTCCCGAAGCTCTGGCAGCCTTGAGCTGTGCCCATCCTGGGGAGCCTGGGCAGTGCCAGCAGCCTCTGGGGGAAGAACCTTTCCCAAAACCCACCCTGACCCTGCCTGGCAGAGCCCCAGCCCTTCCCTGAGTCGTGTCCCTGTCACAGGAGCAGAGATCAGAGCTGCCCCTCAGTCAGTCAGGAGGAAATTCCAGGAGACCTCCCCTCAGTCTCCTCAAGGCTGAATTATCAAGGATTAATATAAACTCTGTAAATTAACTTTATTAATGTGAAGTCAAAACTCAAAAATAGCATATCAACTGGGGATGAAAAATATCCCAGAAACCTGGGCATGAATCATTTTACCTGCAAAAACAAAATTATTAAATAAAAAAACCAAGAAGATGATTGAAATAAAGCACTTTTTGGTCACTGTTTTTTTCATAGGAAGGAGATACCAGTTTTGTTTTTGTAAGACATTAGTCAGGAGCTCAGAGAGACTCATCCACGATCTGATTTATCTGTAACAAAGTGATCTGGAATGAGGAAAATGCTCTTTTTTGCAAAAAGAATCATGAACACGAATTAGGACTGAAGGGATTTGTTGGCTAATTTAGAACTGAAGCTGATCTTACTCTGGAGTCTTAGGTGAGTCAATTAATCCTCCTGCTTTGGTTTCTTGGTTGTTAAAGAGGTCTGAAAATATTGGTGTGCTGGTTTCAGAGTAGCAGCTTGGCTCAATGAACATTCCCAATGCAATGTGAAGAGAAATGATGGTTTTAAGTCTGCTGCTGTCAGAAGAAGGTTGGTTTACTGCTTCCATGAAAAAGGAAGTTAACTTTTCCATCAGTAGTCAGTATCAGTTTGCTCATTGCACTTCTAACGGTGGGACAAGCACCTCAGATGAACCTTGCTTTTGGTTCCCATTCTAACACACACCATGAGCTCAGCTGCCCCACCCAGCTGGACTTGGGACAAATTCCTGTTCTTATCTCCAGCTCGATGGAAGCCTTATGTAATTAAACAATACTGTGACGAGGGTCTTATCTCAAGGCATTAACTTCTTCTTCCCTTGGCAAGGATGTGAGCGAGCTGGACCCAGCTGCAAAGCTGCTCTGAGCCCATTGCTCTCTCCAGTTTGACCTTTTAGTGGAAAATCAAATCAAATCCCCACAAGGCGAGCTCTCACTGTGCTGTGCTCTTGAGACTCGAGCCTGCAGGAGGAGAACTCAAGGCCAGCTCCAGATTTATCTACTGTACAAGTGAAGAGCTTTTGTAAAGCCTTCAGCAGTCTCTTGGCTCCTGAGAGAGCTGATGCCTCTGCACAAGACAGTAACAGCTAATGATGTGGGGGCCTTGCCAGGAGCACTTGGTTGTGTAACCACCTCGTCAGGCACTGTTTGTTTTGGTTTTTTTCCACAACCATCGTCCCCCCTGGCTATGCCTGTGCAATGGCTTGACCTCATCAGAGATGAGAATTGTCTCATTAATTTCACTGGGCTGCTCAGTTCTGGAGCACAGTGTAAAGTGCAGCAGGATTTCGTGGCTGATCTGTTAGCAATCTGCTGAATGTGCTCACACAGTGCAGTTGGATAATTTAGGTGTCTGAGATCAAAAAAAAAACCCAAAAAACCAATTAGGTATTTTTATCTATTCCCTGGGGGCTTCTGAGGGATAATGTTATCTCATACTTGGGATTCCTCCAGTTCAGTTTTTCATATTCCCAGCATGAATTATTATCTCTTTCTTTGAATGAAAATGGTATTGATTAACAGCTCTGGCTCTTCAGTAGTTTTCCCCTGCTTGTTTCCATTTGAATTTCTCTTTTTTTTTTTTTTTTTTTAACCAGGTATGGACCTAGTTTCTGTGTGAAGGGGAAAAAATGGAAAGATGTGCATTTCTAAGTAAAGAAATGATGACAGCAGGAGGAGGAAGAAAGGTACAGAATCAATTAGAAATGCAGTATATTGCATACTCAGACTGCTGTCACTTCACTCTTTCTCTTGCCCTGCTTTTAGACTTAAAGGCAAGAATAGTTGTATTTTGTTCCTGCAGTGCAGTCTAACCTGCACTGCATGGGAGTGACAGCGATTCTGAACACAGCAGCAGTCACACTACCTGCACAAAGCATCCCTGAGGGATGCTGTCAGCTGCTGGCAGAATTCTGGGAACAGGGATGGTGCAAGGAGCGGGACAGGATTGGCCTCGTGCACTGCACTGAACCTGCCAGGGATGCAGCCAGAAGAAGGCATGCAGGCAAAACTGAAAGATTGGGGAAATACCTCATCTAATGAATGGGGAGTTTTTTCTAACTTTAATCCCTTGTCTCCAGTAAAATTGCACAAAAAAAAAAAAATAAGACTTCCAAGAGCAGGTGAAAGAACTGGCTGTGCTGGCCCTTAAAGGAGCTTATCATAGACTCATGGAATGATTTGGGTTGGAAGGGAGCTTGAAGCTCATCCAGTGCTACCCCTTGTCAGGTGCAGGGACACCTGCCACTAGCCCAGGTGGCTCCAACCTGGCCTTGGGCACTTCCAGGGATCCAGGGGCAGCCCCAGCTTCTCTGGGCACCCTGTGCCAGAGCCTGCCCACCCTCCCAGGGGAGGATTTATTCCTGATATCTAAGCTAAACTGAAAGGGCGCCCAGGGATGGAGGGGTGGGTGCTCTTCCTTCCCTTGAGGGCACTTGGAGGTGTGAGACCTTGCCCTGTCTGCAGACACAGTCCGTGGAGCAGCCCCTGACACACTCTGGTGTTCCTGTGATGCTGAGAGTGCAAAAGATGCTGGACAAAGCCTGAAATCCGGTCTGGAGCCCCAGGAGCGGCTGAGGGAGCTGGGAAGGGGCTCAGCCTGGAGAAAAGGAGGCTCGGGGGGATCTTCTGGCTCTGTACAGCTCCCTGACAGGAGGGGACAGCCAGGTGGGCATCCAGGATGAGAGGGAACCACCTCAGGCTGGGCCAGGGCAGGCTCAGGGTGGGCACAGCAGGAATTTCCCCATGGAAAGGGTGCTCAGGCACTGGAACTGCCCAGGGAAGGTTGGATCCCCATCCCTGGAGTGTCCCAGGAAGGGCTGGAGGTGGCACTCGGTGCTCTGGGCTGGGGACAAGGTGGCGATAGGGCACAGCTGGGACTCGATGATCCCAGAGCTCTCTTCCAACCGAAATAATTCCGTAATTCCCTGCTGCCAACGCTCTGAGAGCCGCGGGGCTGAGCGGAGCACGGCGAGCGCCGAGCGGACCCTGCAAACTGCGGGAGCCCTGCGCGGCTTGGGGCCGTCCGCACCCCACATCCCGCATCCCTCGCCCTGCACCCCGCATCCCGCATCCCTCACCCCGCATCCCGGATCCCGGATCCCGGATCGCGGAGCCGCCGCTCCGTAACCCGGCGGCGGAAGCCCCGGCCGGCCCGGCCGCCCAATGGGCTGGGGCTGCGCGGCGCCGGGGCCGGGGCCGGGGCCGTCACTTCCTGGCCCTGCAGCCGCCGGCAGCGAGGCCACAGCCGGGGCCGGGGGCGGCGGCGCCCGCAGCCCGCCCGCCACCACCACCGCCACCACCATGCCCTTTGACTTCAGGAGGTGAGTGTCGCCGAGAGTCGCGACAGAGCCCGCCCGCCCGCCCCGCGGGGAGCGCCCGCCGCCGCCCCGCGCCGCTCCCAGCCCGCGGGTGCGCGTGGGATGGGCGGGTGGATGGATGATGGATGGATGGATGGATGGATGGATGATGGATGGATGGATGGATGGATGGATGGATGGATGGATGGATGGATGGACTGTGAGCAGAGAGGGGAGCGAGGAGGCTGTGCCCAGCTCCATCATGCGGTTCCATCCAGCCGAAGGGGGTGTGTGCAGTTTGGGTTGCCAGGAGCAGCAGGACCTGCGGGGTGATGGATGCGGGTGTTGGGGTGGAGGTGCTGGGCTGCTGCTCCTCCCGCAGGTGTCTGGGATCTCACTTTTGTGAGGGGGGTCACTGTTTGTGGCGGGGCTCCTGCAGCACCTTTAGAAGGTCATGGTGTAGCTCCCCTGGCAGCTTTAGGGCATCATTCCTTACAGTGGGATTCCAACAGCACCTTCAGAGGGTCATTTCTTATCTGGGGTTCCCACAGTAGCTTTAGGAGTTCACAGTGGGGCTCCCACAGAGGCTCTAGGGGGTCACTGCCTAGGCTGGAGCTCCCAGAGCATCTTTAAGGGGTCACTCTTTGCAGCAGGGTCCATGTGCCAAAGCTGTGCCACGTGTCTGATGGCTGGGGACCAACATCGACACCTCCACCTCTGGTTTTGCCATTTTGAGCAGGTGTGAGTTGTAGGATTTGGCCTTTCTGTGTGGCTCCTTCATCCCCTGGGCCATTGGAGGCAGTGTCAGGTACCAAAGCAGAAGTGAAAGACCTCTCTGACCTCACTGGAGCCAAAATAGCAACTGCAGGTTCATTTTCTTTTTTGAGCTGTTCTTGAACCAATAATTTGCATCTTTCCAAGTTCAGATATGCCGGGGGGAGGACGCACAGTTGAGTTTTCTAATATAGATTTTACTACAAAATTAATAGTACAGTAAAAATAGATACATTTTTGGAAACATGAAGTTAACTACAGTCCTTTCCATGTAGGATCATCATGACCCCTACATGTGCACCCCTTTGAGATGGGAAATGCTGATAGTGCAGTGTTTTGTTATATTTTCACTGTAATTCTAAACCAGGCCTCTCATTTATACAGGCTAACAGGATCTTGTGTGATCCATGGGGCATTGTTGAACATGGAGGCAGTTGCTTCTGAATGAGAACTTGCTGAAGCTGGAAACAGCATCTGCTGGATCATGTGGGATCCGGGGCCCAGAGCCTCGTTTCTGCTTTTGTGTAAAATTTGATAGAAAAACTCTTCTTTGGAGACATTCTGCCAGCTGCAAATCCTATTGGCATCCATTTTCAGACTTGTAAAATACATGAACAATAAGAGATCCTGGGCTGTGGCTGTCACTTTGTAATAGCAGATAAAGAAAATGTTATTTCTGATGTCTTTGAAAATGTAATTTCTGTTGGGTCTCAGAATGGAAACACTGGCTCACCAAGAGCACAATCATCTTAAGAGACAGCGCTAGTGCTTCACTTTGGAATGGAAAAAAGATGTTCAGTAAAAGCTGAATCGCAGGGTTTGTGTTAATGAGCTACAAAAACAGACATCAGTTCAGATCTGCATTTTAAAGATTCACAATTGCAAATAACTCCTTTGTCATTCAGAGTGGAGGATTAGGAATAGGCACTTCAAAGCTCTTTCTCAAATAACATAAGCTCACTGAACTTCAGCTTTTCTGCAAGGATGAATTTTTCAAAAGCTGCCATTGATAACAGGAA
Organism: Serinus canaria; assembly: GCF_022539315.1. Taxonomy (NCBI): domain Eukaryota; kingdom Metazoa; phylum Chordata; class Aves; order Passeriformes; family Fringillidae; genus Serinus; species Serinus canaria. The sequence goes on along the minus strand of NC_066327.1, from coordinate 16,026,695 downwards.
TTTCCTATCCAAAGTACAGAGGAGCTATTGTCACGTGCAGCAAACCACTTTCCTGTTTTAGAAGCATGAAGAGAGTTCAGGACCAAAAGGTTTGCAAAGGTTAGAGCCCTTTTTAGCTGTTGTGGGTTTTGTTCATAGTGCAGGCAGTGGAACAAAATCTGCTGAGGCTGGAAAATTTTACTGTTGTAGGTAAAATATGATGCAAACGTTAAAAAAGCCCACACAGGTACTTCCTGACAACTCTAGAACATGCAATACAAGGCTCTTGGAGAAATAAGGTCACCACCTTGAGTGAGTTTCTGAATGAAAATGACATTTTCACCATGTAAATTTCAATGGTTTTCTCTCAGAGATTTCAGCAGGATGTTTCCCTTTGTACCCTGCCTTTTACATGCCTGTGTGTGACTAGAGGTTTGGATTGTTAAGAAAATTTTAGAAATGCCCCTGCATATCTCTAGAGTCCAAAATTCCATGTGGAAAGGTGTTGTGTTCTTCTGCAGGCCACACATTTTCACTTTGAATCTGAAAGAATTCTGACCTTAGCTGCTCTGCCAAGGACATTTGGGAAGGCAAGGTTTTGTTGGTTTTGTATCCCCCCTCTCTTAGAGCTTTATTTTTGGTATTTTAGGATACCAAAAATAGGATGTTGGTACCAGGTGTAGAGAGGGGCATTGTAGAGCTGCTGCACATTTGGGCTTTGAGCTGTTTCCACACCAGGTAGCTCTAGGAGGAATAGTTTGCCCAAACCTCATCTGGAGATGATAGAGATACAAATGACAAGTAATTAAAACAGCTCAGGACCAGAAATGTCCCTGTTCTTCACCAACTAAAAGTCAAAGAAATCATTTATGTCCATGGGACTAAATCTCTGTCTTAAACTTAGCTAGATTGAAATTGCTTAAAAATCTTTCTTGGGAGTTTTCCCATCACTCAGTCTGATACGGAAGTAGCTTGGTTTGTTACTTGTACTTTTTTGTACAATTTTTTTTTTTCTGTAGGATTTCTGTTTTCTTAGTTTATCAGTGGTTCCCTTTCCTAATACAGACTTCATTTAATTCATAAATAAACCAATATTTTCACAGTAATCTCACATGAATAATAATTATTCCGTGTCAAATATCTTCAGGGTTTTAATAATACTCAGTATTTACCTAATGCTTTTCATTTTTCAAAGCATTTAATTCAGACTAATCCCCCCAGTCCTGCTGTGATGTTGGTACAAAACCAAGTTTTCAGCTTCCAGATTGGAGCCTTCAGTACAGGTCTGTTCAGTGCATGTCACAAGAAGCCAGCCCTCCTACAGAACTACTAAATCAGTTTGTATTTCCAGAAGGCCTGGTTCTTTCCTATTTTTTAACACCCATTTGGCTGAAAGACAGAGACAGATTTTTCCCTTCTTGCCCATCTCTGGTTTTTAGAACTTGTGTCAGCAAAGCAGCTTTGGATGTGTTTGATGGGGGATTTTGAGTTCTCTCATTGCAGCTGAAGGGTATTTCCCCTTGGAGCCTTTAAGATCTGGTGTCACCTGCACACTTGCAGCCTCTGAGGTTGGTTTAATTCATAATTAGATTAAACTCTAAGCCTGGGTCATCTTGAGTGGTGATTGTGAGGCAGCCAGGAGGGATCCCACGTTGTGTGATCCTGTTAGCAGGAGGCTGAGCTGGTGCTGGGACTTCAAACTGCTCAGCTGTTGAGAATGACACAAATAAAAATGAGAATTACAGCTCTGAGCATGAAATGACTCCCCTGCAGTGGAGGAGGACACAGTGGGGAGAAGCATTGCTGCAAATTCTCTTTATGCTGGTGGCTTTCTTTGCACCTGCCTATCTGCATGGGAGAGTTACTGAGGGGTTTGTAAAATACTGAAACTTCTGAACCATCTTGGCACTTTAGTTGGTTACACTGAGAAAAACTAAAATAGACCACTCTGAAATCAAGTTTTTGTTCTAATCCTGGGTAGTTCACAGTTGTGCCCTGGCCAGGTGTTTTTCCCCTGAGTGGCAAATATTTGTGAATCCTTATTTTTATGTGTAACTGAGAAATTCAGAAATTATTTCCCACAGTTAATAATTGTGATGTTTTCATTAGGGTTTTTTTATTGTTTCTTGTTTGGTTTTGGGGTTTGGTTGGGGTTTTTTTTTCACACTGTGATAGCCTGTATGAAGTAACAATGTGCTGTACCCGGATTTTGGAGGTCATGGGAAAGGAGCCAGGCTTAGAAAGGATTTAGATTTAAATGCTGATCTAGAGTAGAAGGCAAAAACTTATTCCATCTGCACAGTATGACAGGCTCCCACTGTCAGCTGTTCTTTGGCATGTCTGTGATAAATGGTATTTTAGTGTGGGTGTGCTGATTCAGACCTATGGATCATTTTTATTGTTTTGGGACACAGGTCTTGGCTTTAGTTCCTGAAGGTTTTCTTTTAAATCAAATTGTTCAGTCTTAACCAAAGCTGACACACTCCAACCTTCCTGCTCTTTGCAAAGGGAGTTTGTTTGGTTTTAAATTAGACCTAAGGGTTGTGATGGTGAATAGCAAACTGATGCTCACACTTGTGACCAGGCACAGCTGTGAAATCGATTCCTGACCAAAAGAAAAATGAGGGGACCATGAAAGACTGTTTTGTTCCTTCTTTTCTGAAACCTGAAGACTAAAATCAAGTTATTTCCCTTAACAAGTGAATGAAGAGGTGTCTGAGGAGTGCTTAATTTGGAAAAGATTTTTCTCTGTAGACTCAAAATCACCTAAAACACGTTTGGTTTGTGCTCATTAATCTGGGCAGCAATTGATTTCACAACTGTGCCAGGTCACAAGTCTAAGCATCACTCAGTCCATTCCCCACCACAACTCTTAGGTCTAATTCAAACCCAAACATACTCCCTTTGCTGAGAGCAGTAAGGTTGCAATGATTTTGTCCAAAATATTAATTCCTGTATGTGACTGAGCTGGTAGCCATCACTTCCTAAATCAATGTCTAGGGGCTGTAGCACAGCTCTGGTTTGGGTACTTCCAGATTGACAGAATGACAGAATATTCTCTGTGGGAAGGGACCCACAAGGATCACCGAGTCCAGCCCCATGACCTTGGCATTACTGGCAGCATGCTCTGACAAACTGAGCTCGTTTCAGCAGTAGCTGCATTTCCATCCCCACCTGCAGCCACGTCTGGAGTCCGTTCCAGTTCACATTGTGCAATGCCACTGGTAAACAACCCTTCCAAGTGGTATTGCTGCCACCTTACGTAATGACCAACGTGGATTTGGGTGCCAAGCAGTGCCATGACTAACTTTGGCTCAACAATAGCCCTTTGAGGGCACCTGAGAAATTATTCTGCAGTCACAGCAGTCAGATGGGCAGGCAGAGCTGTACAGACAGAGTCTATTGATGTTTGTGCCACAAATAACTGATTATACATGGCGTGCATGTATGTAAATATTTCTTTCCAAGTGTCCCAGTCCATCATTTCTCTCAAAATATCATCAGAGTGGAGATTTTTTTGCCTGAGTAAGTAGGGAAATATTAAAGTCTGGCTTGGTAGGAAAGTTTTGCATTGTTCCTTCTGAACTTTAACTGTCCTCCTTTGTTCAGTCCTTGGTGACACAGATGCTTCCTTCATGCCATCATAGTTCATTGCTGTGAAAATGACTGAATCACACTGTAAACAGAGCTGAAGCAATGCCACCAGCCTGGACTGGGAACTGGGGACCTTGTTCAGCTTGTATTTTGAAGTGTGCTGGTGTATTTTTTAGGCATGTAGTTTAAATGGTGGAGGTGGTGAGGAAAGAATAGTCTTGCAATGAAGGAAGGAGTGGGGAATCATCTGTTTTTCTTGTCTTCTGTCCAAGCACAAGCCCTGAAGTGATGTCTAGGTATTCCTGTACAGAGCCAGCTGCTCTTGAAATGGAAAACTTGGTCTGCCAAAAAATTAACCACATCCTTGCCACGATCTACAAAATTTTCATTATGCTGAAATGCCTGAGTATTTTAGTAGTAAATCTTCTTTTTACTGAAATGTCTGAGTATTTCAGTAATAATATGGCAGGCACACACACAAGATGTAGTGGGCCAGTGCAACTCACTGAATTGTGTGTGTTTGGATGTTTGCTTTTCTGTTTCTTTTTTTTTTTAAGGATGTTCCCAATGAGATATATTTAGTTTAATTCAGAGAAGCCAGAAAGATTGGCATGTAATAGAAGAGCCTTCAAAATTCTGTGTTAAAATGTGCAGGCCTGTATTACTGCTGACAGGATTTCAGGTCATGATTCCTTAGTGTTTATTTAACAATTATATCCTAAAGCAGATCACCTGGCTTCCAGACTGTCCCTCTCTGCAGACCACTCTGTGCCCCCTAAAACATCAGTAGTGTAAATGTGACCCTGTTTTATGATAAAGGTGAAGTCTTTGAACCTTGCTTGGATTCTGTGTCATTCTAAATGAAACGTGAAATCTGCACTGAACTCTGAACGTGGCTGCTGCATTCTAACAGGTTATAGCTGGACCAAAAAGCAGTGGTAAACCTGCAAGTTGTAGCTCTTGAGTCTGTATCAGTAATGTTTTTTTAGTGGGCATCCATACAGATATTTCTTGATCTGAATCTTGATCCCTGGTTTAATACAATTTGGGAACAGGAGAAATGTTCAGGACCAAGGGGATTGTGAAGAGTGGAAGTGCTGGGATGTGCTGGGGAGCTCCAGGAACCAGAATCTCTGAGGTGAAGGCTCTGGATCAGGAAGGTTCCAGTCAGCTTATGGCATTCAAGTATCTGAACAATCTGCTTGGCTTGGAGAGCAGCCATATATGTTCAATGCCCTTCCCCATTCTCTCTGTTCTCTAGAAAATGCTGCTCTCCCTCAGGAGTACAGTGGCTCTTACAGTCCAGCAAAGGGCTGGATCCCTTTAAATACCAGTCCCCTTACTTGAGCATTTTTGCTTCATGACACTTTTCTCTTGTTTTGATGAAGCAAAGTGTAATTTGCTCACTTTATTAAAAATACATTTCTCTTCCATCCTTCATTTTGACACCTGCTTCACTGCCTAAAAGGAAATAAAATGCTTGCTGGCAAGACTCCACCTTTGAGTATTTGAGATTATACTTTCCTCCTCCTCCTAATTGCCTTTGGAATGTGTTTGAGCCTGACATTTTATTTTGAAGGAAAAAGAAAAGTGATGTACCTCTTCCTGTCTTCCATCCTTCAGTGTCACCTAAAATAGTTGCACTTTTGGCATATTGCAGCAATACAATTGTTGAGTATACTCCTGAGAGAACAAGCTTGATATGCACTGGAAGAATAAAACCACAATATTTGGCACGTGGTTGACAAAAAGGTGTTCTGCAGGACAGCATAACAGAATCACAGAGCAGGCAGAAGGGAGGATAAAGGAGAACTGGAATCAATCTAAGTGGGAGCAGAATGTATGAATTTTTGTGCCTTTTTTCAGCAGCTGCTGTGAGGATTGCAAGTGTTTTGTCCTAGAAATAAATGGGTTTGTTTTTCTGTCCCTATGCAGATCCTGTACCTGCTAAGTAACCAGCAGGCCAGATGACATAATGTGCTCAGGCTGGTGCCTCCCAAGGTTCTCTCAGCCCCTTTCCCTAAATGTCCAGTTACCCAAAGGCTGGATTATATAATTAATGACAGTCCTCCTGGCCTAACCTTGTTTTCTTGTTCTCAGTACTCCTCCTTGTTTCAGACACTTCCTCTGTTGGTTTCATTATGTTCTTGGAACTGGAATTAAGAGGGAGGAGCTGGCTGGCAAGGAAATGTATTCCTACGTTTCACTCCTGGGTTTGTAAGTGTGGAGAGCCAGCAGGTCTGAAAAAATCCTCTTTGCTTTGAAAACTGCTGTGATGTTGGGAGTGAGAAGTCAGTCATAGAGCATTTGAAAAATTGCAGTCTTCACCTGCTTGCAGTCCAGATAAACTGGTTTAAAACTCCATCAGCCCCTCCACCTCCCTGTCTGGTCCTTCTCATAGCAGAGCTTGCTCAAAGTACTGGAGGTTTAACCAGTTCCGATGTAATTCTGAAGCCTTGAGAGTTTGTCCAGTAAAGCCCAGGTTCTGCAGTGTGTGTTAATGTCCCATTGTGTGTAAATGAGGACTGGCCGATTGCTTAATGAGGTGTGTAATTTATCTGCTGTTCCAGGGGTGTAATCTTATAAAATGTGTTAATAACTTCTTGGTATTTACAAGTATCGGCTTCTTGGTCCGGCTTTGAATCTGTATTTGCACCTCCAGCTCACACTCGGGCCAAGCTTTGGTGTTTGTGTATTCAGTGTTTATTTTCTGTGTGAAACTGCGATTAGCAGGATTACTTATCTTACCTTGCACATGCTTCAAAGTTTGTGTCCCAATTCCCAAAACCATCAGCTCTGTTCACAAACTGCTCTGCAGGCACAGCCCTGGTACTGAACCAAGCTGGGCTCTTGCAGAGCACATCCAGTCTGTTTTCTTAAAGCCACCTTCCTGCTGCTTTCCTTGTACAGACCTTCAAGGAATCAGAGTCACAAAATGTTCTGAGCTGGAAGGGACCCACAAGGCTCATTGACCCAGCTCCTGGCCCTGCACAGACTCCCCAACAATCCCATCCTGTGCATCCCTGGGAGTGCTGTCCAAACTCTCCTGGAGCTCTGGCAGCCTTGGTCAGTGCCCCACAACCCTCTGGGGAAAGAACCTTTTCCTAATATCCAACCTAAAATCTCCCAACACACCCCCAGGCATTCCTTCAGGTAGAACTTGGAGCTTTTCTAGTTTAGCTTCAGATATTTGCATTTTCCCATCTGTAGATTGCCATGTGCTGGAGGAAAGGTGGGCAGATGTTGCCAGGTGCTCTGTGCAGAACGAACCAGCTGAAGAAGAAAGGTTTAATTGAGTGGAACAGGAATTACACAGTGACAGAACAAACTCAGGTCTGCTGGCTCCCACTGCTCATCCTGGGATCACAGCCTGGCTCTGCCAGAGCTGTCCTGAGCTGCTCCCTGCACATCATGTTCTCATCTGCCAGCAGACAGGAAACATAGAAATGTCATCTAAACAAAGAATTAGCAGAATGAAGGGCTCAAAAGTCAGTAGTTCCTATTTTCTGCCTCTGCTGCTGACTTCCTGCCATTGTTTTCCCATTCATTTAAACACATTTCACCTACTCAGTTGGACTGGGAGAAGAGTGATTGATTTTATTGTCTGTGCTGGGTTGTAGGAGCTAAGTGTTCTTGTAGAGTTGTCAGAACATGCACTTGCCTTTGGGTGGGAAGAAAAACATCTAGAGAAAGGATTTCAGAATTAAATCTTGAGCTAATATTTCTCAATGAAAATAGAAAAATTAATGGGCTCTCTATACACTTGTAGAGTGAGGTGTAAGAATAAGGCAGCTCTACTTCTTCATGTGTTTTAGAATGAGCTTAGTGTGTGTAGAAATTTTTCTTTTCTTTGCTAGGTTTGTGGAGCAAAACTGGAGATTTTTTTCCCAGCACATGTACAGCAAGGAGCACAGGAACTGAAAATGCAGAGGGTGTTGGAGCTCAGCCCTTTTTTAGTGTCAAGTAAGAGAGGCTTTGCTTTAAAAGGACAGGCTTTTCTTGATGCTTCCCCAATTAAAGCCCATCCTTTCCTAGCTCACAGTCTTGCTCCAAAATGCTGGTCACATCTTTTTTTCCTGTAGCAGCTCTCAAGCACCTGGGGAACATAATCCAGCCCTGGGCATTGCTGAGCAGTGTTTGTCCCTTGCCAGGCTTCTTTTTATTCCTCTCCTCTCCTGGTGATGCCCAGCCCCTGGCAGGGTCACTAAGCAGAGGGGAGTTGTGTCCTGCTCGTGCCTTCTCTGTCTCCCAGATCCCAGCTGTTCTCCAGGGCCATCTTTGCTGTTTTATTTCACATATTCTGTCCTTGGGAATGGGGTAAGTGATCTTTCAGGCCGTCTCTGCACACCCCAGCTGTTACACTGCTGAATAAAATCAATTTAACAAGAGGTTAATCTTTTTATCTCTGGTCCTGGGCACAGGAGTTCTAGGGATGGTTTCAACAACTGTGAGCTGTAAAACTCCCCCCAGCTACTTCAGACAGGCGTCTGGGATTTTGTTTTTTAAGTAAATGGTATTTTGCTAATCAAAAGAGTGCCTTGTGTGCAAACCTGACACAGCTGTGCCGTTTGTTCTACCTCTGTATTTCCCCTCAGCTTGAGCTGTCACATTGAAAGCTAAATTGGTGGCTTTTGATTTATCCATTTTACAGAAGTAACAGCTTTGCTTTTCAGGATCTTACCACGAGTGTCTGATGTGCTTTGTAGGAGGGAATGAAGCCAGAAAGTGTGTTCTGATAGAAGTACCTGCCTGCCTTTGGTGGAGTGAGACTGTGTCTGAGCCTGCTTGGTTTTATTTAGAGCTAGATGGCCTCTGAAGGGCATAAAAGCCACCTGATGGCTTGTGCTCCTCAGCTGGTGTGCTTGGGCTTCTGGTGCCCAGCAGCTTTGTTGACAAAGCAGGGATGAATTGTCCCAAAGTCATTGTTTGGGAGCAGTGACCCAAGGAAACAGAGGAACAGTTGCTGCCTGTTAAACAGCTTGGAAGCTCTTAGCTAAGAGACTGGATTTTTATTTAAAATCTATTTTTTTTTTTTAGTAACCTTGGAGTATTCTCTATTCCATCTTAGTTCTTCTCTTTTTTTTTTCCTAGCCCTATCTATTTTAGGGTTTTTTTTTTTGGTCTGTCTCAAGAGATCAAGTCTGGGGGCAGCAGTTTCACAGGATGGCTCAGGCTGGAGGGGCCCCCAGAGGGTCCCTGGTGCCACCTCCCTGCTCCAGCAGGGCCATCCCCGAGCTCAGGGCACAGCAGAGTGTCCAGCCTGCTCTGGAGTGAGACCCCACAGCCCCTCTGGGCTCTGCTCAGGGCTGGCACTGCCCAGGGCAGCAGTTCTGCCTCCTGGGCAGGGAATTGCTGGGCCCAGGCCCTGCCCGTGGCTCTGGAGCCATGGCTGGGCCTGGGGCAGAGCTGGGCCTGCTCTGAGCTCTGCACACCGGGACAGACAGGGGGACACGGGACAGACAGGGGGACTCAGGGACAGACAGGGGGACCCAGGGACACACAATGAGACACAGGGACACCCAGGGCTGCCCCCCCCACCCCCTCAGCCGGGGCTCCTCTCCAGCCTGAGCTCCCTCAGCCTTTCCTGGGCACCGAGGTGCTCCAGGCCCTTGCTCAGCTCCGCGGCCTCCGCCGGTCCCAGAAGCTCCAAATGCCCATTCCCAGTCTAGAAGCTGCAGCCTGAGGATCTGGGTTACTTCACATTGATGTGTTGGGTGCTGGGGAGAGGATGGGGAATGCCATCCCTTGGTGTTCCAGGGGCTGATCACAGACCCCACCATGCCCAAGCTGCAGGGAGCCCGGTTTCCTCTTGGGCATTTCTAATTCTCAGGCTGTGCTGAGGTGAGCAGAGAAGCTCCTGAGAAGTCAGCAGAGCACACAGATAGAAATGCTCCCTTGTCACTCAGCATGCCTCTGCTGGGAAGGTTTCTCTAGAAATACCACTGGGGATTAAAGCCAGGGCGTTTCCATTTGTGTCTCCAGCCTGAATGATCCTGCTCTGACAGCAGGCAGAACTTCCTTTTGGTACCGTGAATTCATGGAGAATAACCAACATGGCCTGGGTTTTTAACTCCCCTTCTGCCTCCAAGCTGCATTGATTTGGGGAAGGGGAGAAGGGAAGCTGCTGAGACAGGGTGGTTAAACTTTGTTACACCAATCTCCTCTGAAGTGTTCCTGGAGAGAGAAAATGGAGTCTGTTTGTGCACAGTCATCTTTGAATGCCACATGGACTTAGTCCAAGTTATATTTACCATGACTGAGTTTCTCTCTGCCTCCCATGTCCTCCTTAAAAATGATGAAGTGTTTTATGCAAAGTGGATTCTCAGCTGTAATTGCTGTCTCTGCTAAGAGCCTTAATAGTAGCAGCTACTGAATGAATCATAGTCCATAAACTTCTGCTGTCTCTAGGAAAGGGTCTTCCAGAGGTGGGAGCAGCAGGAATATGAGGAAACAAAGCTGTGTAGTGGGATGGGAGAGACTCTCCAGAACCATTGTTCCAGCTCATTTCAGGTGCACTCAGATCTATTTCCTCAAGTGGGAGGTTTCTCATTCTCTTCTTGCTTCACACCTGCCTTGGTTTCCTGAATTGCCACTGCAGCTCTTCTGTCATGAAGTCAAACTTCAAAATAGACCCAGTTATACAAATCTTGTGGGAAGAGCTGGTTGTCTCTTCACCAGGTCTGTAGGTCCTGTGGGGAACCCAAATAAAGGGGATGAAACCAACCATCTCTGCTCAGTAAAACAACAAAAAGGTTCAAGGAGGCAGATAGGAAATGGTAAGAGGAAGAACAGAAGTGTTTTGAGTGACAAATCCCAAGGTTATGTCCTTGTCTCTGGGGTAAACTAATCCTCAGAGTTGAGGATGATTTCTATTTCTACCATTTCTATTTAAGTGTCTTCTCTTTAAAGGCACTTAAATAGAAATGGTAGTTGGCTGGATTCACTGATATCTACATGAAGTAATTAGAGAGGCTTTTGTAATTCTGAGGGATGTGGCCTAAAAATGAATTTGTTTAGAATGTCTGAATGACAGACGCTCTCAAAGAAAAGGCAGTGGATGTTTTCAAGCCTGTTATCAGACAGACCTGCCTCAAAGTGACTCTTATCTAAAACCAAATGTAAGCTGGCATAGGCTTAACTGTCTAGGGCTGTGTTTGGCACCTGCCTTGCTCTCTCTGTATCTTCCACAGTGCTGTAACTTTTTGGATGTTTTTTTCACCAAAAGCCATCTGGGAGTGTTGTTTTGAATGAATGTTCCCAGAAATGCACAGTGCAGCAGTTTTTCTGTCCACCTGAAGAAGAAAACCAGTGTAACAAACAGAGTACTTTATCTTCTTTTGACAAAAAGCACTTTTTTTTTTTTTTCAAGACTCAGTTTTTTAAAACTTAATGTCTGCATGGGCTGCCTGTGTGTCATTTCTTGAACATGACAAGTACAGCGTGTAACAGTAGAAATTCTCTCTTCCACATTGTAACTGGGTTTACTGGTGAGTATGTAATGAGTGGACTTTGTAGAGAACAGGCAAGCTCTTTGTTTAGTCAGGAATTGGTGTGTGTGGAGAAATAGTGACCTCATGCCTTCTTGGCTTCTTGAGATTTGAGGTTTGCAGCCATGCTCTGGTCCCCTTTGCAAGGAGGACTTGACAAATGGAGGAAACCTGCAGCAATATTTCACTGGAGTTTATCTGCAGTGTGCAGCTCCTTGCTGATCAGTGGGGAGGGGCAGCAAACAAGCAGAAGGGTAAACAAGGTTTGGTAACTGCTTTAACCCACTTGTATTCCCTGTGCAGTGGCAAGGAAACAGTTCTGGCATGAAACAGCTTCTCAAAGGCCAACTTAGCCTTCTTTCACTTTAGAGAGCAGAGAAAATTGCCTAAAAATTCAGTGTTAGCTGCTCTGCAAGGTTTAGAGCAATAAAAGGAGAGTGGTTTTGGTGTGACAGTCATGTTTTCAAAGGGGCTGTGAAAAGACAGACTCATTCCTGGCTCCTGCCTTGGGAGTGAATTAATTGTACTGCAGATACATTAGTTCTGTGTGAGAAGAGGGATCTCCACAGAAATCTGAGTGGTACTGCCCAAATCAGCCTCCCACTGAAGGACTGAAGAGAGGGATTGTTATTTCCTTGTGCTCTTTTTAACTGGAGCCCTTGAGTGAGGGTTTTTGTTGATCAGGAAGCCATCTCAGCCTGGAAAGGTGTGTTATTCTTTATTTCCATCCCATGTCTGTGTGTTACAGTTGTCTTGCCTTTCTCTTTTTCAGCCTGCAGCCCATGTCTTTCTCAGGGAAGTCATGTATCTTACCAAGAAGGAAACAATCAGGGATGGCATTTCTACTGACCCTAAACCCCTTGTTTCAGAATCACCAGGATGGGTCAGGTTGGAAGGGACCACAGTGGGTCACTGGTCCAACCTTTTACATCCAGGCAGTTCTGGAATATTATCCCCAGTGAGAGAGACTCCACACCCTCAAAGTTGACTTTTTGAATTATTTGATAATTCCCCTTTGTGTAGTTCAGTCACTTCTGCTGTAGAATTGCCAGGTGATGGATTAACTTCTGAGTGAATTCTGTTTCTGCTGGAAAATGTGTTGTCCCTGCAAGTCATTTCAAGTTTTGTGTTAATGAAACAAATTGGTTCAGCAGCACCAGGCTGCCTCATTTATTCAAAGAGATCTCAGAGCTACTGATGTGTAATGAAATGAAGGTAGTTGTTCACTTCACACTGGACTCGTTACTGAGAGTGAGTAATGTCACCAGGAATTAGTGACCTCAGCTCCAAATGTGGTATCTGCTGAAAAATAGATGTCACTTCTCCAAGCTGGTGAGCATGGGAGGTGGAGAACCAAGTGTTGTTTCAACACCCACATTCTTGTGGGTGAATCACAGCCATGGACCCTTTCTGCTGAGCCAAGATGACAATGGTGTATTTACACCACCACTGACCTGCTAAAAGTGGAATGTCAGCCATGGTACTGGTTGGGTTTTTATTTTTTCTTAATCATCTTTGACATCAAAAATGTAATTTGTTGTAGTGAATGCTCACAGCCTCTGACTTTCAGGACATGCTGAAGTACCTACAATAGAGCCAGTATGCTTCAAAAAGAAGACTGATGCTTAAATATTTGGTTCTCCTGGGGAAAAACATAATCTGCCTGAAGAATGGAACCATTTTTCCCCTGCCTTTGAGCATTAATTTCTGGAAAGGGACAAAAATTAATCTTTTTGCTGCGGATGTACAGTGCCCAAATCTGTTCTGTGACCAAGTGCCACCTGAGAATGTGTTACAGTTCTGCTTGATTATCTGGAATCCAAAATACAGTCCAAGAGCTCCAGAACAGCCTTTCCCTGGCTCCTCGGGTAAACCAGTAAAACCAGACCTTGCAGAATGGTACATGAGACCATTCCACTCTGCTCACTCCAGAGCTTCTGCTGGCTCTTTACAGGGACTCCACATCAGTGATTTTGGGAGAAATTCAGCCTGGGTGCCATGGCCAGTGCATCCCTCCTGTCTTTGTGCCAGGGACGATGGGCAAATGCTGGAAACTGAAGGAGGAATTTGTGTTTTTCCTTCTGTGATGTGAGCTCCTTTGGGTATCAGTTTCCCTTTGCTACAGGACATTTGAATTTAACCATTGTCTAGTTAGTTCTACTTAAAAGTTGTTGGGGTTTTTTTATTGCCTCACATTGTTTGCTTCTTGTTCATGAAAAACTTAACAGCGTCTTACAGAGTTGTTAAAAAAGTTCTTCTCAGATTCCAGAGATGTCAGAGAGCATTCTTCTGTTTGGAGGTGTGGAAATCTTCAGTGAAATAATGTATTTATTACTTCATTTCCTGAAATATTTCAGGTCCAAACTTGAAACTGTTCAAGTGTACATAAAGCCCTGGCAGGCAGCTCCTGCTGAGGGAGTGAGCTCATCCTCTGCTCTGAGGAAGCAGCTGAAGCATCAACTCCAGAAAAAAACTGCAGTGTTTGGGTCCTGTGCCCTCCCTGCCACTCACCCAGCACTGACAGCTCAGGTGAGACCCCACCTGCAGAGCTGCCCCAGCCCAGCAAGGACCTGGAGCTGCTGGAGAGAGCCCAGAGGAGGCACCAGGATGGGAGGAAAGGCTGGGATTGTTCACCTGGAGGGGGGAGGCTTTGGGGTGACACAATTGTGGCCTCCCAGTGCCTGAAGGAGCTGCAGGAAAGATGAAGAGAGACTTTACAAGAGCCTGGAGTAACAGGACAGGGGGAATGGCTTCAAATTGACAGAGAGTAGGGTTAGGTTGGATATTAGGAAAACAAATTACTGTGAGGGTGGGGAAGCCCTGGTACAGGGTGCCCAGAGAAGCTGGGGCTGCCTCTAGATCCCTGGAAGTGTCCAAGGCCAGGCTGGACAGAGCTTGGAGCCACCTGGGCTAGTGGCAGGTGTCCCTGCCTGTGGCAAGGGGTGGCACTGGATGAGCTTCAAGCTCCCTTCCAAGCCAAACCATTCCATGAGTCTATGATAAGCTCCTTTAAGGTCCAGCACAGTTCTTTTACCTGCTCTTGGAAATCTTTTTGGCTGCCCCTGGATCCCTGGAAGTGCCCAAGGCCAGGTTTCCAGCTGGGATAGTGGGAGGTGTCCCTGGCCGTGGCAGGGTTTGGAATGAGATGCTCTGTAAGCTCCCTTCCAGCCCAAACCATTGTGTGGGTTTGTGATACACTTCTGTCTGAAGAAAAAAACCCAAATTAGTGTAGGTACAGCTTTTGAAATCCTGCTGGCACTTGAAATGTGCCACCCTTTTGTTTGGCTCCTTTGAGGTCACCACTTAGACCTCCCCTCACTCTGTCCAAGAGGACTGTGGCACTCCTGTCCATCAGAGAGCTGGAGTTCTGCCCCAGACCTGCAAATCCCACAAAGATTTGTGAATTCTCTGTTTGAACCTGGTTAGGAATGACCCTGCTCATCTCTGTGATGCTGCTTTACCAGTTTGTTGACATTCCCACCAGGAAGGTGAGAAAGTTTTTTTGCGGTGTCCTTTCAACTCTTGGATTGATAAAAAACCATTGTAGCATTCTCTTATGGATGTTGGTTCCTGCAAACCTCTGACATTGCTAAACAGGTTTTTTTTTATTTCTTTGTTTGCAACCCTGCTCTCCATTGAAAGAAAAGACACTCTAGATGTGTCAGGAAATTCCTTTGTTGTACTGATGACAGCCCAATTCTATCTTTTGCCTCAAATTCTGGAATTGCAAGGCCCAGCCTTCCCTTTATGAGAACAGGGATGACCTGGAGGAAGAACTTTCCTAGCAGCAAGTTTGTTGTTTGCACTCTGAAACGATGTTAATTGATCAACTCAAAGATACAACCTCGCCTTACAAGTCTCGCCTTTCTGAGGGGAGGAAGAAACTTGCCAAAAGCTAAATATAAACAAGGTGCAGTGGAAAATGCACATGTGCCTGCTGTGGGAGTGTGAAGTGATGTCTCCCTTCCTAAAGCAGCACGAGCTGCAGGTTAAGGGAGTTCACAGAGCAGTTGTAAATCTACACCCTGGTTCTTCCTGGTCACGAAAGATGACTCCCAGGCTCTGCCAGTGGGTGCTGAGGGTGGCACAGGGTGTGTGTGCCCTGGGAGCTGGCAGGTGCAGCCCCTCTGCACATCCAGGCTCCCTGCAGCATTGCTCACACCTTCCCCTGCTTTGGCTGCAGCAGGGAGGCAGCTCTTGCAACAGAGAGCACAAAGTTCCTCTCTGTTCCCAGGCTACAAATACTCCTCCAAGTGACCAATGCCTCAGGAACCTGGAGGCTTGTTGGAATTTTTACTGCAGGTGCTTGCAGGAACGTCTGACCTGAGGGCAGGTAAAACCTGTTCCCCTCTGCCATGCACACAGCTCCTCCCTGTGCATTACAAATCATCTCTGGTGCCTAATCCTCATTCTTCTCTCCTCCCAGGACAGTGTAAGTGCTCTCCTGGGATTGCTTTCAGTTCTGGGAGGTAGGCAAGGAGCCAGTGGCAAAAGGAGAAAGGTTTTTCTAGCGGAGGCAGATTTTTAACCCTTAGCTCTGATAGGAGCTGCCACAAATCTCTCATTTCTTGGGGTTTTGGGTCTCCTATTACAATAACTCCTGTCAACTTCAAAGATTTGTTTGAGACATTTGCTTGATTTACTTATTTTTATAATATATGTAATTAATAAAGCCTTCTTTGGGCTTCTGTCCTCATTGCTAGCATTTGATCTCTGTGGTGTCTCACAAACATACTTCTCAAGCTGTCATTGAATCCTTTACATTTCATATTTTCTAACTGGGAGTTGAAATAGAGTGAAGAAGGTGTCCTGGCCATGCCATCTCCATCATTCTCCTCAAACTTTGATGCCATTTGGGCTTTCCCCTTGCCCTTCTCTGAGTGCAGTGCTGTTTTCACTAACAGGGATCAGACTGAGGAAATTGAATAAATTTGGCCCAGTATCAGATGAGAAGTTGCCTGGAACCCTGGGGACTGTTGTTCCTGTGACAGACTATGAACCCTCCAAGCTCAGAATGTGTCTTTTTCAGCAATTGATTGTTCTGCCAGGGGACTTGCACACAGCCAGTCCTTTTTCTTTTGGGCTGGTGATCATTTGGATTTACTGGTGTCACACATCAGTGAGCAAAATCTAACTGGCAGTGTTTGCCTCTTATCCCAAACTTGTCTTTTTTGATTGTTGTTTTAATACACCTTCCCTCCTTCCCTTCCCTTCTGCTTGGGTCAGGTTCTGGATGTCATCCTTCCAGCTTCTGCTTTCACCCATAAAACCTTAATCAAGCACTTCTTGTAGGGTCTCTGCCTAATCCAAGCTTACTTAGGCCATGGAAAAGTTAATTTGTGGTCTTGGGTGTTACTTATGTGATGAAATGACAATCTCAGAGGAGAGAACTCTGCCTCATATGACATCAGCTTTCCAGTCAGCTGTTTAAAAAGCTGGATTCTTTTTTTCTTGTAAAGCTGTGATGGGCCATCATGTCAATACTAGTAAATATTTCTGATGGTGAGAACAAACTTCCTTTTATAGTATCCACACGCTGCTGTTTTTACTGAATCCAGCCTGGAGCTGTTTCCTATTTCTGAGTGTTGGCTCACACTCAGCAGCTCCTGGTGTTCACGTGCTCTGTCTCCCTCTGTTTCTCTCTCAGCTTTTTTAGCCTTGTTGATCTATTATTGTGACTTTGGCCAGACGACGCCAGCTTTCAGCATTTAATGGGCTGGGAGAGCAACAGCTTCCTCTGCCTGTGAGACCATGATGTCATCAGCTACTTTGGGTTCTTTCACCATCCTGATGCTTGGTGGATGTGGAAAGAATGCAAACAGCACTTTCCAGATGTTCTCAGGGCAGCTGGAAAACCAAACATGGATTGTTTGCTTGGGGAATATTGCTGGTCTGTTTAGGAGAGAGCAGTGAGAAGGGTGATGAAAACACAGCTCCTGTGCTGTCAGGTGTCTCACAGAGGGTTGTTGGGGTGTTAAGTGATGGCACAGCTTATTCAGGACTCCAGCTGGGCACTTGAAATATCTTCCTACCTGCTCTCCATTCCCTCTCTTCCCTTCCTTCCTCCAGCTTCAGCTCCTGAGTGAAGCCCAGGATCCTTCTGATCTCCTGCAAGGCAAATGCTGTTTTGTTCCTGCAGTTCCTCAGAGTTATCCCAGCAGTTGAAGACTAAAGAAAAGAACAGTTATCTAGTTTTTAAACTCCCAGTGAAATATTTGATGTAGTAGGAGCTACTGTATAAACACAGGGGAGTTTCATCTTGGTGCAGTGCAGACTGGGAATTTGGAAACCCTCTCCAGGGCTGGAAAAAGCATCAGCTCTCACCCACTTGTGGCATATCCAAAAAAGTCTATTTTTAGGGAGAAGCGGTCACTTCCTTCTTTTGGGTGGGTGGGTGGGTGTTTTTAATGCATTAATTAATTTTTATTGAGTGATGGAAAAGCTGATGTCAGAGCTGCATTGCGGTTGGGCGTGCAGGAGCACAAGGTGGTAGGAAATAATACAGCTAACACATGAGGGCAGGGAGAGTTTAACCATGGGCAGTTTAAAATAGCCAAGCTGAGTCCTGTGGATATTAAAAACTATGACTGAATCAAAACAACGGGCTAATATTAAACTGGACTTTGCTGGTGGAGCAACAAACCTGTTGGGTTAATTTCTGTTGTTGTATCCAATGTCCAAGGGATGTTTTCTGGTCTCAACA
Source organism: Serinus canaria (assembly GCF_022539315.1). Lineage (NCBI taxonomy): Eukaryota > Metazoa > Chordata > Aves > Passeriformes > Fringillidae > Serinus > Serinus canaria. Next base: position 16,008,932 of record NC_066327.1, on the reverse strand, counting down.
CCTGGGTTTCTGACTTAGGGGTTGTCTGTTTTTGGCTTTGCAGCATAGAAATGACAAGGGGCAATACAGGTTGTGTTTTACTGGGTTTTTTATTCAGGAATCTGTAGATCATCCTTTTCTTTTTACAGTGGTCTATGAACTTGTCCAGCATGACTTCTTGCCTGGCTGCTCTCACAGTTCAGATTGCTCAGATCCACAGCAGGGAGGGGGAGGGAAGTGCTTTGGAAATGGGAGCCAAGACAGAGCACAGTTACATAATTGTACAAAAGAAAAGGAGGTTTTTTTTGTTTTGTTTTTCCTTCCCATATCCTCCTGCCTACTGAAAAATTGTTGTTGGAAAGCTGGATGGAAAAAACTTCAGCATCGTTCATCCCTGTGGGGGCATGAAATGTATTGAAATGTTCCACCTGTTTTATGGCTGGTGCTTTTCCTCTTTCAGGTTTGACATCTACAGGAAGGTGCCAAAAGACCTTACACAGCCAACCTACACAGGGGCCATTAGTAAGTAACTTCTTTTTGATGTCCTTGCATAGCCCTGGTCTAAAATTAAAGATTGTTTGGCCTGTCTGTCTGCAGGGAATTCTTTTAAAGGGATGTTAAGCATTGGAAAGGGTGTCCTTTGTTGCTGAGGCAGCTTGTTCTGCCCATCAAACACTGGAATGGTTTGTGTGAATTCAGAATTGAAGCATGGTTTGGGTTGGAAGGGGCCCTAAAGAGCCTCCAGCTCCAGCCACTGATAGGGATCCACTCTCACTCCCATGTATCAATCCACAGACTCTGGCTGATACTCATCTCTTGCCTTGGGCCCCTTTTCCTTCCTTCCTGCTCCTGAGGGAGGCTGGAGGCTGAGTAATGCCATTTCACACAATTATGTGCAGCGAGCTGGCTGGGCAGAGGGCTTGGTAAACATTGATCAGGCTGATCCTGCCAGGCCTGTCATTACCCTGCTCATGCAGCTTTCCTGTCCCTTTGAGCAGGGACTTCCTTTGATCAGGGAGCTGTGCCCCACTCAGCCATGCTGGTAGATGGGTCAGTAGTCCTGTGTGTCATTGCTGACGTGAGTGATGTCACATCCCTTGGTGACAGCATGCAGGACTGAGTCAGTGCCAGTGAATCAGGACACAAAGGAAAGCCCTCTGTGAGCTGGAGAAACTCCTGGCTGTGAGCATGGTTGAAGAACAGGTTGCCCAGGGTGGTGTGGAGCCTCTGTCCTTGGGGATGCTCCAAACAACCAGAGCTGGCCCTGAGCAGGGGAGTTGGATGGGATGGGCTCCAGAGAGGTCCCTGCCAGCTTCAACTCTCCTGTGCTTCTGTGAAGATAACACTTCTCCCTAAATATTTACTCTCAGAGTCCTCGTCCCCTGAGTTCTCCTGGCCACTGAATTACTTGTATCCCAACTCCCATGTGGCTTTGCTGAAGTTGGGAACAAAGAGCTTGACTCAAACTGTTTGGGAATTCAGGGGTGGATGAGATTTGGTGTTTTTAAAGAACACTTTGAACTTGTGAGTGATCCTGCCTTCTCTTCTGTTTTGGAAACTAAGAGTTCCCACACTGCCACTGGGCTCCCTTTGAGAATTTGTCTTGTTATGAATCACCTGCAAAAGAGTATTTTAGAAGGAAAAAAAACCATCAAAGGCCACCAGAGTTTAGGCTTTCAGATCTGCAGTAAACAGCTCAAGTGATAAGTCTGTTGTGGGAAGGCTTCAAGGTTGTGACTCTTACTTACAATTATTAGCTGACTTATTTCTCTCTATTGTTATTTACAGCTTCTCAGGCTTTGATTTTCTTCTCTAACTGGTTCTCCTTCTTTTTCTCACAATGTTTTTAGGCAGCCTGATAGAAGCTTCTGAACCACACAGGCAGCCAACAAACTGGTGCCTTTGCCTGTGAGGATCTTGTGAGCAGCTTGTCTAATGGGCTTTTTTCTGTCTGACCAAGCCTGTGGCTTGTAATTTGAAAGCCACTAATCTTAGGTGTTGTAGGAGGCCATGGATGAGACCAGCCCATTGCCAGGCCAGTTGGAAGCCTGGGAAGGTTGCATGACCTGGTGAAAAATTGCTCTAGGGAAGTCAGCTTGTGTTAACGCTGGGAGCTTGAGAGCAGGGGAAGGTTCTGCCTCTCAAAAAAGCTTTTAGGCTTTAGTAATCGTGTGGAATTACTATGGCTGCAACTTTATTTTGGCTTTCTTTAAGTCCTCCAAGTTTTACAGAGCAGATATAAAATAGTTCATGATATCCAACTATTAATTTGGGCCTTTTCCATATGATTTCTGCTGAAACCTTAGTTCAGTATCAATTCTGGTGCTGAAGACTTTCTGGAATAGGAATGGACTTACTGCAGGGTTTCAGCAGTGACTTTTGGATTGTATAAAGGTCTGTTTTCAAAAACAAAGGTTGAGGTTTATTAGGGAAGAAGGCACAGATCAGATTACAGAAGAAAGGAGATGGAAAAGAACAGCTCTGCTCCTCACCAGGGCTGAAGGCTTTTAGGGAAGAAGCAGCTAAGGGAGAGTAAGTGTTGGGGGATTTTGAGGGAGAAGAGCAGGTGGTCTCAAACATGAGCAAGCTCAGAAGCCAACTGGAGTTATTGAGGCTTTCTTAGGTATGGATTTTTAATTCCCGGATTTGCTGTGAACGCTGCATACAAGATACTTCAGATCTATGTGGCAGCCACTCAGCTACAAACAAGTTTTTTAGGAGTGAAGGAACCAAGAATTTACTTGGAGTGAGGTTTGTCCAGAACAGCACAGCCACTGCTATGGACTTCTCTGGGAAGTGTGTAGAAGTCACTCATTCCTTTTCCTCAATAAAAGTCCCTTTTCAGGCAGCATCCCTGTCATGCTCTTGTCCCTCTTCCACCAGTTTTTCCAGGTCTTCCCACTGTGTGTAGCATGTCTGTGGTGCCACTGTGACAGACATGGTGACAGTCTGGCCATGTTTGGGTACAGAGGCAGCAGCAGCACTCCTGGCTGGCTGACAGTTGGCATCTGGCTGGACAGGAGCACTGGGGCTCTGGAGAGGAGCCTGCAGCCCAGGCAGCTGCTGGCACCTTCCTGCTCCCCAGCCATCGGTGTGGATGCATAGTTTGCATGCACATGTTGTATGCACACATGGAAACGTTATCCAGAAATACCCTGAGCTGTTTGGGGGCTGGAGTTTTAAATACACATCAGGAAATATCCAAGTTATGATTCACATGGCGCCTGTAACAGGACCCGTTCCTTGTGCTTCATAACAGTTTGCTCCACTGAATGATAAATACTATTAATTTTATGCCTTAATATAGACATGGCTCCATGTTCTCAGTCTGTGTGATGTGTTCAACACTTTGCCTTTTTCTCATTTCTCCTGGGGTGAGGAGGCAGAGCCAGGAATGTACGCAGACAGGGTTTGTAGTAGAAGGGATAAGTACAAAAAGGTTAGTGCAGGAATAAAAACCTTGGCAGAGTTTCCCATCCTTTTGGGATTGCAGATTAGCAGTGTGTCTACACCAGCAACCTTTGATATATTGATCATGTTATCATATTAGAGCTTTAAAAAACCTGTCTCAGATGTTGTTGGAGCTCTGTGGGAATGTCGCCGTGCTCTTGCAGTTAACGAAGCTTTATGCATGAATTGTTTGATTCTGTCTGATCCCAGCCTTTAATCTACTTTTCCAAATATAATACACTTGTCAAATGTGGGTGGTAGGACTGCACATTTGCATGGAAGCAGGTAAAAGCCTTCACTGTAAAAGAAGCAGCTGAAGCACCCTGTGCATAAATTCCTGTGCTGGGAACGTCGTCTGTGCCTGCAGCTCCACGCTGAGAGAGGAGCTCCTGTTCTGCAGCTGAGGAAATGCTGCCTCTGGAGAGAGTAACTGATAATGCTGGCACATGAGTGGCACATGCCAAAAACTCCCCCTGCCCTGGAGATGTGTGTGTAGGAAGAGTTTAGCAGTGCAGTGTCCTCTTCCCCAGAGTGTGCTGCAGCAGATGCTGAGAAGGAGCAGAAGGGGCAGGTTAAACATTTCACCAGGCTTTGGTCAGTTGGCTCCTGAGCTTCCTAAGCTGGAGTTGGTTCCTCTGTGTTTAGTATCCCTCAATGGATTTCTTCTTCAGGGCATGTGTGATTCCTTTTTGTAATCTAACAGGTTTTATTTCTTAAGCAACCTCAGCATCTGTAGTCAAGAATCCTCAGAATTTAGTTGTGTAAAGGAAAACCTTCCCTTGTTTTTAACCTCCCCTTTCCATGTAGTTCCCATACTGGAAGACACAGTGAGTGGTTGTTCCCCACTCACCTCCTTCAGGCTGCCCATGATTTTATATCCCCCTCTCATGTCCACCCTCAGTATTCTTTTACAGCTTCAAAACTCACTCTGTGGTTTGAAGACTGGGAAAAGCATTGAGGAGCTTTGAAAGTCAGTCCCTGCCAGGCACTTGAGGGCATTCTTGCAGGGTTTTTTAGATATAGGTTAGTGGAATTTTACTGTGCTGTGTTTGGTAAGTATTGTCACGAACCTTCACTGCAAGAGCTGAACTGAAAATGGACTTGAGGGAGCAAGTACTGGAAAAGAAGGTATTTTGATTATATAAGTGACAGAGAAGGAAGTTTAAAAATTGGAAGAGAGAGGAAGCTGTGGGAGAGAATTTAGTTAAGAGAGTTAGTAGTAGCAGGCTTTCCTAGAAGTGTTTGAGAGCAGAGAGGTCTGGCTGATGCTGTGGAAAGCCTTTATGGGATTATAACAAGCAGCAAGGAATATGGGAAGCAATTAAAGAAAAAAGGGTTGTCTACGTCAAACACTCTCCCTGTAACTGCCAGAGATCAGAGATCTTGTGTCTCTCTGTCAGTGATCAGCACTACAAACACTGGATCTACTCATGTGCTGCCTTGGTTTCTTTTTTTGGGCTCTTATGTAGGTGTGGATGTTCTCACAAGAATTTGCTGCTGTGCTTTAAGCAGACTTTTCTCCTGGTGCCCTGTGCCAGGGCTCAGCTGGGTCACAGCCCTGGTGACCTTCTGTGTCCTGGCAGCCAAGACTTGGGAGCAACTGTGTGCCCATCTGAGGTTTCTCTTCAGGATTAATATCTCTTCTTGCTTCCTGTTTTCCTGCTGGTCTTCAGGGGTTTTTTTCCCCTCTTTCCTCATCCTAGCTAGTGGATTTTTTTGGCATCTCTGTTAATCCCTTGAACTTTAGAGTGGGTCAGTAAATGAATCCACAGAAATTACCCTGATGAGGAAGGGGAAGCAACGCATTTCTCTTTCCTCAGAGCTGGAAAAATGAGGCACAAGGCTTTAGGTCACTCAAGGCTCTGTCTCAGTACTTGCCCTCAGCACCTCTTTCCTTCCCTTGCCTCTCACATTCTTTACCAAGGGAGTGATAAAATTGTTCCCAGCCTGTTGTTGCTTGAGCTTCCCAAAGGAATGGGCAGTCAGGCTGTGCAGGTCATGTGGAATAAAGTTGAGGAACGTGGCTTTTTTTTTTTTTTTTTTTTAATGTATTTCTCAACCCTAATTAGTGGCTCTGGTGAAGTGGTCATTTCACAGAGGGCCGTGCTGGGATGGAGGGGTTGTGCTGGGATTGTGCTCTGGCTGTCACAGCCCTGGAAGAGCCTGTCAGTTCCTGCTTTGCCTTTCTGTGAGTGATTCATGGTGAATTTGGGTATTATATTTAACACAGGGACACATTGCAGCCCTGTCCCCTTGAGCTGGCACATCCTTGCCTGCTCCAGTCATCCCTGATCCATAAGATTTACAGCTGTGCTTCCTTCCAGCCCCTCCTGTGTGGGTGACTGTCACTGCTGCTTCAGTGTCCCTGCTCAGGGGTTGGAATAATTTCCTGGTGAAGAGCAAAGAGTAAAATTCCAGCTACTTTGGGTTCCCTCCATGCAATTCCAGGTTGGAATTCCTCAGAATTGTTGTCTGGGTACCTCACAATTCCTTCAGTGGGGATCTTCCCTCTCTGCAGAGTCAATTTGTCAGCAAATGGAGAAATGAGAGAAGTCAGGCACTGGCTGCACAACTCCAGCACTGCCAGGTCTCTGCTGTCCAGCTCTGAGGTGCCTTACACAGAGCTTTGGACCCTGACAGAGAGCCAGAATGTCTCCTCATCCCCAAAACACCCTGTGAGGGGACTGAGTCCTTTCAAAGCAAGGAGGTGCTGGTTCTTTTAAACCTTCTGGAGGTTTTAATAGTGATAAAACAGGGAGCCAAGGTCCAAGGAAGAGATGTCAAGAAGAGGGAGTGCTGGCACACCAGCATTGTGTGCTGAAAAAGGAGAATGCAGGAGCTTTGGGGAGATAGAAATCATGACAGAAAAAGTGGCCCAAAAGTGGAAGATATCCCTGTTCTGGGTCATTAGTTATTAAGCCAAGGGATGCTCATATTTTCACTGCAAGAGGCAAAGAAATTAAGATGAGGCTTTTCTAGCTAATCTTGCCTGTGAGCAGAATTAAGACCTGCCTTTGGTAAGTCCCAAGGGTGGGGATGCAGTGGTCAGGATTTTATGTGAATTTGAGGGCTTTTTTTTTTTTTCTTGTGTATAGAATCTTCTAGTGTTTGCTCAGTGGGAAAGACACAAGTTTGATATTTATGCATTCATAAAATAATTGAATTTTTAATGGTTCCTCAGGATGTTTGGATATTGGCATGGCACTGAAGTCACTGCTCTGGTTAGCTCCTCTGGGTCATGCACTCTAAAGATTATTAATTCTCAATTGTGTATGGGTGGCATATCCATATCCAGTGATGGCTGTGTGAAAACAGTTTCTGTCTTTGTTAGACATAAAAAATTAACCTTTTCCTCTCCTTGCCTCTGTTCCAGTCTCTGTCTGCTGCTGTCTCTTCATATTGTTTCTCTTCCTGTCTGAGCTCACCGGATTCATAGCCACTGAAATGTAAGTAAAAAGTCATGTTTTCTCCTGTTTGTGTGCATGTGAATCTTTATAGCTTTACTGTTATCTGGGAGAAATATTCCTGTCATTTCACTGGGTCATTTAGTTGCCTAATGGGTTTGGGATTCCTTTAGGTTGAGTCCAAATTCTCAGACATCTATTCAGCTTTTTAATTTGCTAAAATTAATAGGCAAACTTGGTTCTGAACTATTTTTGATAGAGGAAGCTGTTCCAGACTTGCTTGATCCTTTATTAGCTGCATGCTGGATTGCATAATGAGCAGCATGGAGAAATGGATTGCATAAAATAAGAATTATTAATTTAATATCAATAATTGCTTTTTTTTATGATGTCAGAGCTGAATCTCTGATTCATGCAGGTAGTTTTATTAATGTGTGAATTTTTTCTTCTTTTGTTGAGCCTTACTAGGAAACCTTATTCACAGGTTTTGTTGAGGACAAGTTGCCCCAGGTGGTGGTGTCAGCTGTGAGAAAATGGAAATAACTTCTACTTTTAAAAGTTATTCATTGAACAAGTATGAAGTAGTTATTAACACCGAGTTAATCAGAATTTTATTTCTACCCCCCCGTTCTCATGTTCTTCCTGCCTCAAAGTAAACTTTTAGTAACTCTTAACACATCTACCTTTGTTTTGGGTTCTAGGAAACCTTCTCCATCACCCTGCTGATGTGGCAGTGAGCTCAGAGTGTGAGGCACAGTTCCTGGGTAGTTGGGAAGGGTGGAACTTCTGTCAGCCTCACATGATGGTCCTGATAGCCACAGATGTCAGTGCTGAGCTAAAAGGCTCTGAAACCTCACTTAGATTGACCATTTTGATAACCAAGAGGCTCTTGCATTGTTTTTGTGCAGCTCTGTCTTGGATCAAGAGTATAATTTCAGGAATAATGTTAAGGTTGACTAATGTTTAACTGAAGGCAGGAGTGTAATCAAGCTCGAGATCATTTTTTGTGCCTGTTGCACGTTTACTTCAGAGATGGTATCTCAGATTTCTTGCTTGCTCACAGTTTCTTTGACTTCAGTTCCGTGTGTTTGCTTGTGAAATCCGGGGTCACCTTATCAGCCACTTCACAGAGCTGAGTTTCCTTGGGTTTCTAAAATACAGAAAAGCTAGACAGACTGCTCCAAGTCAAGCACTGCTTTTTCTTGCTCTCCTCATAGATCTCATTCTCTTGCCTGGTTTTCTTTTTTCTTCCAGTTATGCTTTACAGGAGGAATTAGTAATATTTACCTAGTTTTGACCCAGTTATTGGAGTGCACATCTTTATGTAGTGGCAGTTTCCTGACTAGAAATTCTTTTTCGAGCAGCACACTTGCATAACTCTGAGGAATCTCCTTGCTTTTTCCTTAAGAAGATGATGCATTTTCCACAGAAATATTGGGAAGTGCTGTAAGCATGCTGAGCTGACAAGTTCCTCATTAAAACCTCAGAGAGATGGTGAAGTGCCTTTCCCAGCAGGAGCTGTGTGGGCTGGAGGTGTTTGCAGGCAATAAAGCAGTAAAATTGGAGAGGGGATGTCATACAAGAGTCTGGGACAAATGACTGCAGGAACCTGATTCGTCATGGACTGCCCAACACAAAAGCTCACACAAAAGAGTAGGAAAACCTCCTTCTGGTGAGTTACAGGTCACCAGACTCTTGCTGGGAACATTCACCCCCAGCAGTTGTGAAAAGGCTCTCCCAGAACAGCGGAAATAGTTCAGAAAGTCACTTCAAGTCCTTCCCAGTTCAGCGACTTCGAAAGCAGGAGTAAACTTTTGTTTTCCATTTCTTACTCATTGGTTTCTCTTCTGAGAAACCCAGTACAAGTTGTTGTGAGCCTCTTGTGGCTCCCTTGCACTGAGGTATTACTGGCAGTGAGTTGTGAGGCAGCAGAGCCTCATCACTGGGAATAAGAATTGGGAGCTCTGCGTGGTCTGGAACTTGTGAGAGCTCTGTGCTGCCATTAAACTGGGTAATAGCAAATAACAGGGGAAATACTGTCTCAAAAAGGTTTCTGAGCCTTGTCTTCCCATGATCCAAATACTTACAGATACATGGAAGATTCCCCAAGTGCAAACTGTTCAGCTCTCATCGACTTTTATTGCAAGCTTGAAGGTGTTTTTTTAGTATTAAGAGTCTCCTACAACAGATACCTCACCCAGACTGAAGTTTCCCAATTCCAGCCAGGACCTGGATGATTACAGGTGTGCAGTTACATGGGATGAACTTTCCTGCTTTGTCACTGCCAGCTGTGCTGTGAGACTGCATCACTCTTTCTCCTTTTGTGTCATATTTTCCTTAAAGCACTTGACAGAGCCAAGCTGGGTGGGGAGAGCTGCACAGTTTTGATGACAAGGTGAGCACTTGGCCTGGTGTTTTACATCAGAGATGTGGCAGGTTCCCTGCTGAGCACTCAGAGCCTGTTCCACAGAGTTATTGTGTGTGGGGTGTGTGCAGGGACATCTCCTTCAGGGCAGTGCTGCCCACAGGGTTCCCTGTCTCACCCTCAGCACCGAGAGCTTCCCTCGGTGGCTGCGCTTCAAACAAGAGGTTGGTGTGGATTGTTGAGCTCCTGCTGCAACATGAGAAAAGAAGAATCTGCTCTGCACCACGCTGACCCCAAATACTCCCAGGCTCCTGCCCACTGCTGCACTTTCTTCCACGTTGACAGGGCTGCAGCAGCCTCAGTGCCTGGTGTTACTCGAAATCTCGGTTTGGCTGCTCTTGCCCAACTTCAAAGCTGTTTTTCCTTGACCAGCCCATTGTGGTAGCATTTACAGTCTCAGCTGCTGAAGGCTTGTCTGGGTGGCAGAGAGCCAAGAAATGACACCCTCATCTCGAGGATCGCAGTCACAGCCCTAAACCCAAACATTACCTGTGTGGGGAGGATGGCAGCTAAGTCATAACTCGTGTGGGCACTTCTAATGAGTGCTGGGGCTGGGGCTGTGCTCAGGAGCTGGCTCCAGTTAGGAAGTCAAACCAAGACACTGCAGGAAGCTCATGGAAGAGGTAACACACTCTAAAGGCACGTCCTATTCTGCTGCTGACGGCTTTCCTGGGGAGACCAGCCCTGAGGAGGGTAGAAAACTCCCAAGTTGCTCATCTTCCAGATTTATCCTGTGACCCTAACAGGCCTGTGAGCAGCCATGAAGGAAATCCAAGCTTGGCATTTAGGTGGGGCTGCATCCTTCCCAGGAAAAGCACAGTGAAGAGCCGGTGAGGGAAGAGAGCTTTTTTCTTTTCTCAGTCACAACCCATCATTGCCATTAAGGGGAGGGTGAGTTTAACTCTGGAAGTCAAGGATCCACTTGATTTTTAGGTTTTTTTTTTAGTCCAGACTAAGAGTGACTGAAGACTTAGTGCAAACTTCAGGAGTTGGAATGTCCCCATCCCTGGAGGTGTCCAGGGAACACCTGGAGGTGGCACTCAGTGCTCTGGGCTGGGTGACAGGGTGGGGATGGGTCACAGGTTGGACGTGATGATCTTGGAGGTCTTTTCCAACCTAAGTGATTCTATATTAAGAACCTTGATGAATCTCCTCGATTCTGTAGAAGATGAAGAAAAGGAGGTCTGTGCTCCACATTTGAACCTCTGAAAGATGAACAGCATCAAACACTCTTGTCCCACTAAGCCAATGACTCAAGTGGCTGAAGAAATGAAGCTAAAGGGTTAAATGTGTCTGGTTTTTCCTGTGCAAGATCAACAGTTGGTTGAGTTGAGAGTAGAAATTGCTTGTTCTGCCTTCAGCAGCCTCCTCATTCCTCTGCTGCTGTGTTGCAAATCAGAAGCATAGAAATCACCCCCCTCTTTTCTAATTAACTCAGATCAGTGCTAGACGTTAATAGCTGGCAAGATGATAATCTCACCGTTTTATCACCCTAATTAGGTCATGAATTATGTCCTGTAGGATCAATAATAGTTTTCCAAGTATTCCATCATTAAGGATTAAAGATGTAATTAACTAATCTAGTCTGCCTGGCATTGGCAGCCAGGGGAAGGGGTAGGAGGGTATGAATGTGGTGCTTGTGGTATGAATGTTTCTGCTCAACACTAATTCATCTGCCACAGCACACTGTAGGAAGCAACAGACTGTTCCTGGCAGTGTTTGCTTTTATTTTTTTAATGTAATAACAGACAAAAAGCGATCTGAAGTGACAAGTTTGCTAATTGGAAAGCTGAGCCCCCTGCAAGGCAATTAATTACTAAAGCAGAATATCTGCAGTAAAATCACTGCCTTTTCATGAAAGCATAAACCATGAATCAGAGTCACAGAATATCCTGAGCTGGAAGGGACCCACTAGGGTGATCAAAGCCCAGTTCCTGGCCTGAAACAGGATAGCCCCAAGAAGGCTGTCAGGAGTGTGGGAGGAAGCAAAACTCCAGGAGTTTCAGGGAGCAGTGTTCCTTGTCCACACTGGATTCATTTGCATGCCCAGGACTGATCCTGCAGAGCAGCAGGATTGTCACCAGACCTGTCTTCAGAGGCTTTTTATCCCTCAGCTCTCCAGAGTGTGTGGGGTGTGTTTTGTGGCTCTCAGCCCGTGGAAATGGTACCAACCAGCAGAGTGTGATCCAGCTGCAGCAGGGGTTCCTCCTGCTGCAAACCCTAATCTGGGAGCACAAGCCCAGAGATGCCCGCAATTCCTGTGTCCTGCCCCTGAGCTGGAGATGCACCTCCAACTCTGCTGGCTCATCCATTTGAGGCAGATGAAATGCTGGAGCCAAGCAGCCCAGCACAGGCAGCACAGCTGTGTAGGCAAAGGAAATTGGAGTTGTAATCCTGCTCCTGCCGCAGACTGACCTTGAGACAGAGACTTTTCTGCAGAAGGATGTAATCCTCAGCAGCCCTGAGAGAGGTAGGCAGGTAAGAAGCTTAATTGATGTTTGTGAGGCAAGGTGGGGATTACCTAAGAGGAGGTGTTAGAGGTTTGTGCAGGGTTGCTGTGCCCTGTGTGGGCTTGCAGGAAGCGGAAGGTCGTGTCATGATGTCATCTGCAATTCCTGACTCAGGTCTACGCTGACGTCTTTCGAACCCTTCTCCTTCTTCCTGTCTCCTGGAGAGCTGTAATTCCTTCCTTTGTAGGGCAGCGTGTTTGCTGTGCTCCACAGCTGATCTGGGACAAGCACCTTCACACTGAGGAGCTGACTGGGATGCAGAAGGTGACAAGTGTCAGAGCAGCAGACACATGGCACAGTAGAGAGTTTGCTGACCTGCTTGTTGTTGTTTCTTCACACAAATGGAAGAGAAGATTTGTCTAATGCTCTCTGCTCTGGCACCACTGAAAATGTGGTGATGCAGGAATCTCAGCATTGGAGGGTTGTGTTTCTGGAAGGTGTTTGATTAGAGCTGAAAGGGCAAGTGGAGCCAAGAGGGCTCACGTGAGAAAGTCTTTTGAGAAGCTTTAGGCTTCCTCGGGAAAGAATAATTATTTTCCCTCTTAGGCATGGGGTCCTGCAGATCAGAGGGTGCCTCCTGGCAGTTGGAGGACAAGGTGAAGTGCAGCTTTCTGGAGTAAGTGGCTGTATTTTCTCTGTGGCTGATGACTGAGGAGGAGTCTGGCCAATTGTTTGCTGTGAAAGGGGGAGAAAAAAGGCTAAAACCTGAAGCAGGGCCTTGGGACAGGTAGGACACAGGACAAGGCAGACGTGTTTAGAGAGCACCCACACAGTGTGTGAAGCTCTGGAGGGTGGATGCAGAGCCCACCCTTGGATCCAAAGGCTCTTCAGCTGTTGAAGTGCTGCAGTTAGTGGCCAGAGCTGCTGGGTGGAAAGAAATTACTGTGGAAGTTTTGTTTCTGGGGAAACGAAGCTGTTGTGTCATAAATCTGAGCCCTAAAGCGCAGGGAACAGGTCTGACTTTCTTTGGACAAAACCCTGGAGCCATGGCCTGCCCTCTGGCTGCTGTGGCCCCCTTGCCTTGGCTCTCACCTGCCATTGGCATGATCTGGCCAAAGGGTCCCTCCAGCTTTTTGCCTGGAACGCTGGAAGTTTGTGAGCAGACAGGGTAAGCAGCCCAGCAGCATCACTCAGGAATGTGAAATATTTCCAAGTGGCTCTTTCTAGAAGTGAAGCAGATTCCTGATGTGTGGATCATGGAGAAACTTCCCTGCTGTTCCTCGAGTGGTGGGAGGCTCTGGGGGGGTGGGAGGTCCAGCTCTCACCTTGTTTGTACTTTCAGAGCTCTGCACCCTCACCCTCCTTCATTGTGCTGCTTTTATTCAAATATTCCTCAGTAGCAGCCAGGAAAACACCAACTCCTCCATGTCTGGAGAGGGTACACCCTGCCTTTGGAGCCACAATATGACCAATAGCACTGCCTCTCTCTGCCTGGCCTCGGGTTTTGTTTCCCTTGTGACCATCCCAGATTTACTGTTCAGGCACTGTTCCTCCTGGGACTCTTTGTATTCCAGGACAGACAGGTATAAATTACAGTCAGCTTCTTTTCTTCCACCAGAGATGTTAGTCCTTTAGGGAGAGTGGCTAGAGGGGGTAAACAGTGCTTTTCCTGACATCCCAGGAGAGTCTGATGAATAGTAGGAAGGCTGTGTGCAATTTGGCTTTGTGGCTCTGGGGAGGAAGATGGCAAGGGACATGTGAGTGCCAGCCCTTTGCTCCCCTAACCTGGCTGCCAGTTGTTCACTGGAGGGAATAGCCTTGACCCTGGAAATCTGCATTGCCTATGAGATTTACAGAATTCCAATACTCCAACTATTTGAAGACAGAAATGTCCAATTTGTGGAAAACAACATTTTTGTGAGGTTTGCCCCACCAAGTGCAGCCTGTGATGTGTTGTCATTGTCCCTTGGTTCCCCATGGTGAGAGGGAATATCAGTGACACACAAAGGATGCACTTTGGAGCTGGATTTGTCAGTTTGGGCCCTCAGCAGGAGCTGATCATGCCATGAGAGACAGTGGCTGGACTGGGAGGGAGAACAGGATCCAGCTGGATGGCTGCTCCATGAAAGGTGAGGTTGAAATGAGGGGAAGGAAAGGAAGGATCCATTTATGAGCTGCCTGATGCCTGTGCAGTGATAGATTGGGTTGTGAAATTTGGAACATGAGTTGCAGAGGGGCAGGGGGCTATTGGGTGAAGAGGAGGAGGAGGAAGTGACCGTGAGCCTTGCCCAAGGGACAGGCTGGGAGCCACTGGTCCAGTGACCGGGCTGCAGGACAGGATTCACCTGCAGCTCATGGGCTGTGTGACCTGCACAAGCTGCCCTACTTCTCTGTGCCTCAGTGATCCAGTGAGCAGCCAGGTGAGCTCAGCACTTGCCTGCCTATGTCAGAGCTCCCACAGGCTCCTCCTGAACAGTTCATCCTCTGATTTCTGCCAGAGAAATCAGAAATTTCTTTCTCACTCGCTCATCGCCGAGCGGCTCCTGCGCCTTCGCTGCTGGAGCTGCACAATTTCTGACAGGTTCAGGGTTAGAAGTCAGCAAATACGAACTCTGACTGTGCTAGGGCTTTTCTCCAGACAGCTGAGATGTTGAGCTGAGCTGCTGGACCTGGCTGTGCTCTGCCAGCCCTGCTGTGGACACTCCTTTAGCCAGGAACACCGAGGTGCCCGTGGCACTGCTGGGCATCTCTGGGCACCTCAGCCAGCACAGCCCTGGGAAGGAGCCAGGGGCTCTGACGTGGGCTGGAGCTGGGAAATGGATGGGAGCAGTGGGGCAGGGCTGAGAGGTGCCTTGCTCTGGGGGATTAGTGCCCATCTGGATGGAGCTGCTCCTCCCGGCCCTATTTGGATATATGCCTTAATCCAATCTGCCCAATCTGGCAGTAATGAACACATAGAGCAGAGAATGCATTCCACCCAGGAGGAGAGGGCTCAGCCAAAAAGCTGCTAACTAGGTCACTGATGAGCAATCTTTCCCCTCCCTCTGTGTCATTTTTATTAATCACTTGAAAAATAGGTTGAGTAATGATTGCAAGCAACTTGTCAAGCCAATTAAAACCAGAGAAAGGTAGGGCTGTGAAGCCCAAGACAAATGCTGTGCTGGTTTTAAATGAGTGTCTGTAAACCCCACTGACCTGTGAGTAATTGCCTCCAAAAAACCTGGCAGCATGTGTGTTTCTCAGTGTGAAGGTTTGTTTCTTCTGCATCCACAGGGCAAACAGTTCATCCTGGCCCAGAGATGTATTACCAGAGCAAAATCACTTTGAATCTGGCTTGTAGCTGCCTTAGTCTGCTTTGACTCTCAGCATGTGGACTCTCCAGTGGGGCTTGTCAAAGAGTTTAGTGCACTTTGAATGTAAAATAAAAATGCTACAGAGCACTTACTCGTTTTATTTGATGTAATTTGCCTGAATCTAAGCTCCCATAGCTTTATAATCTGCCCAGCTGGAAGATAAATTGTCAAATCTTATTTGTTGAACAAGGAAAAGAGCTTCTAGGTAATCACACCATTGTCTCAGTTCAGTGGGGTGAGTCTCTCAGAGTGGATTCTCCAGGACCATTCAGCAAATCCTGCACTGGGTTTGGTTTGGTTTATTTTTACATGTTGGATGGATTGTGTGTGCCAACAATAAATATTTCTACTCCTGCATTCCTCTGCCTCTCTATCTGTGTTTTGTCTCCTGTGAGATGTGTGCCAGCACTGTGGGTGCTATGAGACAACATTACTCTTTGGGAGGCTGGTGTAGTGTGTGAGATCCTGCTGTCCAGGATGTTTCTTCCCATCTGTTCCTGGCTCAAATCCCCTTCTCCTCAATTTTAGTCACCACTTTTGGTTACCATTCATAGCCTGAAATGTGATATTAAGGAGAAGAATACAAATACGTCCTGCTGCCTTCCTTCTCTTGCTGCTGCTCTGTCAGCTGGGTGGCAATAACCAAAGGCAATTAGTGACACAAATAAGCTTTCCTGGGGGTAGCTGAGAGCAGCCTTTCTCCAGAACTATTTGTGGCACAAATGGAAAAACACATGCTTCCCTCCTGCCTGAAAGGAGTAGCAGCCCAGGGGAGGGCAGGGGTGGATCAATAACCTGCCATCTCTTCAGCATTAGGCTCCTGTTTTGTAGCACCTCTGAAACCTCAGGGTGGAGAAGGGTACAGGAAGCACAGAAGTTTTGTGTTTTACTACTGCAGAACTTGTTTAGAGCCTCCTGCACTTGCCAAGAAATCAAATTAAGCCATGATTTGCCCCCATTCCATCCTGGAGAGCTTTCCCTTCTCTCTGTCAGTCTATTGTAGCCATCACACAATCAAACCTCCTCTTTCCAGTCTCCTTTTTCCCCTCCCCGTGCAAGTTTTGGGGTTTTCCCTGTGGGAAGCAGCCCTGTGCCTGAGCCCTGTGTTTCTGCCCTCCAGAGTTAATGAGCTCTACGTGGATGACCCAGACAAAGACAGTGGAGGGAAAATAGAAGTGAACCTGAACATCAGTTTGCCAAACCTGCACTGTGAATGTGAGTACCCCTTCACTTAGCAGCTTTTCTTTGTGCTTTGAGTAATACTTGAAATGAGCCCAGACTGGTACAGTGGCCCTTCTTCTGTAGCAGGGTGGAAATAAGTAGCTGCAGCCTCTGCCAATATCCCATTGCTTTCTGTTCCAGGCCAGGGCACCTGTTTTTTTGGGCCATGTGTTGTGGCTGATCTCCTTCACTGGCTTCTTTCTGAATCTCATTTCCTTTTTTCTTTTTTTTTTTTTTTTAATTGTTTAGTAGCAACCTTTTTATATCTGAGAGCAAGAAACCTCCCCCAAGTTCCATTTGGAAGTGTTGAATGCACCAGCTGGTTCTTGGCTCTTCCCAGGTCACCTGCCTTGTCTGCCTGAAGTTTTTCTGTTTGTGTGGTTGGGACTGCAGGCAGCTGGCAGGACATGGGAGGTGTATTTGTGTTGAATGGGCAGCATGGAAAGTTTGGTTAGAAAGCTTTTCTGGTATAACAATTTTTGACAAAGGACATTATCACCTCAGTTTAGTCAAATGTCAGGAAAAAAAGGTGTGGATTTTTTTTCAAGTCAAAGCAATACATGCTTTTCCTGTGCAACCCTCCTGTTACTTATTTTGTTTGATTTTTTTTTTTTTGTCTTTGTCTTTTCCCTCCCACCCCTGCAGTGGTTGGACTGGACATCCAGGATGAAATGGGAAGGCACGAAGTGGGTCACATTGACAACTCCATGAAGATCCCTCTCAATAATGGGGATGGCTGCAGGTTTGAGGGCCATTTCAGCATCAACAAGGTGAGTGGCAGTGACAGTGGCTGAGGGTGTGCTGGCTGGGGAAATGCTGGCAGGATCCATTTGTAAAAATGAAAATTTGCCATGTTGTGTGTGTTTATGTCCTTGGTCAGACAGAAATTCAAGTCAGTGTGGGGAGAGGAGGCTGCATGGCCAGACCCACAGGGAATGTGTTAGATCAGGGGTTTGCTTCACTCTCCAGAGCAGGTAATGGAGACAGAATTGCTGATCAGAGAGAGCAGCTCTGATGTTCAGGGGATGTGTGAAAACCCTACAGATGCCAAAGGGCTCCTGTGTTTACTCCTCACGACTTCTGCACCTCCAAAACCTGACTCAGTGTGGAGAGGTCTTTGGCAGTGGCTGCATCCCAGCTCTCCTTGGTTCTGAGAGCTGCAGAATGACAGGAATGTTCCCTGCTGGAGGTGCCAGGGCTCCTGCTGGGATGTTTGGAATACAGCACGTGGCCCCACGCATGCTTGCTGGGGATGCTCTGCTTCTGTCTCAAGGAATGAAAATCCAGGCCTGGAGGAGGCTCCTCTTTGGGATGGGTGTGTTCAGGATTGAATAATCTTGCTATGTAATGCTGGAGATGACTTGCTGGGGTGGGGGAGGCACTGGTGGGACCCACTGATGTCCTAAGAAGGGCACACCCTTTATTCACTCCTCTTGGTGTACCACAGGCTACAAAATCCTACTTCCTTCTTTTCTTCCCAGATCGTGTTAAAGCACATCTAAAAATAACAGACAGGACCTCTTGCTGATTCTGTGGCATGGAAAGGATTAGGGATTTAAAAAGAGCACTTTTTCCTCATCTCCAAGCCACCAGGATGGCTGGCACCTGGTAGTCCACAAAACTGGGAAAGGGCTTCTGGAAAGTTCTTGTGCAGACAATTCCCAGAGCACAGAGCTGAGGTGCCTGGGGGTTTGTCTGCTGGATGTGGTGTGTCCTGCTCCCAAAGCAGCTCCAGAAGGGGGTGCAGAATGTGGCAGTGAGGAGCTTCCTCCACTGCTCATTTGTGTCTCATTTCATGGCTGGGACAGCTGTCACAGGCAGGGGAGCTGACCCAGGACTTGTGGCTCTGGAAGCCCAAATCTCTTGTGTGTGACCTGGCAGTCTGCAGTCCCTTGGCAGGAGCTGGACAGGCTGAGCTGGGAGCTGGAGTGGGACCTGGCCAGCCTTGGGAACTTGACCAAGGCTTGCCCTTGGGTGTTGCTGTCCCAGCTGCTGAGGGAGGACAGGCTGACAGTGAGATGATGGTGTGTGCTGCTTGCTGCAGGGCCTGACGCCCTGTTTGCTCAGCTTGTTTATGACACAGCTGGTGTCCACACCTGAAAGTGTTCCCAGGAGTGCACTGCTGTTCCTCAGGTCATTAAATCTGCTTTCCTGAAAGCACATGGAAGGGCATGTGGCCTCCTGTGGCCCTGCTGGTGAGGTGTCTGCAGAGAGCAGCTGGGCAGCAGTTGTATAACCACCCTCCCACTCCTGCCTTGGGCCTTGCCAGATTGCTCCTCAGGCTTGCTTCATTTCACAACCTTTTCTTAATAGGAAAATATTTTTGCACCCTCCATGACAGTGATTGAGCTGAATCTGCTGAAGGACTTCAGGGCTGGTGACCTGAAAAGTGTGTGCATGCAGAGAAACACCAGGGCTCATTTTCTGTCTTGGAACTGAACTTTTAGGTGAAACTTGTGCTTTTCAGTCCTTTGTATTTCCCTCCATTAAAAAAATGTAAAAGGAAGGGCTCCTGCCAGGTGGAGAAGGGGAAGATCTGGGTTAGTTTGTATGGGGTGCCCACAGGGGTTTGGTGGTGGATTTTCTCTTTATATAAAACTAATTCTTGCACACAATCTCAGAGGTGGAGTTGCTCATGACTGGTACCAGAAGAGAAATACATCCCCAGCTTCCTGGGCTGCTCTGCAGCAGTGGGCCCCTTTGCAAATGCCAGATGTGGGAGTAAGACATTGAGCAAGAGAGACGGGAATTTTATTTTAATAGGGATGAAAGACATAGCCTTAAGTGCTGGGAATCCATGGAGCTGGGAGTGACCCACTCATCATCCCCTGCTCAGGACCATCAGCAGTGTGGGGGTGCCAGACTCCGGGGTGCAGGACTCGAGTGCGGTGGTGCTGGTCAGCTGCAGGAAGGTATCACAGATTTTCCACCTTCCTGGATGGATCCAGGCATTCCCATGTCACACCACAGAGCCTTGCAATGCCTTGAGGGATAAAATGTGAAATCCTGTCTTCCTTGTCGTGGCTAATTTTAGGTCCCTGGTAACTTCCACGTGTCGACGCACAGCGCGACGGCGCAGCCCCAGAACCCCGACATGACTCACGTCATCCACAAGCTCTCATTTGGGGACAAGCTACAGGTGAGTCCTGGAAATTCCCTGGCTCTAGGGGAATGCAGTGAGAGTGGTTTAATATTAGACACTTTGGTTTTATGGAAGGCCTGGGTGTCCCTGCAGTGTGAGCTCAAGGCTGGAAGAGTTCAGAGCTGCCACCAGCTGGGCCAGGAGCAGTGTCCAGTCACAGAGCAACTGTGCTGTGTTCTTCTGAAACTCAGAGTGCTTTTGGAAAACTCGTGGAGAGAGTTAGAAATGAGGGTTTGTGACTCAGCAAAATCCTGGTTTTAGCATGAGCACAGCAAAGAAACCTTTTTACCTTTGTGGAGGAGCAGTGATGCACTCAGGGAAGATGTGTGCTGGCTACTGTGTTCACCACAGCAGCAGTCAAGCTCTTTTTAATTCACTTTACTCTGCTTGTATAGCAGACACCTATTAGTCAAATTTGCTCTGTGAAACACAAGTTAGACTTAGCACTGTCAATTCCCTGCTGGGAAGAAGCTGAATGCATGCCCTTGCCCAGTGGATAGAATTTCACCAGGTGCTGCAAGTTATGTAATATTACCTGGTTTCTCAATAAGGACAGATTACAGCACTAGCCTACTTCCAAGGAGCTGCCCTCACAGGTGGGAGTTCCACATGTGCACACCCAGCTTGAGACTCACCCTAAACATTGCTTACCTGCAGTCTCTCTGTAATCTTCTTTCCTCAGCACAGACGTCTCATTAGTCTGCTCCTTGTACACCCACTTCCAAAACCCTTTTTCATGCTAACAAGTCTAAGCGTTGCTTTGTAGTCTTCTGGTTCTGCTCCCGGCTTCTTTTAGGAATTATCTGGTGTGGGAACCAGGAAATATTAGCGTATAAATAAGCTTGGCTTAATGTCTGTAAAGCACACTGAGATTATGAAAAATAGGAGGTGAGTGGTAATGGGGAGTTGTGCAGCCTGCGTGGGAAATGGGTGCTCTGAGGGAGCATTCCCATTGTTTTAGCATGGAGTGCTGGGGTAAGGCAGCTGGAGTGTGACTCAGCATGGAGGAGGAGCCTGGAGAGACCAGCAGCAAGTGTCTTCAGTTCTTGTGGTGAGAAACCTGTCTGGCAAATGTGCAGTTGGCTCCTGACTGGGGCAAGTTCAGAGGAGTATTTTCAGAGTTGGGGATGACTGCTCGTGGTCTGAGTGCTCAGGGAGGGAGCACGTAGGTGCTGCAGGCAAGCAGCAGTTCAGCAGCACAAATTAAAGAAGGATATCTTCACCAAACAGGTGCTACCACGACTCAGCAAGCACTGAGAGCCAGCAAGTGTGGGGGGGGAGCTTTAAATCTGTCTAGGTGCACCTTTGAGTATTTCAGGTTGCCTCCAGCTGCTTTGATGTAATAAAAGCTTGGATTCCTTAGAGAGGGTGAGGAGCTCCTCATTCACTTGAGTCATGTGCTGGGAGTCTGTTCTTTGTGGGTTGGGACTGACTCTGCCACAGTGATCCACTGAGGGACAGGCTGTGTT
The DNA here is from genome assembly GCF_022539315.1 of Serinus canaria. Lineage (NCBI taxonomy): Eukaryota > Metazoa > Chordata > Aves > Passeriformes > Fringillidae > Serinus > Serinus canaria. The sequence goes on along the minus strand of NC_066327.1, from coordinate 15,988,039 downwards.
CTCCAGAAGAAACAGTCTCTCTGAAGCAGAGATTTAAATATCATCTGGCACTGAATGAGCTTTGAGTCTTCATCAGTACTTTGTGCACAACAGTGGCAGACTTCCTGCAGATTTTTCATCCTCATTGAGATGAGATCAGAATGAAAACCTGCAGAATTAAAACTCATGCAGTGAGTTCCTGCATGGCAGTAAGGAGAGGGATGAGGAGAGCAGGAGATGATGCCTTTTCACTGTCAGGGGTGGACAGCTCTCCTGACAAGGTTAAAGCCAGGATTATTCAACACCATAATGTAGAACTCAGTAGAAATTATGATTAAAAATGCAACATCTCCTATTTCCACATCTCTCTCTTTACTGGGTTACCTGATGGCTGGAGGTAGGAACTCCTTGGTTTGAATTTTGAATTTTGGTCTTGATGAGGGAAAATCTACCAAAAGTTCAAAGTGGACCTTAAAGTCTCTGGCCCAGATATTCTGTAGGAGACTTCTTAGCTGTATCAAGAATGGAACACAACACTGTAGCCCACTCCAGGGCCTTCCTTTTCTTCTTATGCCTTTTAGAGTGAGTAAAGAATGAGCACAGCCTGCAGATGTAGTTTGGGAATGGTCGTGGTTGTGTGAATGTCCAGCAGAGCAAAAGGCCTTGCAGCAGGATCAGCTGTTCCTTTTGCTCTGCTCCTGCTCCCAGCACCTTCCAGTTGAACTTGCTGCTGATTTTGTCTGTCCAGAATTTCCTTTCTGCTGAGCAGAGCTGGTTCACTTGCTGCTTCCTCCCTCATCCACTCTGTAGTGCTGGGAACAGGGAAATGTCCATGAGGATGAGACAGACACATGTTGAGAGGGTCTGGGAAGGAGATGGCATTGCCATTGGTGAGGTGAAACTGTCACACCCCTGACCAAATCCTCCTTCCAAACTCTTTTTCCCTGTTGTCTGACTTAAGGTCAGGAATTTCTGGGTTGTGGAGTTCTTTGTCCTTTTTTTGTACCTTGTGAGCAGCACAACCTCTGACCTACAGCTGCTGCCATGGGCTTTTGGAGCTCTGGAGAGTTCACACGTGGATGATTCTGTTGCTGGAGATCAGACTGCAGGTCACAGCGTGTGCAGGCCATGGAAATGCTCTTATTCTGGGCAAACAGATAGTCCCAGGTCTGAAATGAGCTGCAGGAAAAGCTGAAGGGATGTCAGTGCTGGGATGTGTCCTTCCCACCTCCAAGGCTGATGAGTTGTACAGACCCAGCTGCCCTGACACCAGCCACCTTTAGAGGAGAAAACTGCTGAGTTTTAACCCCAGTGTGACTCCCATCTATTTCCCTTTCAGCCTGATAAAATTAATTTCACAGTTAACTCTGCAGAGCTCTTAGGAAATACCTCACGGTGAAAATTTCACAACTGGCCTCTTCCAACTGCAATTCCTTTAGCTTTGGAGTGGTTTTGGAGTTTCATCTTGTAAGATGTTGTGAAATGAGCTTTTTCACTTGGAGCCAGCCACTGGGATGATGGTCACTGAAAGATATTTGGGGTCATCTTTCACTGGGTTGAGGCTTTGTTTTTTGGAAGGGTTGAATCAGGCTGATCCCTTGGTTACAGGGTAGGGAAGCAAAGGTCAAGAGTATCAAGTCAGAGCAGAGTTTCTTCATCCTCCTTTTTGCTTTCCAGGTCCATAACGTCCATGGAGCTTTCAATGCCTTGGAGGGAGCAGACAAGCTCAGCTCAAACCGTGGGTATTCCTGGGACTGCAGCTCTCAGCCACCCTCTGCAGGAGGGAAGGCAGGGCCATTCATGCAGCACTGCTGTATCCAGAAGTCTTTCATTTGCCTCTTTAGCCAAAATGATCCAAACACTGCTGGCTGACATTTCCATTTCCTCCAGTGCTGCAGAAAGGCTTAGCCCAAAGGTCCTTTGCATTCCTTCTGGAGTTTTTTATCCATGTCCTGTTCCTGTAGTGTCCCTCTGCTGCTGTTACTTCCACCAGAACTTTGCCTTGTACTTGTGTTGCAAATTGCCTTGGAATTTCTGCTCTGTGGATGGAAAAGAGGGACAATGTCATGGGCCAGCACAAAAAGGAAAATTCAATGCATGCTACAGTTCAGTGTAGAGAGTTGTCTCTCAAGTGTTCAGGCTCCTCCAGGACATCACTCCTGTCCATTTCTTGGAACAAAATTTCTGTGGCTGTTCCTGAAGCTATACAGTTGTGGTTTGGGGTTTTTTTTTTACCTCCAGGAGCCAAATGTCATCGTGTTACACTTGGCTAGAGGATCCTTCAGAGATGTCATTTAGAATTCTGTTTTAGAACTGTTTTAGCAGACACAAAAAACAGAATGAGCCATTTAAATAATGAAAAAAAATAGTTAAGCAGCTGTAGGAGGAAGGAAGATGAGAAAGCAAGAAAGAAATGGAAGTCCTCAGGTTGTGATACCTCAGGTTTTTTAGTCAAAATGATCTCAGTGGGCTGCAGCCCTGACCTCAGCCAGTTCCTGATTTAACCAGGCTGTTTGTGGTGGTGATAGAAGTGTTACCATTTATAGTTGCAGGCAGTTAGGAAGGTTGGAGTAACCCAAACCTTGGGTGGGTTGTGGTCCTACAGAAGTGGTGGGCGGCTTCTGGTGTCACCCAAGCACCTGCCAGAGTTCTGAGCAAAGGGCACCAATGTGGCATGTGAAGCTTTGTCCCTGAGATAAGGAGGAGGGAGTCACCCTCTTTTGTGACTTGTTCTGTGGGCTGGCTCCTTTCTCTCAGTGCTAACGTGTCCTTCCCCTCCTTCCCTGAGCACAGCCCTTGCCTCTCACGACTACATCCTGAAGATTGTGCCCACGGTGTACGAGGACATGAGCGGCAAGCAGCGATACTCCTACCAGTACACCGTGGCCAACAAGGTAAAGCAGCAGCTGCCTCTCCACCCACAGGCTCCTCTCTGCACCCCAGGGGATGCTCAGCCACCCTTCCTCCCCTCCTGCTGCTCTCTGTGCCCTGTGGGTTTGTAGGTGAGCAGTAGCCTCTGCTGGGAGAAGGAGGAACTGAAGCTCCTCAGAGTGGGGCTTTTCCTGCTGCTGGTGTCTGTCAGGGATGGGGTTGGGAGGGCTTGTCAGAGCAGGTGGTGGTGGTGCTTTCATTGCTGTTCTCCCTCCTGGGGTGCTCACCTGTCAGTGAGCTGATGAGGATTTCTGTAAATTGTGTGGGAGGTGTTTGCAGGCTGCAGGAACTCCTCTTGTGCCTGGCAAGGTGCATCTGAATGGAAACTGGAATCCAGCTGAACACATAAAACACCACTGACACCTGGGTTTAGTAACTAAACAGCCTCACTTGTGATGGATGGATGAGACAAATAAATCAGCAGTTTTTAGCTTTTTAGAAATGTTTATTTCAGACATTAAGTCACTGAAATATGAGCTGGTTGAGTATTTCACAGTCCCTGCATTATGATAGTGAATAATCACAGAATCCATTCCTTTAGAAAAGATCCAAGATCACCAAACCCTACCAGTGACCAATTCCCACCTTGTCACCCAGCCCAGAGCACTGAGTGCTACATCCAGCATTTTAATAATTCAATGTATTGAATTTTTTCAAGGGGAAAAAAGGACCCTATTTACTTTTTACAGTAGAAAGCATCTTCCAGTTGAAAATTATTTGCCATTCAGGTGCTAAATGAAAATCCAAAATCTGTTTCTAATATTTGATTACTTCTAGTTTGCCCTGACTGATAATTAGGCACACACTCTCCTGGACTAGTTCTCAGGTTACTGTTCCTGACTGGAGACTTTTGGGCTTGCTTGTGTGGTGTGTCCCAGGGATTTGGACATCTCCCTCTGTTCAGATTACAGAGTATTTGTTCTGCTTAATGTCACAACTGCTGTTCTGATAAGACTCCTGTGACAGGAGTTCTGAAAGTAATTTGGAAAATAGCAGGAGCTTTTGACACTTCTGTGAGCTTGGCTGCAAACTGGGGCATTCAGCCAAGTCTGACTCATTAGGGCAGGATTGCTGGTGGGGAGAAGGGGAGAGGAAGGAAAAAATGAGGTCAGTTCTGTCAAAATGGAGGTGCTGAGAAGCACTGCTGCCTCTGTGCTTTCTTCTCCTGGTGCTTCAGTCCTTCACACTGAGCAGTGGGAAAGGGAAATGGGAAGCCCCTGGACCAGTCTGGCACAGAGTGGCTGCTATGAGGAGAGTCTGAAGGGTACAAACTCTGTCTCCTCTCTTAGCTCCCATGTTTCCTCCCTTCCCACAGAAACACTGTCCCAAAGTGAGCTGCAGAACTCCAATGAAAGCCTGAAAATGTCATGACTGGGGACTTTTGCTTCTCTTGTCATGAGATGAACCACCTAAAAATAAGGAAATTTGGGATTTATATGAGAAGATTGAAGATAAATGCTGCTTCACCAGCCCACAGAGCTAAATTTTATTTATTTATTTTTTTGTGTCATGCTCACGGGTGTCCTGTTGCTTGCTCTTTTTTTATTTTTCTGAAGTATTTGAGGCTGTCTTTGCCTCTTTGTGAAGGAGAACTGCACAGGAGAGGAGATGTGAGCTGGCAGCTTGTCACAGGGCTGAGGGAGGGAGAGGCAGCCTGTGCCACGCTGGGCTCTCCTTGGACTGGGGTCCCAACCTGCTTTCCTGGGATTTTTCTTCACCCTGTGAATGTCTGAAAACTGATACCTATCTCTACTGACAGAACAGACAAAATAGTATCTCAGGAAGATGTGGCTTCAGTTCCCAAGCTGGAGTTGGTGCTGGGCAGTCCTGCTGGGTGCTGTCCTGTGGCTGTGGCTGGCACTGACCTGTCAGGAAATAAATGGATTAAAGGAGAGTGGCACTGGAAATCTGGAAGGTGTCTCTCCCAAAGCAGCCTGGGATACTTTTTGAACCTTTGCCAATATTTTTTGACCCTTTGCCAGTATTTTTCTGTATACAATTTCATCCTGGCTTTCAGCAGGAGTGTTAAACGTGGTTCCACATGATTCATACTAAGAGGGCAAAGCATTCCCATTGCCAGTGGGGAGAGAGCCTGACAAAGGAATGCAAGGACAAGGAGGGATTTTCAGGTTCTTACAAACTAAATTCCATTTGTTTGGTGAGTGATTTATACACAAAATATAGACATGCAGAACTTCAATATCACCTGCAGCCAGGCTGTTTGTATTTAAATAGAGCAGACCTAGGATGGAGAATCAATGACAGCCTTTCTGTTTAGTCCTGTAACTCTGAATGAAGGTGAGAGGAATCACCATCACTCTGTCCCCAGCTCCTTCATTATCAGGCTGGAAGGAGATTGCTTTCCTCTTTGATAGGGATGGGAGGTGAGCACTCACACAGGAATTCACTGTTTGCTCCTTTCCATCTGGTCACTGCTACAAAGCAGTGGGGTGAAGGCCAAACCCACGGAGGCAGTTTTCTGGCAGACACTCTCTGGAATGAGCTTGCTGACATTTTGTGCCATTTTCCCCCTTTTTCCCCCTGGTTTTCCCCAGGAGTACGTGGCCTACAGCCACACGGGCCGCATCATCCCGGCCATCTGGTTCCGCTACGACCTGAGCCCCATCACAGTGAAGTACACAGAGAGGAGACAGCCTCTCTACAGGTTTATCACATCGGTGAGTCACCCTAACCTCTCCTTCTCCCTCCTCTGCCTGCCTTTCACCTCCCTCCTGAGCCTTTCTTGCCCAGAGGAGCTGAGTTTCTGCCTCAGGGCACTGTGACTGCTGGGGATAAAGCAGCACTTCCCTGGGGTGGTGCTGCTCTGGGAGGTGAGTGCAGTGCTCTGACAGCTTGGTTTAATAGCTGGGCACAAAAAGAAGGGAAATTAACCTATTCCAGAAGGGCCAGGCACTGTCTAGGCAGGATGGGCTCTCTTGTAGCATGCCAGAAGCTTGGAAGTAAAGCTGATGTGGTGAGCAGGAAAACTCCAATAAACTGCTCAGTAATGATGAGATCAAATGTGCAGAGAATCTGGAATGGTTGGGATTGGAAAGAACCTTAAACTTCATCCCATTCCACCCCTGCCATGGCAGGGACACCTTCCACTATCCCAGGGTGCTCCAAGGCCTGTCCAGCCTGGCCTGGGGCCCTTTGAAGGATCCAGGGCAGCCACAGCTGCTCTGGGCACCCCCCACCCTTTTCCACCCCAAAGTCATCCTGGTCTCTCCAGAGGGTTTTCCTTTGTTCCAGTGTGGGAAGGAGAACTGTTAGATGACAGAGCTGCCTTGTCCTTGCTATCTGCTGGTATTTGGGTGATTTTTACTGTAAATAGGAAAAAAACTGGCAGTGGAGATTTTATCAGCAGCCACTTCTCTCCTCTCCTACAAGACATTGATTTTTAAATTTTTTTTACACTTGAGTTTTACTCAGTGGCTTAATAAGGAGTGCCAGTTCCAGGTATTTACTCCTGAGTAGAAGTGGAGAAGAGCTGCATTATCAAATTCCAGAGATGTTCCATTTGGATGTGTCCAGAGAGCATCCTGCAGTCCTGATCTCAGCATCCAGAACAAAGCTGTGCTGGCCAAACTGCTCATTAGGCAAAGAGCTATTTAAAGATCCTCCAGAAATTTAAAAAAAAAAAAAAAAAGTGTCTTCAGGGAGTTGGCTTAAAATTGAAGCTGCAGTGAGCTGTGCCAGTGAGGCAGGGTGGAATGTGAAGAGTTGATGAATTGGCTGCAGTGAAGATCTCAAATTCTGATTTTTAAACTGTTTGACTGTTTAAACTGGAATTCACATAAACAGTGTGGTGGAGTTGCACTTCAAGATTTTGATTTTGCAGCTTCTGATAAACAGCAAGTTCACTTCACTGAACTTTGGACAGTGAATAGAATGCACAAATAACCAGATAAGGGGGCTTGAATTAAAACCTAAATGTCATGGTGAAAGACTTTCTCTGATTAGCACATCTATTGGGCTTCAAAACATAATCCTAAAAAAGGTCAAGCATCAGCATTTCATGACTTGGCATCTCATTCTGCCTCTGCTTCTTGCCCTAAAGTTGTGCTCCCAGAAGTTTCTTACACATCTTGTTGGGGGTGAGGGTGTAGAGGTGCAGAGGATCTGAGCCCCTCCAGCCCTGCCCTGTTTGGTGCCATGATCTGTTCTTCAGCCCCTTCCTGGATCTCCTGCCTGGCCTTTTGCATCACAGTTGCTCTGGAGACCAGTTAGTGCTGAGCAGCCCTGGGCTGAGGGCCAGCAGGGGCTGGGCTGGGCCCTGTGGAGTCAAGGAAAGCAGCAGCTTGTTCAAAAACCACAGGACAGGCTCTGGGATTGGGGCTCCTTCACTGTTTGCTTGGGCTGCTCTGGGGCTTTCAGTCAATTCAAGTTACTGCTGGGCTGGGGGTGACCCTGGGGACTTCAGAGAGGCTTCAGGGGGTCAGTGATGGAGGGAAGGACACACAGCTGAGGGCTGATCCCATGGGAGAGGGGTGTTGGCTGTTCAGCAGAGAGCCACAGCATCTCCTGCTGCTGCTGGCAGGGTATCTGGTGCTCTTTGTCACTCGTGGCTTTGCCCTCCCAAACCTCAGCCCTGTGGAGAGCAGGGTTCCAGCCCTGCAGCAGCATTCCCACATCCTCTCTGTCCCCATCCTGCCTCATGCCTGCTCCTTAGATCTTTGTGGGGTGAAGAATTACCCTGATTTTCTGTACCATGTGAGAGGTGCTTCCTGTGCAAAGGCTTTGGTTTAAAATAGGGTGTTTTTTTTTTTTTTTTTTTTTTTTTTTTTTTACTTTGCATGTCATGCTCAGAAAAGGTCAGTACTAAATAAGGTTTTATATTTCTTGTGGGTCAGTGCTGCCATGTCACTGTTCCATGAGTTTGCAGGGATCTGGAGTTAAGCACAGACACTCAGCAGAGTTAAACACGGGGGGTTTTTGCCTGTCAAACTGCACTGCTTAAAATCAACTCATCCCTCCTAAAGAGAAGCCATTCAAGATCTCCTGGTTGAGGTTATGGAGCAAGGGGAAAAGTTTCACTGCTGAAAATTCATGAGTTCCTGTAAGTGGCCAAACTGAAAGAAGGTTTTATCATGAGATCAGTGTAGGGGCTGGGAGAGGAGAGCAGGCAGAAAAGCAGCCAAAGTTTTGCTCAAGCATTCAAATTCAAAGAATTTTTTTTTTCCTGGTATGAGAGGACTCATCTGGCCTCTGGGTGTGAAAAAAAGTTAATCTGGAAGTAATGGAAGGTGAGAACTGGAGCAGAGTGGTTGCAGGCAGAGTAGTTTCAGCCATGGGAGCTGGTACTGACAGGTGTCACAGGTTCAGTCCTGTGGCATTTTTAAAGCCAAATAATGCAAAATGTGCTGAAAATCTCTGGGTGGGATTCTGCAGCTTACCTTCCTAGGAATTGCCTGAGGGTCCTGCTGGTCCCCTCTGACTGTAAAAGTCATTTTCAGACTTTAGGACACCCCAGAGGAGCACAGTCATGTGTCTGACACTTGATTTCTGTCACCTTGCTGGCAGCCTTGCCTCCTCCTATGTGTTTTCCTTTGGGCACCAGCCTGCATCCCACTCTGCTGTGATCTCCTTCTGTTCAAGGTGCATTCCTCATGTCCTGCGGGCCTCACTGCTGGGATTATTCCCCTTCTGTGTCTCTTTCCCTTTATCCTTTCCTGGCTGGGCCTGATCCCACAGACCTCCTGGAGCAAAGGCAGATCACTGCCAATAACTCATCCCATCAAACCCTGAGAAGTGCCTGATGCCTCCCTGTGCTGATCAGAGCTGTGCTGACCAAGGAACATTTGGTGCAGCTCCTGTGCTGACCTGGAGCCCAGCACTGGCCACAAGCCCTCCAAGCCCTTTTTTGGTCACCAGGACTCCAAGCTGTGTGTGCAGGAGGTGCCAGTGCCAGGTGTGTGTGACTCATCCCCACTCAGCACTACACAGCTCTGCAGATAAATTTATGTTATTTTTTTTCCTATTCCCCAGCCCCTTGTGCTGCTGCACTGAAGTCAGAATTTCCTGCCTGTGATGCAGAATCTGCGTGTTGGACGGGGTTTGTGTTTGTGGTGTGACATCTCCCGTCAGCTGAGCTGCTCTGAGCTGAAGTGACCCAGCTCCATGGTGGGCATTTCCCTGTGTCACACCCCGAGGGACAGCAGGGAGGGGGTACAGGAGCAGGAGCTGGACTTGTCCCCTAAAAATCCTGACTTTGCCTCAGGTTTTAGCAGCCTGGATCTGCTGGAATGCTGAGTGTCCTGCAAAGCCCCATTTCCTGCAGCTCCTTGTTTCACTGAGCTCACTGAATGTTCATTTCTTGGGAAGGAGCTGCAGTTCTCACCCTTAATGAGCTGTTTGTTCCTTCCCTCAGTGCTGCTGCTGCTCCTGCCTTGGGTTTTGTCCCTGCCTTTGCCCATGGGGTGCTGTGTGGGAGCACAGACGTGGCAGGCTGTGTGTAGGGTGGCACCAGTTCCATTCTGGGCCTGCTCTGTTGCACTTTTATAACGTTTATCATGCAATCATTTAGGTTGGAAAAGACTTTCAAGTCCATCGAGTCCCAGCTGTGATCCCCACCTTGTCCCAGAGTCCCGAGTGCCACCTCCAGCCCCTCCTGGGACACTCCAGGGATGGGGATCCAAACTCCCAGGGCAGTTCCAGTGCCTGAGCCCCCTTTCCATGGGCAAATTCCTGCTGTGCCCACCCTGAGCCTGCCCTGGCCCAGCCTGAGGCTGTTCCCTCTCCTCCTGGATGCCCACCTGGCTGTCCCCTCCTGGCAGGAGCTGTGCAGAGCCACAAGGGCCCCCCTGAGCCTCCTTTTCTCCAGGCTGAGCCCCTTTCCCAGTTCCCTCAGCTGCTCCAGCCCCTTCCCCAGCTCCATTCCCTTCCCTGAACAGGCTCCAGCCCCTCAGGGTCTCTCACCACGAGAGGCAGAGCTGGACACAGCCCCCATGGTGTGACCTCAGCAGTGCCAGCACAGGGGACAGTCACACCCTGCTCCTGCTGCCACACTGGTTTTGATACAAGAACATCTGAGTTCTGCCCAAGACTGGCTTCATACAAACCACCTGCTGGGGAGGTCAAACACCACAGGAGGGGAGGAAAGCCCCAGGGTGCCACCAGGCAGTGTGACACACCACATTGCAACCTGGAAATGTTAGCAGCCATGTTCTGATTACACAGGTCTAACTTCCCAGCTCCCACCACTGTGGTGCTTTTTTTAATTTGGTCTTTTATGTTGTGTAGGATGAAGTGGTTCTGAGAATAACAATGGGGTTGTGAGGAGGGGAGCAGGATGTGGAGCTTATCTGCTGACAAGGGCCTGCCTGGGAAAAAGGGCATTTGTTATGAGCTAGGAGCTGAAGGAGAGAGCAATCCCAAACCAGTGAGCCATTGGAGCAGGGAAATGTTTTGTATTGTTGGATTTCTCCAGCCTGAATGACTCTGTGATTCTATTTCCACAATGACTCTGGTTTGACAGAATACACAGAATATTTCTGTGTTTTTGTAGCACTTGAGAAGTGAAGGAGGCTGTTCATGCTGATCAGGAGATCAATTTTTTCCCTAACTCTGTTCTTGGAAGCAATTCCATGTTTTAATTTGACCCAAGATGCACATCTTGTGTGGAAACCCTGTCCCACAAAGAGTTAAGTGGGCTGCTGTGGGCAGCCCTTGTCATGGAAAGTGTTAGGCAGGGCTGTGGTGTCCCTGGCAGCTGGGTTTCTCTGTTACTCACTGCCCTTCACCTGCTAGTTCAGAGTCTTCTGCCTGTTTGTAAATTGTCTTGTGAAATGGAGAAAAGACTTCAGGACTGGTGTTTGTAACAGAAAGCAGTGTAGGAAGGTGTGAGCACCTCAGAGCTTCTAGAAAGCTGAGTGAGGTGGAGTCCAGCCCAGAGGGAGCAGTGTCTGTGCTCTGGGAGCTGGGATTTGTGCTGGGCTCGGGCTGGGAGGAGTTCAGCACTCATTTATTCCATGCAGGGAATGGTTTTTGTCAATGATCCTCATGGAATTCCATCCCCAGTGCTGCTCCCCACTCCTTACTGTGCTTCCAGAAAACACCCCAGCAGCAGGACCCCTCCTGCAGTTCAAGCTGTGGAAAAGTTTCCCTGTTGCAGCTGACCAAGGTGTTTGTCTCTGTGATTGCAGATATGTGCCATCATTGGAGGAACATTCACTGTAGCTGGGATCCTGGACTCCTGCATTTTCACAGCATCAGAGGCCTGGAAGAAGATCCAGCTGGGCAAAATGCAGTAGCAGTGAAACTCTAGCCTCGACTCCAAGGACAGGAGCACAGATTGAGAAATCTACCACTACCTGTTTTTGTCTTTATTTTCTATTTGATCGAATCAGTATGTTTTTCTCTAATCAGGCTGGTCAGTGAAGACATCTTCAACAAATCAAAGAAATCTCCATGCATTTCAGAGCTCTGAGAGGGAAAAATCAGTGGAATCAGGGTGTGGATTCCCTCCCCCCAGAAAGAGAGGTTGAAATGCCATTTGAGATCTCAGTGAGGATGGCAGTCTGTCCTCTGGGAGGTTCCTATGGCAGTGTGCAAATTAGGGAGTAGATGGCAAAGAGCTGAACTGTCCTGTGGCACTTCTTGGAGTTCTGTTGGATTTGCATGATCAGACAATCGACTTTTGTATAGGGCAAAATTACACATGAGGAAGAAATTCCACCCATGGTGCCAAAAAGGTGATGTATCTGGTGGTGAGGAGTGGAAAGTGTTAGTCCCCACAGCAAACCTAAGAGACAGAGGGCAGAAATAACATCAAGAAATGTTCTGTGCTTCTATTGAAAGCTCAGTTGTTCAGATACAACCTTTCTAACCAAGTGAAAAAAGAACAGGAAGCCTTCCCCAGCTACCTTTTCCTGTGATCCCAGCAGTGGAGGGCATTTCTTTTACTCTGGATGTAAAAGTGGTTTCATTCCTTCCCACTGACTGAATATCCAGTCTTGTGTTTACAGGTGGCATGAAGTAAAAACCAAACTGAGCAACACAGTTTTATGTGGCCTTTGCTTTGAAAGGGAATAGTTGTCTTTACAGCATTAGCTTTTCTTTCTTCTGTTTCTCAACACAGACCACCCAAAAGTCTGGATTCTGCACTTCTGCTTTATTGTTGTTGTTGTTGTTTTTGAAAAGAGGTTTTATATTCTCTGTGCTCAGAAAAATGGTGCAGCCCTCTGGGTGGATGAGCACAGCTCCCTCTCTTGCTTTGTGTGTGTGTATTCAATACACCTGTCAAACACAGGAATTCTGATTTTTCAGGATTTAAGGTGCCTCCCTTTTCCTTTAAAACTCAGCCAGGCATCTTTTCTGAGCCCTGGGCTGACACTGCTCTCCCACAGGTACACAGGGCAGCATTCCCACAGGCTGACCCTTGCTGGGAGTTCTGTTTGATCCCTTAGAAAGATTCCTGAGCTTCCCTGTCCATTCCTTCAAGCCTTGTCTTCTGGAGCCTCCCAAACACACAGGTGTGAGGGGAAAGCTCCTGCCAGGGGTGTCTTGCATGTCATTGGGTCACAAAAATGAGAGCAGATGCCCACCAGTGCATTTTCCAGAGCCTCATCAGTGTTCCTTGAGTAGTGACAGTCTCTGCATGCCTTGTGAATGTCTCAGCTGAGGATACACAGATTTTAAGTCTTTCAGGATGGATTAAACAAAAATAATCATAAAATAAAGATCTTGAATTCAGTGCTGTAAATTATAAGGTGGGTGCAGGGTTTCTCTTGGATGATATCCATTGCCTTTTCCTGGAGGCAAAATATCCAAACTTTATGCTGTGATGATATGAATTGTTGAATATTCAGTGTTATTGTTAGAGTCAGATGCATTTCAAAGGAATTCCTGATTGTCTGTTGAAATTGTCTCCTTGCTTTGGGAGCAGGGAAGGTGCAGCCAGTTTTATCCACCCCCCAAAAAGCAGCAGCCAGCTCCTCTCCCCAGCCGTGCTCTGCCCTGCAGGGACTTCAAACAGCATTGGAATTTTTCATTTTTCCCTGTTCTTCTCTGGGCTGATTGCTCTTACTTTAGGTGCAAACTGGATTGTGGAACTTCCTGTACCCCTTCATGTATGGGTAGATTTTTTTTACTTTTTCCCCCCCCCCCATTTACAAAAATGAACTTTTTCAGTGAGATGCTTGAGTTCACCTGGGGTGTGTGTCCATGTGCCTGTGAGTGGAACCCTCTGGCTGTGGGATTTTCCATGGCAACTGCTTCTCCTGCTGGCTGAAGGATTTCCTGTAATCCACTGTCACCAGCTGAAACTCACAGCTAAAATGCCCTGATTTTTCCTTTTGGATTTGGTCAGTCTTTGCTGACAGCTTGGGAACAGTGGATTACAACAATGACATTTTTAATATTTAGCATCTTTCTTACATTGGGATTTATTTAGTGCATTCTTCTCCTGAGCTGGGCAAGGGGAGATCTTTGCAGTACAGTCCATTTCCTGAAATTTCTCCTCTGGTACAATTTCTTTGACACAAACAAAGGTGGTTGCAGATTCTTTGTGTCCCCTGGTGTGTTATTCCCATCCTTCTTCCCTTTCCCTGTCTGTATTAAACTGCCTCCTGTGCAGTCCAGGCCAGTTCTCTAAACCAGACCAGTGAAATTGGTTTGTTTGGGTTTGGTTTTTATTTTGGAAGTAACACACTTCAGTGTGTCTGCTCTCTCTGCCAAAACATCCCCTGCAATAAGGTAATAAATCACTTTTTTCCTTTTTTCCCCCCTTTTTTGCAAAATGTGGAAACCAAATAAATTGTACTGAAGTTCTGGCAGGAGAAACATCTGAACCTGGGTTCTCTCAACCAGGTCTAAGCCTTTGAGAGCTGCCAAGCCAAGGCCACCTTCTGGGGCTGTGGGATTTGTGGTGAGCTTGTCCTGCAGGGTCACACCGTGGTACTGCATCGTGTGTTTACAGCAGAATCTGCTCTTCATTCCCCCAGGTGTGAAAGCAAGGCAGTTACTGCCTCTGCACCCATGAGATCTCCCTTTTATTCTGAATTTTCTAAAGAGAAAATGAGGTTAGTGGTGCTTTTAAACAAACAAACAAAAGAATTTCAAGTCAGAGCAGAAGGAAACCCTCAGTTGTAGGGTTCTGGTTTTGCCCTTTCGAGTCAGGGTTTTGATAGAAGAATTTGGGTTTCCAAAAAAGACATCTCTGTAGGAAATGTTTGAAATTCCCACTTTAAATTATTTCCTGTAACTGCAGACTCCACCCTACAGTGAGACCTTGAGGCATAGGATGCTTTGCAGTGGTGGAGTTAAAACCTCCTGGCACTAGGGACAGTTATTAGGTGTACTCTAGGCAGTATCTGGACTGCTGGAGAAGATTTTTAAATGAAAATAAAATGGAGATGGGGTACAAAAATCCAGGAGAGATGAGTCTGTGAATGTTTGATCTGATCTCTCAAATCCTTGCATTTATGTGCGCTGTAAGAACTGAGATCTGCAGTGTAGGTGGCCCTGAGTGCCACCAGCTCCTGAGTATTTCTCATTTACTGTTCCTTCTCTGCTGGGGCTGGGAGTGGCTGTGATGTCTCTGCTTTCCAGGAGCTGTTTGAATTGGCAGATTGGGGGTGTCAGTTTGGGGTTTGTCCCTGGACTGTGGAGAGGGGCAGGGAGGAGGAGCAGCCCTGTGTGCCTGGTACAGCGATGTTTAAAGCACAAGCCTTTTACATTTCTACAGTGGAGACTGTTAAGGAGTTCTGGCATTTGTCTTTTTCATTTGCAACCTTATGTTAATAAACTATTAGCCTTTTTAGTTCCATAATTAAAAATAAAACTCTTACGTGTTTTGATTGGCTTCTTGTCGCACTCCTGTTGCAAAATCAATCCAAGCAGGCTTTTTTTTTTTTTATTTTATTTTTAATTATGATTTCAGTGAGCTGAGCGTTATCACACAATGAAATCACTGGGAGCCAGGTCACTGTGGGGAAAGTTAGCACGAGGCTCTTTTGTAATCAGCCCTGAGTCATGTCTGGACATTCAGTGCTGGGTTTTGTACAGTACCAAGTGTCCCAACCGCCCTGTTTTTAAGGAAAGGTGAATGAATGGGCTGTGCTTGGGACTTGCTGGCTTTGCCTTTAGTCACTGTGCTCCTTGGTATGTGAAATAACCCAATTTTTGTCCCCCCCCCGTCCTTTAATGTCCACTTAATCTTGCTTCATAACTATTTAGAAATAAATGCCTGAGGCAATTTCTAAAGGTGGAACAGTAAAGGGTTACAGCACAGCGAGTTTGGGCTCGGGATATCTGCACCATCTTAAGCAACCAATTCCCTTTGTGTTGGGAAGATCTTTGTGGAGGAAGAGATCCTGCCTGTTCCAGAGTCTGGAACTCACATTTCCACAAGTGATGGGTGCTGCTGGAAGTCCCTCACTCTGTAAATGACAAATAAAGGCTCTGGGGAAGGTGTTTGTCCAAATCCCAGCCTGCTGCAAATCAGTCTCAAACTCTTCCAGCCTATCTTTATAAAAAACCCAGCCCAAACCCAACCAAGCCAATCAATTCGTTCATTTCTACCAATTCTCACTGAGGATAAATTAATCTGTGTCCTGGAAATATGTACCAGGGCCACATCTGCCTGCAAGGGGAATGGTTTGTGCAGGTGAGCTGGGCTATGGGGGCAGGGGTGGAGGTGACAGTGACACAGGAGCAGGGGCTGGCAGGGAACTGGTGTCCCTTGGGGCTGAGGGACACGGCATTGGGGTCACTGGTGTCCCTTGGGGCTAAAGGACGTGGGATCAGTGTCACTGGTGTCCCCTGGGGCTGAGGGACATGGGACTGGTGTCACTGATGTCCTTTGGGGCTGAGGCTGTGTCCTGGGTCTCGGTCTCACCGAGATGCGCTCCGGCTCTATCCCTGCTCTGTCCCGGGTCTGTCCCGAGTCTATCCCTGCTCTATCCCGGCTCTATCCCGAGTCTATCCCTGCTCTGTCCCGGGTCTGTCCCGAGTCTATCCCTGCTCTATCCCGGCTCTATCCCGAGTCTATCCCGCTCTATCCCGGCTCTATCCCGAGTCTATCCCTGCTCTATCCCGGCTCTATCCCGTGTCTGTCCCGTCTCTGTCCCCGCTGCAGCGCTGCCCTCCGGCCGCCAGGGGGCGCGGCTCTGGGGTCGCGGCTCTGGGGCCGCGGCGGCGCAGGCGGAAGCGGAAGCGGAAGCGCCTCTGGCTCCTTTTCCGGGCGGGCGGCGCGGCGGCGGCAGCGGGTGAGGCACCGGGAGCCGCCATCCGCGGCCATCGGGGCTATCGGCGGCTATCTCCGGCCGGCAGGGCCTCCGCGGGGCAGCGGCGGGGAGCGGGAAGGGGCTGGGATGGCCGGGGAGCGCCCGGGGCGGCGTGGCAGGGAGAACTCGGGCTCCGGGGGGAGCTCGGCCTCCTCAGGCTGTGCTTCCCCGGTGCGTTACTGAGTTAGCGCAGCCCAGCCCGCATGGGAGATGCCAGGGTGTGCACTCAGAAGTTGGGGAGTTGAGCAAAACCAGCCTTTAATTTAATTTATCTTTGATGCAATTTATCCTTTGCTGTCAGGATCAGTGGTGCTCTGAGAGGCAGTCCTGGAGTGCAGCTGTTAAAGTTTAGGGAAGGCCGGAATTATCTTGGATTTGCAGATGTGTTACCTGTACTCTGTGGTGAGGAGCGTTACTGGAGGTGCTGGAGCAGTGCGAGTTCTCTGTGCAAGCCCAAATTACACAATTTTATAGATGGATGTAAATGAGAGCGGTGTGACTGCAGGGCAGCATCCAGGTGTCCTGAGCGCTGGGAACAGGGAGCTTCGGGTTAGAAGAACGGTTTGATGTGCACGTGTGTCAGTCACAGGGCACTGTCAGCCAGGGCACAGGCTTCCGCGTATTTGGATCAGGGTCTGTTGGTCGATTCTGGTATTAAAAACAGCTTAAATTGCATTTTACCCGCGACAGACTCTGTGGGCATGGGCACAGAGTGTGTGTGCTGTGAGCACCTCTCCAACTGTTGTGGGTTTGTTTTTGGTTTTGTTTTTTTTTTTGTGCAGCCAAAATGAAGTTCAACCCTTTTGTGACCTCGGACCGCAGCAAGAACCGCAAACGGCACTTCAATGCCCCCTCCCACATCCGCAGGAAAATCATGTCCTCGCCCCTGTCCAAGGAGCTGCGGCAGAAATACAACGTGCGCTCCATGCCCATCCGCAAGGACGACGAGGTCCAGGTACTGCCCTGCCACACCTGAGCTTCCTCCGGGGAGTTCTCAGAGCTGGGAAGGGGCTGGAGCAGCTGAGGGAGCTGGGAAGGGGCTCAGCCTGGAGAAAAGGAGGCTCAGGGGGCCCTTGTGGCTCTGCACAAGTCCCTGACAGGAGGGGACAGCTGGGGGGGTTGGGCTCTGCTCCAGGGAACAGGGAAGGAGCAGAGGGAACGGCCCCAGGGTGGGCCAGGGCAGGCTCAGGGTGGGCACAGCAGGAATTTGCCCATGGAAAGGGGTCTCAGGCACTGGAACTGCCCACTGGATCCCCATCCCTGGAGGTGGCACTGAGTGCTCTGGGCTGGGGACACGGTGGGGATGGGGCATAATTTGGATTTTATGATCTTAAAAGTCTTTTTCAAGCCAGCTGAGTCTGGGATTCTGTTTTCATGTGCAGCCTGTGCAAATGGCAAGGACGAGACAAGCTGTTGTTGGTGCTGGAGCTTTGCCTTCAGTGCAATACAACATGACCCATTCTATGTTCTGTGTTAGTCATGCTGAAATTGTCAGGTCACTCATGTGTTTGTGGCTTGGGTCCTGTGCAGCTCAGCTGGTTTGTGAGCTGGGCTGGCTGTTCAGGGCTGCTCCTGGAGCTCGCTGTGTGCTGTGTGCAGGTGGTGAGGGGGCACTACAAGGGCCAGCAGATCGGGAAGGTGGTGCAGGTGTACAGGAAGAAGTACGTGATCTACATCGAGCGCGTGCAGCGCGAGAAGGCCAACGGCACCACCGTGCACGTGGGCATCCACCCCAGCAAGGTACGGGGCACCTGGGGCTGCCTGGCACAGCTGGGCCACCTGGGTGCTTGGGATTGGGTGGGACTTGCTACCAGGTGGGGGGAATGCACCTGGAAGCTGCTCCATCTATTCATCCCCAGCCTGTTTGGAAACTGAATCGTTATTTAGTTTTGATTTTGTTTTTTGCCTTTGCTTTCAACCCCACTCTGATTCAGGGGAAGACGACAGCTAAAAAAATTAAATGTTAGTTGTACAACTAATTCTCATGTGCAAACAGCTCTCCTAACTTTGCAGTGTTATTTTAATAAGGCTTATGGTATGAATATTTTATAATTGATCATTTTTTTAAATTCATTTATTTGTTAATATAGTTTTAGTAAGTTTAACATGCTACACATCCCACTCTTAGCACTAAAATAAGAATAAAATTTCAGTCTGTGTTCCAGAACATACAGAAAACTGCTTCTAGTAGGAATATATCAATCTGGGCATAGTTGTTACAAAATCTGTGGATGCAGAATGTTTGTTAATATAAAAAGTAATCACTTTGTTTTGCTTCTGCCTCTTGCACGATGGTCAATATCAATGCAGGCTGGGATATAAACACAGGCTGGGGATGCACAGATGGAGCAGCCCTGGCAGAAGGATCTGGGGGTGCTGATGGCCAAGAGCTGGAGCTGTCCTGGCCCCCAGGAGCCCCCCATGCCCCCGGGGCTGATCCCCAGTGGGCAGCAGCAAAGGGGCTGGGATTGTGCCCACTCAGGTGAGACCCCACCTGCAGAGCTGCCCCAGCCCTGGCCCAGCCCAGGAGGGACCTGGAGCTGCTGGAGAGATCCAGAGGAGGCACCAGGGGATCAGAGGGATGGAGCAGCTCTGCTGGGAGAGCTGGGATTGTTCTCCTGGACAGGAGAAGCTTTGGGGCAACCTCGTTCTGACCTTGCAGTGCCTGAAGGAGCCAGCAAGATGGAGGAGAGAATTTTACAAGGGCCTCAAGGGACAGAACAATGGGAATGGCTTCACACTGACAGAACAGGGTTAGATGGGATATTGGGAAGGAATTGTTCCCTGTCAGGGTGGGCAGGCCCTGGCACAGGGTGCCCAGAGAAGCTGTGGCTGCCCCTGGATGCCTGGCAGTGCCCAAGGCCAGGTTGGACAGGGTTGAGAGCCACCTGGGACAATGGGAGGTGTCCCTGCCCATGGCAGGGGTGGCACTGGATGAGCTTTTAGGTCCCTTCCAGCCCAAACCATGGTGGGGTTCTGTGAGTAACAAATGGAGATGTTGCCTCAAGGAAATGTTAGGGTGTCATGAGGAGAGATGCGAGTTGAAACCCTGAACTCCTCATTGTTTCTAGGAGTAGAAACTTTGGAATCTTGCTAAAATACATCTTTGAAGAGACTGATGTTTTCAAAGCATAAAGTGGATCACTTAGAAGCATCTCTCATGTTTGCTGTGTGGCACTTGCCCTGGATGAGGAGGTGATGGAGAGGCTGAAACAGATGCTCAGAATTGTGTTGTTCTTGCAGGCAATTGTGAAGTGAATACTTCTGAACCTGGGTTTAGCCTGAGGTATTTAGAGCTGGTGAAAACCAGGCAAAGCCTGTTTAGATCATAACAGGAAACATTTCAAACTAAACACAAGAACTTGCCAAAACCTGGTTTGAAGCAGATGAATTCAGTCTGCTTCAGCCTTGCCACGTGGGCACAAAGATGGAAGTGTTGGTGGAAAAAATCCAGTTGTAACAGGTTTTCTGGTGTAAATGGTTGGTGTGTTCAGCAGAGGGAGGGCAGAATTATTCCAAAACATCACGACTTGTGTGCAGCAACAACATCTGAGTGACAAGGTGACATTGTGGTGGAGCCAGTGCATGTATCTGTGTGCTGAATAGCAGTGAGAGAAACAGAATTTTCTGCTGCTTCTTCACTCTGGGAAAATTTTCATTAATTGGGAACTGGACTTCAGTAAAGCTTTGCATAAAAATTCTGGTTATTAATGCAGAGAGCAGAGGAATGTTTTGTTACAGCCTTGCAGTGTGAACAGTTTGTACCTTTCCTGGACAAAGAGGTGGGAATTACAATTGAGACCTAAATGCACAATGAATTAAGGAGAAAGTGTGCCTATGTGGCATTTCTGGGACTTGATTGTTAGTTCTATTTTCCAGGTAGTGCTTTCAGTAACACCAACACAATTCCTTTGCCAGTTTAAAGAGGCAGGAGCAGGAATTGTTGGATAAATTCTTCCCTGTGGGGTTGATGAGGCAAAGGAGAAGCTGTGGCTGTCCCTGGCAGTGTCCAGGGCCAGTTTTGGCTGCTGCCTTTGTGCTGGTGGGATCAGCTCTGTGCTCAGGTGGGTGTGGGACTCTGGCAGGGAGGCTGAAGTGCTGTGCTCTCTGCAGGTGGTGATCACCAGGCTAAAGCTGGACAAGGACCGCAAGAAGATCCTGGAGCGCAAGGCCAAGTCCCGCCAGGTTGGCAAGGAGAAGGGCAAGTACAAGGAGGAGACCATCGAGAAGATGCAGGAATAGCTGCTTTCCTGATTGACACCATTAAAAAACTGCTAAAATTCCACCTGTTGTGCGTCTTCTTTCAAAAATCTTGATGTGTCCTGCTCAGCATTTAAATATTCCTACTTGTCTTTTGACTATGTCAAAAATACACTAAATTGAAAAGCTCTTTGTACCTTTTTTGTTACGAAAAAGTTTCGAAATGCTTCAACCAGCCTGAAAGAGCAGTGCAGTCCTGAAACATCCATCTCACCAGTCATTGTATTTGTCTCTTCATTAGATGTGTCCATGGTTTTTTTAATATTAACATGCCAATTCTGTGTGCTGTATATGTAATTAATTCAGGTCTTATATTAATAAGGACAAAAGGGTTTATGAGCAGTGCTGATGAGGCAGAGCTGCCTAGTTTAGGAAGGGATGGGATGAAGCAGTCTCAGTGCTGCTGGTGGTGCTGTTTTGGATGAATTCTCTGTGAGAGGAGATCTTTCCTGGCACTTTGTACCTCCATAACTGAGAGCTGCTTGTTGAAAAGAGCCCCTCATTTCAGTGAATGGCCCTCTAATTGTTGCTACAGAGGGGCAGAAATTCATCTGCCTGAACAACAATAGGGTCTAAAAAATAGGAAGCTGGCAATTGAGGAAAATTGTTTCAGAAGCCATTCACAGGTCTGACAGTGAAGCTGTGTTTGGTGCACTGGGGGTGGGTTTTTCTCATGAAGGCTCAGAGGTTTTGTCCCTCCAGCTCGTGCTGCTCAATATGAAATTTCTTCACGTTAAATGGGTGTTTGAGAAATTCCGTGAGGTTTGCTCATTACCGGGACCTTTCCAGGTACAGAGCTGCTCTGTGGGCTCGTGTCCCAGTTCCCTGAGGAGCTCAGAGCCGGCCTTTACCCGGCAGCTTGTTGGGGATGGAGATGGGGAGCCGGGCTGGGCCGGCGATCCCACGACTATCCTATCCCATCGCGGTCCCTATCCCATGGCAATGCCGATCCCATCGCGGTCCCTATCCCATGGCAATGCCGATCCCATCGCGGTCCCTATCCCATGACAATCCCGATCCCAGGGCAATCCCGATCCCACGACAGCCCCGATCCCATGGCACGTTCACCGCGCGCTCCCGCGGCCCCATGGCTGCCGCACCGCGCGCTCCCGCCGGCCCCGGTGACGTAGCGGGCGCTGATTGGCGGGAGTAGGGCGGGGCCTGGCAGGAGGCTCCGCCCCCGCTCCCCTCCGAGCGCGGCCATGGCGTACGGCGGCCTGGCGGTGCCCATCATCGTCATGAGCGTGTTCTGGGGGGTGGTCGGCGGCGTCCTGCCCTGGCTCGTACCCAAGGGGCCGAATCGCGGGTGAGTGACCGGGGGGCGGCGGGCACCGGGCACTTTCCCTTCCGTCCCCCGCGGGTGTGGGGAGGCCCCGGTGGAGGCGGCCCCGGAGCCCTGAGGCGCCCCGAGGTTGCCGGGCCCGGGGCCTCCGCAGCCCCGCGGGCGCGGCGCTGGCGCAGCACGGACGGGCCCGGCCCAGCCGAGGGGTAGCGGAACAGCCGCCCCCGGCGCCCCTCGCTGGTTTGGGTTTCCCCTGAGGCCCTGGCACAGGGTGCCCAGAGCAGCTGTGGCTGTCCCTGGATCCCTGGCAGTGCCCAAGGCCAGGTTGGACATTGGGGCTTGGAGCCACCTGGGGTATTGGAAGGTGTCCCTGACATGGCAGGGGGTGGAACGAGATGAGGTTTAAGGTCTTTTCCAACCCAAACCGTTCTGTGAAACCTCTGCAGGCAGAACGTCCCGTGCCAAGGTGGCTCATTGTCAGGCGGTATTTGAGCAACAGCTTCCTCTTTCTTTCCTTACTTGACCTTTCCTAACTTACTCCACCGTCCTCTGGTTTCACACTGGGTGAGACTGGAAAGGCTGCAGAGGTGGATTTCTGGGTTAAATGTGTGCTGGTGCCCTTGTGGCTGAGGACAGCAGCTGGGCTTCTAAGCTCAGGTTTTTCCTGCAGTGGTTGTGGCTGCTCAGATTAAAAAGCAGACAAGTTTTTTCTTTCTCTTTTCTCTAGGAGATAATGGCTTCTTAATCTCTCTTCCTCTCTCTGACACTCCCTCTACTCCACAGGTACCAACTGTCTTGTCTCTCAGTTCTTTAGCTAAACCCTCAATATTCCTCAAGCTCTGATATCTCCTGCCTCATTTTCAAACCTGATGTATGCTTCATGCCTGGAAACTTGCCTGTCCTCAGAAATACCTTGGAGAAATGGCTTCCAGGCATGGCAGTGTGGGAATTCTGTGCCTCACCAACAGAAGTTACTGACCTCCCATGAGGTTTTGTTACTCAGTTGGGGGAGGAAATTCATAGATGAAAATGCCTTTTTATAATTTAAAAAGAAGAAAAACACTCCACTTTTCCACTGAGTTCCATGAGCTGCAGAATATCTCATTTGCTCTCCTCCCATTTCAAACCCATCTGTATGTGTGTGTGTGTAGCTGCAGTTTTACCCTTTTCAATTTCAAGAGCTTGGTTCTTCCTTCTTTTCAGCTTTCCAGTGGTTTCTGACACAGCTGTGTTTCACCAAGAAAGGAAAATTTTACACTATAGCTTTGAGGATTTATTTTGTATTGCGTTTGTAGACCCCTCATTCATCATATAAAATTAAAAGTGACAATTTGACACTAAAACGTTCTTTAAGTAGAATTCTGCAAGTGGAGGAAGCCTTTCTTGTGTGCATCCAGCCCCAGTGGTTCACTAATGTGAAGGACACTGCATCAGATTTTGCTGCTGTTCACAGTGATTTTGTTAAATCCAGCTGTAAGTGTTTGGCAGAGCTGTGTCAGCCCTGCAGATCTGAGCTCTGCAGTTTACTCAGCTGGAAGAAGCCAGAACATTCATGTTGAGTCATCTTTCATATGATCAAAGTTGAACTTGTCCTTGTTTGCTGTGGGTTTTTTCTCTGTGGATCTTGTGGTCAGTCACAACACCACACCTGATCACGTTTCTCCTTCCTCTTTTCAGAGTTATCAACACCATGCTGGTGACCTGTGCTGTCTGCTGCTACCTGTTGTAAGTACAAACAATGTCCTGCCTCTTGAGCAAGGCCCACTCCTCTTGAAATCACAAGTTCCTTTTTTATAGCCTCAGAGCAGCTAGAAGCTTTTTGAATGTCTCGCAGAGATTTGGACCTGTTCTTTGACAGCTCTTGGAATTCTGAGTTCCAAAGACCTTCAGTGTGCTGCAGAAATGTTCCCATTGGGAAATGCTGAATTGAAAGAAACCTGAATTCCTCTTGTTGTCCTCTGACACATGATTGTGAGCTGTCCTCTGCATGGACTTGCTCTTCCTCCTCTCCAGTTCCCTGCCTCGTTTGCTCACAAGTACAATGATAATTCTAAGATTTTCCTGATTCTTAGGCTTTTTTTGCCTTTTCCCTTTCCACTTTATATTTGATTCAGAGGTAATACTAGCTCAAACCCACTGAACAGTTTTGCTTTTAGATTCCTTGAATATATTCTCAAAATCTGGTAGAGTGGTGGGTGGAAAAGCTGCTGCATGGTGGGGTTTTTAGTGAGACTTCGATATATTAAGATAATTTCTGTTTAAATGCACAGTATATTTTGAGGCTGCCTCCTTTCTGTAGGAGATTTAGTAGCAATTACAGAGTGACTTGTTGAGAGCTCTTCATAAAATGTTTTTTTATCAGGATTTAAGCCAGCTGTAGCTGGAGACTCCCAAGACAAAGCTTGCTTGTGTTTTTCTCTCCCTCTTTTTAAAGACTGTAGAGACTGATCTTGTAAAAAAACTGCTGTGCAGAAATAACTTTGAAAGAATTTGTTATGGAGAGTTAAGTGCTAAAAGTCTAGTTTTATCCTAAGGGTCAACTTGTTATAAAAAATATTATTTGGAGTTCCATTCGAACCTGAGTGGTATTTGTACTTTCCTGAACTATTTAGGCATTATTTATGCTATTCAAAGGAATTTGATATGAATATTTAGAGAAATGCATCTCAGTGTTGCCATGTTCCAGGAGTGGCCTGTTGGGTTAGACTGTGGCACAACTCACACAGGTTTGGTTTAGGTTAATAGTGTGAAATTCAGGGTTAGTATCAGTTTATACTCTAGAAAATTTATTTCTATTCAGACTATTTGATATTTAACTTCTAAGAATTCACTCTTGCTTAACTGTAAAAGTCCAGCAAACTTGGCTCTGTTTTATATCCACAGAAGTTTTTAAATTTAAGTTTTGCTGAGTGGATATAGAAATTTGAGAATTTGTGCAAGCAGCTTGAATTTGGGGTTGAAATTTGGGAATCTTGGTGCTATGAAGGTCTCCTTGCCCTGCACATGAAGTTTGTAGCAGCCCAGTCTCATAACAGGTCCCAAATGTTTGGCTAAGAAAGGACAACGTAGTTGTACCCAACCACATAAATTGTATTTGTAGTGTCTGCTTGCCAGAATGCAACAAAAACCAGATTTTTCTCTTCATGTGCCAAGACAGAACTTGCCCCATCACAGAGTCTTTCATTTTTTATTTGCTCATTTTTTCTGTATAAAATTGTAGAACAGCCCTGTTTGGAAAGGACCTCAAAAGATCTGGTCCAACCTTTTTCCCCTCTGTTTTATTCAAACATATGGAACTTTATTGTTCTTGCATTCCTTTCCTTTTGGGGGAGGAGGCACTGAAAACATTTAAGACCTTAATTTTAGATGGCTAAAGAAAGAGATTCATTTTTCATACCAGCCTTGAAGGAAGCCCAAAGAATTGTTCCTGGGGGTTCTTCATTAGATCTGTTAAGATTAAAATAATTTCTGCTGTCCCAGGTATTTGTGTGTCCTTGGCAGGTGGCTGGTGCTGTTCTCTGTTCCTCTGTACAGCTGTTTAGTCTCTGCTAGAGCTGCTTTTATACTCTTTGAGTTACCTTTCCAGTTAAAAGTACAGAAAAATCAATTTCCTGTCTTCATTAAACACCACTTGATTAATAAATTGATTTTCACTGAAATTAATTTGAAGTCAATACATTTCAACTTAAAGCTGTTCCTTTTATATTTAGATTTAGCTGTGATAATTTTGAATAAC
The DNA here is from genome assembly GCF_022539315.1 of Serinus canaria. Classification (NCBI taxonomy): domain Eukaryota; kingdom Metazoa; phylum Chordata; class Aves; order Passeriformes; family Fringillidae; genus Serinus; species Serinus canaria. The sequence continues at coordinate 15,962,625 of NC_066327.1, read as the reverse complement.
CATATTAATTACATGGGATTCATTTGGTTGTTCTGTGGAAGATACTTGCATCTAATTTGTGTACCTACATTTGTGATCCTGTACCCAGCAGCCTTTTGAAGAATAAACCATTCTCAGGAACCTCATAAAATCTAAGGCAAAGTCCAAGGAGTTACTGCTGCAGAAATTAGAGGTTACACCATATTGTGAGGTACTGTCAGAGTCTAAATCTATTTTGCTGTGCACAAAGCAGTTCCTGAACAGTGTCATCATGTCCTAACAGAGGACAGGGTGCTTGGAAAATCGTATTATTTGCTACTGATTCTAACAGGATTAAAATATGGATGCCCAAATTGACATTTAAACAGAGATAGCAGGACCTTAATTTGTAACACGAGCACAGACAGATGGCAGTTGTGGTGGGAAGACCTTTTAAAAAAATCTCTGGTACAACAGAAGGGACTTTAATTTCCTTGTCTGAGCTGGATAATTAACAGTAACTGTTCTAAGCGGGATCTGGTAGAATTTAAGGACCTGTGGGTGGCTCGAATGCCATACCTGCTTTTAGCAGCTCTGGAACATTGCACCTTGGATACAGAGGTTTGTTTTACTCTGAATGCTGCACTTTGTTGTTTGTTGTCAGGCTGGATTATTGTATAAAGCAGCATCACTTAAACAAACCATGGGAAAAGCTTTTTCATGACTTACCTTGAATGCGAGGCAGTCGCAGCCTAACAAGTGCTTTGAATTCCTCAGCCCTCGCAGGGCAGGGGGGAGGAGTGTGCTGCTGCCCTAATGGCACCCCGGCTCCGAGCTCGGGTATCCAGCACGGCCCCAACAAATGCCTTTTGAAACCTCCACGCTGCTTTTCCCAAAGCCTGGTCCCACAGGCTGAGCTTCTGAATGTGCTCCCAGCTCGTTTAATTCACAGCCATGCTGGGCCTGAGCTCGGGAGGTGAGGGATTCGTGCAGGGAGTTCCTTCCTGCTCTGCAGTGACAAAAGGAATAATGTGCTTTAACAAGGCTTTTAGTGTTCCACCCTCCTCCCACTTGTGCTGCTTCAGGATGCTGGAGGCAGATGGCACATTGCTCTTTGGATCTGTCTTTTTGGATCTGAAAAATTAACCCTCACAAAAGAAATTCCCTGATAATTTTAAGAGCAAATTTGCTTTTCCCTTAAGTAGATTTAACATCATGGTCTCAAAATACATTGTTGTCACTGCTTTGGACAGCAAAGTAGAAACGTGTCAGCCTAAAGGTTTTTGGCTGCTCTCAGTGGTGTCTTGCTGATGTTTTAATTCCTTTCTGGAGCCTGCTACGTGTTCCAAGGCTTGTGGGACTGATGGACTGCTGCAGGCTCAGCTCCTTGTTTTAGCTGGAGTTCTACCCCGTGCAAAACTGAAAGGGGCATTGCAAAGAAATACTGGTGAATTTGAAGAGGATTGATGTGTTTTCTTTAAGTCTGACCCACATCTTTGCCGTGGCTGTTGCAGGCAGCCGACCTGCACTTGGTTTGCTGGTCAGAGCATCAAGGTTTGTGTGGAATTTTCCATGACTGCCTAAGCACTCTGATACATTTGTGGCAGCTCCCATTACAAAGCTGCTCTGCTTTTTCTCCTCCTTACAAAGCATTCTAGAAATAGCAGACAGATGAGCCAGTGTGTTCACTAAATGTGTTTATATAGTTAGTATTTAACATAGATTTAAATCCATAGAAGCATCCATCGCTTTTTCTGATTCTTGTAACATTTACAAAGCAAATATATCTCTTAAGAGTGGAATATTTATTTCTGTTTAGCTTTCCTGGATATTTTCCACAAACTGCATTCCTCTTATTCTCAGTTCTGGCCGTGGCTTCTGCAGTGTTAGTTTGTGCTCTGCTCCAGTGACAAGGCTTGTGCTGATGATCTGGGGTTTGTGTCATATTGGGGTTGTTCTTGTGGGGTTCTTTTTTTGTGTTCTTTTGTACCCTTTTGCTTCAGGTCCCTGTTTCTTGACCTCTGTGCCAGGTTTAAATTCACTTTTGTTAAATCTCTAAAAAATATACCATGTCTGCAAGGGCAGGTTGTCGTGCACTGAGAAGCAAATGAGAGAGAGGATGTTTCTCAGAGGTTGTTGTTTAAAGGATGCTTCAAAGGCACTGAAAAAAGCTCTTGTCTCTTTTATGTTTTCATCTTCTGAGCCCCCGAATACCTGAGTTTCATGTGTCTCAAAACACTTTTCTGTCAAAAGAGAGGTGTGAGGGCAATGCTGTCAGGTGGTTTTGTGTTGCTTTCAGTTGAACAGCACAATCTATTTCAGTTGCAGAATGATTTGGTGCTATAACTTCATTGCTGGCGGCTGGTCCTTGTGTTTGACCTTGAGTAGAGTTTTTATTTGAACCTAGACCTTCCTAAAATAGCCTTTTCTTCTCTGATAGTCCTTTTGTTTGGATAACCTTTCCATTGTCACAAGCTGTCATTTGGCTGATTTGTCTCTTTTGGGTTGGGGGGGGTTGTCTTGCAGTTGGCTGATTGCAATTCTGGCTCAACTCAACCCTCTCTTTGGGCCACAGTTAAGCAATGAAACAATCTGGTACCTCAGATATCACTGGCCTTGAGGATGTCTGTGCTGTGCTGCAGCTCATTGACAGGTGAGTATGAGCAGATTTATTGATATATTTGGTGTGTTAAAGCTTCAGAAGAGATTGAATAGGAATGTGAGCAGTGTGCTCAAAGCAGTGTAGCTCTTTGGTAGGAGAAATCTGTCTTTCTCTAGGCTGCAACAAAACATTTTGGATGTTAGTCTTGACTGGATAGGTGAAAACCTTGAACTGAATTATTGACAGTCATTTTTCTTTCTATCCTGTCATATAGTGCTGTGTTCAGGGGTTTGTAAGGAGAACAAAACATTGCTTCCAAAAAAAGATATAATTGAACTGGGGAAACATAAGTGGATTTCCTAATCTTTACCAATTGTTAAACCTCTCCTCAAGCCTGCTACCATTTCATCTAAGACCTGTCCTGATTTCCAAGGCAACACAGCGTTGCCCTCATTCATCTGGGAAGTTGGAATGGGAGCTGCCATTAGAATGTTCTTTATCTCCTGAGCTCACAGCTTGATGGTTTATTTTGTTTTTAATGACAGCCTGTGTGCAGCTTTAATCCCGGCTGAGCCTGGTGGTTGCTATCAGGGCAGTGCTGCTGGAATGTGGTCCTTGCAGTTCCTGGGCTTTTTGACAGGGCCAGCACAAATAAAATGTGTTGTACTAAAAGCACCTTGATGCTCTTGGGCTTGTTCAGGAGGGCAGCATTTGGAATTGAAGGTTCAAATGAAAGAAATGTGGAAACAAGCAGCCATGATTATAGTTTTTAAGCTGGGAACTGAATAATTAAACAGATATTTTGTTTGTCCTTGTACAATACAGTCTCAGCTCAGTGCAGCAGGCAGTGACAGTTGATGTTATAGCTGTGTTAAATGCTTTCTGTGAAGTGTCCTGGGCATTTGCTCCCCAGTTTCAGAGAAGGCTTCCTGTGAACTGGGATGTTGTCAGGCTGGGCCTGTGTGTGTGTCTGCAGCTCCTTTTAAGCACCAAGCAGAAGCTAAAGGTAGACTTGGCCCTGCTTCAACGCCAGGCCTGTAATTAGCTAAGTCAGTCAAGCAGAATTTCCTAGGAGCATTTTCGCTGCTTGGGTGCTAACATATAATTAGTTAGCTAAAACAGAGAACAGTGTGTTTTGGTAATGGGCACAAAGATCCCTGAATCCCATAGGATGATTCACTTGCCTGGGATCTGAAATTGGAGTTATCTGGACATAAAAAATTGGGTTTTACCATCTGTGTGTTGAAACCAGCAAGGACAGGCAGGAGGTGAGACACAACCTCTGGACTCCTGCTAACAGAACCAGGCCTTTCCCCTCCATTCCAGTGAAGGATTTTCCAGAGAACTGGAATTAAATTTGTACCAAGGAAGAGAGGGACTTTGTGTGTTTGAAGCTGACTGCAGAGTTTCTGAGGAGCTATCATTTTAAAACTTATTGATGGAGCATTTCAGCCCTGCATAGCACATGCTGTTTTGTTACATGAAGGAGTTTGTTTTAACCTTTCATCTGGTTTTATTGGCTTGATTTTTGGAATCAAATTAAGGTTGTTGTCTCTGAAAAAGCAAAGGTTTAGAAAAGTAAAAGTATATAATAATCCTCAAATATCTGTTCTTTGTTGCTTGAAATGTGCTGTCCCAGGTCACCCCACTGCAGTGTGGTTTGAGTGCTATTGCAGGGCTGAGGTGCTCCATGTCCTGTCCTTGCTCCTGTGGAGTTTGTGCCCAGACAGGAGCTGTGAGTGAGATTCCATCTGATAAGAACTGGGGTATCTCTCTGACACTGCATGGATTCCCATCAGTGTAGCAACCAGTTATTTCTGGATTTTGAGCTGTGCTTTTCTAGCATTCAGGGGAGATGTACTATACTTGTTTCTGCCTCTCGTTCCTTTCAGTTGAGGTTTGGGTGGATTAGTATGGAAAATGCAAAGAAAATGAAGTGCTAACTCCCAAAGTGGAAAGATCCTTAAAAATAAAGATGATTAAAGCAAACCCATTTTACCTAACTGAGCAGCCTGAAAATGCTTCAGTGAGCTCCTCATGTTCTGCTGAGGAACTCTGCATATGCTGGCTTGAGTGATCTGTGCCAAGTTCCCCAAGTTTGCTCTGTGTTTTCAGGCGGTCTCCCTCCCATCCAAGGGATGATTTTCTAGCAATTCACTTGATACATCACCAAGTTAATGGCTTGGATGGCAGCGTGCAAGAGCACACGGAGCTCTGTAGCCATGGTAAATCTGGGCTGTGCACTCTTCCAAACTGTGATCCAACAGTGCCTTTTCTCCTTAGCTTGGTGAATTCACAGCCTGTGTTCTCAGAGCAGGAGCTGTCTTTGTGCAAGTGGAGAAGGGCTGTCATCCAGCTCGCTGGGTGCTGTTACAGCAATGAAAACTTGGGAGGGAAATAGTTGTTCTACCAGCTCATCATGTAACTAAAACTACTTGCAGTAACTTCAGAAATGAAACTGCCAAGAAAACATCCCCACAGATGAATTATGTCCAGTTCTTGACCATTGCTCAGTGCATTTGTGGAATGGAAGTAGCTGTGCTTAACAGCCAGGCCTACAATTACCAAACTGTCAAAAGGAAGGAATAATGAAGGTGCCTCTTGCTTTGCAGGTGCAGAAGAGATGAAAACTCCACTGACCCAAAGGTGCCCTTTCTGTAGCTGGTTGGATACGAAGCCTGCAGTAATGCCTTAACCTTTCTAATGTTCTTCAAGTGGCTTCTTCAAAGTCCTGTGGTTTTTCCTACTATTCCATTTAAAAGAATGCCTAATGCAATTTATACTCCTCTTTGGTACTGTCAATTTTTGACTGTTAACTCCAGATGTGATGAAAATTTCTATTTTTACGGGTCATGGAATCGCATTTCCTGTTCATTTTATCTGTAATAACTCTTTATATTTGCAGGTCTTAGCTTGTCTGTCATTGTGCTGTTCACCCCTGTTCTGTTTGCACTGGACAAAAACGTGTGCAATAAACTGTGTGAGGAGAGGAGAAGCAGTGGTACCATGTGCTGGTGGCAATTTTTTTTTTCCAAATTAATTGTATTCTTGAGAAATCTGGCCTTAAATTTCTCATGCCTGGAAATAAAACTAATCCTCTGCTTGATACAAAACGTTCTCGTGCCATGTTTAACTGTTATTTGTCTTTGGGTTTAATTGGATACTTGGAGTTGAGCTGAGGATATTTAGATGATGTGGATAAATTGTAATGAAGTTAAATAGTAGGAATAGATGGGGAATTGTTGCCTGTATTGAGACCTCTAGATCTATAATAGGATTAAATTTGCAATTTTAAATTGCTGAAAGGTGCAGGAATAAGTGAATGCTTGGCTTGAGAGCCTTTTTTCCAGGAACTTGCCATTGTCCTGAGGGATACTCAGAGTAGCAAAGGTAACATGGTTAGTTTGGATGAAACCTTCACTGTGATTTTGACAGGAGGCTGATTTAGACTCTGGCACGTTTGGAGGATATTACAGGAGCAAATGGATTGAATTGAACAGCAAACATTCCAGCTGTTTTATCCTGACCTGACCCTTGCATGTCCCAGGAATTGCAGACCTGGGAAAGCACATGGCAATGTATGCAAGAGGTTCCTGAGGCTCCTCAGTGTCAGCTGAGTCCGTGGGATTGGGATGGATCTGGTCAGTTGTTTGCTGAGGAGCAGCTTCCAAGGGTATAAATGCTGCTCCCTGAATGCTTCCTTACCTCACATCCAGATAAATTACAATTAATTCCCTTTATTGTTATGCACAAGGACATAAGGGAATGGTTAATATTTTATTTGCTTTTCCCTCTTGGATAGTACCATTAACTTGTTCAGTGGGACAGCGCTCATTACTACACAGGAAATTCCAAGATCCTGACATGCAACTTGCAGTGATCCAAAACTGGACAGCGTGAATTGCAAAAGAAGGAAGAACGTGGCCGTTTTTACAAATGAGCGTAGCAGCTGTGGGGACTGGAATAGTGGATGTTTTGGTCATGTTACCTTCTAAGAGCTGTATTTTACCATGCAAGATGTTTTACACAGTCTGTACCAAAAATTCCTAGGAAAGTTGAAACCAAGTGATCATATAAAAACTTTGTTATTGTTTGATTTTTGAAGTGTGTGGAGAATAAAATATGTTGACATTGTATGAGGAGAGGGAGAAAAATACTCCAAGCTATCATTGACAGATTTGAGATTTTGAAATATGTTGATCTGCTTGTCATATTTAGCCTGAAGTGAAATACCCCAAGAGAAAACACTCAGTGACAAACAGTGCTGTTTATTGTGTTACCACTGTCTTTAACAAGCTTTCTATTTTAGATTCTGAGCTATCACTTGCTCTAGAAGAGAGAAGAGTTCCCATGGGTGTCTCACTGGTGCTGAATTGAATGGAAAGAGCTATTCTAAGCAAGGACAAAGAAGCCATAGAACAATTTTCACCTAGATGCTTCCCAGAAAGACATTCCCATTTTCCAGAGTGGTTAGCATTTCCTCTGAAGCAGATGCCAGGTGGTAGCATGTGAAGAAGCTGAAAGAATAATGTTTTGTGTGTGTTCTGCTGGATGTTGCATGGTGGTTGGGGAATGGTCTGCTCCTTGTGTGCCAGGGATTAACACTGCTTGGGATAATTTCCCTTTTTTTGCATGACTGCAGGAAATGAGAACAGAGGGATTCAGCCACTGGTGTTGAACAAACAATGCAGGTACCAGAGCATTTATCACTCATCCCTCTGTTGTCTGACAGCAGAACAGAGCACAGAACATTCAAGTGTAAAAGAAGGAAGTTTGGAAACCTGTGCCTGTGTTGAAGATATTTGAGTAAAAAATGAGGAAGGTGAAGGAAGCTGACTCCACAGTCAAGTTATGAAGGCTTTTAAGTCATAAACTCCGGCAAGATATAGAGCGAGAATTGAGGTCAGGGTCATTTCAAATGCTTCTAACTGCTTTTGTTCATATTGTTTAGGAAATGCAAATATCTGCATCGCTGCCCCTCACAAGAAATTGTTCTGCAGACTTTATAGAAGTTTACTTTTCCTCTAGTGGAAATCATTGATGCATTTTACTCCTGTGAAGGGCTGAGTTATCAGAGGTGGGTGGCTGCTCCCTTGTTTCCAGAATTAAATGTCATGGACTTTCTGGGGCAAAAATAGAATAAATGGGGTGAAATGCAAAAACTTCTTTAAAGAATAGAAAACATTCTCTACAAATAGCAAGATAAGAACGGGTAGCTTTATTTTTTATTATGTTTATTACTAATAATTTCTCCAGTTGTCTCTGAAGCAGTCCAGGCCAGCCACCTGTGACTGTGAAAGGTGGTTGTGCATGTAGCTGAAGACAGTAGGAAAAATTACAGAGCTGCAGGTAGGAGACGGACGGATGAAGGGGGTAAGAGCGTGAGTGAGGCCGGAGAGCAGCAGGACCGGGCTGTGGGACGGGAGCTCCGCAAAGCCTCGAGAGACATCGCCGCGCCTCCGCCCCGCTGCGCTCTGCCCGCCGGCACCCGCCTCCCCGCCTTAAATACCCCCCGCGCGCCGCTCCGCCGTCACGTGGCAGCCACAGCCCCCTGTTATTGGACGGCGCGGCGCACTTTCCTCCGCCCTCCGCGCGTGCCCGCCCCCTCGGGCCACGTGAGGGTCGAGTCACGCGATTTCCGGGAACCCGTCAGGAAGGGACATAAACAAACAAACCAACCCGGGGCCGCATGGAGGGGCCGGGCCGGGCCGTGCGGGGCTGTGGCCCCCGCTGAGCGCCGTGAGTCAGGGGCTCGGGGCGGCCGCGGGGCTCCGGGGGGCTGCGCGGCAGCGAGGGCGCTGGGGGTCGGGGGGCCCGGGTGGTCTGGCGGGAGGAGGCGGTGTCGCCGGGCAGGGGGCTGCAGAGAGGGAGGGAGAGCGGGACGGAGGTGTCTGCCCTGCTGCTGAGGGCAGCCGGACGGGGATTGTGTCAGCGGCCCCTCCGCTCCGCTCGCCCGCCGGGGGGGTGTGGCTGCCGGGGCCGCGGGAGAGAAGCAGTGCGCGGGGGGTGTCCGGTCCCGGAGCGGGGTTCTGGGGCCCGGGGCCGGGCTGGGGGCGGTGAGAAGGGGCTGCAGGGACGGAGCGCGGGCTGAGCGGGGAGTTGTCGGCGTTGTCCCCTCCAGCCTCCGCCCGGCAGGAGCGGCCCGTGCCTTTACAAGGAAAGCGAGTCTCGCAGCGAGTGCCGGGGAGAGGAAAGCGCCGTCCTGCCGGGGGAGCCCGGCCACTCTGGGCGTGCGGGCGGAGGAGCTGCCCGGGAGGGGAGAGAAGGGTTCGGCAGCTCCCGCACTCCTGCCTTTCGGGCTCGCGGTCGCCTCCTCCGTTCCCGACCTGTTTGAATGCCCGGGACGGCCGGGGGTAACCCGTGGCCGTGCGGGGTCTCTGTGCCCAGGTGTGTTGGTGCCCGACGGGCGGTTCCGCTGGAAAGGCTGCGGAGCACAGGGGGCGGAGAGGGTTCACTGCTCTGTGAGTGCGAGGCAGGGCAGGACGGGACCGTCCCCGCTCCGGCGCGGCGTTTATGTAATGCCAGAGCGGCGGGACGGCTGTTTGGTGCGAGCCACGGCTTCGGGAAGGCGCTTCTCCCGGGCAGCGAGGGTGCGCTCCGGCCGCCTGCAGCCCAGGCGGGGGTCGCTAGGCGGGGGCCGTCCCCCGCGGGACGCTGCTCCCTGGGCGGTGTGTCCGGCACGGCGGGGCCGGGGGCGGCCGGGGGGTTGCCCGGAGCTGCGGGCGCGGCTCGGGGGTCGCGGGGCCGCGGCCGGGGCGGCGGGAGGGGGTTTGTTTACATGTCGCCTCACCCTAGCTTGAAAGGGCCGCTGGGCGGGTGAGCGACGGCCGCGGCAGCCAATGGGATGGCGCGCGGCGGGGCAGCCAGCCAATGAGCGGGCGCGGAGGGCGGGGCGGTGGCGGCCGGGGTAGGCTGCGCTAGGTGGCGGGGCGGCCATGTTGGCCGGAGGTGTGTTAGTGGGTCAGGGCCGGGCCGGGGGACGCAGGGGGGACGCGGGCACCGCGCGGGGCCGTGGCCGCAGGGGCCGCCTGCGCTGCCCGACCCTCTGCAGCGCTTTGCCTCAGGGGGGCTGTCCCACCTGGGCGTCGGGACCGGCCCGGGGCGGTGCCCGCGCACAGGGGGTCCCGTTCCCCGCGCTCAGGGGAGGCCGGGGCGCGTTCCCGTCTCCCGCTCCCCGCCCGTCCCCGCAGATTTGGGTTATAAAACATCCGCGAGTTCCCCGGGCCGCTCAGGAGCCGCCTGCGGGTCTCGGCGTGTCCCCACACGGGTGTCGGACACCTCTCCGCGTGTGCTCTAAGCTCCCGCCGGTTCCTAGCCGGGAACACCTTGATTAAAGCCCCTTGTGCCAGCGAGGACTCAAATCCAATCTTTATTATTTACCTTTATTATTTACCTTTGTCCCCAAGGTCCCCACCCTGGGCGTCGTTCCCCACCCGCGGCATCGCTGCCGTGCCCTCCCTCGCCCCTGGCAGCTCCGCAGCCCACGGCATTTCTCTGCCGGTGTCCGGGATAATTCCGCTGTCACACTCGGTGTAAAACGCTCGGTGTTTATTCAGACTTCCCCGTGCAACAGGCTGGAGCTTGGAGCTGCCAGCCGAAATGTGCGATTCTCACTTAAAGTGATCGTGATCTTTCTGTCGCTGCCACTCCAGGGGTAACTTGTTGAAATCATGCTCCACATAACAGGCAGAACAGAATCAGATACTCATATTGTCTTTTAAACACTTCTAAATATTTTAAAGATTGCGTTTAAAAGGCCTCTAAGGTCGCTTCCGAGCATTCTTGTTGGGAAGTTTAATTGTGATTATTATTAAATGTGTTTTCATAACAAAAATTACAGAGAGGCAGATGCAGGTGCTTTAGAAATGTGGTCGATTTCTATCGTTGGCTGCTTAAACGAGATGTCAGAATTTCTATGGAAAATAAATCATAGAATCCCTGAATGGTTTATGTTGGAAGGGACCTTAAGAATTATTTAATTTCAAGCCCCTGCCATGGGCAGGGTCACCTTCCACTGTCCCAGAGTGCTCCCAGCCCCATCCATCCTGGCCTTGGGCACTGCCAGGGATCCAGGGGCAGCCACAGCATCCCTGGGTGTGATCCCTCTGCAAGAAACCTTTCCTGCTAAAATAATCTCGGTGAGATTCCTTTTAAAATGCATAAATAACAGTAGCTCAGAGACCTCAGACATGTCCATAGCCAATAGTTCACCTGCACCAAGAAGGAATTGGTGGGAGTATTCCCTGATACGAGAAATCCACAGCAGAGGCATCTGGCCCTTGAGCATCCTCCCCAAGTGGTTTTTAAATGAGAGAGGCAAGCAGCCTGTGAAGGACAGAGATTGAAGTCAGCATTAGCAGGAATTAATTGGAGAGAAACAGAAGCTTTTGTCCCACTGGTGGGATAAGTAAGAGAACCCACAGGTTTATATTCCCATACCCTGCATGTCCCTGCTCTGTGACTTGGGAAGTTCAACTGAATGTTTTAACATCAAACCTTGATCAGGAGATTTGGCACTGCATAAGAAGTGCTTGAGAGTTGGAATTGGCATGAAAGCTAAACTAAAAGTTTTGTTAAAATTGTAAATTTAAGGTTTAGACCTTGCTGTAAAAATATCCCCTTCTTTTTTTTTAATCATTCTGGTTTTAAACTCTTAAGCCACGAGTTTTTTTACTTTTTGGTCAGTTTTGACTGATGCATTTTTCGAATTTTCTGCTGGCTTTGAAGTATTTGGTACAGATGCCCCGTTTCTAACAGGAGTATAACAATCATAATTTCACAGTATGAAGAGTAGACCAGACTGTACTGTTCCCTTCATCATAAGACTTGTGTTGCTTTTTGTTTTTTCCTGGAAACTACAGAATTAATTTTTCTCTTAGTGTGAAAGACTCTGTCAGAAAAAAAAAATACAGGAACAGCCATCCTGTAAGGATGTAGAATATTGCTGGAGATTGGAAGCTGAATCATTGTTTAGTTTTGCTTTTGTTTTTTGCCTTTGCTTTCAACCCCACTCTGATTCAGGGGAAAACTACAGCTAAAAAAAATTTAAACGTTAGTTTTACAACTAATTCTCATGTGCAAACAACTCTCCTAACTCTGCAGTGTTATTTTAATAAGGTTTATACTATGACTATTTAAAATTTAACAATTTTTAAAAATTAATTTAAATCTGTTAATATAGTTCTAATAAGTTTTACATGCTGCACATCCCACTCTTAGCACTAAAATTAGAATAAAATCTCAGTCAATTTACAAGTGACAGAACACAGGAAATGGCTTCACACTGACAGAGCAGAGTTGGATGGGAAATTGGGGAAATCCTTCCCTGGCAGGGTGGGCACAGGGTGTCCAGAGCAACTGTGGCTGCCCCGGAGTCCTGACAGTGTTCCAGGCCGGGTTGGACCCTGGGCCTTGGAACCACCTGGGACAGTGGGAGGTGTCCCTGTCATGGCAGAGGAGTGGAACCAGTTGATCTTTACTCTCCCTTCCCAGCCCAGACCATCCTGTGACCCTGATCCCATCAGTTTCTGGGATCTGCCTGTTTGCTGACACAGCTGGGGCACCCCCAGAGCTGGGAGCTGGCAGTGGCACGGGGGGTCCATGAGCTCTGTGCTCTTCTGGGGGCTCTGCTGCCTGGGGTGCTGTGTGTGTGATTGCACACCAGAGCTTCTCTTCAGAGCTATCACTTCAGGTCTTGAAGGATGCCTGCTGTGGGCAAGTAGGATTGGAAAAATACCTCTGGGGGGGGAAGGGATGGTCAGTGGAGGAACAGGAACAGAGACAGTGAAGTAAGTTTCTCTCTCCTGAAGGGAAGAGGCTCAGAAGAAGTGAAACAGTCTGAGTATCTTTAGCTCTTTTAAATGGCAATGCTTTGTCAGACTCAGGGTCTGGGGTTTTAAGCAGGTATTGTTTTCTCTCAGGACAAAAAAGCAAAGAGCATAATGCCTTAGATGCTTGTGCTGGCATTTTAATAGGAATCCTTCACCAACAAGGGGGACTTGGCTGCTTTTGTGAGTCCAGGAATGAGACTGCGGTGGGTGGAAATACAGGAGACATTTTAAAAGAGTGTCTTTGCTCACTGCTATGAAATAATAATAATAATAGTACTAATAAACTTCATGTCTTTGTGCTGGGGGAGAAAAGTAAATGAATTTTTTAAAGTCTGGATAATCATTGAAGAATTATGTAGAAAGGAAAAAAAACAAAACAGGAACATTATTCAGAAACAAAAGTAAGAAACAGAAGCATTGGTTGAGATTGGAGAAGTCCTCCAAAGCCATTGAGTCCAACCTTGGGAGTGCTTCCCACCTTTTCACCCACTCCAGAGCCTGGAGTGCCATTTCCAGATGTTCCCTGGACACCTCCAGGGATGGACCCCAGGCAGTCTGCATGTTCTCAGCTTGAAGACTGCCCTGAGCAGAGGGTGTTCTGTAACCGAAAACAAGCTGGCACAAACTGTGGAAGGAAAAAAATGTTTTTAAGAGACATGCAGGAGAACTTCTTGCATCTCCAACTCCAATATTTCATAAAATATCCAGATACCACAAACAGTGCAAGGTATGTAATGGTTCTCTCCAAGCACACGGTGTAGTTTTTGTGCTTTCTCTGAAATTCAGAGTTGGCCATGAATGTTTCAGGCTGAGCTTTTAGGTTTAGTATTGGCAGGCTCTCATGAGCTATTTTTTTATACCTGCATCAAAATTGTGCCTTTGACAAGCTGTGCTGTGTGATGCAGTCACCATCGTGAAAGTGTAATTGTTCCTGTAATGCACTTACAGCAGGCATTTAGCTGCTGGGATAATGAGCACTGTGCAGCCAACAAAACAGCACAGCCATGCTCTGTGTGCCTTTCCAGTGGTACAGAGTACACAGCTGAACTGGGCCAGAAATAGCAGCTTTCCTTACAGCCACGGTACAAATGATTCACGCAGGTGACTGAGGAAGACTTTCAGAGGTGCTAAGCTAAAAGCTGAATTTTTGTTTTTTTCTTTGAGGGGTGTCTTTGGAGGTGCTGTGTTGTGCCAGGAGGGTGTTTTGTGGCCCAAGAGGACGCCCATGCATAGGAGCTGCTCTGTGTCTCCTAAGTGCTGTGTGTTTGGAGTTTAGCTCTTGCTGCAGGCTGGGTTAGACCAGTAATCCCAGGTAATGCACCTGCTGCTCTCCTGTGGGAAATTCAGTCTTCCTGGGCATCCTCGAACCACTCCTCCTCTTTAGAAAGTAAATATTAAATACAGGGGATCATTTTTAATTAGGATTTGTCATTAGATTAATTAGATGTTAACTCCACAGAACAGGCTTTGGATCCTGGTTGATGACTGATGGGATTTTAACCAATGTACATGTGCATGCCTCCATCAGTAGCCCAGATTCTTAAATGTTGGAAGGACACAGCTGTTCTCAAGATCACAGTATCATGGAATGGTTTGGGCTAGATGGGACCTTAAAGATTATTTCATGTTAACCCCCTGCCCTGGGCAGGGACACCTTCCACTGTCCCAATTTGCTCCAAGCCCCATCCAGCCCAGCCTGGAACACTTTCACAGATGGGGCAGCCACAGCATCTCTGGGCACCTGTGCCAGGGCTTCTCCACCCTCCCAGGGAGGAATTCCTTCCCAATATCCCATCTAACCCTGCTCTCTGTCAGTGTGAAGCCATTCCCCTTGTCCTGTCACCCCATTCCTTGCAGAGTCCCTCTCCATGTGTGTGGCAGGCTCCCCTCAGGTCCTGCCCTGTCTCAGGCCCCAGTGAAGGCAGGAGCCTCCCCCAGGAGCTGAGCTGGGCACTGATGTGACTCCAGCCCTGCAGACACAGAACCAGCTCTGGGCCTGGCTCCTTAATCACCTTAATCTGATTTCCCTGCAGGCTGTTTGTTGCCAGAGGAGCAGGCACCCTGCCCGCTGTTCGGGCTCTGTATTCCACCTGTCTCTGCATTTGGGAAGGGCTGATGGAAGGCATTAATGGAAATTGTCCTGAAGTAGAAATTCCTGCTATATTTATCTTCAGTAATTCTTCGTGCTGCTGTACTTGAGCTCTGCCACAGCTCTTTTAGTTCATTCAGAGCTGCATTCATTATAGATAACACAACAGCTGGACTATTCTTTTCTAACTCAGTCTTGGGCTGAAAGTGCCAGTAATGATAAATTCTGTAAGAATGGGACTTTAACTGCAGTCTACAAATTACTTTCCTTCACAGCAAGTTCTGATTTGACACCTGTGCTCCCATGTGTGTCATTGACTTGTGCCATACATCTTTATTTACCAGTTTGTGAAGAAGCACTGGTGGGTAGGTGTAAACAGCAGGAGGCTTTTAATGGTGACCTTGATCTTTCTGGGAAATTTGGAAAGCAGTTGGAAGCAGGGCTGCTCTTTGGGAGCATGAAGGATATCTGGATTGTGCAGCTCCCTGAGGCAATGTCTTTCTTTTCATGGCCTCACTGTGTTTTCCCCCTCCACAGAGCTGCTGAGAAAAATCCTACATTGTGGAATAGTTGACTAGATGCTACTGGGATTCAAGTCACATTTAAATATTAATATTATAAAATATCAAAAATTAAATATAAGGAGAATTACAGGATTAATTGGGTTAGCTGATACACTGCTTTGACCTGAGAGGACATGCACTGGCATTCTTAAATAGTGCAAGAAGTTTATCACTCCAGTCTTGGAGATGGTAAAAGTATTCTGAGCCTTTCATGTTTGCTTTGAGGATTTGGCAGTGATCCAGAAGCTGGCCCCTGGAAGTGTTGGTTGGTTGGTACTGAAATCAGTGTCAGTAGAGATGAAGTTTCACTCCCTTTGCTGGCTGTGTGTGGAACAGCTTGAGGCCCGTGTTCTGACAAAAACCACAATAAAGAATAGCCAGTGAAGAAGCAGCAAATGTTTCCTTTCTTTGCCCTTTGTATCATGGAGAACTCTGGCAGTGTCCTTGTGAATGAAGGACATGGTTTGGTGGTGATGTCAAAGCATTCATCTGATGTGCTGATGAAAAAGGCATCAACCTGCATGGAAAGAAAGTGTTCAGGTATTTAGAACCATAACCCTGCCTCTCTTTCTCTGTCTGAGAACATCCCTGTGTTTGTTTTAAAGAACAGACCCCTTCTCCTAGCCCAGGTGAAGTGACTCAGTCATTCCTGCCAGGTCCCCACCTGGGAAGGACCATCCTGCTGTGGTGTGGCCTTTGCTGGGTAAAGGGAGACAGGGCTTGCTGAGGCACAAACTTCACTTTAAATGTCACTTTTAAATAAGTAAAGGGTTCCCTGGAGGTTTTGGAGCAGAAAGGAGCTTTTCTCCCAAGGAACTGGCTCGTTCCCCACAGGGCCCTGTGAGGAGCAGTGCTCTGGCAGGGGCAGTGAGGGTTCAGCTGAGAGCTCCTGTGAAACTGGACCTGGAACTGTTGTTCTTTGTATTCCAGCTGCTCTTTGCAAAGCAGGCTGTTTGATAAGTAAAGACTTCTTTGCATAGTGTCTGTTTTTACCACAGTCTGATAGTCCATATGCTAAAGAGGACAAAGTAGCTGAGATACCATCTGAAAGTGGGAATAATCACGGGGATGCTGTCATGTGCTGCTGGGGGAGGGTTCTGAGCTGTGGGAGAACACTTAGAGTTTACTATTTGTTTTTCAAAAGAGGAGAATAAACACAGCCTGAGCAGATTGCACCAAAGTCTGACTTAGGAGCGATGCTGAGTGAGGGTTTTCCTTACACTGTTCAAAATGCTGGGTTAAGCTCAGAAGAGTTACTAGACAAACATCTGAAGTAGAGCAGGTCTGTAAAAACTCCTAAACTGGTAAAACTATCAGTAAATAAATTGGTCCAATTTCAACATATGCCTTGCTTGAATTAATAGAGAAGATATTTCATTAGACAGCTGTGAATTTGGCAGTTTTTAATTTGTTCTCTTGGGGAAATCTATCTCTTCTGCTCTCCTGCTGGATGATTTCTGTGATCCTCTACCACTAGATGTTGCTGTGTGAGTGATTGATGTAATCTTATCTGATGCTGGATGGATTAATCCCTGAAGAAAAGGAGGAGATACCACTGGAACAGCATTTCTGCCTCTTCTGAAATTTGTATTTTGAGACTTTTGCCTGAGACATTTTTAGAGTTTATTGGCTCTGTTACATTAGTCATAGAGGTTGTCTCTCTCTTGGATACCCAGCAGTGTGCTGATTATTGTTCCCAATTTGGCAGGGTTTTCTCTTCAGGTGTGTCTGTAGAGCTGCTGGTCTCAGCAGAGAGGAAAAAAGGCAACAAAATGTAACTTGGCTAAAAATGGTTTTGCAGCAACTCTGTTCTGTAGCATCTGTGGCTTTTCATTCAATGAAAGATGGCAGGGGAAGAAAATTTCTACACATTCTAGCATGAGAAAAAATCAATTTTCAGGGGAAATTCTTGCCTTTGGCTGTTTTTAAGCTTTCACCTTGTTGGTGAAGGATTACTCACCTCCTTGGGGGTTTGCTGTGTTTATTCTGCACAGAAGTCGACAAATAGAAAAGCTCCATCAGGGTGAACTGAAGTTATCCTAAAGAAAAATTTCATTGCATGGATGGTGTAAACTCCCTGAGACTGAAGTAAAGCTGGAAAGGAATCTACAAGTGAATAAAACAAGAAGTTTGGAATTGGATTTGGGGAATCTGGGCTTGGAAATGCCTCAGGTAAGTCTGCTAGGATTTTATTTGCTTGTGTAAATAATTTTGCCTCTGTTTAAGAACAAATCTGACCAGCACTAGGAGGGAAGACGTGTAGGAGATGAAAGGATGTATATTTTGTGGGGTCCCTGTGGTGCTGCTCTTGGTCCTGTGTTTGTTCAAGCTTCAGCCACGTTGTCTGTGGGTGAGGGAGGATGCCTGGAGAGCAGAACAGCCTTTTATTACTGCAGTGATTCACCCTCAGCACACTGAATGACTTTCAGCAGCACAGTGTCTCTGCCTTCCCAGCCCTCAGGGTGAGAGTGTCTAGAAGAGAAATTGAGGGCTGGAATTAAATGTAGCAGAAGGCCTTGCTGCCCATTCCCTGCATGCCCAGTCATCCTGCATAATCCTTTTTTTGCCAAATTTCACTTCCTTCCTGAGAGAGAGGTAACAATCTAGATTTAGTTGTCATAAATTTTGCTTTCCTTACAATTCTATATGGAAGTTTTGTGAGTTCTAATGGCTCTAAACACAGTCCACACTGCTTTAGTGCAAAATGATCTGTATTAGAGGGACTCACAGACTAGGACTGGCCCTCACCTTCTACAAATGCCAACATATCCCAAAACTGGGCTAACATAAGACTTTCAAAGCAGCAGGGAAGAATGAAGGAGCAGAGCAGTGAATGCTCTTGTAGCTCTGTGGTGGATAGAAATGTGTCCTTTGATTGCTCCTGCATGTTGTCATCTGCTCCTGGAGCATTCTCTGTCTCTGGAGAGTGATGTGCTTATTTGTGGTGGTGAAAACCTTCTGAGGCTAGGAGGAATGGTTTCTGTTTGTTGAAGATGAAAATGTGCCTTTTCATATGATGTTTGAAATGTCTGTCTGTTGTGTTGTAGCCCAGTGTGAGTGGAATGGACCCTCCTTTTGGGGATGCCTTTCGGAGCCACCTGTTTTCAGAGCAGACTCTGATGAGCACAGATCTCCTGGCAAGCAGCTCAGATCCAGACTTCATGTATGAACTGGTAGGTACCTGTGTGTGCCCAGAATTTCATCTCCTCTCCAGTTCCTGGAGGAATAAAGGGGTGTTGCTTCAAGAATGCTGGAAATTTATTCATTATTGCTGGCTGCTGATTAGGGAAGAGCTGGACTGCTTGTCCAGCAAGTGTGGTGCTTCCTCAGCAGGCACTTCTTCAAACAGGCTCAGATCCACCTTCACTAGTGCTCCAAGCCCTGTCCAACCTGGCCTTGGACACTGCCAGGGATCCAGGGGCAGCCATAGCTGGTCTGGGCACCCTGTGCCAGGGGATCACTGCCCTCACAGGGAAGAATTTCCCCCTGCTATGTTCTGCTTCACCCAAGCTGTGAATGTAGGGGGAAGGGAAATATAATTTGACTCACAAGCTACTTGTGTGAGCACTTCCTTTTTCATTTTCTCTCTGCATCAAAGGAGAAAGGTCACTCGTGGTCATTAATTGGTCGTGTTAGAATGAGGTTTTCCAGGAACTGGTAAAGTTAAGTGTATTCTGTTAAACACACAGCAAAGATTGACCTAGATTATAGAGATGCCTGTGATGGCTTTCATATTTTAAATACATGGATATTGGTACTGGTTTAGTTCCTGGTGAGCAGATGGATTTGCAATAGCAGGAAAATACAGTGTTAGAGGAAGAGCAGTGTCTTCAGAAGGACCTGTTGCTGAAGCACAGGAGCTGAACTTCATTCTGACCTTCAAAAGAAGCTTTTACTTGAAAGTTGAGGTCTCTTCCTGTGTCACTCCTCTCTCATACTTCACTGGAATTGAGCTCTCCTTACCAGGTTAAGAAGAGGAAAGAGATGATGGATACTTTTTTTGGTATTAATTTTAACTTACCTTATTGTACACAGGACAGAGAAATGGACTATCAGCAAAGCTCCAGGGACAACCTGCTTTTCATGGAGGACTGCAAAGACCTTGAGAACTTGGAGTCTTTTACGGACATCCTGGACAAAGAAGCTGCTTTCACCTCCAAGTGGGAGCAGTGGGATACCTACTGTGAAGACCTAACTAAGTACACTAAATTAACCAGCTGTGACATCTGGGGAACAAAAGAGGTGGATTACCTGGGCCTCGACGACTTCTCAAGCCCGTACCAGGATGAAGAGGTGATAAGCAAAACACCCACACTGGCTCAGCTGAACAGCGAGGACTCCCAGCCTGTCTCAGATTCACTCTATTACCCTGATTTGCTCTTTAGTGTGAAACAAAACCCTTTAAATTCTTTGTTACCTGGCAAAAAGATGGCGAGCAGAGCAGCGGCGCCGGTCTGCTCCTCCAAGAACGTGCAGGCCGAGGCCGCGCTGTCGGACTGTGCCCAGAAGGCCAGCAAGGCTGGCAGCCAGCCTGCTTCCAGCACACAGATCATGGCCAAGACCAACGTGTACAGCAGTGAAAAGGTGAACATTCACGTGGAATGTAAAGACTATGTTAAAAAAGCAAAAGTAAAGATCAACCCCTTGCCGCAGAGCAGGCCCGTGCTGAGCCAGGCGCACGCCGACGCAGCCAAGGAAAACACCTGCTACTGTGGGGCTGTAGCAAAGAGACAGGAGAGAAAAGGACTCGAGTCTCCCCATGGTCACAGCACAACTCCTGGTTTGCCTTTTAAAGAGACTCAAGAGCTGCTCCTCAGCCCTCCCCAGGAGAGCCCGGGGCTGGCTGTGGGGGAGAGCAGCCTTTCCGCCAGCACGTCCGTGTCCGACTCCTCGCAGAAGAAAGAAGAGCACAATTATTCTCTTTTTGTAACAGACACTTTGGGTGAACAGTCAGCTAAAGCAGAGCCTGAGGAGGAGGAGGAGGATGAGGATGATATTGAAGATGAGGACCATGATGAAGGGTTTGGCAGTGAGCACGAGCTGTCTGAGAACGATGATGAGGAGGAGGATTACGAGGACGATAAGGACGATGACATCAGCGACACCTTCTCAGAACCAGGTACCAGCAGGGTTGGGCTTTGGTGATGTGGGGGTTGCTGGCTTTGTCCTCTGAGTGGGAAGGAAAGCTTTTGAACTCCGGGTAGTTACTCATGAGCAGCACTGATCTTAAGTTGTGAGCTCTCCTCCCACGTTTTCTAAGTGCTTTGCAAAATGCAATTTATTCAAAGTATGCGAAGTCTCTGTTGCCCTATTTCATGAAAAACTGCACAAACTGTGGTTGTGCAACAAAAATAATGATAGAGAATACAGGAAGCCCAGCTGTAGCCTGAGGTTAGAGCAGCTGCCTGCAAGTGTGGCCTTTTTTATTGTAGCTCTCTGGTAGGATGTGCAGAGCTTTCTAGCACTTCTCGTAGCTCTGAATTTATCCCGAGTTGGATCTGTCAGGATGAAATCCCATCCTGAGTAAAATGATTTCATAATTATTCAAGTCCTGCTTTCAGGTACAGTTTTTCCACAGAATCCATAGAATGACTGAAATTAATAGAATCATTTCTAGGTGGTTTCAGCAGTAACACTTAGTGGGGCTTCAGAGGATACTGGAATTCCTCTCTCCTGCCTTTAAAAATGGAGTTCTAAGAGCAGGAATAAGACCTAACCTTCACCTAGAATGTAACAGAGCAGTAACATTGTATAAAAATAAATTCTGCAGGGAAAGCAACAGGATTGGACCCAAGTATTAATTTCATTTCATAAAGTATTACAATATTCATATCTTATAAATGCCCTGTAGTAGGGAATAAGAATTAAAGTATTCAGACATTTGGCAATATGTAACTTCAGGGGGATAAAGCAGCTGAAATTCTTCCTTGTTGAGAGCAGCAGCTTCCCTAAAGCTTGTCAGTGTTTGTCATAATGAACTCTCAGATGAAATTATTTTCTAATTAGATTTCCTGTGTTGGTATTAAACTCGTTAAGCATCCTGCCCTTTATGCTACTTTCACATGCACACAACACATTTTTATTAACATTTTGAAGCCTCTCCCTCCCTTCTGGAGTGAACTCCCTCTGCTTTCTGGGGCCCTGAGCAGCTGTTCCAGCTCTGCAGCCCATGGGGGATGTGTTGCACTGGGAGCCTGGGATCCCTGGAAAAGAGAGGTTGTGTTAAATGCTGTGGGTGGAATTAATTAATTAATGATTTTACTGACCAGCAACCCACATTCTGCAGCAGTAGCTGAGGATCTGGGCTTATCCAAGCTTGCCAGACCCTTCCATGAATGAAGCCTAAAACCATTCACCTCAAATGTGGTGGTACTAAAAATTTTATCATCTATTTTGTTTATTTTGGAAAATAACATCTCCGGGTATTCTAATCATGTCACTTTTGTATTTTGTGTTGCTTTTTTTGCCTCTAAAGGTAAATACTATGGGTTAAATCTCTAAAATATTTAAATATTTAAGCACAGGAAAATGAAACCTTACAAAGGTCTGAAAGCAAAATAAGTTGGTATTTTGAGTGAGGATGTAATTTACTGAAAGGACAAAAATCTGCTAGTTATTGCTGACCCTCTGATGTTTTTTTACATAATTTACTTTTGGTTTTTCTTCATGTATGATTTTAGAGTGAATGAAATGCTTTCTTCAAGTGTTATCTGAGGAAATATTTAGATATAGTGAAGGAAAAATAGCTAAAAATGTGACTGGCTCTCAGGCAAGTTTGGCCAACAGTGTTTTTATTATCACCATGACACAGATTTAGCAAATTTGGTCTCCTACAAAGGTAGTTTATGATGGGAATTACCAGCCCAGGCCTTTTCTAGCGTTTAAATGTGGTGGTTTTGCTATTACTGAGTATATTTTTCTTATCTCATTTAGTAGAAAGACTTTTAAATGACTGTTCCTTCCATGGAGTAGTCAGGAGATTGCAGAAATGGGAAATGCAGCAATTTATTCAGTTGTCAGTAGCACTGGAGAAGAAATGAGTGGAAAAGTGCTCCTGGAGACACAGATTGTTTTAGGGAGCTGCATTAGGTCAGTCTGAGCACCTGGACCATCAGCTGGGGGCAAACCCTGGGAGAGATTTGCCAGAAGGCTCTGTGGTGAAGGGCTGGAGAGCAGCAGTGCTCTGGCTTTGTTTCACTGGGACTATTTTTGGGTTTCACCTGGTGAGAGGCAGGAGTCACGTGCAGCCTGTTCTCTGTTCTGCTTCATTTAACCCTGGTGAGTTTAAACCCCAAAGCACAGGGAGGGATGTGAAGGAGGACTTCTAGGAGGGGGTTGGGAAGGGCTTCAGAGTTCAATACAAGAACCCTTTGAGATTTCTTAGAAGCCTGCCCTGCTGTGTGATCTTTGCTAAGAGGAGGAATAAATGCAGTGCAGAGCAGCTGAACAAGTTTGTGTGTTGGGTTAGGACAGTGCCCTGGGTTCTTTTATGTCACTTTATAATGGCAGCAGGTCAGTGCTGGGCTTGCAAGGCAGGATGTATTAAGTCAATGTAATTGAAGTTGCTAACTTAATTACAGTTTGAATAAGCAAACAGGAAGTCCTGATTTTAACCTTGTTGTACATTTGTACACTTCAGCTCTTACAGAGATTTGTTTTCATTGGTTAGATTGATTCTGTGTTACCATGAAGATGGGCTCAATTTATATATTTCTGTATAATGAATTACATAGCTTTTTTAGGTGGAAAGTCAGTGGGCTTTTTGAGTGTATTTTGATACTCATGTCAAGCAGCATTTGAGTAAAATGGAACTGCAGTTACAAATATTTATGGCATTTGAAACTGTATTTCATGTAAATTGTCAATAACTTTGGCTATACAGCACAAATGTTTTCTAAAGCATGTTTCATTGTTTGATTTGCCTTTAAAATCCTGCCTTTGCAACAAACCAGAGAACCCAAGTAAATGAGTTGATGAAATTAAGAAAACAGAACTTCAGGATGGATTTCATCCTTCTTCATACCTGACTTCTGTCTGTGCTTTGGGTTATGATGTGAGAGACAGACCAAAGCAAGAAAGTTTGTTTTTCCTCTTTCAACTGGTTTTTCAAGTGCAAACAGACTAATTGAATGGACTGTTTTAAAAGGAAGAAAGTGCTCTTTGTGCTGTTGGAAGATGAAGCAGAGCTGAAGCATATGGAGTCAAGGCTTGCTAAGCCTGCAGTCCATGCATGGGTGGCTTTTCCTTTAGCTCCATCACAGTATGTGATATTTAGAAATGCTCCTCTTTTGAGTAAGTGTAAACTAATATTTAGCATTTTAGCACAAAAGGTCATGCAGTGGTTTGAGATTTTTTTTTTAACCTTAGTATAGATGATCTTTATTTTCTAAAGCATATCTGGGGCTTGAAAACCTGTGGTTTGGGTTTACATAGTTATGGTTAAATATTTCTCTGATGTGGGCAGTGGCATTACAATTTCCATGTCCTTCATGAGCGGTTCATGATATCAAGTGCATCATAATTTACCTCTAAAATATTGTACAGCTTTCCTGAGGGTCATTTCTTCTCATCCCACTGAAGAGGAGGAGGAGGTTGAGCAGTGGCTCCAGATCCCTTCAGCTTAGATGGTCCTTTGGTCACTGTCCTGATAAGAGAGTCCCTTCCTCCAGCCAAGGAGGGATCAGTGCTTGGATTTATTCCCTGCAGGTCTTTGGACTCAGGAGCAGCAGGAGTTGGACTCAATCCTGTGGGCGTCTTCCAACTCAGAGTGTTCTACAACTGAATAATTTTTTCTTTATTGTCTTTTGCTAATCCATCTTTATTTAATCTTCTTCTCTTTCCATGCTTTTTGTCAAATGTGGAGGTGAGTTAGGATTGTGTTCCTGCCAATTCCTGGGGAAAATTGTCAGGATTGGTGAACATGGTCCAACATCTGCTGTCTGTACTTGGCACTGCTGGGATTGTGGGGAACTACAGCTTAGGGCATCAGAGAACATAAAGGAACTTTAAATGCATGAATAATTTTGGGTTTTTCAACTAATGAAGGCCCACCAGTGGCTCAGTGGCTCTCCTGGATTTAAAGCAAGTACCCAAGAGCAGTCGATGCTGGAAACCAAGTGTTAGATAATGCAAAACAGAGCTGGCTGTGGTTTTGCTCTCAACTTGAATCCTCAGTCTGCTGCTAAAGGGCTGCAAACAATTCTGTCACCAGTTTGTAAACAACCCCCTGCATCCTTTTAGGGTATGAAAACGATTCTGTGGAGGATTTGAAAGAAATGACTGCAATCTCCTCTCGGAAAAGAGGCAAGCGAAGATACTTCTGGGAGTACAGCGAGCAGCTGACACCATCCCAGCAGGAGAGGATGCTGAGGCCCTCTGAGTGGGACAGGGACACCCTGCCCAGCAACATGTACCAGAAGAATGGGCTCCACCATGGTAAGAAATCCTCATTCTGGTCACAGGTGACTGTCTTGTCCTTGTGACATCGTCAGCAGCCAAATTCCCCTCCCTGTGAGTGCTGGGAAGTTGTGTTTTGGCCATGAAAGTTCAAGCACTGTAAGTCTGTTACTCTGCAGTGCCCAGGGAAGGCACTGTGAGCACACAGTAGGGACTTTCAGTGTGGTTTCTTCCAGAGGAGTGTGGATGAATTGAGAATTGTGACTTCCAAGGGCTCTCAGGGGAAACCCCAAGAGTTCAAAGCTTTCTCAGTGTGATACTGTAAATATTAGATGGTGACTTGACTGATGTTTGCTGCTCGTGGCTGTTCCTGTCAGTGCTGCCTGTGTTAGCAGGAGGCTGGGAGGGCTCTGGGGTGCCAAGTTCAGGGGACTGGTATGAGCTGAGGACAAGCACTAAGGCACAACTGTGTCTCTCTGCTCCTCCCTCCTTGTTTTCCCCCTGTGAATGCAGCAGAGTGAAGCAGTTACTCCTCTGGGAATAAACTATTTCCTTAAGATGCCCTCTTAGAAACTTAAACCAGTTCTGTAATAACTGATTTATTCCCAGTGAGCAATTACTGCACCACAAACATGATTAACATCACCCAAAGCAAACCACTCTTAGAGGTATTTTTGTTTTCTTCTCACTGGATCTCTTTTAGGGTGCTCCATTTCATTTTGGCTTTGAAGGAGCAATTTAAATCAACTTCCCTGGTTCTAAGGTTAATGTTCCCTTAGAGTTGAAAATTACTGCCTTTAACATGGCAATTGGCCTTCTCTTAAATCATAAGATATTTTTGTTGTTGTTGCTGTTACCTGTAGATTTATTCAGGGAAGAAAACATTTATTCTTTGAATGTCCTTAGTTTTTAAAAGCTTCTTTATCCTGTAGTGAAATAGCAGTACCTAAAGTCCCTATCACTGCTCTTTCTCATGATGGAGGTCTGAGCAACCTGGTTAGTGGAAGGTGTCCCTGCCCATGGCAAGGGGGAGAAAAAGATGAGTTTAAGGTCCCTTTCAACCCAATCCATTCTGTGATTCCATTATTTTATGTTTGTTATCCAACACCAAATAACCAAACATGCTCTAAGGACTCAAACCCACCAGACACTTGGCCACTTGACCTTTAAGTCAAGTGCAAAACCAGGCCTTAAATAGCTTCAAATACATAAAATAAAAAGGGTTAACTGGCATTTATGTGGGTCATTTCATCTCAGCATTGCTGAAGATTTTTTCAGCACCAAGCCTCAGCACTCTTTCTTTGGCAATAAGATTATTTAGGAGTTTAATCCACTGGAGTGTGCAGGAGGATATTTTGGCTGCATATGAGTTAACAAGTTTACAGCTGCAGCAAAACAACAGGGTTTGAACTTGTCACATACATTTTTCAGCAGGGTTGTGTGTATGCTCTCTGTCACATCCAGTGGCCTTGCCAGCAGTATTTGCTCTTATCTGATCTGGATAGAATATGAATTGTACAAAGCTCTTTGTGTGGAAATGCTTTTTCTATTGTGGGAGGCCATGGGGATCACCTGATTCCGGCCCATTCTTCTGCAGTGAACAAAGGAACTTAAACTGCACCCAAAAAATGCCTATTTTAGAGTGTTTTCTCACAGGTTTGTGTATGAATTATGTCACTTCCCTACCCATTTTTCTGCATATTTTAAACAGGAAAATATGCAGCAAAGAAGTCCCGGAGGACTGATGTAGAAGACCTGACTCCCAACCCCAGAAAACTCCTCCAGATTGGTAACGAGCTGAGGAAGCTGAATAAGGTGATCAGTGACCTGACACCCGTCAGTGAACTTCCCTTAACTGCCAGACCCAGGTCAAGGAAAGAAAAGAACAAGCTGGCTTCCAGGTATGCACTGGGTAAAGCTGCAGGGATGAGAAAATTTGGATTGCTACAAGTGAGTGATAAAGATCCAAATTATTTTTGCCTAAAGAAATTCTGCTTCATGTGGCAGCTCCTGCAATGGGAATTTCCAGTTTATCAAATGGGAATTTCCAGTTTATCAAATGGGAATTTCCAGTTTATCAAATGGGAATTACCAGTTTATCAAAAAGCAGAGCAGCTGGCACCTTGGGAGCTGTGGTTTGCCTGTGCCCTAGATAAGGACGTGTTTCCACTGGAATTGGTTTCCTTAGCTGTGGGGCAAACAGCTGGGACAGTGGCAAATTCCACAAGTGTCAGATGTGAGCAGATGCAGGTAGCAGAGTCTTCTCTGAGCAGGTGAGTGAGGATGGATGAGTTTGTGCACCACAGCTCTGGGAGGGTTGGTTGATGAGTTCATGTGGCTCTTACTACTCTGGAATTTCTGGTAGTGCTCTAATTCTTCCCCTCTTCTTGCCATAGGGCTTGTAGACTAAAAAAGAAAGCCCAGTATGAAGCCAATAAAGTTAAACTCTGGGGTCTGAACACGGAATATGGTAAATACAACTCTTCACATCTTAATTTTCTTTTTGTTTGGGCAAGTCTGTGTTTTGCACCGTGATGTAACCTGGCTGGCTCATAGAGAAAAGAGTTGGTAAAAACCCAGCTCATTGAATGAAATGAATGTAGCTTGGGTTACCTGCAATGCTGAGCTACTTTGCAGGTGTAAATTATGCAGATGTGTGCATGTTCTGTAAATATTTTTGAAAATATTGGTAATATTTGATGTAATCTATTACATTTAATTTTGCAGTAAGTGTGATGTGACACGTCTGACACAGATAGCTGTGTGTGTAACTGTGAATCCCTTCCAGGGAAATGTGATGTAAAGCTAATCCTTTTTTTTTTTTTCTTTGTAGATAATTTACTCTTTGTCATCAACTCCATCAAACAAGAAATAGTTAATCGGGTGCAGGTACCTAAAGATGACAGAGGAATCAACATGGAGCAAAAGTTGAACATACTTATTAAAGACACTCTTGGTAAGCAGTGAACTTTGTGTATTTACCTGGGTGTGGAGATATAGAACCATAAATAACCCTGAGGAGCCCCAAAGCTCATCCCATTCCACCAGAGACACCTAGTGCCTCCTCTGGGCTTTCTATATTTGATTGCAAACAATTTCTGATCTGGAGGAATGAATTAACGCTTTCCTGATTCCTTTTGTCCCAACCAAAGTGTCTCCTGGTTTTGGTTACCTGTAGTGATGCCTTGGGAAGGCTCAGCTAGAGCAGAGGCAGGACAGAGCTAAAGAATAAAGCAGGGATTTATTTCAAGGATCTTCTCCATGGATGCACCTTGGGCAGCACCAGAGCCCAGCCAGGGCTGCACCCAACATGAACCAAAATGGCCCCAAAATGCCCGGCCGGGCACGGGGTCTCTCCCTGGGATCAGCTCTGCTCCATTCCCACCTTGCAGTTCATTGTCCCATTCCAGTTTTAGCTGATCAAGTCCCGTCCCTCTTGTTTTTCTCTCTCCAGCCCACGGTGTTTGTGCTCTTGGGCTGAGATTTGGATCATTTGTCCTTGGTGCCCAGCTGGAGCAGGAATTGTTTTGTCTCCCTGCTCTGTGCAGAGCTCACCATGCCCTGATGTGAGGCTCAGGCCCACCCACTAAAGCAGCACAGAATGTGAAAAATAGAAAAGCCAAACCTGAGGCATCAGTAGGAATGTACCATGAGCAGTGACCTGAGAGCAGCTTCTCTTCCCTCCCTTTCAGGACTTCCTGTAGCTGGACAGACGTCAGAGTTTGTGAACCAGGTGCTGGAGAAGACAGCAGAGGGAGACCCCACGGGCGGCCTCGTGGGGCTGAGGATACCCATGGCCAAGGTGTAGGACAGGCCTGCAGCTGCTCCTGGGGCAGGTTCTGCCTGTGCTGCCGAGTTCCTTGCTGTAAATGGCATTCTGGTCTGCATGTCAGCTTAGCATTCTGTAAACACTCACCTGTAGGTTCCATTGGTTTCAAGTAACAGTGTAGGAAAACAAATCACGGCGTGGTAGAAAATGCTGCAGAGCATTTTTGGACCATAGACCAGATAGTTTCAAAGCTGCTTCAAGCTCAAGGGCAGAAATGGGAGTTCTCTTTCAAATGATCTAGGACCAGAATATATCACTTTTGTTTTAGAAGCAAAAACATGGATTTGCTAGAGAAAATGTTTTAGCATTTGCCAGACATTGTGACAGGTTTATGGTCCAAGTGAAGTAAGAGGAAGCATTTTTTTGGTGAAGCTGTCAATGTAGGGAGTTTTTTGTTCTTTTGTAATTTTTTAAAAAATAATTAGATTTTCTTTCCTTGTTCTTAAAAAAACCAGTAAGCTTTCTTTGCAACCATTAACTTGTACATAGCACACGCGGCATTAGAGCTAGTGTGCCATATAAGACTTTAATTTTCTGAGCTTAATAGAGTATTTAAATGTCCGTGCAAGCAAGAGAAAAAAAAAGTATATTCTTTGTGCCTTGTATTTTGTGGGGAGAGCTATCAGTATAAGCTGGTAAAGTTTTGTATGAAGAAAACCCTGAGGGGCAAAACCGAGCTGTATAGATGGTGAGATTTTAGGTTTTAATGTATTTGTTCCAGCTCTTAAAAATTTTTGAATGTATATAGGAATATGTTGAAAATGTAGATATATGCCACAGAGTCTATGTATTGTATAAAAGATGGCTCTAGAAAACTCAATTTCGGTACTTTGGCCGGAAGAAAACAAATACTTGCACATTAATGCGATTGTTTATTTTTGTACCAAAGACAAATGCAACTGATATGGCGAACTGCCAGTCTAAGTAAAGTTTTGCACAGCTTATATGATACTGTACTGAATGTAAAAACAAAAGAAAAAAAGAAAAAAAATTAAAGGTCAGGGTTAGGGATCTTACTGAACTGTGAATTTTTTTGTTTGGGTCCAATTATCTACAGAAGGAGCATTCATACATAACAATATTATTTTGCTGTTCTTGTAGTTCGCTTCCATGGTAGATAAGTTGGTGGCCGTCTTGGAGTCTTTAAATCTTTTTTCTCTGCACTTACTGTAGGAGATTTTAATATATTTGGATTTTAGTAAGCTATTGGTAAAATAGTTTTCGACTTTGAGAATTTAAAAAAAAAAGTATTTAGCTTGTTGTAGTATACTTCCACCAAACAACCAAAATAAAATTATTTTTATTGTAACGTGTATATATGTAAAGAGGAAAAAAAAAGAGCTACAAATATCTAATTCCTTAGTTGCCACTTTTCCAGTTGATGTATTATTATGCATGTGATGTTTCCAAGGATCAACACAGGCTTCAAACAAAACGAAAAAAAAATTTATAGACTTTTATATTTTTGTACAGGTATTTCGAAACTAGCTTCTTCAGACTTATATGTGACTTATTCTTGTTAATTCAGTAGTTTCTATGATTGAAGAATATTAACACAAAGTTCTTATTTGCTCTTCTGCTAATAAGAGTTGGCTTTGTAGTCAGTGTTAACGTACAGATAAAAGCTTTAGCCTTTGATGAGAAAGTCCTTTATCTCAAGGCAAGATCATTCTCTGGTTTCATGGACCCCCCCTCCTTTTCCTCCCTGTTCTTTCTCTCCCTATTTAAAGATGACAAAACACTGTTTACTGAAAATAGAAATACCAAATATTTTCAAATGTAGCTGCTGAAAAAAAAAAATGCAAAAGTCCATGAAGGCTTTCTCCCCACTCCCTTTGGGGAACTTCTCCACTTCGTTTCTAGTTTGTCTGAGTTTGTTTGTACTGTGATTCCTTTTTGTTTATGAGTAGATTATTTTTATATCCACGCTTGTACTATAAGAGAAAAAAGCCTGAATCGGTAACAGTGCAGGAAGAGTGGCCGGTGAAAGTGGTGGCCCTGCCACACTCACAGCTTCCTTTGTACCTAAATATTTTGGAAGACTCAAAAGGGAGGAGGAGGCCAAAATACCACTACTGAGCTGTACAGAAAGTCTTTCCTACAAGAGACTGAACAAATACCCAGGGCAATTTAGGCAAAACTTTGTAAATCCACTTAAGGCTTGCAAAATCTGAGTGGAATGTGGGTGTTTTCCTTTGAGGCGTTTGTGGTGGTGTTGTTGTTGTTGTTCAGGTGAGGTGAGAGTTGGCTGCTGCTTTCCACAGTGGGTCTGGTGTATTCCTCTTGTTCTTGTGGAGCTGCCCAGGGCCCCCAAAACCCCAAAAGAGAATGTGTCCTGTGAGGTGCAGGCTGTGCCTGAGCAGGGCTGGCACACGGAGCTTGTCCCTGTGCTGCATCCAAACCCTGCAGGCCAGGCAGCATCTGGATATTGAGAGAGAGCAGTTTGAAATCAGGTAAAAACTTCTGGGACAAATTCAACTGACAAGGTATTTAAAAGCCCCCCTTTTCTTACTGCCTGGGAATCCTGGGCAACACACAACTTTATAGCTTTTTATTTTTGTCTGAAAACCAGACTATGATTTTGGTCTCGCATTTCAAAGTAGACTTTGAATCTTTAGTGAGTTCCATACCCTCGCATTTCAGTGTTTCCTATGTATTATTTTAAGTTAAAGCTTCGAAATAGTTGAGCTTTTTAATGTTGACACTTTATTTTGTAACTATTTATATGTATGTATATCTTAGAAAAGCACTTTGTTTAAAAAAAAAAAAGAGGAAAAAGAAAAAAAAAAAAAGAAACTGCGTTTTATATGATTCCTGCCACTTGCTGCTAACTCTGGGCTGGTCAGAATGCTGCAGCGATACTTGAGATAAATAAAACCTGGCAGTAAAATGTAGAGTAAAGATAAGACCTTTTGCTGGTTTAACTTTATCATAAAGGTGACATAGGCAAGCTGTGCAGCTTTACATTTTAACCAGGGGACTCTGTGGCATTTAAACCGTCTAGAAATGGTTGTACTTTAATGCCAGTAACAATCTGCTTCCTCTAGTGTCATTAAAATATATACATTTAGTGTATACTTATCACAAACAAAAATCTTCTAGGGTATAAAAACCAACAAATGTACTTGTTCTGTTTTTTGGCAATTGTGGCATGCGTTTTGGGGTGATCTTTAGAGAAGACCATTTTCTAAAGATTTTCAGTGTTCATACATAGTATGTGGATCTTAACGAAGTCCTGGGGTTTTTTTTGTTTGTTTTTGAGTGTAGGCATTGTGAATATTCACTTTTAATCCTATATCCAAAAACAATGATCTATTTTTTGATTTAATACAACCAGAAAGCTCTTCCTTTTTCTGATACACTGGATTCTCTAGGATTTGTTTCCATATTAAAAGCATGCTGTCATAACTGCTCTTGTCGAGATCTCGTCAGTCTGAACGTAGGTGCCACACTTGGAATCGATGGGCTGCTTGTTCTGCTGTACCATGTATGACCCTCGTCCTTCCCCTCCCTTCATGACAGATGATGATGTGGCTTTATATTGTGCCTTACTTGTACATCTAGAACTAAGTGTTTTTCATTCCCTCTGAACTCGTCAAAGCTTCTGAGGTGGAATCAGAGCTGATTTAAGTGTGCTGGAGCGAGTGCGGACAGGGCTGATTTCAGTTTCTCTCAGTAGTCCTTTTGTATTTCTATGGAAGACCAGTTTTTGAATGGCCTTGCAAAACGTGGGGGTGCTCCTGAAGGGTGTTTTTAAACCCAAAACCCCTTTTTGCTAACGCTTCCTTTTATGGTTTATTGAACACATTTACTGATACTTGGTGAGTACTTTTTGTGTTTTGGGATGAGAGAGACTTACTACTAAAGCTATGTTTACGTGTGGATGGGCTGGATTTTCTTATCATACCAGTTGAAATCATTGTGATTTAATAAAGTTATATTGCTGTAAAGCTGATGTGAGAGTCAGGCTCAGCTGTCTTCAGTTCCTAATTTATAGATTGATTTTTTTTTTCCATACTAAGAGGGCCAGGGGAATGTTGGGGTTTTTAAAAAAAGGTAAACAAACAAAAAACCAACCTAAAATGGATGAAAGGTCTTTTAACTAATCTAAAAGCAAACAGACACTTTGGAAATGTAAAGGTGTCAGTTTAAAATTTATTTTTAAAAGACACCCCCCAATATTTATCTAATATTTGCCTTCATTAATGAAACAGCTTATTCACAGCTATGACTGGATGTGCTTTTCCATAAATCATTTAAACATAGCTATGTGTTTTTTTTTTTTTAAAGAAGCTCTAAAAGGTTTTATCAGGAGAATTTCCAAGGGTTGTATCCAAGTTGCCTCCAGCAGAAATAGCAAATGCAGTTCTGCTCCTCAAACGTGCTTGCTCGTCTTCCTGAAATTCTGCTGAGGCACAGCCCAGTTCTGGAGCGTGAATGTCAGGATCTGTATTTGGCCTTGAGACCCGAGTTTCAAGAGTGCATCTAAGCATGGTTTGATTTTCTTTTGAAGTTGGAGGCTTCAGTTGGAATCACCTAGTGGAGAGTGCTGCTAGATGTGGTCTTGGCTTGTTGACACAGCCTTGCACACAGCTGAGGTTTATTTTGTTTTACCCCAGGGATGGTGTGAAGTACATTTCAAACAGTTGCTGCCTCAGTGACTGATCCTTCTTGTAACTGTATTAAGGGCATTAGTCTGTTGAGAAAACACCACTCTTGAATATCTCCCGATGTAAATTGGGATTCTTCAATGTCATTAATCAAAGATGGCACTTTCAGGCTGTATCTTCTTTGCAGCAAACAAAAATCTCTGTCTTTCTACAACTTGCATTTCACAATATGCCATGTTTTCCCTCCAGTGCTTCGAGAAGGTGTCTTTGCACTCTGAATATAATCCTCAGCCTCTTAGACATCCATGAACTTCCATGGGAGCAAATACTGACTGGGAATTTATTGTCTTTCTAACAAGCTGTGGAGCTAAAAGTGGAACCAGAGCTCTTTGAAGCCACACTTGCATTTTTTTGTTTCCCGCAAAAAAAAAAAAAAAAAAAAAAAAAAAAAATCCAAACTTTTTAGATCACTGTTAAGAGTTTTTCTGGAGTTTTAAGTAATTTTTAGTTGGGTATATTTAAAGTCAAATTTGTGTGACTTAACTAGCTCTTGTAAGGAAAACTTCTGAATTGGCTTTTCTGGTGTTGGAAAAAGCACATCCCACACTATCAAAATCTTCTGATTAGGAAACAGAACCTAGTAAGAAAACTTAATTTTAATCTCTGTTATAATGATGGATATTCACACATTCTGATTGGAATCATCTATCTTCCCAGAGTATTATATATCCAAGGAAAATTTCTTGCTCAGTATTTGTGGTTGGGTGACTCTTAAGGCTGATGGCACATGCAGATGCAAAAAACAAAAAAGGCATTTTAAACAAAACATGGCATCCTGTTCTGCCTATGCTTGGGGTCATGATTGTAATGCTGTCCTTGATATTCTATAATCAACTTCCAACTGGAGCTCAGAAAAACTTACTGAAAGTCTTGTCTCTGTTAGAAAATAAATTTACCTTGTTCAAAGCATGATGTGTTAAGAGTTGCAATGTTAAATGTTGGTTAATAGTTGTGCAGTTTTATTTTTTTGAAAAGAGGCACAATTAAACTATTGACTTTGTTTACTCTGTCACCCTTGATCCCTAGCACTTCTATTCAGATACAAATTCATCAATGTATGCAACATCCTTTGTAATTTAAAATAAAAATTGTGGAGGAAATACTGTCACTGTGTGTGTGGAATGATAGTGAATGGCTTCTGCTGCTTGAACGAAGTCCCTGGCCTCCTGGTATTTCCAGGAACTTTCCTTTGGAAGGGATGACAGCTAGGTAAGGAAATATCTGGAATTTTCCTTCCTCGTGCTCAGAGCTGCCTCGCAGCACTGCTGGGTCGGTGTATCTGGAGAAGCTGAGTTAGTGCCTGGAGACACTGCTCCCTGTGGAAATGGTCTGCGGGCAGCAGGGGAGGACACAGCACCAGGGGTGAGTTTGTGAGAAAGGCAAAAGGCATTGCCTGCTTCTCCTTTTGGGGGTGCAGAAGTGACCCCGTGTTCCCCCACCCTGCTGCTGACCAGTGTCAGCCTGGCCAGGAGCCCGAGGAGGCTCTTGGATGTAAACCTGGAACTTCTCCAGGGGAATCTTCTGGCTCTACACAGCTCCTGACAGAGGAGACAGGGACAGGAGGAGAGGGAACGGCCTCAGGCTGGGCCAGGGCAGGCTCAGGGTGGGCACAGCAGGAATTTCCCCATGGAAAGGGCGCTCAGGCAATTTTGATCCCCATCCCTGGAGTGTCCCAGGAGGGGTTGGAGGTGGCACTCAGTGCTGGGGGCAGGGTGGAGATGGGGCACAGCTTGGGCTCGATGGGTTTCGGAGGTGTTTTATGACCTCAGCGATCCTAGAATTCTGTTGTTCCTCCTTTCGGAGCAGCACATTCCCTGTCGAGCAGCACACTGCCCGCCATCGGCCCCGGCCCCGCCACGTCCCCTCAGGCCCGCGCGTCCCCGCCCGCCGCCCGCAGGGGGCGCCCGCGCGCCCGGCCCACCCCGGCCCTGCCCGGCCAAGATGGCGGCGGCGGCCGCGGCGGTGCCGCTGCGGGTCTGCCACCAGGAAATCGTCAAGTTCGACCTGGAGATCAAGGCGGCCGTGCAGGTACCGCCGCCAGCCCCGGGACACCCCGGTACGGCCGTGGGGAGAGCCGTGCCTGCGCTGACCGCGCCGTTGTGTTCCAGGACATCCGGGACTGCCCGGGGCCGCTCAGCGCCCTCACGGAGCTCAATGCCGCCGTCAAGGAGAAGTTTCGACACCTCCGCGGCCGCATCCAGGTGAGGGGCCCGGCTGGGGCTGCTGAGGGCACCGAGCTGTGCTCCGGGCCCACCGGCTGTGGTTTAGGGCTGGGGGATCCCGGCTGTGGGTTCCTGCCGGGGTTTGGGGGCTGTTCTGCGAGTGTTTTGGGGGTCCCGGCTGAGATCTGGGGAGTCGCGGCCCTGGATTGGGGGTTTATCAGATAAATCTGCTCCGAATCCACTCCCCGGCCGGGGCTGGGCTCTGCGAGCTGCGGGTGGCTGGTGAGGTTCTGGTGTTTGTGCTCTCCGCCGAAGGAGCTGGAGCAGATGGCCAAGGAGCAGGACAAGGAGTCGGAGAAGCAAGCCTTGCTGCGGGAGGTGGAGAACCACAAGAAGCAAATGCTCAGGTGGGTCTGGCAGCTGGGGCTGCTCCCAAGCCCGCTGTATGCAGAGATTGGCTGACTTTGATGCAGAGTCTCTCAGGAAGCACAAACCCTGACACGTGTTTTGTGCCAGACCAAGAGGTCAGGGACAGAAAGGGTTCAACTCCTTTCTCCTGTCCTGACTTCCTAACTCTGGTCTGTCCCTTTGAGCTCAAAGAAGGTGGCTTAGTAGGCTGTTTGATAGTTTTCTTCTTCCCTTGGTTCTGAATGCTTCACTGAGGAGGGGGAATGTCAGGATAGACTGTTGTTGTGTGTAGGAATGCAGAGAAAGTGAAGGGCTGGGGGAGCTGGGAAAGGGGCTCAGCCTGGAGAAAAGGAGGCTCGGGGGGATCTCCTGGCTCTGCACAACTCCTTGAAAGCAGGGGACAGCCAGGTGGGCATCCAGAAGGAGAGGGAACAGCCTCAGGCTGGGCCAGGGCAGGCTCAGGGTGGGCACAGCAGGAATTTCCCCATGGAAAGGATGCTCAGGCACTGGAACTGCCCAGGGAGGTTTGGAGAGCCCATCCCTGGAATGTCCAAGGAAGGGCTGGAGGTGGCACTTGGTGCTCTGGGCTGGGGACAGGGTGGGGATTGGGCACAGCTTGGACTTGATGATCTTGGAAGTATTTTCCAGCCCAAGTATTTCTTGGATTCTGCGGGTCCTTGCATGTGTCAGGAGTGCCCAGTTACAGTGGTGGTTGCTTTGTGAAAATTGTCTGTGCTTGCAAGGTGTTCCCATCATGTTACAACACTCTGCTCTTGTGATTTCAGCAACCAGGCAGCCTGGAGAAAGGCAAATCTGGCCTGCAAAATTGCTATTGACAACTCTGAGAAGGATCAGCTGCTGCAGGGAAGAGACATCTTGAGACAAAGGTATCAGACTGTCTCACTGTACTGTGGGATTTAAGCAGTATATTCCTGGCAGTATATTTCAAGGCAGTATATTCCTGCCTTGAAATGAAGTTTTGTCCTTTTGCTTAAAGGGTATAGTAATATCCTATATTCACTCATTTCAAATGAAAATTACATAATATTTTTAATTTATTTAATTATATCAAGTGTAGCTTTTCTTTTATGAGTGCATTTCCCTTTTGTGGAGATTTGGGCTGTTAAGGATTGTGATGAATTCAAGTTTTCTTGGCATGTCTGAGCAAAAAAGGGGATAAATTAACCTTCATAACTTAACAGATTGTCTTTTACATTAATTGTAATGTAAATGTCTTACCAGATAGGTTCTAAACAAGACCTGGGTCATTATCCAAGCTGTTTTCACATTCAGAACAGGATGTGAGTGTGTGCAGGCTGTGTATTGAAAGCAACAGCTGGGATACTCAGGATGATAAAATGGGTTTGTGTTGGTGCTCCCACAGCAGCTCATGGACTTACACACAGTCCTGAGTGAACAAATGGTGAAGTACAGGGCCCTGTGAAATTCTGGGCTGTTATTTGGGCTCAGGACTTTCATATTTTGTGATTTTTTTTTATTGTTTAGTGAAAATAATTTGAATTTCTCATGCAATGAAAACCAGCACACCAGAGACATTGCCAAGTATTGGTCTCATCTCCCTATCAGCAGCATTTTCCCAGAGCATCCAAAAAAATAATTTTACCTCTTCCTGCTTTGCCTTTTTGTCTTTTCAGGAAGACCACAAAGGAAAGTCTGGCAGAGAGTGCAAGCAACATCACAGAGAGTCTGATGGGCATCAGCAGGATGATGTCCCAGCAGGTGCAGCAGAGTGAGGAGACTGTGCAGACCTTAGGTACAGCTGGAGTTTGGGCTGGAGTGGAGGGGTGATGGAAGCACCTTTGGTCAGCTCTGTCAGCCTGGGGAGAGGAGCAGAGTGGGACAGTGTGCTACCATGATGATTAAGGGACTGGCCAGCAGGACTCCTCCAACAGCTGGACATAAACAGGAAATATCAGTGTACTTTGTGTGGAGTTTCTGTTTCATGATCATGAGAAAGAAAAGGGGTCAGGATGAGGATGAGTTTCTTGTAAAAGCAGTGTGAGCTCACACAGTGCCCAGAGTGAGTTTGGTGTTACTCTGTGCCACTGTCCTGGCAGGGATTTAGGGATAGCAGAGGAATCAAAAGCATGGACACAAGTCCCTGCACAGAGGAAGGAATGTCTGGAGAGCTGTTCCAGCCAGGCTCCAGCTGGGATGGCTGAGACACTGGGATCAAGTACCTTGAACCTGAGGTCACTTGCTCTGTCAGCAGTGCATCAGGGACTGTGAAACCAAGATTTCACCCAGTTCCTTGGCTTCGGCTCCTAAAACCATAAATCAAGTGACCTGTCAGAGCTGGTGATTCATGGAGCATTCAGAAGTTGCTGCCTGGGCCTCTTCCTAGCTGTGCTTTTGGGCAGGAGGGAACTTTAAAGACAAAGATAAATAACAGGAGTTTGCCCTCCTTGCTTTCTGCCCCATCTGAGGGTGGCAGCTGGGCAGTTTGTTGCTGCAGGAGTAGCATGTTCCTTCTCCCATTAAAAGGACAGTTTGGCAGGCACTTTTTCACCCTGTTTCTGAATGAACAGCGCTTGGAATTCATCAAGGGAAAAACTACCAAAGGTCATTTACAAAACCCAGCTGCAAATTCTGAGTTAGCAGTGGGAATTCCTGCTTCCTGAGCATTCCCTAGGATGCAGTGAGTGTTTGAGGAGCAGGGAAGCTCTGCTTTGTCATTAACTCTGGGAAACAAATCTTCTGTTTTCACGTGGATCAAAATGCCTCCTGAAATGAGATGGGACAAAGCTGCAAAATATTGCAGACCTATCTCTGCTCTGTTTTTGTGAACCAGACAGTGCTGGACTTGGCCTTTCTGTGAGCAGCCAGGGCAGTGCAGGGTAATGCACTGTCCTGCAGGCTGTGCTTTTTGTAAAGCAGAAAAAAGGGCATTCCAGGGCTTTTGCTTTTGTTTTGAAAGGAGCAAGGCTGACAAGTTTGGGGCGTGAGTTTGTTTTCTCACACACTTCCAGTTGACCCTTCTCATTTTTATTAGGCAAAAAAATTGCTGTGTGTGTCAAAAATGACTATTAAAAACTGTTTGAGCTGAATAAATCTGTGAGCTCACACTGATTTACTGCTGGGGCTTGGGGGAACACTTTCAGTGGTGCAGTTAATATATTCAAATATTGCCCTGTCCTGCTGCTGCTGGTGATTTCTCTCTCTAGCACCATTCCTATTTCACTCTGCTTCCAGCAGTGCTGACTGAAAAACCTGAACTAGATTTGACCTGCTAACCCAAAAATTCAAAATCCAGGAGCTTCAGTAGTATCTTTAATCTTTTCAGTGCTCTTATTTCCCTTTGCACCCCTGAGCTGTGAGAACTCTCTGTGTCAGTCTCACCCACAAGCCAGCCTGACCCAGAATATCCCTCAGGCACTGTCCATGTTACCAAATATCTCATCCTTACACACTTTGCTGGGTATTTTTAAAGCACAACCTGCTGGTTTAAACTTTGTTTTCTGTTCCCCTTTAATTTCAGCCAATTCTTCCCGAACCATCCTGGAAGCAAATGAGGAATTCAAGTCCATGTCTGGCACCATCCAGCTGGGGAGGAA
This sequence comes from Serinus canaria, assembly GCF_022539315.1. Classification (NCBI taxonomy): domain Eukaryota; kingdom Metazoa; phylum Chordata; class Aves; order Passeriformes; family Fringillidae; genus Serinus; species Serinus canaria. The sequence goes on along the minus strand of NC_066327.1, from coordinate 15,923,543 downwards.
GCTGATCACCAAGTACAACCGCCGGGAGCTGACAGACAAGCTGCTCATCTTCCTGGCCCTCGCCCTCTTCCTGGCCACAGTGCTCTACATCCTCAAAAAGAGACTCTTCCCATTTTTGTAAAATTCCAACAATCATTGAACTATTAAAAAATAATCAGAAAGAGATGGTTGATAACGGTGGGGCTTTTAAAGGAAATAATAAAGGGTTATTGCAATAGCTGGAGGAGCATTAGAGTAGTCAGGAATTTGTGCTGTCCCCACAGAGCTTGGGAGCTGCCTCAGAAGAGATTGATAGATCATGCTTGGAAAGAAGAAATGCCAGTTTGCCTGGGGGTTTGGGGATCCAGCACTTGAGGGACTGGGCACTCATAGGTGCCAGTCTGAACTTTCAACCTCTCACTGATTTCTGCCTTGAAATGAAGTTTTGTCCTTGGCTTGGACTGGAAGCTGCTCTGACATCTGTGTGTGACATGCTGAGAGTAAGAGGAAGGATGGAAGAGAAAAACTCAACATTCCATTAATAAAATATTTATTGTATTCATGTTAAGAGTTTTGTTTAAAAACAAAGTCTGAAGGCTTGAAAGGGCCTTTCAGTGTAAAAGTTCTGCATTTTCTTTAGCAGCAGTGGTTGTTTATGGATTGTTTTTCTGGGAGCATAACACTGCCTGGCTCTGTCCCTCTGGCCTTGGGAGGGCTCTGAGCGAAGCAAAAATGGGAGCCCCATTTGTTACTATAAATTCACACAATAGTTAAGAGAATTAGATTGGCAATCTACTAAAATCAAAAATCTTTTCCCTCCTTTATGTAACTTCACTTCATCCTTTATCTTTGCACTATTACTGCCAAGGTGTGCATTTGGAACTTGGAGGGTTTTACTCCTATTTTGTGGCCCTGGAACAGGCAGACTGGACAGAGTGGATGTGGTTTCCATATTGTTCATTCCTTGTATTGCAGGGCAGTTCTTCCAGCCTTTCCTGAGATACAGAATTGCACCAAGAAGTAATTAAATTGGTGATGTGCACGTTGGGGGCTTGAATAAGAGAAATGACTCAGCTTCAACAATCTAATCTTTGTAAATAAGCCTACCTGCATAAAGTGTCAATTTACAGAGAGACAATCAGAGTCAAAGAAATTAGGGAAAAAATAGCACGGACTACTGGATTTTTTGTGAGAGGGGAAGGGAGAAATTCCAGGATGCAACAGGTTACTCTGCAGCACTTGATTCTTGAATCATTTCCTTCCACAGGCAGCCAGGAATCACCCAGGTTCCTGATGGGCCACAGACCTGGCAGGAAATAATCAGTGGGGACAGTGAGATAAATATTATTTGTCTTTGGGGTGAGAAGGGTGGTTTGGTGCAGCAGCTCAGGGGGTGCCTCAGCAGCCACCCTGGAGCAGAGCACAGCTCATGGTGATTGCCTGGCACAGCTGTTGGTGATTGCCTGGCACAGCTCGTGGTGATTGCCTGGCACAGCTGTTGGTGATTGCCTGGCACAGCTGTTGGTGATTGCCTGGCACAGCTGTTGGTGATTGCCTGGCACAGCTGTTGGTGATTGCCTGGCACAGCTGTGGTGATTGCCTGGCTCCCTCCTGGCACAGCTGTTGGTGATTGCCTGGCACAGCTCGTGGTGTTTGCCTGGCTCCCTCCTGGCACAGTGGGATGCCCCAGTCAGCCCTAACAATGCCCAGCTGGGGCTGCCTGGGTGGTGCTCAAACACCCTCTCTGCAGACTCACTCTGGTGTTTGCCTTGCTACTGGTCACAGACTCTGCTCCTGCAGCAAAGGTAGGACTTGATTTCTCTTTTTTTTTTGGCAAAGTGCGCAAATTTTTGGGAAGAGGAAGTGGTTGTTCCTGACTTTTTGTTGTGTGATCCAGGGAATGTGGAAAGTTGTGCCACAGTTTTTCTGTGGCTGCAGAGGGTTTTATATTTGCCCTCAGGATGTTGTGCCTCAGGGTCTTGCTGCTTTGTGCCCAAGGTTGTGTTGTGAAAGGTAAAAAATGGATTTGTGTTGGTTTTCTGAAAGGGAGTAGCACTTTGTTAGATGTCTGCATTACCAAGGGCAGCAGAGCCATCAGGGATGAGAAGGGAATGGCCTCTGCATTTTTGGTCTTGGGCATGGCTTGGGGGCCAAGAGATGGAGCCCTTCTGAGACCAGGGACTCCAGGACTGCAAGAGTAGGAGGAGCTTGGGAAGGAAGGAAGAATTGGGCCTGTGGAGAAGTGTTCAGGGCTGTGCTGGAGGGCTCATAACAGGAGTGCTCCTGTTACTCCTGGGCCATTCCCCTCTAAAAGGCACCAGGTACCCTCCCTACAAGTGGAGGGTGGGATTTACTGTCACAAAACAGTTGCAGTAAATGTGGTTTTTCTTTGAAGAGCAACACTTCTTTAAAACAAGGACTAAGGAACCACTAGGAGCTGAAAAAGGGCTGAAATCTTGCTGTGGAGTTGTGGGGCTGAGACACACAGCTGGCAGCAATCAAGTAGCCCTGGGTTAATGAACTCCTGGGTAGTGGCCATTAACTGTCCTGCAGGCAAAGGGGCTGCAGCCACTGGAGGGACTGGGGGTGTTTGGCTGAGCAGCTGGAGCCACTTAGGGATGAGGACAAGGCAGCTCTGATGCCTCAGCACTTTTGGAGGTTTGGAACTTGGAGGTTTGTAGTGAATTTAAGGTCCTGCTGGGGAGTCCAACCCACTGAGAGCAATTTTCTTTGTCTGAGCACCTGTGGAAAAAGGGGGGAAAAGCCTGGAAGTTGCCCCTTGGAGTGTCAGGAGCCAGGCAGTGCTGTTGGATATTTGGCTGTGGGTGTAGATCCAATTCTGGTCTCCATTCCCACGTGGCCATGGTGGGAAGGCTGTGGGCAGGAGCAGGTGCCATTGCATCCCTGAAATCTGCAGGAAGGTCACTTCCAGAGCATTCAGTTAGGTTTGTATTTCCTTGGAAAGTTGCCTTTTAATGGTTGCAATAAACGTGGGCCTGAGGAGCATTGGAAATTTAACATACACTGTAAATGTGATGAGAGAGACTGACTTGATTTGACTCATATTTTGTTATTGGTTGTGTTGTTATCAAGTACAGAAATATTGCAGGATAATGCTGGGAAAACAAATGAAGAGAATAACACTATTTATTCCTCCTCCCCTCCAAGACTCAAGGGGAAATGAAGTTTGTATTTGATGTTGGTGCTTTTGAAATGCTTTCCACATAACTGACTTTACCAAAATGGAAAGGTGAATTCATAGCTGGGAGGTTTCTAAAAATGTCTCTGCCAAATGTGCGTGGCTGCTATCACATGCCAAGTGGCCCAGAGCAAGCCAGGCTGGAATCTTTGGGGGCTGAGAATATCCAGGGGACATGTGCATGCTTGTCTGCAAATATGTGGGGCTCTCCCTCAGAAAAAGGGGAGGATGGAAATCAGCTTTAACATTGCTTTGCTACCCTGTTTGTAATGGTTTGTAATCAGCTTTAATGTTGCTCTGCCACCCTGTTTGTAATGGTGTGATTCCCACAGAAGAGAATCTGAAGCAAATCTTTTCCCTGATGTGGTGTCTTGGTGATTGTACATTGCTGCAAAGCCTTTTTTGTCACTGAGTGAATGCTTGTTGAGTTTCCTTCCCACAAAGGTGAGAGTTGTTCTCCAAACAGGCTGCAGGTGCTTTGTACCATGACCAAATGCCACATCCACCCTCTCAAATCATCCTGCTGCTATCCAAAGCTGATTGTGGACTTGTTCAGGCTGAAGCTGTTGAATAAACACAATTTTATTATCTACTAGCCTATATAAAATGGTACAGACTGTGCCACCGAGGGAATGGCAGTTCCACTGAGTTGGGGTTTGGTTTCCTCACGGGAGCCTGTGATGAAGACCCTGTGCCAGTTTCTTTGGTGATGGATTGAGAGAGTTGGGGCTCACTGTACCTGTGCCTCTCCCACACAGAGAGCTGCAGTCTGAGGAAGGGACTGGGCTCTTTATTAACTTCGTTGGGTTTAGACCCACGCCCTTCATGTGTTCACTGAGATCTCTACTCAGTTTAGCACCTCCAAGTGTTGCCTTGGGCACTGAAATGCTGAGTGAATCGTGAGGCTCCTGCAGCCTTGCAAAGCCACTAAAATTAATTGGGCTGGAGTTGGTGGGCTCGGCTGGCCAGGGGTTGGTGGGCTTGGCTGGCCAGAGAGTTGGGGAGCTCAGCTGGTGCTGATGACTGGGCCATTTACTCAAAAAATTTGACTTGATGATCTGTGTGGGTCCCTTCCAACACTGAATATTCTGTGACTCTGAGTTGGGAAGGAAATCTGGTGATGGTCCCCAGACCCATCCAGCCCTGCCCGGGCTCTGCCCTGGCTGCTCCTGCTCTGGTGCCAGGGACTGGCAGTGACCCTGGCCAAGTGGGGGACAGTGACCCCTGCTCCGTGAGTGCACAGCCTGCTGTGACACCTTGTCGAGCCTCAGACCGCTTCCACTTGCGCTTCCTTTTATTTGAACCCGCACGGCGAGGCCGATCAGATGCTCTCGCTGCCCCATCAGAGCCGGCTCCCGCATCCCGCTTATCGGGCGGGGCCGGGGCTGTGCCGGGCGGGCTCTGCCCCGCTCTGGGTGTCGGGGATGGCATGAAAGGAAAATGCCACTCGGCTGCTCCGAGCCTGGCCCGCCGATAACGCCGCGTGTGTCCCCGGGGGCCGCGATAAGCGCCCAAAGGGCAGGCGGGGAGAGCGGCTCCGCGGGCATCAGCGCACACCAGCGCCTATAGATAGAGCCAGTATATATAGAACCACATGAAAGCTTTTCGCTTTCTTCTTTTCAACGGCCGCGGGGCTGAGTGTCACATCCAGGGACGCTTTGGGAGCTGACCCCGCCGGGCTCTGGGCTCGCTGTCCCCGCGGGGATGGAGCTGTGAGCCCGAGCCCGGAGCGATGCTCTGCCCTCCCGATAACGCCCCAAAGCTCGCCCAGCGCGGCTCGCTGGCCTTTATCTCCGAAATGGACAGCGGGACTCGACTTTCCTGCTCGGGTTATTGGCTTTTCGGAGGTGTCACCCAAGCCCTGAGCGGATTTTGCCGCTGCTGATGGGAGATAACTCTGTCAGAGGCATCTGGGTGCTGACATTAGGCCAGCCAGCCTGAAAGAGAGATAAGATTTTTCTATATTGAGCAAGTCTATTGATCCGGTCGGCCTCCTGTCCTGTGTCTGATGATAACTTGATGTTTCCAAGAGAAACAAGGCTTCCCTTGCTCAGTATATTCACAGAAATATAGTATATACATATTAAAAAATGATAACTCACTGTTTCAAATCTAAGCAAGCCTTCCCCTGTTCTGTATGTTGATATACATAAACCATCTATAAATATATCTATAAATATATCTATAAATATATCTATAAATATATCTATAAATATATCTATAAATATATCCACCAGTGCAGTGTTTGGATTAAATAATGAAGGATTCCTTTCTCAGTTGTGTTCTTAAAAGATCGTGCTTTTGCTGCTCTCATTTGGATATTCTTAGCAGCATTTGCAATTTCTTCATTGTATTATTCTGGTTTGTTTAAATGACAGAGATGATGTTTGAAAGTAGCTACAGCAAAAATGAAATAGTTTAATGTCAGTGGCTTCTGGATTTCACTGACTGGCTTGTGCCAGTAACCTGCTTATTTGAAACAAACCAATAAAAATAATATTTTAAAAATTGAGAGAAAAGGAAACCCAAGCAACCATTCTCTTTATCTATAGATTTGCTTAAAATAGTTTTGTCTTTGGTAATTGTAGCCTTTGCCCCAAACTTTGTTCCTGATCTTTCACAGACTTCATGGCAAATAACTTTGTCAGCAATAAATAAGGTAATGTTCATGCTGAGAGACAGCAAGTGGGAAATTACCGTCTCATTACTGAAAGTTAATTAATTTTTGTGAAGATGTGAGTTTATATTTAGGTTTTGCAGATCTCAATGAGAGCTTCCTGGTCTTATCACCTTGTCAAAAAAAAAAGCGTCTGTCAGAGGATTCCAGAAAAGATAGCGAGGAAATGCCAGTGGAGAAAGCCTCACTCCAGCAACAACAAACAGTAAATATAGAAGGAGAAAAACCTTTTATGTTCAGTACTTAGCTGCAGATGAAAACTTTGCTTCTGCCCCTGCGAGAGGGGAATGGCAGCAGAGCTATTTTGGGGGATTAAAGCCAAAAGATAGCAGCAGCTCTTTGTGTCCTCGCCGGGGCACTGCCTTCAGTGAATTGTAGCAGTGAGCACTGTGTGCTGTTAATTCGGGTGTCTCAATGAGTTGTAGCAATGGTTGTTGTCAGTTTGGGTGTCTCAGTGAGTTGTAGCAATGATTGTTGTTATTTCAGGTGTCTCAGTGAGTTGTAGCAATAGTTGTTGTCTGTTCGGGTGTCTCAGTGAGTTGCAGCAATGGTTGTTGTCTGTTCGGGTGTCTCAGTGAGTTGCAGCAATGGTTGTTGTCTGTTCGGGTGTCTCAGTGAATTGTAGCAATGATTGTTGTCAGTTCGGGTGTCTCAGTGAGTTGTAGCAATGGTTGTTGTCAGTTCGGGTGTCTCAGTGAGTTGTAGCAATGGTTGTTGTCAGTTTGGGTGTCTCAGTCAGTTGTAGCAATGGTTGTTGTCAGTTTGGGTGTCTCAGTGAGTTGTAGCAATGGTTGTTGTCAGTTCGGGTGTCTCAGTGAGTTGTAGCAATGGTTGTTGTTATTTCAGGTGTCTCAGTGAGTTGTAGCAATGGTTGTTGTCAGTTCGGGTGTCTCAGTGAGTTGTAGCAATGGTTGTTGTTATTTCAGGTGTCTCAGTGAGTTGTAGCAATGGTTGTTGTTATTTCAGGTGTCTCAGTGAGTTGTAGCAATGGTTGTTGTTAGTTTGGGTGTCTCAGTGAGTTGTAGCAATGGTTGTTGTCAGTTTGGGTTTTTCAGTCAGTTGTAGCAATGGTTGTTGTTATTTCAGGTGTCTCAGTGAGTTGTAGCAATGGTTGTTGTCAGTTCGGGTGTCTCAGGCTCGTTCCTGGGAGTTCCTGGTCCCTGACCCCCCGGGAGCAGTTCCTGGGGGCGAGCAGAGCCCGGGGTCCCTCAGGGTGTGTCCCTCAGCCCCGGGCACTGCTGGTGACAAATGACATTTTCTGTGCCTTTGTCCTGCGGGGCACGAGATGTGACGTTTACATCCAAGATCAATTATTTTTAACTGAAGAATGATAGCCCTGCGTCGGAATTATCTCAGGGCTTAATTCACATCAGTTAAAGCTTTTCAAAGGCTTATTAAAATTCCTTAAGTGTGTCCAGCTTATCAGCAGTTGAGTGTCGATGGCATTATACAAATGCTGCTATTGGGAATAACTGTTAAGTATTGTTTGGCCTTATTATTCTCATATATATATATTGTGCCTGGGACTATTAATACTACTTAGTACTTACACGATTCCTTTCATCTGCTGATCCCAGGGAAGCAAGGACTTCTCTCCCCTTCTAAACAGAGGAAAACTGTCAGGTCCAGCAGCTGTGCCTCAGGCTTGGATTTAACATCTTCCCCTGGATCCTGTCAGATTTGAACAGGATTTTATTAATTTGTGCTGCTGCACCTTGTCTGGAGTGGGCAAACCCAGGGCAGCAGAGCTGCTCCTCTGTGGAGCTGGAAAATGAGTGGATCAATGTGAAAATCAGTCTAAGCAGGCAGCAGGAAGGAGAGGTGATCCTGAGCAGAAGTGGGTGCAGCAGCCCCTGTCACGGGGCAAAGGAAAGGTGGGGAGGGGCATGGAAGGGTTTTTGGGGGAGGATTTGTGTCCCAATGCTGGCAGAAATTCTGAGCACAGAGCTGGATTCCCCCTGGTGCAGGGAGAGGAGGAGAGGGGCAGGGACAGGCTCTGAGGAGCTGAGGGTGCCCCTTGCTCTGTCCCTGTGCCAATCCCTGGCAGTGCTGAGGGAGGAAAAATCCTGCTGCAAATGTAAGAAATGTAATAATTCCTTTCCTGGCATCTGATAGAGCTGGGGGAGGTTGGAATGGGGTTGTTGATGTGCATGAATATCCACTCAGAAACCCTTGGGATTTGTTTGCAAGTGTGTTTTCTTTTTTTTTCCTTTTTTTTTTTTCTTCTCCCTCCTGCAATTTAACTCATTTCAGGCAGCGATGGAAGTTTAGATTTTATTTATTCATCTGTTTATTTATTCATCTGTATTTACTCCACACAGAGGTTCTGTCAGGAGGAGAATTTTGAGGAGCTGATCATTTATGGCAGAAACCACTAGGTAGCACTGTGAAATAAAGTTCTGCACCACGTTCTGCTTCCCTGAACAAAGACCTGCCAATTCCAGCCTGGCTGGGCTCAAAATGGAAGAGAGGCAGCAAGGGTGGCTGTAAAACTTTCTCTTGGGTTCACAGTCAGGTGTGGGAGAGATGAAGCTGTCAGGGGAGGTTTAGGCTGGATTTTAGGATAAGGTTCTTTATTCACAGTGCCTGACCACCCTCTGGGGAAGAACCTTTTCCTAAAATCCAGCCTAACCCTCCCCTGGCACAGCCCCAGACATTCCCTAGGGTCCTGTCACCAGAGAAGAAATGCAAGGCTCTGATCTTACCTTGATTTAATGTGTTAAAGGTTATTTTTCCAAAGGATCAGAGTCAGGTAAAAATTCAGTTTTGATCATTAACTTGTTTTCATTGAAACTACTTCACTCTTTGACTTATTATTCCTCCAAAATTACTCAAATAAGGTAACTTGTCAGGTTTATTTTGTAACTTTTGGGCTTCAACAAGCTAGCAGGTTACCCTTCTGCATTTTAGCTCCACAGTGTCAGGGTACAGCACCCCAACTGCAGAGCAGAGCAGTTCATGCCCATTTCTGTTCCAGTTCCCAGCAGCCAACTGCAACATGTGTTCCTGCAGCAGCCCCATATCACTGCTTTTTAAAATTAGCCCTGGCTTTGGCTGCTGCAGGGAGAGGAGACATGATAAAGGGATTGAGCATCACGCTCTGCCAGAGCTGCTGGGCTTAAACCATCCACTTACAGGAACCCTGGGCTGGATCTGCCTGGTCCTGGCCCCAGGGGTCACAGGGGTGGCTTGGTCACTGTCACAGCCTTTGGGGACCTTCAAGTGCTGCCTGAGGAGCTGCACATTCAGAGGAGGGGATTCATTTTATGTGTCTGCTGTGGCTGTAGCTGATGCAAGGGGTTTTCTATCTGCAAAATCAAGGAATTGGATGAGATGGTCTTTGCAGGTCCCTTCCAACTGAGTTATCCCATTCTAAAATTATTCCAGAAGGACATGGAATTGTTGGAGCGAGTCCAGAGGAGGCCATGGGGCTGATAAGGGCACTGGAGCACCTTCCCTTTGGGGACAGGCTGGGAGAGCTGGGAATGTTCAGCCTGGAGCAGAGAAGGGTGTGGAGACCCCAGAGCACCTTGCAGGGTCTGAGGGCAAGAGGGATCCAGCATCAGGAACAGGAGTGTCAGGGCAAGGAGGAATGGGCTCAGACTGAAAGAGGGGAAATGTAGCTCAGGTACATGGAAGAAATTCTTCCTAGGAGGGTGGGCAGGCCCTGGCAGAGGTGCCCAGAGCAGCTGTGGCTGCCCCTGGATCCCTGGCAGTGCCCAAGGCCAGGCTGGACAGGGATTGGAGCAGCCTGGGACAGTGGAAGGGGTCCCTGCCATGGCAGGGTGGAATGAGATACCCTTTCAGGTCCCTTCCAACCCAAACCATTCTGTGGTTGTGCAGAAAAGCACTTTTTGAGGTGGGTGTAATTCCCCACTGCGGAGTGCTGACCAAAGAGGGCACAGTGTCTGTTCTGAGGCTGCCTCCAGTCCTGGGCCAGCCAAAGCCATCCCAGCTCCAGCTCAAACAAAAGAGTTTATTTGCCCTGACTGGGGCCTGAACTGCTTGATGCTTTCACCTTCCTATAGGTTTGGCCACCCTGGCTTAGAGCAAAATCCCGTGGTGGCCTCACCTGCCGCTCTGGGGGTGTCTGTTAACACTTGCTGGGCAGCTGCTTTCCTTTATCTGCCTCCCTCTGCAGCATCTGAAAACGACTTATGTGGGATTTTCATCCCCTGAGGATTTATGGTGACCTCTCAGGGACCTTCAGCAGAGGATCAATACACTCCTGACACCTGTAGATCAACATAAACTTGACCCTTGGTCTTGACAGATCCATCAGCACGGTGCCCTTCCTGTGAAGCATCCTGGGCTGGGGAGGAAGCAGCACTGGGGGCACAGCAGAGCCCCTCCAGCCCAAGGTCAAAAGTCAAATTGATAAAGGAAGGCTGAACCTGTGGTACCCAGGCAGAAAATCAGGGTAACAACGAGGGAGAAGCTCAGGGAAGGTCCCTGCAGGAGGATTCACCCTGTGGGTGATGCTGGAGTGGAGGAAAAGCTCTGTGGAGCTGCACATTCTGTGGAAATGCTGTTCCCTCCCAGGGTTTGTGATAAGGAGGGATCTGCTGCTTTAAAAAGCTGCTGCTTGTGCTCATCCTATCTTTAGCTCAGGGCAGCAAAAGCCTTCTCTCTTTTGAAAAGTCAGTTCCCCTCTGTGCAAAGTTTTCCCCCCAGAGCAGGGATTTCTGTCTTTTCAGCCTTTCCAGGTGATGGAGGATCCTTGTTCTTCACCTGAGCTCTGCCTCTGTAATGCCCTGCATGAGGTGAAACAATAATCTCAATATTCCACAAATGCCACAGCTACAATTAGAATTGGCTTCTTGATTTCAAGACCCCAAAACTCTCGAGTTTACCCAAACAAAAAGCAAAGCAACAATCAGGGGATGCTGCAGCAATGACAAGCACTCTGCAGAGCTGGATTTTCCCAGACTGATTTTATTTAAGGGGTTTTTCTTTACCCCCAAGAAAAAAATTCCACAAAATGTCAGTGACTCAAAGAAAAAAAGAAATCCAGTTATCAAGGCTGTATTTAAGGAAAAAATAAAAATACAGAATGAAGACCTGAAGCCCACACTTTTCTCTCAGCTGATTTTGAACCTCCTCTACTTTCAGTCCCCTCAGAAGTGAATAGGATGTTGTTATCTTGGGTGATAAAACAGGAATGGTCTCAAAGAAGACTTTTTGAAAGCATTGGGCTAGGGAATTTTGAAGGCCAAAATCTGCAAAATTTGTGATCTTAATGACAAGATGGTGTAAAATGGAATTAATTGCTTAAATGTCCTCTCCATTCCCAGGCACCTGTGCCTCAGTCTGAACCTGTCTCCTGCTTTTACCTGAGCTCAGCTCCTGTTTCTGGATGTTTGGGCTGGGAAATGCTGGTCCAGGAGCTTGCAGGGATGGTGGTGCTCACATCAATAATTCTGTGTGTGTGTGGCTTAGAAAATCCAGTCAGAAGGAACTGGGGAAGTGAGGTTAGGAAATCATCACTGACAGGACCCAAAGCAGGTCCTGGCTGGCTGCAGCTGTGGGATGCTGTTGGTGCCCTGCTGATCCCAGCCCAAGGACAGGGTTGTGCCCCACAGGAGGAGTTTTGGTGGCTGTCATCTGCACAGGCACTGCCCAGAGCCATCCATCATCTCCTGCTGTGACCTTGCACCACCTGTCTGTCCCAGCAAGGCCAGCAATTAAAACCTGAGCTAATGAAGGCAGCAGGACATGAAAGGGCTTTGTAGAGCTGATCAAAGGGGCAGACCACAGCGTTTCCACAGCCAGGATATTGAGGCAAACAGGACTGAAAACGTGGTCAGGAAAGGAAGAAAATGGAAGAGAATATTTAGAAATTAACCTACAGCTGTTCCACGCTCTGCCTGGGGAGTGGCTCTCTCATGTGCTCTTACTTTTGGGGTTTTTGGTAAATACTGAGTATTTATGTTCACTTTGTTACTTGGGAGAGAATCTTTGTGTGTACAAAAATGAAATGCTGCAGGTAATGAGGACTTGAGTGGGAAAGTTTGAATGCCTTGTTGTAGAAGAAGTTATTTAGGTTTCTGTTCTCAAGGTGAAACATTTGTGGGCTCTAAATTGGTGCCTAACCAGGCAATGGCCACCTCTGGCCTGGCTCTCAGAGAAGCCAATGATCAGCAGCTCTCTCTGTGTTTGGGGGGTTTAAGTTGGTTTATCTCTGTGTGCATTTTGGATCCCAGATGGACACACTGGATGACTGAGTGTTGGATGGCAGATAGGGTTGAGCATCTCTCTTTATGGCAGCAATTTTATGCTTTCATTTCTTCACAATTATGCCTAAATAAAGCAAATTTTTTTGGCATTGCTTGGGAAAGGCTGTTCCCACAGCCAGCAGTGATGAACCTGCATTCTGAGCAGGGCTGGGTGGCTCCAGGGTGGGCACTCCTGCAGTCCCCATGGATGCACAGGCTATGGATCATTTCCTGGCCATGGAATTGGCTGGTGGAACTCAAATAAAACCCAGGGCACACAGGAGAACGCCTCTAGCCCTCAGGAGCAGCAATAAACAGCAGGAGGAGACTGGAGCCTGGCATGGGAGAGTGCCAGACCAGAGCAGAGTGTCAGAGTGGCTCCTGCTCCCCCAGCCCTGCCCTGTCCTGGGGAATCTCCAGGGGGATTAGCCAGTCTGTGAAGTGAAGTGTGGGATTGCATTTGGACCTGGACCTGGCTCTGGGGGCTGTACACAGAGGGGAGCAGCAGCTGATGTGCACAAAGCAGCACATGAGACCTGGAGTCAAGTGAGATTTAAATTTCCCTCCTTTGAAACAGCATAGATCATCTCCTCAGCACCATTGGGTTTGCTGGAGTCTAGGCAGAAGGTTTTCATCCTGATTTTTTTGGTGCTTAAAAACGTGATAAACTTATTTATTTGACTGAAATGAGATTAATTGGTTTTGGTGACCTGTTTTGGGATGGCTCCTCTTGCTCCCAGCCAGCACTGCCCCTGTCTGAGTGCTGCTCCTCCCCTGCTCTGACAGCAGCTTTTCTTCTGCACAGGGCACAGAAACATCCTGGGCCAGGAAAATGGGATCTGGGGACAATTTCTAGGAGTCAGTGCTGTGATTATTTCCAAGCTTATGCTGGAGGACAATGCAGTCTACTTGGGAAATGTCTGCTGTGCTGGAATAAACTCTGGTGTGCTCCTGTGGCAGCAGAGCTCCAAACCCTGCTCCAGAAGCCCAGAACCCTGGAGAATGTGAGGGAGAGCAGGTGTTTTGAACTGTGGGAGTCATAACTCATTCAACAACCAGATTGGTTGGTTCTAGGGCTAAAACTCTCAAATTCCTTTCTAAGTTCTGCTTGTTTCTTAATAACTAGTTTTGAGAGCAGTTCACAGGATTTGAAATAACAAATCTGCTTTCCCCCCATTTGAGCCTGTTAACTCCTGACCTTGCCCACTCCACAGAAGTGTCATTCATGCCTTCAGCTTACCCATGTCCACAAGTAATAATTTAGCTCCAGGATGTCTCCCCAATACCAATTATTCTTAACCAACCCTAAGAAATAAAATTATTTTGACCACTAAAAGATTTATTCCCATTCACAAGGGTTGTGGTGTGAGGTTTTTTCTTTTGTTTGTTTGGGTTTTTTTTGTTTTGGTATTAGTTGTTGTTGGGATATATTTGTGTCTTTTGGTTTGTGGTTTTTGGGTTTCTTGTTGTTGTTTGGTTCTTTTGGGTTTTTTTTTTTTTAAGGACAACTTACTTATTTTTCCAGCCCTCCAAACCAAGCAGGTATTGAGTGAACTCTCCAAGAGTGTGGGACAACTCCTGGACTGCTCATGGTGGGCAGGACTGAGCTGAACCTGCTGCAAACACGATGTCCCTCTCTAATGGGCTGGGGAAATGCCCAATCTCCTGGCTTAGACCTGTGATTTAGCTATTTGACCGTGATTCTTTGTTATTATGTTATGTTATTTTAATCAGGGATGAGTTAAGGGATGAGTTGCAGTCTCAGTGGGGTCCATGCTCCAGCTGCTCACACACAGAGCTGGTTTCAAAATGCTCCTCAAATGTGAATTTCTCTTCCTGGGTACTCACTTTCTGGGAAAGAGTTTATTTTCTCAGCATATCGATCCAGCCTCCATTGAAATAATTCCTATTTCCTTGGGAGTTCCAGCAGCTCCTTCATGCAGGGGCAGAGGAACTGAATTCTCTTCCTCACCCCAGCAGCTCCAGCCCAGTCTGTGCTGGACAAGGGGAGATGTGGCTGATGGGCTGCTCGGGGTGACCCTCTCTCCAAAAGGGTCTCTCTTGCTGCCAGAAACCCTGGAGTGGCAGCGTTTAAAGTGACTGCAGGAGACAGGGAGGGACATCTTCACTTAATGTGTTCTGTGTCACTTTGCTGAACCTTGACTGATGATCTTTCACAAACGCGTTGCTTGATCTGCTGGGAGAAATCTCTGCTTCCCTTCTCCGCGTCAAAACGCAGCATTAATTTCGGTTTTTGGGCAATAACAAACTGCCCAGGAATGAAAAATCCTGAAAGCCCATCCCTTTCTCGCTTGGGAGTGGCATTTTAAAGGTGTTGATTCTCCTTAATAATCCCCATTAACAAGAAATCGCTTACTGCTGATACTGATCTAAACTGATGTCAGGGAGATGAATTAGGGGCCGGGCACGGGGGTTGTTGATCTGTTGTTTTCCTGCCGAGCTTCTCAGGAACACCAAAACACTTAATTCCTGCCAGGACCGTGTCTTGTTTTCAGACTCCAGGGAAAAACTTCCGATGTGAAAACTCCTTGAACTTAAGGAATAAAATTCTGGCACTTTAGGGTGTTTTTTGGGAAAAACAATTACTTCAGTTCCTACACAACTGCCACAGGCAAGGGATTTGGTATCAGTCCCTTACAGCTGACAACTCGTTCCTGTACAAATTCTGTGAATTCCAAAGGGTTTGGATAAACTTGCCATGTGCAGTTTGTCTCGAGAAGACTGAGCTGCTCTCACCCTGTCACCTTCAGGTGGAGCTGGGACACTGAATTACCAAAAAACCCAAAAAAAGCTGGGTTTGAACAGAGCCGTGAATGCCAGTGCCAGGCTGTGCAATCCCCAAAAAAACCGAGGGAAGAGCAGATCAAATCCAAGTGCAAATCTTGTTAAAAGCTCTTTTCCTCTATCCCTTAGAGTGCCCCCGGGCACCGGGAGGATCCCTGCTTTCAGGTTCCCTGGGGAAACGCCAGGATCCTGCACTCCCCTCTGGATCACCCTTCCCTAAGCACAGGGTTTTTGTGCTGCTCAAGAGATGGGAAACGCTTCAGGCTCAGACAGGACCAGGTCAGATTTACCATGTGAGGTTTTTCTGAGCCTTTCAGAGGGCTGGGCTCAGAGAGGCACAGCCCCGGTGCTTCTGCAAGTCCTGGGGGGATCTTTTGCCCCTGCCTGACCCTGTGGGCTGAGCTGGTGTGGAGCTGCAGCTGGAAATGAGGCCGGGCTGGAATAGGAGAGATGGGGTCTGTGAGCACAGGGAGCCCCCTGGGCTGGTGTCTGTGTGCTGGGGGGTCTGGTGCCTTGGGAAGGCTGAGCTAGAACAGACTGGACAGAGCTACAGAACAAAGCAGGGATTTATGAAAGGATCTCCTCCATGGACCCACCTTGGGCAGCAGCAGAGCCCAGCCAGGGCTGCACCCAAGATGACCCAAAATGGCCCCAAAATCCCTGACCGGGCACGGGGTCTCTCCCTGGGATCAGCTCTGCTCCATTCCCACCTTGCAGTTCATTGTCCCAGCCCAGCTTTAGCCCAGGCACTCCCACCCTTGTTTTTCTCTCTCCAGCCCACGGGGTTTGTGCTCCTGGGCTGAGATTGGGGTCATTTGTCCTTGGTGCCCAGCTGGAGCAGGAATTGTTTTGTCTCCCTGCTCTGTGCAGAGCTCACCATGCCCTGATGTGAACCCAGACCCACACACTAAAGCAGCACAGAATGTGAAAAATAGAAAAGCTGAACCCTGAAGCATCAGTTAACTCCTCCTGGATCTCCTTGCACTTCCCACTCATCCAGCTGATGGAAGGTCTTTACCTGTGGCTGCTGTGCCCTGGCAGCGCTGCCCCCAGCCAGCTGTGCCCGTGTCTGCTCCCAAATCACTTTCTGAGCCGGCTCCAAGGCTCCGGCTGCTGCTCTAAACCCCCTCTCACCCTGCCCTGCATCTGCTGGTGATGCAATTCCCGCAGGAAAGGGAAGTTTGGGAGGAGGGGAGTGTGTGAGCAGGAGCTGTGGGACGCTCATCCCTGCTGAGAATGAGCACAGTGCAGCCCTGGAAATCAGACCCAAAGCTGGTGCCCAGAGCAGCCACTGCAGGGAAAATCCCACCGGACAGACAGATTTCTTGGTAGCTGTAGCTCTGAGTTATCATGGGAGGAAAATAAACATGTTTGGAGAAAATAACAGCTTCTGAGGAAGGGAAAGGATGTGGGGAGTGTGTGAGAAGGGTTCTGTATTGATGTGGGGAGTTACTTTTTCCTGTGGCTTTTTCTGAAGTTTCACTGCTGTCTTGTTTGCCCACTTAAAGCAGGGCCCTGCTTAGGGCTGGTTTCTGAAAGTTCAAGTTTTAGCTAATTCTCAGTGCCTGCCCCCATGTTAACTCAGGACTTATCCTTCTTCTGAGGGCTCCCTGCGTGCTCTGACCCTGTCTGAGCTCTGTGGTGGTGGCAGCAGGAGTGGCACGGTGGCACCCCTGTGACCATTTGACAGGTCGGGCAAACTTTGGCCCCAAACTGTGACTGCCCCCACCCCTCACCAGTTTAAACCCGGCTTTCTCCTGCCCCCCTCCAGTCAGATTCTTCATTCAAGAGTTATCTGAAACAATGACAGAACTGTTACTGATAACTAAACTCACTCCTAGGTATGAAAGGTTTGTCATGTGCACGTTATTTAATTTAAAGTTTTATTGTTATCTGGTGTTAGAATAATAATCTTTCCCAGGAGTTCTTGGGACACCTTGGCTCTCTTCAGGCAGGACATTTCCTGGTTGCTCTGGATCCTGTGCCCCCTAAGGCCAAGCCCTCATGGAGCCCTGGAGATGGTTCCAGGTGAGGGGAAGTGGCCTTTGCTTCCCTCTGGCCTGCCCAGGTGCCCTCTCCCCCTGCTTCAGGCTGGCACACTCTGGTCCCCTTTGTCAGAGCCCCGTGTCCCAGTGGCTCAGTGGGGTGAGCTCCCCGAGGCAGATTCCCCTCGGGATGAGGCTGAAGGTCCCTCCTTGCCCTCCCTGAGCCCCAGACAGGTGTCTGCACTGCACTCTGCTCTGGGGGCTCGGTGGGCAGCACCCAGCGCTCCTCTGGCTGGAAGGAGCTGGGAGCTCCTTATCTGTGCAATCCTACCTCGGGGGGGGGTCTCTGGGGTTGGGAGAGAGGCTGCAGGCAGCTTCCATTCCCCGGCAGCCTTTCATCCTCTGTCCCAGGGCCACAGCCACCCTGTCTCCATCCCTGTTTACTGATGGGGCCGATAGGGCCGAGGCAGGAGGGGTTGCAGGTCCCCCTAATCGCCCTGTCACCGGCCGGACAGCCTCAGACACTCTCAGAGGATGTTGTGACTGCGCTGAATTACAATGTTTGTTGTTTCTCACTCCCAATAATTGACATTTGATAGCGACTACCGTAAAAGCGGCCGAGGGGCCGGGGCTGCGGCAGAGGAGAGGCAGGAGCCGGGCGCTGGGGAGCCCCGCTCGCTGTCCCTTGGCAGTCTGGGGACAGCCGGGGGTTCCTTTGTGCCTCCCCCCATGGGGACAGGATGTGCAGGGGATGTGGAAACCTCCGCGGATGAGCTGGGGGCAGTTTGGGGGCTTTGGGTTATGACTTGGGGTGTCGGTACCTCTCTTTGCAGTGCTTTCTGTGCAGGGAATAATAAATCAGCCCCGCGCTCCCGGAGACTGGGAACGATGGGGTCGGTCCCGATCCCAGCCCGGTGCTTAGCCAGGCTGGGAGCTCGAAAAGCGGCTTTGAAATCATTTAAAAAACTCCTTAAAATACAAACACCATTTGCATGCGGCAAAGCGAGAATGCCGAGCGCACGGGAGGGCTGCACAGACCCGGGGGGACCGGCAGGGAAAGGCTCCCGGAGCGGGCGGGCGGCGGGGCCGGCCCGGGAGAGCCCCCGGGATGCGCAAGAACGCCAGGGACGCCGAGCTTCAGCCACTCTCTTTAATGACAACTCGCTGATCTCTCAGCTTGTACAGCAAAGGGCAACGCGTACCAAGGGGCGGACAGTGCATTTCCATGCTAACTCACGTTTTAGTGCAGAACCCTACGGGACCTGGCGGGCCGGAGTGTCTGTGTCCCTCGGGAGTCTGTCTGTCCTCATCCCTGCCCAGGCCGGCAGTAGCAGCCTCGCAAGGGACACCTGGGGGTGCCGAGATGCCGAACTGACCGAACAGCGGGGACCGTACGGGAAGTGCAAAAATTAAATGTGGATGTCAATAATAATAATTAGTATAGAGTAAAAGTTAAAAAAAAAAAAAAAAAAAAAAAAAAAAAAAAAAGAGAGAGAGTTTCAGGGCTTGGCTGGGTGTTGTTGGGAACAAGTCACGCGAAATTACCGGCTGGTTTGTAGGAAGGAAGGAGGGGAATTACCAGGGCGATGACCCGAGTGGAACGGAGCGAGAGGAGCCGGGAAATGCGGGCATCCCCCGCCGGTGCTTGCCTGGCCCCGCACGAAATACCGAAACGCGCCCCGTCCGTGGCCACGCCACCGGTGAGATCCGCGGGGATGCTCCGCTGCAGCGTCCCCGGCCCCGCAGCCTGGCAATGTCCCGAGCCCGGCTCGCAGCCCCTCCGGCCGCGGGGCGGCTCTACCAGGCTCGGATGCCGTGCAAGGTGGAGATGCCCGCGTTGCCCTGCGGGATGGGCGTCTGCACCGAATTCAAGTCCCCCACGCTGAAGTTCATGAAGTTGTTGGCGGGCGCCGAGGGCTGCATGGGCTGCATGGAGGGGTAGTTGCAGTTGTAGTTGGCGTTGCAGGCGGGGCTGTTGTAGTTGGTGTACGCGGGGTAGGCGTTGTAGCTGTAGGGGTTAATGCTGACATTGTAGGGCGAGCTGTAGGGGGAAGATTCCCCCAGGCAGGGCTTCCCATCGCGCACCAGCACCGGCACGGCGATCCGCCGCGGGGGAGGGATCCCCACCATTTCCAGCGTCTGGTCCTGTCTCTGCCTTTTGCATTTGTACCTTCGGTTCTGGAACCAAATTTTCACCTGGGTGGAGGTGAGCTTTAGGACGTTCGCTAGGTGGTCCCTCTCGGGGGCTGAGAGGTATTTCTGCTGCTTGAACCTTCTCTCCAGTTCGTACACTTGGGCTTGAGAAAAGAGGACTCGAGGTTTCCTCCTTTTCCTCTGTCTGGGACGCTCGGGATCTTCCAGGTCTCTTTTCTCCTGCTCCAGGCTCTTGTGTAAGGAACACAGTTCTGCAGCAAAATAAACGGGAGAAGGAAAAAAGTGGAGGAAAAAATCGTGCAAAAAAATTATAAATTAGTATTTAATAAAGAGCGAGCACGCCCTGGCCCTTCCTCGGCCTCGCAGGCCGCTGTGGTGCCCACTCCTGCAGCAGCGGGGCCGGCCCTGCCCCGCTCTTTAGCTACCTCTGCAGCAAATTTCCCATGTTTTTTCTTTGAAAACAACGGTGCACCATGCACTGATGTGAGTCTCACCCGCCTGTGCCCCAGCCTGGATTTATCGCTCGTAGCTTTGTGCTGAAACCCACCCCGACCCCCGAGCGAGCCGGGAATCGCATTTGTCACCCGGTTTGTGTCCAAACTCGAGGCCTCGCGTGTCACAGCTCTGCCCGTCCCGTTGGACAGGGGCACATCCCCGGCCCCGCCCGGGGGTCTCCGGGCCGGGGTCAGCGGGACCCTGCCCGCGGTGGGCTCAGACCCGCTCCCGCAGGGCCCGGGAAGGGATGAAGATGCTGCCGCTCACCGAACCCCGGCACCGAGCGCAGCCCGCACTGTACCCCGTCCCCCCAGCCCTGGGCACCCCCGGCCGAGCGCCCAAGCCCGCAGGGGGATCCCCATCCCCCTGCCCTCCCTTGTCCCCGCAGCAGCGCTTGGCTTTACCTTTCTTGTCTGCCTTGGCCTCCTTGGCCGAGTCCATCTCCGCGTAGCTTTTCCCGTAGTAGGAGCCGGGGAAGGCGGCCGCGGTTTTGCCGGGGGGCGGCTCGGGCAGCTCGTCCCGCAGGTCGGGCAGGGCCGGGGGCTCGGTGCCGAACGCCTCCTGCTTGAAGGTGGCCAGCATGCAGGACGGGGAGGCCAGCGAGGCCAGCTCCATGGAGCCCAGGCTGTGCTGCTGCTGCTGCTGCTCCAGGTTCAGAATATCCTTCACCGAGAAGGGGGTGGTTGTCACAGGGCTAGGAAACATTGCGGAGGACAGCGGGGCAGCGGCCGCAGGCCAGGGTCATGGAAAAGGAGGTGGGGAGCAGCCAAGGTGGAGCAGTGGTGGAGCGTGGGCTCCCGGAGGGGGCACATAGCATTCCCGAGAGTAGCCCTGACTTGTGCACTGCCGCCAGGTAGGAGCGGACCATAAGGCCGGGGAAGGAGGGACTAGGCAGTTTTTGGGTGACTTTAGCTTTCTATTGGCCAACATTGCGGTGATGGTATGAGAGATGCAAAGTTCCATGTCACCTAATATAGTAATACATCTCAAAAACAGCTCCGCTCTTTTAAAGGGGCGGCACTGCATTTATGCAGCTTTGCAGCGGAGGGTTTGTTCATCCATTTGAAACAAAAAAAAACCAAAACCCCAAAAAAGAATGGCCTAATGCGTACAAAGTCACTATCTGATGCTATCTATCATACAGTCAGATTAAATAAACAGGCCGGGAGGAAACCATCAACCAAATATGTGCTGATTTAATTTTTTTTTTTTTTTTAAGCAAGAGAACGGAGGTTTCGTTTTTAGTATTCTGCAATATCCGACGGCAGGAACTAAAAAACGGGAGTTCACTGCTGTGTGAAGCGCGCTCTAGGGGAAATCCGCGCTCAGGGTTTATACAGATTTTTCTGGAGCAGCCCAGTGATGGCAAAGTCCAGCTGACAGCAGAGAGACCCTGAGCAGCCCCTGCCTGACTTTGGAGAGGGAAATGCCGATTGGGTTTTCCTCTCGTTTGTTTGTAAAGCTTTCAAACAAAAAACGCGACACCGTCTTGGGGGGGGGGGAAATTAAAAATCAATCAAAACAAGCGCGGTGAAGGTGTTACAAAATACAAGGGATAGGAGGGGAGTAAGTAAAGCAAGGGGCCCAGGGGCTGCTCTCCCCGGCAGGGTCCCGCAGCTCGGGTGGGTGCACGGCCCCCGGTTCATGCGGCAGAGGTGGGGCTCGTTCATTTAACTCGCGTGGAGCCGCTCAAATAAACTTTAGCTGCTAAGTCACAGGTTGCGGAGGGGCGGTTCAGGGCTTTGTGGGCTAGGGGGGGCGAGAAAAAAAATAGAAATAAATAAAGAGTCTCCTTTGGCGCTCCAGCGCCAGGCTGAGAGAGGCACGGGGATGGGTTGGTTGGAGCAGAGCAGAGAAACCCTGAAGGGCTGCGGTGAGTTTGGGGGGCCCTTGGCTGAGCCCCGCTCTCGGAAGCGGCGGGGTCAGAGCTGTGCAAATCCTTTCTCCTCCCGCAGGAAGGGACCCTCCGGGGCGGGTGGAAAGGTGAGCGCCTGCCCACCCCCAGCAGGACGGACCCGCCGCTGCCCCCCGGGATTTTGTGTCTTGGCACCCCGGGGAGTTGATTTTCGGATGTTTTTGCGGGCGGCGCTGCCGGAGCCGCAGCATCCCCGGCGCTGCAGCCGCTGGGCTCTGCTGGGAGCGGTTTGTCGGAGAGCCAGCCCCGCATCTGGCGATGACAGTCGGAGCGATCCCTGCGAACGGGGAGGCCTGAAATATTGCAATTTAATGAGGGGAGGGGTCGATCTTCGCGGCTGCGTTTCCTGCAGGCTTCCCTGGGAAATAACTCCAGGGGATGGATGCTCCTCTGCTGCAGGAGGAAGGGTGAAGTGCCCAGGGAATGTGGAGGCAGCCTCGGGAGAGGAGCCTGTGGAGGGGCTTTGCAGAGTGTTTGGGGGCACCCCTGGCTCTCCGCGGGCTTTCTGAACCTCCTTGCCTTATTTTAATTAGAAGCTTAGAGGGATATGTTGGATACGGGCTAAAAGAGCGAAGCGATCCCGATTCTCCCCAAACCCAGAGCCGCCTCTCAGGTTCGCCTTGGCGACATCCCCATCCTGCGGGATGGGAGCAGAGCCTTCCAGCGCTCCCTTCCTATATCCCGGCTCCTTCCCGGGACAGGCTTGGAGCTCGCACGGCCGTCCCTGCCCCGGAGGTTTCCCTGGGCCCGGGGAGCCCGGCGGGGTCCGGACCCGGGCCTGGAGCGCATCCCGGCGGGGCGGGAGCCGCCAGTCCGGGATTAATTGAGGATTCCGGGCTCCGTGCAGCCCCCCGGTCACACGGCGGCTGCCGATCGATGTGGGCCCGGCTGCAGAGGGTGGAAGTGATTAATTGAACGATAAGCCGGAGCTATCATTTGGAATGTCATTAATGCGTCGGGGAGACATTCATTGGAGACAGACAGCGTTATCTCCGCTTTATCTTCAACAATGCATCACTTTTAATACTGCAGTTTAGAAACAAATGGGGGCTTTAGCCTCAGCCCTTCTCTTCGTGTTTATATTTTTGGAAGAATCACAACTAGTGGGAGTCCCGGGCTCGGCCCCCTGATAAATGAACATTAGCACTTTTTAGAACTACTGTATCAACAAAAAGAGCTGCAGGGCCGCAATAATTGGTGAAAAAGCAAACACTCCGCAAAGAGAGGCCAGGTCTGCTCTGTGTCCGGCTGATTGATGAATAAGTTACTGACGTACAGCAGCTCACGGACTTTCCGGGTCGGGGCTCAGCACCCATTCCTCCCCCCTTCTCCCAGCCCCTCTCTCCCTTTCCCGGGGCTCTCCAGCAGCCCGCTGAAGCCAGGCTTCGGCTGTCCAGCGGAAGGGACAAAGGGACAGCTTCCCCCAGCTCCGGACACTGCCCGCAGGGTCCTGCCCAGCCCAGGGGGACCTGCCCGGGTGTCCCCGCGGGTGAGGACCCCGAACTCTCACGCATCACTTTTAACTTTTGCGGACTCGTTTTGATCGCGTTTAAATAACATTAAAAAAAAAAAATAATTAAGAAAAAAGGGGTAAAGAGAGCCAGGATCCCGGGGAGCGCCCTAAAACCCTTTCTGTAGACCCAGGGGTGTAAGTGGGGGAGATAAGGCGAAAACCCGCTGCTGTTATTCCTGGCTGTCAGGGGAAAGTGGGGGTGTCCTGTTCTGTCCCCCGCTGGCTTCACTCTGCTTGCAGGTTGCTCTCGCTGCCCCCTCGGGACTGAGCCTGCCCCGGCCTCTCGCAGGGTTGTCGTCCACACCCGTTCGTTGCTTCTCTCCGGGATTGCTGAATGTGATTAATGTTGGGTTTAGTGTGCTTTCGTTTTTTTTTTTTTTTTTTTTTTCTTTCTATTAAAAAAAAAAAAAAAAAGAAAAAGAAACCCCAAAACCCCCACTTTTCTTGCTGAAACCAACCAAACAAAGAGAAAAAATTCCCAACCCCGCAATTAGCTCCAGAGGGCACATCCTCTCTCCCTCGGAGCTTTCGACACCTCGGACTGTTTAGAGAGAGAGAGATGGTACCTTTTAAAAAAGTTTTCCTCTTAATCCCAGCGGGTTAAGATGTCCAGGGCCCCCTCCCGTTCTAATTCCCAGCTATCTCCCGAGGACTCTGTTTATACCTCGCCAGTAAACGCCGGGGTTTGAAACCTTGTCACTAATTGAGTGCTAACACTTCAGGTGCTATAGATTTGTTAAGAGCCAGTAGTCCAGAAATAGCCTATTAGGGTTTCCTTGCGAGAACCGGTGCCAATCTCCCGCTTCCCTCCGTGGCGCCGGGAGCCGCCGGGACCCCGGGATCTCTGCGTGTCCCCGAGGGCTCCCCAGGGTCCTTTGGGCAGGAATTCTTTCCAAGCCATTGGGAAAGGTGCTGCCAAGCGGCCAGTTCTTACTGAATAAATGCTGCCGGCGGGATCGCCGTGCGTGTCGGGGTCCCACCGAGGCTCCAGGAGGGCGTTTGGGGGCTACTGGGGACGGCTGGGGCCAGGGAAGGTTTTGCTTTCACTCCTCTGGAATTCTGCAGAGGGGAAAAAACACTTCGGAGCTGTCCAGGCATTCCACTTCGCCGCAGCTAAAACCTCCTTTTCTTTCTACCTTTTTTCTCCCCCTTCATTTCCCTAATTTTTTAAAAATTGTTTTTTATTCTCTCCTTTCCCCTCTTCCTTTCAAGCTCTAACGGCTGTCACAAAAAGAATTTGGACCTTGATGTGAAGCCGGCCTTGGAGAGGGGCCTCTCCTGTGCCCGCTGCCCGGGACCGCTGCGCCGCCAGCCCGGGGCTTCCTGCGGGACAAGCCCGGTACCGGGCGGCGGGCCCGGAGCCTGGGGACCCAGGTGGCCCTGCCACCACCCCAGCTCACCTCGCCGGCTATTTAGGAAATTATCGCGCCCCTTCCCTCCGTGCAAACCGCAGGGAGAGCGCGGATGCTGTCAGGGCACAGCACGAAATGCAGCAGCCGGACAGCACCAGGGAGCCCTCCCTGTGCTACAGGACAATCGGTGCAGAGCCCCGGTAACCCCCCGGTAAAACCTCTCCGGAGCTGCTCCGGTTTGGGCACCGCAGGCCCGGGGGGCGGCCCGGGGCTGGCCCTGGCGCCTCTGTCCGCCTCCGCCGGTGACTCGGGTGCGGTGACTTGGGCAGGAGCACTTGGAGAGCAAATGCCTCCGTGGAGTTTCCCCTCCTGCCCTGGGCTCCGTGCCTGGAATCTGACAATTCAGCTGGTTCTTGCACCTCGGGTGCTGGAAGAGTTTTCCCCCCGCGGCTGAAGCGAAAGCCGGGAGCTGGGCAGAGAAATGAAAAGCTTTAATTTTACCCTGCCTGTAACTTTTTTTTTCTTTCTACTTGTAACTGTGCTGGGTTCGCTGGTGAACAGAGGGCGATGGGGCACTTCGCCGACCTTCCCGTCGCCCTCTCCGCGTCCCCGGGCAGCGGTCTCGTTATTTGCTCTTGTTTCGGACCCGCCGGTTTTCTGCGCTCCTGGAAAAGATTTTTTTACGCGTCCAGGTAATCCCCAAAGCTGTTTTTCGTTACGTTTCCATGGGGAAACACTCAGGGCAAGAGCCGTACCGTGTTTTTTAGGGTCGAGGAATTAAATGACCGACGAGACTTTGATGTGACAATGCTTTGTCACACGCGTCCGCGGCCGGGACGCACCGGTGTCCGGTGATGGACAGGAAAACAGTTTCAAGAACGAAATACCTTCCGGGCACTGGGAAGTCTGGGCTGCTTCGAAAGACAAAGCTCTGAACACGGCGGGGCTTTGTCCCCGGGCAGAGGGGTCCCAGCGGCTCCGCTGGGAACGGGAGCGGTGCTCGGCCGGGAAGCCCGAAACTGCCGCAAGATTTCAGGCTGTTTGCGGCTTGTCTGTCCGCACGATGTTTTCCAGAGGAGATAGAGGTCTGACTTCTCGGGTACTTCCTGCTGGCCGTGTAAAATCCGATCTGTCTTGCGATGTCACCGTGCGCGCTTGGCGCTCCTGGGGAGCCCGGGGGGGCAGGGCCGGTCAGGGGGAGTCACGTTTAACATGAGAGGGTGTTCGGGCTTTAATTTGTCTTAAAAGTGTTCTGTCCTCGCCCGCACACAGCCGCAAAGGTGAGGGACCGACCGCGTTCCGGCATCGCCCGGCCCGGGGGTGCCGGCTCAGCCCCGCCGAGCGCTGCGCCTTCCCCCGGGGCTCCCGCGGCAGGATCCATCCCTACCCTCTGGAAAAGGCCCTTCCTGAGGGATCAGCCCCTTCTCGAGGGATCAGCTCCGCCGAGACGGATGGCAGGATGAACCCGTGTGACTTGAGTTACAAGCCCTGACCCCCGGCTCCTCTCCGGCGTCTCCCTGCCGTGTCCCCTTTTCTCCCAGACTGTCACCCACAACCGGAGAGCCATGAAATCGGCTGTCCTGGGGCAAGCCACGGGCTGTGTGTCCCTGTCCCCTTCCCTGTCCCCGCCGCTCCCGCGGGGCCTGCTCGGGGTGGCCGCTCTGCCCTCCCTGCCGTGCCCTTGCTCCAGAAAAGCGAATTCCCGCTTCGGCCCCGCTGCTTTTGCCGCTCTTGGGGCTGGGCTGCCCCGAGGGAGCCTCCCCGCTGCCCTGGAAATGTTCCTCCTCTCCCCAGGGTGAGCTCCTGCTGGGAGCGCCGCGCCTCTTACAGGTAATAATAAATAATTTCAAAAAAACCCACAACAACCCCTCCTCAAAAGCCAACATCGCCTCCAAATTCAACGAACCAACTACCAAAATAAAAAAAAACTAAAAAAAAAGAAGAAAGGAATACCCCCCGCTACCACGGAGCTCTCGGACCCGCGATTATTTGGTTATTTTTGCCCTGAGATGCGTTTGGCAGAGCCGGGTCCTCCTTCCCCACTCCTGAATCCCGCAAACGGAGGCACCGGGAAAAACTCAACCCTGCCGGAGCAGGACCAGGACTTTGAGCCGGTTTTATTTTTTTTTTTTTTGGGAAGCGGGGAAATTATCCGTTGTTGGGTTTTGTAAAGGTCTGACGGGGAATGGATCGGTTTCTCCGAATTGTTTCATTTTTGCATCCTCTCCGGAAACAAAAAACTCCGGGTGCTCCCGCGGCTTCTTTTATAGAAAGCAAATGTTTTGGAAGAAATCACTGCAAAATTAAAATATATAAGAAAGAGAGACTGGTAAATACACGCAGGAGAAAGGGTTTTCATCAGCATGATGAATCTATGAGTTACCGTACATGAAACACAGATATCTCAAGTGCATGGCAAGAACAAAAGGGTAGAAAGAAACGAAACTTGTAAAAGTTATTCTAAGTTTTTTCCTTGTTCCTTTTTTTTTTTCCTATTCTGAGTAAAATTTTCAAGTTTTGGATATTTTCGCTATTATTATTATTATTATTATTATTATTATTATTATTATTATATAATAATAATAATAATAATAATAATAATAATAATAATAATAATAATAATAAAAAAATTTCTTCGAAGAAATGTCGCATAAATAAAAGCAGGTCTGAATTTTTTTCCCCTAAATTTTGCCTTAATTATCAGCCCGTTTTGCAGCGGTAGAGGGGAAAACACCTTTTAAACAGCACCTTTTATTTTTTTTTTCTTGGAATCCTGGAAATCCAACAAAAAAACTGGCGGAATGGAGGGAGAAGTGCCCGGGTGCCTCGGTGCTTTCCTCCCGACCAGCTCTGTGCGATTCCTGCCCCGATCAAGCCCAGCCGCCGCCGCCTTTTCTATTTGTCAATTAAATAACAAAAACAACAACAAAAAAAAATTCGAAGTGAAACGCACACAACGTTAATCGCCCTTTCATTTCGGAGGCAGGTTTTATTTGCTGTAGAATCGAAAGGATTTGGGGTTGGCTGTTGCCACTATCTTACACTTCTGTCCGCTCTTCTCCCGGGCGGTCCTTTGGAGTTACTTTTGGTTTTTAATGACATCGTATCTGCCGTGCCTGAAAGCTAAAATTAGTGCGAGGGGGCCAAGCTGGTTTTGGGAGAGGAGGAATCTGAGCGAAGGGATCAACCCCGAGGAGCTGCCCGGGAGAAGGGGCTTGGGTGGATCTCGGCTTTGGGATGGGGGGGGTTGTGTCCCTCAGGGGCAGGGGGACAGTTTAAAAACCTCAGAGCTGGATTTTAAAGGCAGCGCAGGGATCTCCAGGCCCTGGCTGCGTTCTTGCTGTGCCCGGTGTCCTTGAGCATCGCCGGGTGTGTCCGTGTGTCCCAGGAGCGCCCATCCCGGGGCAGCACCTGCTGCGAGGGGAGGGAGGAGAGCACGGGGGTGATGCTGCTGGGGAAACACCGCTGGGGCCCCAGGGCAGGCCCTGCTCTGCAGCTCTGATTTGGGAAAAGGTCCCTGGGGAGGCATGGCAGCTTTTTGGGGCACCTTCTCATTTAAGGTTAGAGCTGGAGTCACAAAAGATCCTTTCCTCTGATTTCTGTTGTTTTCCTGACCCTGGCCCAGCGCAGTTTTAATGTTCAGCCTTGATCAGAGCTCAAGAGGACATTTCCTCCTCCAGGGTTTCTCTGGGCAAAGAGGCACCAGCAGATTTTTTTCCATAATGATGAAAACATCTGGCCCTCTCTGAGCTGTCAGGCTCTGCTGTGCTTCTTCCCAGATGCCTTCCCCACCCCAGCCCTGCAGCTGCCCCTGCACAGCCCCCGGTGCCCAAGGAATTCCCGACCTCCAGCTCAGGGATACTCGACACTGTCCTCACAGGGAGACTGACTCCTCCAGGATCCTCATTCCCTGGGTTTGGAATTTAGGCACAGCCAGCCCAGAGAGGTGGAAATCTCCACCCTGAATTATTTTCTGAGGTTTTTTCCCTTCACTGTGTCCAGAAGAAGTTGTTTCCATCACTGTCTCTGTGTGTGTAGTTCAGGATCAGCTGCTCCATGGCTTCCATCCTGGAATGAGGGGGTACATCCATGCTTTCAACCATGCTTTTCACTGATTTTCAGAGTCAAAACGTGCTTTAGTAATAATGTGCCCTTAGTTTTGTGTGTCAGAATTAGATCAGGCATCCACTTTCCAAAAAAGTAAAAAGATAATAAACTCCCCAAAGAGAAATAAAAAAATATTGAAGCACTGATTCAATGAGACCCCGAAGTGCTGATCACATTTTAAATATTTGAATTAGAAGGGTCTCTCACGTGCTTGAACTTTCATAGCAGAACTGAGGTGAAAAATTAGAAATTTTATTGACATATTGTGATTTAAAAGAAAAAAAGTCATGAAACTGCACTGCCCCTGGAAAGTGAACAAAGGTACATCAAAGTGGAATGACTGAAAAGATAAATATGTTCTTAGGCCACAAGAAAATGCTCTGAAAGATGCATTTAACTCCAAGTAGTCAGAGCAGCCTGAGCCCTGTCTAGAACAACTCTCAGGATTTCAGCATATAAAAGGAAAGGGGGCGATGTCCTATGTTTAAAAATATGACTTTACTTAGTCCCAGGGAAGAATAAACAAAGCAAAGCCAAAATCCTCGATGTCTCTAGAGAAAAAAAAGTGTTTAACCACAATTCTAAACTATCCTTTTCCTTGTCCCTCCCCACTTTTTAAAAAATGGACAAATAACAGCGCCAAGCCCCAAAGCCTTGTGTCATATTCCAGCCTCTCCAGCTTTGCTCTCATTGATGCCAAAGTTCAGGGAAGAACAATAATATTTACAAAATATGAACCTGATCCAGTAGTTCACATTCAGGCAGCGCTCTGCACTGCAGGTGATGGAAGCTGTGGCAAAACAGAGAGGAAAATCCCAGCGTGAATTGAATTTCATCAGGGATGGGAGAGCTCTGCAGGCTGATCCTTCCTGCTGCTCGGGGTTTTGGTGTTGTGCAGGAGGAGGCAATGGGCTGGGGTAACTCCATGGTGGAGATCTAATGGAAAGAGATTCCCATTCCTGTCCTCATTCCCACCACGTTTATTCTGAGCCACTTGTTAGCATTAGCTGGATTAAAGTTCCAGTGGGATAAAATGTCCTGCAATAGGGATTTCTGCTCTGTGTTCTGAGGGCAGTAAATGCTGCTGTCTCTGTGTACATTTTTATTGTAAGCTCCACTGGCCCTGGAGTAAATCCTCATTTTGAAAAAGCCTCTTGTATGGCTGGAGTCCCTCTGAGCTACTTTTTGTGTGTATCACACATGAGGGGAAAGGGCCATGGTGGGAGCTGCAAAGCCAAGCCCTCGGCACTCAGGATGTGACTCTGTGGTGTACATTCCCTGTCAGGCTTTTGGGTTTATTTCAGCTCTGCCTTTCCCCCCTAAAGCCTGAGTGTCCCAAAGTGCACAGGATGCACAGTGCTTGTGCAGCAAAGTAACAATTCAATATTTAGTTTTATCCCTGTTGCTGAGCTCCCAGCTTTGTTCCACAGCAAGGTCCTGAACCTCAGAGTTTTTCAGTCCCTCCTTCATTTCAGGGCTGTCCCAGTGCTCTGAAGGTGTGAGAGGTTTTCCTTTGCCTATCCCCGTGTGGAGAGGAAATAACCAGGAATTTTAGCCCTGGATTTAAAGTGCAGACTGTGAGGTCAAAAGCAACCATGGATTTGGGGTACTCCACGTGAGATTGTTGCAGCATGAATGAAAAGAATTTTGGAGGTTAAAAGATGCTACAGCATTCCAGGCATGGAGAAAGCCTGGAGAAATTGCTATTAAATGGAGGGTAACTTCATTGTGTTTAGGTGATTCTCATGCAGATAAGAAAAATTCCTGGTCCTGGTGCAAAGGTGAAATATTTTCCTAAATGCACAGATGTGTTACAGTCACTCAAAGCAAAAATCCTTGGGATTTTTCTAATGCATTGTTTTCCAGCCTTGCTCTCCCCTGAGGTTTTCCAAATAAAGCAGGTGGATAGAGGTTCCAAAGAGAGCCAGGTGCCTTTTGGCTCAGCTGCTAAAGAGTGTTCAGTAAGTGAAAATATTGGAAGCATCAGTCAAGTCTCCATTAGGTGGAGAGCCAGGGATGAGAGGATTCTCCAGCTGGCCAGTTTGGAAAAGTTTTGTGGATGAACCAGAAACAGGGGAAAAAAAGGGAGATTTTCTTGGGTAAATGCCCTGAACTGATGGTTTACAAATTGTCCTCCCACTCAGGCAGCCCCTCGCTTTGGGATGAGAAAATCTGCTGCAGACAGGTGCCACCAACACATGCATCTGCTCCACCTGCAGGCACTGGGACCATTCTAAAGCTAGAAAAAGTGGAGCTCCTCCTTGCTTTTTGTTACTCTCCATTTTGCAAATTGAAACCCATCCAATTATGGTTCTCCAAGTGAACAGTCCATTTGGACAAACTTGCAGCATCCTTCCCTCCTGCTTTGTACAGGCAGTGCTATCTCAGCCTGTCGGTGTCAGCTCTGTCTGCTTTGGGACGCCCCATCCTTGAGTGGCTTCACTTTTATCAGTGCTGGTGGGACATTTCTCTGCTGGGAAAGGCCATCCCCAGGAACAGAGGCTGTTACCTCCTCAGCAAGGTGGGAGGTGGGCTTGCCTTTTGATCATTTGGTTAACTCAGACTCCATGTGAGCGCTGCGGCAGCTCCACAGCTGGGGCACCGAGGCATCCTGTCAAACCCATCCCCTTCTCCTCCCTGCCATCCAAGGCTGCAGATAAGCAATAGTGAGATGTCTGTCTGTCTGTCTGTCTGTCTGTCTGTCTGTCTGTCTGATGGAACCTGCAGTTTCTGGTCTAATCCATGCTGGGCTGCAGCACAAGTGCCTACCAAGGATGACGGAGTATTTTGTTTTATACAATACATACTGGAGGGTAAATTTAGAGTTGACAAGTCCCTTCCACAATTGGAGGACTCAAGGACAGTCCTATCAGGTGGCAACTGGCTGGGGGAGTATTTATAATCCATTTGCTGACTGGAATTAATATGAATCTGTCATCCCTTGTGCCACTTGGGAAGCCACGTAACCGGGGGCTGACGGTGCCAATAGCTGGGGGAGATCTTTTTTGGCAATAGCTGGACGTGTTTTTCCCAACTAATTCCAGAAAAAGTTGTCACTGAGATAAAGCACTGTCTGGATCCTCTGAGCCCTGCAGAGTTGGGGAAAGGGGCCGTTTGACACGGGCAGCAGATTGTGGTGTGGGGCGGCCGAGGCACAGCTGGTGTGTCCCAGGAGCTGACAGCTGTCTGGGGAGCAAACTCAGAGCTTCTGGCAGGCCAGAGCAGCATCTCCTGCTGCTGTCTGAATTTAGCAGGTAATGCTCCCTGTTATCTGTGCTACAGACAGGGAACTGAGGTTTCCTCTGCTCTAATCAGGTGAAATACAGCCAGGCCAAGCAAGGGAGGTGCTCGGTGCTTTCCTGTCAGCTGGAGCCACAGATTGACTCAGTTTCCCCAACCTGCTTGATGTGAATGCCTCGATGGAGTTTCCTACCTCCACCATTTGATTTCTGTGTGTGCTAAAAGCAGCTGTGAGTGTTGCCTGCACTGCTGTGCTCCTGCAAACACCCAGGGGCTCCTTGCTGGGCTGGGGCTCCCCTGGGAGCAATGAAAGCTGTGTGTGGAGGTTCCCTGACAAGTGCCATCCCTTGGCTGTGCACCTGGGTGATGTAGATGTCAGAAATGACATTAAAAGTGGGGGCTGTTACAGCTGAAAGGAATTGGACAAAGTAATTAATTTTCCCCAGGTTTTGATGTCTATTTTTGCATTTCATTGCATTCACAAAGGCACAATTTCCCTCCTTCTTTTCCTCTACTCAGACACAAACCTCTTTCCTTGGAGATATTGTTTAGCCACATTGCATCTCCAAGCAATTAAAGTTCTTTTTAATCCATTATAATAACACCCTCCAAGCCAAATCACCCAAATTTTAGATACAGAAAGACAAAACCATTAAGAAAAAAAGAAAAAGTTTTATTCAGTGAGGGTTTCCTGGAGACTTTTCTGAGGAATGATGGGAGGCTGGTGGCATTCCCTAGGGATCCCTGTGGCTGTCCTCTGCCTGGTGACCCTGAGCCTGGCCAGCCCAGCTCCCCCCACTGCTGATGCTCTCCCAGGCCCTGGTGTGCAGCTCCTTGCCCATCCCAGATGGACACAGCCAGGTTTCACAGCTCTGGCATTTGGAAAAAAGATCAGAAACCTGGCCTGAAGTTTCCAAGCAGGGAATTAGGTTTCATTTCCTCTCCTCTGCCCCCACACTGGGTGGGACTGGGGCTGGATGGTTTCAGAGGCACTGCAGGTCATTAGAGGAGCTTTTTTTCCCCTGCCTGTGTCTCCAAGGCCTTCTGTGTGCACTGATGGCTGAGCTCAGGCAAGACAGCTTAGCTCTTAAAAGTTTGAAATGTCTCTTCTAAAATGAGCACAGGGAGATTTGTTCTTCCTTTAGGACAGTCCTTCTAGACTTCCACACCCTCCTGAAATGGGAAGTTTTGCCCCTGAGACCTCTTGGCTTCTTGCAGAGGGGTTTTATTCTATTTTCAAAGAAAATTTAATTGACTGGCTACTAAATCTGAGGAGGATCTTGCATCTTGCAGTTCCAAACAAAAGTTCCTTGGAGTTTTAAGTGAGACTTCAGGCAGGTTTGATGTGCTTGGGTAGGTAAAATAACTGGGGATAATATCCAGAATTTACCATTTGGCCTGAGAGTGCAGGGAAAGGGATACAAATCTCTCCAGTTTGGCACACTTCATGCACAGAGAGAAAACTGTACTGCAACCCACAGCTTGCTTCACACCAGATCTTTTCACTGTCTGAATTTGACTCCAAGCCCACGCACGTTTCAGAGGAGAACTATATTCTGCATCCCTAAATCACATGAACTGCTGGAAGTTGGCACAGGTTTGTCCCCAGACAGAAACCAGAGGAAAGGCTTCCTTCCAGCAAATCTGTTGCCAGATGGTCATTTGGAGCAGAAGGAAAAGAAGAAATGTTAAATACTGCTCTGCTTTGGGGAGTGGTTTCATAAATGCAGCTTCATGCACGCCACTGTGACTGGCTGCTCCTTCCAAAGCAGTGTCAAGAGGTGGATGTGTGTAATTTATCAACGTGCCTGTTCCCTGAAATTAATGGAAAAGACAAATTGAAAACCTTGGATTCCTAAACTCTTCTGTATTGCATCTCCTTTTGCTCTTTTCCTCTGCACAAGCCCCATCACCACTGACCACTGCACAGGCCCTGCTGTCCATCCTGGCTTCCTCAGGCATTTATTTCTCCTGGCATCACAGACAGGTCTGTGCTTGCCTGGCTGCTCTCAGCCCCTGCTTTTGAGGACAGGCAGTGCCTTTGCCCTCTGCCTGCCTGCTGTATCTCACCTGTCCCTCACAAGTTCCCTAATGGCCCAGATAAGCAGCTCCAGGAGGATCCAAGGATAAAATTCCTTGGGGACAGCTGATTAGGAAATATCCCACTCTGCAGCTGGCTCTGGTCCTGCTCAGAACTGAGCTGTCCCTGCTGTGCTGGTCACTGTTGATGCTCTGGGTGAGGAGAGGAGCCAAGGCAGGGCTTGTGTGTTCCCCTGATGATCCCTGCTCCTTGCAAGGCTGTGGGCAGGGAGGGGTTAAAGCACCTTCAGAGGAAAACCAGCACTGTTCACACATTGATTAATTAGGTGTATATAACTAATTAAGGGGTTTCTCCCAGTGTCTGAGCCCTGTTAGCCCTGGGAGGGAGGGAGGGCTCTGAGCAGGGCTCAGCTCTGCGGGGCCAGCAGTGGCACCAAGGGATGGGCAGGAACTGATCCCAGCACGTTCCACCTGGAAAGGAGGAAAACCCCTTTTCCTGGGCAGGGCCAGCCCTGAGCAGAGCCCAGAGGGGCTGTGGGGTCTCACTCCAGAGCAGGCTGGACACTCTGCTGTGCCCTGAGCTGGGGATGGCCCTGCTGGAGCAGGGAGGTGGCACCAGGGACCCTCTGGGGGCCCCTCCAGCCTGAGCCACCCTGGGATTTTGGCATCCCTGCTGTTGGATTATGTTTTTTTCTGATTTAGAGATGGGGCAGCTGAGAGGTGTTTCAAAAAACTTTTATTTTACTTTTAGTCTCATGCGAAGGGTGAGATAACACAGATATCATTTACACTATCACAATCAGAAGCTAATTATTTTTTAATTTCATTACAAGCATTTCTTGGCTTATTAGCTTTAGTCACACCATGCTGTAAATAAACAGCTGAATCATTTTAAAGCTGATAATTTAAAATTACCCCTCGTGGGTCTCAGGACAATGCATCTCCCACAGTTCTATTTCTCTAAAGCATCCAGTCCTTTTTGCAAGGCCATCCTTTGAAACTTGTTTCTAGTTCATTTTCTCAGCAATGTCTGTCCATCCCATGGCATTTCCAAGCCAGCATTGCTCATCTCAGGGTTTGCACACAGATGAGCACAGTGTGAGCCTTCTGCCAGGCTTTGAGAATGGTCCATAAATCCATAAATCCATTTCCTCCACCCTGCAGTGCCTCCCCAGCCCCTCTCCGTGCCCATGAGCAGTGCAAGGTTGCCTTCAAGTGAAAGCAGCAAGGAACTGCAGGGAGGGAGGGATGAGGGCTGGGGGAGCTGCACTCCCAGCTGCAGCTCTGCACTTCCCAGGACAAGAGAATTTATGGATAAAAAAGACTCAGGAGCAAACTGCCACCCCGATAATTTGACACAATTATTTTACATAATTTTGGTAATCCCGACCAGAACAACTCTGAATTCAGAGAATTTGAGCTCCTCTCCCACTGCTGCACACAGATTGAGCTGAGGCTGGGTGGGAAAGGTTGGTGCTGCCAAAAGGAGTCAGAGCTTCACCTTTGGGAGGCAACACCTGGCACGGGGCTGCTCTCACCCTCCTCTGGTTTTCCTGCAGAAGAAATTCGTTTTTATGTCCACCCACCCTGCCTGACACCAAGGGCCAGATTCTCCCTGAGTGTGCTTTAACCCCTCCCTGCAGCCCATTGTTCTGCTTTTCTATTAAAGGAGAATTTAAAATATCTCATGGATTACTGACAGGTAATTTTGGTCCATTTGGATGATGTTTCTCCTAAAAAAAATGCAACAAACTTCAGAACTAATGACACAAGTGCTCTGAGTGTCTTCCCTGAAAACAGCCTTCTCTAAATTTTATGTTCTTTTACTAAAATAGCTCTTGAAATAATGATATTAATATTAATTATATTAATATCAACTTTCTGCTGTTTCAGAGCCCAGCATCCGTTTTTTTCAGGTTCTAAATTAATATTATTTTTATTTTAAATCCTTGCACCTCCTCTGCTGTTACCCTCAGAGTTACATGGGAAACTGGATGCTGACAGGAGAAAAGTGAGCTTCTCTCCAGAAATCAGGAGACCTAACTAGCAGTGTCAATTTAAACAAATTAAAAACCTCCAGCTGCTCTGTGTCCTGTCCCCATCAGCAGAGGGAAGGCAGAAGAGACTGGAAGGGTTTTTTTGTCTTTCCTGGTGCTCTAAATCCACATGGGAGAGAATTCTGGGGCTGGGGACAACGTGTTAGAGGTTGTGGGGCCATATTTGACTTTTTAGGCTTTGTGAAAATCACATTTGTTTCACATTTCCTTCCTGTCGTGGATGTGGCTGTGCAGGGCAGGCTGCTGGGAGCAAACCCAGGAAGAGAATTTGGCAGATAATTTGATTTTTAGCCGGGTGCACAGCAGCCCAAAGCTGCCTTTCTGTAGGCAGGGAAGGAAGGGGCTGTGAGTGCAGTGTTACAATAAAACACCAAATCCCACCGAGCACTCCCAGGTTTGGTTGTGCTGGGGCTTTTCTGGGCTGGCAGAAATCCCACCCCTGAGCCAAAGCTCCCGTCTGCTGCTGGTTGGAACCGCAGCTCCTTCGGGTCCTGCTGCTGCCTGCAGAAGGGGTTTTCCTCCCTCTTGCTGAAGATGGTGCTGCAGAATAGGGAATTGTGGCTCTGGGAGAGGAGTGTGGGTGGGCACTGCTGCTGGGGGCCAGGGCTTCCTCCTCTCCCTCCTCTCCCTCCTCTCCTCTCCTCTCCTCTCCTC
Organism: Serinus canaria; assembly: GCF_022539315.1. NCBI lineage: Eukaryota > Metazoa > Chordata > Aves > Passeriformes > Fringillidae > Serinus > Serinus canaria. Next base: position 15,887,156 of record NC_066327.1, on the reverse strand, counting down.
TCCTCTCCTCTCCTCTCCTCCTCCCTCTCCTCTCCTCTCCTCGCCTCTCCTCTCCTCTCCTCTCCTCTCCTCGCTCTCCTCTCCTGCCTCCGCTCTCCTCTCCTCTCCTCATCCTCTCCTCTCCTCTCCTCTCTCGTCCTCTCCTCTCCTCTCCTCTCCTCTCCTCTCTCATCCTCGTCCTCTCCCTCTCCCTCTCCCTCTCCCTCTCCTCTCTCCTCTCTCCTCTCCTCTCCTCCCTCTCCTCTCTCCTGCTCCTCTCTCCTCTCGTCTCTCTCCTCTTCCTCTCTCCTCTCTCCTCTCGTCCTCTCGCTCCTCTCTCCTCTCTCCTCTCTCCTCTCTCCCTCATCCGCTCCTCTCCTCTCCTCTCCTCTCCTCTCCTCTCCTCTCCTCTCCCAGAGCTGTACCCGTGGCTCCCAGGAGCTGCTGGCAGCACTGGGGGACCCCTGGGGCACCCCGGCAGAGCTGGGGGATGCTCCTGCCCTTCCTTCCCAGGGAAAACTGGGATTCCTGGGGATGCTTCCACCTCCTGCTGCCCCACAGGTGTGGGGGTGTCGGGGCAGGCTGGGGGGAGATGCCTCCCCCACCTTGCCATGGTGCTGTGCCTTTTCCTCAGGAGGGAAGGGTTGGGCCTGGGGCTGCTCCAGAGCCAAGGGATGCACTGACACTGTCATGATTTAAATCAAGATATTTGGGGTTTGAATCCCAGCCCTGTCCCAGACTGCTGTGGGATGCAGGAATTGCCTTGCAGGGGTCCTGGCTCACACTTTGCAGTCAGGTTTCCTGCCTGGTGTGCTCTGGGGAATCTCATGGCAGCAATTTGGGATATTACTGCCCCAGTGTCCCCACCTTGGGGACAGCACAAGCTGCACTTGCAGCTCTCCAGTCTGAAAAGTTGGTTCTTGGTTTATTTATTTATTATTTTCCTATTTATTTTGGTTTTGTTTTGGTTTTGTTTGTTGTGGGAGGTTTTTTTTTTTGTGTGTTTTTTTTCTCTTTCATTTTGGGTTTTTTTTGGGTGGATATTTTTTTTTTTTGGTTTTTTTGTGAGGGACAAACTGACCTTTGCAATGGCTTCAGCTGATGTACCAAATTCCTCCTGAGATGGAGGTGTGGGTCCCACGGGGCAGGTTTTGCTCCAGGAATGGTGACCCTCAGCAAAATCCTGTAGGAATCCTGAACTTGGATTTGCCATACCTGTATACATTTACTTTCTTCCAGTTATCAGGCATTTATGCAGATTTTTAGAAGGGCAATTTATTCTATAAGAAGATTATGGAATATATTTTTTTTGTTTTGTTTTCCTTTTTTTTTTTTTTTTTTTGGCAAGACTTGGTTTCCTTTCGTGATTTATGAGATTTATCAGGATTGAAATGGGAAATCAGAAAAGAAATGAGAAGGAATTATTATCTAAATAAAACTGTCTAATGTGTCAACTTCAGGTGAAAAATAAAGAGCATAAAGGCTTGTTCTGTGTATGAAGCTGATTTGTTGAGGGAACTTTGGAGCAGGGAGTGAAATGAAGTATTTTTGCTGGTCAAGGTCTTCACAGTTTTAGTAATAGAATATATTTTGGACTTTTTGATGGCTAGAAATGGGAAATAAACTTTTCTGCTTTTCAATTCATTAATTAACATCTGAATGATAAAATACCCCACTCAAACCAATTGAATAAATCAGAATGAACAATTCTGATAATTTTTTCTGTATTTGCCGTGAAAGTTATTTTCCTCAGAATTTGTTGAGTTTTTAGCCATGTTCAGGTCATGGTGTGTGGCTTCCACCACTTCAGCAGTTTGACTTTCCTTTAAAACCTTCTCATCATGTATAATTTGTGCAGTTTTTCTCTGTAGTGCAAAGGATTTTGAGACATGGTGGTATAATTTTGATTCTATTCCTGATGTCATTTTAAATTCAAAATGAAAAAAACCCCAAATTTAACAATTCTATGTGCATCTCCCCCAGGAGCCCCCACTGGCTGCCCGTGGATGACCCAGCAGGTATTTTCAGCCTGGCACAGGTTTTGTTGGCATTGATCTTGACTGGGGAGGATTTCTTATTTTCTGCTCTCACCCTCCTGACATTTATTCCTGGAGCTCTAAGAGTTGTTGTGAGGGGTTTGGACTTTTCCCACCCGAGCCCAAAGAGTTCTTCTGGAGATGTTCTCCCAGTGCCCAGAGCTGCAGCCTGGCATGGGCAAAGCCAGGACACCCAGCACTGCTCTGGGTTGATTTTGTAAATTCAGGAGTCCTGCTCAGCCTGCAGGAAGCCACCAGCACCCTGGAGGTCCTGGGCCATACCTGGAGCCCCAGGTGGATGTCTTGGAAAACAAACCACCTATCAGCTGGCTCCTGACAGCTGTATTTTGGCAACAAACCCTTTCTGTGCTCTGCTAGGCACTGCTGCTGCTGTGCTACGTGGTTTTGGGCCAGTCACTTCTCACCTTTGCTCCTTTCATCCTTTGCTGTGGCTCTTCCCAGCGTCACCTCCTGGGCCCAGGGACTCTTGTACCATGTATTTACCTGGTTTGAGAGGGTAATAATGGGTAATCATCATCAGGGCCACCTGCAGCAGGTCTGACAGGTCCAGCTGGCCAAGCACGGGCACAGCACGTTCCCTGCTGGGCACCGTGCAGGGCAGTGCCCACAGCTCCTTCCTGCTTGGACCTGGGGCTGCCCAAAGCCTGGGAGCTGGGCAGGACAAAGGATCCTGAGACATCCAGGAATAGCAGGATGTGCTGGCAGTGGACACAAAGGTGTGTGTGCTGGCTTTGCCTTCCTGCTGGACAGGCACATCCCTTGGCTCCTGGGGGGGATTTTGGGGACCAGAGCAGCCTCTGCTCTGCGCTGGGCTGGGTGCACAGGCTGAGCCTCATTAGCAGCTCATTAGTAATGTCTCCTGAGTAATTTCTTCACTCCCTGTGTCCTCCACACAGTCCCTCCTTGCAGAGGATGGGTGTCCTCAGGGAAGGGTCGAGCTGAGTTTGCCTCTTGAAATATACACCCACAGCGAGCAATTTGTCAGCTCCACTCCCTTGAAACCCCTGTAAGAGGGAATTGTGGAGCAGCTCAGAGTCCCCATTTGCCTTCTCATCTTTCCACATCTTCTCTGTTCCTCCCCTTTCTGTCTTGTCTGTTCCTACACTTTCCTTTCCGCTTGTTCCTTGCCTCTCCCTTTCTCCTCATTTTTTCCTCTCTCCTTTCTACCCCCTTCTCTTCCTCTCTCTCTCTGTGCTGCTGGATATTCTGAGCAGGGACAGCAGCTGCTGGGAGCTGGAATCCAGGGAGATAACAGCACTGCCATGAGAATCAGCCTGCCCAGCCACAATTAGCCCTGCTGATATCTTTCACCTGGGCAGAGCTGCCTTATCATCGCTACTTCTTGGAAAATGAATGCTCACAGATACTGATCACAGACTCCAGCATTTCCCTCTGGTTTTTGTGCTGCTGGAATCCCTTTCTGGCTCCCCTCTGCCCAGGATTAGTTCTGCATCCCTCTGGTTCAGCTGTGCTGCTGTCAGATGGAAAGCAGGCACCAGAGCTTCCAACGCTGCTGGCTGGAACAGAGACCCCAGGAAAATCCACCTGGTGTGAGTGACACCACATCCAGGAACCCTGGCAGGTCCTGGAGTTCAAAGCCAGAAATAAAACAACACAGCAGTGCTCCAGGGCCTCTCTCTGCTGATTCCTTGCCCTGTCTTTGGGAACTGCTGAAGGGCACGAGGCAGAGGCAGCTGGGATTGTTCCTGATCCAATCCCACCCTGCTCCTCTGCAGCTCCTCACTAGGGACATGGAGATCTTGGCAAATGCTCCCACAGGCTTTTTCCCCACCCTGGATGGGCTTTAGCATCTGTTTCTAAAGCCTGTAGTGGGGTTGTGGGGACAGTGGGGTTTCCTTCCTGTGTTTTGGTGGCAATTTCACCTGTGTGATAGAGAGAAACCAGAGCCAACTCTGTGCTTTTGTGCTGCTGTTTTATGGGTCGTAAGATTGCAATCAGAATAATTTTTGGTTTGTCCCAATGGCAGACTGGAGGCACCAGCCCTCCTGTGACACCAGTGTGGCCTTGCCAGTGCCACAGGAGGGTCCCTGGGTCTGGCCCTGCTGTTTTTCTGCCGGAGGAGTGAACTGTGAACGTGGGGGTGTTTGTCTTGGAGTGTGTTGGAGCAGGGGTTGTGCAAGCCTTACTACGGGTGCAGCTGCACCTGTGGCACTGCAGGGGCAGCCAGGGCCTGCTGTGGGGCTGGGGCATCTCCTGCACTGGGCTGACCCTGCCTTTCATGTGTGTCCCTGCAGCGAGCCGTGCGTCAGCGCCGTGCTGCTGCTGCAGCTGCCGGGCACACGCCGTGCCTGCCCCAGAGCCACCACCCTGCAGAGCCCTCCTGTCCCTGCTGCTGTGGCTCCAAAGCCAGCCCTCAGTGGCAGCACCTGCTTTTGTCACCCCTGAAAGGGTTTGAAGTTCACTCATTTTCTCGTCCTGTAGAGGATTGCTAAGATAGGAGAATACTTTTGTTTTTTTCATTTGAAGATAAGGATGGGTGTTGCACTGGGGGTTTTGTTTTTTCCATAAAGTCTGGGCTTCCCATTTCGTCCTCTGCCCTCTCTGTCCTGCCTGTGCCTCGTGCTGGTAGAGAACATGATCCTCCTGTGAGCTGCCCACAACCCTTTGTCCCGACAGAAGAAAACATAGGTGAATCGCCAGAGGAATGTGAATCCAATAAATTGCAACATTTGGATGTTTATCTGACCTTCAGTGTTTACAAGGTTGGCTGGCAGTGGCACGAGAGAGGGTTTGACCAACTTGTTGGTCAATTGGGCTGAAATCTGCTCCTGTCTGGTCAGTCTGGCAGTGCCCTAAGAACAGCTTGTTCCAAGCAAGCTCCTAAATGAGTTTATGGGCTGAACTGGCATCATCCCATGTTCTCACTACTGTCTCTGCTCCTTTCTCACTCCACCCTTTCAGGTTTTTGATTTCTGTGGTATTGTTCAGAATAATTACTCTATTTTCCCCCCCAAAATGGTCTCATCCTGCTGCTGTTTTCCTTGGGGAGGTACAGCTGTCTTTTCTCCTTCAAAGAGAGGCCCTGACCTTTTTTCTGGGCTGTGCAAAAGCTGTGACGTGTGACCAGCAGAAGGAAAGTGTAGGATGGCCAGAATTCAAGCAATAGGGTATATAATGTCATAAACCTCAGTAAACTTTATTGCAGATTTTTAAAAGCAGTATTTAAGACTTTGTCATGCTTAAAGAGTTGTACAGTTCTGGATTATGTGGAAAGGCACGATGGATTTCCTGCTTTTCTATGGTTTGCAAATGGTCTGTGCTTAGGGAGTACTGCATGAAAACCCTGTGCCTCAGATCAGGCATTTCTGAACGTGGGAAGTTTGAGGACAGATTATTTTCAGCCTCATCTCTTTTCTGGCTTTGCCAAGACTGTCCCTGATAAGCCTGTGGAGTCAGGAAAGCTTCAGTGACCAGGAAAAAGCCCAATCCTAATGTCCTGCTGTTATTATCAGTGGGTTGTTTTAGAGGTTTTGATGAACCCAAGGTTGGCCCTTTAATTATTACCCCAGACTCATTGCCCAGCCCTGGGCTGTTGGCTGTGGCCAGCTTTCCCCAGCCCATGTCCCACACAGAGCCACATCTCCTTTCCCAGGAATCTGCAGAGTCAGCTCTGCTGCCATGGGCTGCTGGGACTCTCAGGAGCCCTTTCTTGCTGCAGAGCATTTCCAGCCTCCCTGGGCATCCTCTGCCCCCTCCAAGCCATCCTGGCTGCTTTGAATCCCTCTTCCTCTACAGGCTGAAACGCTTTTAATGAGCTTCTGCAGACTCATCATCAGTTGGTGGCAGCTTTTGGGTCAGCCAGTGTAGGTGGGAGAAAACCACGTAATTCCTGCCATTGCAGTTGCAAAGCATCTTGTGCAGGCAGTTAGTTAATGCTGAGTGCCCTATTTCATTTTCTGCATGGGGAGGCAAAGGGCAATGTTTCCTTCTACCCATGGAATCTCTTTTTGGCCAGGGTTCTCTCCTGTGATACACGGATCAGTAGCCCCAAGGTTGGGGCTTGCTGACAGCCAGGAGCTACTGCAACCATCAATAATAATAATAATAATAATAATAATATTTTACAGAAGGCTTCAAGCATGTGCGCTGCATCCCTCTGCAAACTGATTTTGTAGTGACTTGGTTTCATGTCAGTTTAGCAAAATGCTGAATGTGCACAGTTCCTCTTCATTTTATCTTAAAATAGGACATCTAAATAAGGAGCTCTGTAGGCCTTTCCCAGTCTCTCCTGGCTGTCAGCTTTCACTGAGCTTCCCCACACCTCCCACTGCATTTTTCTCCAGGGTAGGAAGAGACTCTGCAATGTAAGTGGGATTATTCATGGGTGACAAATGTAGCCCGGTGTGACTGTGGGATATAGAAAAGCAGCTACAAACTGCAGAAGATTTGAGAAATGGAAGCGGGGTTTCTAGCAGGGATTTCGTGCCATAATGGCTCAGCTAGCAGAGGGCTGATCCTGTGCTGTGCTAAAATGCAGCCTGGTTTTAGCTTTTCCATGAGCTGCTGTTTCCAGTGGCACTGGGGAAGCTGGTGCTGCCTGTGCCACGGGGACACTCTGCTCCTGCCCTGTGTCAGCCAAGCCAGCCCTGGTTTCAGCCCTGCTGAGGTTCCTCTTGCAGACCCACGCCAGGGCTGGTGGCTGTGGTGTCACCAGAGCCACTGAGGTGCACGGCAGCATATCCAGCACTGCCCCTGGGGCACTTCCTTCCAGCAGAATTCCTTAAAAAGCCTCCATCTACACGGAGCAGACTCTCCAAAGAAAGGCTTCCCACTTGAAAAGAATTTCTAAATCAACTCCAAGCCAGGTTTTTATAGGGGAGGATGGTATTTGCAGAAAAGGTTAAGGCTGTAACAGGCAGTATTCTTGGAGATGGGAATTCTCAGCCCCTGCAGCTTCCCATAATGTGACATGTCTCTAACCCTCAAGTCCCCATTTCACATTCCCAACCAAGAAAGACTCCAGGTTATCATTTCAAAGGGCAATGCTCCACTGGCTGGGAGGTTCTTCCCCTACAGAAAACACACAGCAACAAAAAAAGGTGAGGATTTCATTAATTATAAGGTTCTGCTTAGCCCCAGCCCCGTGGCAGGACCTGTGGGTGCTGCAGGAAGGACCTGGGAAAGGCTTTGGGGGGCACCAGGGGAACTCCTGCCTCTGGGGGGCTCCAGCTGCACCCCCTGGCATCCCCCCTCCAAAATTCCCTTCTGGCTGCTCTCAGGGCAGCTGCCCACCGTGGCTCAGGCTCTGCTCAAGGCTGGAGATGTGCTGAACTCATCCCTGGGGGAACAGGCAGGAAAATTTGTGCCTGGAGCAGGTGTGAGAGAAGCCTTTCCTGCGAGAGTCTCCGAGGGGAGCGTGGAAACACGAACAGAACTAGCAGTGAAAACTGAGTGGGATTTGTGTTTCTGGTGAGATGTCAGGAAATAGCTTTAAAAATGCTCTGCTGAGAGGCTTCCCAGCAAGCTTTTAACTATTCCCTCACCTGGGAAGATGGCTGGGATGGATTCCTCAGGCGTGACGCAGCACGGAGCTGCTCTGGAGCTGCCTGGGCTCTCCTGGCATCTCCAGGCAAAGGAGGAGAGGGAAGGGCAGTACCTGGGAACCTGGGAAGAGCAGGCAGGAGCGCTGGCAGCAGCTCTGACTCAGCTCACCGTGTGGGCTGACATATGTAAATTGCCATATACATTTGTAAATGTTTTGGTATGCCTGAGCAAGCCAATAGCTGGAATTAATTTTGTTCTTTTGGGAGGCAAGACAGGGGAGCCCGTAAAGAGGATAAGTCCAAATGGATCACAAGTAGGAATGCTGGGGGGGGTTGGTTCAGCTGGCTGTGGATGTGCATTTGCAGTTTGAATTTTTTGGATTTGGTTTTCCTCACCTCACTTGTAAAGGGACTCGGAACAAATTGAACTAAGATCACTCCAGCCTCGAAGCAGACTTGTAGCTGGTATTAAACATATTTTAGTGGGTTGTGCAATGCAGAATCCTTGCTCTGCAGTCTGTTTTAGTGTTTCTTTTTCTCCCTGCGCTTCTGCACTTTTTAATGTCAGCACTCTGTTACTGACTGTGCTATTTTGTGAGACGTGATGCCCTAAGGGGAGCTGGGGGTCGTTTCTCCATCACTCACGTTTGCCACGTTGGGGAGCAGGATGCAGCCTCACCATTTTTCATGTTAGGAGATGAAAAGTAACTTTTTTTGGTCAAAATTGTGGGGAGGATGGTAGAGGCAGAATGCAGCTACCTCAGCTGCATCGCAGCCATGGTGAGGAGCAGCTCCTGCAAAAAGAAAAAACAAAAATGCACTGGGTGGGGGGGGTGAATGGCAGTGAGGGGTCCAGCAGAAGCTATTCCTTGGCTGCAGGTTGGTCTGAGCTCACATCCCACCAAGCTCTGTGACAGCTCTGCTGGCAGGGTGCACTCTCCCGTTGGTGTTTGACAGTCCATGACAGGATTATAAAGAGCTGCTGCACCTACAGGCAAAGAAATGCTACAGGTCCTACATTGCTGCAAATCACATTGAGGCTTGTGAAGCCCATCTCATCCAAAGGCTTCAACTGGATTAGCTATTTTTAAACCCCACAGAAGGAGTGTTAAAAATGTGCTTTTTCATGCATGCAGCCTTAAAAAAAAAAATTAAAAAATCCGTGCTTTATGTTCTGAGGTGCTTTCTCATAATTTCCCCATCCCTTTGCTGCCTACACCCCGACACGGTATGAAAATGACTTTGGAGACAACACAAAGGGCTGTTTCTGCAGCTTGCTTTTTGTAAACCTGAGGATTTTGCTTTTCTCCTTTGCTGAAACTCCAGTAAGCATCTAAGATTTGGATCTCTGATTTAAGAGGGAATTACAGCTCCTGTGATATCCCTGTTCAGAGCCACTGGCTGGTGCTTACTGATAGGGTATTAGTAGCTGCCAGTGGGGAGTGAAAATAGATCTCCTCTGGTTTTAGGGTAAACTCTTGAAGGGGTAACTGGCTGTGTGACGTGAACTGAGTCTCTCATAGGTGCAGGACAAATCTTATCAGCTCTTGCAGCTTGCAGAAAGGTTTGCTGCTGTATTTGTTAATGGGTCTGGCTGGAATCCAGCTCTTGGGGCTTTGGGGGCTGCCAACACCTTGGCCACAGGCAGGTGCTGTGGTCAGCCACAGATGCCCTCCCTGGCTCCTCTGGGATGCCCTCAGGGATGCTGGGCTGTGCCTGAAGCCAGCCTGGCTGAGCTCGGTGTGCCAGCTCCCGAGGGCTTTGGGAACCTGGGATCACCAGGGCAGTGAGGAGAAACCCCCAGGAGCTGCACCCCTGCTCCAGCCTCCACCTGCTGATCCAAAGCCATGGGGTGGCTGCAGTGACCCCCCAGTCCATGGGGAAACCTCCTGAAGGGGCTTTGTCCGAGCTGGAGAGCTGCAGGAGCTCCTGCTCCCTGTTTCTCACCCTGGAGTTGATTCTGCATCTCCCTTCCTGCCTCAGACCAAGCTTCCAGGTCCCAGATCAGCAGGGAGGTCTCCCTCTCCTGGGGAATGGCACACGGGGCCTGTGCCCTGCTCGGGGGGGTTGGCTCTGTCCCCATGTCCCTCTGCCACTGCCTGGCTGGGGGGGACGAGCAGCCAAGCCTCACCTCAGCCCTCCTTGGCTGCAGCTGCTGGCTCAGCTTCAGAGGGCTTTTCCTACCCCTTATCTCCCAGCAGCTGAAGCTCCAGCTACACAAAACCCAGCCACAGACTTATTCAAAACATTTATTAGTGTTTAAGGAAAATAATAGTGTGTGAAAGGTACAGAGCTTTGTCTAAAGCCATATGCATTTTCTTTATTTACAAGCTTATTTGGCTGCAAACTCTACACGAGATAAAACTAGTATGTTTTTCTCCCAGAGATTTGGAATTAAGGACAGTTTGTCTTTTATTTATTTATTTCATTTTATTTTTCTCCTTTTAGTTCAGCATTGTAAGTTAGGACAGCATTTTCCAGGGTTTACTGCTATCTCTTTTCCTGTAGGCGTTTTGCTTCTCTCGCAGTATTTTCATTCCAGAACAAGGCTCATTCCAGATGCAAAGCATAAAGGAAACATTCATACCTTGGCTTTTAAGCTAAACCTCCTTCATGAACAGCAAGTTCATAAGGAATGTTAATTAAAGCATCATACAGTATCTAAATGGACTTTTTTTTTTTTTCTCCTTTTTTTTTTTTTATAAAGAATTAAGGCTATGTAGATGTCACAATAAAATAATCTCAGGTAAAACACACCCTATCTGTTAGATATGAAAGAAAGGTTTAACAATAAATAAATGATTTATGCTGTCAATAACATTATGGAACTGTATAAAACTATATTTACGCAGCTTTAAACATAAAAAAACCATACTAGTGGCATGAATATATACAACACAGGTCATGACATACGTTTAAATTATCATAGCCAGCAGTGTTCTTTTTTTTTAAATGGGGACACTATAATAAATAGAAATGTTAAATATTTACAATAATAGCATATGTGGAATCAGTAGATGAACACATAAAATCTTCACACACAGAGGAAAAAAAAAAATGATGCCTTATACAAAAATCCCTCCCACCCACAGCTTGTCCACCCCCCTCCCCAATTTTCATTGACTAAACAAGGGGAATACACAATTTTCCCCACAGAACCAATGAATACAAATAAAACTGTATGCATGCTGAGGTGATATGTTGACTGAGACATTCAAAGATGTAGATCTGTTTGGTTCCCATTGATAAATCAAGACCTCTAATGACAGAGGGATCTTATTTTAGTTCAATGCAAGAACATTGGTAGCAAGTTGTTGTTTCTGGTTTGTGTTAGCTTTTTTTTTTTATTCTTTTTTTTTTTTAATTTTTTTTTTGTGCTAAAATGCTTGGATTGTCTTTTTGGTTTGAGCTTGTTCTTCGTGGTGGTTCTGGGCCACCAAGGGGGAGAGGACACTTGCAGGAAACCCACGGAGGCACGTGCCAGAAACCTTCTTAGGGCACCACCAGCAGGATTTTGGAGCAGAGGAGGTGGCCAGGAGAGTCAGGCCCAAACCAGGGTGCTCTGTGGGGCAGCCTGGGTGCCCCAGAGGTGGCTGAGCTGTCACCAGCCCCAGGGGGCAGGTGCCACACTCACTGCACCATCACCGTGGTCTCTGCTGCTACAGCACCTGGCCTGATCCCAGCTCCTCCCACTGAAACCCAATGAAAATTTCATCACAGAACTTTGCTAAAATCGGGCAGGATCGAGGCCAGGTCTCTAAGCAAAGACCTGGTGATCACAGAGACACCTTTTCAACTCAGCTGTCCCCTCTTGCCTCCTACGTGGTCGCTATTTAAAGCAGTGCCTCCAAGTTCTGCGGGTGGATCCCTGCATTAAACCCTGAATGCAGCTATTAGGAGCCGTGCTCACTTAGCAGGAACTGAAATCTGAGTTGGAAATTGTAGCCAAATTCCAACACCCTCCTCTCCTGTTTATGCAGCTCCTTCCCACCATGCAGCAAGCCGTACGTTAGTTCATGGGTACGTTCTGTCTCTGCTGAACTGCCTTCCTGCCCCCACAGCTTTCCTCCCTAACTTTCCAAATGAGAAGGCTCCAATCCCCAGTGTGATTCCCACTTTCTAAGAAAACCTCCCTTTTTCCTCTAGAGGAAGCTGATGCTCACCCTCCTGTCCCTGTGGGTGCTGCAGCCTCCACTTCCAGTACAATATCTGGGAATATAGGATTGCAGAGCTGCAACCTGAGAGTAACAATTGCATAGGGGGTAGGAGAGATATGGCCAAACACCTCATTCACACTTGAAACTGCTTAAAGACAATAAGCTCTTGACACTCTTCACCTTTTCTAACTCGTTCTGTGGAGATTGGTTGTCGTTACCTGCACGAGAATTACAAAACCCAAGTCAATCCCCTCTCCTTGTCTTTGGCATTTGGATAAACCAAGCTATAGGCAGGTCAGAGTGGGGCTCCACATCCCAGCAAACCACATCACACTGCTAAGGAGAGGCAGGCTTCTGATGGGCCTTCAATGCAGCCCTGATAAGAACTAAATATATGGGGATTTAGAGGGTCCTTTGCTGTCTTGAGCCCACACCTGCCCCTTTAGGCTTGGGCTGGAAGGGTGGAAGACCTGTATCACTGAGGGGGCAGATGGAAGCAGAGAATATGCACAGGGTTTTCAGAGGTCCGTGAGAATGCTTTTGGGGGTCCTCCACCCTGTGCAAGTCTTAACAGTCACGTTGCCTTGTCTGGAAGCTGATTACTTGCCTTTGAAGCGACTGGGTACGGTTCTGTGATCAGCAAGTGTCAAGTTATGCAGCTGTTAAAAACTAACAGGGGGCACTTCAAACCAGGCAGCGTCGCCCAGGTGGGAACAATGGCTCAGAGAAAGTGGCAAAGCTTTCAGAGAAAGTGGTGGAGCTCCAGACCACACGGTTCCTGTGCCAGAGACGGGGCAGCTCCTTCATTAGAGAGCTTCACACAGAGAGCCCTGAGCTCTGGCATTCCCAGCCACAGGCAGAAACCAAATCCCCCTGGAATTCAGCCATCTGCTGTAAGGCTGTGCCCTGAACCTTTGGAGGTGCTAAGCCACAAGCAGCCACATGCAGCCTGGCAGAGCCCGCTTGGAACCTTCTCCCCTGCCAAGGAGACCAAAGGGAAAAAAAAACCCCAAATAAAAAAAACCCTAAAAAACAATAACAAAAACCCCAAAACCAAACCCAACCCAACAAGATCCTAAATTTCAGATGATGTCCATTTCATAAACAAAAAAAAAAAAAAAAAAAAAAAAAAAAAGGGGAAAGAATTTAGTTGGAGACATTTTGCCACCCGAGCGCTGAGTTTGCTGGATCGATAACCCATTGCCACTGCTCTCCCTTTGCTACTATATACACACTGATGCCGAGGTCCATAGATATCTTGCAATGCCCTGTGCTTGACCTCTGAATGGGAAATGCTTTGGAATGTCCATAGACAGGAGGATGGAACTCAGGGGAGGGGGAAGGGGGAGCCGGTGCCTCTTTTCACCTCCGGACGTCGGAGAAGTCGGACAGTTCGTCTGCCCGGTCCAGGATCCCGTGGGCCCCTTTGGGACCGTGGCCCCCAGCTTTGACCCGGGCGTTGGAGTGGCCCTTGGTACCTCTCTCTCCCTTGGCTGCTCGTGGGCTCTCCCTGTGCTCGGGGTCAGCGTGGGCCACCATGTCCCCGCGGCCAGCACCGGCCCTGCTGCCTTCCCCCACCTTCCTCTCGGCTCCCAGGATGGCGTCCCCGTGCGTGGCCGAGGTGCAGAAGCTCAGGATGGAGCAGAGGCTTCCCCAGTTCTGTTCACACTGGGCCTGGACGCTCCTGGTTATTGCCTTTTTCACCTCCTCGCCGCAGGTGAGCAGGATGTTCACTAGGTCAACGTAAGGCCTGGAGGGAAAGGGAGCAGTGAGAGAAAAGTTAAAATCCACCCCAGGGAATCAGTGAAGAATCTGCCTCACCCTCCCTGGGCACAGCAAATCCAGTGGTGTGAGTCCCTGGCACCCCTGACTCAGCAGCAATTCTGCCCACGTTAATTATGGAAAATCCCATATTCTAATCAGGCATTTTGCTGCAGGAAATGCACAGTGGCATCCTGTCAAAGCCTCTCTGGATTGATCTTGCTTGCTCTCCCCCCTGGAGATACTCTGGGAGAACTGGAATGTTCACCAGAGAACAGACGAGGTCTTGCTTGGCAAGTGGAAGAACTGTCTCACTTTCTGCCTCCGTGTCTTTCCATACCCTCCCATCTTTGTCACTCAGGACACCAGGCAAGGGACACTGGCTCCTGCCCAGAGCCATCAGCTTCACCGAGTGGGCTCTGCCTCTGGGTGAATGGCAGGTACAGAGCATTCACCAGTGCCCAGTCTGCAAGAGGGAGGCATTTTCTCACTCAGCTAGAGAGTCTCTGGCTTTCCTCATCCTCTCTGGAGCACTGGGTGTTGATCTCCATCACAGGCAAGATCCTATCTGGACCCAGGATCTGCCTGAACAGAGCTCAGACAAATGGAATCCACTTTGGTGGCACTTTTTTCTTCCCACACCGAGTTTTATTTCTTCATTTCCTTACAGAGCTTTCAGTATCCACCTTTTCCCAGCTGAGCAAGGCCTCAAAACATGTCCTGGCTGAATCCCCTTTGTGCTTCTGACCCACCCCTGAGTGTCCCCAAGGTACCAGCAGCTCGAGCACAGGCACTTGGGCTTCTCAGCCACAGGTCACCGAGTGCAGCAATTTTAAAATACTTGTGGTCACAAGTTTTGTGGGTCAATATTGATGTTGTCTATTGACACAACTGCTCAGCTGCTTGCAGGCCCAGAAGAACGTGCTTAAAAATCTTCCATGGCAGGAACCAGCCACGGCACAAGGGGAAAGCTGCCCAGGGTCAGCAGTCGTGGCTCTGTGGGGTGGGTGGTGGGGCTGCACCTCCTGGGCACCCCATCCACCAGCTCTGGTGCCTCTGGACAAGTCTAAAGCTCTTCTCATTAACTTAAGACAGAAGAGGAAAACCAACAGATTATGATCAGTGTCTAACTTTACCAACCGCTTAAACTCATTTTGAATCGCTAATCTCGGAGAGCCACCTATTCCCCCATCTCAAAATATTTCCCATGGTTGGATTGTTCCAACTGCTGGAAAAAAAAAAAAAAAAAAAGTTACTTGGAATGCAGCAGGGACCAATCTGCCAAGACCTGTCACCACTTCCACCATAGCAAATCAGCCTGACCCCCACAGCTGACTCAGGAGGAGGCTTCGCTGCCCGACCGCGTTCCGAACACTCATCGGGAGAGAACAGTCAGAGCAAAACAGAGAACAAGCCTGAGAGCTGCCACTTGCTTCTCTGCTCTCAGGTTTTTGTTTTAAATGTAAAGTAGGAGATAAGGGAGAGCTGAGCGCGTTACATACAAAGTGATCCAGCAAAAGGACATAAACCTCCCTCCCTCCCTCCCAAGAACTGAGTTCTTGAAATTGGGCATAACCTCTGCAGAAATCTTTGTAAGAAAAAAGGTCGCTGGTATGACTAAAAAGTGGCTCAGCTGCCAAATATTTCAGGTATTCAGAGGCTGCCAGAGCCCTGCGGATTAATACTGGCCCATTTCTCCTTGCCTGTTTTACTTTCTGCATTTCAGCCGGCCTGACCAGAGTACCTGAACTGAGCACAAGGCTGCAAGTCAGCAGACGTGATTTTATTTCCAGCTCTGCCACACTTGCCTATTGATCTCGAACAAGTTCCTTAGTTCAAGAGCTTCAGAGATGGCCTCTAAATTTAGGGGAGGGGAGGAGGCTGGCTGGTTCTATTTGGGGAGTCCCGCATAGGAGAGCCGAGCTCCCACTCCGGGAGATGCTGGAGTGTAGGAAGCGCTAAATGAGATCATGCAAATTATAGGTGTTCAGCTGAATGACCCTCTCTTCTCCAACCAACAACCCCCCAGCACAGCTCCCCAGAAATAAGCAGCTGCCTCTGAGCATTCCTGCTTGAGCCTGTTCATAAAATAAGGAGAGCTCACTCCTCCTCAGACAGGCTTTTGGCTCGCACGGTTCTTTTCATCCCCAAATGATGGGGGGGTTAATTGGTGCCAAGTACCCAATTTACAGCTGCTGACACAGCCCAGGCAGTGCCCAGAGAGGTGCTGCTGGGCAGGACGGAGCCCTGCTGCCCTTCTCCCTCAGCCAGCAGGATGCTGCCCATGGCCCCGGGCACAGCAGCTCTGCCCCCAGCCATGCCTTTGATCCCAGCCTCAGGAATGTCCAGGGAAAGGGCCTTGCTTTCAGGCCACCATGTCCAGCTTGAACAAACCACAGCACAGGATTTATGGGAGCAAATTGGCACTGAAGCATCTCTCTGCAACTGCAGCTGAAATATTAGTGGGGGGTGGTTTTCAGCACTAAGGGAATCAGAGCTCCCTTGGGCAATGAGGAACATAAAATGCAAGGCTAAAATTCCCAAGGAAGTGATTCTGCAAAAAATTGTGTCTCTCATGACTGCTGGGATTTGAGTTCCTGTGCTAATATCAAGGCACAGAGGTGTGGTAGGAAGATGCTTTAAGGTTGAGCCTGATGCCAGGCTGTGGCTCAGCCTTCTTGTTTCAGGAGTGAGACGTTCACCTGCAAGAAAAACAGGCTCTGATTTTTGCATTTGTGCACAAAGAGTCAGTACAAACAGCTTGTGCTTGGTTTGTTGCTGTCATGTAGCAGCTTTGATCAATTCCAAGTAGGATTTGTGCCTGCCATTCCTTGGAGGACAGCTGTGCTCCCAGTCAGAGGAATGAAGTCCTCAAAAATCTGACTTGTGCCTTCATTTTGTACACCCCCATGTTTTATTAAAAAGCATCTGAGATTAATAAAGAATAAGATGAATGGGAGATTACCTGGGGGACTGCAGCTCTTTCAGGGACAATTAACTACAAGACATTTCAAAGTATGTATTTAAAGAAGAAATTATCATCTTGCTGACAACTTTGCATAAACCCTCTTCCCCCTTCTCCAGTTGTCACCTCTAACAGGATACTGAGGTCAAAATGATGCCTTTGAGCTCAGAAAACAAAAAAAAGCGTTGTGGGATGCCTCTGGAAATGGTAGGCACCCGTGGACCAAGAGGACTGGGACATCCAGCTCCAGCTCATTTCACCTCCTTCCACAGCCACATCTCACCCCTGGTACACAAACCTCAAGGGGCCCTGCAAAGAGAGCTTTACCTCGGTGGTGTGCATGGGAAAACAAGAGGTGCTTAAGGCCAGAAGGAGGTGAAACAGCTCTTGGGCAGATGCACAGCCCACTGGCACTCCTGGAAGGAGCTCCCACGCTCTGACTGCACCAGCACGGAGGCACTTACTCATGCTGCAGCAGGTCTTTGAAGTGAATCATCTCCACAATGACCTGGACGTTCTCCTTGGCAGCAGAGCAGAGGTCATGCTTCAGGTAGCACTCCCGCTGTAACTGGAACACCATCTCTTTAATGGCAGGGCACTTACGGCTGATGCAGCTGAATTTATGCCTCAAGGCATGAGCCTTACACTTCAGAGCGTCTTTAATGAAGGATTTTCCCTGAGAAGGAAAGAAATGGAGTAGGTCTGTATTTCTGTCCATTAAGCACAGCAGCTGATTTATGCCCAGCCAGCTGCTTCTCTGCAGGACAATGTCAAGGGTTATTACAGTGCTAAGGATATCACTTCATGGCTTTCCCCTTCTTCTCTGTTTCTCTGCCCTTAAAGACCCTGCCAAGTTACCCAGCTTTGCTATCCCAGTGGATCTGAAACCCCCAGGGCTTCCTCACTGCTACTCTGAGCTTTTCTCTGCCCCAACAGCTGAATGCCCAACGAGGGAAAGAGCAAAAGTAAGCACTTGAAGTAATTCAGTGCTGGAGTTACTGGATTAATTTGCTTCCAGGGTGGCAGAGCAACAGGAGAGGAGAGGCCCTCCTGCCATGGCTGAGCTCCTCAGGACCACAAGCAGATACCATTCAGTAACTGCAGGGGTATTTTTAAATTTTAAAATGAGTTTACAAACTCAGAGACATGTATGCATGATCTGTATGCATCTGCCCTATTCCCCAGACATCAGTATTTTCTTCCTCAGAGAGGGACTCAAATCAGCACTAATAATAATCATTATCATCATCATATAAATCCTACAGTGTCTTCACACCTGTTGCAAGGAATTCTAAGTGAGATTAAGAAAATCACACCAAGAAGCTAAAAAATAAGGTGGAGGAAAGCTGCTTTAGCAGCATCTCTTTAGCCACTGTGACTCCTTCACTCAGTTGCTTGGTGGGCATCAGACCTATCCCTTCCTTTCCTCTTTTCCTGGACTCTGCAGCTACAGCTCTGCTCAGACTCCCTGTGCCTTGCTGAGAACAGGCCCATGGAAGGCAATTCCTCCACCTCTTCATCAGCCTCAGGTTCTTTTCAGCAGGTGCTCCATGAAGACCAAAGCCTTGCTCTCCTTTATCCCAAGAGTGCACTGCCCCAGCTCCACTGATGCTAAAAAAGATTCACCCAGACCTGCAAGCAGATGTTGTCCCCAAATTGTTTCAAGCCAGAAATGTTTCTTGCTCATCTAAGAGCTGCTTCACCCCTTTATGTTTCCCATACCAAAGGCACTCCCTTGCCCTTCCCTTCAGGAACAAACACAGCACAGCAGGCAAATAGGGGTGAAAAAGAGAATTCTTATATAAACCCAAACTGACATCAATTCTCAGGTTTCAGAGCATAGAACAGAAAATGGACAGGGTTAGTCTTGTCATTCAATGCAGCTTGAGTTAACTGGGGATGATACAGAGAGGAGCTGTGAAAAGCCATGTCATAGCAGAGGCTAAAGTCACCTTCATGTTAAATAAAGCTCCAGGGGTTTAAATCTCCTGCTCTGCACTGGGGACAGCCTGGATGTGAGACAGGCTGTGTTTGATGAGCAGCATCTGGGCATCTGGCATCAATGGCTGCTCTCAGCCTCCACAGGCACCATTCCCTGCCTTCCCAACTTTCCTTCCCTACTCCTTTGGTCAACTCTGTCCTCTGTCCACTGTCCAGAAATATTGTGCAAAAATAAACGAGTGTTTTCTGGAAGCCACTTGGAAATTAAGCTGAAGGTTTCCAGATACCCACAAAAGCAGCAATTCCCATTTTAATGAGTAGCCAGGCCCTTCGTGCATCCTTGAGCATTGGAACCTAAAGCTCCAACTCTCCAAAAAAGTGCTCCCTACTGGGTGGTCCCACCACCCCTCATGGGACAGGCTGGATCCTGAGGACAGCTCTACTTTGTGCCACACTTTTAGCAGTGCCATGTAGCTGGTGCTTTTAGTCAAGTTATTCTGGAAGCTGCCTGGTCAGGCCAAATGCCGCTGGCCTGTCGGAATGTTCCCTTCCCTCCACTCTGAAATGGGAGAGGAGGTTTACAAGACATAATAACAGGATGGCTCAATGATGCATAAATGGTCTGGGGAGAAAATGAAGGAGACAAACTTAATGCCACATACCATGGAAGTAACGTATTTTAACGTCAGCGCTCGAACCCAAGGCTTGCTTGGGTACAGCAGCTTCAGGAGGTTGCCTGGGCTGGTTGTGGGCCAGTCTTGAGGGCCACCTTGAGTAACGGCCCGTTGGGAAATACTGAGATAATTCTAAATTAATTGGGAGCCCAAGTTGCACCTCATAGTCGGCTCTGGACAAAGATGGTGTAGAGGCTTAAGCCACCCAGGTTTCTTGAACCCATGTTTGGCTCCATGAAGGGTTCTGCTGGAGTTATCCTGGGTAAAGGAGGTGGAAGGGATCCAGGCAGCTGCAGCTACAGCCAGCCTGCCCCCTAGGACAGCTTGCTGCTTTATTACTGTCCTGAGGTCCTGATTCTGGACCTTTCAACCCCAAAATTCCTAGTGAATTGGTGAATCACGGCAAGTAGACCAGCTCTGGGAGTTTTTTTGTGCAAAGATGTGTTAAGGAGCTGCAGAACATGCCAAGTGTGTGTTAGAAGCAAGCAGACAGGTAGGACATCTCCCCCTGTTACCTGGGCATCGAATTTTCCAGCGTTGTGCAGGAATGTCATGCAGATCTCGTGTAAGCCTCGGATCTCGCAAGAATTGTTCTCAAAGCATTCAAACACTCCACATCCCACATCGCCAGCATTTACCAGGCAGTGCTGGATTTCAGCTAAAACGAGGATTGGTTAGAGTTAATCTGGAGAACTCTTCACAGGAACTGGTGGCGGGTAGAGAGACAAGAGTTGTTTTGCTACCAACATCAGTTTGAGAGAAAAATGCGTGACAATGGTTAATCGTGCCCGTTTTTCGCAGGAATTAGGCCAAAACTTGGGTGTATTACGCTATGAAAGTGATATCCAAGGAGTAAATGCCAAATCCACTATGCTTACGTCAAGCAATTTCACTTGAGAACTGTCTCATGCTCTTGAATTCCTCAGGAGCAAAGGACAGGCATGATTTTTTTTGCTCTCTGGCTTGTGCGAAGCCCCCCCAGCAAGTTTAAGTGCCAAAACGAGAAGCCCAGGACCCAGCCAGCCAAAATTTTTCATTTTTGGCACTTTGAGCAAGATTCTGGTCATTTAGCACAAGGTGTTTTACAGACCACTGGGTTTTGCCTGTCAGGATGTCTCTCAAGTTAATGGCAAAACTCCCCCTGACAGGTAAAGTCCTTTGCACCAGGAGTTGTATAAAAATGCAACTGTGTGCTCATCTATGCAGAAA
This sequence comes from Serinus canaria, assembly GCF_022539315.1. Lineage (NCBI taxonomy): Eukaryota > Metazoa > Chordata > Aves > Passeriformes > Fringillidae > Serinus > Serinus canaria. The sequence continues at coordinate 15,866,909 of NC_066327.1, read as the reverse complement.
TCAATAGAAAAGATTTATAGTTCTATGTGTAATACATAAAATAGATGTACTGGAACTAGCAGTTAAATATGTGTTTATTCTGCCCTTTCAGATGTTATGTAATACTGAAAAAAATGCTGTCTAATACTCACTTTCAAAAAAAAAAAAAAAAAACAAACCCAAAACTAAACCACCCCCACCAACCCAAAAATCTAATTCCCAACATGACAGCTTCTGGTCCTTTAAAAAAAATTGATGTAGTAGTACTGCCAGAGGGAAGGTGGTTGCTCAAAAAGCCTGGGGATAAAGTTAAACAGGGGCAGCTTTTAGACCAGAACTGAGGATGCTAAGAATTCCCGTACTCTGTGCCCTGTGGTACCTTTAATTAAAGTTCGCCCTTGGGAGCCAGCCTAATCCCCCTGGAACCGCAGCGTGTTTCAGCCATCCCCAGCCTCCCCCTCTGCCATGCGGTCCATTTGCAAGTCTTTACAGCAACTTTCGGTCTAATTTCCACCCGCTGCAAGGCAGAGCGAGGAGCCGCGGATGGAAACGCGGAGCCTGCCGGAGTTCTCACGACCCCCCCGCCACCAGCCCAAACCCGAATCATGCCGCCGCACTTTGTCTTTTTTTCTCCCCCCACCTTTCTTTTCTTTTTTTTTTTTTTTTTCCCCTTCTACCTGCCCTGAAGTGCATCTGGGGGTGGCACAGGGGTGGGATCCAGGGGTTGTCTGAGGCACAGAGGGAAAGCTGCGCAAACCCAGCCGCACCGGGCTGGGGGGGAAGGGGCACTGGAGCCCTTTGTGGAGCGCTGCGGAGCGCGGAGCCGGGCGCGCTCGGGGCCGGGAGCGCGGCTCTGGTGCTTGTGTTGGCATCCGGATGCAAACCCTTTGCCGGATCACATGTCCTGGCTCCAGCGTGCTGAGAACTGCACAGTGCCGTGATTCACATGTGGCAGTCCCTAATGGGCATCCGTGCATTCCTGCTCGTGTGTGTTTAAACACGTCTCGCAGCACGGAGAGTGTTAAAAAAAAAAAAAAAAAAAAAAGGGGGGGGGGGAAAGGGAGGGGGGGGGCGGGATGAAGGAGGGGGGGAAGGGAAGCGTCTGGATCCCGCGCTCTCTCTTTGCACGCCTGGGAAGCGATCCAGCCAAGTGCACGCCCCAACTCTCTCTTCCTAGGCAGATAATGCCCGGGGGAGGGAGCGCGAGGGGCGGGAGAGGAGGAGAGAAACCCCCGGCCCGTTGCATCATTGCCCGGCTCCCTCCGGCGGAGGCAGAGCCCCGGTCATCCCCGGACCCTCCCGGCTGCCCCCGGCTCTCCACCCGCTTCCCAACGCCGCGCCGAGAAACTTTCTCCTCGCCGGGCTCGCAGCATCTCCGCGGGGCTCCGGCCGCGCTGCGAGCCGGGCGCGGGGCCGCGGCTGGGCACGGGCAACACGTGCTTGGCAGAGCCGGGCTTTAAAGGTAATTAGGAGCGAGCTCCGATTTCCTGCGATGATTTACGCCTGACAGTCGGACAGCGAAATAAAACGCCTGTCATAACTCGACGCGGCTGCAGCAGCAGAAGCAGCAGCAGCAGCGAGGGGAGGGGGACACGCAGAGGCCAGCCCGGTGCCCCCCCGCCGTACCTGTGTTCTGCAGGGACAGGCGCCCCTTCTGCTGCGGGGTCCTGTCCTGCGGCCCCTCCGGAGGGTGCGTGGCCTCAGTGCCCGCGGCCGCCCGGGCGCTGGCCAGCAGTAGGGCCAGCAGCAGCGCCGGGGCCACCAGCTTTCCGCCGAGCTCCGCGCACATGGTCGCGCCTTCCCCCCGCCGCCGCCGCCGCGTCCTCCCCCGCGGGGTGCCGCACCCGGGCCCAGCGCGCTGCTCGCCGCGGCCCCGCGAACCGCATGTGCCCGGCGCGGCGGCGAGCGCGGAGTGGCGGCGGCGGCGCCGGAGGGAGCCTCAAATATCCCCGCCGAGCCCCGGTGTCACTCGCATGAGGGAGCCGAGCAGGTGTCGCTCCGCGCCGCGGCCAATGGCAGCCGCCGCCCCGCTCCGCCCGCCCGCCGGGGGCCGGCCCTGCCCCGCCGGCAGGTTGCAGCCGCCCGCCCCCCGCCCCACCCGCGCCGCGCCGGGGGATGGGGGTGCGGGGGGCAGCGGCACCCGCCGGGGCGGGAGGAGGGATAGCAGGAAAAAATAAATAATATATTTAAAAAAAAAAAAAAAAAAGGTGAAAGAGCGGGATTTTGACACGCCTGGAAGGGAGGCGGCAGCCAGCGGCCGGTTCCCCCGCGCCCTCCGTGGGCAACTTCGGGGCGCTCCAGCAGCCCTGGCCTTGCGCGAGGAGCAGCGGGGTGCCCGTACCCGGAGCCGGCTGCCAGCGCCGGCCGTCCTGCGGCACTGCCGCCTCATGGCAAGACTTGATTTCAAAGAAAAAAAAAATTCCCTTTCCGAAGCAGCTATTGCAATGACTTTCTTGGAAACCTTCCACTCCCTCGGTTTCACCCCCCCCACTCTGGGATTTTGAATCCTGCTTGCTGCGAGGGTGTTTGGGCCAAATACATCACTTGAGGGGGGAAAGTGGTACCCTGGGTGCACACCCGGATGGGCGAACAGGGACGAGCGCTGCTTTCCCGGGGGAAAACCCCACTCTGACCGTGGGGAGAGCATCACCCTTGCGACCCCCCCCCAGCAGGTTCGGGCTGCTCCCTTTTGTCCGGTAGCTGGAGCGAGGTGGGGGACACACACACACACACACACACACACCACAGCACGACGTAGGAAAATCCGTAGCAGGTGATGAGAAGTGCCGCGCTAGCTGGGAAGGGGCGAGCGTGTCTCCCCTTGCCCTGCCGTAATGCACATCAGATGTTTCATCAGACCCCGCCGGCCCCATGCGCTCCTGCCGCCCCCTCCCCTGCAGCCCCCGAGCCCCCGGCAGTGCCGGGGCGCGCTGTGCCGTGCCGGGGGCGGGGGTCCCGCCGGGGGGGCGCAGCTAGGAATGTCTCCAGCTGCTGCTGCCGCCCGCTTCCTCACAGCTGTCAAAATGCACTTGAGGAAATCCACTCACACCTCCCCGAGCAAGGGTCTCCTCGGCGGGACGTGACACCGCGCCGCAGGACCATGGCTCCACGGCTACGCACCAGCAGGCACGTCCTGACACCCCCTCGCAGCCCCCAGGCAGCCCCGGCCTCCCCCGGTTTTGTCTCAGGCCCACGGGGTTTGTGTGCCGGGGCTGAGCCCTGCGAAGTTTTATTTTTTTTTTTTTAAATCCTTGCGGAGGGTTTGACATCGCAGCGTCTTTTTTAAGGTTGAAATTCTTAACGGCGGTGCCAAGCTCGTGTGGAAATTCCCTTTTATCAACATGCTGCTGCCTTCGGAACTGCAACTTGCAGCTTTCCTCTAAGGAACTGGCTGTGCCAGGGAGGATGGCTGCAAAGCCCCATGCCCCTGGGATGGGCTCTGCCCTTTCTGACGGCAGGGCTATTAAAGGAATAGGTTTTTCTTCTTCATTTATACCTCACCCGGAGTGCCTGGCCCTTCTTTTGTCCTTGTTCTCTTACTATTTATACTGCTGAAGAGTTTTGCTATTTAATTGCCTTTGCTAGGTCTAACTTAGCTCGAGCGTTGAAAGACTGGGGGCTGAATGAGTTGAACTCAGGCAGGAGAATTTAAGGGATGGCAGTTTTTCTCTGTTGCAGGAGATAACAGCCAATGCACTGCTTCTAACCAGCAAGTTTGTATTATATTTCTATAATTTTTTTTTCCTGGTGCCTGGCAAATGATGCTTTCTCGTAATGCTGTTTCCCTGCTGCTTTCAGTCTCATGTTCCCCTGCAGCCACTCCTCAACAATCTTTCTTCCTCTTTTTAAAGTTACAATTTTTGGATGTGTCTTATCCTTTTGGCTTTTGAATTCTGTGCAGACTCCATCCTCCAGACCCCATGTTCCTCCCTCTTCTTGATTCCTTAGTCAGGTCTCCTGATTTCTCAGAGTGTGTCCCTCGAACCCTGCAGCCCTGGCTGCCTTAGTGGGCTGCTCCTTTTCAGCCCATATTGTATTAATCACTGCAATCCAGGTTATTTTAACATCTTTCCCTTACCAAAACCGTGCCTAAATAGCCCCTCCTCGTGTCACTTTGGGGGAGAAATCTGCTGGCTGCCAGCACGTTGAGCATTTCCCATCTCCTCCTGCTCAGCAGAGCTGGGCACTGGTGGCACTCAGAGCTGCAGGATTTCCCTGCTTTTCTCTCTCTCCAGGTCACTCCTCAGGGTGCTCCTGGGCTTAGAGGACCTGGTGCCATCCAGCCCTTCCTTAGGGAGTCAGGGCTGCACTCTGGGGGTGAGTGCTGTGAGGGATCCACAGGTCATGCTCCAGCAAATCTGCCGTCTCTCGGAGCGCGGTGTAACTCGCTCCCTGGCAGCATGATGGGCTGCCAGGTGATTTTATAGAATAGTTACCAATTCCAGTGATTATGGGGCTGGTTTCCAGGGATGCCTGAATCCCAAAGGCACTGCAGCTTTGCTCCAACACAGGACTGCAGGATGGTGCCCTGCTGCGAGGCGTTTGAGGACACACTTGAGCACTAGCACTCGGGGAGGATCATAACTCCTTCCAGAAGTTCTGAACACCTGTTGGCTTTCAGGCACACACTCTGAGCTGCCTTTAGTTAACATACACAGGCTTTTCTTTTTAAGAGGGTTTCATAACTCGATTGAGGCTTCATATGATCAAGCAGTGGCACGAGCGTTTTGCAACTGCCTTGAAATGGGAAGCATTTAATTGTTTGGCGTCTTTGGGGAGATGAGCTGCCCTCATGACTATTAAGAGGGCTGTGTCCCTGCAAGGCCGTTGCAGGCAGGTGAAGGCTGAGGAATGCTGTGCAAGAGGCTCCAGCACACAGGGAAGAGAGCAAGCACACCCACTTCTGAAGGACAGAGATGACTTCAAAAGGGAAGAGGATGCTGTGGGGAAGGTGTGCCAAGGTCTGCGTTCTGGGCTTTCTATCTGTGACTAAACACATTTCACACTAAGAGTTAGAGGGAGCTGTGCTGTGCAGCCCCAGCAGCGCAGTGGGATTTCATCAGACTCGAGGAAAATAAGCAAGACAGGGGAATTTAGTGTTGCCTCTTCTCCTGGGTAATTTTCCCACCTCGAGGCTTAGCGCAAGGTGCTGACTTGCAAATGACACATCATTACGAGGCCAGCCCAGAGCTGCAAAGCCCTGCTGGGAACGTGGTCAGGAGATGGGGGGAAGCTGCCTCTTGGACTTGGTTCCTCCTGGTGTGGGACCTGCTCTGGGAACATGTTGATTTAATTCCCACTAGCTGGTTCTCGGATGGTGCGAATAAAGCTGCTGACAGTGACTGAAATGGGATTCGACACTGGAGAACCTGTTAGGCTCAGTAAATGTAGGTCTGTTGGGAGGCTTCAAAGGGTTGTATTTTAAGCCACTTTTCCCCTCTCATCATCGATTTTGAATTTCTGGTAACTAGTTTTTATGAGGAACGAGCAGAAGTTGACAATAAAGTCACAGAAAATGAAATGCAAGAAAAGCCACAGCTAATTATATTAAAAATGACACATATTCTCTTCCTGATTACTTGTGTAAAAATCATGTATCTGAGAAATGTTCTCAATGAGTTCTGCACAGGTTTAAAGCTGATGTGGCTTCTTTGATAAAATATGAACCATTGGAAAGATTTATAAGAGTCAGAAATGCTGCTGAATATTTCAGTATTTAGAGCGACAGGAAACCACTCTGAGATATTTTTAAAACAGGTATTTACTCAAGTAATTGGTTACTTTTAATGTGGAATAAGAAGACCTGGTGCAGCTCTATTGGACTTGACATAAAAGACAGGTATGTAATTTGTGAGCAAAACAGGGTGGAATGTACACATTGTACCTGGGGAGGTATTTCAAGAAAGACAACTCCTTGAGACAAAAAGCCAAAACAACTGACACACCGGGTTACATGCCAGAATTGCTTATTCCTCAGTTAATCAGCTGTGTAATGAGTGTCCAGAAACAATCCCTTCTGCCCAGGTAGTTTAAGTTTCAAACTTTGTCAGCTTTGTGGCTATCATAAAACGGATTACATGGAAGTTGGACCAAAACCACATGTTTCTGAGAACATTTTGGTTCAAATAATAATAATAATAATAATAATAAAAATGTGGCAATGCCTGTGCCAACAATTTACTACAGAATATCTGAACCAGATGCTGTTAAACTATAATTCCAAACAATTTGCCAGAATTATATATTTACTTTATTCTTAAAGTCAAACTGAAGATATGCATGTTTTCTATTACTGGTGGATATAAACAAAAATGTGATGAGATTACAGCTCATATAAGGCAGATAATGCCCAACAGTCAGGATTTCTGGGACTACTGCACGAGCTAAAGAAAACCTGGAAGTTCTGTTGGTAATTATGCATGACAGGCTCATCAAAATGGGGCTGTTCAGACTGAGACATATCAGACTGCAATCTGCTTAGTCACCACAGAAGAGCTTTGGCCAAAAACTCATCCATTTCTCCCTTTTTTCTCACAGTAGTACGTTTTTTGTTTTTCTGCCCTGAGAGAACAGGGAAGAGATCTGCAAGACGTGGGGAGTTACATTCTTAGCTAAAATAATCCATGGAAGGGTCTCCTGCTAGGAGATGCTTGTAGGCCATCTCCAGCTTGCCAGTTCTTATGCAGATGAGCTGCTCAGGGATGGCTGAAATGACAGACCCTGACAACAGAATCACATCCTGCACGGACAGAGTGAGTTTTAGCAGGAGTTTTTATGACATTGCATGTCATTCAGGTTATGGAGCCTTCTAGCTGGCACTCCCATGAGCTGAAACAATGTTTACCTACTGTCAAGAGGCTCTCAGAAAACCTCAAATAATTTCCCCGAGTGAAGTGGCTACCTCAGGCAGCTGCAGCCTGACTCAGAGGAGTGCTGGACGTCCTGTAACACCCCTATGCCCAGGTTGGCTCCAAATCAGCAGGGAGAAAAATCCATCCGAAAAAAAATAATTGAGAGTTTCAAGAAGCAGCTTTGATTTAGAGAATTGTTCAGCAAAGTCACCAAAACCGAATCCCCCTGAGTGCTGTAAAGGAAAGAAGGATCTGCAAAAGATTTGCAGTGGAGTCTCTGGTTTCATCCAGACCACGGCCTGCTGGGACACAGCTCTGGCTCCCAAACCAGGGCTGCAGGGTGGGATCCAGCTTGGAGGAGCATGGAAACTCCTCACAGCTCTTCTGCAGAAACCCTGTTTGATTTTGGGAAAGGAGAGAACAAAACAGCATTTTCTGGGTCCCCCACCCATGGCACATGAGGCATTCTCTTTGTTTGATGTGATTGAAGGTTAACCTGGGCTCAGTAATGGGCAGCATCCAATCCAGAGGTGGGCTGGCTCCCATGTGCCACACAGGATGGTTTTGAGTTTTTGAACCCCCCAAATCCTGAAGCAGTATCTGCAGGAGAGATGAGAATCACTGCTATGACATTAATGCCAAAGTCCAGGGCAAACAATTTGGTCCAGTGTCCCAGGTGACATATTTGTCAGACACACCCAGTTTTTGTGTGTTTGTGAATGCAGTTACACCAGGCAGAAGTTAAAGATAGGCAGGATTTGCTACTCCCTTCTACTCTGAAGTACCAGATCCTTCCAGTGCTCTGCTTCCTCCATTCCTCCTCCTCCTCACCTCATGAAGGAGCCACAAGTAAAACTTGCAGTCAAAGCGGACCTTGACAACAGTTTTTTTTTTTTGCTCCAGGAAAAGAAAACCAACCTACTTTGGCATTCCTGGCCTTCCAAGTGACACTAAGCCTACCAGCTTGTGGCCAGACCAAAAGTAAAATGCTCCAGCCCACTGTGGTAGGACTATCAGAAAGCCAGGTCAGGTAACGGGACTGTAATTCCATGGGGCTCGCCAAGAAGGAAACGTGCCAATGTAATTAGAGTGGTAATTATAGCACCCGAGTCACCACCCACAGACTGCACAGAGAGTGATTCCACAATCAGAGTCCAAACAATACAGTGCTCTGGAGCTGCTCTGGCTGCTCTCAGCTGGGCTAACCTGGGATCCACAGTGCATCTGCTGCTCCTGGGAATGGCCGTGCAGAAGCCAACAGCTGGTGAAGAAATTAAGGCTCAGTTTTTGGTTTTATGTTGAACCCAAGAAATTCAGTGCAATCCTGCAGGGCTGGGAAGAGCCCTGAGAGAGAAAATCATCTCTGCAGTCTTGATCTTGGGCTCTCAGTGGCCTTCCATAACCAAAATTCACTTTTTATGTATAGATGGTCTTCCCACTGCTTTGGGACTTCTCAGCTGGATCGGACAATAGTTAACCCATAGGTCCAGGAGTTCCTATGGCCTGGTAGGACCTCTCTTCACTCCTGTGGGATCTGGGCAGATGCTCTGACACACAGCACAGCCTGTTGACCATGTTGGCTTAGAGGTATTTCATCCGTGACCTACATGACACAATTTATAGGTTCTTATTCTTCCTGTGGAATAATGAGTACTGTGAGTCGAAATTCACATTAAAAACCCCCCATGCTTTAAAGTAAATAGTTAATTGTCAGTCGAGGCTGAAAAGATTCTCCAAATCTCAGCAGTTACGAGCCAGGCTTAGCAAAAACAGGGGTCAGTGCAGGGAGCAGAGTCACAGATCTGTCCTGCTCCAGCTACCAACACTGCAACAGGCAACTTTTAAAATAAAAATTAAAGTCCTGCTGCTGTCATGGAACTTGCCAGGGCCACTTGGATGCAGGAACTGCCTGAACCCCTCTCTCTTTCTGCAGGGCTAATGCTGGCATCTGTTTTCAAATTACTGCAGTGTTTATCCACCACAATGTAACTTGCAGTAACTCTGCCACCACGATGTGCCTCTCGCCTGCATCGCCCCTATCTGTGTTTATTTAACGTCTTTTTAGCATGAATAAGATTTGCTTTGTGGTGGAGGCCTTTTATTTTGTGGGGCTGTGGGGACCGGAGCCCTGTCCTGGTGTTTGTACCTTGCCCTGTGCTGGCTCTGGGGAAGTTGTGTCCACAAATGTTCCCTCCTGCTTCCAGCAGGATCCCACGCCAAGGAAAACACATTCCTTGAAGAGATAGGTAATTGCTTGAGACTTTGTCTAATGTTAGAGCAAGACCAAAAGAGCACTTGAACCAGTTTAGTATTCATAATAATACGTGGTTCAGAGCTGAGTAAAAGGCTATAATTCTTTTGAGGGGTTCCTCTGACATCATAAACCACCAGAGCTCAGCCAGTCAGCAGAAAGCAAAGATTGGATTATAGCTGGGCTCATCAGCATGGCACCGTACATGGCAGTTTCTCATGTCTGCAAAGGGATTATTTCAGAAGGTTTTTTTCCTCCTCATTCCAAATTACTTTATAACCGAAAATGGAAGAATTGCTGGATGCTGTTTACTGTGCGAGAAACCCTCAGAGATAATACTTGCTGTCTTCTCTGTCCTGGTGTAATCAGATTTTAACCTGGAAATGTGTCCAGGAGTGCAATTCAATCCTTTCACCCCCTTCCTAAGCTGTGGTGCTGCAGTTCAGCTCTAACAGCACATCTGGCTGGTGCATGAATGGCCCCTCATGAAATTGTTCTCCCATCCCCCCAAGAGTTTTGCCCATCCATGTACCAATCCTGGGCCCCAGATTTACTGAAATAGAGTGTAAACATAATAATTTAATGTAAATACCCACATAATATAGCATAATATAATGTAAACATAATGTATATGAAATATATTCTGGATATGAGTTTGGTGGGTCCTTCCCTGGGGCTATTTCAGCTACACCCCATTTTCACAGTCAGTAGTGGGTTCTGTGTGCCAAGCATGCCTTGATTTTTGGTTGATGTCATATTGCATTCAGAAGTAGCTGGGGACCATTTCAAAACAGAGATCTGTTTATATAAATATTTATATGTAATTTTCTGATAGCCTCGGGAAACCAAGTCAGTGACTGAGGAAATAAATAGGCATGGAAAAAATCATAAGGGTATTGTTTATGAATATAGACAGATGATAATAACAAGCAGAACGAATTCATTGGAGAGGGAGAGCTGGCATGATGGATGCTAGCCTTAACACCATGTACTAAACTTTCTGTACATCTTGTTTCAGAATTCCTATTTCATGAAAAGCCACAGGAATAAATTATGTGTGGGTGAGAGGTTCAGACAGAGCCGACTTGAGGGTGGAATGTGCAGAACAAGACCACAGACAGGGTGTCCATGGCCTTCTGCTGCCTCCTGGGACTCCTCTCTGTCATTTGCAGTCTCTGTGTTCAGCCAAGTGTCTCTTCTGATAACTGGTGGCACTTTGGCTGAGGTAAAAGCTGCCTGTGCTTTTGTGCTTCTGTCCCCTGCAGCTTCGCTGGGTGCCCTGAGAGCTCGGAGGTTCCTCTGCGTCTGTGATGTCCCCAGCAGGAAGGTTGGGGTGGCTGTCCCCAGTGGCCTGTGTCACAGCAGGCTTTTCATCCAAAACAGGCTGGGACGTGGAGCAGCCCCTGCTCCAAGGGCTCGGAGCAGCCTGGAGGTGACAGAGCTCCCCGTGGGGAGTGGCTGGTGACAGGGCTGGGGACAGGGCCCCGTGTCAACATGTGTCACCCTTGGGTGATGGAGAACGGGCACAGCAGCCTCAACTCTGCCCAAATCTTTTGGGGAAGCTTTGCAGGGCACAGGCTTGAGCCCAGCACAAGCTGCAGCGAGGCCAGCCTCAGCTTGAATGGCACCGGGCTTGGGTTGCCAGGAGGGTTTTCAATAATAACAGCAGCTGTCCCAACCAGTGGCACAGTAACACCCATTTATATGATTTATGGGAACACTGTATGTAATGATTCCAGCATATACAAGCAGGACTGAACTCCTTTTTAGCCTCCTGAATAGAGGCAGTTGTGTAATACCCACAGGAGCTTAGTACTTGTAGGAGTATCCGGCACTGCCTGTGGCTGGAGGAGCTGTTTACATCCATCATTTCAGCTGACCCCATTAGGAGCTTTTGCAAGCAGCAGAAGAAATTTCCCTGCTGTTGAGCCTAGGAGAGCAGGTAGCCTGCTACCTTCCTGAGGTTTCCACGTCCTCCCGCCTGCTCCTGTGGCATGGTCAGTCAGGGGGATGCAGTTTGTGTTTGGGGCTGGATTATCAGTGAGCATAGAGCTGGCATTGTCTTGGCTGGCCCATCGTTGTGGGCAGACTGGCTGACTACAGTGGCTTGAGTCCTGAGATCATACCAGCAATTCTTCTTCCACAGCCAGTCTCCCGTTATAGGCTGCTGGAACACACTGGGGTATTTCCAAATTTTTTTTTTTTTTTTTTTTTTTTTGCATCTGTCTAGGAGGGTTATGGAGTTCCCTCGGCGTTTGCCTCTCCTTCAATGAACATCTCTGGCGGGCTCAATTCACTAAGCAGGACCAAATCTTTGGGTTTGTATTTGCTAAAATATAGGCTGTTCAATTTCCTCATTGCTGGGTAGGATTTGTTAGGTATGGAAACCTTGGGGTGCCCCTTTCAGAGCCCTCCTGACTCAGGGAACCCTCGGGGATGTGTGGATACACATCTGTGTCCACACACATTCCTCCCCGTGTGCCTGGAAAGCAGAGCTCAGCACAGATGTCCTCAGCTGGCTAAAGAGCACTGAGGAGAGGTTCAAAGTGGCCTTGTGACAGTGATTCACAAGAGCAAGTCAGGGTAATATTCTGCAGTCTTCTATGAATTCCAGCTTAAAAAAAAAATAAAGTCGATTGTGTTCTTTGCAGTGAAAAAAAAAAGTTTCTCATCACCCATTTCCACCTTATTTAAAGAGAGTATTTTGTAGTGGTTTACAGTTTGGGGTTGGGTGTATTATGTTTGATCCTAGGTGCTGGTGTTATTCAGCTGATCTTGATGGATCATCACTCCAGAGTGGCCATAAAGACCTGAAAGAAGAGGGCAGGATATGGGCTGGTGATCTAAGATCAGCTGGTTTTGAAGTGCTTTGAATACAGATACACGAGAAAGGATTGTTTTAGGCAATTTTGATTGAATGTTATTTTTCTTCAGTCAAAAGTCTCTATTAATTGGCTGACATAATAGTTCTGTGCCTCTTCTGTGAAGTTTCGAACAAACCTGTAGGAATTTTTGGCGCCTACAAACAGCTCCTATGCCAAAATGTGTCTCCTGAAATAATCAGATGATTAAATCTCCTGCCAGGAGGATATGATTTCTCTCAAATTGATGCCTAGTCCCTGCAAATTTCATCTCTTGTCTCATTAAAATGATTTGGTGCCTATTATTCTCCTACCAAAAGTTCAGCCTGTGTTTTAAGGACAGAAACAACACAACTGAAATGAGGATGTTTTCATTTCTCAGATCTCGGGTTAGACTCTGTGTCATTCTCTGACGTATCTCTTGAGCATTTATGGCTTTGAATGACGTCCAGCAGAGCAGATTATCATGGTTTTACTTTGATATTTGGGTGCTGGTTTAGTCTGATGGCACCATATCTAAACCATGACCCTGTTTCCCTCGGTGCCCTATCCTGGGTGTCTGCTCTGGGATAAAAGTGGATTTATTTGTGAATGAAGGCTCCAACAGACAATCCTTGTGCCCCAGTGTCTCTTGGCATCTGGTTCTGCTGCAGTTGGGTGTGCTGAGGGCACTCCAGGCAGTTCAGGCAGTTCAGAGTTGCCTCTGGCTGTGCTCCAGGGTGAGAGTTTCTCTTTCCTTGCTGCCTGAGCAGTGTGATGATGACAGAGCTTCTGGAGGGCTCGCTCTGCTTTTAGTGCAGCCTCATTTGGGATGAGTCTCCCAAGTTCTTCAGGCCTGGGGAAGGGACTGGCCTTTCATGAGAGCCACATTACACCTTCCTCTTCTTTCTGCTGCTGCATCTGCCAGCCCTTACCTCACTGAGCTCTTTCAGAGCCAGCCTCTTCTCTGTGACACCACGTCTGCCGACCTCTGTCCCCTGTGACGTGACTTTCCACCAGACTCTACCTGGTTATGTCATTTTTCTGCAGAATATGGTCTTTGATCCAGCCTGAACTGGTCCAGCAGGAGCAGCTGATTCCCACCAGTCTGTAGAAATGGCACAGAGGCCTGGAGGATCATGAATGGGTTTTGTGAACAGGATAAAACCACAATTTTACTCCGAGTCCACATGAGGAGCAATTCATCTCTGTCACAATTCACCACAATTTTACTTCGAGTCCACATGAGGAACAATTCATCTCTGTCACCCTGGAGGGACAGTGAGGAAACCATGAGTTGCCCCCAGAGTCAGCAATTGTTCTTATTCCCACCCACTGGAAATGTCCAGGAGAAAACTCGGCCCAGTTAACAGAGAGATGAACCCCCTCCAAACCAGCACCTTCCTCAGATAATTTCACTTACCACAGTAGAACAGCAGGTTGCTGAAGTGACAGGTCACTCAGAGCCCCACAGCCCTGCAGACAGTGATCACTTTATTGACATATCTGTATAATTTATTATTATACAGACATGAACTCGACTAAGAGCTGGATTTCTCCTGATGGGGCTGATAATGACAGTTCATTTAGTCCTTGCAGCTCCATGTACTTGAGGCATCCCATTTCTGTGGGACAGAGTTATTTCTGACCAGCAGTGTGGTTTCCAGGCTGTCACTGTCCCACCTTTGATGGCAGCTGAGTGGCCCTGCTATTGCTTGGGCCTTGGGGACAGCTGGGCATGGGGACTCTGCTGCTTCAGCAACTTCTGGTTTCCCCCATGTGGTTTCCCTACACTTGGGCAATCCTGCCACAGGTGACCTTTGCCTCTGCACTGCCTGGAGACGGCCTCAAGCCCCTGTGGGAAACACAAGGTCTTCTCCGAGCTGTGGGACACCCACCACAAGCTTGCACTTGGGCCTGCTCCAGGTTCCAGGCAGCTCACTCACAATCCCTTCTGGAAGGGCTTTATCCTAACACAGGCTGGGAGTGGGAATTGCAGGCAGATGGGAGCTAACAGCTGGTGCTTTAACAAGACCCCTCTTTCTGCTTCCCTGGGGGAATCTGGCTCATTTACATTCACTCCCTACCTTCCTTTTCTTCCCCAGTGTAGATCTGGGATTTCCTTTGGTCAGTTGTTTGTGACCTGACTTTTCACAGCAGCTTTTTTAGTGTGAACAGGCATCTTTTCCTGTTCTGAGTTTTGCATTCTGCTCAGTGCAAGCTGCTTCCCAAATCCATTGCTGGGCTGAAGTGCTCCACCAGGACATCCCAAAGCAGTCTCCTCACTGCACATTTTGTGCCAGGTCCATCTCCTCCCTCTGTCTGGCATTTCCAGCAGTTTTCATTGTAGCTGTCTGCAAAACTCCAGTCTGTGTGAGCAACAGGAAAAAAAAATAGAGGAAAAAGAATTTTACTAATAGCTATTGCTAAGGCATTTTGGTCTAAAGACCTAAAGTCCTTCATGAATATTGCAGTGGCTTCTTGACTGGCCTGCAGTCCCCACAGCCCCCATCTGCTGTGCTTTTCCAGACTTGGGTTCATCTGCTCCCTCCTGCACGTCTTCACCAGTGGAATAACTTTTTCCTAAGGCTGAAAGCCTTTGCCAGCTGTGCTAGTGCTTGCTTATAAACTTGCTTACAGAGATTTCACAATTCCAGCAGGCAGGACTTTACTCTTAGCCCCTGCTTAAAGTGCAGGTTGAAATCCTGAACCTGGCCCTTTCTGAGAAGTTGTTTCTTTCCCTCTGCAGACTCATTGCAGGGAATGCTCATTCCCCAGTTTCCCATGTAAACCTGGCAGTCTTCTATGAACTGCAGCTAAAAAAAAAAAATAGATTCTATTCTTTGCAGTGAAATAAAAAGAAGTTGCTTACAACACATTTCCACTTTATTTAGAGAGAGAATTTTTGTAGTGACTTAAAATTTGGTGCTAAGCTTATTATGTTGGGCAAAGTTTGACAATGAATGTTGGTGTTATTCAGCTGATTTCGATGTCTATCACCCCAGGGTAGCCATTTACCTGCTTGTCATGTTGTCCAACCATTTTCCTTTGAAGGCTCTGAGACAGGAGACTGGCAACCTCCTTTGGGTGGTGCTTGCCCAGGCTGTGTTTGGAATCCCAGGGCAACTCCCAGTCACAGAATGGGTTGGGTTGAAAGGGACCTTAAAGCCCATCCAGTGCCAGCCCTGCCATGGCAAGGACACCTTCCACTGTCCCAGGTGTCTCCAAGCCCTGTCCAGCCTGGCCTTGGGCACTGCCAGGGATCCAGGGGCAGCCCCAGCTGCTCTGGGCATCCTGTGCCAGGGCCTGCCCACCCTGCCAGGGAAGGGTTTCTTCCTAATATCCAATCTAACCCTACTTTTGGTCAGTTTGGAGCCATTTCCTCTTGTCCTGTCCCTCCATCCCTTTTGGAGTCTCTGGATCTTTCTTGTGGGCTCCCTTCAGGTGACCCCGAAGCTTTTCTTTCCCAGGCTGAACAACCCCAAACCTTTCCTCACAGGAGATCCCTGAGGTGCTGTGAAGAGCTGCACCAGTCCCAGGTGCAGAACTGTGTCAGGAGCAGATGCAGCACAGCCACCATCTGCTGAGGAGCTGGAGCTGGAGGGAGGGAGCAGCTCCAGCCCAGGGCAGGACGTGGCACAGCCTCCCCAGGAGCTGGGCTGGCTCTGGAGCAGCGTCTCTGAGGGTCTGCTGCAAACCCTTTCAAGAGTGTTTCCCCTACAGACTGCTCACTTCTGATATTCTGCACTAATATTTGAGACCTGCTTACAGCTCTGCTGCACAGTCACAGGTTGTGCCACAACTGCAGCGCTCATTGTTTAACAAAAATGTTCCACTTTTTAATTAGTGTCCAATTATATTGGTCTATCTTATATATTTTTATATTAGATGGATTAGGGCTGTATTTTTATTTCCCTAAGCAATTTTGTTTGATTGTGTGTTTGGTCTTTTCCTTGTAACAAAGGAAAGGTGGAATCATGAATCATTTTGGTTGGAAAAGAGCTCTGGTATCATCAAGTGCAGCCTCTGCTCCATCCCTCTGCAGCCTCAGGGTGATATTTTTCCATGTTAGTGAGTAAATGTACGGGTTTCCTTCTGTTCTTATAGCCCTGATTGTAGAAAAATGGAAAATTATCTTGGATTCAGACTCCTGCTTTTGTTTCTGTGGGTTTATTTCCAGGATCAGCTTCTCTTGCCCATTCATTCATTTGGATCTTCAGCCCCGCAGGAATTCAGCGTCCTAAGGATTAATATCAAATATTTCCCCCTCTTGTGTTACTTTTTATTTTAAGTTCTGGTGTTTCTGGGCACAGTTTGCTCAAGGATTTTGCTGTTTGGAGCTTCATTTTCCAGGCGAGGTGGTGTTTATTGCTGTGCTGGTATTGTGACTGTGAGGGAACAGTATGTTTTCATCCCTGATGTTCCTTCCCTGAGCAGATCAATCCCAGTGAACTCTTACTCAGCAAAATTATGGGAGATTTACTCAACATTTGCTCAGAAAATACATTCTGTGGTTAGATACACTGCCTGCTATGGCCACACTTCAACAGCACAGTCAGAGCTGATCTGGGATTTTGTGGGGTTGATGCAGAGCAAAGGCTTCTTGCTGCTTTATTTTAAAAAGTTGGGTAAAGCACAGGGGTAAAAATAAAGTCATGCTTAAGAATACATAAAATGTAGGAAGAAAAGACAGAAGCTATTCAGATTTTAGTTCTGTGAAGCGCGACAGTGTCCTTTGGAGGGCCCTATGCCAAAACAACAAACCCCTGTGATTCTCAGGCTGTTTGAAAGAGCAGGAGACAGAGAACCAGTCCTTCCTGAGGCTCTGCCAAAGCCTCAAGTGGAGGCAGACGCTGATGTCAGAAAGCTGCTGGGATTGTCTTGTTTGCTACGTGATTGACAATCCCTGTGACACCATCCCTGTGCCCAGCAAGGCTCCCTTGGAGTTTTCCACTGGCTTTGGTGAGAACTGGCTGAAGTCCTGCATTTGTCTGATGTGTTAATGTGTTAACTGTGTCAAAAACTTTGTGACACCCTTGCCTATTGTGCAGCTGATGATCTATGGGATGATAACTGTATCTGAGGAGGACAGACGACCACAGGAATTTCTCTCAGTGTCTGTTGCATTGTTATTAAAGACAGAACTATCTGTGGCCCTGACAGCACAATTGCATTATAACAACAGTAGATTTTCCAGGGAGTTAAATTTTGGATTGCCACTTAATCACCAAACCAGTGAAGTGTTGTTTGACTGAATGGAGAACATTTTGCCTTTGACTGGATGGTTATTATTTTTAAGTGCCACGTAATTTGCTGTTATTATTTTCAGTCAAGAATTAAAAACAAGTCCCTGCATTGAGTTCAAGCTTTAGATAAAGAACATTGCAGCAGAAACTAAGGGAGGAAAGCCCAACATACCCTCTCTGATATCCCTGTCATCCAGGGCTTTGTTGTTAAGGGTTGTGTGGATAACAGGATGACTTCAACATTTAATTTACATTATGATATTTAATGAATACTACATAAAAGTAGAATCTCTGTGTTGTCAACAGCTACACTCCCTAAAAACCCTTGTAGCAGCCATGGCTGAACCCCAAGGTCCTTTCTTGACTCTGCTTCCTTATCATACCGAGCTCCAGTGGATTTAAGTGGGAGTTTTGCTTGAGGAAAAGGGAGATACTTGGGACTCAGAGCAGGATGTTCTGTGAGGGGACACTCACCCATAACCTATATTGCCTTGACTTGGCAGCGTTGTTTCATCTGGTATATCTGACACTCTCCCTTTCACCGCTTACGTAAGAAAATAGTTTGTACTGTCAACAGCTCTGTTTAACCTTTAATAACAAAATTAGTAACTAAAACCAAGGGGCCCACGTCCTGAGGCCCATATTTGGGTACTTTCCATCGAAGCCAATGGTAATTTTGCCAGGGACAGGTCTGGAAAAGCCCTGAATTTTGAACTCACAGTTCACCCCAGCAAGCTTTTCCAGTAGCCTCTGTTTCTGCTCTCCAAAGAGCAACTGGGACTACAGTGGCAGGGAGAGGAAACGTTAGAGGAACCTTCCTGTACTTTCCATGTAATGACTTTATTGGACCAGACATCTGATGATACCGGGTTTTTGCTAATTCCCATTTTTATAAGCGATCTAATGCACGGAAACGTCAGCTCTGGGCATATGTTCCCGTCCCTGGAGTCTTGTTCAGACATTAGAGGAACATTTTCTGACTCAAAAGATAAACACTTCTGCTTGAGTTCAGGGACGGAAATTGTTTTCATCGCAGCAGGTGTTGCCCATTAGTTCTACTAGAACTGAAACCCTAAGCTGGGCTTTAAGGGAGATGCATAATCGAGCTCTTACATCATTGTGAGATGTACCGTACTTGAACCTTTTGCTTGCTGAGACTGTATTTCCTCCAAGAAACATCCTGTTTTGCAATCCCCCAAATTCCCCATGTGCCATACAGCATTAGGGATTTCATCACCTCCCGGGCACACAGGCTGTGCTTTCTGCACAAGACCCGTAGGGAGGGAGAGACAGAGAGCCAGACAAGTCAGAGGTTTCCATATTTCCTGATGGGACCATGTGATCCATGAAAGATGGCTTTATTTTCATTCCCCCCCTCCTTCACTTCATGCTGTTTCCATTCTAGACCTGCTGGAGGCTGCTGATTGCATCATGTCGAGGGCAGGATCATGCTCTCCCCAGCCCTGTTCAATTGTTCCAGGTCCCATCTTGCATTTAATGGCCTTGGCTGCTTTATTTCTGCCCTTCACTCTGTCATGTTTGAGAACAGAATATATTTCTTAGCGGTTTTTCATTTCGCACTGTCATTGTAAATCTTCATTTATAACTTTAGGACCTGGTTTGATTCATCTAGAGCCACTGGGGATTGTTGCTCTGGGTTTAAATAGAGGTTTGCCAGACCTCAGCAGGCTCTGACTTCCCTGAGTGGCTCCATCTGGGCACCCACCTGTGCTGGCAGGTCCTGAGCTGCACTTAAACTCAGCCCCGGGGGTGTGGGGCTGCTGTGCTGAGCTGTGGCTGCACCTTTGGGCTTGCTTTGGGTTTCTCTGGAGCGTGGCTGACCCCAGCCATGGCCACTGGACCTCTGACCTCTTGCTCAGGCACTGGGGGCTGTATCTCTCTATGTGGTGATGCTGCCCTGCTCTCATCCTTGGCCCTGCTTGTCTGTCCCTTGCAAAGCACATTTCAGTGGTTGTGGGAAGCAGGGTCTGGCCCTCAGTTGCTGCAAACCCTTTCAAGAGTGTTTCCCCTACAGACTGCTCACTTCTGATTTTCTGCACTAATATTTGAGACCTGCTTACAGCTCTGCTGCACAGTCACAGGTTGTGCCACAACTGCAGCACTCATTGTTTAACAAAACTGTTCCACTTTTTAATTACTTTTCAATTATATTGGTCTATCTGATATATTTTTAAATTAGATGGATTAGGGCTGGATTTTTATTTCCCTAAGCAATTTTGTTTGATTGTGTGTTTGGTCTTTTCCTTATAACAAAGGAAAGGTGGAATCATGAATAATTTTGGTTGGAAAAGAGCTCTGGTATCATCAAGTGCAGCCTCTGCTCCATCCCCACCCTGTCCCCAGCCCAGAGCTCTGAGTGCCACCTCCAGGGATGGGCTCTCCAACCCTCCCTGGGCAGTTCCAGTGCCTGAGCCCCCTTTGCATGGGGAAATTCCTGCTGTGCCCACCCTGAGCCTGCCCTGGCCCAGCCTGAGGCCGTTCCCTCTCCTCCTGTCCCTGTTCCCTGGAGCACAGCCCGACCCCCCCAGCTGTCCCCTCCTGGCAGGAGCTGTGCAGAGCCACAAGGTCCCCCCTGAGTCTCCTTTTCTCAAGGCTGAGCCCCTTCCCACCTCGCTCAGGAATTCTCCAGACCCAGCTCTGTTCCCTTCCCTGGGCATGCTCCAGCCCCACCAGGTCCTTCCCGAATTGAGGGTCCCAGAACCGGACACAGCCCCCATGGTGTGACCTCAGCAGTGCCAGCACAGGGGACAGCCAGTGCCCTGCTCCTGCTGCCACACTGTTTTTGGCACAGAATGACACTTACAGCCCCTGATTCCGTGGGTTATCACTGCTTGGTCCCCTATAAAAACGCATTTAAAACAGCCCTGACCCTGCAGTGCAGAGCTTGTAAGAAAAGATGATCCCAGGATTTCTTGCAGAAGCTCATCCTGGCTGGAATCACCTCTCAGAGCTCAAACTCCTTTTGACCCAGCAGAGGTGTGGAGGGCAGAGCGGAGGAAGGACGATCCCGCCGTGCCCATCCCTCGGGAGCATCCCGTGTCCAGCAGCTGCCCGTGCCGCAGGGTGGATCCGGAGCAGCTGGAGCAGCACTTTTCCCTCATCCCACTAGAGGGTGGGTGCCGGTTGGACAAGCCAGGCTCGGGCTGGAGCTCTGCCCGCTTGGCAAGGGCACAGCGGGAGCCGAGCATTAATTTATCACCTAACGAGGGTGGCGGGGCTGCCAGGACTGGCAGTTGGTACCGCACGAAATACTCGGCTTGGGGATGGATGCAGGAGTTTTCCCTCTCTGCTTCAGTCTCTGGAATCAAGAGATGTTCTGAGTATTAATAATATATAAATAGAGAGAGCCAACTTTTAAAAAAAAAATTAAATTTTATTTTATTTTTAGTAGCTTGAACCAAAAATATCTATACTTCGTTTCTAAATTAATTTGAGAATTTTTCACGTTAGCATGTTCTACCAGGCACAGCATTTAAAAAGTGCTTCTTTCAGAGATGGAAAAGAATAAATGAAATAGTTCAGATCATTTTTTTGGGGGGGGTTTTAATATCTGCAAAATCAGTTGGTTTGTGACAAAAAGATGGACAAATAAAACAGTCATCCAATCACCATCTCCACTTTTGAATTGAAGAATGGTTAGTACTTTATCATAAATCTCAGTTTAGGAAGGATCTGATTCATTGTAGAGCCATCAGCATCATCTCATCAACTTCCCTGAACTCTGCTTCAAGTGCAAGATATTATTTCAGGTTTTTAAATTTTTTTTTCACCTAATCTATTTGTTTGCCTTGTGGGAACTGAGAATGCAATCTCTGTTCAGGACTGAGCCAAATAATGTTGTAGCTGAACTATATAAATCATGTCCAAGACAAGATGGAATAAAGGCAGAAAAGAATAAAAGTTTATAAAGCTGGGAGTGAGAGAATTTATCTACAAAGAAATAGAATGGACCAACATTAATTTGGTGTTGAATAGGCAAGGAAAGGGATTAAAACCCTGAGAAACTGGGTAAGGTGAAAAAAAATAATCCTATGCATCTACTTCTGCAAGGAAAGATATTAACTTAGGTAAGAACAATATTTTTGACACAAAATTCAATTTGTGAAGTCAAAGACTTGATCTTAAGAGGAAGATGTTCAGTTATATCAATCAAGCTAAAATAAAGACAGAAACAGAGAGGACAGTGGTCTGACTTGGACATATGTTGATGACAGCCCCTGAGAGCCTTTCCTCCCTGGGATGACATATTGCACACTTGCACGGAGCAGGAGAGCTTTTCCCTGGGTCAAGGGCAGAGTATTGCACAAGCAGCCCAGGTGCCTCGCAGGCGTCGTGGATCCATCTTTAATCTCCCCTTCCAACATCAACGTTGGCCTCTGCTGGAGACAGGAGGGGAAGATGGATCACTGAGTCTGTCCTGGCGTGGTAGCTCCTATGTTTTGTTCCATAGACAGGGCTGTGATCAACAAAAGCTCTGCCAACGGAGGTCACTTGCCAGTTTATGAGCAACGGGATTGTTCCGCTGGTTTGTGCAGCCCCGGCTGTTTTTGCTGTTATTGAAATGTGACGTTGGCTGACAGCTCTGTGGGATCTCACATATGGAGGCTCTGCTCGGCGGGGATGGGAGAAACTGGACAAATTGTGGAGGGTTTTCACATATGGGGCCAATTCATGCCTGATGAACCCCTGTGGAAGCTGCTGGCGCTGCACCAGCCGAGAGGCTGACCCGTCACATCCACTGATTCATTGTGGTGCCGTTGTCAGGATTAAAACACTCGAATTTTTCCCCCTAATGGGGGACCACGCTGAGTTTCAGCATGTCCTGCTCTGCTGCCCGCCTGTTTCTGTTGTTGTTACATCTTCTGGGGTTGTTTGTGTTTGTTTAAAAGGAGCACAGTGAACTGAGCTGGCGGTTGAAGCAGCAAATGTGGCTTAGTGGGATTATAAAGACATTTGACATTCTTTGCCACCTTCTTAAATGTGTGACGTGAATGGCTATGAGAACAGGCAATGTGCATAAAGAGGAATCAGATGACAGAAATGAGACCAGAGTGGTGGAAAGCAGAGGAGATGGGAAAACCACTGGGATTTATTTGCTCGAGGATGGTCCCAATCTGTCCCGTGTCCAAGTGGCTGAGGAGAAGGGATATGTGTCTGGAGAAGGTGGAACCCTAAGAAGATGATCAGGAATGGAGGGGATTTGTGGAACTGGGGAAACAATTCCCAGATGTTTCAGCTGGATTGAAAGATCTGTATGTGAGCAAGGGTGAGGGAAACTTCACCAGCGTGTTGTGCACAATTAAATGTGGCCTGGTGGATGTGGTGGCCCAGATTTGCAGGGTGTTAGAAGAGCTGATGAGGGCATGGATGCAAAGATATGACTGTCCTGCTGTTCTCCCAACAATTTATGGCCATGGTTTAGAAAGCAAGGGAGAGAAGATGTTGGGATGAGTGATTTAGTAAAACCAAGCTCAAGTCTATTGTTACACGCAGGCTCTCAGGGCATAATGTGGGGCTCACTTCCACTGCTTGCAGTGTGTTGTGGAGGGGACTGGAAGAAGAAAAGTAAAAACCCATGAAAATAGAATTGTGAAGCTTGAAAAGAGCAGCAGGGCCATAGGTCCTCAATGAGGAAAACAGGGGCATTGCATCTGAGTAATGTAAATGCTTCAGAATGGGCTGAAAGGGTGAATAATAATCTGGTAATTCAGAAAAGAACTGTATGGGTTATATTTATTTTTAAGAGAGTTGGTAGTAATCCTAATTCCAGCTGGGAATACCAGAGGAGGCAGGCTGGGAAGTGATGTGGGCAGTGAAAGAGGAGGGTGGCTCAGGTGGTGGAGAGCACTTCTTTTGCAAGCAGTGAGAGCCTGCAAAATAATGATGAGTCCCACCCCTCATTTCACTGTGTTTGTGCACTTGTTCTGGCTGTTTCGTGTGCTGCAAACTTTGGGTGCTGGGAGCCACAGATTTCAAAAAGCAATGAGGGATTAAGTGTGGGCTGTGACTGTCCCTGAGGTGCCACCATGGGAGCTGTCTTCTCCTAATCTTTTATAGCTGGACAGGGACAAACATGAAGATGTGCAAGCAGATCCCATCACCTATCCAGGAAAACACCAGGTTGTAGAGCATTTAAAGAGCTTTTATTCTTCTGTGCTTAAATTTTAGCCATCTGGAGCCAGTGGCAGCTGCTCTCTCCACAGGCTTAAGCTCACAGGTAAATTTTGAATCAGAGAATCCCAGAATGGTTTGGGCAGGAAGGGACATTTAAGAAAACTTAGTTCCACTTCCTTGCCACGGGCAGGGGTAGCCTCCACTATCCCAGGTTGCTCCAAGCCCTGTCCAGGTGTGTTTGAGGTAGAAGCTGGTGAGATTTTAGCTTGGAATCCCTCAAAAGGGCAGGAGGATGAGGCAGGGATGATGTTCAGGTGGTGTTAGTCTGGTTTGTGGGTGCACCATGAGAAGAGGGAAGAGCTGGGTGGGCACAGTGGTGAGATGGAGGTAAAAGGAAGATACAGAGATGAAAAGAGGCTAAAATTGAGGGTAAGGTTTAAAGTCAAAGGTTGTTAGAGACAGGAGGTTGAAGGTGATGGATATTGAGCTGTTCAGTATTAACCCCTTCCTCTCCTGAGCTCTCCTCACTCTTTTATGGGTTTTTTTGGGTGCTTCAGACTCTCAGACCCTGTTTGCCCCTCCTTTCACTGAGCACAGCCTGTCCCAGGCAAGCAGGGATGGGAATTGCTTGGACTGCAGCACTTCAGCCCCAAAACAAGCAGAAAATGCAGCTCCACCAGTGCTGCTCCAAAGGCCAAAGTTACTCCTAGAAAACCACTGATGTTACACTTAGGATGGGTTTTGCCACTGTATTTGAGACTATGTGCAAGCTGGGCATCTTCAAAACTAGTAATAAAATTTAAAAAAATGGTGTTGTTGCCTTCCACATCTTGCTTGTGTAATCTGCCTGCAGAATGTCTGAGCCATCTTCTCCCAATCTGGAGGGAGTTTTGGTTTCACATAGATGGTTTTTGACGGGCCACCTCCGTCAGCCACTATGTTTTGGAGCTGTAAAAATAAGAAAAATAATAATTTTGCTCCCTGAAAGCCAAATCAAACCACAGTACAGATCTGACAGCTGTCCAGGCAACTGAAAACAATCAGTCATAAAATGCCTTTAAGTCAACAAATAGAGAACCAAAGAAATATCAAGTGAGATTAATCACTGTCAATTGTTCCAAGATTTTATAACAGAGGGGCAGGAGGAGGAATTAGTCTTGCAGACTTTACACCCCCTTTTTTTTTTCTTTTTTTTTTTTTTTCTCCTCTCAAAGGGCAACAGTTATCCAAGTCAGTAAGAATGAGGTAATTATATTGCAAAATTCTTTGGATGAGAATGAGACTTAGTTCTAAAATCTGAAGCTACATTTACCCACAGCAGAAAATTGCTGGAAATTGGGTGAATAGCAGCTTGCATGTTTATTTTTCCTAGAAGAAAACAATTGACTCTTCAGAACTCGTTTGGAAGTGACTGAAAACAGATGGCAGTGGAGATGACTTGCTACCCAGAAGCATCAGGGTGGTTATGGATTCCTGGGGGCTCCTCTCGTGTTTGTCTGCCTTGGGCTTAAACAAATACAAACTGGACTGGGAAGCAAAAGGGGCTTTTCAGGAGTTCTCAATCCCTGGTCCCTCACACTGGGAGAATGGGCATGCAGCTTTGTTCTCCCCTCGGCTGGGATCATGAGTTAGTTTGGTGTGTGCTAGGGGCTAGGCAGAGCTGGCACTGCCTTCCCCAAATCCTGAAAAATTGATATTTTTATTCTGTACCAGAAAAATTGATATTTTTATTCTGTGCTTCTCTTTATCAAGCTTCTCTCTGGAAGTTCTGCAGAATTTCCAGACAGAAGCTTGATAAAGAGAAGTCCCCTCAGTGTTGTTTATGGGGTTGATCTTCCTGGTGACCCTCTAGCAGAGTTAATTTGTCCTGCAGTAACCCCAGGTGTTTGTGATTGTCATTCAGGACTCCACCAATAAGAAAAAAAACATTTAAAAATCTCCATTTTGTGTGCAGAAGGTGTGAGTGGATCCCCCAGTGGTTTTTGGGATCCCCTGTGCTAATGGAGGGAAATAAGGAAGAGGCTGTGGAGGTTGGTTTTCTTTCTCAGGATAAAGTTGGGTATTCAGTGTTTGAGTAAAGCACCTTTTCCTCTGATGCTTTTTCAGTGTTAATACACCAGGAATTTGAACTCTCTTTCCAAGCCAACAAGTAAAGGCATTAAATGGCAATTATGCTGTGTTTCCTCTAGCCAGAACACCCAAACCAGGCTTGCCATTTCCCTCAGATTAGCCACTGAGGACAGAGATATAATTACCCTTTTTCCATATCCTATATATATATATATATATATATATATATATATATATATATATATCTCCTGTACAAGACATGGATTTTCAATGTATTTTGTACATCAGTCTTTATAATTTCTATATCTCTGTGAGCTGCTGCATGATTTTTACTGCTGTGTCCACAGCATTGACAGAACCAGGTGTTGCTTTAATTTACTGTGCAGCTTGAGGACACCCATGGCAATCCTTTGACTGATCCAGACAAGAAAATGATTTCAGATTGTCTGGGCTAGCAGTGTCCTGTGTTTAAAGGTGAGCCCACAGATCCCTGCTCGGCTGGATCAGGGAGCAGGTGCACATTTTCGCAATGTTCTTTTAATTTTTAAATTATATTTTTTACAAATTTAAAGGATGCTGTGGGGGATTCCAGAGCAAACCCCCATTTTCAGGTGGGACCTGCAGCGCTGTAAGCTGCCTGGGCTCTGAAGGTGGAGCTGTCCCTTTTTTGTCACTTTTCACCCTTGGTTTCAAAGATGGAGATGGCCCAGGTTGACCTCCCGTGCTGCAGCCCCTGGGGCAGTTCAGGCTTTCAAGGTTTGCTGATACAAGGTTAATTAGTGTAAAGTTTGACCTCTTGCCCCTCACTTTCTCTCTCTGGAGTCACAAAGAAGCTCTTGTGCTTTTTTATTTACCTTGCAGGTTATCTCCCCTTGTTCTCCCCTCCCCTAGCACAGCTCTCTCTCCATGGCTCCAGGCTCTCTCCCTTTCCCCTCTCCTGTTGTCCTGCTGAGCCTCTGGAGTTATTTTTGCTGAAGAAAAAGTGAAAAGTCTTTTCCAGTGAAAAGTCCCCACAGGCCAGCTCTCACACAATCTGATCTGAGCTCAATCCAGTTTCCCTTGGCAGGGAGTTTAGGGCTGGGATGGGCAGCCCCAGAGAGCAAACCTGGCCTGGCTGCACAGTGACATTGTCCTGCCCTGCTGTGTCACAGCTGGCTTGGCCTGGCCAGGAAGGCGCTGTGGGTTAAGGTTTAGGAGTGAACCCTAAAAATGGCCTGTGCAGAAAGGCCCTTGCACAGTCTCCAGCAGAGGAAGAAGCTGGGACTGGGCAATTAAAAGCAGTTCAATGTGTGACTTGAAGGGCACTGGGGGGGTGACTGATTTCTGTGCAATTCCTCAGCCTTGCAGGTGTCTCCCCAGCTCCCCCCCTGCTGGAACCATCTCTAAGAGTTATCTTGTGGTCCCTGAATGATCTGGCTGCTTCTCTGAGGGGTGGAGGGATGTGAGTGTTGGTGGCATCACCTGGAAGCACTGATGGGTTGATTGATGGAAAAACCTTTCTACATTTTAATAAATCAGCTCTTGGTTACTGCCATCAACATTTTGCCACTCACACTCAGTGACAAGGATGAGCAGAGCAATCAGACAAAGTTTTTATGGTTCTTGGGATGGGTCTGTCCCCTCAGCCATTAGCAAAGCTCCTTCCATGAGCATCAGCACTCCTTTTCCTCCCTAGGAGGGCTCTGAAGGATTCTCCTCTTCCCTGGGCTCATTCCAGGCTTTTGGGGATTTTGGTGGGAGCAGGGACTGAAGGTGTAGAGGAGGTGGTACAAAACTGCTCCTTCCTGAGAGTGTCAGAAACCAGAGTTTTTTTCCCAAGACTTTCAACCTTCTAGAGAGCCTAAACTCGTGCTGGTGGTAGGAATGTGTGTCCATAATGCAGCTGGGGCCCATCTCTGAACAAAGTGTTCTTCAGGTGCTTGCTAATTTAGCACATGGCCAGGGTGCCTTGGATGTGAGGAGCATTTTACTCAGGTTTACAAAGGCATGAAATAGTGTTCCTTGTGTTAATGGTCCATTTAATAAAGGCCTTCCAGCCAGGCCATTCCAAGGCATTAATTGAACTTCTTGGGTGCTCAAGGCCATTAACGTTTGATTGTAGCCCACACCAGAGGCAAACTAATCACTCCAAGTTCTCCCCAGCATTATTGCTTCAGCACGGGGCAGGAATGTGGTGCAGGGTGGATAAATCATTCACCACGATATCATCAGGGCTCCTGGGCTGCCACCTAATCCCAGTACAGGGGTACAGAATGTTACAAACCATGGCAATTAGCGTTTGCAGGCACTGGGAAAGCTGCTTGAGTGATATACATGAGTTAAAAAAAAAAAAAAAAGAAAAAAAAGGGAGGAGGGAGAAAAAGAAGCAGGGAGGTGAATGTTGGCAGGGAACTGCAGCCTTCCCCCAGGCAGGTGCCTCACCTGTGTGGTAGTTTGCTCTTATCTCTGCTGATCTGGACCATCTGCCAGGTCTTTTCTGTCCTTGTGCTGGAGGCAGGGTTTGTTTGTGCCATGGTGATGCTTTATAACGGAGAGTGCTGTGCACATATCCAGAAAATCCAAAAGGATCCAGAGAAAACACTGGAGACAGTTTAGAGCTCTGTATTAGAAAGTTTATTTTCTCTTTTGCTTTCCTTGCTGTCTGGGGTAGTTCTCTGGGGGATTTGTATAATTTTAGCAGTGAGTCCAAGCTGCAAATGGAAGTTGGTTTGCTGGCTCAGACCAAAGCTGACAGTCCTTCCCCAGGTAAAACTCGCCCTGGCTCTTATGGGACTTGTCTGAGGTGACAGTGCTCAGGATTTCCTTGTTGGTTCTTTCTGGACTGCTGTAATGAGCTCTGCTCTGTGAGAACACCAAGAAAACAAATTAAAAATTGCATTGACAAGTCATTCTTTCCACAGAGTTAAACCAACCAAATAAAAAGACCCTCCCAAACCTCGTTTTCCCACTCTTGTTGGTCTCCTAATTGCTTTTTAACGAGGGAGGCTTCCTCTCCTTCCCATCTGCCTGCTCTGGGCACCCCCTTTTCCTCGGCTCTCCTGCTGGCTGAGTGCTGAGCTATCTGCTCATCTGAACCACCAGGAGCTCTTTGGAGCTTCTCAGACCTCCAGTGGTGCTTGCATCCCAACACAGCTTTGCTCTTCCAGTGCTGAAACACAAGCAGAGGCTATTCGGGGAAGGACAGGGCTCTGCCTGCCCTAAGCCAGGGGCTGGGACAAGCCCTCAGCATCCATCCCTGCTGATTCCAAGAAGCAGCTTTGGACTACTCTGGTGTGAAAAGCTGTCTCTGCTGCCCTGGGGCTGGTAGGGATCTGGAGGGGGCTGCACTGGTGGTAGCCCCCAGTTGCCAGTCTGAGTTCCCAGAGAGGGACTTTGGTTCCGTGGACAATAAAAGCAGGATATTCTCTGTGTCCCTGTCAATGTGACCTTGGAGCAAAGGGACTGGAGGGTGGAGCTCCCAAAGTGTGTGGCAAGTGGCTCCAGTCCTGAAGGGATCCAAAACCCTCCAGTGTGCTCATGAGCAAAAGGAGGAGGAATGTGTAGCTACTGGCTTGCTTCTAGGACACTGCAGTCCCTAAGTCTAGCCTAAACTCCCTGCCAGAGCAATGAAAGAGCAGGGATGAGTTTGAGGGAGTGCAAAAGAACATGAGCTCACCCTGGAGGTCTTAAGCTGCCAAGGTTTTCCTGAAAAGGGAGCTGACTCCATGCAGACAGAATACAAGGACTCAAATGTCCCCAATAGGAAAGTTTCTATTAAAAAACCCAAATCCAGACATGTGCTTTTTTATTAATGAGAAAATTCTTCTGTTGTTTATGAGATCAACCCTTTAAGGGGGGCAATGGGAGGAGGAGAAGAAAAGAAGCTGTTTGTTAGCAAAATGAAATCCAGACAAATATTTATAGCTACTTTCAAGTGGCTTGTTCTAACATGAGTCGACTATCCTTAATACCTTCCCTTTAGCACCATTAAGCATCTCACTGGCAGTCAGAACAAATTTATGAATGTCTTATAAAAGTCAACAAGCCGCAGGAAAAAAATAAATAAGAAAGAGCCTTATGCAAACAGTGCTTCATTGCAAGAACTCAAACAAAGAAGGTCACATTCATCATTTGCTCCCAGAGAGGGAAAGCCAAGGAGACGGATGGATGATGACACAAGACCTGGCTGAGTTTAAATCCCCACCTCACAGGAGTTTCTGGAGGTGCTGCCAGGGTGGCCACACTCTTTGCAGGCTGCTCTGCTGCCACATCTCACACGTTCCAGTAATTGCTGCTCTCCATCTGAGCTTTGCTGTGGCTGCTGGAGTCTGACCTGCAAAGCCACTCGAGGAGCTGAATTCCTGTGCAGTGCAGTGTGCTGGGCCATGGGCTCTGAAAAACTAAGTGGGGGAAACTTCTGCTCTTGGAGCCTGGCCATCACACAGAGGGAAGGAGATCAGCATGGGGGAACTGAGGGGAAATCAGGTGGTCAAATGTGATTTCAGTGTCACCTAAAGGAACGTTCCTACTAAATTAGGATATAATGTTAATTTTCTCAGCAGCTTTTAAGAGTTGATATAAACAGTTTTGGTAGTTGTAGGTGCTGGTTCCCTGTTGTATTCAAGCACTGTGATGCTTGAATGGCAATGGGGAACCAGCAAAAATGGCAATTCATTATTGGAGCTTGATGCAGGAAAATGGCAATTGGAAAATGGCTTGATACACAAAATGGCAATTCATTATTGGAGCTTGATGCAGGAAATGAGTCTTTTTATCAATTCTAGAAAGCTCTGAAGGCAGAAGGGTGATTTCACCATGAAAATGCCATTCTTTCAGTGACGTGGTGACAAAGGGAGGACACTTGCATGGTGGTCCCCAGAGGTTAAAGCTGGGCTGAGCAGGGGCTGGGGGAGCAAGAAGGTTCAGCCCAGAGCATTCCCAGTCACCCACTGTACTGGGGAGACATTTGGGACTGGGCTCAGGAATGGGGCACGGGGATAAGCCAGGCTTTAGGGAAATGTTAAACCACTGAAGAGATGGGGATTGTGGAAGGAATATGGCTTGGAGGATGAGAGATGGGGGAAGAGTTTAGTCTGCACAGAGGATTGATAATCCTGGGTTAAACCTGGCACTGGAGGGTTTTTCTGTACATAGCTGGGGTTTTGGCAAAACAGTCATTCCAACAAGAAAACTCCTTTCTTGTGGCACCTGTGTCATTTCTGATGAATCCCTGAATTGTTTCTCAGCTCTCAAACCTGCACTCTGTTTTCCCTAGCCTTGGGAAATCTGATCAGATTTGGAACAGAGGGGGTTTGTATTTTTTTCTCGCCACAATAGGGAAGCACATGTGTGCACACAGGTCCCACCCTGGCACAGAACCAGCAAACACAGAGCTGCCCTCCACTGAAATCAGAGCCAGGTCCCACCAGGTGAGCAGTGCACCAGAAGGGAGCTCATCCCTTTAGCCCCCAGAGCTGTGAAATTCTTTGAATTTTGGATAAATGCAGATCACACTGTGCACTAAATTACTGCTGCTCTTGCTCTCCTGAACCTTGCTCTCTCTCTTTGCTATCATGCAAGGGATGCTGAGAAGCACTGCTCCTAAATATAGGTTGGAAAGTCACTGTTCCTTGATAGGATTAATGCTGCCACCAAGTCAAAAACCTCAGAGGGAGTGGGGCACAATTTTCTTGTGCCTATTCTGGTTTTTGCAGGGTGATAACCCAGTGGGAAAGAAGCTGTTGCAGGACATTTGTCATTTTTACCTATCAGCTCATTTTCCAGCCAAATTGGGAGATCTGTGCCCATGAGAGAGCCTGCAAGTTCATGGGAGGGGAGTGGGAAAAGCAGCCCACAAACTTTTCATCACTCACACAAGAAGAACTAAAGGAACAAAAAAATCAGGTGATGGAGGATGACGGAGCCTCATGGTTTTGAACAGGTTTTTTTAGGGTTAAAGCCTACCTGCTGCAGAGTTAGACTTTCTCCTGCTCTGAAATCATGCAGAAGTTAAACAGTTCAAAAGTATTTGCTGTTGTGAATTGTTATGCAGAACCCCAGTGCTTCTGGCTGGGCTTTATCCCTCATGCATGTCTTTTCCTTCAGTATTTAAGGTAATTTTCCACTTTATGGCATGGCACAAGCAAATAACAAACCCCTCAATAATTTCTTTAACCACTTGTTTTCTTTCAAACATTCTGTCTTGCTGAATTATTGAGTCAGCTGGAATGACCTTGATGTAAACAAATATTTTTGAACTCGTGTGAGGATCAAAGAGAAAAGAATGTGAAACGGAGGCTGGAATCTGGAAATGATCCATGTGAGGCTGGCATCAGTCTTCCATCTTTTTTTCATTCATTATTTTTTGGGGATGTGGAGCCCAGAGCAAATTTGCCCTGTTCAAAAGTGAGGAAAAGTGACATTCAGGCAGCAGCACAATGGTTGCAACACTGGACTGGCATTTATAAAAATTAATCTGCTTTGTTTTGTGCTTTAGCATGATCATCATCAACATAAATCATAGATGGTGTGGAGTAAAGCCTCTCTTGTTTTCTGGTGGCTCTTTTGCTTGGATTCCACGACTGGACTGGAATTTTAGCTGGAAAAAGTTAAGCTAGCACTTAACTGCAGGCTAAGCTCTTTAAGAAAGTGTGATTTTTCTGTAGAGATTCTCTCAGATTTCTTCAAGAAATGAAGAAAGTGGGAGTTCAGCATCACTAGGCTGTGCTTATAACTGTTAAATTTTTTTTTTTTACTATTGCCAACTTTGAAACAAATGGATCAGCTGTTTGCTATTTCTAAAGGAAGCAGCCCAAACTGCATTTAAGGGTAAAGTTGGGACTTTGCTGCCCTGCTCAGAAGAAATGAGGGGTGAGTTGTGCTGGCAGGAGCAGTTCTGCTTCACAGTTTTTCTGACTGCTGGCACTGGAATTGAGAGGAGGTTTTGTCATCTATTAAAAATGACATTTAGCTTTGCTTAAGGTGACTTAAAAGTCTAAAAAAGAAAAAAAGGCTCTGGAAATTTCATGTGCTGCTGTGTGAACTGCAAAGAAATAGAAGCCCTTTTCAGAAGCAGCCTCTGATTTTTGTGAACCTCCCCTTTGAAATGCCTGATCTCAAGTCCTTGAGCTGAGCTTGGGAGCATCTGCAGCTTTCCTTGGCTTTAGCTGGATGAGGAAGGTGATTATCTGGGAAAACTTGCTTTGTCCTTTAGCTTGGACACTCAGGATGAGAAGAAACATTTCAGCACCTGCCTGACACTCTTGCTCGTGCTATGGGGGCACTCAGAGCTGAAATAACCCAACCTCCCAAGTCTCCTATATTTTATTTTGTAGCCTGCTCTTCCCTGTTGGTGGGTGGGGAGAACAAAGGGCTCCCTGGGGTCAAGAGTGGTTTTCTCTTTAAAAAGTTCCCCATATCCTCCTTGATGTTGAAATTAATAAAATCCCCTCTGTAGCTGACACATCTCCTTTAGAGGTTTGTTAGGATTTCAGTGAGTAAAAGGTTAAATATATAAGAAGTTGATTTTCCAGGCTTTTAGTGGAATTAAGCAGTAGATAGGTTTTTATGGAAACCTGATTCTCCAGAAGCTGTAAGTTCCTAGCAGCAACAAACAAATAAAATTTGACTTTTTTTTCCCCAGCCACACAATTTAAAAAATATTAACAGGGCTTTAAATTTTTTATTTGTACAATAATCATTTTTCCAGCTGTTGAGCTGATCAATACTTTCATTTTTCTTTGCTCCCAGCCCATCAGACATTTTATTTTAGTTTTTAACAAGAAGGAAGCTGCGTTGACTTCTTGGTCTTACTCCTAAAAATATATTTCTGAGTGCAATTAAAGGAGTCTTGTCACCAGCTCTTGGATTGCACAGAAGTCCTCTCTGATACTGCAGGGCAACATTCTGCAGGCATAAATATGGGAAAGAGACTGCTGCCATTGTGACAGAGCACAGAAATACTTGGTATTTATTTGTACATGCCAGCCCAGTTCTGACATCAGTGGCACCAGTGTAGATCTAAATCTTCTTGGGACATTGCAGTCCTGCTCTGTGGCGTAACACCGGGACAGAAAAGCTCCCAGTAACTTTCCACTTGCCTCATGGAGACCCTCTGCTCACAAAAAATACCTCATTCCTTGGAAAAATGGGGGTTTTTATTGTTTCTTTTGCTTTTGTTGGGACAGGTGATGCCAGGGGGTTGGGTGGAGCTCAGAGTAGGGGAAAATGACATTCCCAGGACTCTCCAGCTCGTGTTAGACACACTGCAAAAGAAACTTTGCTCTTTTTGAGGGATACAGGGAAGATCCCTGAGCATCCCTTCCTGGGGCTGGAGCGTGGGGACAAACCTGGAGCCTGGCCAGGATGGTGGTGCAGGGGAACTGAGCACTGCCTGTGCTTCCAGAGCACAAATCCTCAAGAACTGAGCTGGATGTGCCCCTTGGAGTGGCCACTGAGACCTCCTTGGAGTGGCCACTGAGACCTTGGTGTTGCCAGAGGATTGGAGGGGAGGAGGAGGAGGAGGAGGAAGACTGGAGGGAGTGGCTGAGCACAGACATTGCCTGGTGGTCTCCAGAGAGTCTCCTGCAGCTCTGCCCTTCCTGTCATCTGCCTGGGGACATCTGACAGACCAAACACTCAGCCAAGAGCATCAATTCAATCACTCCTGAGAGCATCAGCCACAGCTTCAAAGGGGCAGATGAGGAAACCAATGTCTGCAGTGCTGCTGGCAATTCTGGTCCTCTCTGGTTTCTAAAAGGAGGTGCAGAGGGGAAGTTGCACAACCTGGGAACTTGAATGGAAAATGAAGAGGATTCACAGAATCAGATAATTCTCTTGAGGGAAAAATAAACTCCCAAGGAAGAGAGTAGCTGGGAATTTTGAGCACAGAGGTTCCCAGCAAATGGGATCTCCCTGACCTGGCTGTGTGTGGCCTCTGCTGTGCTGGGCAGCTCAGGCTTTAGAGCATCCATCCCTGGTGGCCAGGGGGGCTGTGCAGTGGAACAATGTGCCTTTATCCCTTCCCTGGGTGAAGCTGGGCTGGGTGGCTTGTACTGATGACTCCTGCCTTGATCTCAGCACTTCTGCTAATAAAATGTCTTTCAGCTGCTGTGAGGGGATGAAGCAAAGCACAGCCAAGTGACACAAGCCCCAGAGCCACC
This sequence comes from Serinus canaria, assembly GCF_022539315.1. NCBI lineage: Eukaryota > Metazoa > Chordata > Aves > Passeriformes > Fringillidae > Serinus > Serinus canaria. The sequence goes on along the minus strand of NC_066327.1, from coordinate 15,832,397 downwards.
CAGTCCTGCCTGCTGCCCTTCAGCTCCTGCTTATTGCAGGTTGAAAAATGAGCTGACTTTCAGTGGGCAGTGTCTGGGCTCCCTCTGTCCCTCCATCTCCACTGAGCTGGCAGTGGGTTCCTGGGCAGCACTCCCACATCCCTTGGAGGAGGCTGCTCTTCACACCTGCTGATGTTAAACACTTTGGGACCACGGTCCTGCAGATTCTCACTGTCCCCTAAAGGCTGGTGTGGGGTGAGATCCTGCTCTCCTCTCTTTGGCTGTTCTACACACTGGGCCTTCTGCTTGGACTGGTGCCCAAGCATTTTTACAAGTCCAGACTTTCACTCTGCCCCTGAGAGCTGCTGGGGTTTTTCCTCAGGATTTTGTTTATGTATGTCTCTCCCTGGGCTGGTTTTTAGGGGAGAGAAATGCACAGAAAAAGTGCTAAATGATCTTGATAGATATGATAATTAGTTATTATTTGTAAATGGAAAATTAGGCTCTCAGTTTGGCCCAATGTCCATCAACTCCCAAATATCATTTCAGGAGGGAATGTGTTATTATTTATTTCTAATTAGATTTTTGTTGTCTTTCCCTTTTATCTTAAATGCCAGAATTAGAATATTTAATATTATGCAGCTGGAAAGAGAATTTGTTGTGTCCAGAGTCCATTTGAGGAATGACACAACCAGATAATAGGCACAGTTATCTGTAGAATTGCACTGTACACAGAGCAAACACAGCTTCAAAACCTGACAAAATTGTTATTACGACTACACCTTATTTCTATTCCATGTATTATTTGCAAAATGCAGCTTATTCCTATTTGAGATGGAGCTCAGCTGGTTTGTTTTCTATGCTGGTGTCAGAAAATGGAGTGTCCTTTGAACTTGAGGCTTGCAGGTGAAGGAGGATAAGCACAGGAATCATTTCTATCCTGGTTTTGTAGACTCATTCCAGCATCTTTGTACCTCTGGTTCTGTGATAAGTTTTGGGGTAGCACAGTGTAAACTGTAAATTTATGATGAACCCAAATGGAAACTTCACAGGAAGATAGTAAGCAAGAAAAACTTTTTTCTGATTTTTTTTTTTTAACGGTTAGGGCCCACTCAGGGCACAAATAGTGGATGAATTATGCCCATGACAAGTCCCCAAAATGTAGAAAAAGCAATTTATATGGAAGCTAAGGTAACTTAGATTCCTAACTAAAACCATTTAATATGAATTTCCCAACGTCAGAAACGAAAGGATGAGTGAGAACATGGACAAAGGATCCACATTACTTCTGCTTTTAGAAATCAGGACAAATGGGAGCAGTTTGAGCCCTGTCTGTGTCCTTACTCTGCCTGCTTTTCTGCTGTGCTGGTTCTCGTGGCAGTGGAGCAATCCCAGCCACGTGCCCATCACTTTCCTGCTAACTCTGCCTATTTAAGATCCTGGTGCTGAGGATTTGGCTGCTGGGGAATATCAGTTTAATGGGTTCCTACAGCTTTGTTAAAATGAGGATATTGTCCACAACACCAGTGGAACTGGGCAGAACTGGTCCCAGTGTTTTCGGAGGAAGGAATTTCTTCCATTTTTCCAAGAAGTTGCTGGGTCTGCCTGTGTGAAATTTCCTAAACCTTCACAACGACTGTGACCACAGATTGGAGAATTCCAGCAGAGTTTTAGCAGGGAATGTCAGTCTTTAGTGCTCGAGTCTGGGGGAAGGAACACAGACAGAGCTGTGCTGTGTCATCCCAGCAGAATTCCTGCAGCTCGGGTCTGATTTGGGTCACAGCATCCGTGCAAGTACAAATCCACAGCACAGCAAGAACTCAGGGATATTTCCATTGATTGTGCCTTCACAGGCTGCAGCTGAGACACTTTTTGAAGCAGAGATTTGTTCCTCTTTTCCCCCCCCCTCTGAGATCAGTGGCAGCTGTGGGCACTCAGTAATCTCTGAAGCCCAGGCTACTATATTTATGTGGCTAAACATAGACATGGAGGCCTAGGAGCCCGTGGGTACCATTGAAGTGGACTGGAAACTTCCCATTTCCCTGTCTGGGGATTGGATCAGGCCCTATTTCAGGTAACCAGCTTGAAAAAAAGAAAGTAAAATTGGATTAAGTGGCTTGTGCAAGATGGTTGAACAAATGGGACAAATGGCTGGCAAGGCCCAGGAGCTCTGGATGCCATTCCTGTGCCAAATTAAATCTGATCTTGTAGAGAAAGAGCTCGTGCTGGTGAGCCTGTTGTAGAGGTGGAAAGGCATCTTAATTGCATCTTCTCAGGGAACAGAGCTGCAGGGGGATTTTGTGCTGCTCTTTGCAGCAGGGTCTGGAGAGCAGGAGCTCACAGGATGCTGCAGCCTGATTTCTGCCTGGTTAACGAAGGGATTGAGACACAACCTCCCTCTGTTGGTCCAGGAAGGAGTCACTGTTTGCAGTCCTTCTGCTCACCCTGAAGTGCACACACGTATCTGGTTGCAGAATTTAGGATCTCTGAAACAAAGACATCTAGAGAGGGGGAAGGCAGGGAATCAGGATTTGCTGTAATGGGAAATGCTGTGATTTGGGGATTTCTCCTGTTCAGGCTACAGCTCCTAAACTGGTGGCAGGGAACTGTGCCTCAAGGCCCTGCCAAGGCCAGATCCTCCTCCCTTTGAAGGCAGGGAGAGTTAAACCATTGACTTCACTGCAGTTGGGTTAAGCCTGTAAATAGTTCCTGACACTTGCATATTATTAGCTGCTCTCATGGCCAGATCTAAGCATACTTGATGTCTGGAGGAATTTGACTTTGTATACAGCCAGACATTCCTCATTTCTTATTAGCTGGGTAAACACATGTGCAGAGAAGTTGGGTTTGTCCTCTCAACACAGTTGCTTCTTCCTGAGAGGGTGATGGATGGCCTTGTGGAGAATGTGTGAAATACAACATTTCTGGAAAGAAATCCAGAGTTTGTCTCACAATGAGCTGTGGCTGTGACAGCTGAGCAGGGGAGGCTCAGGCCAGGCATAGGTGAAGTCTTTTGTGATGTGAGGCCTTTGGCATGTGCTCTGTGTGTCACAGAAGATAAGGACAGCAAGTGGGGCTCAACAGCTGGGAGGGGAATGGCAGGGAGCTGTCATCCATGGCTGTGGCAAAGGGCATGGGAGAGGCTTTGGAATACTGTCTGTAATTCTGATTATATAAACTGATTATATTGTTATATTACTATATTAAACTTGTACAGGGCTATAGAGTGGTTTGTGTTGGAAGGGACCTTGAATTTCACCCAGTTCCACCCCTGCCATGGGCAGGGACAACTTCCACTAGAGCAGGGTGCTCCAAGCCCTGGCCTTGAACATTTTCAGGCAACATGTGCCAGGGCCTCACCACCCTCACAGGGAACAATTTCTTCCTAATATTTAACCTGTTGTCCCCCTCTGTCAGTGTGAACCCATTCCCCTTGTCCTGTCACTCCAGTTCTGCTGAAGTTCCCTCTCCCACTTCCTTGTAGCACTTCATGCACTGGAAGGGCCTCAATTGAACCTTCTCTTCTCCAGCCTGACCAACCCCAGCTTTCCCATCCTGTCTCCATAAACCCAATCTCTTGCTTTTCTTCATCTTCTGCTCCCCAGCCCAATTTCATTCCTGTTCTTTCCCAATCGTGCACCAGGAGAGTTCCCTACGGATCTCTCAGGAGGAAAAGCAGCCAGCAGTGCAATGGCACCTCACTCAAGTGACTGCTGGAGGAGCAGCAAAAAACTGGGGCTGGATGCACCCCAAAGGAGACTCTGAGCTGCCTGGGCTCTCTCTTCCTCAGTCACCACAGGAATGACCACAAGCCTTTGGGACTGGGTGATCCAGCTGGTCCTGAGGTGGGAGAGGGCTCAGTGCAGCTGGGACAGGACAGGGACATGGCTTAGATAGGACTGGACACCTCCTTGGTTCTGCTGTGAGAGCTTCACGTTGGGTTTATTACTCATTAAGTGCCTGTTTTGAGGCTCATTTCAAGGAGGCCAAGCTGCTGTGCCCCAGCCCTTGCAGTGCACTTGTGGTGGGTGCTCCTCTCCTGAGAGCTGAATGAGTTGCATCCTGCCTGATATCTCTGGGCAAATTCCACGCAGAAGGCATTGGGCAGCCACACCCAGGGCCAGAATTTGCCCCAAAACACAAGGGGGTTGGTTTTTCCCCCAATGCTCTGCATGCAAATGCAAACACAAAGCAATCCATTTTAATCTGCAGTTTCCCAGAATGAGGGTTTGGACCTGGATGTGTGGGCATGAAATGAGTCTAAAATTAGACTTACCTAACCTTCAATTAAGCTTGATATCTAAGCATCCGTGGGAATGATCCCCAGGCCTGGAGTTATTGCCTGCTGAGAGCTGGGCTCTTTCCCTGTCTGAGGGTAGTGCTGTATTGTTCTCTTAAGGGCTGTGTGAGTCACATCTTCTAGGAGTTGTTTTATCACTGTAATTAGTCTGCAAATTGAGGAAAAATAAAATAAAATAAAAGAAGGGTATACAAAAGGATAAAGGCAAAACATACTGGGAGCCCCTGTAAAATCCTGGAGGTCTCCATATGATTTTTTTATTTTAGTTGGGAAATCAAACGTTTCGAACTTCTTTCATTTAGGCTTCCTCAGAAATGTCTCTCCCATATGTCAGTGGTGTAATCTACACGATGAACAAAACTTCACAGATGGACTGGCTGATGCAAGGGACATTCTTTGATATTGACAATTACTGAGCTTTTGCTTCCTATGTTGTATAACTTTAGAGAAGTGCTGTAGTTCAGGGAGGTGAGAATTTCTTCCAGAATAATCAGTGGCACAAAGTAGCTGGAGGAAAAGGCAGACATTAAAAAAGAGAGGCCCCCAACCAAAGCCCTTTTTTAGAATGTGTGGGCCCTTTTAAAAACAAATAAACAAACAAACCCCACTCTGATTTCATGCTTTACTTTTTGACCAAGGTCCTCAAGTTAATGGGTTTTTTTCTCCCCACAGTTTATGCAATGATACAGCTCTTCTCACTGTCTTGGAACTTGTTTGTGCCCTTGGCTTCTGAAGTTTTTAAGACTTGTTTTAGGTTTTATTACAAATGCTTTTTTTAAACTAAAGGCCTTTTAGGAATGCAGGAAAATATTTGTTTTGAAGTCCAGCTTTCACCTTCGTTGCTTTCCTTGGCCAAAACTCACCACTTATTGAAATTCACCAAGTTCTAGGACTTCAGATTTTATTTCTGTAACCCTGCTTGGTAGGTTAGAGATCAAATCCCTTCTGGATCCTTTCTCCAGAGATGCTTGGTGGTGACGTGGTTTTAAACCTGCTTCAATCTCCTCTCCCAGCTCTTGCTGGAGCAGAGAGGTGAAGTCAGAAAGGTTGAATTTACTATGACCATATGTCCAGGACTTGGAAAAGCTGTGTGGAAAACAACAGTCTAGTTTGTATGAAAGAGGACATTTTCTTTTGCTGTTTTATTGAGATGTGTCATCCCGGCCAAGAACCTGGAAGACATTAAAGTCAATGTGATTGTCACAAACATTGAGGGTTTCATTTTTTATTTTTTTTTTTAATGAACCAGCTACACTTTCAGAGAGCCTGAGGTGGAGCAGCAGCCCACAAGGAGCTTTGGAGGTGACATTTTGGTTATCCAGGAACAACAGTAACATGCAAGAGTTCTCAGTTCTACGTGTGTGGGGAGAATATAAAATTTTATGAAGTGATGGTTTCCAATATAACGAAAGATATCTCACTCTTGGCATGAAACTCAGACATCCACCCATCCAAAGCCTCTGCCTGAGGCCTCCCCAAGCTCACACTCTCCTCCTTTGTTCCCCAGAGCTGCCTGATTCCTGGGGCAGTCATTCTGTCCCCAGGGAGTGTCCAGCTGAAGGTGTGGTCGTGTCCCTCTGAAGCAGAGCAGGGACAGCACTGGCAGCTCTTTGGTGGCCAGATATATTTGCAATATTTGCCTGGAGAAGGTGTGTTCCCTTCCCTAAGGACTGTCCCTGTCCTCAGGGAGAGGGGTTTGTTCCTGATTCAGATCAGCACCAAGCTGAAGGCTTCCATGAGAGTTCCTCTTCCATCTTCCCTCAGACTGAGTTCAGGTGCTGCACGTGATCATCTCTCCCCTCCTGCCCTGCTTGCTGGGACTGTGACCTCTGAGTGCCTCTCTCTCTATTTCAGGCATATTGTCCTGGTATTTTTTGGCCCAGAGCCTGCTTTGCTGCCTGGAGCAGCTTCCCAGGGACTCTCAGGCAGCTGGGGGCTGAGCTGGGAATGGAGCCTGTGCTCCTTGAATCCCTGAAAGGCTCAGCCTGCTGTTGCTTCCTTTCCTCTTCCAGAGGATCTCTGGAATACCAACACTCCCTGAAGCTGTAGCTGGAACCCTGGGTGCCACGAGGGAGATGCATCCATTTATTTTTGGTCCTCTTAAGGAGGGCCACCTCTGGAAGGGATGCCTGTCCTCATCTTTCAGGGTTGCCCCTGCATGATCCCCTCTATTTTGAAGTACATTTGAAGCCAATATGGCTCAGAATAATTGTATCTATCCATTCCTGAACCTGGATAAATATCTCATCACTGTCACTGCTTCAAGCAGCATTTGTGCTTTGATCAAGATGAGATTTCCTTGGGGAAGGGGAGCCAGTGGTCCCACCTCAGATAATCCATGGCAGAAGGAGGGAAGTGAGCTCCTGATTTATTGGTATTGGCTGGCTGTGACATGATGCAACTGCTGCACAATAGAAAATGTGGTTGCATTTGTGGACTGAATGATTCCTAGCTGAATTTCCATTCAGTTTTGCCCTTTCCTGCTCATTCATCACTGCTACACAGGCCATCATTTCCTTCAGCATATTTTAATTCCAGGGTAGCAATTGGTTTGCTGAGAGAGGTTAATCCTGGGGATTTTACTGACCTTTCTGGGCTCACTAATACATAATAAAAACTCAATATCCAGATTCTATAAATTAACTGAAATTTGTTAAAGAACACACATAATGTTGGTATTTTCTCCTTGACTGGATGAGTGATTCCCAAAGTTAACAGGGATCCTCCATCTGAGGAGTGAGACTCCACTTGATCTTTTTTTCCAAACCTTCCTCAGAGCAAAGGAACTTTTCTCTTGTGTTTAAATGAAGTTTCCTGTATTTCACTGTGCTCACTGCCCCTTGTGCATTCCCTGGATAACACTGGGAAAATCTCACTTTGTCTTCTTTTCTCCCCCTGTCAGGTATTTATCCACTAATATCTGTGTTCCTGCAGTTATGCAATTCCCTGAAGCCTTCACTGTTCATTTAAATATAGGATTTTTGCTTTCTCAGTCAGAGAAATGCTGTTTAGCATTTCTCCCCTGGGCACAGGCAGCAGGAGGAATGTGGCATTTGGATTAGAGATGATCTCCAGCCCTGTGCTCTCCCCTGCAGGAGGCTGCCTCCCTCTCTCCTCCACAAGGAGATAAGCACACCGATGGCATCCCGGTGTTATCACACCAGAATATTTAGCAAATGACTTTTGTCCTCCTTGGACACGTGTCCCCAGTCCTTGGCATGAGGGGATGTCACCTGGGAGCTCCTGCTGAGACATTGTCTCACCTACCCCTCCTTTTTGTCTTACCCACCTTTCCTGCCTTATTATAGCTCAGCGAGGGACAGAGCAAATGTTGGCTTCCCTGGCTGCTTAGCACAGTGGCAACTCTTAAAAAAAAAAAAGAATTAAAAAAAAAAAATTAGTCCTAATTAAGGAGTTGTCCTCATGATTTGTGGTTTTGTATACTGGCAAGCAGGCCAAGGCTGTCTGATTTCATTTCTGTAAAAGAATGTAACTCCAGCTCCTTGCCAGTTTATACCATTCCCCATGCAGGGCAGTAGATAATTTCTCATGGTCCCAAAGCTTTCAACAATACTCTATTATGTTTCATGACTCATAAATGGGCTGGTGCCCATGGAAAGCCATGTGGCTCTGTGCAGGCAGCACAGCTCCCTGCAGTAGGTTTGAACTGATTTCATAGCCTCCAGACCTAGCATGGTTTATTATTTTTATGACTTGCTCACTGTTCTCATTGTTGCTAAGACCATATTGCATCAGGGATAAAATTCAAGGCCCTGGTACAGAATGAAAAGCACAATTTGTGGAGCTGCCATTGGAGGCAGGAGAAAACAAGACCAAACAACAGGCTGAACTCAAGTCAGATCTAACAGCTCCCAGAGATAAGTAGCTCCTGTGAAGTGCAGGCAGCTGATAGATCTGATGTTATCTTCACTGACAGAGCTGTGGGCTTTATTCTTGGCTCACCTGTGCACTCAGGGCTCTGCTGATGGACGTTGCCCACCTTCACTCTTTTAAATCAGAATAAACCCCAGGGCTGGAAAAACAGGATAAATAATCCTGAGGCTGCTCCTGCCACAGAGCTGAATCAAAGCAGCCAACTGTGACTTGCAGAATTCCTGCTCTCAGCCTGCTGAGTGTGTGCAAACACCAGTGAAGCCACAGCCCACCTGAGTAAAGGCTGGGAGATTTTAGTGCTGTGTTTATCCTGCTTTTAGTAATGCCCATGGATAAAAACAAAACAAAAAAAAAAACCAAAAAACTGCTGGCTGGCTTCTGTCCTCAGGATTTTTTAATCCTATTGTGATTTCCTGGGGTTTTGATTTGGCTGGCATGGTCTCAGCAGCCTTGTGATATGGGGAGGGCTGGGGTGGAATGGGAGCCAAGAGGGGATCAGGGCAGGAGTGTTGAATGGAGTGGTTTTGTCTGCTGTTGTGAAGCTGTTTTGTAATACTCAGATAACTTCTTGAAACTGCTGCCAGGTACTCTTGCAAGCATATGACTGTGGAAATAGCTGCTTGAGTAATAAGAACAATAGAATTCGGGAAAAAAATCTTTATGTTATTATTTTTTTAAAAAATTAACTGGGGTAATAAAAACAAACACGTCAGTATTGCTTTATTTGCCTGGTTAGATCTGTTTTCTGATTCTTATATTCCAGGCTACGACAACGTTTAGATTGTAATAATACAGGCTGAGAGCTTATTTATTTTTTTAATATAATAATCCCTTTCCTTCACATATTTGTCCAGTTTCTTGTGGAACCATTTATTCAGTCCCTGAATTTTTAAAAAATTGCTTTCAGATTTGGCCTCAAAAGAACATGCAACAAAGCATTTTCAAATGCACCTTCTTATTGTAGTTGCTCCTTGTTATATAATTTCCCATTTGCCATTTTTTTCTTCTCATTTAGCCAGTCAGGGAGTTTTTAATGTACATATTTACTTGAGAGGGCTGAATAGATTTGGTCTGGTGACAGAAAATACCTTCCATAAACAGATCTGTTCCTTCAGCAGAGCTTCATCTGTTTAGCAATGGGTTTTTTTCTTTGGAAGGAGTCTCAGCATTAAGATTGGGAATGGGCACGGCTGCTTGAAGCAATCACTGGGCATTTGTACAGGGAGCAGGGACTGGAGTCAGGGAGCTTTGAGAAGCAGAGCATGTGTGGATCTGCTGGGATGCCTAATGATTCATTTAGTGCTCTGTGCTTAATGATTCTAACGAGCAGATGTGGTAATGCTGCTGCCATCCTCACCCCCTTTCCCCACTTGCTGTTTCCAAGCAAATGAAAAGCCAGGATCCAAGCCTGGCTTAGGCAGGCCTGGCTGGCAGCAGGGCTCTGTGTTCAGCACCCTGGGCAAGATGCAGAGCCCAGGTGGGATCCAGGTTTCCCACAGCCTGGCCCACGCTTGTGGCTCCCATGGATTTCCCACGAGCTCCAAGAGGGAAAATTCCCCTCTGTGGACCCAGCTCTGGGGCTGCACAGGGAGGATGCAGTGCCCAGCTGTAATTAAAAATGCCTTCCTATTAGTCCATGTGGCTGGAGCCAAAGGATCCGTGCTCTGATGCTGAGGGAGGCAGGGGCAGTAATTAATGAGCTTGATGAGCTTTTCCATTGCACAGAGCCCGGGCCCATGACCCAAGACAGCTTTCCTTGTGAGGCAGAGGGAAGATTTATTTATTAAAGCTCAAGGCAAAGGCACGGATAGATAGGTAAAAGTTTTGGAAACAACCTAAAATCCTTGTGGTGCAGAGCAGCCCGGGGAACTGTTTACCCAATTTTCATGCAGAATGCCCTCCTTCCATCCCACCTCTGACCAACTCCAGACAGCCACCTGCCTAGACATGCTCCTTGGGGATTTTTCCCTCAATTCAAATGCAAATGCTATGCTGATCACTTGCTCCGGAGGTTGGAAGAGGTTGGAAGCTGCTCTGGAGCAGTTACATGAATGTTTTCCCCAGCAGCAGAGGCAATTTAGTTTTGCCCCCATGTTTGGCCACTTGCTCTTGGCACTGTCCCACGCAGTTCATTGCCCCCCAGTTGTGCTGAGGCAGCTCTTTGTGGAGAAGTGAAATCATCCAAAATTAAAAAAAAAAAAACCCAACCTGACTGCTGCTCAAAAGAATTTTCCCTGACCCAGTTTATCACAACCAGTTGCATCAGCACCTGGAAACAGGAGGTAAACTCAGGTGTAGGGATGGGAACAGGAGACCTGGGTCAGGCAGGACAGTAGGAACTTCTGACATTTGATTTTTTGCTGGAAAAGAGGTTGCATAAATACATCTCCAGGCTGTGGTTGCACAGTAGCAGACCTGTGCACTCAGAGGCAATAAATTGGTGTAGGTCAGGGTTGGGAATGCAGCTTTTCTGGTGAACACAATATGCAGAATCCATGCAGGATTAAGAAACAACTGGAGGTGGCTCTGAGTGCTCTGCTCTGGTGACAAGGTGGGGATTGGTCTCAGGTTGGACTTGATCATCCAGGAGGTCTTTTCCACCCTCAGTGATCCTGTGACTCTCTGCTTTGCCACCTTATTTCAGATTTATGCCGTAGCAGGAGGATGGAGAACGCTGCACCTGGCAGGGCTAGAAGGGTGCAGGCAGGTGGTGTTTGCCCTGGCATAAAGCCTGCTGGGACAAAGTTGATGTGTTGAAATGTTTTGATCAAATTGGAGCTGTCTCACCCCTTTGTGTCTTATCCATGTGGCGTTTTCAGGCAGGATCCTGGTGGTTTTCCTAAGCCATGGCATGGATGTGTGGCTGCTTTTCCCTGATCACAGCTCTTTGCAGGATGCTGTTCAGTTTCTGAGGGAGATGTTTCCCTCCTGGCTTGCAGCTGGGGCTGTCCTGTGCCTCCTGTGTCACCAAAATTGTGGCTCAGAGCACAAACACTTCTCCACACCCTCCCCTGGCTCCTCACAGAGGCTGCCCAAGACCTTTAGATTTGCCCTTAAAACAGCAATGAGGCTGCAAACAAGGGGCTTTCCTGGACACACAGTGTTTTGGGATAAATCTGCCATTTCCTGCTGTCAGGATTGGGGATTCCTGAGGAAAGGGGAAGAGCAAGCATCTCCCCAAAGGCTCAGGGAGGTGAAAGATGTGGCTGTTGTGTGGTGAAGCTCAGAGGCAGATGGAAAATTGGAGTAATGTGGAGTTAATGCTCTTGATCAGTAACTCATGTATTCATTTATCCAGGCCAGAGGGCTTTGCAACCCCTTCTCTGAGATTTGGCCCAAAATGTCTGGCTGCTTCTGATGTTTCACCCTGTGCTGTAGCTCCTGGCCTGGCTTCTGGCTGGCAGACATGGACAGAAGGACAGACAGGTTTGGGTTTGATGCCCACCAGGAGCAGAGCCTCTCCCATGGGCTGCTGCTGAGGAGATGCAGAGCTGAGGGGCCAGACAGAGGCTGTCAGAGAGCAATTACTGTCAGAGAGCAGATTTGCAGATGTAATGAGTTAATGCCTGAACAGAAAGAGTTAGAGCCTAGCTAAAGCAGCATGCTCTGTCTGAGCAGTGGTAGAAGGCAATGCCTTTGGACATGCATTGAAAATGGATTTTTTTCCCCTGGAAAAGTGAGCTGCTGGCTCAGTACAAAGTATGGTGTTATTGAATAAATGTCAAAATCTGCGAAAACACAGGCCCAGAGGCTGTGTGCAGTGCACAGAGAGGATTGTTTCCAAGCACAAGGGCTCCAAGCCTGAGCACATGAGGAGATCTGTGCAAAGAGCTGATGAGGTGCATTTTCTGGAGAGGCACCTGGGCTATACCCACAGTCCCAGTGCTTGAAGAGGCAAGTCTGAGTGTGAGTGTGAGCCTGGCAAAGTGTCTTTCATGGTGACATTTTGACACACAAGTCTGCACACAATTATTTTGTTTCCCTTCTCCTCTACTTTTTCTTTTTTTCATGATTAGCTGAAGGTACCTAGAAGATGCTTTGTTCTGCTGTAGCTCCCTTTCCCTCATTCAAACCAACTTAGTGTGCTTTCCTGGACAGCAACCAAGTCTATATTTGTGCCAGCACCCCAAGCTTGTGCTGACTTGTTCCACTGTGGCAAAAACTGCTAATGAGTGCAAATGTGTTCCTGGAAAACCCTTGGTGCTGGAGAGGCATCTCTGACTGGAATGATGCTCCTGGCTATGAAATAGCTGAACACCTGTTCCTTGCTCAGTGCAAAACCCCCCAAAAACCAACAAAGAACCATAAGAACCTCAGGAGCTCTGCTCCCTTTTTAATTTCTGGGTGTCCCCTGTCTGCAAAGCCTGCTGGTTAAACTCAGGGTTTTGGGTTTTTTTTGTGCCAATCACTCAAAATTGCCACATTCCTTTATCCTCCCAGGAACAAACCCTGCTCTTCTGTGCTCACATGCCAAGGGCTGTCATGATACAAAAGATTGAGGGTTGGCCATTAAGAAACATTTCCTGCAAGACCCAGAAGGAGGCAAACTGATATTTGGAAAGCTGTTTGGCTTGGGGACATCAGGGGTTTTGTTTTAAGGCTGACCATTAATCACCTGAGTCCTGCCTAATCAAAACTGAGGACTGGGCTGTATTTATGGCTTAGATACATTTGTTATTTGCTTGCAGTGGGATTGTTCTGCAGTTTTATATCACCAGTGGTGATATATCACCAGTTTTATCCTACCAGTTGTGGATGGATTCATACAGAGAGGCTGCTTGGCTTTTTCCATCCCTGGAAGTGTCCCAGGCCAGGCTGGACAGGGCTTGGAGCCACCTGGGATAGTGGAAGGCATCCCTGCCCATGGCAGGAGGGTGGAATTTGGTCATCTTTAGGGTTCCTTCCAACCCAAACCATTCTCTGATTTTATGGGAATTTATTCATCTTTATGGGAGTAGACCTAGGGTGGAAGAGAACAGGAGTAGGAAAAAGTATTCCTGAGCAGCTTTTTATTCATCTTAAAAACAAACAACAACAAAAGAAAACATCCCCACAACACTACCCCCCAAAAAACAAAACAAAAACCTCCCTGACCAAGAACTGCAAAATTTCCCCCCAAATTGAAAAGCCCACCCCACTCACAGAGTCAGGTTTTCAGTTTGTGTTAGCTGCTCTCACTGAGCAGGGGAGGAGCTGGCCTGTCCACACACTAACTCACAGGTTCTTCTCCATTTCTGCAGTTATTTTGCCATCTCTGTGGTGTTTTTTTAATTATGATTATTTTTTAAACAGCACATGAGTTGCATCACCTCCAGCTTTGAAGGTTTTGCTGATAATCAGAATGGACTTTCATCTCTGTCTGAGTCTTGAAGGAGATGAAGATTAAAGGCTCTCCTGAGCACCAGAATCATTTGGCAGCCTTGGTTCATCTCAGGGATCCCTAACTCCTCCAGGGCTGGGAACAAACAGTTCTTGACTGTTTTCAAAATCCATCTCCACCAGGCACTTCATCATTTTGACTTTCTAATACATGTGTTCACAGAAATATATAGAACCATTTAATAGCTTCAAGCTGTTCTAGGTGGATCTACCCTGGTAGGTACTGGCAAAATCTAAACCTATTACTTCATGAGCTGTTGTTCAAGAGACCTGGATGGGTCAGAGGAGTGGAAATGGAAAACAGTTTGGTTGTTTTTCTTTTTCTTGGGTTCTGGTGTGAATTTGAATACCAGGCAGCCTGAATGTTGCAAATTATGAGATGATTTAAGGTGTTTCAGATCAATTTCTAGGAAGCTGAAGAATCATATGGGTCAGCTGTGTGGAGCAGGGTGTAGGATTTTCCTTCTCTTCTTGTGTCTTTGCCAGAGCCAGTTGATCAGAATGGTATTAGAGAGTAATGAAAAAAAACAAATGAAAAGGAAAAGAGGGAGCAGCTGTTTACAGTGATTAGTAATGGGGTGGAAGGCAAGCAGTGGTTCAGGATGTTTTCCCAGCCTGGAAAAGATGCAAGGTCTGGATTTTTGCAGTTCATTGTCAGAGAAGTGTGCCCCAAATGTGGCAGGGCTGACACTGGGGTGGGGCTGCCCCTCTGAGGGTGTTTGGGGACAGTGGAGGGGGTGACAGTGACCCTGGTGCCAGCTCTGTGAAGGGATTTCAGTGCTGGGACCCCAAAGCAAAGCTCTGCTCCCCTCCAGGCTCTGAGCTGATGCTTCCAGCCTGCAGCCAAAATCAGACTTTGCAGGGAGAGCACAACTCCTGGGTGAACCCAGCCTGTCTCAGCTGAGATGGAGACAACCCAAAGCAGCACACTCCATTTTCAGGGGGCTTCAGACTGGTTTTATTCTAGCATGGATGTCTTTTACACATCCTTACAAAGCTCATAAGTTTACACTTTACTCATAGGTCAGGAAAGACAAACCAAGTGCTCATTGGAACAGGCCCTTGCAGGTTTCTCTTATTTCTCCTCCTTTCTTCCTTGGTTTCTGTGTCAATGGCCTTGGTAGAGAATTCTTTCAGGGGTCAGCATGGATCCTCTGCCCAAACTTCTCTCTGGCTCTCAGCAGTGGCTGGAGAGCTCTCCCACAGCAGCCTGCTGCAGCCACCTCTGAGGGAGAGCTCTGAGGGTGGCACTCAGGCACAAACAGTCAATATTTGTACCTTACAGCTCTAAACTGTTCCCAGTAGAAGAATAATTATCTAATAGTTAACACACTCCAGCTTGGAAGTGGGAAGTCAAATCCTTTTTGCCTGCTGTTACCTTAGTTACCCTGTCTGTGCACTTGGGATAAAATGAGAACCCCCTACAACAGACCTGGGGAGCTGTTGCAAGTGTTAATAAACGCTTGCACAGCTCTCCAAAGTTCTCTGAGGAAAGTAATTCTGAACTTGTGAAGTGTTGAAGTCTTTTTGTAGGCTTGGCTGCAGTGAAAAATGACTGGAATAGAAGAAGCTGAGTCCTGATTTTCAGAAACTATTGCAAGCAGAATTTGAAAGAGGATGGGTGTATGTTAAGCTGTAAAAATTCAGAGTTTTTATATATTTAGAGAAAGGCAGATCTTGTGATATTGACATAATATTCCAATTTTTTCCCATTTTGCCAAGTCAAACCACCCTATTTTCTAGAAATCCCGAGAAATATACTTTGATCTTCTATTTAAAATGTGCTTTAATTATTATTACCCTTTACAGACCATCAGAAGTACAGACAGTGATGTCTCCCAAAGCAGCTGTTGAAGAGACTTACAGGGAGAAAAATTCACAATAATTTCACATAATCTCAGAATTAGACCCAGAACACCCTTTGCCTGCCCTGTTTGTCCCTTTTTTAAAAATTTTACATGAAAAATTCCAAGTTAGGCAGTGACTGTTACCTCCCTGTGGATGTTTAGTGTCCAGAGAGCCTCACTCTTGGCTTTTTGATGGCGCTATGTTAAAAAGTGTAGTAATAATAATAATAATAATAATAATAATAATAATAATAATAATAATAATAATAATGCTCCTAGTGTTAATGGTAAGGCAAGAAGATTTGAAGTTTCTGGGCTATAACTGGCTTTAATCCTGCTCTGCAGTAGCCAGGAGCAGCAGAGCCTCCAGGCCAAGCTGCAGCATCAGTTACACCAAGAGAGCTTCAGACAGTCAGGGGCAGGAGAGTGGGTGATGCAGGTCTAATAGCACCAAAACTGGAAAAAACCAAAGCCAGGCAGCTGATTTTTATAATCCTATATCTCTATCTAATATATCCATATCTATCTATGTATGTATATATATATATTTATTATTTTTTACGGAGGGCCTAGATGCAATAAATCCTTAGCAGGCTGTTTAGAAAAGGCCAAGGCAAGTGCCAGAGTCGGGAGGATGGGTGTGGGCAGGGCTCTGGAGGGAACAGAGTGGCCTGTCTGAGCTGGCCAGGCAGACTCCTGCAATTACATCTGAGAGAGGAGCTGCCCACATCGGTGAAAAATGAAGAGTATTTCTGTCACCCATGGCTTGGTGCACAAATCAAAGAGAGGAAGCTCACTTAGCACTACATGCAAGAAACCCCAAAGCCTGGTGTGTTCCAAGAAGCTCAAATATACCCTGTCCTGACTGCTGGGAAGGGAAGCAAACATCTTGGGTGGTTTGCATGTCATGCCAGGGCTGCCAAGCAAAGCCAGGGCTACTCCCTGCCACGTGGAGAGGAGAATTATCAGGGGGAAAATTCTGGGAGGGCTTTTTAGCTGGGTTGATGGTGATGGGAGGAGTGCTGATGTCGAACTGGAGGAGACCTTAAATCCCAAATTGTGTGATGGGGCACATGTGGTTAAATACAGAGGAGCCTTGGGAAACTCAGCCCTAACTCCTGCTGGCAAAAAGACACGCTAAAAAAGGTGGTGTTGCCCCTACAAGGAGTCCTTTCAAATCATAAGAGTGTTCTAGAAACACCATAAGAGCTTTCTAGGGCTTCCCAAATGAACCCCTGGCCCAGGAATTTCACCTTTCTGCAGCAGCCTCCTGGGAATTGCCTTGAATTGGTTCAGTTCTGAAGGGCAAAAGCAATTAGTGATGCTTTTGTCCAAGTATCATGCAGATCAGGTTAATGACATGAAAATCCTGTTGAGAGCTGTCTGAGGTTTGCTTGTACATATGATTTCATTGATTTACAAAACAGTTTCATTTTTCTTAAGCAATTGTCAATATTCTTAAATAGATGGAGAGCAGCTTATAAATTCTAGTTCTGTCAGCTCCTTACTGACATCAGCCAATCTTTTAATCTTCAATCAGTTGAAAAAGAAGGCTGAACTGAGTAATGAGATTCCAGACTGATTTATTTTAAAAGTGTATTTATTTAATTTAAAAAGTTAATAAGGTACAGAAGCATCAATGTTGATTGTACATGAAGTATCTTTAAATGCAAACACATAGTATCTAGGAAATAGCCAAGATATTCCATAAGGGAAGATGAGAAAAAGACTAAATCCAAGATTTCCTGGTCTATGGAATTATCTTCTAAGGAAAGTAGAGAACTTCCCCATGATACTAAAATGGAGTGGGGAAAAAAAAAAGGCAAAAATGCTCTGACATGCTTCAGTGGAATAATGCAGTGAGAGAGATAAGTCAGTGATTCCCAAGATATCCATGGATAGTTTCCATCATGAACAACTTTAGCCAGTAAAGCAACTTTTGAGCTTGGATGAAGGGTGAAATTTTGAAACCCTGAGTCTGTGGGGTGTGATTCACCTGCCCAAATACAGAGATCTCCATCTGTGCTCGTCTAGACTGCCTTTACAGTCAGCACAGAGCAAACAGGCATTTCTAGGGCATGATTTGCCTTTTCCTAAAATAGTCATCTGGGATATGTCAGGCAACTGCTTGGAGACAGAAGTCCAAAGATGACTTAGCAGTATGGAAATCTGTGAGCCAGAAAATCGTGTTCTGCAATTCAGAGCTCGCTTCTGAATGCTGAGGGTTTTTTTTTTTTTTTAATTTTTTTCCAAGACCTACGTGGAGAGCCATAAACCACGAGGTTTCAGAACCACAACCTGACCTGAACCACAATCCCTGGCTGAAGATCCATCCCAGGGAAGCTGTTCCCTGCAGGTCTGAGCTGGGAATGGGGCTGGGATGGGACCCACGGCGCGACCGGCCCGTCTCAAACCATTTGGAAAAATTTCTTCCTGGAGAAGAATTGGGTTTTCAGCGATTGCTTTGCGGCTGGTTTTTAATCCTTCCCTCCCACAGAAAGTGCAATCCCGGCAGTCTCGGAGGAGTCTGTCGGAATCAGCCAGAGGAGGGCACTTTTGAGCTTTGGGAGACCTCTGGGCCAGTGGGGCCGAAGGTGCCGCGTGTCCCATTCCTTTTATCTGCTGGTCACATCCCTAAAATCCTCCAGCAGCAGGCTGGGCTCGGTGTCTGTGCCCTGCAGAGGGCTGTGGTGGCTCCCGTCCCTTCCAGGCTCCCTTCTCTTGGTCGCCAGTTGGGGTTGTGTCTGTCAGGAGGTGGCAAAGAGCCAGTGGTTCCTCCACCAGGGGTGGGAGAATCCCAGAATCATTGGGGTTGGAAAAGACATCCAAGAGCACTGAGTCCCAGCTGTGCTCCATCCCCACCTTGTCCCCAGCCCAGAGCACCGAGTGCCACCTCCAGGGATGGGTTCTCCAAACCTCCCTGGGCAGTTCCAAGGCCTGAGCACCCTTTCCATGGGGAAATTCCTGCTGATGTTCACCCTGGCCCAGCCTGAGGCCGTTCCCTTTCATCCTGGATGCCTCCCTGGCTGTCCCCTCCTGTCAGGAGTTGTGCAGAGCCAGAAGGTCCCTCCTGAGCCTCCTTTTCTCCAGGCTGAGCCCCTTTCCAGCTCCCTCAGCTCCTCCAGCCCCTTCCCCAGCTCTGTTCCCTTCCCTGCACACAATCCCCAGTGTCCATCTTGCTGTGCAGAGCCCAGAACTGGACACAGCCCTCGAGGGCCCTCACCTGTGTCAAACAGAGAGGGACAGTCACTGCCCAGGTGCTGCTGGCCACGCTGTTTTTGATGCAGACCATTGTTCTCCAGCTGGGCACACTGAGGGATCTGTGCTGCAGAGTTTGGCTGGGGCCTCACTTCCAGGCTCTGGGAGCTTTTCCTGCAGGAGATGGCTGAGCCAGCTGATCCCTGAGATTCTCCTGTGCTGGTGGAGTGAAAAGGGCACGACCTGGAGGGTTGGGGTTGCCACACCACTGACTTCTCAGCTGTGGCCACCCTGGGGTCAAGCTGGTGGCCTGTGCTGGGTGATGTCCAGCTGTGTCTGGAGGCCCAGGAAAGGACATGGATTCTTCCCTGTCACCCAGCCCCAGGGCCAGAGGTAATGTACCCATCACCAGGATGGTGACACCCATTGCCGCCTGGTGGTTTGGAATTGTGGGACTGCTTGGCTTCCTTTGGGACACTCCTCCCCTGGAAAGGCCAGGTCTCCAGGCTGTGTGAAGGCAGAGAGGGGCTCAGCAGCCACTCCTGCAGAGAAGTATTTTCAGGGAAAGTATTTAAAACACGAGCAGCAGGGGAGTGGGGTGGAAATCGCAGGGAAAGTGAGATCCTGTAGGTTTTGTGCATATGTTGGCTTTAAAGAGTGGGGGACCCCTGCTGAGCTTTTTGGCCGAGGAGGCCATCAGCAGATGGGTTCATTACCGAGGCATTCTCATTATCACCCTCGGGGCCAGCCCGTGTCCTCCTGGTGGGAGCATGGGAAGGAACACCGTGTTCCCAGCCTGGGGAAGTGCTCGCCTGTGGGACAAAAAAAGCCACGGTGCCTGAACACGCCACACAAGTTCACGTGAGGAGCTGCTGGTCCTAAACCCACCCCCACCCTTGCCTCAGCCTGAAGATGTAAAATTCAAATGCACCATTAAGAAGCACTAAGTGCCAGTGGGAATCTGGTTTATCTCAGTGGAGGCTCCCCTGGTGTGACCCTGTCAGGGCATTGATTTCAGTGGAGCTCACTGGAACTTGTGCAGAGACAGCAGCAGCAGACAGAGCTTCAGCACACTGAGTAAACCTTGGTGAATCCATCACGAAGGTATTCCCTACTGAAAATGGACTCATGCCTCGAATTTGTTCTGACTTAGCTTGTAATGGCAGTTCTCTGCAAGCAGGGAAATGGTAATTTTTCAGCACTCGGGCTCCTTTAAAACTTCATTTGCAGGAACAGAGGTATTCAGTTAAACTGATAGCACTGCAGCTCCTTCCCAGGGAATTGTTAGGTTTCGTGCAGGCTCTTATCTTTCCCAGAAGTTGTGATTTGCAGACAAACAAATCTATGTAAGGCTTTGCATCCCTTGCTCAGGCTGTCATGGCTGCATTGGTGTAAAAACCTGCTTTCTTCAGCCAGTGTTATTCTCCCTTTTTCCCTCCAAGTGAGTGTGTGACCGTGGATTTGTGGAGAAATTGCTCTCAAATTGGGATGGAGAAAGGTCCAAAAGTGGGTTCTAAACCTGGTAAGGATTTTGAGCTGGGATTTGGTGGAGTCAACCCCTTTCTGTCTGACACAGCCTCATAAGCTGTGGACAACTTGTGTGCTGGACTTGGAAGTGTGCAGGCTGGAATTTCTATCACCTCTTTCCCAATTATCATTGTTTACGCATGAAGCCACCTGTTTTCTTGGGACCTTGCCACAGTGAAAAGAAGTTTTTTTTTTCCATGTTCCCAAGAGAAGGAGAAGACAGATTAAAAAAAAAAAAGGCAGCAGGCATTTTAACATTTATGAAGAAAAAGCAAATATGTATTGCAACAGACCCGGCAGGGCCAGCATGGACTGAATGTTCCTAAACCTTTATGGTAATTTGCTCCAGTAATTTCCATCATAATTAAGAAGCTGATAGTGAAGCCATTATTGCAGTGAGTCAGGCCTGCAAGATCTGCTTCCACAGCAGCCATAGCTGCAGGCTGCCCATATCCTGCATTTAAATGTTATTAGTTTAGAAGTGGTTACTAGAAATATATCTGTTAAATGGAAAGTTTAGAGCAATCCAGATATAGGAAGCTGATAATGAACCCCAGCTGCAGGGAAATGAGGAGGTTTTATGCACACCTTGTCTCTGCATCCACCTTTGCCTCCAGAAATACGACAGAGTAATCGGGAGGGATTGATTTGTTTTTTTTTAGGATGCTGTGTCCTGGCTGATTCCCTGCTGCTGGCTCTGCCTTTCCTCTGGTGTGGATGTGAGAAGGAAAATCAATCCAGCTTGGTGAAGGCAGATGTAGAAAAGATCACTCCTGATTTTTCTTCTTATCTGTCCAAACAATGTTCTTAATCTCGTGCCCGTGCTGACTGCCATGAAAACTGTTGGATATTGAGTGGTTCTAAAAAGCAAATTGTGTTACCCAGGTGCCAGAATAGGAAGGTGGATTGTACATGTTTTCCCTCTGAGTGTTGTGGAGCTGTTATTAATGACAGATGGTTGATACAAACAGATTTCAGCCCTGGAATTGTTCTTGCAAGTTTGCTGGTCATCGTTTGTGCTCCATGATAAAATGACTGAGGGGTTTTGTTTTGTTTTTTTTTCTTCCTTTCTTTTTTTTAAAGTGGGAGAATAGGAAATACAGAATAATGGCGAATCTGGTCCAATTACCAGCTCCCTCTGAGCCCCACAGATTGAGTTCCTGGGAAGAAGGGGGACAATTACCCTGTGAACCCCCACTGCAGGAGTGCTCAGGACCAGCAGGATCACAGGGAGCAAGGACACGTCTGGAATTTGGATAGTGCTCAAAATGTGCAACACTGGGTCTTCCAACCTCCCTTCTCTGCAAGACACTGATTGATTCCTCCTCCCTGGGGCAGGTGTTTCCCAGATTTGTTATGGGATTTGTTATGGGATGTGCCCCATGTGGAGCAGGGAATCTTCCAACCTTTTTTCCAGAGTGATCACCCGGGAAAAGCTGAAGGAGCAGCGTTGAGCTGATGCCTTCCAAAACCACAGGATGTCTTCCACCAATCTTGCTACCACATGAGTGCTTGGCTTTCTGCTGGGTCATTTTATATTATCTTTAAAAATATTTAATCATTTCAATCCGTACCAAAAAGGGACAAAAAATGGCTCAAGAAAAGGTCAGGCTCCTAATAAGATCCACACCCAGTTGCTTCTTTTCCTACCAGCCAGATGCTAAATCCTGGTTTATGGACTGAGTGCCATTTCCAAGAGGAACTTGAGCAGGAGAGCCTGGCACACTCTGGGTGCTCCTGGCAGTGACGTGGCTCTGAAGGGTCCTGTCCCTTGGGTAGGAGTGGTTCTGTTTGCCCCTGGCAGCCCTGGCTGTGAGCACAGAGGTTCTGTGAGTGCTCTTTGAGCCCCATCCCTGGTGTTGGTGGTGCATTTACCCTGCAAGGTAAGCAGAATTCCTGCCTGCCCCCCAATGCATGGAGCACGTGGTGGCATTTCCTGCCCTGGCCTCGCTGCAGATTCTCCTCTGCACGTCAGGATTTGCAGTCCTGGCACGTGCTGCCCGTGGGAGTGCTCCCTGCAGCACATCCATCCCTCCTGGCACGCTGAGCCTCAAATATCTCCTTTGCATGGCTGGGGAAGAGCACAGAAGTGTAATCACTTGCTGGGAGAGCAAATGCAAGATCTTATAAAAAGCTTTAGCAAGATGACTCAGGAACAAGAATTACTGCGTGCTGTCTAGTAATAATTCTAAAGCTCTTCTAACTGAGGGGTTTTTTCCATTTTATGACTTACCAAAAGCCAAGGTTGACCTATTAGCTCACATTATGACTGAGGTATAAGCCACAGGATTATGCAGCAGAAGAGTTTAATGTTAGTCTTGAAGCTGAGCCCAAGCAAAGTCAGCGTTACGATCTGAGCTAATTGTGACTGTAGAATAGCAAGAAATCATTTAAGGACACTCTCTTTCACAGCTTTAGTTTGGTTCTTGGGGACATGAATGAACTGGAAATCTCAACTTTCCCTTCCTTTGGGAGCTGAAATTCTAGGTGAAAATAAAATGTCCAAATAATTGCACAAGTCTTTCACGCAAGAATAGCAGATAATTCTCAACCAGACTTGTGCTTCTGATAAATTTTTCAGCTTTGCTTAGCTGATCTGAAAATTCAGAAGGCCTTGATTTTAAGCAGGCAGGATAAAAAAAATCCAAACTAACTCAAAACTGAAATCAAGTAAAAAAGAGATGTTTAACTCTCATGTTTGATTGTGGTTTTGTTTTGTTTTGGTTTTTTTTTTGGATTTTTTGTTTTGTTTTGTTTTTTCTTTTTTTTTCTTTTCCCCACTCTGGGATGTATCTTTTTAAGTGCAAACAATTTGCTAGAGTTAATATAGAATCATGGAATGGCCTGGGTCGGAAGGGACCTAAAGATCATCTTGTTCTACCCCATGGCAGAGACACCTTCCTCTGTCTCAGGCTGCTCCAATCCCTGTCCAGCCTGGCCTTGGGCACTGCCAGGGATCCATGGGCAGCCCCAGCTGCTCTGGGCACCTGTGCCAGGGCCTGCCCACCCTGACAGAGAACAATTTCTTCCCAATATCCAATCTAAACCTACTTAATTTCAGTTTGGAGCCTTGTCCTCTCACCCTAGGCTGTTACAAATGGTCTCTCTCCGTCTTTCCTGTAGTTCCTTCAGGCACTGGAAGGAATTTACATCCTGCCAACCTGCTGCTGCTGGTTTTATTTTCCTTCTCCTGAGGGATTTGGCCTGGTTCTGTTCCCAATCAGTGGCAGAGACCCCCACCCTCATGCACAGGAGCTGGGCTCTCTTAGGAGAGCACATTTCTGGATAACCTCCCTCGAACAAGACCCAAAGTGAAGAGTGTGGGGAGATTTAGAGGGTTGACCCCAGGAATGGCAGGTTGGGGCCGTGGTTGTGGGGAGCAATGGGAGGTCTGGCTCCCAGGAGCTGCTGGAGGAACAAAAAGTTCCTCCTGTCCCTGGCAGGGGTTGAGCCACGGCCGGTGGTGAGCTCCTGACCCAGCACAGGATGTCTGTGGGATGGGAGGGAGGCTTTTTGGAAAAGAACTTTGAGCACTTCTGCAGGAAAACGTTCTGCAAACAACTGTGTTTAATCTCGGTCTCTGCTCAGATGTGGGTGCTCGTGGTTTGCAAAGTTTGTTCAAGAAGGGGTCAGCAGGGTAACTCCAGCGTGATGGACACTGGAGATGTCTTACTCCTTTAGAGGAAAAAAAGATTTGAACAGGGCAGGACATCTCTGAGCTGCCAGTGGAGTGAACTCTGAGCACTGCCTGGCCCCAGCCTGCGGTGGCTTCAGTTACAATAAATGTGTGTATTTTATGCTCCCAGTAATTACCTCATTAGGGGCACTTTGAAAGCAGATAGTGCTTGATCTTTTGGTTGAAAAGTTGTCCAAAATGTGGAAACTAAGAGGAGAGAGAACAGAAGGAATTCTTCAGAGCTCACATCTTCTATAATGTGGGGACTGAGAAAACAGACCTCGGCTCAATAGGTTCTGACTCTCCTTTATATTTATGCCACTTCAAGCAGGATCAGAGAAGATCAACGAAGAAATTCTGTGCAGAGAAACTTTTACAGTTCCATTTTCCCCCTTTATCTTGCCATGCAATATATAAAACATTTGTTAAAAACCTGACGAGCTCCCGGGACCTAAAATTATTATTGCAAAAACAAATCTTGCAGGATTTTGCCCCATCTGCAAGGTCCCAAACTGGAGACAGTATTTGTGAGAAATAATTACACAGAATGAAGAGACGTGTTTGGATTAGGGTTGGGTAAGAAATTGTAGCAGGTGAGAAATGTTCTGAGAAGGAAAGGACCAAGGAACAGCAGAGAAGGTGGGGAAAGGTAGGATAGCAGTAAGAGGAATGAGGGAAGGGTTACTGAAGTGTTTTATTCATTTAAAAGAGACTCCAAACCAACAAATACACAAAAAAGTCTTCTAGTTGGGCCAGCTCCAGGGATCTGCAGTCTCATAGGTGCCTCCAGGAGAAGACACACTCCTTGCTTTACTTGGAATGGAGAAGAGACAAATGACGAGAGAGAAAAATCCACACAGAGTGACAGGAAAAAAAAAAAGCAACCCTCAGCATGGAAGAGCTGTGCTGGGAAAAATGTGAACAACTCATGAGGATGTTGCTGTTATTTGTTCCAGTACTTAATATTCTAGACAAAGAGGGCTGTTCTCTGAATTTCTTCCTATGACCTTATTGTGCATTTGGATGTATTTGCTGCTGACCTGGAGTTTTGAATGGGCATTGGCTGGAAAATTTTTCCTTACAGAGATTGTTTTCTTGTTTCATAATAGGAGAAGTTTAACCCTTCTAGGAAAGGACAGCTGGGGCCTTGTTTCTCTGATATTGCCAATAATAACAGTCACTGGCTCCTTGTCCAAACATTCTTTTGACACGAACGACATTTTGTACAGAATGTATTTCTTCCAGAAATATTTAAATTGTTTTCTAAATGCAGTGGAAATTTTGATAGTGATTTAATGGTTGTGGTATCAGGCCCTTGAGGGGAAAATGCAGTATGTTCTCCTTTGATTTTCTATTCATCTTCTTGCTCTTATTATCTTAATTTCAGAGGCTATTTCCTGTGCAAGGATGCAGTTGCTGTCCTGTCTCCAGAACCTCTGGTGGCCCTCCCTCATTTTGACATGTGAGTATAACTACATTTACTTTATTTGGTACATTTATACAAATAAGTGAAGCAAATTCCTCTGTGCTGGTGGCAAATAGAGACAAGGGAACCTCTTGTGACAGAAATAGGTGATGGAGTGGCAGATGCCAGGTCACTGTTCATATCATAAACAATTCTGGCTAATGTTATTTGCATTTTGACTTGTATGTAAACCTAAATGGGTGAGATGGACCCACACCACAGCCAAATCCTCATTGCTGGTCACCTCATGACGTTGGCAGGACCTGGTGCTGCTGGAGAACCAAAGTCTGGAGATGCCAGGACATCTTGGATGTCACTTTACCTCAAGAAATCTGTCAGCTTTGTAGGACTTGGGGAAGACTGGGCTGTTCAGAGGTTGTATTTAAGCAGGGAATCAGTGGGCTGTTAAAATGTTTGCTACTGAAATTCCATGATCAGTAAGGCCTGGTGGGGCTGCAGCTCTATGCTGTGGTTAGAATATACCCACAGTAAAATATCTTCCCCTTGGGCAGGTCTGTGGTGTGTGGGACATGCTCATGTGGCACAAGGTCTGCTGCTGCTCAGCACAGAGCAGCTGAGGCATCAACAAGAGTTCTAAAAATAAGGTCAAAAGAGATAACAATACATGAGTTTTCCTACTCTGTCACTAGCAGAGATAAGTTTGCAGCCAGCCAGGTGCTGGCTGAACACACAAACCTTGGAATATTGCGCTCACGAGCTGGTGTGTGCAGAGGGAGCATCTGGGACCATCCTTGGAGAGGCCCTGGCCTTTCCCAGGAATTCCTTCTCCTGCTCATCACAGCAAATTCCAAGTGCAGCAGAAAGACAGAGTCATGCCTCAGACCTTTCCAGATCCTATAGGAAACAGCCAGGACCATGGACCACATCCATATGTTGTCAGAGCTGGCTCAACCCTCTCGCAGTCAGAACTGCAAGCTGAATAACTGGAGCCTTGCATCAGATTTGGAAAACAAACTGTTCTGTTTCATACCCCATCCTCAGCATGGGGAGCAGGGATAACACTTCAGCTGGCAGCCCTGGCCATGAGGTTTTACAGAATGCAGCTCATTCTTCCATGACTCTCAGCCCTGGAGTGTTGACAGCAAGAGACTTGGAGCAGGCCAAGGAAATCGATGCTGGATGCGAGTCAGGTACAAGGCTGAATTCAGCTTGGATTTAATGTTATTGAAATACCACAGGTGGTTTCTGTTAGGGTTTGGCCTCATGTGGCAGGACTGAAGTCAGGTCAGCTGTTCAGGGAGATCCAGCCTTGAATTCTCATGAGCATGGGGAGTTGAGTGAGATTTCAGTCACACCTGAAGCACAAGATTGTCCCTTTCCTGTTTGGGTGTGAACTTGGGACCAGAAATGGCAGGGCCCTGAAGTGTACACAGAAACCAGAGTGGGCTTGTGTGAACACAGGTTTTAGTTTTCTTTAGCTTAACTGGGATTTGCACCAGTGAGCTGTGACACGGGGCTGGGGTGCCTGGGAGTTGACCCTTTCCCTTGTTAATCCATGGTTGTTTTATCAACTTCCAGTTGGTCCCAGGGGAACCTCAAGGTGTGTTTGCAGAAAATCTGTGGGAGGTTTGAGCCTGGTGAGAAACCACAGCAGCTCCTCATGCCCTAAGCTGTGTCCATGACTGTGTTGAGGTTGAGCCACTGGGAGGGAGATGCTTCCATCTCCAGGCTCTGGTTTATCCTGTGGTTTTTTTGGACCTTGTGGATGTTCTGACATTGAAAAATACCCACCAATGTAACAAAAGGACTTTCCAAGCTGTTCGAGGATCTGGTTTGCCATGTCTTTGTCAGGATTGGCTTTTACTGATATGGTTCAGTTAGAAATGCTCTGGATAAGTGCCAGAGATAGGATAAGGATGAAATTATCACCATGGTTAGGTATGAGCAGAACGCTGTATGAACAAAATACTTCCAATGTTACACCACAAAGCAGGGATGATTTCCATGCTTCCTGAATCAAGGTGCATAAAAGGAGAAAACCACCTCTCTGCTGGGTCAAACCCATCAGCCAGAAGCCCAGAGAAACCTGTTGGGATGAGCTGCAGACCAGAGGGGACATCCCCAAATGTTCATGCTATAAGGCTCCAGAATGGGTCGTGTCATGCTTGTCTGCTGTGACATTTCTCCTTTTCCCCCTCTTTTATCAATATAGAAATAAAGGCAGTTCCTCTGATATTTCTCACACTTTCGAGGTGTTAAAGAAAGAGCTGGAATTGAAAAGGTTTAATGCAGTCAGATGTATTGGAGTGGCACTTTTCATCTCCTAGCCCAGACTCTGAGTCCTCTCTGCAGTCACACAGAGACCATAAAACAACCAACAAAGCTCTTCTGTGGGAAGGCTGCAAGTACCTTATGTAGCAAAGGTGGTACTGTGGACTATAAATGGAGGAAATGAAACATTTCCTTGTCCCTTTGCACCCCAGAGGGATCTGTACTGGCTGCAGGGGCCAAGGAGGATCACCAACCACAGCCTTGATTTTCTAGGCTCAGAATTAGTGGGAGCTGACCCCAGACTAAGCCTCATCTCTGCTGTTATTTGCCAACTCAGTCACTGGTGATATGATCCACAGTGGTCATTCATTAGCTGGTTTGCTGCCTCATTTACATTTTTACCCATGATTTACTAATTGTATTCAATTATTGTCTATTAGTTTGACAGTGAAAAGGGTGGCAGTTATTTCAGGGCTGGCTGGTTTATTAATTCCAATCAAGGAGCAGCAGACAGGGCTGTGTTTTCTGCTGAGTTTCAGCAGTGCCAGTCACAAAGGTACAGAGATTTTGAGCTATTTGACTCTATTTCTAAAAGAAAACTTTTCTCCTCCACTGGTTTGATTTTAAATATTCAGCTTGCCCTCTTCCCCCTCCTCCCCATGCACAGAGAATTTGGATCCCAGAGTCTGGTTTTGGGTATCCTTAGCCAGTAAAATGGTCAAATATGGCTTCCAAAATACACAAATTGCACAAGAGCTGGTTTTTACCAAAGGGCTGTTTTTTGCAGAGTCATTTTTTGCTTATAACTACGTCCTAGCAAAGCCTGAGGGACCTGTAAGAAGGATTTGTGGAGCCAGAGAGGTGGTTTGGGTTTTTTTTTTTTTAATCCCTTCAAATTTCACCTCTGTTTCTGAGGTCGAATCATAAATAAAAATGAGTTCCTATGAAAGAAAAAAAGAAAAAGAGAGAAAAGTGCAAATCCTTCTCCTCCAGCTCTGCCTTTACGCAGGTACATAGCAATTCCATTTTATCATGGAAGCACCCATTGTGTGAGAAACCTTGTGAGAGAAACCCCCATTTGTCCCAGCCTAAGCCTGCAAGGCTGATGGATAAATCTGCTTCAATTCCCCTCAGCCATTCCCAGTCTGGGTTGTCCTTTTGGGGGGAAAACCCTCCGTGCCAGCCCAGGGCCCACGGACCCGCGCGGAGTCGCGAGCGACGTCGCAGCGCCGCGGAACAAACGAGCCCAGTGTTGAGCCTCAATCAGGGTCCTAAATCATGGCCCTGCTGTGACAAACTGCACAGGGGCTTGCCAGTACTTTTAAAACGGGGCTTTCTTGCCAGGCTGAGAATCCATAGAGCCCGGCCAAAGAAAACAATGGGAGGGAGCCAGGGTTCTCCCAAGCCTTGGCATGAAATCCACAATAGTAGCTTTGGCTGGGCTCCATGGGCTCGAGCACATGCTCCAGAAGGTCACTTCAGAACACCATAATTGCTTGGTATTTACTTGCAGACAAAAATATAATAACAACAACAACAAAAACAACAACATGAGTTCCACCAACACCACTGAGGGGCTCTGTGCAGCCCCAGCCTTTGGTGCCCCATCCCTGGTGCTGTGAGATGGAGGGGAAGCGTGGTCTGAGCAGCTCAATAACAGCAGGAGTGATGAGCAGCACGGAAGGTTTGGGGAGGGAGATGGACTTCATGTCCCAGCTTGTCCTTGAAGCCCTCAGCAAAGTTTGTCACGGCCACTCAGGGGCTGTTTGCTGACCTTTGGGGTCACTTTGAGGGTCACTGCTGAGTTCACCTGAGGAGAGTGTTTGCTTTTCCAAATATCCTCCTCTCTGCACCTCTCCTTACTGGCAGTCCTGCTGGAGAAGTCAGGATCTGAGCAGATCGTTAGGACTGGAAAACAGCCCTGAGTTTAAAGTCTGGCTCTGAACAACTCTGAGCTAGGCAGGGGGACTGCAGAGCCAAGTTTACTCTGAATTTCAGGGCCTGGACTGGATGGTGTAAAACTCCCTCTGATACAGGATGTTTGGTCCTGATGCTCACAATTCAGGATGTTTGCTAGTGGGATCCTACAAGTCCCTTATCCCTAAAAATGATCCCTCCAGCTCAGGGGAAGAAATGGGGCTGAGAATCCTTGAGCTGTCTCTGCTCTTAACATGCAGTATCCAGGACTCAGCCTTTACTATTTACATTTAAAAAAAGAAACCGCATTTGATTATTCAGCATTCTTCTTTTACATTTTATTGCCATTTTGCAGAGCTCTGAAGACCAGAGAAAACCTTTCTGCTTGACATATTTAATATTTTAGCACTTCATAGTGTCTTTAGACAAAAGCATCCAACATGCATATGTGTTTTGGCAGCTTGTGGCCTCTGTTCTGTCTCTGGCCTTGAGAAGCAAAAGAAAGAAAAAAAAACCCACACAACTTTAAACTGGGTCAGGATTGTTCCCTTTAGTTTTGTTGATAGCTCCATTTGGGATTTGCATTGACAGAGGAGGGGGGGGAAAAACACATGCCCCAAGCATATGTCCTTGAAAAACCCTGTCACATCTTAATTTTCCTGGGCTGGCAGTGCCTGAGTTCCACACTCTGTGATGTAGAACTAATGGGGATGGAAGTGCAAGAAAACCTGTGATCAATTCCAGCACACAGCAGGCACAGCACAGCCAGGAGCTCACCCCGTGTCTGAAATTCAGGGTGCTGCAGCAGAGATCCAGGCCATGCAGCCATGGCAGCTCAGGATTTTGAGCTGGAGGTTATTTTAGCCAGGATTCTGCATCCATGGAAGAACAAAAGCAAGCAGAAGTGCTCCCTGGCATCCCTTTGTGTCAAATTCTTGTCCCGGCCACCTTCGGAGCGCGGCTCGAATCGGCAAAAGCGCAGTTGGTGGGAAAGGCTCAAGGCGTGGATTGAGAGGTTTCTTCTGGGCACTCAGGATCTGTTTGCCTGTGTTTTCATCCCCTGTGTGCAACCCAGGAGCTTTGTGCACATGAGCTGTGTGCTGCTGTGTGGTGATGATTTGTAACCCCAAAAAAGATCAGTGCTTTCAGCCAGGGCACTGAGCCGGGGGTGAGGGGCTGCCCTGGCCCCCCCAGACCAGCACCTCTGCCTGCTTCCCCTGTTTTCCTTCGGTTTAGGGCTTAAATTCCTCCTGGGAGAAGAGGTTTTGGACAGAATTTGTGCACACAGTGATTTGCACTGTGAGATCCTGGTATCTGCAGGGGGTTCCTTGGTAGAGCCTATAGCAGCAGGGGTAGGAATAATAGAAATAATCATAACCTAACCCAGCAGCTGGTGGGAGAAGCAGCAGAAATGTGCTGTGACCTTCCAGGTGTCACATAACAGCTCAGTGTCAGGGCCCTGAAAATAAACCCCCTGTGTATCCTGTGTGCCAGCCTAGTGCTCTGGGCTGGAGGGGACAGCACTGGCTGGTGACATCTCCTGATCTGGGTTGATTTACAGCCTGTGAAGAGGCAGGGGGAAAGAAATGAATGATTCACAAAGTTCTTTGTAACTGTGAATTTTCATTTTTGCTGTATTATTTTAAGTCCTAACTTTAAAGTCCTGTTGAGATTCAACCCTGTTAAACCTAACCCTGTAAATCCTGTTATCTTCTACTCCTCACTATTGCAAATTTAGCAGTATCTTAGCTGCCTTGTGTTTAAGAAAGGGAATAGTCACTGGGGCATTAGCCCAGGAACTGGGAATTTTTTAAATTTCCACATCCCCATTGTTTTCAGAGATCCTCTGAAAGTCCCTTTGCTTCTGTGTGTTTAGGTAAAAGAGGAATCTCAAATGACAAGTGTCAGATAAATGCACAGAAACGTGGGGGTGCCTCAAGTGTCTCAGCCTGTGGTTTTTATCACCAGGGTTTTTTAACCTTAGTGATGTGTAGAAATATGACTGGTCCCTGCCAGGACTCTGGGTTGCTCTGCCATCAGATGGTTCAGTCTTCAGTGGAAAGTTGCCTGTCCTTAGTGATCCCATGTGCTTTTCCCAGAAAATGGGCTGATAGAGCAGTGCTGAAAGATTGTCAGTCTGTCTTCTAAAGCCTTTAATCCTTCAGAGTGAAAGAGAAACCCTCCCCTTAATTCAGCTCCTCTCACTGCAGTTTGGGATCTGCCACTCCCCTGCACACTTCATCCTCTAGGGATGGACATTTCATCTTCCCACTGGCTCAGCTCTGCAGGGAGTTACCCTGGGGAATGTCACAGCACTGTGTTGCTGTAATTCTGCAGGAGTGATGAAGTCAACCCACATTTGATGTTAGTTTTGGCAGGGTCAGGGTGGTACCAACTGATGCTGTCCCAGGCTGAGGAGAACTTCCACAGCCTCCAGTTATTTACCTACCCCTGCCCTGTGAGCAGGGTTTGCACAGGGAAAAGCATGGAAATGGTTAATCTGAGATGCCTGGGCAGGCATCTTCTGCCTGTCAGCTTTCCACCCCTCCCAGATGTGACACCTGATAGGGAACCACTGGTGGGAACTGGCTGGAGGAGGCAGAGGAGGCAGATAAGGAGTAGCATGAAATTGTCTTTTGCTTCCCTGTGAGTGCAAGGGAAGAAACCAGCAGGTGTTTTCCAGGGGCAAATGGCATGAATTGAACAGCAGAAACCCAACTCTCATCTCTCAGGATAGTCTTCCTAAGCCTCTTGTGAACCTCCCTTGGCTCTGGTGGCAGCTCAGCCTGGTGGCTGGGCAGGTTCAGATATCTGCACATCTGTAAATAATGAACAACAGCAATTCCACGTTCTCTCTGGGAGACAAAGCAGCACATTGAGCACTGCTGGCAGGCAGCAAAGCCCAGCAGGACCAAGCTTAGGGCTGCTGATTTCAACTGTCTCCTGTGTTGAAGGGATGTCTTGCCCTGGTGGAATTGAAACCTAGCACTTCCAGCCTTCCTTTTCCTTCTCCTTCCTCCTCTCTGTGCTGCTTACTCAGCCAATGTAAGGGCTGACTAATATTGGAAGGATTTGCCTTTCCATTCCCTCTATCCCTTTTTTGGCTTGCTCCTTTCTTTAAAAATTACACACAGCAGCTTTGATGTCCAGACCTGCAGATGGGGAAACTGAGGCACAGGAAAAGGCCCAGAGCTGAAAGGTGGCACAGTGTCAGTGCAGGGGAGAGCAGCAGAGCCAGGCACAGAGCCAGCCTCTCCTGGTCCCTCATCCTGTGCCCAAGAGTTACAGATGGATGCCACCTCATTTCTGGCAAAATTAATTAAATTCTTGCACAGATCAGCCCTGGCACATTCCAAATTCACTCCCAGCTTGTGAAGAGCCCCAGGTCACCTTCTGCAGTGGATCTCAGAGCCTGCCTTCCCTGTGGGCCAGCAGCAAGGGAGAAGGCAGTGCTGGTGCACACCTGGAGCTGTGCCAAGGCTTAATGAGCAATCAGAAAGGTGAAGGAACATTCTTGGTGCTTATTTGTCCCTGCTGCTTCTCCCGGGGTGTCCTTTAACCCTGTGAGTTTTGCACTGCATTGTGAGGTTTGGTTTTTGTGCTCAGGGCAGTGTGTAATTGTCCCTTCAGTGACTTGAAGAACTCTGAGCATTCCAGGACCATTTGGGGGGTACAGGGGGACACCCAAGCACATAAGTGGCTTATTTAGACAAGGTGCACGTTGACTTCACTTTCTGTTTGGTTTACAGGACTGCTGGTAGTGCCTCCTCTTCCTCCTGCACTCAGCTCAGGAGGGGATCTTAATTCTGGGTTGTCAGTGATCTCTGTGTTACCTGGTGGAACCTTTCCTGGAGTTAGCTAAAATAAGCTAAGAAGTGAAAAAAAATGGATTTTTTACCTCAAGTTGGAACTGAGTTCCTCATTCAGTATTCTGGAATATGAAGTGATATATTCAGAAGAGAGTTTGCTGGGGATTATCTAAAAGGATAAAATGAAAGAAGTGCTGCTATTAATATATATCTATAAAGAGAAATTGATATGAATGTCACCACGTACTGCTCTACCCCTGCCCAGTCCTGCCAGGCAGCAGCAGAGAGCAGAGCCCTCTCCAAGGGGAATGCTAATGTGGGAAGTTAACTCTGCAGCTCCCAGGAAACCTCTGCAGCTGCTGGGGTGGCAGTGGTGTGAGCCACGGAGGGAAGAGACCCAGGGCAGAGCCAGGCCAGCTCAGTGTGCCTGGGCACTGGGAAATGTGGCCCTACAAAAGGGGCAGGGCTGCAGAAGGAGCCAGAGGGATGTGCTGGCTGGGAGAGCTGGCCTTGGACCAGGAACATTGCTGAAGGCAGGGTGGCAGCTCCCTGCTGGAGACAAATGCAGCTGTGGTTAAGGTGCTTCTTGAGGGCACTCTTTGTTCATGTAAACCTACACCTGCAGGGAGCACATGGGTGTGGGGCTGAGCCAAGCCCCGGGGAGGTCGGGAGGAATCTTTCCACTGACTTCAGTGGGCTCCGAGTCCAGGTCCCCAGTGATTGGCTTGAAGTGACACACAGACTATTTCTGTCTGACAGTTTTTTCCTTCCTGCATTTTCCAAAAACACCAGCAAGAGAAGAACAAGTCAGGACTTCATCTGGTTTGCCAAAGCAGGACTGAGGGTTGCATTATTCACCACATCCCAGGGCTGGCTCTGCCAACAGACGGATGCAACACTGCAAAACCCAGACGTTTTTTTGTTGTGGGTTTTTTTTTTTTTTTTTTTTTAAATGAGATAAGTAATCTGAGCCATTTGCTTTCTTGTTGTACAGGCTGAACCAATGGAATGGTTCAATGGGATGGAAAGATCTCTGGAACCATTCACAGTGTGCTCTTTACTTGCTTTGGCGCGTTCCCCATCGCAGCGGGCGTGGGAGATATTTTCTCTCTAAATTTGTAGAAACAACTAACAAATCCTGCAATGATCTATGAAAAGGGACACTTGCCAGGAGGAGTCTAAGACAATGCTTGGAATTACAGGGCTCACTGTGCCTTCCAGTTCTTTTTCCTTGAAGTTCCCTTTAGATAAACTTTAGTTCTTCACCCATTCATGGTGTGAGCTCTCCTGCAGCCGTCAGCACCACGGAGCAGTGCAGGCCTCCAACTCTATGATTAAAGCATTAAACATCAAATTCCTCTCTCCTGCCTCCCTGCAGAAGTTTCAAAGGAGTTTGGTTGCTCTTTTTGTGGATTGATGTAGCTCTAGGGGCTTTGACAGTTGAACAGCCGTGGTTGTGTTGGTACACAAACTTCCCTGCTCTGTAAAAGATGTGTGTAAGAAAGAACTGACTGATGCATCTCTAGAGACCTCATGCAAGAGCTTAATTTAGTCCTCTTTTTTAATAGAAACTTGGATCTCAAGCACTGCTCTTGTGTAATGACAGGCAAAAGGAAAAACTAACAGGCCCACTTGCTTTTGAAACCTGTCAGGTGGTTTTAAATAGGGGCTCTGCAAACAGCACCACGTATAAAAGTAAAAAAATGACCAAAGTGCTGATGAAAAACATTTTAAAGGCAGCCAGAGCGATGTGATGAGCAATTTGGGACTGGCAGCCTTTCCAAGGAACACGTGAGGCTGTGTGTTCCTGGGGGAGAGTCTTCCCCAGGGCTGGGATCTGCAAAACCAGGCTGGGCTCCCCTTGAGCCTGAGGGGTGTCCCTGGGAGCTGGGACCCCCCTCTCTCCTTCCCCTCTTTTAAACCTGCTGCAGCTGCTGTGTATCCCCCTGTGTGTGGACACTGGGAGCAGGACCCAGCAGTGACAGCTCTCCCATGAGATGGGAGGTCCCAAACCTTTCCTGCACATCCTAATTGCAGTAGAAGTCTGGCTTTTACAGCCTGTAGCTGCCCCTTTATAATTTTTTGCTAAATCATGGTCTCCCAGCAGTCAGTTGACACTTTCACAATGCTTTGCAGCTCCATCCCTAAGGATTTGTCTCTATATTTAATGTATTTTGCCATTTGATTAAAGCTCCTGCTGACAGCACGCTTGGCTAGGGACACAGCAGCTCAAAAATCTGAGTAGATGGTGGTAAAAGACGTGTGCTGTGCTCTGAAAGAGCTGTTATTTCTGCCTGCATTTGCAATCTCTGAGCTGGACCTCAGCTTGCAACCCCACAGATTCCAAACCTGTAATTACTGGCTGCTGTCTGTGCTGTGAAACACTTCATTAAGCCTTTAGAGTCATTAAAGATTTTCAGGAAATTGATGGGAGCTCAGGTCACGTTGCCTGTTTGTTTAGATAGGCCAGGATCTGCCAAAAACGTGGCCTGTAGGGCTGCTGTGCTCACCCCTGTCTGCTCAGGGACTGCCTGGGTGATCTTCCACTGCCCTGTCCTGTGGTGGATGCAGCAAAGAGCAGAGAGTGGTGGCAGAAAATGCAGGGAAATTCTGGCTTGGAGCTGGTTTCTTGCTGGGGACAGTGGCCTCTGGGCCAGCAGAGTGTGAGCTCAAATAAAGCTGCCCCTGCACAGTGTGGGAGTAAGGAGTGAGCTCAGAGTGAGGAAGAAACCTGGGCATTGGTGCCAGGGGTTTGAAGGGAATATTGCTCCCTCCTGCCTTGGATCTAAAGGAGCTGAGGGAAGTCCAGGGATCTCATGGCAGCTTGAGCCAGACAAGGTGTGGCTTTATCCAGAATCTGAATTTAGTATTCACCAGCATGGCTCAGAGCAGCAATTCATATTCATGCCACTAAGTCCCTTAATTTAATTCATCTGCTGCTTTTTTTTTGAATTCTATTTTTTATTTTTTTAAAGGCTTTGCAAATGCCCTGTTGTGTAACCAACGTGGCATCCAACGTGGCTTGCCCAGCTGTCACTGAGAGGTTCTGCCACCCTGAGCCAGCTCAGCAATGGGAAGCAACCTCCCAAAAGTGCTGTACTGGTGGTGTTGTGCAGGGTTTGGGGATGCATTTGCAAGGTGTCTGTTCTTACAGACCTCAGAGGTGACTTTGTACTGCACTGTTACAGAGCTGCATCTTTAAAGCTGGGCTTGCAAGTGGTAACATCCAGCACAGAACAGTGCCTTGGTTAACAGCATTGCAATGAAGAAGGCCAGTTGTGATTTCAGTCTGACTGTGTAGCAGGGTCTAAAGATAACTTCTCAGCCACCAGCTCCCCTCTGAGCCCAGCAAGGGCTGTGCTGATGGCACAGCAGGGACTGATGGCTGTCCCTGCAGGAAAGGCTGACCACCCTCTCAGGGAACAGAAGAACCCAATGTTCCTGCAAACCAGCCAGCCTGGGCAGTCTGCACCTCCCTGTGGGTGGCTTTGTGGCCACACTGGCACTGTTTATCTGTGGTGCTCCCTGGGATTCACCCCTGGGATGGAGCTGAGGGTTTCTCTCTGTTTTTAGGTGCCTGTGGCAGTGTGGATCCCTGCTGCAGAGGCTGATGAGCTCTGTCTCTCCCATCTGGGCAGCACATGGGCAGGCACAGGGGCTGGGGTCTCTCCCTGAACCCATTGGGATCTCTTCCAGAAGGCTGACAGCTGGGAAGGGAATGCCATCGTGCACCTCTGGATTTTGGGGCTGCCTCAAGGTGCTCCAGAGGCTCCAAAGGCAAGGACAAGCCTGGCACTTGCCCAGTAACACACACATTTCCCAGTGCTCTTGTGTTAATGAGAATTATAACCAGCCATGGCCCTGAGCCTACAAAACTTTCCACCCTCGTTTGTCTTTGCAGCCCAGCAGAGGTGTAATGGAGGCTGGTAATGACACTAATTATTCCCCACCAATTTCAAGGACACAAAGCCTGTGCCAGCCAGGGATTAGATGGCTCCTGACTCTCAGACCTTTAACAGGCCACTGGTTTCTCTTTCTCCCAGTGTTAATCAGCAGAGCTTTGCTGACACAGTGCCTTGGCAGCGAGCCCTGGAGAGCTGCAGGCAGGGGAGGATGAGACAGACCACACGCCTCCATTCCCTGATTTGCTGTACATCAAGATATAGACAGACCTTCATTTTTTGATGTGAAAGCAGAATGAAAAACTAGGTTAAATCAGTCTGGAGGGATATGAAGCCAGTTCTCAGGAAGCCTATGCAATTGTTATGCCTCATCCCAGCCTTCTTGATTGGGAACATGCCTTTAAGAACATGATCAGCCCCAGGAGATCTCCCCCTTAACCTGGGAATTCCACCCTGTCTGTTGACGAGGAGGGAGGCTGGCCCACAGAAACTCTCCATTCAGAAGGAGAAAGCTTGGCTTCCTTTTTTTTTTTTTCTTTTCCCCCCCTTTCCTTTTTTTTTTTTTTTTTTTTTTTTTTTTTGCCCCCGGCAAATTATAAATGTGCACGTTGGATTCTTTTGTCAAGCAAATCTAATGGGACTGGCCTGAGCTGAATGGCTGGTCTGTGTGATGCTGGGACTGGGTTTCTTTTCAGGTGCTCACTGCCTGTTTCCAGGAGATGAGGATTAGCATCTGCCTTTGGCTGGGAGCAGCTGCAGGAGCTGTGTCCCTTGGCTGGAGGGGTTTTGGGAGCTGGAATGGATCGTGTCAGACTGGCTGGGCTTTGGGGCTGAACAGGTGCCTCCTCAGCCCTGGGTTATCACAGTCTAGGGCCAGCAGGGAGGATTTTTTTCTTCTCTTTTAAAAGGTGGGAAAGTCATCCAAGGTTTGGTTTTCATGCAGATTCCCTTCTGTTCCCTGCAGGGAATCAGGCTGCCAGCTCAGCTGGGATGAGCTGGTTGTGGGGATGAGGAGGGGAATAAAAAAGTTAATCAAACCTCAGGCAGGAGCACAGTTCTCAAGGCCAACATGCCTGGGATTTCCTTTGCTTTCTTGTGAAATTCCTGAGCTACTTGGTCCCAGGCTAGCTGGGTTTTTTCCATGGCATTTAGAAAACAGGTTCCCAGGCAGAGCATTTGATTGATTTGATATTCTGATAAAACCCACCTAGATCTGACTTTTCAAGTGGAGAAAAAATAACTCCAGCCACTACAGCTGAAAGAATAGGAACCCTTCAACCTGGCCACTGCAGGAGTGGGCTCCCCTCCTGTCTCCCTGTCCCTGACACAGCCCCCAGCCCCCCAAAGGCATCTGGTACACACACAGAGCCTGTTCTTTGGCAAATCTGCCTTTGGGAGTGCCCATCCATTACGGGTCAGTGCAGCTGTTCAGTGAAGACAGCTCTGAACTCTCCCCGAGGCTGCTGGCACCCATCTGGGGGTGTCTGTCCCTCCATCCCTGGGGGCAGGAGGGAAGTACTGCCACCTCCTCCACCCTTGGGAGCCAGCAGGGAGAGGCTGGTGGCTCTGGTGGCCCTGGTGGCTCTGCACACAGCTCACCCCCACACCCCACACATCCCAGCTGCTGCTGTGGGCACTTGGCCCTTGTGCCAGTCCCTTGGCAAAGCCTCCTTGCTGAGCCAGAGCTCTGCCCCTCCTGAGGAAACTCGTGTGCATTTCATGAGGTTTGACTTTGAAGGAGCAGCTTCCTCCAGCTCTGACTGCATCCATTTCTGCACCAGCTCTTGTAAAAGATTTGAGATGAAATTAACTTTTACTTCCCACTGCAAGCTTCCAGCTGGGGGGCTGTTTTCCTGGGTGTGTCTAGAGAAAAGCTCTCTGTGTTCATGGAAACTCCTGAGTGCCACTGCCCTCTCCAGCATTGCTTATCCACCTTCCTTTTATCCCTGCATTCAGTCCCAAACCTCCTAAGCCTGTTCTGATGGGTCTGGGTGATAAGCCACCAAAGTACAACCATTCCAAGAGAAGGTGAGGATCTGTGTTCCCCAGGAATAACCTTGTGTCCCTGTGGTCATTCCTCCACCCCACAACTGCAGGAGGAAGGGGGAGGCCTTTGAGCTCTTCTGGCTGAAAAATGTTCCCAGGAGCAGGGGACAGCAGTGACAACCCCCCCGCACCATCCAGGTCCCCAAATTTCCCAGTGCACCTCTGCTGGGTTCTGAGGGGACATGGGTGTGAGAGGGTGCCAAGGGCAGGGCTCCTGCAGCCCACTGAGAGCTGTCAGCATCCCAGAGTGGGAAAAGAATGGACACCAAAGAGCCAGGAACTATAGTTTCAAATGTAAAGCAATCCAGGCATTTCCAGCCAGAGGCTTTCCCCCAGCTGTTGGTTTCCAATAGAGAATTATGATCAGTAATTGATACTCTCAGATGTCTCAGTGCAATCCCCAGAGAAGAATGGTCAGGGCAATATTTTTTTTTTTCTCCTCTCACTGGAAAGTTGAGCCCCAGCTGGGGCTAATAAGTGCTTTCATTAAAATACTGATCTTAATCCAAAGCTGAGAATAATGTCTCCTCTGTGCTGCAGCTCTCCTCAGCTCTGACAGGGGCTCTGCTTTTGAACAAGAAATGAAAGAGGATAAACAGACACTTCTCACCCCAACACCACAAAAGCACTGATGGAGGATCCCAGTGAGGGCAATTTCTATTTGATTGCACCAGTGGAATTGTTCTTGAGTGATGGAGATGGGTGAAAGGCAGTGATCCTCCTGGATCCACCCTGCTGCTCTGCCCAGGATGGTCCCACCAGGCAGAAATTGGGGAGCAGGGGTGTTTGTTGGGCTCCAGGCACAGCCAGAGCCTTTCCATGGTCTCCACACAAGGATTTGTTTTGTCCTTCCACTTCTTCATTTCCTTCTGGGTGCCACAAAGATTATTGGTGATATTTTCTCATCCACAGCCTGTCAGAGAGGCAATTTGCAAACTGCATCTTGAAAAGTTGAAGGGATTTCCCCCCACTCTCAGACAGAGAAAGAGAAGGGATCTCCCCTTTTTTTTCCTAGGAACAGGGCCTGTGCATTTCATTAAGAAAATGCCAAGAGCTTTGTTTCATGTTCTTTTGACCCTGACCTCTTTCCAAGGCTGGACATGAGATGCTGATCAAGAGCAGGGTCATAAGGCATCAAGTACAGCTCAGAATGCCACTGCTCTCCCTCACTTCCCTCCCCTCTTTGTCCTGTTCTGTTTCTGTCACCCCTTTAATTTAAAGGTGATCCTGTCCCTGCTCACTTCTTTCCTACTTGTTCTGCACAGAGGGCTCGGGCAGGGACACTCCAGGAGAAGCCTCATGAGAAGAGAAAACTTTGATTTTCCCTGCAAGTAAGGCAGACTGGGACTCCCAGCAGAGCCTCCTGCTCGTGGATCAGGTGTCAAACCTGTGAAGCTGGTGGCTTTTTGGGGGAAGAGCTGCTCTGGGTTCCTGTGAGGAAAGCTCTGAGGCACAGATGATGTCCTGAGAGCTGTGGTGCTTTGTGAGGAGCAGCTGAACTGCAGGAAGCTCCCCTGAAATGAACCCTCTTTTTTCATCCTTTCCCTCTCAGTGTCCAGCTTTCTGCCTCCTGGGTTTCCTGGAGGGGGGTGAAAAAAGAACATTCCAGGGAGCAGAGTTAGAAAGGGAAGGGCCCAAAAATGGAGAATTTATCAGATATCTCTGAGAACACGTGATCTGAGGAGTCACACAGCTCTGGGGAAAACTTTAAACTGCTTTAATGAATGGCTGCTCTGGGATTTATTCTCTTTCCTGCTGGATCTAGGATGTCCTCTTGGAACAGCAGCACCTTCTTGCCCTCACTGGCCAATAAAAGTGACCAGCCAAGTTTTGAGAGTTCCACTGACAGCAAATTGCACTTTATTTCTTAAGAACTGCTCTTCACTTCATTGACACCCCTCCTAATTGGTGCTTGATACTTTTAAAAAATCTTCTTGCTTTGTGAAGCTTGGTTTGGTTGTAAATGAAGGATGAGACATCTTGTGTGGAGATTTGGGCTGTCCTTCTGTGGATTTATTGATATGGTTTATAAATATATTTCTATGTTTTAGCACTGAACCTTAACAAATTCATTGAATTGTGACCCACAGTGCTTATTCTCAGGTGGGATAAAAGTAATGGCTGTTTGACAGAGACAGGAGAAAAACTGCAGTTAAAACTAAAGCATGAGGGATGTTCCACGTGGATTTAGGAAACAAAGTGGAAAATACAGAGATTTCACAGCAAATCTAAAATGCTGCACGTAGTCAAAACTCCAATTCTGACATCACAGCTGGGAATTAGTTGCACTCAGAGGCAGACAGAGCACCACAGAGCCCTGGAGAGCTGCTGCTCCTGCTGCCAGGGGACTTTATTAGGAACTGCCTGGTTTGGTGTTTTGGGGAGCACCTGACACTTCCAAACCAGCCCCTCGCTGCCTTTCCCTGTCCCCTCTGGGAGGGCAGAGGATTCCTCCCGTTCCCAGAGCAGGGATCCTGATGCAGGGAGTGTCCCCAGGGCAGCTCTGCTCCAGCTGCAATCTGCACAGATTCCCAAGCAGCCCGAGGAGGACAAGCCACCCTTTTAGATCGCACGTAACCCTTTCTGAGCCAGGAAGCTCAAAATAGCAGAGAGAGGGCTTGGCAGCCTCCCCCGTGGGTTGAGAAGGAGCTGTTTGTTCTCCTAATTACTTGTCCAGGAGAGGGGTCTGTCTGACAGTGCATCGTGTTTGCCCTGAAGCCAAATAAAACCTCGGTGTGAACTCCTGCCCAGAGAGAAGAAAAGGCAGCTCACAGGGAGTTTCTGTGAATAAAAAGGCTGTAACCATTTCAAAGCATCTCTTGTGCATCAAGTGAGGGTGATCCCTAATATCTCACATGCCTAAAAGGCTCTTTAATATCCAGGAATAGGCCCAGGTGTGGGCTGGTTCCCTTCCCTTCCCTGAGACCTTTTGGCTGTGTGTGTCAGACCCTCTCCCACCTTGCTCCACTGCCCAGCCCATGGCATTCCTGATACTTTTCCCAAGCTTTGCCAGCACTGAAAACCTGGATTCCTTTCCCAGACAGGAGCTGCCTTAGGGCAGGAGGGATCAGGCCCTCTGCTCTTGGCTTTTCTCACAAATGCAGAGCTGGGATGGCTGAGAGCAGCCTGGGCAGCTTGGGCTGCTGCTGGGCTGTTAATTGTGGCTTTGGGGTTTTGTGTTACCCACTGGCTAATCCCCTGCAATCTTCTCAGGTTTCCAAGGTTTACTTCAAGCCAGACTGTCCCTTCTCCTGCTCCCTCCAGGATCTGGTGATGACATTTGGCTTTTTCTCTGGGAAGGGGCATTTCAGCACGGTCCTGACCTCTGCCAGACCTCAGGGCATCTGCACAAGTGAGGGTTGGGCGAGTGCCTCTTGATTCCAGAGGTTTTCTTTTGTTATTTCATCCACTTGAATCACTCTAACATCATTTCCAGTAACAAATGCACCTAATGAACGGGTAGAAGGATTATTGCCCTCTGTGGTACATGGTCTGAATTGCTCAGCTGTGTCCCACTGTTGTGTGCTCGAGGTCAAGGGGAATCAATTGTGGGGCAGGTGTGTGTTTTTGGAACACACAGACCTGAGTTCTTGGAGAGCCACTGCTGTGAAATCCAGAGTAGCTCTGGCAGCCTGAACTTCCCTGAGTAGAGAACCTGTTGGAAATTCAGGAAGGAAAACAGCATCCTGACCTCCCTGAAGTTACACTTTGGAAAATTCTGTCTCCGTGACTTGAAAACACATGGGCAGCAGGTGCACTGCTTGGGCAAGACACAGTTAGGGGCTAAGTAAAGCCCCTGAATACTGAGAGGTGACTTTTGCAAATTTTCAACCTCTTTTTTTATTCCCCTGGTGTTTCCTGTGGAAGAAATTTTCCTCCCTTCCCCGCTGCAGCTCTCTGAAGTGAGGCCAGCAGAGCACATGCACTCAAGGTGCCTGAAGCTGCCCAGTATTTGAGGACCTGGAAGGGGAAGGTGCCTGGTGACCTGAGAGTGGTCTCAAGTTGATACAATTCTGCTTGCCTTGGCTTCCCTGAAATGCTTGGTGGAAAAATAGCAACTGGGCCAAATCCCATTCTTTTCCATCAAGGTAATGGAAGTGGTCACTTCACTGGCTGCTGCAGAATGAGCTATTTCCTCTCTGAATTAGCCAGCTCAGCCTTCAGTTTCTCTCCTCTTTGAAGAGCCAGTGGGTTGGGGGCTGAATGTCCAGATAAAACACCTTCAAACCGAGCTGGGCACAGACTTCTGGAGGCATTTGGCTGGGTGAGACTTCACTGTGTGCCAGAGGCAAAGCAACCCCAGCAATTCATCCAGCGAGGGGGTGTGAGGGAGGACAGTGCAAGAGAAAGGAAATGATGGGCCTCAAACTGATAGACAGCAACATTTTGAGGACCTCTGAAGAATGCTTCAAACAAACATTTAAAATTCTGGATTAACATTTTGGACATTGTGGCACAAAGCTGAACAAATTCTCTTTATTGTCGGTTCA
Organism: Serinus canaria; assembly: GCF_022539315.1. Lineage (NCBI taxonomy): Eukaryota > Metazoa > Chordata > Aves > Passeriformes > Fringillidae > Serinus > Serinus canaria. The sequence goes on along the minus strand of NC_066327.1, from coordinate 15,788,736 downwards.
TTTCTACAATCTATTGATCAGCTTTTCTGTTCAGATTTGTGAGGTTTGCTCAATGGTAAGTTTGAAACTGTTTATTTCTGTGTCCAAAAACCTTTGGTCCCCTTCAGAATGAGTTTCCCCCTTTTCTCCAGGAAAGGATATAATTTCTCCTGCCAATCACACGTGACCAGGTTGCCACACAGGTCTGGTTACAGGATTATATTTCCAGACTCCTATCATAAGATTTTTGTGCCTCATTTTCCTTTTCTGTGTATTAATTCTCCCAGCTGCAGCTGGACAGAGGTGGTTGCTGTTGGTAGAGGGGTTTAGCTCTCATGAAGTGCTTTAGGATTCACTGATGGATCATCTCTTCTGAGATGGAAGTAACCCTTGGCATGTCTCTGTGTTTCATAAGAGGAGAATATGATTTCTCTTAGCTTACAGGTCTCTAGAAAGGTGCCTCTCGTTATAATGTAACCCATTTACACTCCCAGGCTAAAAGAAAGACTGAAGCTGTTCTGAAATATTTTGGTTAAAGGTTTCCATTGCAGTCTCTGGTCTGTAAGCAAACTCTGCTTGCAGGGAATGCCCATTTTTTAGAGAGATCTGTGCTTTGAAACCTACACTTGGTCAGTAGAGTCTGGAGAGCATCTCAGCCCCTCAGAGCTAAGGTGTGCTCAGGTCAGTGGTGCAGCTGCAGGTCCTTATGCCACTGAAACCCTTCAGGGACACAATGTGCTATGATTTGGATCAGCCTCTTCTGATGGAATCTGGCCTTTGGTCAAGGTTAATGTAGGAGAGGAGGTTGGAAGATTTTGGAGGGGGATTTTCTGCCGTGCTGGGCACAGATGGTGGCTGGTCCAGGATGACAAGGAGGGTGGGTGGCTCATCAGCAAGTTGCTGCTCTTGTTTGTAAGAGAATTAAAGAGATCCACCATCCCTTTTAGGATGAAACCCCTCAGATCCTTGCCTTTCCAGGGGACTGGTCCTTAAAAGACCCTCTCCTGCTTTTTGTGGCCGTGGTTCCCAGCTGGCTGGCAGTGTTTGCTCCATTTGTCACGTTGGACTGGCAGTGCTGAGTGCTGTGACTGCAGAGCTGGCAGGGAAATGCCCAGACAGCCCCTGAGCAGCAGCTTAATGCCAGTGCAGGTACGGAATGTATTTATAGCTGAATGCACAGTCTGTGTGTGTGCACATGTGTGCCTGGGAAAGTTTCAGAGGCAGAGCAGAGTGCATCTCAATTACACCCCCGTCTGGAGCTGCAGCCCCGCTCAGGAATTGAAAAGCTGCAAAGAATCCACTGAGGTTAAAACCACCATTTGGTTTCCCTCGCCAGAGGGACACTCATCAATATCTCTCTCTGTTAACAGCAGAGGGTTAAAGCCTTGGCAGGGTTCTCAGCCACCAGATGCAGGCAGAGGATTTTTTGTGAAAGGAAATTTCATTGCTGCTGGGTTAAAGCTCCAATTTTGCCTGACACTGCAAGTTCTGGAAAGCAGGAAAGGAGTGCACGGGCTGCTGGCCTCTCCCCTTTGTACGTGTCCTGGGGATGGACTGGCCTCCTGTTTCATCCCAGTCAGGAGAGATTCCTCCACAATTCACTCCCCACTTGGCATCACGTGGGATCTTGGATGCCCTGAGGTGAGGGGCTGGTGCTTGGTGTGGGTGCTGCTCCTCTGGACAGTGCCCAGCTCTCCGTGGTCAGTGCTGGAGGAGCTGGCAGAGCAGCTCTGAGTAGTTCAGCACCTCCACAGGCTCTGTCCAGCTGAGCTGATCTCAGAGGAGGGTCCTTAATCAACCTTGAGCTTTCTCCTGCAGCAGGCTTAGAAGCAACCTCAGCACTGCTGCATCCCATTTCTTTCCCCTCTCTAATAAGAAATCACATTTTCTCTCTCTGCCTGACAAAGGACACTCCCTCCCAGAGCAGATTTCTTCAGCACAGACCTACTGTGCTGCTCAACTCTGCCTCTTAAAAACTTTACTTAAAAACACTTCCCCCACTTCCCCGAGGTTACACAGCAACTCCTTGGCTTCACCAAGTGACTGAGAGAGCCCTGGTGGAGTGGTGGCTGTATTCCCATCTCCTTGGTGAGGAATTTGCTCTGTCTGACACCCCCAGTGCCCTCCAGCTGCCCGAGGGGCTGCACAGCACAGCTGGGGACACCTGGCCCTGCTCCTCGGGGGCTCTGCAGCCCAAGCAGGGACATCTGCTCCGAGCTGAGAGCTGGCACCAGGAGGGGCTTGGCCTTGGAAGGGAGATATTTACTTTGTGCAGCTTCTCTGTAACCCAGCATTGGCTGGAGAAGCCCAGCAATCTATTTAGTCTAGGAACAGCAGAGCGTGCCAGTTCCTCTGGAAGAGCCCCCCCTCAGCCCAGGTGGTGACTTGGACAATACTTTCCTACAGGAGGGAAAAAAAGATGCTTTTTTCCTCCCTCTTGGTCATCCTTGCTCCTCAGCAATGTACAGTTGTCTGTGGCTCACAGGTCAGGGTGGGGAGGGAGAAAAACCCTTTCAGTTCTGTGGAAAGGAAGGAATTTCCATACAGGAGGAAGCTCTCCTCAGGATAATTTCTGTTCTCAAGTGGACCCTGCAGGGCAGGCTCTGCTCTCCCACAGGGAGGTTCAGCCAGCTGGTCCTGATGGCAGAGCAAGAGCTGGGAAAGGGTGTGAGGAGGAAAAGTTTATGTGAGATCTTTAATAAGGAAAAGCACAGCTCTGTGTGTGTGTGAGTGGCCCTGGTGACAGGAATGTGCCTGTGCCAGGGTGCTGGAGCCAAGGCAGGGATCCCTCATCAGCCTGGGAAGGACCAGACCAGGTGCTCCATGGAGCTGGAGCCTCCACCTCTGTCAGGAGCCCAGGGCAAATCTCCCAGGAGTTATGATATCCCAGCCTTTTTGGGTTGGAAGAGACCTTACAACTCATCTCATTCCCAATCTTCTTTTATTTTCCCATCCATTTCTGCAGTGGCCTCTCTCCCCCTGTGTCCAAATCACCACTTCTAAGGCTTCTCTTTAAATCTGCAATTTTCAGGATAAGAAAAGGGGCTGGAGCATCCTTTAGCCAGGCATCCTTTTGTGCCCTGTCCCAGGGCAGCCACTGCTCCCAGAGGGAGCTGCTGGCCTGTGCTGCACAGAGCAAAGGGGGTGCCCTGGGCAGGGACACTCAGGAGAAGGAGCTCGAAGCCCTGAATGGGGACAAGTTTCACTTATCCCATGTCCCCAGGAGGAATTCTGGGGATTTCACAAGGCTGGGCACAGGCAGGAGCAGGGTGTGGGTGCCCTGCCAGGATGCCCTGAGGACACGGTGCTGGCCAGACCCCACAGGGCACTCTCTCAATTCACAGCACACCTGCCTGGCCTGAAATCCTGACTCTGCAGGCTGGGGAGTGTCCAGGAGAGGCTGAGACCCACTGCAGCTCTGCCACCTCACTCAAACCCCTGGACTGCAGCGAGGAGTGCTCCTGGATTGGAGCTCTGGGAACCCCCACAAAGGAGGAATGATGAGGAGGACTCCATTGATCTCAGAAGGCTAATTAATTACTTCATTATACTGTATTATTCTATACATCTAAAACTGAACCTGCCAAGCACTCAGCCCTGCACACAACTGCTCAGAAATTGTGACTGTCACCCAACAGTCCTGACACACCCACACACACACACCTGGCCCTGACAGGCCAAGGACACAAAACACCATCACTTTGGGCAAACAATCTCCATGCTGCATTCTGCTTTTGCACAAGCACAGGCACAGCAAATGAGATAACAATTGTGTTTTCTTTCTCTGAGGTTCAGAGAGTGTGAATCCCAGAAATATTCTTGGGAAGAATTGTGCTTTGCTTTTCTCTGTGAAGAGAAACCTGGGGCTGCACTCCTGTGAGGGCAGGAGCAGCTTTGCCCTGGGCTGTGCTGCTCCAGGGGGTGACCTGGGGCACAGGGACGTGGCTGGTGTTCCTGGGATGGGGCCAGGAGGAGCAGCACAGGGCTTGGCTGCCCTGGGGGGACCATGCAGTGCCTGCCTGTGCTCAGTTTGGCTCTGCACAGAGCTGACGTCTCCTGGTTTGTGTCACATTATGCATTATGTGATAATTATAAAAATGTGAAAATAGAACTCGCAGTACCAGGCAGGCAGCACGCAGCTTTGAGTGGTGCCATGTGTGTTTTCCTGCTTCCCCTCTGAGGATAAATGGATCTTTTAGAAAAGAGCCTCGTGTTTGGTTTAAGTTTCTCACTGCTCCATAGGGGTTCTTCCTTGTAGGGCTCTTGGAGCAGGATTAGCTGGCGATGGGTGGCACAGTTCCCTTGGTACACAGTGATCCAGCCCTGCTTTCCAAAGGGCTCAGGGCTGCTGCAGTTGCCTCTTAATCCCTGCCAAGTGCCCAGGGGGGCTGATGTGAGCCAGTGGAAACGCTGGGTCCATCCTGGGCTGGATGTGAGGGGATGGACTGTGGTTTGCCATTTGCTGCTCCCAGTTATCCACACAAAGCCAGGTCCCCTCTGAGGCAGCTCCTTGGGGAAATTGCTCATTTTCTCTAACTGGGTGGCACTGGTTTGTGTTTCAGCACGGGTTTCCTGTTTCTCTGGCAGCTTCCAAGGCCAGTGTGGAGCAGGAGAAGCAGCTTGGATGTGCTGAGTGGGGGATGAACCTCCCTGTGGTCCCAGCAGACCATGGGATGTGCTGCCCTGTGCCACCAGGGCAGAGAGGGAGCTGCAGGTGCTGCAGACACCCCCAGTGCTCTGGGGGCTCCTCTCCTGCCACTTAGAAATCACTCAGTGGTTCAGGTTGGAAAAGACCTTAAAACTCATCTCATTCCCAATCTTCTTTTATTTTCCCATCCATTTCTGCAGTGGCCTCTCACCCCCTGTGTCAAAATCAGCACTTGGAAGGTTTCTCTTTAAACCTGCAATCACAGCCAGAGGCTATTTCCAGGATAAGAAAAGGGGCTGGAGCATCAGCACCAAGCTAACAGAATGTATTGGTGCTTATACTGTGGGTTATTTACTGAGGAGCATGGCCTGATTATTTGGTTTCTGGAGGAATATTGACGTGTGCAACAGCCAGGAGAGACTTCATTTAGTACCTGCTCCTCTATGTAAGAAAATACAGATTTTGGCTGTGAGCTCTCATTTAAACTCATGGGTTTTTTTCTGGATAAAATCAGGGGAGCCCTTAGGGAACTGAGAGTTGAGCTATGGAGAAGGAAGAGAAGAAGGAGCTGATGTTTCCAGCTTTTGAAATCTAGCTCCTGTTTCTAGACCTTGAAAGCAGTGGGAATGGCTGGCCCTGAGAAGGGGGCTGTGCACTGCTGGGCTCCTTTGGGGTGAGAAGGAATCCCTTCTGCTGGGAAGGGAGGGCAGGAAGCTGGAGGGAGGCAAGGCTGGTCCCAACAGAGTCCCCTTCTGCTGCACTCAGCATCTGGTTCCAGAGAAAACAGCCCTGCCTGGGCTGGCCTTGTGTTACACACGAGGGGGACCCCTCTTTTCCGAGCTGGGCTCGGTTTCTGTTGGCACAAACTCCCTGTTGTCCTGGATAAACCTTTGTCAGGAGCTGCCCTGGGAATGAGCAGAGCCCCAGGGGCAAAACTGGGAGCTGAAAAGGCTCCTGAGCCTGTGCAGTGCCCACCTGCAGGAGGGAGCTCTGCTGACGGGGTCTCTGGTGTCGAGGTGACCCCGAGGTGTCACAAAGTCTCTTTCTCCCAGCCCCACAACTGAAGAAGTTGAGATTCCTCAGCTCTGGTTCTCAAGGCTGTTTATTTTCTCTTATCTGTGACATCTTTCTCTGCCCTGCTGAGATCTGTCCAGCAGGTTGGGTTCAGGCACAGTGATGGCCCTTGGGGTGCTGTTGGCTTTTTATACCAAGAACTACCTGTGCTTTATTTACAATAATTTCCCAATCCCTATCACCTGTGTCAGACAGTCTGTCTCTACTCTAAACCAATCCAAAAGTGCCACCATCTCAGCAGAAGATGGAGGACAAGAAGGAAAAGGAGAAGGACAGGACACATCCAGATTCCTCCATCTTGAACCCCCATTCTAAATCCCCAAAATTCTGCTTTTTCACCCTGTGACAAATTCACTGTCATTCTACTCAAACTCTTGTGGCTTGTAAATCCTCACACAAAGTTGGGAATTGTTTCCATGGGCTGAAATCAAAGGCTCAGGTGGTTTTGACTCTGTGCCAAGGTCTCTGAGCCCCTGCCAGGGTCTGGAATCACCCAGGGCAGCCAGAGGGATGTCCTGGGTTCTGACACTGCCTCCCTTCTGGATGTGGTGAGCAGAGCAGGGAAGTGCTTGGCTCTCCCTGGGTTTGGGTGGGATGGACACTCCCAGCAGGCTCTGGAAGCCTCAGAAAGGGAGAACCTTGGGGCAGCAGCCAGCTCCTGGGCTACTGCAGGCACTTCAGGCCAGGGAGATGGCCTGGGGAGGGAGCAGAGCTGTCCTGGAGGGCGTGAGGAAGGTGTGCTCCATCCTCATGTGCATCCCATGGCTCTCACCCCACCTCCCTCATTCTGGGCAGAAGTGGTGACTCAAGGATTGTATTTCAGGGGTTAAGAGTGAAAAATTGATCATGACTGAAATGCCAGGCAGTGACACCCACCAAGGACAGGGAGTGTGCAGAGCAGCTGAGGGAGGAGCAGCAGGAGATCCAGGGGGATCCCAAACCTTTGTGTGGGACTGTGGCCATTCTCTGCCTCCTGAAATCCAAGGGCTGACCTGTTTCTCTCTCAGACTGACCAAGAAGCCCCCCTGTTATATTTTTATTCAAGAGCAGCAGAGCTGAGGGCAGGAGGAGGGCAGATATTCCCAGTGCTGCTGCTCAGGCTCTTGTGCCTTTGGGATCTCTCTGATTTTTGCTTCCCTCTGTGGACTCCTCCTTTCACCCTGAGCCTGCTGCAGCCACCCAAGTCCTGAACCTCATCCCAAAGGCAAACAACTCCATAGAGAAGCTTTGGGGGTGACACTTGGAGTGTCACAATTCAGTTTCTTCTAAAAACTGGAAAAAAATTTGTCCTTTATTCAGATTCTCACTTTGTGTTGGGAGGTTTCTGTTCCACACAGGCCCCGTGTGCCTTTGCAGTACCCAGAGGAGGATTCCAGGTACAGATCAGTTCAATAAATATACACCCTGACTTTTTTTTGAGATTTCCTAAAATACAGGCAATATGTCATTGTCAGGAGACAGCGATTCTCTTCAGATCTGGGGGCTGAGTGATTACCTGAAAGGGTTTATTTTTTTTTAAATAAAAAAAATTATTTGAGGGAAGGAGAAGCAGCATCATAAAGGATTTTAAAGCAGGTATGACCTTCCTACCCACTGATGTAGGAAGCTGATATGTCATATGTGTGAAAACAAATGAGAACTTAACAAGGGGAGGGGATCATGACTCAAGAGAAGTTCTTGCTTGTTACGCAACCAGAAATCCCAGGACCTCAGAAATATTTGAAAGTATCACATTTTGCCCTATTCTTAAAAAAAGAATAAATATAAGCAATCCCTCCTTTTTAGCATCCAGCCCAAAGGTAATCCAGTGCTGCCTTGCAATTTGAAACTGCAGCTTGTGTCTCACATGGGCTGAAACAGTTGTGTTGCACAATTTTCAAGTCAGTTGAGGGGAGGGAAATAAAATGCTGAGGTTTTTTTTTATTTATTTTTTAAAAGAAATATTATTCCCTGGTAGTGTTCACAGCCTTTGCACTTTCTGATTTGTTGCCACCCTCAGGACCTGTGAGGTCCAGGAAAAAAGGCCCAGTGGGGCTTTGTGATGGTAAAAGGTGGAATTTCCTCCTCCTGATGGAGCAGAGAGTGCTGAGAGGAGTGAAGGGAGGAAAAAGGGTTATTGATAAACTTATTGATAACGCTGATAAAGTGTTATTGATAATGTTATAAAGTGCTATTGATGCACTTTTATTGATAATGCTGATAAGGTAATATTGACAAACTTTTATTGATAATGCTGATAAAGTGTTATTGATAAACTTTATTGATAACACTGATAAAGTACTGTTGATAAATTTTATTGATAACACTGATAAAGAGTTATTGATAAAGAGTTATTGATAACACTGATAAAGTGTTATTGATAACACTGAAAAAGGGCTACTGATAAATTGTTATTGGTAACACTGATAAAATGTTATTGATAAATGTTATTGATAACCCCGATAAACTGTTATTGATAATGTTGAAAAAGTGCTATTGATAATGCTGATAAGGTACTATTGATAAAGTGTTATTGATAACACTGATAAAGTGCTATTGATCAATTGCTGTTGGTAACACTGATAAGGTGATATTGATAAATGCTATTGATAGCATTGATAAAGTGCTGTTGATAAGCTGTTACCAATAACAGTGATAAAGTGCTGCTGATACCTGCCCTTGCACACCATCCCTTAAGGGGCTGCAGCCCCTCTGCTGTGACAGCACACAGAAGGGAGGTGACACCATTTTTCAGGGATGATAACTCTGGTTTCAAAGAACCCAGCACTGTCAGGAGTGCAGGGGGTGGCTCTGAGATCAGGACCCGTGGGCAGGGAAGCTGCTGAAAGTGATGCTTCAGGGTGGGGCCAGACCTGCCAGAGCAGGCTCTGACTCTCATCTCCACTTGCTTCTGAGTGAAACCCTTCAGCCAAAGTGCCAAAGTGAGCTCTCACTTGCAGGGACAGCTGAGGGTGGTCACTAAAGCTGTCATCAGGTGTGGCCAGCAGGGCAGAAGGTTTTCAAGGCATTGCTGACTCCAAGCACAGGGTAGCACAAGATGCCTGCTCTGTGCTGCTGCTGCAAGTTATGTTTAGCCTCTTGGAAATATTCCCAGCCCACCAGGAGTCATTTCTGACTAACAGGCACCCCTTAATCTGTCTCTAATCCCCCCTATAATTTTACACCTATTTAGCCTCATCCAAATAAAAGCCCTCAGTTGCTTAAGTAACGATTGACGAGGCTTTGCATCTCTGCTGGGAAATAAATATTATAATCTCCTTTTCTAAACAAGCAAACTGGCTCTTGATGAGGCAAATAACTTCTCAAGTGAGGGAGGAGCAGGTCTGACAACAGATGCTCTGCCAGAGCCCTGAGCCAACCATAAAACCCCCAGTGAGGACAGACACCAGCCCTTCCCCAGAGAGAGCTGCCTGGGGACACTGCTGGGCCAGCTGTGGAAGGGGACAGACACCCCCAAATCCTAAATGTGAGCATTTCTTGTGCCTTCCTGGCACTGTGTTGGGAAATGCTTATAAAAACAGAACCCTCCAGGGCTGCCCCTGCTGTCTGCAGAAGGTGGCATTGCCAGCAAGCTGTAAAACACCCCTGGCTCGTTTGCAATGTGATTTTAAAGCCCCAAAGGTACAGAAAGCTCAGGACTGATGGCACAGCCCCTTCTGTGTGTTGGGAGCCAGGCAGGAGGGCCCAGCTCAGCTCCACCTGGGACACTGCCCAGGAGCTCTGCCAAGAGGTCTCTTCCCATCAGATCATCACAGGGTGGCCCCTCTCCCTTGGCATGGGGAAAGAACAGCTCAGGTTCTTCCTTCTTCTTCATCCTGGAACGAGGGATGAGTCCTGGTTTTGTGGGACTGAGTTACCTGGAGCTCACATGGAAGCTGAGCCCACTTTTCACCCAGTGTGGAAAACTCCAGGAGAAGTTGCCAGGTGTTGTGTTTGTGGGGTGCCCCGTGGCAGGAAGGAATGATGCATCTGACTCCCTGTTCTCAGAAGGCTCATTTGTTATTTTATACAGCTGGGGAAAGAGTTCAGGCTCCTTGTGCAGAAGTTTTCGGCTGTGGTGGCTTCCTTTGTGCAGCACAGTGGGCTTGGAAGGAAAACCAGGTGTTAAATCGATGGCTGTGGCTGGCAAACCTCTCTGCAGTGCAGGAGAGAGGATCAGGATCAGGATCTGGGAATCAGCTGCTTGGCCTTGCTGACCCTTGGGGACGATCCCTGCATCCTTGGGGATGCTCAACTCCCAGAAAACACAGCAAAGGGGACACAGCACCCCAAAAAGGGCCACTCTGAGAGGAGTTCTGCCCTTCTTTGGCAGTGCTCCAGCACAGGGGTGATGAGAGGAGGCAGAGGTGGACGTGTCCCCGAGCATGCAGCCTGCAGGGAGCAGAGCAAGCAAACCTCAGGGGCGTGCTGCCAGTGCCTGCCCTGTTCAGAGGGGAATGCCTGTTTAATCAGTGACCTCAGTGATTTATGGAGGGCTGGGTAAGAGTTCCTTGAAGTCAACGGGAGCCTTTTGATGTCAGGAGGCTTCAGCTGGAGCCAGAGCCTGGCCATTCTTGCAGCAGCTGGGTGCTGGGGAGCAGAGAGCAGCGATGATAAAGCAGGCACTGAGCGAGGCAGGGCTGAGAGGGAAAAGCCTCCCTGGGACAAAAGCCTGGCTCCAAGGTACAGCGTTTCTCAGGGCCCTGAAATGCACAAACTGTTGCTTTCTTTGGGGGCTTTTCAGGGTTTTGTGTTTTGTTTTTTAAGGGCAGTCTGTCCTGGGGGCTGTTCTTACCCCGAAGAGCTGCAGCCCCCCTTGGTGGGGGTGTCACAGCAGTGGCTTCATTAGCATTTATTTAGATGTCTGCCTTGGAAGCAGCTCTGATTGAGGAGCTCATTGTCTGCACTTCCCAAATGACTCCCTGGCTCCCCTTATCTCCATTGTGCCATGCAGTTTTAAGCAACAGTGATGGGTTTGGGGTGAGTGCTGGGGCTGGATATGATCTTCAGGACATCCTTCTAACCTTAATTCTCACAAAGCTGGGCTGGATTTAGTCTTCAGGATATCCTTCTGACCTTGATTCTCACAAAGTTCTCAGTTTGGGGAGGTGAGGGTGGGTAGATTATTGCTGCTTTTCCTAAGTTGGGGTGATGATGTAGGGAGCCTACAAGTGTTACCCCAAATGAAGCATTGGATCCCAGCTGGAGCTGGGGTGGGAACAGAGGAGATCCTGGCTCCATCCCCAGAGATGACTCTGTGCTTTCCTTCTGTTCACTTCTGGCCTGATGGAGCAGTTTGTGGATGCCCTGTGGACAAAGGATGAGCCAGGTGAAACAACTGCTGGCTGTGTGCACTCACACCCACAGTGTCAAAAGGCCTAAAAAATCACTTTTCCATCAGCAACATGTGAATGTTTGGAATATCTGCATCCACAGCCCAGTAACAGCTACTTGGAGATGAGACAGTGGAGACAGACCAGGCAGCTGTGAAATTTGTGTCATTTAGGGGCAAAAGCCCATACAGGGGTGACATTTTGCACAAGCCAGGCCTATTTCAGCATCTGCAAAAATTCTGAGAGGGTTTTTCCACCTCGGAGTTGCTAAAGCCTAAAAAAAAAAAGCTTTTTATTATGCTGCTCTTAAAATAATAGCAGCAATAATTCAATACTCAGATACTTCATTTTCAAGACTCTGGTCTTTAAAAATCACCCCTTGCTTGAAAATAGCTGATGGCGAGAAAATAAACTTGAAGGGTATTTTCCTGCCTCTCCTGGTGCTGGTGAAGCTCTGGACTTCACCTTTTGTAGTCATTTAGAAAATGGCTAAATTTTCCACAAGGATACCAGACAGGGGAGGAGGGATCAGCTCCCAGCTCCTGGGAGTGTTGGTGTCAGGAATTCTCTCCCTCTTTGTGGGATGGATGCCCAGGTGATACTCTGATCCCAGAGGGGTCAGGATTTCCATGAAGGCTGCAGCAAATCCCATTCAAAAGTGGTGAAATTCTGCAAAATGCTTCCTGCCTGGATTCCTGTGGGTGACAGAACTGCTCAGCACCTTGAGGGTGTGGAGCCCCTGTGGGGTGTTGGCTGTAAAAGCTGGAAAAGGGAAAATACCTCTTCCTTCTCTGGCTATTTGTAGAAATCAGTGCAGGATTAGTACCTAGAGAGGCAAAGAGGAGAAAGGGAGTGGGTGAGAAGCACCTTACATCAGAGTCATGTGGCACAGGCTGCTTCCCAGGGGATGGGACAGCTGAAAATTCCTGCTCCTTCCTGTGGCTGGATCAGATTCCTTGGGTGGAAAGAGGGCAGGGTGCCCTGGGGAAATATCTGCAGAGCCCCAGGCCCCTCTGACATCAGGTCAGACATTCTGGGTCACATAACTGGAGGCTGCAGCATGAAATTTAATATTTCAATGGATCAAGTGCTCCTGGCACATGGAGCTCCTGCCTGGATGGGCTTGGTGAGCTCAGCACAGGAGAGCAGAGAGCCTGGAGTGGGAATGATGGAGCTGAGGGGTGATAAACCCACTGCCAGTGCTGCTGGGAGATGGAACTTGGCTGGGGTGGGAGTACAACAGGGGGATTATGTTGTGGTTTTCTCTGCTCTAAAAGGAACAAGAAAAAAAAAAGCTTAAAAAAAATTAAAAAAAAAAAAGAAAAGAGAGAGCCTTGATATGTCCAAAAGGAGGAAGCACCACTTTCATCTCATCCACTGGCAAAGCCTAAATTTAAAGCTCTATAATAGGTCCAGAGAGTGGAAAAGTTAAATATTGCACATATTTAAATATGACTGACAGGCATTAGAGTGGAGAGACTGATCCTGCACCAAGAATCTCAGGTGGTCTGGCCCCCTTTCCAGAAAAACAAAGCCCAAGGAGTCGCCTCCAAGTCCCATTTTCAAAGCTCAGATCACTTTAAATCAATTTCTGCTGCAGGTGTCCAAATAAGCTCCCGTTTCTACGTCTCTTTTTGGTAAAAATAGCTTATCCTCTGACATCTGGGAGAGGTGAAGGTGTTACCAAGCACTGAGCTGTCAGAATCCCTGTCATCATTTTATTTCTGGTTGTTGAAAGTCCCATTAGTTGGAGTTTTGTTCTTCTTTTGTGCTCATTTCCATCTTGTGCTGGGAACGAGAGCGCGTGGCTGATGGGGAGGACTCCCAGGCTCTGCAGGAGAGGCAGGGAATGTTCCACAAATGCATCCCCTGCCTGCAGGGCAGCCTGAGCCCTTCAACACCTTCAGAGCTCTAAGCAATGTGGAAAAGTAAGATTGAACAGCAAATCCCAAAGCAATTTTTTCCTGCAGATTTGCTGGTTCACCTAATAAAAGGCTCAGAATTCCTGGAACTTTTAAGAGCTTCTGGAACTTTACTGTCACTTAGGCTTGCCCTCTGATTTTTTTGTGTGAGTAAAATCCAGATCTTCAGGATGGTGCAGTGTGAGCAGAGTGAATTGGTGTCTTTCTGCAGAGTGGGAAGTGCTGGATGTGAGCAGAGGGAATCTTAGAGTCCCAGTGGAATATTCTGGGCTAGAAGTGACCCACAAGAACAGGACACCCCAAGAATCCACCCTGGACCTCTTGGGGCTCAGTGCTGCTTCTGCATTTGCAGTTTAAATCTCATTTTCTGTCCCTTCGTCCTCATACTCATCAAACCCTTTCCTGAAGAACCTTGTTCAGAGTATGTGTGCCCACTCAGACTCTCTGCCCTCTAACACTCTAAATGATCTCCAGTTTTTTAAAATTTCTGATTAAAGCCATAAAGATTTCAACCAATTCTTTGCCGTGCATCAGCTGCTTTTCAGTGAGGTCAATTTAATTCCTATTATGAGCCAGTATCTCATAAACTCGTTTCTTTTGGAGCCCTTTTCCAGTCCCCAAGAACATTATTTCCATGCCTTTATTTCTCTTGGATGGGCTCTCACATTGCAACTGCCCTCGGTTGATGCCTGCAGAATTCTGAACTGCTGGTTTGGCTGGAATATTCTGCATGGATCACCTCCCAGTAACTCCCAGTGCCTCTGTGTCCTGCAGGCTGGTGTCTGAGCTCTGCCTTCAGCTCAGTTTCTTCACTTTCCCTTTGATTTCACTCTCTGCAGAGAAGTCAAAAACTCTCACAGAGGTAAGGGATGTCATACATATTACATCGACCAAAATTACAAATTATTCATCACAGCTCGATTCAAAGGCAGCTCTGTCATCTCTCCTACTGCTTCTCAGAGATCCTGAAGCCTCCAGAGTAAAGCTCTTCTGCTGGGAAAGGTTTTTCTTTTAGGCAATGGCAGAAGGAGCTGAGCTTGAGAAGGACAGATGGAATCTCTTGATCTGATCTGGCAGGACCAGTGGTCAGGGCAGCAAATCATCCCACAAATGCTTCTCATGGGGAGATGACTGAAAATCAAAGCAGAAACCAGATTTCTCCTTGGACCTGGAATAATCCTGCTCAGGAAATCCCCCAGGACCACATTTCTTTATTATGAGCCTGGAAGGTTTCCCTGCCCTTGGGATAGAGGGCACTTCTCTCAGGTGTCTGTTCAGAGGGGATGGACAAAGTGCAAAGGAACCTAATATTTCATCTAAACCACAGCCAAACAGCTGCTTCCCTGAATTTCTCCTGTCTGCAGCATTGTCCAAAAAATCTATTGCTTCTTTATCCTTTTCCATACAGGCTTCCAGGGCTGTGTGGTGGTGCAGACCTGCCAGCCCCTGTCACCAAGGGTCCCCTGCCATCGAGATCGTTCCTCCACACGTGGCAGACCTTCCTTCACGTGCTTCCTTGGCTTTCCTGCCCAAATTCCCACTCACTTCAGGCAGCTCCCTTTTGGGGAAGGAAGTGCACACCCATGAAACCCTGAGAGCAAACCCTGCCTCGATGCAAAAACTGTGACAAATGGCTTATTTGACAGGGACCACAGTGAAGTTTACCCACCAAACTTCACTTTTCCCCTTTGCGTGAAGGAGACTGTTTTCCTAAAGCACAGAAAATTTGGAGATCCAGTGAGTCTCATAACCATAAACATTTTAGATCCCACCCAAAGAGCCCTGCAGCCTGTGGGTGAGCTGCGTTTTGGGGTCACCAACCCCATTTCAGCCCCACAGCGAGAGCGACACCAAACAACAAAATCACATCCCTTGGGGATGGAATTTGGACTTGATCTAAAAACTCTGATTTCCTGTCTCAAAAACCCCCCAAAACTCAGAAGTCTCACATCTCAAATGCTGCCTGGGGTTGCCTTTTCTGACACAGCTCCTTCCCTCCTGTCTCGCTGCCCCTGCAGAGCCGGGCGCTCCTGCAGCCCCGCACGTCGGCAGTGGCGGCGGGGCTGGGGGACAAGGGGGGCTCAGGATGGGCTGCCCGTGCCGTGCTGTTACCACAGCAACCCCTGCCCTGCCCTGCGGACCCCTGGGGCTCCCCGGCAGCCTCGGGGGCTGGGAAGGCTCCTGTCAGCCGGCAGGGGATGGAGCCGCATCCCGGTACCCGCCCCGCTGCCCTCCCGGTGCCCGCGGAACCAGCGCTGGGTGAAAAGGGGATTTGTCCCCAAAAGAACCGACCGAGGGTGGCTGCTGGACACCCCCAGCCCTCGAGTGTCCGTGACATCCCTGGAGGGAGCGGGTGGGATGTTCTGGGAGCAGTGTCAGCCTGGGGGATATGTCAGGGGTCACCGGTGGGGCTGGCAGCGCCCAAATCCCACTTTTCCAAAGCGTTTTGGGAAAGATGGGGTTTTTAATGAGATCCTGGCTGTGTTCAGGTGGGGTTTTTGTACAAGATTCTGTCTGTGTCCAAATGGGTTTTTGCACGAGATCCTGGCTGTGTTCAGGTGGGGTTTTTGTACAAGATTCTGTATGGAGGGGTTTGGCAGTTGGCTTGTAAGCAAAGCTGAGTTAATAGAAGAAATAACAATTGATGATTTTTGAGTGTATTTATAGTAAGGAAGAAGACAAGGCCATCAGCATAGAAACAGATTAGAAAAGATACATGAAAATATTTGTAAGCTAGACTACATGCAAAAGTGGATGTGTATACATGCCTTATGAAATTTCTGTAACACTTTTGCCAATATTAGTGACACTAATTTCTTTGTACCAATGAATAGAATAAGTTCTTGTGATGTAATTAATGACTTAAGATCACACTTTGTTAAAAGTGTATAAGCTAGAGAACACACACAGCATAAAAAACTTTTTTTTTCTTAGACCCTAATCACAAATATGTCACGTCTGACCTAACAGTGACAATTCTGGCTGTGTTCAGGTGGGTTTTGCACGAGATCCTGGCTGTGTTCAGGCTCTCCTGTAGGAAGCAGAGGTTCTGACAGGGTCAGAGATAATCAGCCATCCCTTTTTGCTGGTGAAGCAGCTTTTTTTCCCCCTGGGAGGGGATTTGGGCTGGGTTGGGAGGGAAGGCAATGGCTCAGGTGTTCCTAGAGTGAGATGAGAGGAACTGCACTGCTCCCCCGAGCCCCTGCAGCTGGGCTGAGCCCAGGGGGAGCACAGCGAGTGCCAGAGCCCGGGGCAGAGGAGCACAGAGCTCTCCAGAGCAAGGTAAGGCTCAACTGGACTTTATTTGAAGTTTCTTGATAAGATTTGTGTTAGTGAGGTGCTTTTTGCAAGGTATTGTGTGCATAGCATGGCTGGGGAAGCCAGGGGTGAAGGTGAGGAGCTCAGGCTGGTGCTGCAGAGCAGCCCAGAGCTGGTGTTGGTGATACCTGAGGCTCCTTTCTTGGTCAGAGCCGTCCTGGTTTTACTGGGATGGCAGAAGTTGGGCAGAACTACCTGGAGGAAGGGCTAAATGTTGGCAGGAGGAGCTGCTGGAGGTGAATGCTGGCAGAGAGGGGCGTGTTTGGTGTCCTGGTGTCTCACAGGAAGGGCTGTAAGGGAAGAGTTCCCACCGGGTTTTCTTTTTTTGCTGCGCTTGTGCTGCCCCCTTGTAGAAAATGTAAATTTTGTGAGCGTTCTCAGAACTGTGATTGTTTCATCTCCCCTTTGCAGAGCTGAAACATGAAACTCATGGCAATGGTTTTCTATTTCTGTTAGAAATCCCTTCCAAAATGGGCATATTTAATGTATAAGGTTGCTTGGAATTCCCAAAGGCCCTAATGCAGCAAAATGCAGCCATCTGTTCTCATGTGAATTCTTTGTAGGGCCAACACCTGAAGGGCTTTGGGGATTCTTTTTCTTTTTCTTTTTCTTTTTCTTTTTCTTTTTCTTTTTCTTTTCTCTGTTATAAAGACACAGTGCAAAAGGCAGTGAATTCTGTGAGTCAGGGAGATGGAATTGGTGACACATGAGGTCCTTCAGCCTGTTCAGGTGGGCTGGACTTGTTGCATTTTGCATTTTGGTTTGTCCCAGCGCTGCAGGGGATTGCAGTTGCCAGCTCCCAGCCCGATGGCTGAGGTAGCACATTTCTCTGTGCATGGCTAGGAGGGTGTCTAGACTGGGCTGGTCACTGCCCAGTCATGTTCCAACTCTGCTCTGTTGTGGGCTCAGCACCTGAATCACAAAAATGCAAGAACTGCACCAATGCTCTGATACAATCTCATGGCACAACCAGCTGGGGCCCCAGCCTTTTTCACACCTGTGAGTTACAGATTTGGGTAGGCCAGGATTTACAGCTTCTCATCCTAAAGCTGGGGTTTTGTCCCTGATCACTGGGGCTGTTCACTTCTCTCCCTTAATCCTGGTATTTGTTCCTATTGCTAAACCTCTTGAGAAATGTCAGTGCCTGCTGTGTGATTTGCATTGGCCAGGCACAGTCGGAGCTCGTGGAGACACTTTGGGAAAGCTGTCTCCACACCTTGCTGGGCTGATTCACTCAGGAGGCAGCAAAAGAATCCTGGGTCTGCTCGGGATTTGCAGGGAGGAATTGAGAAATGAAGCGAGAGTTGATCTCCCTCTTTCGGCCGAATTCCGAACAGCTGCGCTTGGGAAGGGAGGGAAGGAACAGGAATTCCTGCCCTGGGGATGTGAGAGACCCCAGTGCTCACAGCCAAACCCAGCTCTCTGCAGGGACACTGCTAAAATCCCTTCTGCACTGCAGAATAAACCACAGAACATCTGTGAAAGAGTTAAACTGCTCCAGTTCGCTGTGAGTTTGAACCCAGAGCTGGGCAAATATATAATTATGGAATTTTAGAATGGCTTGGGCTGGAAGGGACCTTAAAGGTGACACAGGTGATGGCAGTCTGGTTCTGCTCCTTCTGGTGAAGTCTGCTTGAGTCAGAGTGACCCACTCAAAAACTGTCTTTGTTTGAAGAATCCAAAATCCACTCAGGTGGAACTGTGACCTTGATAAGGTGATCAGCAGCTGTGGGTTCTGCCTGGCTCTGTTGCTAACCTGCCCAAGGTTTCACTGAAAAGCATCTTTGGAGTTATGGTGGAACAGTTAAATAGCAAGTGCCTCAGGAATCATCCCTTTATTTTATGTAAGATTTGCATAAGAAGTTAAAAAAAATCAGAAAATGCTTATTAATTTAAAGGAAGAATCAGTTTTACTTCAAAAATATGTTATAAACACATTATTCATCATTCAACTCCTGTTCAGTACTTGGAATTAAGTTTATCTTGGGCTAAAATGTGTTTGTAAAAATGGGCTGCTTTGTGTGATTGCTATGGATTACATGTACATTTTTCAGGAATAATGGGGGAAAGGCAATGGAATTGTGCTGTTGAGGTTTTGGGACACTGCCAGAGGAACAGAGAGGTCAGAGCTGCTGTATGGCTGCAGGGTTTGATGGAAGAAGGGCAGAGTGGGAAAATAAGGAATGTTCTGCTGTGATGCTTGTGCAAACATCTCAGTTCTGTGTCAGCTTCTTGATTCCTTGAATGCCTCCCCAATCTCCTCAGGCTGTGTTTAACACCCAGCACAGCAAACCCTGACTCAGCTTTAGTCCAACATCCTGCTGCAGGGACAATTCCACTTCTGCACTGGGTACAGCTTTGTTCTTCTGCTCTGGTGTGGAGATTTCTATCTCATCACTGAGGTTTTAAGGCTGGAATCCTGATTCTGGCTGTGTGACTGGCAGGATTTCATCAAAGGGCACTGCACAAGTCCTTCATCATAAGGACTTGGTGGCTTTTGTCACTGTCCCATTGTGTCAGGGCTGCTTCCAAGGCTCTGATGCAAAGCAAGGACTTCAGAACCCCAACATTAAAGCCTGTGATCCCTAAGTGGCTGCCCTAACTCTTCAGGTGCTTCTGTTGTCATCTGAAGGTTTCCACAGCCACTGGAGCTGTGCACAGGCTGGGCCCCACCAAAGGCACAGCAGTGTCAGAGCTCAGGGTTAACACAGACAGAACAATGGAAAAGCCTTTTAAAAACTACCCTGGCTGAGTCTATTCTCCTTCACTCATCTCTTAAAGCAGCTGTCAGGTAGGAAATGCAGGTTCAGGTGCCCTCCTCACTGCAGTAAATCCAGCTTGACTTGCTACAAAAAAACCCTGAGCTCCTGTCCCTGCTCCCTGACTGCTCCTGCTGTCATCCAGAATGTGCCTAAGCACAGTCAGAATCCTTTTCATTGCTCTTTCGAAACTCTTGAAGAACTTTTTCCACTGAATAAATGTTTCAGTTCCAAAGAAGTGGTTGGGAACCCTATCCAGAGGTAAAAGGTTCTTTTCTGTCAAGAGCTGCCCTTAAGGGAGTTTTCCCTAAGGGAAAACATTTATTACACATTTGGAGCAGTCTTTAACCCCCAAACCAACATCCAGGAGAGAACCCTTTACTCACACAATCCTCACAATATTTTACATTTTTTTGAAACATCTTCTGTGGAAAGGATACTAAAATTATCTTATTTCATGACAAGAAACAAGGCCAGGTTGTTAAACCTGGATTAACCCATAAAATGTCTAAGGTCACACTTTCCTTGGGGTTCCAGCCATCAGGACTCCTGCATTTCTTTAAATAGTTTCTCCTTAAGAAAAATTGCTGAAGAAGCCAAGCCTCAGAGATGCTTTTTGAGGTGTTTTATTGCAAAAAGGTGTGGACATTTGCTGGCAGAACAGGTTATCACATTCTCCATTTGACTGTCATCCAGAGGACACTGCATGCATTCAAGCTGAAAGCATAGGACAGTTTCCACCAGGCACCTGAGAAAGAAAAGTCTTCCAAGCAGAAAAAGACAAATTTCCACCTGATTCCACACTCTGGTGTGCCCTTTGCTCCCCAGAGCACCCTGGGAAACAGGAGTGGCATCAGCTATGGGCACAGCCAACTGTAAACGCATTCCTGTGTTCAATAATTGATCTGGATAGTGGATCCTGAAGCTTCAGCTCCAGTTTTGAACAGGAAATTCCTTTCCCAAAGCAGGCAGTGCAGTGAGTTCCACCTGTCCTGGCACCTGCTGCTCCCTGTAACCAGTACAGGCACACAAGGCTTCTATCAAAGCAAACCTGACAGCTCTACTTGGTCTCCAAAAAACACCCCCACCCCCAAACCCTCCTTCCTTTCTCTGTGCTCCTTGTAGCACCTCAACCCTCTTCCCCACTCCCTCCAGACAGCAGACAACTCCCTTTTTCCCTTCCCACCCCCTTGCCCAAAGGCATGACTAATGAATACATGCTGCAGTTCACAGCAAAAATCTCTCCACACTTGGGCTGTCCCTCCACAGGCAGAACTCCAAGTGCACCTGAATTTCCCCATTTCAGTGCCTATTTCCCACAGGCCTAATAAAGGTTAATCATCTTTGGCAGACAGCAACCCTGCACCAAAGGGAACAAGGAATCCATTGCCAGTCTAACAGGGCATGTTGCAACTGCAGCTGCTCAGCAGCAGGATCTCCCTGCAAGGAAATAAAAAAAAAAAAAAAGATTTTAGAGGATGTAAAAGCCCCTTCACAAGTCAGTGCATTAGGGTAGATTAGGATAGATCAACAACTGCACTTTGCTGTGGGTTATAAATGGACTTTTAAACTTGAACCAGACAAATGCAAAAATTCAAGGCATTAAAGCTGCGAGTCACAAGCAAACAACGGGTGATAGCACAGCCACTTAAACCCCCATGCTGGTTGCTCTGACAATTCCAAGCATTAGAACAGCCACTGCAGGTTCTTATTCCTCCTAAATAAATCAGCTGTAGGTTATATGGAGCATTTTTGCTCAGAAAGCCCTGGCAGATGGAACAACTGACAATTAACTGCCTTTCCTGCAGCATGGTTTTCAGTCCCCCAGCAAAGCTGCAGAGTGAAATTTCCCACCGAGGCAGTGGTTCCTCAATATCCAAATCAGCCTCTGCAGCCTTGCAAAGATGGGCACACCTTGTGCTAAGACAGAGGAGCAGTTATGGCCCCCTGAGGCCCCTGGAGTTATTTTAATCACAAAAGCCAGAATGAACTTGTTTGCCACAAAGGCACTCTCAGTCCTTGCAGCTGGAAGAGTCAGGTTGTTCTATTTAAATCAGTTTTGGAGTGAACAGTTTTTCACCCCCAGAGATGCTGCCCTTACTCCAGCAGGACTATTTTGGTCAGTGACAATTCAACACTCCAGTGTTTGTTCTGAAGCAGAGATACCCAAAACTTTCAATGCTAAGCCACAATAACTTGTCACCACTCTATTCTCACTGTGTTTCAGTACATGATATTTTTTATCCATTTGATACAGTTCTGAAGGCAATCCAGCCACTTCCATGCTGCTGGACATGCTTTTTCTTTTTTCCTTTTTTTTTTTTTTGAATAGAAGGCCTTTTGGGCTGATCCAAACCCAGCTCTGGCAGAGTGCACAGTGTTCCTTGATAGCTGATTTACATCACCCTTATGTCTTAGTCACAGTTATTTTTAGAGGCACTGGAGTGGCAGAGGGCTGTGTGACAATGACAACAGGCTGCTGATCAAAGTGTCCCCCCTGCCAAGGCCTCTATCTTGCACTGTACAAATACAGAGATGAGGCACAAGGAATGTCAGCACTAAGTGCAGAGATACCAGACCTTTAGGAGGCATCCTGAGATGGAGCAGGAGGATCTTTATTCTCAGGCTCTGGAGGAGGAGCTGGCACATTTTCCTCTTTCTTTTGTGCAGCCAAAAATTCATGAATCGCCCTCTCTATCTGAGGCCTGAAGATGTGGTTTAGTTTTGGATCCACCACCTGAGAAATAATTCTGTCCACTCCAGCTTCCAGCATTCCTGACCTTGAACAAAGACAAAGAAGTCATTCAGCTCCTTTGACAAACTTCTCCCCAATCTCCTCCAGAAACTCTCCAGAGCCCTCCTGTCAACTGCAATTAGCATTAACATGGTGAGAACTGCAGCCTACTCAGGAGATCCTTAACAGGGACTTGTTTCACTCACCTATTTCTCTCCCTGCTCCCTACAGAATTAACAACTCACATCTGGTCTCCCAGGTACTTAAATGACACCTTGGCCAAGAGCCACTTTTAACAGAGCTCCTGTGGAAACCAGGTCAACATGAAAGCAAACAAACACATTTTGGCCCAAGAAGAGAAATAAGCTATTCTGAGGAGGGCAGGTGAGAGCAAAGGCTTTTTTTTTGGCTGAGTGGAGGGAGAAGAGGCCTGCCCCCTCAGAACAGGACTGTCACTTGATCCTTGTAACAGTCTAGCCAGATGGGAATGAATTATAAAAGGGTATGAGTTATAAAAACAAGGCAGTGAGCACACAGCAGAGGCTCTGGGCTGAGCAGCAGGAGCTGAAGTGCCTGCAGGGGCTGTGTCAGGCCCCTGGATGGTGGGGCACAGGCTGTCTGGGAGGGAGCAGGGCCAGGAAATGGAGATGTTCATGGCACTGGGAGAGGAGCCTCAGGATGATGAGGCTGTGAAGGATGCAGAGACAGGGCAGCTCCTGCCACCTGCAGGTAACAGCAGCCTGGGTGGGCAGGACACACAGCTGGACACCCCCAGGGCTCAGCCCTGCCCCTCCAGGAGTGACAGGGACTGCTCAGACTGCCAAGGACTGGGGCTGTTCTTTACAACATTTTGTGCAATACCTCATCCTCCTCTCCCTGATTAAATCTCAGCAGCTCTGGGAAGCAGTGTGAACTGTCAGTCACAGAGTGGTTTGGGTTGGAAGGGACTTTAACTCTCATCCCATTTCACCCCTGCCATGGCAGGGACACCTTCCCCTCTCCCAGGCTGCTCCCAGCCCTGTCCAGCCTGGCCTTGGGCACTGCCAGGGATCCAGGCTGCTCTGGGCACCCTGTGCCAGGGCCTGCCCACCCTCACAGGGATGATTTATTCCCAGTATCTGCTGCAGCCCTGCTCTCTTAGTTGAAGCCACTCCCTCTTGTCCTGTCCCTCCAGGGGCCCTTGTAAAAATTCTCCTTCCATCTTGTTGGCTCCTTCAGGCACTGTGAGGGCACACTGAGGTCACCCCAAAGTTCTCCCAGCCTTTCCTCCCAGCAGAGCTGCCCCAGCCCTCTCATCCTGGTGGTTCCCCAGTGCAGAGTCTGAATCAGCTGGACAGGAACTGCTGCAGAGATTGCTGTGACAGGGGCTGGGGCACAAAACCTTTGGCATCCTCAGGACTCTTTCTTTAGATAATATTTAAAGGCTCATCTCTTTCCTGGAAGTTAAGATCAAGATCATCCAGCTCAGTACAGCAGGCACAGCATTTTTGCAGCAATCATTTGGACAGCAAACAGAAATATTTCAGCACTCAAACCCACCCATTTCAGGCAGAGCAATAATGTGCATTTTGGGGAGAGCTCAGCCTGCACTGACTCTAACAATGAAACTCAGGGAGGACCACAGAAAGTGGTGGGACAACCTGAATTCTGCCAGTTCTGCCTTGCCTGAGGTGGTTTATGGCTCATAAAATCCCACTTGTTGTGCAGGCTGCTGCTTACTCACTGGATCACACTCTGCCTCAGCCCGTTCCGGAGCTGGTTCTTGTTCATGGCTGGGTTCCATTCCTGCTTGTCCAGGTGGGTCGAGACAAAGTTGTCAACTTTCTGCCTCAGGTTCTGATAGGCTGGCTAAAAAAAATAAAAATAAAGCCAGTTCAACAGCTCAAATAGCTCCCAACAACCCCCTGCCAGAGCCCTGCACAGTGCAGCTATTGTCACACACAGACTGCCCTGCTGTCTGTGTGTCCCTCCTCTCACTCTCTGAACAAAGATAATCCTGTTTTCCCTGAGAACACAACTGGAAAATTGCACAGAACTCTCAGTGTTGTAATAATTCAAACAGCTGAGTAGATTGGGGCTGAAATTGTAGTGCAATGCAAACTGTGCAGACAGAGGTTGTTTAAGCAGAGTTCTTGTTGTCTGGAAAGCCTCCACCCCAGAATTCCAAGGAAATTGGCTGAGCAATGCTCCCACTAAACAAAAACTTGAATTATTTGCTTCTGTGGCACTAGCAGAGAAGATAAGAATAAAAATATAAAATTGTAATTTTAAAGATAATTATAATTATTTGAGTTTTATCAGAGGGAATCTAATTCCACTGAACAGGAACTTAACTAATAAATCCATATAAATGCTCAGGACCATTCACATCCTGGATGCAAGGGAAGGACAAGAAGGAAACAGGGATATTTCAGAGTTTGATGTGTCTGCTCTGGGTGAGGATGGCAGATCCCAGGACGGGGCTCTGCTGGAAACAAAAGCTTTGGGAAAACAAAATTCAACAAAAAATGTTGAATTTTGACAGTCGCTGAGAACAATCCAACTTTATACTGAAAGTCCAATTCAATACTGGCAGCAAATGATGACGAGTTCATTGTAGCTGAGAAAAATTAATGTCAAACACTCTGGGGTCATCTACTCAAGAAACAAAGGTTAAAGGTTCGGTTTGAGACTATAGGGACGTTTGAGAATATGGGAATTTTTGAAATACAGGCTAGGAGCAGCACTGTTCCTAAGGGAAGGTGTTTTCCCAGGAAAGCCTGGGCTGAGAGACGAAAGGCTGGGCCCGTTCTGTGCCCGGGGGATCCGCCGGGAGCGGCCCCAGCGCGGCGGGAGCGGGCAGGGCCTGGGCTCGCTGCCCGGCCCCGGTACCTTGGTGTCCACGTCGGCCAGGCAGTCTCGGCGGAAGCCGTCGAAGAGGCCGCGGCTCTTGAGCTGCTCCACGATGATGGCGATGAGCTGCGGGTCCCCGGGCGGCAGCGAGCCGGGGTCGGTGGTGCCGGGCCCCGCGGCCCCCGCGCCGCCGCCCGCGCCCGCCGCGGCCCCGCCGCCGCTCTCCGACATCGCCCGCGGCCTCCGCGCCGGCGCGCGCCGATGGTGTCACCGCGTCGCGCTGCATCACGGGGAGGCGAGTTCCCCTTTACAATGATGCTATAAGCTGGGTACTTCCTAGAACTACAAATCCCAGCGTGAAGCGCGGCGCGGCCCCGCTAGGCAGTGGAAAGGCGGGCGCGTTGCTGTCGCGATGTATTTTGGGAGTTGTAGTTCAAGGGACGGTGAGGACCCTCCCCGCATCCAGCGGCGGCTGTGAGGGGATGGCGGTGCGGGATCACCTGGCCGGGGAGGTCACAGGGCTCTCCGTGTCCCCCCAAAGCGGGATCAGCCGGGCAGAGGGCCTGAGAGTTCCTCAGCATCGCCCGGTGCCCCCGGTGTGCGGCTGGATGCTCAGGGATCCCCCTGC
This sequence comes from Serinus canaria, assembly GCF_022539315.1. Taxonomy (NCBI): domain Eukaryota; kingdom Metazoa; phylum Chordata; class Aves; order Passeriformes; family Fringillidae; genus Serinus; species Serinus canaria. The sequence goes on along the minus strand of NC_066327.1, from coordinate 15,763,530 downwards.
CGTGGTAACAGCGAGGCTGTGACTCGCGTGTGCTCTCCTGTGCCATTGTGAGCGCAGAGATCGTGTAAACTGCGAAAACAATACATCAATTTGTGTGGGATCCTGCAGTATTTCTATCGGGATGCTGAGACCTGGCTGCCCCCGGCAGGGGCTGTGTGTGCTGGCCCGGGCACAGGCCCCACCTGCTGGGTTCGCTCCCTTCCCGGCCATGGGGTACGCAATAACGAGGACATTCCCACCCCAACAGGATATTCCCATCCCAATTCAGCAGGACAAGCAATGCAGGAGGGTGCAGTCACAGAATCCCAGAACAGCTGAGGCACCTCAGGAGATCACCCAGTGCCACCCCTGCCATGACAGGGACACCTCCCACTGTCCCAGACTGCTCCAAGCCCATCCAGCCTGGCCTTGGGCACTGCCAGGGGTCCAGGGGCAGCCCCAGCTGTGCCAGGGCCTGCCCACCCTGCCAGGGAAGCTTTGAGGAGAGAAGAGGGACAGTGGCAGCATGTACAGACCCCGACACCTGTGACAGCCGTGCTTTGGGGACGCACAGGAGCTCCTGCAGAATCCCTCCCTGTGCCTGGTCACCGTCACTGCTCAGTGCCGGCTCTCTGGGGTGGCTGTGAAACCCCCAGGGCTCATCCCGGCACTCAGGAGTGTCCCTGGAATGGTTCCTGTCTGACGCTGTCCCCACCCGGTGACACTGACCCGGCATCGCTGTGCTGGGGCTGTGGCCGTGCCTGCCCCAGTGGGACCCAGGGGGATGTGCGGGTGTGACTCGATGGTTTTTGACCCTCGTGCTGGTGTCACACTTGTGGCAGCAGTGACAGGACACTCCAGAGACTGCTTAGAGCCAGAATAGGAGCACATTTGATAAAATATGTTTTATAAAGCCAGAATATGTTTGATAAAACAGATCTGCCAGGACTCTGCCCCTCCTCTCTGGATAGTTTTTAGGGTACACAGCCTTGTTTTCTCCTGTGGGCAGGGGAATCATGGAATATCCTGACCCATGGGGATCATCCCAGCTCCTCACCCTGCACAGTCCCAAAATCCCACCATGTTCATCCTTGGGGCGCTGTCCAAGCCCTCCTAGAGCTCTGGCAGCCTCGGGTTGTGCCCATCCCTGGAGAGCCTGGGCAGTGCCAGCACCTCTGGGAGAAGAACCTGTCCCAAAATCCAGCCTGACCCTGCCTTGGTCCAGCCCCTGGGAGCTGTCACGGGTCCTAGGGGCGGTCGCTGCTCGGGGACAGGGACAGAGCCGTGGCCGCGGTGCCGGTTCGGAGCGGGGGAAGCAGCGCGGCCATCCCGGCAGGTGGCACCCGGTCCCCATCCCGGTCCCCATCGCGATGGCTTCTCCGTGTCACCCCTGGCAGGGACGTCATTAATGGATTTTAGCCATAAGGAGCCAGCAGTGAAGGCAGAGGGGTAGTTCCTCTCTTGGGACCCTCGCAGCAGCCAGGGAGCGATGGAGGGGCCGGATATTTATTTATTTATTTATTTATTTATTTATTTATTTATTTATTTATTTATTTATCGGGATTTTCCTGCTGTCCTGGGCTGGCTCCTTCCCGCGGAAAGGCTGAGAGGCAGCGACCTCAAAGACAAAACCCTTCTGCAGCACAGAATCCAGCCCAGGGTTTAGTGGGCACTGCCCCAAGCAAAGATTCCTCCCAATTAACAAATTACTGGAAGGGACTGTGAGCATCCGTGATGCAGGAGGGGAAAATCCTCAGTGCAGCCTCTGGTACCCGGGATGCTCCGGGCTGCTCTGGAACATCTCTGGGATGCTCCCGGCTGCTCTGAAGCTGCTCTGGAGCTGCCTTGCCACCGGTGCTGGTGCTGCAGCACTGCTCCAAGTCCCTGTGTGAGGTCTGTGCCTTTTCCTGTGGGTGGGTGCAGTGACCTCTTTCTCACGGTGGCACAATTGATGTTCCAAGGCAGAGCAGAGGGGGCAAAGCAGGTAGTTATGAGATAATGAGGGTTCACGGGTTCTCTTACAGGCTGTGGGGTTGAGGTCAAGCAGTGTTTAATAGTTTTGAGATCTGGAGCAGGGGGGAAAGAGAAAAACAGAGCGTTTAATCTCTTTTATCTGTGTGTTTTTGCCCGACATCACAGCACACAGAGAGCATTAAACTGTGGTGTCTCAGATAAAGCAGCCAGGCCCCCAGGGAGCAGAACTGTGAACCTCTCCTTGAATCACATCCCGAGTACAGAATTTATGAGATCTGTGAACTCTCCCTATATCTGTGGCCTCAAGGAAAGCTTCAGGCAGTTTCCACAGCTCAGGTCAGTAGAAGACTCAGGAAGGGAGAATTTTTGCCTGTTTGCTGTTGGGTTGGAGATGCAGTTCTCATGGTAGGATAAATGCTTAGGCTGAGCAGAAGCAAACTTGTAAAGCTTGGGGAGAAAGCTTATTTCAGGTGAAATAAATAGGAAAAAAAAATTGGTGTAGAAGGTGCTTGGATCAAGATGACAATCAATGATTTTTAATCTTATTTCCTGTGTTACAGTCCCCTTGAACCCTGTTCCTGTGGCTGATCAGGGAAATGTGGGTATTTAATTGTAATTTCAATTTGTGAAAAATCTGAATTCCAGTCACACTTTGTGTCACAGATGATCAGTACCAGAGGCCAGTCCTTTCTTTGCCAGTGTTTGTCATCACTGCATTGCACATTTCCTCCATTCTCAGCCCCCCCCTTCTTCACCCCCCTCCTGTCACAATCACAGGAGCTGAAAAGCAGCACCTCTTTCCATGGAAATTCTGATATCCATGGGGAAAAGCCATCTCTGCTACAGCTGCCTGCAAAGAGTTCATGGTTGTTGCAACTGGCTGACAAAGCCAAGTTGTTCCCAAAAAGTGGTGTGAATGCAATCTGCTTTCATGGGTGCTCGTTTCTGCTCCTTAAAGCTCTCACTGAAAACTCACATTGTGATGCTGCATGAGCCAGAAGGTCCTGGAAGGGCTGTGGAGCTGGCAGGGTGAGGATTCCCATGTGGAATAAGCAGCAGTGGAGTCCTGCCAGTGCTCACTCTCATTTGAGTCCTTGTTCCCTCAGCTTCTCATTTTCATTGGGTTTGTGTAAATCATTTCCTGCTGCAGGGTGTGTTCAGTGTGAATCCTCTGTGGAGGGGGAGTTTGTTCCTTTCTCAGCAGTGGGGACCAGATTTCCACCTCTGTGTTTGGCCTGGCACGATCCTGCCCATCTCTGATGCTCAGGAGCAGGGCAGCTGCTGGAGAGGGAGGGAAAGCCAACATTCCAGAGTCTCTATCCCATGAACCCTGTGCTGTTTCTTGTTGGGATCCAGTCAAGGCTGGATTCATCATCATCATGATGAAGATTTCTTCCTGGAAAGGATTGTCAGGCATTGGCACAGGGAGATTTGGAGTGACCATGCCTGGAGGTGTCCAAGGAGGTGGCACTCAGTGCTCTGGGCTGGGGACAAGGTGGGGATGGGGCACAGCTGGCTCTCAATGGGCTGGGAGAGCTTGTCCAGCCTCAGGGATGCTGGGATTTGCAGTGGGGTGATGGCTGTGGCTGGGAAGAGGAGAAGGTTTGTTTTTCCCTCAAGGTTTTCCCCATCCTTGTTGAAAGACAAACTGTTAGAGGAGACATGGTTGGCAGTTTGCTCTTCCTTGCCCTGGCAACTCTTGCCACAAATGAGAAGCCACTTAGAGAGTGAAATTTCTCCCAGCTTTGACCCTGCTAATGATTAAGATGAGAAACCTGGGATAGGTGGTGAGGAGCCTGGGATGGGTGGCTGTGGCCAGGCACTGCCAGTGCTGGAATGCAGATGGAATTACCATGGGCACCCTTGAAGAGGCAAAACCCAGCTGGTCCCAGGCAGGAGCTGTGGAAGCTGCTTCCCTTCCTCCCTGTGCTGGCACCTCCAGCAGTACAGACCCAAATCTGCTTGGCTGTCCTTGGCAAAGGACCTTTTTCCCAGTTGTGTTTGCAACCCAGACCCTGCCCTGCTACCTCCGTGCATGGGAACTGGAAAAGTGTGAGGTTTGGAATGAGCTGATCCAAACCAAGATGAATCCAGCAGGGTGGCAGTGCAGCTAAATTTGCTCCTGTCTTTTAGCAGCATTCCAGCTGTGCCTGCTGACTTTGGGCCATGTTTGCCCACTTTTTGTTTTGCTCAGGTGGAATATTCACACAGAATACCCTGAGTTGGAAGGCTCCCATAGGGATGAGCCAGTGGAGCTCCTGGCCCTGCACAGACACCCCAACAACCCCACCCTGAGAGCAATCTCCAACCTCTCCTGGAGCTCTGGCAGCCTCAGGGCTGTGCCCATCTCCTGGGGAGCCTGTTTGGAGCTGGGCTCAGGATCACAACCCTGGTCCTGTGCCCTGTGCTGGTAAGGAGAGAGGAGCTGCTGAAACAGAGGAAATGTGTACTTGGGTTTGGTCCTTTTGGTGCCAGCAGCCCCAAAGTTGTGTTAGATCTTTGCCCCAGCCTTTGGAGGAGTCAAACACCCCCCTGGGGCTCTGTGTGCATCAGGGTCAGCACCAGAGTTTTGAGATCCTGGAGATTTACACAACCAACAGCTTGGCTGTGCAGGTGGCAAATTATTGAAAGAGTTGGGAAGCTGCAGGAATGTTCCCCAGCCCATAATTCTCTCCCAAAGAATGTGCAGCATGCACCCAGCCTGCCAACCTTTTGGAGGCTCCAGAGCCCTGGAAGAAAATGTCTATTCCCTGCATGTTTGCCATTTGTGCTGGGCAACATATTACCCATGGAGCATATGCTGTATACACCACACTCTTTCTGAATCACTCTATTTCTGAAACACTGCACTGAAATTTATACTTTGGTTTATTTTATATGTAAATATGTATATATGTGAGTGTGTGCATGCATATGTATTATATTGAAGTGGCTGGTGTTAGAACAGAGATGTAAGTAAACAGAATTTATGTTCAACATGCCCACCTCCACAGGATGGTGTTTTATTCTCTGTTTTTTTTTTTTTTTTGGGTGGATTCTGTCTTGTAGCTGAAACAATTTGGAGCTCAAAGTATCTGCAAATACCAAAGGCAAATGTATTTGTAAAGCTGCTGCAGAGCCTTTCAGAGGAGATGCATGCTGTGTCCTCAAACAGAAATGTCAGTTGTTCATTCTTATATCATTGTTTCCATTATTATGAAAGGCTGAAATCATGTGGTAAAAATAATATAAACATTATTGCCATATATGCAGAAGGGGTAACTTTCCAAACCAGATCATCAAATGAAGCCTTGGAGTGTATCTGTGTAATATAATCCCTTGGAAGAGTTGCTGGCATTTGAAGTTTTCACATGTTTTATAAATGTTTATGAAAAATGCCAGTTGAGCTGATGGAGTCAGTAACTGCCCCTCTGGGCAGGGAAATACAGGCTTTTTGCTGGGGAAATGAACAGCCTGTGATTGCTCTGGAATGCAGTGTCAGAGATGGGAGTGAACCCAAAAAAACCTGGGCTATCTGTGCAAACTGCTGGACAAAATGCTGTTTCTCCAAGCCCACTATTTACTTTTCTTGCCTGAGCCTGAGAAATTTTCCATAGCACAGATCTCACTATTGAGGGCAGCACTGCTGTACAAAGCACTGTGAGGAGCAGTGTGTGGGGGACAAAGTGCTGCTTATTCCTGATCTTTCCACCTGAATATCCATGTCAGGATAACACCCCGTGCTCCTTAGTGACCCTCTGCTCGTTTGCACTGCTTGTCTCTGCAGCATTCCTCCCCTGGCACTTGCTGTAGCTTTGAATCTGTGCAGATTTGATCTTTTCTGCCTCAACCTGGGGAGTGCAGCCCCACATTTGGAGTTTGTGAGCGTGAGGAAAGCGTGACACGCTGGAAGCGTTCAGGGATCTGATGGTGCCTGACAGCTGATTGGAAATCCACTGGTGGCAGGAAGGAAAGCAGCTGTTCCTTCACCCTCTGCGCAGAGGCAAGGACTGCACTGTCACATCCAGGAGCAATTACCCTGACAGCAGAGGATGAAAAGATGAAAACAAGGAGGCTGGAAATTAATTTCTTTCGCCCCTGTGTTTCATGCATCCATCAGCAGTGCATCTGGGCCTCGTGGAGCTAATTTAAAAGTGTAATTTCTATCCCAAAAGATTGTATTCAGTGTGCTTCCTGCTCTCAAGTGAGGTTCAAGGGGATGCAGCGTGGGGTAGAGGTTATTTCTGCCTCTCTGTGGTGGATGTGGAGCTGGGGTTTCCCTCTTTGTGCATTTGTGGATCTAGGTGGTGCCTACAAGGTGTTTTATGCTCCACATAAGTTACTCGTCCCTTATTTACAGCTTGCACTTTTCTCCCCTTCTCTAAGGACCTGCAACTCTTGACCTTTTAGCCTGGTAAATTATTTACACGTGAAACAGTGAATCAAAATGATGGCTCTCAGGAAGATGCTGCTGATTCTCAGGGGGAAGAAAGCACATTTCTTCCTGAAATCTCCTTCCTCAGCCTTGTTTGTCCTTCCCTCCTCATCCCTTCCCACCCTGAGAAGGAGACACTCTCCTTTTTCACACAGCTGCTCCATTTGCTCAGGGAAATGTTTCTCTGCCTCTGATTTTAAAACATCCCCTTGATACTTTGGGGGTGGGGTGAGAGGATGTTAGTTTGATGTCTTTTCATGGAAAACCATGAAAGAATGTGAAGGAAAGGTGTGTGAAACAGCCCAAGGTGCTGCAGAAATCCCAGACTGGGGCAGATACCAGCAGAGCTGAAAATGTTTAAGGCTCTAGAGACATAAAAGTTATTTCACATGGAATTTGGGTTGGAAGGGACCTTAAAGCTCATCCAGTCCTCCCCATGCCATGGCATGGACACCTTCCACTGTCCCAGGCTGCTCAGAGCTCCATCCAGCCATGCTTTGAACATCAAGGATTTCTCAAAAAGGTTATTTTTAATATGCTGTAAAGTGTATTTTTAACAGACTGTAAATCATAACACTTCTCCTTGGTAAAGCTCGTGCAGATCCTTTGCTGAGAGCTGCTGTTGTAAGTGAGACAATCGTGCACATGGGGGAATTTTAGTTTCTTCCTAGAGCTGTATGAAAATTAAATGGAGAAAATCTGTGTTATAGTTCCTGGAGCAAATACCTTGTTCCTGCTCACACAGTTTTATCTGCAGGATAGGGAAAACATCCACAGAGAAATGGGAAACCAAGAAACAAAGTGGATTGAAAACAAAGTTTTTTCAATACTATGATTTCTTACCAGGGATTTTTGCCCATTAAAGGATTGTGGGAAAATAAACAAGAATACAATGTTTGAAAAGCAAAGAATTGTTTTGAAATTATCTATATCAGCTCATGGTGGGGTTTTTTAGTGGTATTTTTTTAAATCTATTTTTATTTTTTAACTATTTTTCCCTTCACATGAAAAGACTGGTTCGTGGCAAGCACCACCTCTTCTGAAAGCACCCTGGTTCTGAGTCAAAAAAGAAAAAGAAAGCATTCTGACATGATAAAATGGAGAATTTTCTCAGATTAAAGTGGTTTATTTTCTCAGGAACATAAGGAATTCTATAATTCATGCATATTTCATGAGGAAAGTGGCCAGTTTGTGGATATTTCATGAGAAATAAAATTTCCACATCATTAAATGGCCAGAGAGTAAAGTGAAAAGGAACATGTGTAATTCTTAGGAGAGCTTTTAAATCAGTTTTTTGTAGTTTTAGAAATTATGATGTGATTTGATAATCCTGCTGTTGCTGCCACTCAGGGAAAGGTGAGCTGCACCTGCCTGTAGTGACATCCAGGCCCCCAAAATTTGGATAATGGGAAAAACATCCTTGTGCAAAGGGATTTTTTCACAGTGTGGCTCTGGGAGGAATTTTTGGCTATAAAACTCACATTTGAGGGGGAAAAAACCAAACCAGCCCAAAAAACTGGGCTTGACCATGAAATCTTTGGAGTGAAAAATGTCTTATTTCTTCTTCCCTGTGTGTGAGTGCATAAAGCTGCCTTTGCCTGAGCTTTGTGCTGTGCTCAGTGCTCATCATTTGCCTAATGCAAAGTAGCCAAACACTGCAGCTGGTATTTGAGCTCCTTTTATCCATCTTTCCTCTCTCTCTCACACACACACATCCCCACACCCAGACAAAAGTTGGTTTCCTTTAGGCAATCGGGAGCCCTGGGAGAGTGGCAATTTCTTTGATTGCTTATTGTAGCTGGAGCACTGGAGATAAAAGTTTAATGCATTTTTATTGTCTGGGTGCTTTTCAGTGCTCAGCTGCAGGAGCAGTGCAGCCTCTGAGCGTGGGGCTTTGGGATGGGCAGATTGGGTGTCACTGCTGCTCCTGGGTTTTGTTGGTGCCCATGCTGGCCTTGGGGGGCTGGGACAGCCTCTGGCAGATGGGGAGCAGCCAGCTCAGGTGCAGGGCAATGCCAGGAGCAGGTAAAGCAGGAGGGTCTCGGGTTTCTGTGGTTGAGTTGACCCCTGAGGTGTTAGAAAGTCTCTTTTTCTCAGCCCCGTGAAGAAGAAGTTGAGATTCCTCAGCTCTGCTTTTCAAGGCTGTTTATTTGCTCTTGTCTATTCCATTCTTTCCCTGCCCTGCTGAGATCTGTCCAGCAGGTCGGGCTGTGGCACAGTGACCACCCTTGGGGTGGTGTTGGCTTTTTATACCAAGAACTATGTGCACTTTATTTACAATAATTTCCCATCACCTGTGTTAGACAGTCTATCTCTACTCTAAACCAATCCAGAAGTGCCACCATCCCAGCAGAAGATGGAGGACAAGAAGAAGAAGAAGGACAGGACACACCCAGATTCCTCCATCTTGAACCCCCATTCTAAATCCCCAAATTCTATTTTTTAACCCTGTGACAAATTCACTGTCATTCTACTCAAACCCTTGTGGCTTGTAACTCCTCACACAAAGTTGGGAATTGTTTCCATGGGCTAAAATCCAAGGCACAGGTGGTTTTGACTCTGTGCCAAGGTCTCTGAGCCCCTGCCAGGGTCTTGAATCACCCAGGGCAGCCAGAGGGATGTTCTGGGTTCTGACAGGAGGGCAGCAATGAGATGTTGCTGTGACAGAGTGGTTTGGAAAAACAAACGGATCTGGAATTTTCCTAGGGAAACCTGCTGTGCTGAGCTGCTGGGATAAACATGTCTGGTGTGGGTGAGAGCTGGGCCACAAGTGCTGAGAGCAGGGCACAGCCTTTTCTTCACCATTTTCCTACAGGGGAGAGGTGGAATTGTTCCAACCAAGACACGAATTGCAAAGCCACTCCCTTCAGATAGAAACAAAAGAAGACTGAGGCCAAGTTTTAGGCTGTCCTAATTTTAGACCAACACTTGGACATGTCTCTGGCCTTTTGTCCCAGCTCTGGTTTCCCCTTGCAGCTCCTTGGGAGATGCTTATTGTGCTGTTTTGCTGGCATTTCCTCTGCCCTCTCCAGGCCACCATTCAGCTCCTGTTGCAAGAGGGAGGTCAGGAGAATAATGCCCTTTTGCTGACACATGGGTAACCCAACCCTGCACCCTGTTGGTCTGCTCTGCTGAATTCCAGCTCATCTGATTGCACTGAGGGCTATTGGAGCGTCCCTGCCATCAGAGCTGGGTAATTGATATGCTTGAAGGGACTTTAATGAGGAAGAAAGCTAATTAGTTAATGTAAGCAGTGAAAAATAAGTCCGACAACCTTGTAGTCCATTTTGTTCCATTGCAGCTTCCCACAGTGCTCAGCCCAGTTTCAAGCTGGGCATGGCTGAATGGAAAGCTTGGCAGATCCTGGCAGCAACTGGGAAGCAGAACTGGGTTTAAGTTCAGGGTTTGGGTCTGGATGGGGTGTGGTGGGACATCTGCTGCATCATTGCTGAAACCCTTTCATTTCAAACATACACTGTGTGGCTTTCTACAATTAATGAAATATTTTTCTCAAGGTTAGACACCTGAAACACTACAAAAATAGTCCCTCCTCTCTTGGCATGTGGTCCCTTCTCTCTTGGTCCCTGCTTTTCTGAGGTCTGCCACAGATGGAGCCTTGACAGGAGAGATTCACAAACTGAGTGTCTGTGAAAGGGGGAGCTTCAACCACTGAAATCAGGAATGAACTCTGAATTAGGAGTCAGGGCTATGAGGAGCAGCTGAGGGAGCTGGGAAAGGGGATCAGCCTGGAGAAAAGGGGGCTCAGGGGGGATCTTCTCACTCTCCACAACTCCCTGAATCCATCCTGGCATAACACAATCCTCACTTTGTTAGCCCAGGGAAAAGAAGTCTGAACTTGATCAGGGAGATGGGCCCAGAATCTCTCATGGCCTTTATTTTGTTCTCTGGTTTAATGATCTCCCCATACTTAGACACTCACTGAGGTGATTTTTCTGCCCAGGGAGAAGAGGGCAGAAGGCTTGAAAGGTTCCAAAGTTGTGGAAGATTCCTTCCTGATTTCAGTGGATGCTGACCCCATCCTTCAGAGGGGAAAAGACAACAAGAAAGGGAAAGCAGAAGGAAAAATAAATGGGATAGGAATAGAGCAAAGGGATGTATAAAGAAATCCAGCTGTGTTTGTCCTGAATTAGTTTTGTTTCCCAGTGTGGCCTCCAGATTTGTGTTCTTTGTGCACAAGTCCAAGTCCTGTAAACACCACCTGCTCCTGGTGCTCGAGATAATGAGATGGGCTGGAACTAGACCCGTCCTTGGGCACAACTGGGGTAGAGGCTGATCAAAGTGGGGCAGCAGGAGGAGCTTATCAATTATTTGAGAGAAAAGAGTCAATAAAAACCTTCCTCAGTATAAACAGAGCCCTGCTGAATGTGGTGGGACTCTGGGGAGAGAGCTGTTCACACGAGATGAAACTCTTCTCCTTGTTGATGAGCAGTAATGTTTGAAGGCCTCTTTGAGATTCTGATCTGGGAGCTGTTGCTGTGTCCTTGCTTGCCTGGAGAGCCTGGAATGGTGCACAGCCCTGCTCTGTAGGGTCAGGGCATTTCCAGGTCCTGGTTCCTTTTCCTTGTCACCAATTTCCTGCTCACCTGAGGTTGTCCATCCCAAAGTCACATCGGAGCAGGAAGGCAAGGAGAAGGCAGTCTCCAGATATAGGAAAAACATATTCACAAAACCCAATTCCTATCTCTGCTGGTGGTGCTGTCTCCCTTAGCAGCTCTTAGGAACTCTGGATTGTGCTCCTAAGCATGTCTGGGGTGTTGTGGTCAGTCCTGGGCTCCCCAGGACCAGGGAGAGGTGGAGCTGCTGGAGGGAGTGCAGTGAGGGGTCACCAAGATGACTGAAGGACTGGAGCATCTCTCCTGTGAGGAGAAGCTGAGAGCTCAGATTGTTCTGTGTGGGAAAAGGAGACTCAGAGGGGATCTCATCATTGAGGGAGCTGGGAAAGGGGCTCAGCCTGGAGAAAAGGAGGCTCAGGGGGGCCCTTGGGGCTCTGCACAGCTCCTGACAGGAGGGGACAGCCAGGTGGGCATCCAGGATGAGAGGGAACAGCCTCAGGCTGGGCCAGGGCAGGCTCAGGGTGGGCACAGCAGGAATTTCCCCATGGAAAGGGGGCTCAGGCACTGGAACTGCCCAGGGAGGGTTGGATCCCCATCCCTGGAGGTGGCACTCGGTGCTCTGGGCTGGGGACAAGGTGGGGATGGGCACAGCTGGGACTCAGTGGCCTGGCAGGGCTTTTCCAACCAGAATGATTCTGTTCCATTCTGCTTTGTGCCAATGACTGAAGGGAGGCTGTGACGAGGACAGAGCCAGGCTCTCTGCTGTGGTGCCCAGTGGCAGGAAAAGAAGGAATGGACTCCCAATAAACCACAAAAGGATCTTTCTAAGCATTGCAAAGGAGTGGAGCAAGTTTTCCAAAGAGTTTGAAGATTCTGCATCCTTATATAGATATTGAGCAGCTGCCTGGACATGGTTTTGGACACCTGGCTCTGGGTGGCCTTGCCTGAACAATGATGTCCAGAGGTCCCTGCCCACCTCTGCAGTGTGTGAGATGTGATGTGTGTTCACACAGCCCTGCTTCTCCTGGAGTGCTGCCTTCCACATTGACTCACCCTGCTGAGGTGCCCAGAGGAGCAGATCCTGTGCAGAAATCCTTGTCAGGACACACAGACACACACAGACACAGTAGCTGTGTGCTCACAGGTGCCTCACACCTACGCTCTCCCTGTGTTGCTAAGGCTGGTGCAGCTCAATCTTTGTTAGCAACCATGAGAAATTTTCCCAAAAAAGGTCCTTTAACAGAAGAACTCTGAAAGTGAAGGCTACTTATCTCTGCTGTCTGCAGCAAAGTTGCACAGCTGCCATTAACAAGTGGCCAGCTCCAAGGCTTGGGTTTCTCTGGCCTTTCCCCTTCGCTTTTGCACTCTGGACTTTGGTATTTTACTGGTATCTATGTCATGAAAATTGCACCATCCTGCTGTGTGAATATTCATCTCATCAGTGTCTGACAGCCACACTGGCCAGACCCAAGGTGGGTTCAGTAAATAGTCTGTGTCAGAAGAGCCATTATCAGAGACAGTACAAATGTGATACTGAGTATTTGGGACTTAATGAGGTGGTCTGGGTTTTTCCCTCTGTATTTGGTTGCAAAATTGAGGTAGTTCCTTACTGTCTGTGCTTCCAGCCTGATTTCCACACTGTGCAGCTGGACCTCCTGCCCATCCACTGCCTCTCTTTCCTCCAGAAAAAGCTTTTGGCCAATTTTCAGCTAAATTCATCAAATCGCAGAGAGAACGAGTTCTTACAAATTTTATGCAAACTGGTGACTTGACAGCAGAGCAAATCCAGCATTAATCCCCCAGTGAGAGTGAAATAGGCCAAATTTAGAAATCAGCCACTGTTTGTAGCTCCCAGCCAGCCAATAAACAAGTTTGGAGTGGTGACCCAGCTCTTGCTTCTGCTCCCTCTTGCTCTGCCAAGCACAAGGGAGAGGGAGGGAGGGAGATCCTGGCTTTGGGACAGGGAGAGGCCATTGCCCTGGGAATTAAAGGTCAGGGATGGAGGGCACAGAGCTGTAGGGAACCAGGCTTCGTTCCTTGTGGTGCATGTGGAATAACTTGTTTTGATAAGTGGTTCAGAGGCCTTAGAAAAATCAATAATAGTAACAGTGCTCCCTAGCAACCCTACAAAAACAAAGCAGTGTGTGCAGCCTGTTTTCATCAGCAACAGGATCTGCTGCAGTGCAGCTCCAGGTTTCAGGCTGAGCCTTTCCAGGGGTCCCCAGCAGGCAGAGAGCAGGGGAAGGACACTGGCCCTGAGTGGTGCCAATCCTGCATTCCTTGCATTGAGGAGCTCATGGAAGAACTGGGTGTGTGGGGAATTCTGACTTTAGGGTTTGTGCAAGTTGAGAGCTGAGCAGCAAGAGCAGTCATGTGTGTGAACATGAGACAGTTCTAAAGCTCCTCTGTTTCCTTGCCTGCCTTGTACTTTGTCTGTGGAGTACAAAGGATGCAGGAACTTAATCCCACATGAAAGTGTTTCTTATATAATAATTACTGTGAGGGTGCCCAGGAAATGTTCTAGTTAGGATCCAGCACAGGTTGCTTCTCTGAACGCAGGGCTCTCAAAATCCTTCTCCCTCAGCCTGAAACCTTCTCAGTGGCCTTTACTCAGAGGGAGATTTATCAATTTAGGAGAGTTTAGAGAGGCTGAGGAGCAGGGTTTGCTGATGGACCATGCATGGTGCAGGGGGAGAAGGGTCAGAGCCCCTCTGCAGGTTTGGGTTTGTGCTGGGGTGGGAGCAGCAGCCCTTTGTGTATCCAGCAGGGCTGAGATGCTCTGACATTTCCACTGTAAATAGCCCTCACCATTTCTGTGTCCTGGCATTTGTGTCTGTCTCACGGAGGGGTGAGGTTAGTGCCAGTTTGTTTCTGGTCAGGTGACAAGCAGCACAGAAGTGTCATTGTCCTCCTTTCCATCCTCCCAGCCTGGGTCACTGCTGGCTGACTGCAGAGACACCCCCTGCCCTTTTCCAAGGAACAGGCTGATTGCCTTTAGCTCCTTTCTGGAAAATGAACACAGCAAAAACCCCTCCTGCACAGAAGACAGGCCCCAGCACACAGAGAGAGCTGCAGGAGCTGCTGAGCCTGGATCCATCCCTCAGAGGCTCCCATGGAATGTGGGAGCATGAGCAGAAAGGCAGAGCTCCAGGATGGGAGCACTGAGGCTGCAAACCAGGAGCTTTCCCTGTGCTGCCATGACAAAGGTGCCAAACACACGTGGGGGATGACTCCCCTGCCAGAGGCTTGCTGTGAGGGACTGTCAGGGTTAAAATGTTATAAATCTGATTAACTGGGTTTGATGGGAGGCAAACCATTTGTATTTCTATTACTCACTTGTGGCTGGGCCTCGTGGACCCTCAGTGCACATTTCTAAGTCTGTCCCAGACTGCAGCCCTGGTTCAGTGCCTGGGGAACTCTGCAGCACCACAGGGTCACCCAAACTTGTGCTTCCACCTCCTCCCTGCTCCAGCCTGTCCACACCACCTTAATGCTGGAGGAGGGGAGGTTTCCCAGGTCTGACACTGACTGTACATGCTGCCTTGAAAGGGAGTATGTTCATATTTACTGTTTACTCACTTTTGTAAGGACCTCTGGGATCCCTGAAGAGATTTGGGTGAAGCATATGAGGCTTCTTTTTTGGCTGAGCTTTATCCAGATCCAAAGGCAGTTAGCAGGGTGGAGCAGACCTGAGAAACACACAGAACAGACCTGGAAACATTTCAGATGTGCTGAGTGGGTTCTCCAGTGGGTCACTGAGAGTCCCTGGAGCTGCAAACCCCAGTGCTCTGCCCCAGCAGGACCTGGCAGTGCCATATAAAGCTGTGGTGTCACTGCATGCCTATGTGCCACTGTCACCCTGCTGCAGGAGCACGGCCTGGGCAGCTCTGGAAGCTCCTCCAGCAGGCAAATTCCCAAGGGGAGGCATCCCCAGGACTGTCTCCAAAAGAGGCAGCAGGAACAGAGAGTTCAGCGCCAGCCCGGAGCGAGCTCTGCAGCGTCCTTGAGTGCCCTCCCTCTGGCCCAGCCTGAGCTCCTGCAGCTTAACCCATCCCACCAAACATTCCCTTCTCTCTCTCCACCTTGTCAAGCTCTGCTCCAGCCCCATTTCCTCTCAGCCTTTTGAGATCCCCCTTTCCTGAGAGGGCTTTGGATCCGAGGCACGAATTTCTCTGCACGCCGTGGTTCTCTCTCATTTCGCTCCCTCGGTTGCTTTGTCATGCAAAGCATTTGGGACAGTGTGGTTGTAAGATGTGATTAAAAATAGTGTTTGAACTCTCTTGGCATACAGGATTATTAATCCCTGCTGAAGCTCGAGGAGGAGGGAGGGAGGGTGGATTTAAAGGTGAGGATATATTCCAGTTCAAAAGTACATAAAGCTAATTCACATTTTAAAGTATTTTTGCCTTTCTGGAGTAACGAGGTGCAGTTTTTTCCAGTCCTTCCTGCAGTATTTATATTTCCCATTGTTAAAATACAGAGAATTTGGCTCTTGGGGTGCAGATTTCTAGGTCTGTCTCCTTAGTGATCCCTGCATCAGGTCATCACAGGCTGACACAGAAATTTGGAGTCTGAGAGCTGATTTTATCAATAATTGGTGCAGTTGCAGATATTGGGGAATGCTGCTCAATGCAGAGTTTAAAATGAGCAAACAGGAACCTCTGTATTCATTCAGGGCTCCATGTGTTCTGGTTTGGGAATACTGAGTGTGTGTCAAAGTGGAAAGCTGTCACTTGAAGCAATATCTGGCTGCACATCCCCACTGCCCCTGGCACACCCTGCTGCCACCTCACACTGTGGGCACCAATCTTGCTGGAATTAGGCTGGTTCCTTCTCTCTGCTGCTGCTGCTGACAGCAATAAGGTATGAAGCAGAGAGCAGCCTACAGTTGGATTTCTGGTTTTTTTTTCCCCAGGGAATTGGGTTCTTAGGGCTGGCAAGCTGCACAGAGAGTCCTTCTGTGCCAGGGTGTGATGGGCCAGGCAGGCAGAGCTGTTTGCTGCCATGCTGCTCCCAGGGTACAAAGGATCAGATTTGGGGGGGGACTTCTTACCCCAGGGGTGCATTGGGCCCAGTGCTGGAATCCAAAACACAGGGAATTCTCAGAACTTTGAGCCTGTAAGCCAAAGCTTAGGGTTAAACATGAGATTTGATCTGAAACCTTAGAAAAACCTTCCAGACTTAGGTGCTAGAAGCAGGAATGTAGATTTATAGTTTAAAGGAGTTAAATTAAGAAGAAGAAAGTTTAAAGTTTTAGAGTTTAAGATATAGAAAAAATGGAAGTGGTTACAAAGGTAAACAAAAAGAATGCAGTACTGTAGGTTTGTGTGTCACAACGTAATTAACTAAGAAAGCTTACACTGTAACATGAATCCATAAGATGAAATATTTAAAGATTAGATCAAAAACATAAATATCCTTGTTGGCAATGTTTCATTAGTCAATAAATCCTTAAAAGATCTTGTAACCAGGGGTCTTGTGACCTTCTGAGCTATGCAGTAAAGATGTGAGCCCAACTCACCCTTCCTGCCTATGCAGAAGATAAGAAAAAGAATCTGAAAACTCACAAGTCCCATCTCGAACTCATTCAGAATTCCTTCAAAAATCCCCACGGCCCAGGGAGGAGCCTATAAAGCGACAAGAAACAACACAGAGGGGGAAAATGAGAACAATTAAAAAGATGAACCTGCTTGACCCTAATTCTACAAATCTCTAGCTGTCAAAGAACGTACCTCGACTAATTATGTTTGGATGTGAAATTATAGAATCATTAGAGCTGTGATTACACAGGTCCCCCAGCTCTTGCCTGCCATGGTGTCTGGGTGTGTGTGCTTCCTAGTGTGATCTTTCATTTTAGATTTGCTTACTTGTTTTAGCTGTCCAGTTTTCCAGAAATAGGCCTCCAAAAAGAAACAGCTGCATCCCACATCTGAAATGTGCAATTCTCAGCTCTCCTCCCACCTCCCTCCTTTCTCCCTCTCTCCTTTTGGCCTTTGGAGACCAGAGTCACTGCTGTAGTTGGGCAATTATGCTTCAAGGCTGAGGACTGCACTGAACTTGGCCAAAAACAGCTGAAGCAAGGGCAGCACTTTGGCTTTGAACTTGTGGTGTGGAAGTGCAGTCACTTCCCAGTCAGACATTCTCAGGGTAAGAGCAGAGCAGCTGAATTGCAAATATTAATCTAAAATGAATGTTGGGTGGCTGAAAAATTGAGTTGAGGGAGCAAATTAGGTGTAGCCTCTCTGATGCAAAATGTGTCTTTGCTTCCAGGATAAGGTCTGAGGTATTTTTCAAGAATTTCTGGTTGTTTCTGAAAAAAAGTTTCCAGTTTTTCCAGTTTGTCCAGCTCAAAATATACTCCCTCTTGTGTTATTTTTGTTCTGTAACCCAGCTCCTGGCAATGTCCATCCTCCTTTTCACCAGGCTGCTGAGATGCTCTGCACAATACCAGAATAATTCAGGAATCCAAACCTTTATCAGGGACCTTGCTCTGAGAAATCAATATGAGCTGCCATCCTCACACAGCTCTGCAAAAAGCCCTTGCCTGCAGCTCTGATGGCCAGGAACAGCTCTGCAGGAGCAAATTAATGGGCATAGCCTTGCTCTTGTCATTCTGAGCCTCCCCATCCCCACTCCAGAGAGGACAGTGCAGCCAGGCAAAGCCTCAGGACACAGGATCTGCCAGCCCTGTCCTTGCAACTCCCCAATAACAAACCAACTTTCTGCATCTGCAACAGAACAGTTGGGGGGAAAAAAGCAAACAAAACAAGCCTCTGCTGCAAAATGCCACTCCCAAAATAGATTTGGGAGAGATTATTACATGAAGCAGCGAAGGGAGGGAAGGATGATTCAGAAAATAGCTTGAAACAGTCTTCTAAGCAGCTTGGGATTGTGTGGTAAATAATGCAGGAAGGAAGAGAAACTGCAGACTCTAAATGGATGCTCTCATCAGCACCTGAAATGCCTTTGGAAACCTTCCAGCAGCAAGGAAACACATCACAGGCATAACCTGTTATACTAACAGCCCCCTTGGCCTCCCTGCTTTCCTGGAGAAATGGGAATTTCTGAGAATTTAGGGGCAGTGGGGCTGAGCCCAGGCTTGAGGGACACCCTGAGCTTCAGCTCTCAGCAAGTGCCAGGGCTGTGCAGTTCCTGCTGCAGGGAGCAGAGAGGGGACAGGGCAGGGTTTGGGCATGCAGGGCTCTGAGGTGAGGAGGAGTTCAATCCATCACAGAGCAGGACCCTCCACAGCTCCCCTGCCCTCTTGGCCTCCCTGGCATTCCCAGGAATTCCCTTTGTGGGTTGGCTGCTGGTCTCACCCTGCTCCACGACAGCAACTGGTGGCAAAAATTTCTTCTCTGGCACCAGAAATTGCCAGGAGCTTTCCAGAATTTTGCCTTCTTGGCCTCCCCAGCTCATACCCGTGTCCCAGAATGATGTGATGTGGCAGCACTAAATGAGTTATGTGAGCTGATGGAGAGCAGGTATCCTGTACTGTAACCCCCTCCTGCACATTGCTGTTTCTGCCTCCTCTGTTGGATGTTTTACTGTTTTTCTGTTTAAAAAATTATGGTGATTAATTAAAAAAAACAAACCCCACAAACAAACCCTGAGTTTTAATCAGGGAGGAGAAGAGGACCTAGAGGGTGTTGTGTGATAAGGACACAGCAGGGTGAGGAACAGGGCCATGTGCCCCTGACCCTTTATCACCCAGCACAGCCACTGTAACACCAAATCAGCCTTCACTTGCATGACAAAGGCACTGAAAACAGCTCAAACTTTTCTCCCAAGGCCACTTTGTCCTTGGTTTGCCCCCTTCTAGAACGTGGCTTTTAGGCAGTGCCTGCATGGGCCTGGGGACCTGCTGTGCTGCTTCCCAGAAGGAATTCGTGCTCGTTTCAGAAAATGGGCAGCAGATTATTTCATGGATGTATATCCTGCATCCTGACAAGTGTTTATGGAAGCAGGCTGCGTGCTCCATCGTCGTGCCAAGCAGACACTTGCAAATGTATCCTCACTGAGACATTAATGTGTGTCAATGTGTGTGCAGCAGCAGCAGCGTTTGCATGCTTAATGGGGCACGTGGCCTTTGTTAATTAGACAGTCAGTTAATGCTTTATGTCTGTGGGTCTGCATGGGCAATCATTTGCCCAGAACCTCATTAATTTTACTGGCTGCCCCTCCTGTTGGAGTTCACAAATCAAGCTGAGCATGCACACAAATCCCTTTGAGTAGGTTTCTCGAATAGAGCAAATCAGAGGGAACTCTCAAAGAATACAGAAAACAGCAAAGCTGCAAGGGCCAGCCTGGTGATTTTGCAAATGGCTTTGTGCTCTCAAATGGGAGCTGCAAAGATCAGCTGAGAATTCCCCTTTGCAGCCAGGGGCAAGCAGGACTCTCCTGACTTTTAGTCATTTGCTGTGTGTGTGCCCACACCCACATACAAACGTGTGGTCGTTGTCCCTGTGAATTTTTGTACATTCTTGGTATGGATGTCTCCTCTGAGGCCTCTGCCTGCAGAATGCAGCATCTGCCAATTGTCAACTCAAGGAATAGCCCAAGTTCACAGATTTACCCTGTGCAAGGGCAGATTGCTTCTACAGGCTCAGGAGAAAGGAAATCAGCCAAGGGACTCAGTTGAGAGTGAAATTAGAGAAATAACATTATCACTCACTGTCCTAGACTGAGGTCAAGGGCAGCAATGAGGCCCCTGGGACTGGTGGTGACTGAGGACATGTACAGGGATCTATTTTCCTTCTTAGTGACCAAGAGATCTGTGCAGCAGGGGAGTGGGAGATTCTTGTGTTCTCCCAGCTCCAAGGCAATGAGCATCACTGAAACACAGCCTAGCATTGATCCCAGGGTGGGATCCTCAGTCCCACAGGGTGGGATCCTCAACCCCACAGGGTGGGATCCTCAATCCCACAGCCTGGAGTGTAGAGGATTTCACTCAGGATCTTCTGGCCATCGTTCTGTGTTATTGCTACACCAAAGAGCCAGTTGTATGGAAAGAAAGGTGAAAATGCCTCAGGAGGAGCAGCCTCTCTTCCCCTCCTCACTTCTCTGAGCTGCTCTGCTGCATCACCCAGGGCTCTTGGCAGAGGCACAGCAGAGTTGTGACTGTGCTTTTGCCATCTGCACTGCAGTGCCCATTATGGATGCAGTGCTGAGCAGCTCATTTCACAACTGACTGGAGACAAGGGGAGCAGCCTGGGTATGAGGCTGAGGTTCTTCTTCTCTCAGCACTCAGACCTGGCTTTGGGGGCTTGGCAAGGTGCAAGCTCCACAAGGGCAAAAGAAATGCTCACCAAAATGTGCTCTGCAAAAATGAGAGGAGGGGTTGTTGTTCTGTAAAGGGCTGACCTACAGCACAGATAGAAATAATTAAAATGGGTTAGAGCTGCAGCATGTGGAAGCGTTGGTGCATGTTTCAGCCACATTCCTAAACTGAACTGTTTTTCTGGACTAACCCCGTGCTAGAGGAGTTTTATTTCAGTGCTGCAAATGCTCAAGAATATATGTGGAAATGTGGTAATGACATGGCTCTGTTCCACCTGTATCTCCAAACTGGACCATGTTATTACTGTGCTAAGGGATAACTGATGGAGCAAGGGAGAAGTGCAACTCAGGTCTTAAAACAGAGATAGGCTATTTTGCTTTATTTTATATTCCCAGCTCTGCTTGCATAAATCTAGACTTAGTTCAGATGTTACAGGAGCTCCAATTGCTTTGGGAAAAAAAAAACCAACCAGTTGTAGTTGTGAAATAAATGTCTCTCTGCCCTGGCTGGGAGGGCTGGGGTGAGACAGGCTGATGTGTCTTTAGCTGCCCTGAAACAGCTCCACAAGTAATGTTTAATCAAAGCAAGCTGACATTTGTCTATTGAATTGTTATCAGAATTGCTTAGTCATTCATGTGCCATTGTGTTTCAGAAGGGAGAGCAGGGGATTTATTCAGCTTGACATGAGCTGCTCCCAGCCATTAGCATTTCCCCCAGCATCCTGCCCAGATCTTCATTTCCACCAGTCAGCTTGGGGCCAGGGGACTGCTGACCCCTCTGCATGTGGCTCCTGATTCTTGGACAGGAATCAGCAAGCCTTCCTGGGAGAGATTTTTTTATTTATTCCCCCTCAGCAGGCCAGGTCTCCAGATTTCTGGGAGCAGCTCAGGGGTCTGCCTGCTCTTGGTTCTGTGTCTTCATAAGGAATCTGAGAGATCTCCAGTAAATATGTCCAGGTCCAGCTTTGCTGTTACTGAGGCTGGAGGATCAGGAGATTGCTGTGGGATTGCTGGCACTGGGGGCAGTTTGGATCAGAATCTTTGCCCCCTCTTCTGCTGGCTCCCAAGAAACAGCCACGCTGAATTTTTAGCTGTGTGTGGGAGGAAGAGCAGAGGTGTTATTTGGAGTGGAGGGGGGGCTGAGTGAGGAGAGAAGGGATGTTTGGTTTGTGTGTGCGAGGGAGAGACAGACAGACAGACAGACAGGGTGAATGTGTTGCTGAAAGCAGCAATGAAATCCAGGCAAGGTGTAGCCATAGAAACACCCCATGCTCGGTAGTAATGGCTCACAGCAGCACAGCCCATTCCTTCAGCCTGTGGGAACCAGGATATTTTGGGGATTTTTAGCTCTGTGCTTGCCTGCATCTGCCCAGGGTGTGCACAAGCACAATTTACACATGGCTGTGGTAAACACACGAGTGGGCACAGAAATCCCTGCCTGGTGGCATGGTGCTGCTGAAAGGAAGATACCCTGGAAGGCTGGAGTGGAGCCCTGGGCTTTTTCTAAGGGGCAGCAGAGCAGTGGCAAGGGATGTGCAGGTGGAGGAGGCAGGGAGGGGAGGTCACAGCTCAGCATTACCCAAAAATGCCTGTTCCCCTCTGGAAGCTGAACAGGCCTGTGGAAAGAGCCTCCTGAGCAGACAGAGGATCTTTGCCTGGGTGGGCACAGGGTGGGCCATGGGTGTTCTCTGTGGGTGTGGGTTTAGGCTTGGTTTCAGCTGATCTCAGTCCCTGCTGCTGGGTCATGTGCTCTCTCCGGTGCCAAAATCAGCTCTCGAGCGATCTGCCAGATTAGGAATCTGATCCTTCTGAAAACTAACCCAGCAGAAAGGGAAAAGACAAGCAGACAGTTTCCAGCTGGATCAGTTCCCTGCCTTGGCTGATGCTCATGCCAACAGAAGGACAAAAGGTAGGGGCAGGAGCAGGGAGAAAGTGAAAATACCCATTTCCTTGGTAGTTTGAGCTAAAATCAGTTTACTTACTAAACCACAGCTCCCTGAATCCCTCCTGTCTGCACCAAAAAAAAACAGGAGCTGGGGTGAGGAGCACAGGGAGCTGGTGAAACACTGCTGTGCTTGCTGGGTGCTCAGGGAATATTGGGAGGGAATGCTGGGCAGTAACACTGCAATCCCTTACCTCCAATTTTAGGCACAGATTGCATGAAGCTTATTAGTTAAGAGGTCAATGTCGATGAATCTCCACAGCCCAGCATTCCCAGCAGGTCTGGAAAGGAGTCAGGGCAGTGGAGAATGTCTGTAAATGGGGCTGAAACAATGTTTGGCTGAATCTGGACAGGAGGGAAAGAGAAATAATAGTACCTCTCACCCAGCACACCATGTGCTTCAGGTTACATCTTTTGTATCGAAATGGAAAGCTGAAAATCTGGGGTCTTCCTGAGCATATCTTTGTGGGGAAAAGAATTCTACTGCAGTTTGATCTTTCAAATTCAGTTCCTGTTTAGACATTGCCACGTCTGCTCTGCTGTGTAGTGAATGTGCCAAATTGATGGGTGTCAGTGCAAATGAAACTGATGTCACTTGTGGGTGTCACACAGGCAGGGGTGTCACACAGACAGGGGTGTCACACAGCCCCAGGTGTGTCACAAGCTGCTGTGCAGGTGCAGCTGAGCTCAGGGGCAGCAGAGCAGTGGGGCTGAGGCAATCACTGCTCAGAGCATCACTGCCTCCAGCCTTACCCCGAAACCAGGGCTCCAGGTCAGGCTGAGGCTCTCGTGCCTCTGCTGGGTTTCGGCTCCTTTCCCTCACCCTCTGTGTTTTTGTTCCTCCCCTCCCTGCCCACTGCAGCCCAAACCCAAAACAACAACTAGAGGAAACCTCTGGCTGCATAGTTTTCATTCCTGAGCCGGGCTGCATATGGCTTTGCTTTGGGTGGAGACCAGCTTGTGCTCCAACTTGGTTTGACTCCTTTTGTTTCCAACCTGAGCGAAGCACGACTGTCCCGCTCCCTGACCTCGCTGCATCCACCCTCCCACAGCAGCAGAGGTGGTGAAAGCCTCCCAGGCCTGAAATCTGGGAGGCTGTGAGATGGGAGTGTGGGCTGCCTTCAGCCTCAGAGGTGCCAAGCACAGGCAGGGTGGGCAGGAACCACCGAAACCTCTGAGCCTCTGCTCTGAGATGCTTTTCCAGCCCAGAGCAATACCTGGGCACCCACCCCTGTTGTGAGCAGATATTGCTGTGTGTGAGCATTAAAACCATGCCTTGTCAAAGCCTTTTGCATTTGTGCTTAGGATGCCCCATGGGCGATCCTGCTTGGGTTAATGGTTTGTGTGAGAAAATAATGGACGTGACCCAGCAGCTCCAGCCTGGGCAAAGCTTCTGTTGGGGAGCTGGGATAATCAGAGATGGGATCTCCTGATTTCAGCCTCTTGGATTTAATGGTAGGTTTTATTTTGCACAGCCTTGCTTTGGAGTAATTTGTGTCTTTGTGCTGCTGTGAAATCAGATTTTCTTTTTTGTGGCGCCGCAAACTCGGGAGGCGTTTTCTGAGGGAAAGTGCAGAGACAGGACCTCAATTTTTTCTGAGTGACCATGCAGCAAATGTGCTGCTTTGAAATGTCACTGGTTCCCCTACCAGGAAAAAAATGAAACAAAACTCGAGTGGATGAAGAAAACAAAAACCAACCAAAAAACCCCAACACATGGAACTTCAAACTCGGGTATTCTCTTACAAGAAAAGGACAGTGCCCACAGAAGTTGATGTAAGGGATAATAAAGCTGTGCTTGAAACAGTCAGGCAAGAAGCTCTGATGATTTAGGAGGTGACAGGAAAGCCTTTTTCCTGCTGCTGGGAAAAAAATATGGAGTGTGAAGCAGATGACTTTGCTGTGTGCACCTCTCTGTAACTGGGATGTTGCAGGAACCCCTTTTTTTGCCAATGGGATTTATTTGGGATTAATCCCTCTCATCGTGTGCTCCTTGGTTACAGCAACGGGCAGAGAGCAGAGGAGACCTCCCTGCTTCACCTGCTGGGCTCCACAGGAGGTTTGGTGTGGGAAATGGGGGGTTCTGACCCACCAACCCCTTCTCTTGGTCCCAGTGTGACCCAGCTCCAGCCTTCAGCCCCTCGAGGAGGTGGAGGAGAAGGTTGGTGCAGCCCCCTCCTAAACTGCGAGGGTTTATGGCATTTGGAGGTAAACTGTAACCTTATTTTGGTTTATCTTTGGGTGCTGGTTGCGAACTGCTCGTCAGACACAGCTCCAGGGGTGGGGTAGATGGGGGCAGCTTTGCTCTGCTCGTTCCCCATCTGCCTGCCTGGGCCTGGCTGTGATTCTGCCTGTACAGTGTGTGGCAAATATCAGAACTGCAGCCATCCTGGAGCTGTAGCTACAGCTGAGATTGCCTCTATATTTTTCAGTGCTTTCACACCAGAGTGGGAACTGCAGTAGATTTTCTCTTGCTTTGTTTGTCGTATCTATTTCAGCTCTAAGCTAAGACCACAAATTACTGCTTTATGCACCGTGTCTCTGCAGCAGTGGGGCAATATGCAGACCTCATGCAGTTTGGGACTTCTGGAATCCCAGGAAAAGCTGTCCCTGCACACTTCAGCTGGACAGCAGTCTTGGGGCAGGGGAGGGTTCAAACGGGTGGGACTTGGTCTGGCTGGAGAGGAGCCCAAGCTCGGAGCAGCTCGAGGATGCTTGGCTTCCCAAACCCCCTGGAAGGGGGAGGTATCACATGGCCCCCTGGCTGGGCTGCTCCTCACAGACCTGCTGCTTGTTGTGAGTGGGCTTGCTCCAAGTCATGCCCTGCCTGGAGGCACAGGCAGCCACAGAAAGGGTTTGTTATCTCCTGAACCCGAGGCTGCAGTCTGGGCAGGATCCTGTCACGTGAGGCCTTGTGGCAGCTCTTGGGCTGGGAGATGCTCTGGATGCTCTTTTGAACTGAAATAAGTAACAATCCTATTTTCCCCCCCAGCCTCCAAACAAGCCCATTAATCAATTAAAATCAGGGTGAGCATTCTCAAAATTGGTGAACGTATCCTTCATGTTTATGTCTGCTAGGGAAAAATACATATGGGAAGGGCAGCTCTTTTTTCCTCTCCCTGAAAGGCCCTGAGCTGAGCAGCCTGCGTGCACAAAGGAGAGGCTTTCTGTGCACTCAGCAAAGAGCAGCAAACACTGCCAAAATTTCTGCATCTCAGAATTGAGATGTTGCCTCGCTTTTCCACTGAATTACCCAGGGCTTGTAGGTCTGGGAGGCTTGGGCTGGATGCTTGGTGGGAACAGATGTTTTTCCAAAATTTCCAGCGTGTTTTGTTTTGGATCAAAGCAGGAATAGCGCGAGAGCAATCTTTTGTAGTAGCTGGCACCTCCTGGCCCTGGCCCCAGCCACAGTGCAGACAAGAGGCTGATGCTGCAGTGAAGCACAGGGAAGAGCCAGCTGGAATTTTCTGGACCCTGAAAAAAAGGCTTTAAACCATGTTCCAGAGTTTGTACTGTTCTAATAGTAATTCTCCAGCCTGGCTTTGGTCACTGGGGTGTGTTTTTTTAAGGAGAAACTGGTTATTCATGATGGATCTGGCTCACGGTGGCTGTGCTGCCTTGGACTGAGACCTTGGTGTGTATTTTGGGATTGAGCTCAATGTGGTGAGTGCATCCCTTTGTTCCCAATTATGTTCTGGAGAAATATCACTGCTGGTTGTGCTGCTTGAGCCTGGTTCTGACTGCCCAGAGTCCTTTTCTGCACCCAGACATGCAGCTCTTCTCCTTCCATCCCATTCCCAGCTGGTGCCAGGAGCACAAAGCTTTGGAGTGTTTCAGGGCAGTGGGTAACCAACAGCTTTGCTGGAGAGACACTGCTGGAAAACTCCCCTTGAGGAGGACAGAGGTTATTGAAAATGCTGCACAAATGAACAAACAAATGCAAACCACTGCCCTTCTCTGGGGAAAGCTGCTGAGGGACACACCTGAGTGCTGTTATGGGAGGCAGCTCCATCCCCTCAGCTTGTTTCTGGTCTTTTCCTGTTCTTATTCTGGGCGTTTCCACACATTGACTGGGATGCTCCGTGCACAGGGTGCTTTCCTGGCATCAACTGAGGCTGCCATGAGCGCAGGAACCAGCACGTGGCACCACCCCTGCCTTTGATGTGTTCCTTTGATGTGCCAAGGTGCTCTGTCACTTGCCCTTCTGCTTCTTGGCCGGGGAAGAGCTTTTATTCTTTCCCCTTTGAGCTCCATTTTCTAAGCACAGTGAACACATCATGTTCATTTGTGTTGGTCCACCACATCTGCCAGTTACTCAGGGAATTCTGCATCTTCAAATCTCCTGATTTATGAGCTGAGAAAGGCTGCCCCTCTGCTGGGCACAGCACAGTCTTTTGGAAATGCTTGAAAGCAAAATATAACAATAATAATATTAATGATAATGACCATAACCAATAAAATACAGCAAATCATGATTTGGGTGTAAGGAACCTTTAAAACAGCAACCTTGGGTGTCTCCACATTTTAATCTCCAAGCAACATTCCTGGTTACAGCAAGATGAAGCCCAGGCTGGGCTGCCAGCTCCTTGGAAACTTGGAAATGCTCTCATTCCTTGTTCACTTTGGTTTCTGCACTGCTGCAGATTGGCTTTAGAGCTCAGCTAGAAATTGCTTTATCTGTGTGAGCTAATGACTGTTGTGTAAACATCCCCACACTGGGGCTTTTTCTCATGAGATTTTGATGAGTCCAGCCAACTTGCTTTACCTTTATGCAGCACAATGTTTGTCCTGCCCTCTGGGTTTTCCTCAGAGCCAGTGGGATATCCTCATCAGGCCAGGATATGTTCCATACCAGCCAAGTGCTTTACCAGCCTACCAAAAAGACATCACTGCTGGTCTTTTCTCCCCCTGCATTTTATTTTTTTTTTTTTTGCAAATATATCTGTGTGGCTGAGCCAGATTCCTGCTGGCAGGTGCAGGGAGCTCCATTCAATTCTCTGAGCCCCAAAAGCCTCTTCCCTGTGCTGGTGGCCGAGCTGGCCATGCCTCCAGCCGCCTGCTCCCGGGGGCCCTTGGCACAGGGACATGGGACAATCCTGCTCTGGCAGTGCCCATTCCAGCCCTGCTCCATCTGCTCGGGGACCACGAGCTGCTGCTCCTCACCAGAGGGGAGGTGGAGGCTGCTCATCCCAGCAGCTTTTCCCCTCTCCCCTTTGTTCATGCAGGGAGCTCTGCACAGCCCAGCTCCCATTAGCAGGAGCTGGCACAAATTAAAAACAAATTTAGCCCCGGTGTCTGTGTTCGCAGCGAATTTCACCTCGGCTGATTATTTTTATGGCTTGTTGACAAAACGGGAACGTGTGTGCAGGGAGCCTCTTGCAGGTCCCTGGAAAATGCCAAATGAGTCACTTTGGGAAGGCTGAAACACATCCCTCCACATGGAGCACGCACATGTGGGGCGGGAACGGGGGCACGCACCACGCTCGTTTGTCTCCGTAAATGATTTTGGTTTTTTGGTGGTTTTTTTTTTGCTTTTTTCCCCTTTTCTGGCGTGTGTGCTCTCGCTGCTTTGTCGTGATAGCTGCATCTGTTGTTCCAGGCTTGGCAGCGTGGCCCCCTGGCCCCCTCCCCGAGTTGCCAGGCAGCGGCTGATGGCTCCGCCGCCCATTGGGAGCCCATTACTCAACTCCTCGTGCGCGCTCGCCATCGCTCGCGTTCTGCTGCTGATATTTACGGCCGCAGCTGCTGAAACGGTGTTTGCAAATTTATGCTGATTTGATTAGCTAGTTTAGTCATCATAGCTTCTAAGAGCAGGATCTGGCCATAAAATTGCTTTCTGCTCCGTGTGACTCGCTAATGGGGTGTCACATGAGAGCACGAGCCCGGGCGCCGAGCGAGGGCTGCAGGAGACCATATGGTGCCTCAGAGTCCCCTCCACCACCTCCAGAAAACGTTTTACCCTCTGCAGCAGCACCGTGGGCACGGGATTATCAGCTCTGTTGAGCCATGTTCATCCACCTTAATGATGTACCAGTGGGTTTGCAGGGGTTGGGATAAAACCAGCCCTCAGTCGGTCACTGAGCGCACATTTTCTTACCTCGTGTCATCTTCTGTCCCCTGGGCTGCTCAAAGGCTTCTCTGCCACTCACAGAGGTGCTTGGAGCACGTGGAGTTTTGTATCCTGGCTGCCCCTTGATTGAGAAATGCCATCCCCAGTCCTGCTCTGAACCTCCACTTGAGGCCTGTGCCTGATGGATTTGGGCACGGCTCACCATCTGCCGTTATCTGTGGGTGATGGAGCTTTCTCTGCGTCAGCCACGACAGAAATAAACTCACTCCACCTTAAAATTCAGCTTGCTGCCATTTAAAAGAAAGAAAAAAAAAAAAGGCTAAAACCTTGTTTTCCTCCAGAGAGATTTCTAAATTACTACCAATACTATAGATATGTTTGAACCATCTGTGTCATTCTGCAGTCTCTCTGGGTGAAGAGGAAGCATTCCTTTCATACAATAAGTGCTACCTAAGGTGTGCTCTTAATATTTTTAGGGTTATTTTTGCACTGGTAACATTCATTCCACCTTTCCTTAAAGTGGTTTTTGACTTGGGAGGCGAGGCTGTGGTGGATCTGGAGACACATCCTCCAGCTGAACTCCCTCCTTTTCCCAGTGCCTCCCATTTACTGCTTCCCAGCCACTGCTACCATTTCAAAGGATCCTTTCAGAGGCAGTTTCCTCGCTTTCTTCACCATGACTCTTTTTTAGGGCATTTCAGACAAGTGCACTCACACACTGCCGTGCCTCAGGTTTTTTCCTTGGTTTCTTTGAGCTTGTCTTCCTCTTCCCCGATCCCCCAGGCCTTCCAATTACTTTTTAATGTTCTTCTGGCCTTCTTCCTGAAAAGTTCTGTGAGCATTACCTTGCCTGTGGCCCTATCCAGACAGGCTTTGAGCAGGCTATAAAGCAGTTGCTCATCTGGGATGTTGAAATCGGAGTCTCTCTGTCAAGCATCCGTAGCACTGGACCTTCTGCTCCTCCCAGGCACACTGTAAATGGAAGGGGACGAAGTTCAGCATCAGGTTATGTGGATCTTGGCTCCCCTGCCATCATTCCAGAGGGGGAAATAGGCCCTGTGTGATGGGTAAAGAGGGGAGCTGGTGGCTGGGTGGAGCTGGTCCCAGGTCCCCATTAGGGGAGCAGTGAAGGTCAGGGAGAACAATTTAAATTTCAGGAGAGGTTGGCAGCCAAAAGCAGAGCTAGCATTTGTAGAGGACATGAGTTCATTAGCAGTTAATATTTGTGTTTAGGGCTGTTCTGAAGAGAATCAGCTTGTCCAAACCACTTACTCCAAGCTGCAAAGTTCCTCTCCTGGGACCTGTGTAGCAGTGCCTTAATCAGTTATAGAGAAGCCCCTCTGGATTCCTCAGTTTTGTTCTATTTCAACCAAACATTTTGCTGTTTTTGTGCCACGAGGATTTTACACCTTCATCAGGGCTTTGCGTTTCCTGCCTTGAACCTCAAGCTGAGGGTAGAGGGCAGATTTTGGAGAAACGTGCCCAGATTTGTACCAGGTTTTGATGGCGCTTATCCCTCCTGCACAGATTGTTTGCCCATATGAAGCAATTCCCCACCTTGCCCACATTAACATTTCCTGATGAGCCAGTGTGTTAATTTTGTGCTCCATGGCTCTCTGCTCACGGGCTTCTGCTGGCAGAGCGGCTGCCTCCCCTTCTGTTAAACCACCCCGTGCTACCCTGCCCTCAGCTCTCATCAGGCTCTGCTGGCTTTGGGAATCCATTCCCCCTTCCCCTCTGAGGCAGCAGCACATTCTCCCCCCCAGATTTTATCCAAGAGGAGCCTTTTGTATCCCCATCTCTTTAATTAAACAGAACGCCCTGACTCAATCGAGACATAAAAGGCATGGCACAGAAGCTCCCTGGCAAACCATCAAGCAGCGTCCCCCATCTGAGCTGATAAACTCAAGGAGAAGCTGCCCTTTCAAGCCTCTGGAAGACTAAACACCAAGCCAAGATGTGATACTGCAAGGCCACGATAAGAAAGGGACTAAATCAAGAGTGCTGATTGCGAGGGAGGAATAAAGGGAGAGAGGGAGCCCCACGTGTGCACCTTTTATATAAAAATCCTCGCAGGGAATCAGGTAGGAGAAACAGCTCTTCCCCATCCTGGCATGAGCACTGCTTCCCATCCCAGATCTGCTGTATTAGCAGGGATGGAAGGAGCCAGCAGGGGGAAATGCCAGGGAAAAGATGCACTCGATTAAAAATAGAGAGAAAGTCCCCAAAGCTCTGACACGGTTTTGTCAGACAGGACTTGCAACAGATGATTCCTGTGAGGATTTCTCGCTCTTGGGAAACGCTTTGCGGTTTGTCATCGCCGGGGAATGGGCAGCAGGAAAGGCACAGAGAACAGAACAGGCCCAGGGGGAGAGGGTGTTAAAAGAGGCACAGCTGAAAAATCAACATGGAAATTACATTAGAAATGTTTGCTCTCGCTGTTGGCAACCCGGACATTGCGACAGTCGGAGGCAGGAAGTGAAACTGTCTCTGGCAGCCAATTCCAGGAGCTCAAATCCTGTGCTTCAGCACTTCTTCCCCTCAAAATCAGGGGGACAGTGCACAAACCTCCTCCCTCTCCTCAGACAAGGATGCTCTGAGTCTCCTGAGCTCTACAACCAGGAGGACTGCGTGCTTCTTATAGAGAAAATGTGAAGTGCTGCAGTTGCTTTCCCTTGATTCCCAGAGCTGGTGCTTTAAGAAACATCCCTCCCACCCACCTGCCCCATCCCTGCACCTAAAATGTCACGAGTGTGCCAGTAAACCCACGGGGATGGGCAAAATCGCTGCACAGCAGCGGCTCTGTGATACCATGGTGATGGTTGCTACTGAAAATCCTTCCCTGGGTGGGAGCAGAGCCGTGCCCGAGCAAGCAGCCCGGCTGCTGCCTGCTAAATTTAGATTTTCCACCTCTGGTTCTTCCCCCTGCCCTGGTTTAGGAGAGCTCTCAGTAAAAGCTGCTTGCTAGCAGCTTCTGCTCGTTGCTGAATGCCTCAGCAAAGGGGCCAAATGTGTTGTCAAAAAGCCAAGGAGCCACAATCAATATTTCAGTGGCTCTGCTCTCGCTGGGCCCAGGTGAAGCACTGCCAGCTAAAGGCAGGAGCTTTTCCTGCTGCCTTCTCTGGGGTCCCTCTTCCCCCAGACCTTGCCTCTGAGTTTCTGTGGGGCAAGGCAGAATTTCCATCTAAAAACCACCTCAGGATAATCAACACACACTGACGCAGGTCTGCTCCATCACCCAGTCACACCACGGGGCTGTGTTTGATCCCCATAAGAGAACAGGTTTGTACCTCTAACATCCCTCCCTCCACGTGTAGTAATTTTACTTTGCCTTTTGTGCCTCTATGAAAATGCTGAACTCCAGCAAAATCCACTTTGGTATTGTTTTATACAACAACGCAGCGACTTGATGATTCCATTTTTGGATCACTTCATTCAAGCTGCTTTTCCTCGGCTTCTCTATGCAGATGCTGTCTCCTCTGTCTGGGTAATGACAAGCTTTTAGTGAAAAGTATGTCTGAAAGATGCCATTATGCTCCATATTCCTTGCAGTGCATCAGGACATCTTGTTACAGCAGCCTTGTTTCTTATTAACACTCGACTTAAGCCATCCAGACTGGTGTGCTGGGGGAAATGAGGGGGCTGTTATTTATTCTGACCTATTTGTCTATTAGTTGCAATGACTATCTGGGAATGCATGGGAAGAAGAAAGCTTCAGATCTTCCTCTGCAGACATGTTGGAGCAACTCGCTCTTATCAGATCAGCAGAGCTCAGACAGAGAGATAGGGCTGCTTTGCTCTCAGCTTTTTGCATATCCTAATGAATCTCATTTGCTCAGCCCC
Organism: Serinus canaria; assembly: GCF_022539315.1. Classification (NCBI taxonomy): domain Eukaryota; kingdom Metazoa; phylum Chordata; class Aves; order Passeriformes; family Fringillidae; genus Serinus; species Serinus canaria. The sequence continues at coordinate 15,731,455 of NC_066327.1, read as the reverse complement.
CAAGGCAGGTCATCAAACGAGTCTGTCCTGCTGCCCAAACCTCAGAGGGAGCTGGGGGGTGAGGATGGTGAATCCAGGCCGTGCTGCTGGAGGGCTGGGATGGCAGGAGGGAGCTGGGCTGGCAGCGTGTCCAAAGGACAGGCTGGGCTCTGGGGCTTCTGCTCAGTGGGGTGAGTCAGCCAGGGCTGTGTGTGCACACAGCTGTGGGTACCTGCCCCAGGAACAGGCTGTCTGCCTCCTGCAACAGCTGTTTCATTCCTTAAAGAGCTGTGCTTGAAAGTTTCTAAAAGAAAAAACCCTTCTTCCTTCATGTTTGCTGGTGCTTTGCAGGATATAAAGCACAGACAAGATGGCAAATCAGACTTTGGAGGCAGACAGGCAGCTTGGCAGGATTTGTGCCCCACTTCCAGAGCTTGAACAAGCATTATGTTAATGTCCTGAACTTCCAGGAGATGTTATCAGGGTCCTCACTTCATGTACAGCAGGGCAGGATCCTGCTGAGCACCACTGTGGGGTCACACCTTTGGACCTCCCTCACCCCTCCTGGTGCTGAGCACAGTTTGCCCTCAGGGAGTTGCTGTCTGTTGGCTCATCTCAGTTTCTCCAGCCCCCAAAAGCACAAAGGTGATTAAACTCCCCAGCTTCATGGTTGCCCATTTTCTGAGAGCCCACCTCCAGGCACACACAGGCTCTGGGGAAATCTGCAGTTCATTTTTCAGGGGTCATGGCTTATATCAAACAGCTCTTGAGCTTGTTTTCTATTTTTAAGCATGTTAAAATTGCCTGTGAACCACAGAGCTCGTGGGGCATTTGGGCTCTGTGTGCCAGCTCTGTGCCAAGTCCAAGCCCAGTCAATCAATGTCATTTTCATAGAAAAGGAAGAAAAAAGTCCCATCTTGGAGTCAGTCAGCTTCCTTAACTTTTCAACTACCTGCACATCAAATGCATTCTGCCATTCTGATTCTTGGTGATAACTTTAGGCTCATTTTTTCATGCTGCTTCCAAAGTTCACAGGAAATCTGTTGATGTCAGAGATGTGCCAGCCCTTTATTGGGTGCTCTGGGAAATGTCTGGGGACAGCAAGCACCTGAATTCCCCTGTAACTCCCCAGAGATTTATATGCCAGGGTAATGAGGATCAACACTGAGCACCAGAGATGTATAGCTCTGCCTATAGGTTTGGAAGAGGATGACCTTTGAATTCCTGGCTTGTGCTTTGAATAGGTGCATGAGGAGAAAATAACTGAGGAGCTGCACAGCCAGACTGCAGCAATCTGAGAATGAGCAGTGGGGGCTGAAAGTGAAGCAGACATTGATCAGTTTAGATGGGAGGTGGCTGAGGATGGTTTGGTGCAGCTTCTGGGACTGACTTCCATGTGAACAGGGAGTGAGCAGGGATGTTTTGGGCTGGGCCTTCAGTCCTGGCCCCCTCGAGGACCCTCAGGGTGTGCTGTGAAATTCCAGGAGCAATGCAGGCTTGCAGCACGCTAAGGGTAGGTGGGGTGAGGCACTTTGGGGAATTGGACAGATTGAGTTATTTGTCCAAACACAGCTCCTTTCACTCTCCTGATTGTTTTGAGCTCTCAGGTTTGAATCTGGAAGTGCTATCTCAGCTGCATCACTTGCCTTTGTAATGAACTTTCCAGGTGAATGCACGTCCAGGAGAGAGCAGAACTCCTTGTGCATTACAGAGCATTTGTTTTAGTGCAGCACAAGCACTACCCACAGCCTGGAAACTGTGAACCTCAGAGTCAGCAGAGTGTGAATGATGCCAGGGAAAAGCTTTAAAGCCAATTCTGCTACAAGGGGAAGCTGTTGAACCCGAGATACTTTTCCCCATGATATTTAAACATGGAGCATGATATTTAGGGGACAACACTGGACCTTGCTGCCACTTAGCACAGCTTTTAAATAGGTTTACAGCTTTCAAACTGGACTCTGCATTGTTGGTATTGCCAGTACACCAATCAGCTGGCATTTGTGTCAGGGACACGCTGTATGGGGTCTGTCCTGTGCCCTTACACAGAGCCCCTCTTTGAACTTCATTTAAAAATGCCTCAGGAGTGCCTTAAATGCCAGTTCTGGTTTTCTCACAGCAGCTCTGTGCCTGGGTCGTAGATGTCACAAAATATCAGCAGATAGGGGTATAATTTTAGCTCCCTAAGTTGCTTTCCAAGTGGGAAATAGTCTCTGAAAAGCCTGTGTGTAATGAGACATCTGGGGCTTGCTCATCTGGGGTCTTGCATGGGCCCTTTTGTGCCATGGTTCCTTTTTGGGGTGGCAAAGCAGAAGTCATCAGTGTCCATTGAATGGAGAGTCCCAGCACCTCTTGCAGAGGTAGGGAAGGAGATAAACACAGATAAGATTCAGGCAGAGGGGCACAGCCATGTGTGTGCTGCAGCCTCCACCCACAGGTACCATCAGCACGCTGCCTTTGTGCTCCCCAGCAGGTGATGTGGCCGTGCATGATTTATGCAGAGCAGAGCTGGCTTTGCCTGCCTGGGAGGTGGCCTTGGTGCCTCTCTGTGTGCTCAGCAGCACAAGGCAGGAGCTTCATGAGGGGGTTCTGCACCTCTAGGAATGATCCCGTGGCCACTCCCAGCTCTCTCTGAGGGTTTCTCCACACAAGGGAGGGTGAGAAATGATACTCACTTCCAAAAATGTAAAAGGTTTATTAAAACATTATCAAAAATACAACAGAAGACTGACTAGAGAAATCTTTCCCACCATGTGCTCCTCCACACAATGGAGGTTTTGCCTTTTAACCCTTTAACCCCTCCCAAAGTTCAGTCCACCAACACCTTCTTCTCTGTCCAGTGGTGGAGATCACTTCTTTACATCTTGATTAGAGGTCAGCTGTTGCCATTGTGACAAGCCAACCCTCCCAAATGTCCTAAACCCAGGTCTCCCCCTGATAACAATACAAGGGAGGGGTAAAACATAACTATAAATGTATAAAACATAACTATAAATGTATAAAACATAACTATAAATCTATAAAACACTAACTATAAGTCCATAAAACTTCTCCTAACATATATACAGGATATTTGCCTTTTAATTGTGAGATTCAGCCATGGCATTACTCATCTATCAGGAGGATGAGGAGGCAGCCAGTGGCTCTTCAGCCTCCATCCTGCCACTTCCAGGTGCATTTGTTCCTTTTCTTCCTGCTGGAGGTGTTTGCCTCTGGGCTGTGGCTTGGCTGCTGCTCCTCAGCATCTCCAGCCCAGAGTTTCAGGACAAACCTTGGCTGTCACACACTGCCCATGCAAGGGGCCAGTCCTTCTCCTCATTTAAACCTCCTCCCATCCTTCCACATCTGAATTCTGTCCCTGCAATGGTGTTACACCATGAATGTACACCTAGAGCTCACCTGGGCACAGACCCCAGTTCTGCAGTTGAGGGAACAGCCCCGTGCCCTGGATGAACACCTCAGAAGTTGTGGACAGCCCTGGCCTTCCAGCAGCTCCATTTGTGACCAGTTTTGCAGTTGTGTGGGTCTTGAGTATCCTGGAGAAAACAGGGATCACCAGGAGGGAAAATATAAAGGGGTGGACTGGGTGATGTGATAGAGCTTTTGTCTCTCTGACATCATTTATGGATTGCTATTTAGAGGATAATACAGGGAATAATGTCTTGGGCTCGTGGTTAGGAAATTTTGTGCTTTGTAAGTGGTGAGAATGTTTAAAATACTCTTGGGTTATCCTGACAGGTGAACTGGAAGCATCCACACACACACAGGGTACACCTGGGGCAGGTACAGGTTAAATGCTCCCTGAGGAGGGGCCACACGTTGTCACCTCACAGCAGGGAATTGTGAGAGACCCCAAAACACTGGGGGTGAGCTGGTGTGGAGCTGAGTGCCCCCAGCACAGGGAGATCTGGGGGAGTTGAGCTTGGCTGGGATGGGCTGAGCTTGGAGCAAAGCAGGAGACCTGCATAGCCACAAGTGCCCTCCCAGCTCTGCCCTTCCTGCCTGCCCAGTGAAGGAAAACATTTCCCACATCTCCTCTCCCTGTTTTCCTGTTTACTGGGATCCCAAAAAGGGTGCCTGACCTCCCTAGCAGCTGCCAGGCCGTCTCCTCCACACTTCTCCTCGAGGAATTTCACAAATAGGTGGCTGAGGCAGGCTGGGATGGTGACTCTGGAGCCAGCAGAGTTGGGTTTGTTGTCTCTACCTGCTGATTTCCTTCATGTGTGTGTGTTTGGGGAGATTGCTTTGGTTTGGATGGTGCTTTGTTTTTTTTTTTTACACTACTTAAAAATAAACTCGAATCTGCTGCAAAAGTTGGCATTTCACTCCCACTGGTTGGGTGCTGACACATTGCTCTAGATGGGTTTTGAATTAAGGAATCTGGGGAGTAGGAGGCAGGTTTGGATCAGGCAGAAGAGCCCAGGTTTGGTTTGTGGGACTGGAGGAGCCACCCCCCCCCCCGCCCAGCATCACAGAGAATGTCCCTGTCCTTTGGGACAGCAGGGACCTGCCATGCCAGACCTCTGGGGGCTGGCTGCAGGTGTCACCTGCAGGGATTTGGGGCAGTGACTGCTGATCTGCAGGAGCAGGAACTGAAATCAGCCTCCAGACCTCTGTGAGTGCCAGGTCAGAGCACCTTTCACAGGTTGGAGCCAAGGGAAGGAAACCTTGAGCCTTCATGGGATGGCAGTGAGCAGCACAGGCTGTGCCACGGGCTGGGGAGAGTCCATGGATGCACTCAAGGCACAAATGTGGCAGGAATAAGTGACCTGGGCTTGCTCTGAGCCCCTCAGTGTGACTGTCTCTGGAGATGAAGCAGTGACACGACCTTGTCCTGCTTCTCTGGTAGACATCTGCAGCCTGCTGAGGGCACAGGTGACCTCTGGATGTGTTTGGGTCAGGGTAGGACACCTGCACTATCACACAGGGGAAAGGCTCCTGGGGAAATTTTGGGCCCCAGATATCCAAAGCATCCTGCAGCAGCCAGGGAGCTGTCTGTGTTTTCCCAGGGTGGCCACACAAGCACTGCTCACTGCAGAGAACATCCTCTGAGTGGCCACTGCTGATATCCTCAGGGGTTTCCCAACCAGCACTGAACCAACCCAACTCAGATCTGCCTGCAAAAGTTGATCATCAGCCTGTGCACAGGCAAAGTTCTGCAAAAGCATCACTGAACACCTCTGCAGGAGGAGCTGGGTGTAAGAGAACTCTGTAAGTGGCTGCAAGAGCAGAAATACAATGTGCAGACACTTGCTTGGACATGTACAGCAATAACATTAACTTAAACCTCCTGCATCTTGCTGCCACTGGGGTTTACAGTTCCTGTGTGTGCCATCCATAAATCCTGCCTGAAAGAGCAGAGAGTTTCAGTGCTGCTTTTGCAGCTGACACATTTAGCAGGAAGGAGTTCTGTGGTTAAAGCTCCATCTGGGCACCAGGGCTGGGTTCATCCTTGGCTCCCTACATCACCTGATGTCACTTTGCTCAGTTCCCCCAGCAGGATGCCACTGATGGTGGCAGCCCAGCAAAGGATGGGGGCTCTAGAAGTGGTAATTGTATACAAATATATATTTAGAAGCACCACAAATGCCTTGCTAGAAGGCCATTCAAGCATGCAAGTCACTTCCTAGAAACCTCTGTTTGTTTGGTGGCTTTGCACAGTGTGTGACAACATTTCCCTGCTGTCGCTGTGGGCACAGATCTCCAGATGCACCCAGGGCAAACAGCAGCCTCTCCAAAACCATTCCTGCTGCACCTGTCAAAGATTACAATTAATTCATGACTGTTTGATGGCTTATGCTAAATGAGCTTGGCTCCAGGCCAGTTTCCATTGGGCAAGTGTCTCCATCTCGGGAGCACTGTGACATTTGGCATTTATTGTCCTGGTGGCTGGCACTCCTTCCCAGGGCCACGTATGGAATGTGTCAGGGGACAGACTGCCTTTCCAGCCTGCACCGAGGTGGGATGGCACAGAGCAGCCTTTTGTTGTTGCTCACATTTAACTGCCCCTTACAGACAGATGGAAGAGTTTGTGTTTGGTAGCTGTTAACACAGCACCTCTCACCACTGCACAATCCTCGCCGTGCTCTGTGGGACAGTCCCCAGCCCAGCCTGCTCCTGGTGCCAGGTGTTTGCTCACCAGGCCTGCCCCAGGAGCTCTCAGCACTGCTCAGACTGCCATGGTATGACTCTGTCATTTCCTCTGTTGCCATCCCTGTCCCCCTGTCAGCACAGTCACTCGGGGGTGGGCTAAGCCTGCTCCTTGTGTGGGGTGACAGCCTCTGTCTGTCCCTGCTGCCCCCCGAGCTGCACAGACCCAGTCACACCCAGCATTCCCATTCCTGTGCCAGGCTGCCTTGTGGAGCCCTCCTGAGAGCCATGCCAACCTGGCTTTCCAGCAGCTGGCTGCCTCCAGCCCCTCCTGCCCTCCTGCCCTGGGGTTTTGGGGTGATGGTGATGGTGCCACCCCAGTGCCTGTGGCTGTTGGTGCTGAGCTTGGCCAAAGCTGCCTGTGCAGAGATTCCAGCCCAAGGAGCACAGGAGCTGGCAGCTGCCAGCCAAGCTGTCCCAGTGCCACCAGGCTGTGCTGCTGTGGGTGGCCAGCATGTCACTGCCACCCCTTCTCCTGCCCAGGACACCGAGGGGGTGTGAGAACCCCCTGGGCAGTGCCAGCCCTGAGCAGAGCCCAGAGGGGCTGTGGGGTCTCACTCCAGAGCAGGCTGGACACTCTGCTGTGCCCTGAGCTGGGGATGGCCCTGCTGGAGCAGGGAGGTGGCACCAGGGACCCTCTGGGGGCCCCTCCAGCCTCAGCCACCCTGGGATTCTCTGTGGCCCAGGGAAGCTGATGCTGCCCTGGAAGGGAATTCAGTCCCCAAAGGCACCTCAGGGCTGCTTCCTGAGAGCAGAGCTGGGGGAAAAGGGGAGCCCTGGCAGGATTTCCTGGGAGCAGAGACCCCTGCCTGGGGCTGCAGGGAGGGCACAGGGGGGGGAAGGAGAAGGCAGCAGCAGCAGGGGCTGCCAGCACACGGGACAGAATAAACAGCAGCCAGGCACTGCCAGGGAAAAAGGAGCCTTGTCAACAGCTCTGCCACCAGATCCCCAGCCTGAACTGGAGGAAACTGAAGCCCTATTTCCACTGGGCTCAGACTGATGACTGGAAAAATGTTTCTCTGTTTACAGGAATCTGAAACCTTGTAATTCTCCTCTGCTCTCTCTCCCCCTGGCTCTCTCTCTCTCTGCCCAGCAGCCAATGGACAGCGGGCACACTGGGAAAGGAGGGCTGATTCCAACTCCAAACCTCTGTAATTTAATAACAAAAACAGCTTAGGAACAATAGGAACCACAGCAGCAAGATAAAATATTTTAAAAGTCCAGGGCTAGAAAAGTTTGGGCAAAGTGCCCTGAAATCAGAGATTTCAGGCTGGGGTGTCCTGGGACCAGCAGCACGAGGACAAACACCTGAGCCCAGCAGGGAAGCAGCACCTGCAGGGCAGAGCAGAGCTGGGTGAGCTCTGCTAGGAGCTGTTTGCTCTCCTGCAGCTCTTAAATTTCAGCAGCAGAATCTCCTGATCCTGAAATTCTGTTGATTTGAAAAGCTGGGCTATGAGAGCCACGTGGCTGCTCCCAAAATGTCGGGTCCTGCTGGTACAAGGCTGTGTGCACAGCCCGTGGTGAGCACAGGCAGTGAAAAGTTCAGGTATTTTTAGAAGAAAATTCATCTGAAATACAGTCTGCATCCCAGAAAACTCCTGATACTGCAGAAAAAAAATAGGCCTCTCCTTGCCTTTACTAATTCATTTCCCAGGTCACTGTTGATTTTCTCAGGCTGGGCTCTTGCCTCCTTTCTCAGTTCTTGGGTTTTATTTCCAGGGAGTTGTTGCATCTCCACGAGAGGAAAATTCCTAAAATTGCCATATCAATCAGAGGAACAGCTTGTCCTTCTGTTTCAGTGTTCATGGAGTAGAATAGAAATTATCAGGAAAACAGGAGGAGGATGTTTGGAGAGGCTTTCTCCAAGCCCCTCTTGCAATTGCTGTGCTGTGCATTAATTCACTTTGCTTTGAGCTCAGGTAAAGCAGGAGCTGGATTCCAAATTTGGATGCAGGAATTTTCTCCAAACCAGCAAAATCCTGGTGACCCTGCCCAAAGCTTCTGGGGTGTTCCAGCACTTGTGTCAGCACCAGCCCACAACCCCCAGTGCAGGAACAAAGCTCAGAAAGCTGCACCTTGCTGCACCTGCTTTTTCCTTATGTTTTCCCCCTTTTTGGAACCCTACTGTGAATTATTTTGTAGGTTAATGCTGAGAGATTCAGCTGCCTTAACTCCTTGTTGCCTGTGTGAAAGTGGCAGCTGGGAGAGGCACCAGCAATTTCAGCACCAAAGGTCAAGGTGGAAATGGGAAGGGCTGAAGGTTCAGGCAGCTCAACAGGAATTTACCTTCCTCAGACTTTCTCCTATTTCAAAATCAGCAGTGTTAAATCCATAGTATTAATTGGGGACTGGGAGTGTTTGAACACTAGAGATGCATTATTTACCAGCAGAAAATTCTGGCAGGTCTGAAAATTCCCTGAGATCCTAAGTGAAGCAGGAACCTTTTGAATTATTCAGAGCCTGGATAGACAGCAATCATTGCTGCTGTTGTAACAAGTTTATTATTTCAAATTATTATTTTCTGCTGCTCTCTTGTGCACACTCATGCCTTTTAATGCCTTCTATCTTTCTTTCCCCCCCTTACATTCAGCACAGAGTTCTAAACTTTCACAGGTGTGAGTTTTGCAAGATTCCCCCCCCCAACCCATTCTGACACTTTGCTCCTGGGGGGTAATTGAGTTTATTGGTTTTCATGGAATATTTTATCCACACCTGACTTGAGCAATCCCTGATGGTTGCCATGGGCAAAGTACCCAGAAAGGCCATGTCCCTGCCCTTCCAGAGGAAGGAACTGCCCCTCTTCAACTCAGTTTTGTATTCTGAGGCCCAAGTTTTCTTCTGAGAGATTTTTCTTTCTTCTTCCCCTTTAAATCTTGTAAATAGGCTCCTCTGCTTCTTGGGTAATTACAGTTATTTTTGGAGCAGTGAATTCTCGTTAAGGCAGAAAGTATTTACAGCAAAAGGCTGTAAAGGCAGGTGGAGCATTCCTGCACCAGGGGGGAGTGGGGTGGGCTGGGTTGGGGTGGCTCTGCTGCCCCCCTGGCACAGGAGGAGCCACCTGAGCCAGGTGGGACGTGAGGCTCTGTGTGCAGGGACCTGCCAGAGAGCCACACTCCCCTGACCTGTGCCTCAAGGACAGCCAGTTAAGGAGGGCAGGGAGCAGGGAGTGGCCAGGGGCACCTTGGGCAATGTGGGACCTGTGCTGGCTTATCTGCTGCTGTCCTGGTGCCAGGGGAGCAGAGCTGAGAGCCAGTGTGTCCCCGAGCAGGTGAAAAGGACAAACAGTCCTTCCAGGTGACCCATGGCTCTCTCCAAAGAGCTGGGATCTCTGTATCCCCTCCTAAAAGCCTGAGCTCCCCTCCTAGCCCCAGGAACAGATTTGCCCTGGTGCTGCTTTTGTGCAGAGAGATCCCCCATAATCTCTCCCCTCCATTTTTCCTGGATTTAAAAAAGTGAATTTGACAGTGCTGTTGTGACAGCCTGCAGACTGGACTCCTGAAAGAAAGAACACCCCTACTGTCATGAGAGAAGAGCTGAGGGAGCAGTGTTTGGGTTGAGTTGGATCAGTCTGGGTGATAGGATTCAGCATTCAGGGCTCAGCTGGGGCTCAGCCTCTTGTTTTGCAGCCCTGTTCCCCTGAGAATCCAGCTGTGGACACCAGACACCTTACCAGAACTGCCACAGCCCCCAGGAGCTGCTGCATTTTCTGCTGAACCTCTCAAAGAAATGCTTTTGAGATCAATTCTGCATCTGGACTTTCTCCAGAAAATCACAGAATAATTTAGGTTGGAAGGGATCTCTGGAGGTCACCTTGTCCAACCTCCTGTTCAAAGCAGGGTCAGCTTCAGAGCTGGCTCAGGTTTCTCAGGGCCTTGCCCGGTGGAATTTGAATATCCCCAAAGATGGAACAGGGTCTCTGAGCAGTGCAAACACTCCCATGATTTATTTTCCTATATCCCATCTGAATTGTCCTTGCATGGCTCTTGCCTCTCCTCTCTTTTCTGTGCATCTCTGAGAGGAGACAGCTCTGCTTTTTCACTTAGGATGTGGAAGATTCAATTAAACACCTCCAGAGTTTCTGATGAGTGCTCAAACCCCTCAGTCCCTCCCCATGGCTGTGTGTCCCTGCTCCCCAATGCCTCAGTGCTCCTCTGCTCCACTCTCTCCTGCTTGCCAAGCTCTTCCCTCTCCTGAGGAGCCCCAAAATGCCCCAAGTGCTGAGGAGAGAAGGATAACCCCATCTTTTGGCTGGCTGTGCTCTTGTTACCAACCCCCAAAAAGGTTGCTGTGAGGGCACACAGTGAATTTCTGTTTATCTCAGTTCCCATCAGGATGCCAGGCCGTCTGCTCTGCTCCCCAGCCTCTGTTCCCTTGATCCTTGAGCAGACTGGGATGGGGCTCTGGGCTCAGCTCTGCATGGCCAATGGACCTTGGGAATTCCCTTTGAGAGCTCAGCTCCAGGGGCTCCACGTGACAATCCCACCCCCTGCTCAAGCCAGGAGATTGGGGAGGGATCAGTCAGTGGAGAAAAAATGGGAATAAAACCTCAAGGCTGGAGTCAGACAGGCTGTGCTGCTGTGTCAGACCAAGGGCTGCCATCCCCTCAGATGTGCCAGCACAACTGAAAGTGTAATTGCTCCTTATCTCAGCTCTGTCACAATATTTGTGGTTCCTCTGAGTGCAGGGGAAGGAGATGATGCTGCTGGCAGAGCAAAGATAGGAAGGTGACAAAGGGACTGCAGCTGGCTTGGGGATAGGAGCCTGCAGGCAAGGAAAACTCCAACTTTGCCTCTGAAACATGGAACAGCCAGAACAGGAGGCTCCAGCAATTCCATGAGAAAGCTCTTATGCATCCCAGGTATCTGCAGGTCCTGCTTTTTCTCACATGAGAGTTTTGAAGAGGCTGTTCAAGAGCACAGATGGGAGTGAAGCCCAGTCCCACTGATTTGATTTATTTATTTATTGTTGTTGAAGGGTACATAATTCCCTTGAGCATCTTTGGAAAACAGAGTTAATTAAATTAATCCTGCTTGAGAATTGAGGGGAATGAAAGACTGTTGTGGGTAGAAGGATGTGCTGCTAAATTGCACCAAAATTGGTCATTTTGCTGCAGTTTCTCAGGTAGACTTGGAGTGGAAGGGCTCCATTTGTGTGTCTGGAGCAGCAGCTTCAGTCCACTTTGCTGGGCTGTGGCTTGCTCTGGGATTTCAGAATATTTGGGATGCTGGGAATAGGAGGCAGCTCAGGGCAGTGTTTTATGAAAGGTAGCACTCTGCACTATTTTTAATTTTTTATGATATGTTCTAGTATTTTAATAAAACGAGACACGCTCGTCATTTTTTTACAGCAGCAGCAAAATCTACTCTGGGGCTGCCCTGCCTGACAGCTTGTGGCAGGATTATAAAAAAGAGTTTATTCTGGGGCTATATTTAAATGCCACACGTGGGTGGAGGCTGCAGAGTTGTCTCATGGGTCACATCCAGGGTGCAGAGCACCCTTTGCTCAACTCTCTCCTCCAGATGCTGGCTGGCAATAGCATGGAGCTTGTTTTCCCCTTTTATTCCCCTTTTATTCCCCTTTTATTTTTGAATTAAACATCACAAGAGTGGGGTTTGTAGCTTTATCAGCCTCTTGGTAGATACTTTACCTGGATCATGAGGAATATTCAGTCTGAAACTGTGCCTCACATGTGGGCATTGGCATTGCCTTCTCATTGCTTCTGCCTCCAAATAAACCCCACTTCTATCTCTGGGACATTTCCCCCCCAATTCTCCCTGCATTTTGTCTCCATCAAGTAAATCTAGATATATTTACAGGCCTGATTCTCCAGGGTTTTCAGGTCCAAAGCCATTTTGTGAGAGTTAAAATAAATGTGCGCCCCCTTTAATCCTGTGAGCTGAAATAATCACGTGTAAACTTCAGGAAAGTTAGCAAGAACTTGCTCAGGTTTGAGAGTGTAACTGTGCTTAAGTGGATTTTTATCAGATTTTCCTGAATGATTCACCTCCAAGCTAAAAATAAACCTGGAGTCACTTTGGGTAATTTACAAAGGAAGGGAAGCAGGGTTTGGAGTCAGAGCATCTTCTCTGCACAGCCAGCCCTGATAATTCTGTGTGAACAGAAAAACAACAAGGAGCAAAACTTGGCAGATTCATGGTGTTACTCTGTATTTTTACTGTAGCAGCTGATGATAAGAATTTACCCAGCAGGCTTTTAAAAATTCAATAATGATTAAAAAAAAAAAAAAAAGCAAAAATAAACCCTCATCAGTGTAGGGAAGGACAGGGGAAAAAAAAAAAGACCTCAAGACAAGATAAGTCATTAGAGATGCAAGGAAACACTGCTGTTGTCTCCAGGCAAAATCTATGGGAACAGGGAGCCATAAATCCAGGATTCATTGCTCCCTCTGCTCATTAGCTGTGTGAAACTGTGACTAAGCTTGAAGGTTGGTTGGTGCAGCTCAGGATTATTGTCCTTAGTGCTCTGAATCAGGCTACCATGATTCACACACACTGCCTGCCCTGCCAGGGGCCAGCTTTCCACATTTCCATGGGGTTTTTTTCCATGAGGGGGAAGGTTCTGCAGCCTTGTGTGTCTTCTGCAGCCTTGTGTGTTCTTCTGGCTCCATTAATTTCTGCCTGGAAAAAAGGAAAATCGTTTGAGTGGATCTCTTGTTTATGAAAGAAATTGAATTTGTTCTCTAGACTAGACTGGGAGTGTAACAGAGATGGGAAGGATAGGAGCCCAGTGGACATTTTTATTCTAACAATGAAAATATGCAATCTGTCTCAGCAAAATACAGCTGCTGAGCAAATTAACTTGTGTTGAATGCTTATTGGGGACCCACAGCTCATTCTTTTGTTCTTCCTGTTCAGCAAATGTGTTTTTCTGACTGAGAAATAATAGACTGGGGCTCTGTGGGGCCTTCCATCAGATGATCTCCAAGCACTTGGCAAACATCAGTGGTTTGCTGGGCAGAGACCAAACCTTGCAGCACATGCAGTACCTGGAGAGCAAGGTGAGAAGTGCACTGCAGCTGCTGCAGAATGCTCAGAGACCAGGGGATGTCCTCTGAAGGGATGTCTGCTGGTAAAGTCCAGATATCCCCATTGTCACTTCTGGCACCATGAAGAGAATATCACAATGAGGTTCTAGTTTATTTATTTTTTTCCCAAGCTAAGGTGCCCACCCAAGAGACAGCTAACTCCAGTTATCTGTGAGGCCTGGCTCCCATCCAGGGCTTTGTTCCCCTTTCCCCATGGAGAGCAGCCCATCCCACCAACCAGCTGGGAATTTCCCTGACACATGGGCATTCCCTGGGGAACCTGAGATGGCAAATGGGGCTGTGCTGCCAGCCCCTCATCCAGGAGGGTCAGCAGGGAGTGCCTCACACCGTGTCAAAGGCTTTGAGCTGCAGCCCCTCCATGCTCTGGCACCCCACAGGCACCAGGAGTTAACCAGGAGAGCCCTGGAGTGCTGGTAGGGACTGGAGCAGTCTCCAGACAGGTCCAGAGTTAGAGCAGAGCCAGTTTGTTGTGTCTTCCTGGTTGCTCCTGCTCGAGTTCCCCCTGTGTGGAGGTGAAGCCTGTAAGAGGCAGAGCTGGCATTGCCCCTGGCTGCAATTTCCAGGCTCCTGTGGCTGTTGTGGTGTTCATTCCATCCACCACTCAAAGCCAAGCCTGCAGAATTTCAGCATCAAGTGTCTGCTCTGCTGTTGGTTATTTCACAGGCTTGGACAGAGTCGTGGCTTTGGAGCTAAAGCTGCAAACCTGAGCCCCCTTTTCCAGCTGTCTGAAAGCCACAGAGGGGGAAAGGAAAACTTCTGGATTAAGAAATTATCCCCACAGCTCCCAAGGGGTAAGAGGACTCTCCTGCTGCAGAGCAAGGCAGCAGAATCCTTAAACAGTGAAAATACCACTGGATAATCCCTTTGGAAGCACAGCCTTAGGAGAGCAGCTCTGACTGGTGGTAACATTGCACCTGAGCACGTGTTCTCTTTTAGACCCAAATTCATTTGTAATGTGATTCTGTCATGGAAGGCTCAGCAATCTGCAAACCATCATCTCTGCCCCAGCTGCAGACAGAACCTGGGAGAGCTGAGGTTTCATGGGCTGCTGCTGTGACCCAGTGGAGCAGAGAGAGGAGAACGGGGCAGGACTGAGCAAAGCACTGAGTGCAGCCCAGAGAGAGAGAAAAAGAAAACTTCAGCTCTGCTGAGGGATTTACATAATGTCAGGAAAAGCGATTTAAATGCAAATAGCCTGGTAAGATTGTTAGAAATTTTGCAGAGGCTCTGGCAGCCAGGTGTAGCATAATGAGAATAAGAGCTAAACAAATATTTCCTTCCTCTGCGAGTTCATTTATTCACAAGCCAGGTTCATTTCTTTGGCAGGTGTATTTTCCCCTTCATCTTGAAGAAAACAAACCTGACAAAAAGTTAGAAAAAGGTTGGCTAACCCCTCTGTCCTAAAAAACACACAGCAAAACTCACACCCACCTGCAGACAGAGATCAGCCTCTCCAGCTGCAGGGTAAAGCAGGGATTTCTTGAATTTGCCACCAAGTTCCATCAGGTCAGGCAGGCATCAGTGTTTAAAAACAAATCCCCTCCTCCCTCTGTTGTGTCATGGAATCCTGGAATGGGTTGGGTTGGAAGGGACATTCAGGATCATCCAGTTCCTGCCTTTCCACTGTCCCAGGCTGCTCCCAGCCCCAGAGTCCAGCCTGGCCTTTCCAGGGATGCAGGGGCAGCCCCAGCTGCTCTGGGCACCTGTGCCAGGACCTGCCCACCCTCCCAGGGAACAATTCCTTCCATAAATCAAAAATCTCTTCTGGCTGATCTGAGGTGACACTGCTGATGTTGGAGCTGCAGCTTCCTCGTGGCCACAGGTTCCCTCTGTCAAGACTTTGGGAAGATCTTTTAAAAGTCCTAAGGGTGAACCTTGGCTGTAGTGACATCCAAAGATCTTTCTGCCACTGATTAGAGCCAGTTAAGGTCTTGTTGCCTCAGTTTCCCCCTCTATACACACACCCCCTGGAATTCTGTGAGGGTCTCTTTGTTTGCTGCTGGTACAAGACACACCTGAGGATCTGTTCTTAAAAAAACAGGAAAGAAGTAATTGCACAATTTGTATCAATTAATTTCCATTCAGTGTCAAATCTGTGCTCATTGTTGCAGCAGTCACTGTAGAGGATACTTGTACTGGAATTGCACTGGGATTGCACTGGAATGCATTGGAATAAATTGGAATGCACTGGAATGAACTTGAATTGCACTGGAGGTACACTGGAACTGCACTGGAGTTGCACTGGAATAAATTGGAATGCACTGGATTGCACTGGAGTTGCACTGGAATTGCACTGGAATTGCTCTGGAGTTGCTGGTGTCAATCCCTCCACAGCAAATGTTTCTCCTGCAGGGCACTCTCTCTTCATTCACTCTCTTGATGGCATTTTTGTTCTTTTAGAGAAGCTGCATTCAGAAATTTGCTGGGCCTCCAGCAGCTTGTCCTGCAGAATTAAACCATGGCCAGTTTCCAGGAGAAAAGAACAAGCTGCAGAAAGGATCCATTTCACTCTGCTTGTCTCTCAGTACCTGGGCACATTTAAAGCACTGCATCCATCAGGCAGAGAGGAAATAAAAACATCCTCAGAGCTAAACCCAGGGAGCATCTGCTCCAATTTCTGTCAGCAGAAACACGCCGTGCTTCCCAGAAAGGCGAGCTGCTCCTCCAGAATAGCCCTCACCAAGCTCACAGGCAGCCTAAATTGGTAGGATGGAATATTTTGGGATTCAGGAAGGACTCACAGTCGGTGTGTCTGTCTCGTGTCACCAGTGCAAGGGCTGGTGGGGAGGGAGTGGGAGTGAGGATATTGGAACACCTCCCTGTGCCCATAAGGATTCACACAGAGGGGTGGCAGACTTTGTGCAGTTTCAAAAAAAAACCCATTTGCTTGAGCAGGGACTTGCATCCCAACTTTCTGAATTTAGATTTGGAGGGAGGGAAGCTTGGGCTTGTGCTGCCAGCACTTTTTCTACTCACAGACCTCCCCAGGGAGCCTGACCTGCCGTGGCAGCAGCCAAAAGTGGCCAGAAGTCTCCAAAGAAATGAAGTGTTGCTTTTCAGAAGTCTCCAGGCTAGGCATTTTCCCCCAAAACAGCTGTCTGAGAAGGCATTGGTGCCCTGGCTGTGTTCCCTGAGCCCATGCACAGCAGCTTTCCCAAGGCTGCTTTGGTCCTTTCTGCTCCTGCCTGGCTTGGAGAGTCCTCAGTTCCTGCCACCTTCTCATGTCACAGGTCTGTCCTGGCCCAGGGAGATTTTTTGGGGGTTGTTTTTAGACCTCTCAGAGAATTGTTTCCCCCTTGTGAGCTTTGTCTTTCTCCACACTCTGCATTTTGCTTGTTGACCTTTCAGTCACCCGGCTCCAGTGGGAGTCCTTGGCTCAGCCAAGCCTCTGAAGGTGTTTGGAGATAAGGAGGTGACTCTGCCCCTCCATGATGACATTATTTACCCTTTAACAGCCCTTGGAGCCATCCAGCCCTCTCCTCTCCCTGCTCAGCTTTTCCCAGTCCATCCTCCTGCAGCCACAGGGCTGGAGAGAAGCCCTCCCTGAGCTTTAATCTACCATGGCAGCATTAATCTCATCCAGCAGTTCTCCTGGCTGGTGAGGACAGAGGGGATGGCTCAGCCCAGCAGAGCTCAGGCACCACGTGCTGTTTGCACACCCTGTTTGCTGGGGTCTGCAGCTACTGGGGCCCTGGAGGAGGAGGAGCAGTCATCCCAGAGCTGATGGGATCAGTGGGATCTGCCCATTGTGCCTGGATTTCTCCTGCTCACCCAGGAATGTTTGCCAAGGTGTCCAGCTTGGGGCTGCATTTTTGCATGCTCCATGTGCTCCTGTGTTTGCTTTGATCTCCAATGAAACTGTGACATTGCAGGGGGTGGTTTGCCCTTTGTTGAAAAGGTTAATGAATGATCTCATAGAAAATCTTGCAGAAAGAAAATCTTATTTTGCCAATTTTTATGCATTGTCATAGTTTTTCTCCCTGAGTGCTTAGTTGGATTTTGCAGTATTTTTTTATTATTATTATTTTTGTTGGAGTATTTGTGTGTGTGGCTGGATCTGTTCCCTCAGTGAGAGAGAAAGGGGGTAGGGATCCTTCCTCTTTTTGGTAATCTTTATGATTTTCATAAAGATTAAATCTACATGAATAGCCAAGAGTCTCCAGACCACAGACTGGAGAACCATCTTGTGTTTTAGAAAATTAAAAAGGACACAACTAATAAATTAGTCAGGAGCAAATCATTGAAGAGATAAATTACCCTCTTAGAAGAAAAGTTTTCCTCCCAGACTAAGTGGATTTCTATGGGTACAGTGTTGCTGGCTGAGAAAAATTAAAAATATCTTTAGAAAGCAACAGCCACTCTCTGGTAATAAAGTATGTTCTGCCACTCCTAACCCAGATTTTGCTGTCAAATACACTCTAAGGCTTTGCTTGGTTTCATTTTTCCTCTCTAATTCATTGTTGCTTCCTTCAGACAGGTTAATCAATACTCTGAAGGCTATTTTTAGATTCAGTGACAGGCTGCCTACATCCTCAAGGCAGAAGGAAAAGTTTCCAGGTCTCTCTCAGCCCTTGGTGGGTTTTCAGAATATTTTTGTAGCAGAGGGAAAATGAGACTTTCCAACAGCACAATATTTTAAGCACAGTTTGCTCCTAACAGGCCCAGGTTTTCAAATGTCTCACTAACAGATAAACACACCTGAAGCTGCCATTAAAGTGCAGGGAACAGTTCTAAACCTTTTTCTGCTGATTTTCAGTGGTGCCTGGGCTGTAGGTGCTGTTCTGCTGCTGCAGTTCTCTCTGGGCTGAGCATCTCTGAGGCCCCTGACCCCAAACTCATCCCTGCCCTGATCCCATCCCAGTCCCCAAAGCCTCTGGGCTCTGGGTCCCTGTGCTGAGCAGCTCTTGGGTGCCCACCCAGGCCTGTCCTGCAGCCCCAGCTGCCCACTGGCTGCTCCTCCTGGTCCCTCTGGGTGTCTGCCATGGATCCAGCTCTGTCCTGTGGCTCTCCAAACCCTCCTATCTGTGTTGT
This sequence comes from Serinus canaria, assembly GCF_022539315.1. NCBI lineage: Eukaryota > Metazoa > Chordata > Aves > Passeriformes > Fringillidae > Serinus > Serinus canaria. The sequence goes on along the minus strand of NC_066327.1, from coordinate 15,713,232 downwards.
TGTGTTTTCCCCCGTGGTATCAGAGCACAGGGCACAGGTCCAAAGTGTGTGTCCTGCAGGCACTGCCTGTGCTCTGCCTCCTCAGCCCCTGCAGTTCCTTCTGTCTGTAACCTCTACCTGTTTGCTTAGCTGGGCTTTCAGCAGATCACTGCATCCTCCTGCTAATTACAGTTTAATAATTAGTGCCTATCAAAACACTGCCTTTCAACTGCCATTCATTTTGCTCTTTGCTTGCCAAGTGACCTCACCTTCCCCTCGCTGCAGACACTGTGTTCAAGGGTGACAGCATTTCTTCATTTCACATCCAGTTCCTTCTCTATCCTGTGCTTTACCCCCTCAGGGTTCTCAGTTTTACTTCCCAAGCAGAAGGGACAAATCCCTCTCAACAGGCAGAAAACATTGAATGAACTGAAAGAAACTGAGCCCACAGATCTCCTGCACAGCTCCAGAGCTGATCCTCCAGCAGAACAAAAGCAAAAGGGATGGCAGTCAGGTTTGTCAGGGCCATTTGAGACTCATTCAGGTTTAAAGTGTTTCTGTGGGAATTACACAGAGCCAAACATACAAGGGGTTAAAGGGAGCCAGCTCTCCATTCCCAGGATTTTAGATGCACTCAGATGGAAGAAAGTGGCTGAGGAATTCTAAAGTCAGAGGAAAATGACTCCCTGACCTTTTAGCCCAGTGATCACACTGGCTGGCAAAACCAGGGAGTGTTTGGAAGCTGAGCTGGTGCCCTGGTGCCTTTGGAGCCTGGGGATGTGCCCATCCCCATCTGTCAGGATGGCAGTGCCCAGCACTGGAGTCTCTGCCTCTGCAGCAAATGCAGCTGCTGAGTGCCTGGGAGGGGGCTCTGGAGTGACTGACTGTGCACCAGCAGCAGCTGGGGAGAAAATGGATTTTGCTTGCAATGGAAATCATGGATCAGAAGGAAGCTGGAAGTTGATTTGAACAGTTTTCAAGGATTTCGGTGCTACATCTCATTAGTGTTAATTGCAAGCTTACACCAGTGATTAATCAAACATTAGAAATGCTGCAAACCAGCATCTCCATTATGTGGGTTTTGAGGCCTTTCATCACTTCTTGCTGGGGATATTTGATCAGTTCCTCTTTGCTTTATTTTGTTTTAATCAGCACAATCAGCCTGGCACAGGCAGCAATGCTGCAGAAGCCCTTGGTCCTTCCAGTGGTGGATCAATAAATGTTCTCTCCCTGCTGTCTGCCCATTCACACATTTGTCCTCCAAAACTGGAGGTGTCAGGGCCTCACCCCAGGGCTCTCAAGCTGCAGCAGCCCAGAGCTGTGTCAGTGATAAGCACTTTGAAATAGTTACTGCACTGTCACTTTCTCTCCACTTCTGAGGTTAAAAAAAGATCAGAAAAGTGTTCCAGCAGTCATTAAAACCAGAAACCCAACCAAGCAAAAAACAAAACCAACAAAACCTTGTTTAAAGGTGTTGTAGCAGTAATGTGGGTGTCAGACATAAAGCCAGGGACTGAGTGGGGCCAGGCTGGCCACGCTGGGCTCTGCCCTCACTCCTCTGACCCTGTGGGGAACTGGGGCTTGATCCTTCAGATCTGTCAGCAGCACTGAAGGTGCAGAGCTCAGCCAGTGTGGTGCCACTCAGAGCAGGCAGGGAGAGGCTGGAGACCAGCCCTGGGTGGACCAGACTGTCTTGGGTCTGTGAGGCAGCCCTGGGATGGGTGTGGGGGGCTGGTGATGGAGCCAGGCTTTGACACATCTTCCTACACTGCAAAAATTACTGCTGGAGCCACCTCTGGGGCGTTGTTCCCACTTTTCCTCCAGCAGTCAAATAAGATTTCCCACTGAAACGGGCCCAGTTTGGGTTAAAAAGGCAATGCCTCCTCAAAAGATTCATTCCTCTGAAATGCACACACTTATCTGCCCCCTCTGCTCTTTTCAACCATTATGAGCACAGGAAAGTTCAAAACCAAAGCCCCAAATGCAGATATGTTCAGATCTTGGCTGGAGACAGGACATGCCCTGGTCATCCCTGCCCTGATCACCAAGGGACTGCCCAGCTCCTGCTGTCCTGAGCACAGAGCTGCCTGGAGGGAGGGAGGACCTGGCAAAATCCAGCTCTAAATGCTGAGGTGCCAGGGTGAGCATCTCCCTGCTTCCTGGAGATACTGGGCTGCATTACCAGGGCAGGACAGATAAGAGCTGCTCAGGGCAGCAGGATGAGGGCTGCACCTCACAGCAGCTGATCCCAGCTCCTTCTCCTTCCCCCAGCTCCAGAGAGGGTCCTGTTTGTCCCAGGGACAGAGGGACAGAAGGACAGAGTCCCCAGCAAGCCCAGGCTGCCCCTCAGGAGGGAACAGGTCTTGGGGGCAACACACATGTACTTTTATAATCCTAATTTCTTCTGCAGTGCTTGTTCTCACATTAGCATCAACAAACAGGCTCTGACCTTGCCTGTTGATGCTTTAAATGCCCTGTTACACAGCAAGCATGGGAATGAGTTAGTCACATGGAAAGTACTTAGTCTCACATGGGCTGTTCATGTGCAGAGAGGAAAAAAACCCAGTCTCACAAATACAATAATCTCTGCAGGAATCTCTCTGTCCCCCCCTTTCTGGAATGATGAAATGCAGGCAGGATTTTTGCTTTAAGGCAGAACCATATCACAGTCTCAAGTCATTTTCAAAACACAGACAAATCAATACTTTATTCTTCTTAACAGCCATGGCATTAACTTTGTCACAAAGGCCACAAACTGCCTTAACAGACAGTAAAGAAGCCACCTTTCAGCACACAATGCTCCTGCACCTCAGCAGGGCAGGGCAAGAGTCTGAAAACCAAAATCCCAAAAGCCTCTGAAGGCAGAGGGGGCAGAAAACAGCTCAGTGTGTTTTCCCTCCTGCCTGGCTGTTCCCAGGCCAGAGGTGAGCTGCCAAAACACGTGGAATTTGTGGAAATGCAAGGAAAGAGGTGGCTTTTCTGGCTGGTTTTTTCCAGAAACACATACTCAGCACACAGCCAAGCCAAAGGCACTGCAGTGTTTGTTCCCAGACCCTTTCCTCACTCATCTTCACCAAACAGCCCTGAATTTCGACCATAATTTAACAATAAATCTGCTTTAAGCACACAAATCTGCAGGAAGCAGCAGGTTTGGGGTAGGTGGCACAGACACTGTTGTTGTGTAGATCAGTCTGTGAAACTCAGTTGTTTTTTAAGGATTTCTCTCCTGTGTGGTCTCTGCCAGGTACAGAATTCACTGGTGACACCCAAAAAATTCTTTCCATGTCTCAGGGACACAGCAGCAGGTGCACAGACAACATAACCTTTCCTCAGCTGGAAAACCTTCCTGAACAGCTGCAGGGGGCTTTATTTGGGTGGCAAGAGGATCCTCTCCTTTGTTCCAGCTCCCAGAATAGCTCCTGGCAGCAGGGCTTGGCAGCTGAGGCTCAGTGTCGTGCTGGCCCTGCAGGGCTGGGATCAGGATTGGGATCAGGATTGGGATGTGCTGGGTGGGCAGAGCCAACCACACATCTCTGAGCTCACCTGGGGTCTGCCTGCTGCTCTGCTGCTTCCCCTCTGTGTGAGAGCAAAGCCTCGAAGCTGAATCAGCCCTGCTCTGGGGTGTGGGGTCCATCCCAGCCCATCTCTGTGCTCTGTGCCCAGGAACTTGGGAGTTTCAGGAGTCCTCTGTTGTTTATTCCTCCAGCTGTGAGGCTGCAGCCCTTCTGCTGGGGACAGATCACTTGGCTGATCCTCCCTGGCTGTGCTGGAGCCCTCAGTCCAGCAGCTCTGGGATCTGGAGATGTTCCCTCTCTCACAGCCAGGAGCCAATGCCAGTGCTCCCTGTGGGATTTCATGGAAACCTTTGGCTCTTCCTCCAGACCCATTGCTGCTGTTTATGATCCCTGCACAGACGTGGGTGCCTCTTCCCCCTGCCTTTCCCAATCCTGCCTGAGATGCCCCCTTTGCTCCCTGGGGCAGGATGGAAGCAGCAAATCCACAGCCTCCATCTCCCTTGGGCTGGAGCTGCTCCCCATGGGTGTCCTTGCAATCCACTTGTGTTTTAAACCCCTCAGAGAGTCATTTCCTTAGAAAACAGTAGTTGGAAAGAGTCTTTACCTGCTTGGTGCTGCTTGTTCTTCCTGGAGCAGAAAACCAGGCTGTGCAGTGGCTCAGTGCTGCAGTGCATCAGAGAACAGGCAATTGCTCCTGCCTTCCCACCCTCTCTAATGCCAGCTGGCCTGTAATACTGGGTTTTTACCTTTTTTTTTCCCCCTCTTCTGGTACTAAAGTATGATTTTATGTGGGTTCAGGGCTTGCCCCTGCTCTGTGGTGCAGATCCTGGTGGCAGGATTGATGGGGTGTGTGCAGGGCTGGGCTCACGTGGAGGCAGGAGAGCTGTGACACCACTGCCAGAGGAGCCTGCACACAAGAGAGGCTGCACTTTATTTTTTTGGAGCTGCTGGGCTAAAATGTCAGCCTTGCCCCCACAAGTGTTTATTCAGAGATTGTCTCTTTCCATGCCAGCCCTTGGACTGATTGTATCAAGCAGCAGAACTGAGTCCTGATCACTTCTGACAGTCCTCTAAAAGTGCTTCTGACTGTAATTTCCCTCAGCAAAGGGCTCTCCCCTCCACAGGCTCCTTCAGAGAGGCAGATGGGTTTGAGAAATGAAAAGGGAAAAATGAAAAGGGAAATCTAATCCATTTTTAGTAATGATCCTCAAAAGTGATGTGCAACTCCCCTTCCTCAAGGGGTATTTATATAACATAATAGAGCAAAGCTGAAAATACACCTGGGAACCCATGAGGGAAGCATGACAATACTTGCTCATGGCATTCACTTATTCCCAGTATATTTGCCACTCAAGCAGACAGAATCCAAAGGGTACTGTCTGCCATTAGAAAACAAATAAAATCTGTCACTTTAGTTCAAGTGCTGTAAAATCAGACTATGTACTTTGTGTACTGAACTTGGTGGGTACCACAGAATAAGTTCCTGAACGAGCTCATCTAAATGCAAAGCCCTTCCCAGGCACTCAGAGAAGGGAATGGCAATGCAACATAAACAATATTCTACCAAATGGGAAGGAGCACAAGGCTTTTCTTACTCTGGGAATGCCAATGTACACTGAAAAATGCTGACTTTTCTTAGGAAATGGAACTGTTTTCTGATTACACTTTGCAGCTGGAGCCCATTGCTGACCCTCTGCCAGCTGTAGGGAATGCACAGGCAGCACCATGGCACTCCTGGCTGTTTCTTGTTGAGGGCAGAGTGTGTTGTGTGCAATTGCTGAGCAGGAGGGGCAGCTCTCCCTGCTGCCAGGCTGCAGAGGTGGCACAGCCCTTCTCACGTGTGTGCAGTGCTGCAGTGCCTCGGTTGCTTTTAGCCAGCCTTGACATTTAGCGTCGCCTTGGTGATTTTCTGGGTTCTGCAAAGTTAGCCTGAGCTTCTAAAACATTGTCTTGGAAGGCAAAATTAATTTGGTGACTAAAACCATGTGCCAAATCAACCTTTAGTCCTCCTCGCTGCTCTCTCCCAAGCCAAAGACGCTTTCCAGATTCAGCTGATAGGCAGAGGAGTTTGCTGAATAGCAGCAAGGACATTTTAGCCTCTGAATTGTTTGCAAATTGGGTGCTTTGATGATCTGTGGTGGCTGATGGTGCTGGCAGAATCTCGGGGCTGCTCACAGGACAATCAGCTTCAAAAGAAGCTTTAAATGGAGAATGTTACTGGTCTTGAGCAGGTGACTGGGGCAGAGGGCACTTCTGGCTCACATATCCGAGAGGGTTCTGAGAGCTCCTGGAGTTCTGTTTTGTGCTGCACTGGCTCTCAGCAAGCCCAGGGGCTGGACTTTGGCTCTGAATGAAGAAGTGGCCAAAGTCCAGCCCTGTGCTGCAGAGGGTGAATTGGAGGGTATGGGCAGGGTATGGAGAATTGAGTGCTCCAGGTGGGATCTTCAACTTCCCCAAAAAACTGGCAATGAAGTGTTTGACAGTAAATGATAGAAGCTGTTTTGGAGGAGCAAAAGCTTCTCTAAAGCTTTTTTTTTTTTCAAAGTTTCACCCAAACCCAAGGAAGCTCTGTCTGGCCACTGCCCATCCCAGGGACCATCAGGAGGGAAAAGAGCTCTTTGGGGACCTTATGCTTTTGTCCCCAGCTCTTTCAGTCTGCCTTGCCTGATTCCAAAGACCCCTCCTTGTGTGGATCCTGCCCTTCTGAGCAGCACCACAGCCCCAGAGGGCCTGGGCAGACCCCATAAGCTGCAGGGTCAGGTCAAGTTGTGCTCGCTGTGGTCACCCCTCAGCCCTGCAGAGCAAAGTCTGGTGACTTGTCACATGGAAAGGAAAATATAGAATATCTCTTTGTCTTTTAAATAATATTAATTAAGGAGCTTTTGCTAATGCAGTCGCCCTCTCCATAAATCAGTTCTGTGTGCTTGCACCCACCAGGCAGAGCTCCCCAGCCTGGAGCTGCTGTGATTTCCCAGGGAACTTTTTGTGCACATCCTAATCACGTGCATCAGTGGAAGAACAAAAACTGCTCTTGGCCTTTTTCAGGGGCTGCTGGTGTCCACAGCAAACTCCCCAGAATAAACAGCAGGGCCCCAGTGACACTGGTGTGCTCTCTGGCTGCTCAGGGGATCTCTCTTCCACAGGACCCTTCATGTGCTGCCTCCTGGCTGTGTTTGCACTCAGGGACTGTCCCTCCAGCCCCCTCATCTCTCCTCAGAGAGTCTTGTTCACCCATCAGGCTTTTCACTCAGAACCATTCAACCTTGCTGCTTTGATTTTGTAACAGGACAAACTCCATGTCCTAGCAGGATAAACAAGATTGCATGGCTAATGATTTGTGAGCTCGGCCTGAATGCAATTTACTGCAGAAATTCCAGCCTATGAGACTTTGTGACCTGCTAATAAAGCACTTTTGGCAGAGGCTGTACAAATACAAAGGATTCCACAGCTTCTGATTCCGGGTTCATACCACTCTCCCAACTTGCTGAAATGCTGGTTTAATGCAGAGCTTAAAAACCAAGTGACAACTGATGGAACGAGGCAGGCTTTCACCCCAATTTGATTTCACTTAGGAAGTGCAAGGGATGTGCATTTTTTTACGGATTTTTTTATTTTATTTTACAAACTGTCTGCTTGTAGCAGAGTCCAAAAATGCCTCACAAGTGCAGTGAGATGCTGACCTTATCAGGCTCCAGGCAATAATAACCATCATTACGTGGTAATGCCGGGCTAATCGATGTCAGGAACTGTGGCTGGGCTTTATCTCTGCTTCCCTGGGCAGGGGACACGGGGCACTGGTGCAGTGTGTCACATGAAGCTGGCTCAGGCATCTCCTCAGGAGTAACTGGGCTCTGTCCCCCAGGATGTGACCTTGGGCACGTCAGTGTGCTCAGAGAGAGGAGACATTCATCCCTCTTTGTGAGGAGAAGAGCCTTGAGAGTCTCACAGTCGTTATTTTAAGAGGAGGTCCCTGTCCTGACCTCCTCGTCTGGTGCTGTTCCCACAGGCGCCAGGAGTGAAAAGCAGACCTAGAGCCAAGCACTGAAAATCATCAGCCTGCCCTCTCTGCTTTGCACTGCTGAAAACCTGAGCCTGCCCTGGGATCCCAGCTCTGTGGATTTGCTGGGACTCAGGGGCCAGCTCCATTTTCTGGGCAGCACAGAGCCTCTCCCCCAGATTTTCAGATGGCACGATGAGGAAATGTCTGGTTATCCATTTCTTTGTCAGAGTCAGAAACCTCTTCCAAACACAGCATTAGCTGACACAGGCAGACTGGGAGCTAGACAAACACTGGGCTGTGTGTTGGGTTCGAGTAAATACCTGCATTTGATTCCAAAGGGCTCCATTGATGAGAGACAATCGTCACAATGGCACGCTGAGCCACCCAACGCTGCTCCACAAAAATGCTGCTGCACCCTTTCATGTTTGCTGCTGTTCTTATTATTGTTGAGATCTGGAAAATTACCCATCAATCACTCCTTAAGCTGCTCGTGGAAGTTTTGCTGAACGTGGGGTCTGGGTTTGCTGCTGAATTTGTTAATCCTTGCTCCTGAAAAAAGAAATAAAAGCCATGGGAAGCACATTGCATTTCCATTAGGCTGCCTCAATAGCTGTTATTTCCAGCCTGGTTTGCAAAGGCACTGATACTGTCATGTGAGAGAAGGCACATGATTTGGGATTATTTATTGTAACATTTCCTACAGGTGTCATTTTTTTTCAGCACTTTGGGTAGAGTTCCATGCTTTCCACATTGGTTGGTTTTCCAGCTTTTTGTTGCTATGGCAGAGAGCAAAATCCTGAGAGCATGGAGCAGTTTGGATCAGGCCAGGTGTTCACCCAGCCCAGTTTCTTCTCCTCAGCAGTGCTTCCAAAGTGGATGTAGCATGCAGAGAAAAGTACATGAGTGGGCTGAACAGGCAGTGAGATCTCCTTAGTGTCTTCTTTCAGCCTCAAGCAAATTGTGGCTGAAGTATAAATCCCCTGCAGTTGGCTTTGGTCTATAAATTTGAAAAAACGGAGTAAAGTGGAAAGACATCGCTCCTTGGAGTAATAGGTTATTAAATCTTTTATTTATCCTGCAGCATGCATAGCTTCTAACACAAAGAACTCAGGAGGAAAGGAGTCAGGGACCCCATGTGGCAAACAGAATGCCTTTGGGACAAGGTGGGTCACTTGGGGGATGCGCCTGAGGCACTGGGGGGATGAGTTTTTCGGACTCAGTGTGGCAGTAGGTGGCAGGGAAGGTAATTATTGGGATTGACAGGTAATACCAGAGGAGGCTTCAGCCTCAGATGGACTGGGACTGCACTGCAGAACCCAGGGAGGGTTATCTATTTATTATCTATCTGTCCGTCCGTCCGTCCATCCATCCATCATCCATCCATCCATCCATCCATCCATCCATCCATCCATCCATCCATCATCCATCCATCCATCCATCCATCCATCCATCCATCCATCCATCCATCCATCCATCCATCCATCCATCCATCCATCCATCCATCCGTCCGTCCGTCCGTCCGTCCGTCCGTCCATCCATCCATCCCTCCCTCCATCTCCTGTCTCTCACAGCCAGGGAAGGTTTGGCCCCACCAGGACAGTCCTGCTCAGGAGTGGGTAAAGGAAAGCACTCACAGAGGTGTGGGAAGCTGGCCTGAAGGAACTGGAAGTGATAAGGGAATGAGGAGAACAGGGCAGGAGAGGAGCAGGCATTTTCCTCTTCCACCTCCAGCACTCCCAGTGAGCTGGAGATGGAGAAGGGCTGAACTGGAGATGGAGAAAACCCTGCAGCTGTTGGAGTTGGGGTCAAAGGGAGACATTTTCTAAAGAGTCTTGAGATGTGATTTTCTCACTCCAGTCCCAAAGCAGAAGTTGCTTATTTCCTTGTCTGGATGTGGCCAAAACCTCAAGACAACAGCCACTTCTGCAAGATTTGACAGATGATATTGTGGGACTCAGAGGAGTGATTGATGAGATTTCCATCGTTTTTTGGAAGGATCTCTCAGATCAACTCTCATGATAATAACAGCTCTGAAGATGAACTTGAATTTGAGGCTGGGTTTGGTTCCAGATCTTTCAGTCATTCTAAAATTAACTCCCCCTTTCAGCTCACACATAGGTACAGGGAGGAAAGCGGGGGAACAGAAAGCCCTCATGAAATGTTTGTTCATCAGGGAACGAAGCACCTGTGCTCTCCCATGTATTATTTCTATTTTCAAAGGCGAATGCAAAGTCCACTGGGTGGAATTTAAACCGCTGTCACCGAGCTAACTGCAGGAACACGGCGTTACTATGGAAAATTCCTGATTAAAGTCTGCAAAGAATTTCCTATGCAGAGGCTGTTTATTAATAGGTACCTCAGCCTCGCATCTGACATTGACAATTCTGCCCTTTAAACGCATCATTTTGCAAGCAGCGTGATAAAATGCTGCACTACTTTTTTTTTTTCCCCCCTTTTTTTTTTTTTTTGGAGGAAGAGGGAGCCTGTCCCAGCCCTCCCCCTCAGGCCTCTGACTGCTACAGTTTGCTTTGCTAAGCACAGGAACAAAAACTGCAACCATGAAATTATTTTAACAAGACCATGAAAAAGAGGGAAAAAAAAAAAAGAAAAAAGGACGGTGACAACAACAACAATTTGCCCAAGTAATGCTTGGAAAAAAAAATAAATTCCTCTCTCTAAACTAATTAAACTGTACTATGTGTCCTTGTGCAGTTCCTGGCGTTTTTCTGGTTCACTCAGTTTCAATAGATGCACAAGGACTGGAGCCAGAGCTCCTGAGTGACTAGTTCAGAACAAAAGCAGCTCTCCTGAGTATTCCTGAGCAGCCAGCAAATTGAGGGAAAGTTATTTTGGGTTAATCAATGTACTTCAGTTGCAATCACATTTAGCTTCTTACAGAGGAGCCTGCAAACAAGGAATTACTGTTCTGGGCTCAGCTATGGATGGCACTGGAAAGTGTTACTGGCTAGACTGTGCTCTTCTCAATTCCCCCCCTTTTTGGGTTTTTTTTTTTGGGAGGATTTTTTTTTCCTTCCTCCTTTTTTTCATTTGTGTCCTGAATTTGGTTTGGCAGTTTTATGTGTCCTCTCCATTTGCATGTCCCCCCTTCCCTGTTTGTTTATTTATTTATTTATTTATTCATTCATTCATTTCTGGCACCAGGAGCCTGGGAAATTATTGGCAGTTGCTTAAAAGTCCCTGCAGGGGAGAATTCTTGCCGTGTTCCAGTCAGGCCTGCTGTGTGGAGCTGGACCAGTTGTGCTCAGCTTCCCAGCAGTGAATCCCTGATTTCTGCAGGTGGATGGCACTGGGAATCCCTGGGGGCTGGGGAGGCACTGGGAAGGTGCCTCCAGCATCCCCAGGGACAGGCAGGGTGGATCATGCTCCAGGTGAGCCTTACAGCCCGTGCTGAGCTGTGCAATAATGGAATGGCTTCAGACTGACAGAGAACAGGTCTGGATGGGAGAGGGGGAAGGAATCCTTCCCTGGCAGGGTGGGCAGGCCCTGGCACAGGTGCCCAGAGCAGCTGTGGCTGCCCCTGGACCCCTGGAAGTGTCCAAGGCCAGGTTGGATGGGGCTTGGGGACACCTGGGACAGTGGAAGGTGTCCCTGCTATGGCAGGGGGTGGGATGGGATGATCTTAAAGGTCCCTTCCACCCCAAACCATGAAAGTTATTTCTTTTGACAATCACTTCTCCTCTGGAGTATCTGAATATTGGAAAATGCATTTCCCTTCCCCCAGGGCCTTTTGCTGACCTGAGGTGCAAAGAGCTCACAGGGGTGACCTGGGTGAGGGTCCCTGATGTGACCCTGGGCTGCTCAGCCTCGTGTGCCTCCTGCAGCCCTTTTGGGGCAGCAGAGCTGCTGCAGTGCCTGGCCCAGCCCCACCGAGGCTTTCTGGCCCCATGACCAGAAGCTGTGTAGGTATTTACAGCCCTGAAAGCCATTGTGTGTTAAACGGGCTCCTAAATGATTGCTCCTGCTGCAGCCTTTCATTCATCCAGCCACTCCTTGTCACTCAGGGCTGTGCTGTTCCACACAGAAATGCCAGCTGTCCTGGCACTCAGGCTGGGCTGGAAGAACCTGTTCAATAGATCTGTATCTACCAGTTCCTGCTCTCCCTGCAATCCCCAAATCCAGCTCCTCCATCCCTCAGGAATCCAGACTTTCCTACCCCCAGTGAGGGTCCTGCCTGCTCACACCCAGCCCTGATGTTTCATTCACCTGCTCAGAACTTGGCTGGTTACAAGACTGAGGTGCCCAGAGCTGACTGTATTCATGCAGGATTTTGGGGTTTCCAAAACACAAGTCTGCATGTTACCTAATCTCTTGCAATTAAATTATATGGAAAGATAAAAATCCAGGCAGCTTCCCAGAGAAGTTTGGATGTTTCACATCCCATCTGTCCTCCCAGGAAGATACATAACACTGGTTTATATCATCTGTGTCATGGTAAGTTTTCACTTCACAAGGTTGCTCTCCAGGTCAACAGAATCCTGTTGGTGGGGAGCCTTTTTGAATGAAAAAACAAGTTTTCATTCAAAAAGAGCCCCAGAGCAGCATCATTGTGCAACAGTGTTCAGAACCTGGCTGTGCCTCCCTCCCAACTGGGCTGCACAGCAATGGCCCAGCTCTCTCTGAATGGTTTGAAGTGTGATTTCAGCTCCAGATACCAATGGTTATTGGATCTAAACCCCTGCTTTGCAGCTCTATGTGCCAGGACGACTTAGGCTCAGCTGGCAGAGTCCCTCTGCCCCCATCCTGGGCAGGGCAGGGTCCCCCCTTGGGTCCTACAGAACACCTTGGCCTGACCCTCAGGCTGGAGGGACACTCTGAGCCACGGGCACAGCCTGGCAGCACTCAGCCCAGGAGTTAAACCCCCACTGTGTGCTGAGGCTCTGAGCCTCACAGAGGTAGGAGAACACAAGCACATCCAGATCCACAAACACTGCTTTTGTTGTACTCCAAGGAAGGGGAGAAACTTCTGTGGGTGAGCCCTTCTGTTTCAGAGCCTTGCAGTCCATCTGCTCTGGAGTACATGTGAACGTTTTCTAGTTCAGCTCCTTCTGTTAATTTTTGTTTAGAGGGGCTGTATAAAAATGTCTTTATCTGGGTTTGCTTGTGCCATGCTTGTAGCATTCTTGGGTGGAAGCCATGTCTTGGAATCCCAGAACTTTCTCAGGCATGTTTTTCACTGCTTACCATGCTCTGCTGCCATTATTTTCTTGGCTTTGAAATAAGTATTTTTATCCTTTTTTTCCATCCTTTTCCTTTAGCATCAAAAAGCAGCTTTCCTCCAGCTCCCTTGATTTAATGTAGAGTTGGACATTCTGCTTTCTAGAGCTGCATCTGATCCAGGAGTGCAGACCCGAGTGCTGAGCAGCAGGCTGAGACAAAACTCTGCTTTGTCCCTGGCACTCACATTTTCTGAGACTGTTTTGTTGAGACCACATCAAAATGCAAAACAGAGATCTGGACCTGTAAGTGTGAAAACTTGCTTACTTAATTGCAGGTGGTTTTGAAGGGCTGTTTATAAACACTTGAAAACTGAGTGTTACAAGAGTCGCCGTGCCAAGGAACAGTTAAAACTCTGAAAAGTCTCAGTGATTGAGAGAAACCAAAGGTTTTGGCATGGAGGCCAGCCTTTAGTACCTCTAGACAATTGTGTAAGACCAAATCAGTCTGGCCTCGAGTTCACCCCCTGGTTTTGGGGTTTTATACACTGAAATTCTTGGTCTGCCAGGGCCGTGTCAAGGCTTAAACACTCCAAGCCTTTCACAGGGTGTTAACCACACCTTTAAGGCAGCAGGAAATGTGCACAACCAAGCCTAAAGACTACACACAGAGCTGAAAGCAGGAAAACTTGGGTTTAATTTGCACTGGGAGAGGAGAGGATTTGAGGATTTGACTTGTGAGTGCTTGTGCTCCCACGCTGCCCCCAAAGCCAGCACGTGGCAGCTGGAGCAAAGAGGTGCCAGGTCAGGAGGGCTCTGCTCCAAGGGCTCCCCAGTGACCAAATGACCTCTCTGAGCTGCAGCTTTTCCATCCAAACTCTGCTGGCCTGAGCCTCAATCAGTGCCAGCAGAGCTCTCCATGGAGAATGCTCCCCAAGCCTGGGGTGCTCCTGCAGCTAATGGGGCTGGCCCCAAAGCAGGAATAGCAACCAGAGGTGTCTGTCCTGCCTCTGACCCTGCAGCTTCTCACTTGTGGGTCAGATCCCTCTTTCCCTCCCCTTCTCCTTCCCCTCACACAGCTGCCTGCAGTCTCACTACCACGAGCATCCCTTTGACTCCAACCAGGAGCTCTAACTCAATTAAGCTGCTTCTATGACCAGCAGGTCAAATTTCTCAACTGCAATTGACATTTCCATTCTTATTGTGTCTTCCTTATTGGATTAAGGCTTGATCAAGGAAGATCATTTACTGGGGCAGCATCCAGAGGGACACAACCACGTCCTGGAGCCTGCTCCCTGCTCATGTGCTGGGAGAGGGTCTCAGCCTGGGGGGTCACACAGGGCTGTTTTCCACAGCCCCTTGCTGGCCAGTGGTCAACTATAATTTTTCTTGACTGAAAGCTGTTAGCATTCAGGTAGGTTTGTTTATAGGCTTGTTTGTGCTGGCTGTGTCATGAATGTTTATGATTTTAGCTCCTCTGCTCTCTCCAAGAATGCCCCATTCTGCTGGCAGTGTTCACAAAGGCCAAGGGGAGACCATGTCTTGACAATAAATTCTCTGTCAGGAACCCTAGCAAGGTCAGACCTGCAATATCTGTTATGTAGATTGCATTATGTTTATTTTTGTGTGTGACACATATATGTATTCGGAATGTTGAAACACCAACACTTAGCTCTGTAGCCCCCAGCTTCTCCTGCAAAAAATGAAAACCTTCTGGTTAAAAAATGTCATGAGCCTTAGCTTCTCTCTTTCTCTTTTTAATTTTTTTTAATAGGAATGTTTGGGCTGAGCTTAAAAATGAAATCATTTAACTTCAGATTTATGAGGCTTAAGGGTCATGTTTTTAAGCTTTTCTTTGCAGTCATGGTATCTAGGAAAAAATGAAAGCTAAGAGTTTTAGTTAATGAGAAGAGTCCAGCAGTTTAGGCTTCATGGAAAATACCAAATTCCACAAGGCTTGCAGGAAAATTGCTGGGGGTGTGAACCCAGCCATCCCCTGGGGAGGGCTGTGAGGAAACACTGGCTGGGCTTCTGCTCCTGTGAAGTACAAAGAGAAAGGGTTTGTACCTCTGGGGCAGTGGTGCTGCCCCAACCCTGGTGTAGAGGAGGCTGAATTATTGATGTAGCCCACCCTAAGAACAGCAGAGGCTCCCAGCTGCATCACAGGCTGGCAAATCCCCAGGAAAACCTTCCAGGCCAGGTTGGACAGGACTTGGAGCAACCTGGGACAGTGGGAGGTGTCCCTGCCCATGGCAGGGGGTGGCACTGGATGAGCTTTAAGGTCCTCCCAACCCAAACCACTCCGTGATCCCAACTCATGGCACCACCTCCCCTCTTCCACCTGCAGCCAGTGATCCTGTGCTCCCAAGGCAGGAATTTACAGCTCTCAGCCCTGCTCTGCTCTGGTGTTCAGCTGTTGGTCTCCATCCTCCTCCATCCCCAGCATCTCCAAGCCCTGTTTGCTGGATGGCACCAGAGCCAGCACTTCTGCTCCCTCCCAAAGCTCCCAGACCATTTCCAGAGCTCAGTGCCAGCTCCCCCAGGTGCCCCAGGAGCCCTGCACACCCTGAGGCTGCCCAGCCTGGCCAGAGCCCGGGCTGAGGCAGGGATGTTCTGTGCCAAACCAGGGCTGTGCAGGCAGCTCCTCATTTCTATGGTAACGCTGCTCCTGCTCCTGCTCCTGCTCCTGCTCCTGCTCCTGCTCCTGCTCCTGCTCCTGCTCCTCCCGGGGCTCGCACAGCCCCGGCTGCTCAGCCCCATCCACCACTCCCAGCCCTTCACCACTCGGGCCAGGATTTAAAAATGTCCCTTCTCCTCAATTCCTGTAGCAAGGAGGAAACAGGAATGCCCAGAGTATGGGATTTCTCTGAATTATTAATTATCAAAGGTTTTCTGGCCAGGAGCAAGGCAAGCAGAGCATGGCTTCTCCTTGGGACTTTGCAGGAGGAAAGAAGGTGATGGCTCTGCTACAAATGGACTGGTTTAGCCAGCTTTTGATTGTTTTGGATACACTCAGGGATGCTGCAATGACTCAGAGAAAATTGCTGCTTTGTCTGAGAGACACGTTTACTTCTCAGGGTAATGAGTTGATCTCCTCTCTGATTAGATTTCTCTGCAGTGCTCCTCACCAGTGGGTGTTGGCAGCCATGGGAGTGGTGGAAGGTTCAACTCAAAGGAGAGAGCAGAGAGGAACCTGCTCTGCAAAGGGATATTAAAATAATAATAATTTAATTTTTTTTAAAAAAAGAACTTTAATTGCAGCTTAAGCTGATCATACACCTCTTCCCACCTTGGTCAGCTTCTTCAGCTTGCAGCAGCCTGATCTCTGTCAGCTCTGAGACCAGCAGGAAGCTGAGGTGATTTACAGCCCTACCAACCCTTCCTTCAGCTGGCAGACTCTTGGGTCCCACCAGGGCAGCTCAATTCCCAACACAGAGGGTACAGAGAGGCTCATCCCTGGGAAGGTGGGCTGGGAGCTGCCTCTGAGCAGGGAAGGAGCTCAGGAATGGCTCAAACCAAAGCACATCCAGGTCTGTGGAGCTCATCCCAAGCTCCAGCTGCTGGGGAATGTCACTGCTGAGTATTCATCTTCAATATTATGATTCATTCCAGAGCACGGGAGAACTTTGTTTCAGGCAAACATGACATAAGAGTACAGCTGGCTGAATAATAGCAGTGACATTTTCTACAGCAATTAATTAGAACTGAAATTCCAGTCGGATCTGCCCCTCTTCAAAGGCCTTCTCCAGGCATTCCCACACAGCCACGAAGTGCTTGCACAGGTGGAAATACTGAGCTCACGTTGGCAAGGGCTTGCAGAGGAACAAACTTGATTTGGGGAGTTTTTCACGGAGGGAAAACTCCCCAGCAGTTTTATTTCTCACGTTACAGAGCCAGGGATGAATTCCAGCCGACACCTGAATATCAAATAATAATAATTAGAGGGTGAAAAGTAAATAGCTTGTGAAATGGTTTTGAATAATGGACAAAAGCACTGCTCATGCAGGGGTTGTTTCAAATGGAGGGAGAAAAGGGCTTCTCTTGCCCAGGTCTCACAGCCCATGTGTGACAGGCCAGCAGGGTGCTTGTATTTCAAGGATTCCCTCTCCCTTTCCACATTCTTCCTCAAAATCCTCCTCAGCCCAGCAGTGCACTGAGAACCTCAGCAGTGGTTTGGCAGCTGCCATGTCACCTAGACAGCCAGGCTTGTGAAATTTGCAGGGAGTGGGATAAGATGCTTTGCCTCCAGCCTGGTTGTTCCTTCTTGCAAGAAAATAAAATTTGGAGGGACAAGACTTTCCACAACACCATTTTGGCTTAATTTTGAAAAAGGCACAAAAATGTCCAGACCATTTCAACTGACATTTCAAACACATTTTTTTTCTTTTTTTCATTTGTTTTTTAGTCTTTGTTTTGATTGAGGCTGACTCTTCATTTAAAAATGTTCTGGAGTTTGGTTATTACAAAGTCCAGCGGGAAACATTTTTTTGCCCAGTGCCAAGCTGCCTCTTTATAACTTCTAAAAAAATCAAACAAAATTACTCATTTGTGTTTACAGAATTGTCAGCCATCTGAAAACTCCCATGCCTGATCTGTCTGGACCCACTCCTCTCATCCATCCTTGCCACATTTTGGTTGGGAAGTGCTGATGCACCAGAGCCCAATGGAGCCTCCTTCATTCCCAAGGTACACTGGGCTCTGTTTATTACAATAATAATAATAATAATAATAATAATAATAATAATAATAATAATAATAATAATAATAATAATAATAATAATAATAGTAATAATAGTAATAATAGTAATAATAGTAAGTGATTTGAGCTACTTCCCTGGGAAGCCAGGAGTTGTCCAGCATTGTCTTTCTTCCCATTTCAAGTCACACCATTGAAGGTCTGAGGAATTCTCCCTTTCCTGCAGTTTTCCTCCCCTGTGCTGCCCAGTGCTCCTCAGTTGCTGCCCCAGAGCTGAGTCCTGGCTGGCCAGAGGCTCAGTGCCAGCCTGTCAGATGGAAATGCTTTCCAATCATTCTCCAGAGGGTTTTTCTGGGAGCAGGCAGAAATTTCAGTCTTATTTCAGTCTCTATCTGGTACATTACAATCCCAAATCCTATTACTGGCTCCTCTGCACCAGCAGAATTTGCCTCTTCAGCATTTCAGAACACAACTTGTGAGTTCTAGCTCTGAGAAAGAAAACAAGAAGTTTTATCAGGGTTTTGTTTTTATTTTATTTATCAGAGATGATCCCTTCCTCTCCCAAAATGCATCCAAGTCAGGATGTTCCCCCAAGCTCATCCTGCTGGGATGAGAACTGTGCCTTCAGCTGAGGGAATGTTCCTCCTGGTAGGAAAAATGTTTTCCTCCCTCTCCCCCTCTCTCTGCACGTTCTCTGCACTGACAAACCCAACAGCAGCGAGCAGTGTGTGAGCACAGGGGATGTGTTTGTTCTCCTGCAGGGGAACAAATCAGAGATTAATCAGCCTTCTGCTTCTTTCATTGCCCAAGGAAACCTGCAAACCTTAAATAGCATTTGTGGTCTTGTTCTTTACGTTCTGGAGGGGATTTTTACAAATTGCTGAGTGCTTTGCTTTGGTGGGCAGGTTAGTTCATGTTGCAGCATTGCTGGCTAGTGCTGTCAGGCCAAAGGATCAATAGCATTTTCCAGTGGGAATGTGCCTCCCCTCCTTCTCCTCCAGTCCCCTCCAGCCTTTTTGACTTTGTGGATTCTGGCTTCAAGGCAAGCACTTCCCTTTGCTTTGGGAAGCAGCATCTTCTCCCACATAAAAAATCAGTTTAGCTTGGGATTTTAAGATGTGTAGGTGCCCAAACCCCCAAATTAGATTAATCTAAATCCCAAAGCAGCTCTGAAACATCTCTGTCGAGGTTCCTTTTATCACTAAGGGACTTAAAAGCAGAATAAGTTGATGATGACTTTGGGTGGCTGATTTAATGCCTGGAATATGTTAGTTCCTTGTTTTTTATGTATTTCAGTGGAAAGGATGGATGGATGCCTCAGCAGCAAGTGGGTTCACCCCTTGGTCTGCAGGGCTCAGACCTTCCCTGGTGTTTGGCAACAGTGTAAGGGTTTGGGGGCACTGAAACTGATGTGGCAAAGAAACAAAGCTGGCGGAGAGCAGGCCAAGTGGAGCTGTGTGTCATCTCTGGAGCTCTGTGGCACTGCCACATCCACAGAGGTGTCAGAAGTGGGCACAGACCCGAGTGGGGCAGACCTGGCCAGGCTGGGGCAGAGCAGGGTGCTCTGCACAGAGGTGCAAAGCAGCAGGAGAGGTTTCAGGAAGGACTAAGGCACGAAAGCCACGTGGGCAGGGCCAGAGGCAGGTGGGGGAGAGCACTGCTTTCCCTGCAGGAGTGTTTTGACAGCTGTGGGAGCTGGGAACCGGCAGAGCAGGGAGAGCTCAGGGCTGTGCAGAGCTCGGGGCAGGAGCAGCGGGGCCTTGGCAGGGCTGAGGCAGCCCCTGCAGCCAGCAGAGCTGTGTTTCACTGCCCAAAGCTTCCCCCTCTCCTCAGCCTGCATCTTCCACCTGCTTTTTCATCAGCACTGCATGCGAAATGCCTGGATGGGAGGGCGTCAGCAGTGGGAGGCTGTGGAGCAACAGGAGGAACGGTGGGGTGGCTTTGAACAGGTAATTCTGGTGGAGTTGGGGCACAAAGGAGGGGTTGGCTGCAGGCAAGGCAGCAGGCAGTTTGTGTTTGGGAGTGTGGGAATAGAGGAAAGGCTGAACTGGAGCACGTGGCAGGAGAAATGACGTGGATTCCACGTCAGGGTGAGTCAAAGACAGGGACGAGGAGGAAGCTGAGGCTCAGACTGGTAAAGAAGGGACATTAGTGCCTTCTGCAAAATAAAAGCACACCAGGAGAGAAGGTGTGGGGGGAAGGACTGAGCACAGCCATGGGTTCTTGGCCTCTGAGGACAGTTGTCCTGTGCTGTCACCCAGTGAAGTGAGCCCTGGCCTGGCTCAGGGTAGGGGTTACCTGTATTGAGGTGGGTAAAACCCACCCCTGTCCTAATAAAAGACAGAGAGACAAACCCAGAACCTCCCCACTGAGCATCTCCTAAGGCAGTCACTCACAGAACACTTTGTGAAGAGCTCAGAAAGTTATTCCCAGAGGCAATATTCCTCAGGGGACTGTCACAACACACTCAGTCATGAATTCTCTACACGTAATAACAGGTGAGGAATGCACAGAATAAAGCTTTTTCTAAAGACAGCAGAGAAAAGCTGAGTTGTCTCAATGTGGATCTGCAGCTTTTTCACTCAAATCAGCAAAGCCAACTGCAGGGCCTGAATCAGGACCATCCTGTTTGGAAAGCAGGGCCCTGGGAATGGGAACAGGAACAGGTACATAGCAAAGTGGAAATCATTACACTCCAGGCTTGCATGTGCATGGCTTAAAGAAGGCATTCAGGTCAGTCTCCACCCAGGAGGGATCCAAGCACACTCTGTACTAGGAAGGGAAAAGTCTGAGCCAACTATGTAATCATTCTCCACCTTATCATTGCCCCAACATGACTAATGAGCCAGGGACAGACTGCAGGGAATGAGGAATATGGAAGCAGCAGCAAAAACAAAGTAGGTGTTTGCAACACCTCTTGTTCTGAGCAAGTGCACTGAAATCATTGCCACGCAGCAATCCTTCCTGCAAAGCAGGGGAACGACCCTAAATCAGGGCTTTGGGTGGCTTTCTGACTTGTCCCCCAAACTAGCAGCTGGTTTTTATCCCACTGGGGGGGTGAGGTGAGAATGAAGGAGCTGTTTTTCTAAACTTAGCTTTTATCTGATCATCTTGTTTCGAGCCTTCACTTCAAGCCCTTGCAGCAGACCCCAGACATGGAAATGAGATCAGTGTGACAGCAGGAGCTGCTGGCTCTGTGCACCAGGTGCTCAGCACATCCCCGTGGCTGCTGCTCCTTCTTTGGAGCCAGGTCTGAGGCAGGCAGGGCTGGGAGACCTGCAGGGCTGTGCTGTGCCTGCCACTGCTGCTCATCTTTCTTTTCAAGTGCTGGATCCCACAGGTCAGGGGGGGAGATCCTCATCTCCAGTTATTTATAATGTGTCTTTTGACAGAGCTGTGAGTGAGGGAGGACTTGGCTGTACTGTCAGTGACCAGAGGTATAAAAAAAGCCCTGGCTTTCAGGAACACTAAATTAACTGCGAAATAAATAAATAAAATGAAGAGCTCACTCTCGTTATTGTGCTGCAGGCATCATTTATTAGATGCTGCTGTGCTGTGGAGTCCTTATCTCTCCCTCCAGATAGTGTAAATCAGAACTCCTGTTGCTGACACCCCGAGAGCATTCTCATCTGTCAGAGATTTAGCTGCCCTTTCCTCGTGTGTTTTCCTGGAGAGGGATTTTTTATTTTCACTTTAACCCTCGGCGCTCTCATCATTCATGGCTTACACTCTCAGCAAATAAAGGGCTGGGGAGGGATGCTCCAAGGTCTTTTGTTCTGTTGATGAACGTTTCTCTCTGTCCTCAGTGAGAGCATCTCTGTCACAGGCAGATGCTTCAGCCACACTAAAAATGTGCTGCTTTATGCAGGGTAACCCACAGGTTCCTCCCTCTCTTCCAACCCAGCTGCAGCCATCGAGTTTTCCCCCTCCCTGCACTGTGCCTTTCAATTCTATTCCTTTAATGGGCCTTAATGATTTTTCCACTCCTGAAACATGAATCAAATATACAAATTACTCTTGAAGGTACTCGGGAAAAGCTGTGGTTTTATTGAACTCTCAGGGAGAACCAGCAGCACCTCAGCCAGAGGCAGGAGGAGCAGATCCCATGTGAGGGGTGATCCATCTCAGCCAGGCAGCAGATTTGGTGATTCATCACTGTTTACCACGTTTAAACACATTTTCCATTCATCCTGATGATTTACTGTGACAATGGGGCTAAAAAATCTACTTTAAATGAGTGGCTCTCAGACTAGCTGGACTCTAGGAAAGATGTCAACTTCTCTTCACAGTGCCAAGGGACTTTGTGCAGTCACTGAGCATGGGCTTTAAGTGACAACTCTGCTTTTAGCTGATATAATTTAAATATTTGTGTGTGTGCATACTTTCATGGCCTTTCTGATCTCTCTCTTGCCAGTGGGTGTCTTGGCTTTATTGAAATTTATGCATTTCTCCAAAGTCAATCCAATCTTCCCTCCTTTTGCCATCATGCTCATAACACTCATAACTCAGCTGTAAAAGCTGTCAATAAGGAAACAATTGAGTTTTAAGAGGAAAAAGGGCAGTGCCTTCTCTCCCATAAGACTGTATAGAAACTATCTGGGTAAAAGCCCCAGATCTGGACTGCAGCAAAGAAGTTTGTGCCTTCCCTTCAGCAAAGATCCTGAGCAAACCAATTTGCTGGATCTGTTTTCACCCATTTTTAATCTGTCTGTGAAACAGAGAGGTCCTCAGGTCCTTCTGTCCAACCAGAAGGATAGAAAGGGACTTTCTGAGGAATTCAGATTAAAAATTAGGGTAATTTATGCGTTGACAAACAATCTGAGTTGTGATTGAGACATTCAAAAGTGTAAACTGATATAATTTTGGTGACCAGGGTCTATGAAAGATTGGGTTGTGCCTGGTTCTCTTGGGAGTTTTCTGACAGCTAAACCACACACCTGAATGCAAAACCAGGTGTGTTTGTATACTCTGTAAATATATTTGTATACAGCTGTGGCTTTAATGAAGATAGAAGTGTATATTGTGTGTGTGCCCCATCCATTGTGGACTGAGATACTCAGCTCCAATCTTAGTGCAAACAAATAGTGCCAAACCTCCTGTTTTTCATGCTTGAGTCTTTCAGAGACAGATTCAAATAGTTGTTTTGTGCCCAGAAAATACTACTCTCAGGAGATGGAGGGTCACCAAATCCAATTCCCTTTTTTGGTGATTCTGATCCAGCTGTAGTTAGCTCCCAAAATTGCTTAAAAATCCAAACAAAGCAACCCATCATTGGAGGAGAACTTCAGAGAGCAGCTCTGAAGCCTCCCAGCAACAACTGCTCCATGCTCTGCAGGTTGGAGTTGCTGTTTTCAGCACAGGGAACACAGCCCATCACCAATCCCAACAGCCAGTGCTGCAATTCCCTGCCCAGTTGCTGGAGTTCAGCAGGGTTTGACTGTTGCAACACATTTTGCACAAAGAGCAAGAGTTTGGCTCGAAGATCTACAGAGCTTGGATGAATTTCAGCCCACAGCCTGCAGGAGTAGGAGAAGCCTCAGGAAAGCTGCCAGAATTAAGTCAAGGTTGCACAAGAAGTGGGTTTTTGCTGGCCCAGCAGGTCAGATGTAACACCTCTACTGTCCTGAAGAACCATTTATTAGGATCCCAAACCCTCAGTTTGTTCTTCTGGGTGCCAGCAGATGACCTGGGGACATTTGAATTACTTTGCTACAGATTTATTGGGTGAACTGTGTCCAAGTCAATTGGGTCAAGGCAGTAAAAGATGTTTAGAGGCTTGAATGCAGTTGATACCCAGACAGATTAAATTCCCAGCTCCTGTTGAGGTGCTCACATAATCTCCCTCCACTCCAGCTTGTCAGATGTGTCCTGCTTCATTTCCTTGCTCGTTTTTCATAGGGTGCCAGGGATAAAAGACTGAAGCACCTGCTGCAGGGGTAAACAGCCATTTAGAAGATGTGTGTACAAAAGTGATCTGATAGATCAGAACTGATAGAGCAGGAGATGATAAAATCACAGGGCAAATTGGGCTGGCCTGTAACAGATTGGGATGTGGCTATTTTTCCTTACTAGTGTTGTACTGTAGAAAATGTTTGGGTTTTTTTTCTTTTTCTTCCCCTTTCTTTTAAGCTGATGCTTTTAATGCTGTGATTAAAAGATTATTGTCGGAATGAAAATTAATTTACATGCAGTGGTCTTGACCCAGGTATGGTGAGAACTTGGAAAACATCTCAGAGACATGCCTTTGGAATAGAGTGCTCAAAAAGCACCAGGACACCAACCCCAAGTGCCCTTCAAGAGAGGAGCTGCCTCCAAAATATAAAATTGTGTTGACACTGAAGCTTAGCAAAGGTATTTGCCAAGCTGTCAGCATGGTCTGGCTCGTAGGATTAACTGCCAGTCAGGGTGTCCTGCTGCCACCTCGTTAAATTTACTGATAATTGTTGATTTCCCTGTGTTTTGGAATTAGCTGTACTCTGAAAAGGTGGATAAAAGTGAGGAATGAATCAGATGCAGGAAGTCAGCAGAGTCAGCTGTGGGTAACATAACCTGGAAACACAATACAGCTCAGAAATGGCCCCAAGGATATAGATAGCAGCTTTTATCTCCCTCAGATATAGGCCAGGGCAGCAAAGTTCAGATCTAGTTTTGGATCACTGAACTAGTTCAATAACATCCAGCAGGAACATGACCCCAGCAGATTCCCTGTCTATCTTGGGAGGATTTTGGATCTGCTTCCCTTGCACCTCCATCAGACCTCGTTTCACCCATGGCAAGTGTAAAGCTGGGTTCAGATCTGCCATCCACAGAACAGGAAACCCACAGAGAACATCTTCTGCCTTTCAGGAGGTGGAGTTCAGTCTGCAGCAATGGAAAACTCACTTCTGCTGCTCAAACATTCAATTATTGCATTTCTGCTTACTGCTAGAGGCTCTGGGGACATCAATACGCTGTGGGTTATGTACAAGCACAGGGGAAGGAATGGTCTGGAGAAAACAGAGGGGAGAGAAGGGTTAGGACGAGCTGGAAGGTCCTCCAAGGTAGAGAAGCCACCATGGTGTGTAGGATGATTTGTGTGAAGCTGTGGCAGAGGACAATGAAATTTCTAACTGGAACTGCAGATACTGGACATTTCAAGTTCCTGGTGGTTGGGTTTTTTGGTCCTCTCCCTTTGCATGGCACAATTTCCATTTATTTTTCAGAATTTCAATTGTAAGCTTCTCATTTTCCCCCTCACCCTGCCTTTGTCTTATTTACATCCCAGAGATTCTGTGCTTCTCTGAGGGCTGACATGCCCTGGCTCAAACTGGAGCTGCCCTGAGGATGATTTTATATTTAGTAGCTCCTTATGAGCTGCTCTCATTTGAAGCAGCCCAGACTGCCTGATACAATATTTACTGCAGAAATCTCTCTTGCCTCTCCTGATTGCAGTTTAGTGATAAGGCTGAGCTTCAGAAGGGGCCAGGGCCTTACCCAAAGTGTGCCAGGGCAGCAGAGCCTTGCAGGGCACAGTTCCTATCCCCTTTATGCCTTCAGAGCAACCCACAAGATCCATGGTAAGGGATGAAATTCTGTCCCACAAAAAAACTGCTGCCAGGAGAGCACAGCTCTCAGCTTCTACCATGCAGATTGCACATCTAGGAGAGGCCTAACCAAGTGCAACCTCTGATATTTTCCTCTCATATGCTGATATTTTTCTGCATTTATCACAGGTTGGCCTTTTTTAGAGTGGTGTATTGATTGAAAGGGTTTAAGAGAAAGATGTCTTCTGCAGCAGGAGTACAAACATAAAGTCACTTGGCTTCCCCCATCCTTGGGGTGCCAGCTTTTAACAGGGAGCTTTCTGTGTCTCAGTTTTATACAAAGCTCCTGGCTGGAGTATCCAGGTGCTCTGATCTGACTCTTGCCAAATTCTGATAGTGATGGGGCGAAGCTCTGACCTGCAGCTCTCCCCTTTCCAAAGTCAGCACTGCAGGTTCACAGGACAGTGCAAGACCCTCAGCTCTCCCTCCAAGGAATCCCCTGGGCTGCAGGCTGCTGCAGACACACCAATCCCTTCTAAAATAGTCCCAATTTTGAGCCTGTGATGCTTTTAAGCCTGTGAGCTTGTGGGGGGAGGCGATGCATCACACAGAGCACTGCCTCAGCTCTGACATCCCGAGCCTCTGGAATAAAGGAACAGCACAGCATTGCCTCTGTGGAGAGCTGCCTTCCTGGAACACTGAGTGGAGCAGCGAGGTGCTAACACAGCCTGCTCTCTCCTGATTGTGTTCCTGGAAAAGCTGCTCCATTATCGATAACGTTTGCACCGACAGCACCAAAAGCCAGCGAGGCTCTTGCTGGCCTTTAATAATTTCTTACTCAGCAGATGTTTCACTTCCAGCTCACAGAGTGGGCACTGCAGGCACATCAGCTGAAATACAATCTCTGTGCTGGATGGACAGACTGCCTGGCTGTTCCATTTGCAAATTAGGGAGGAATACAGAGCTGGCACCCCGAGCACTCTGCTCTGCACAGCTCGAGCTGCCATCGTGCTCTTGGCACTGCCAGCTTCTCTTTCCTGCTGAGAACGTTTGGTCCTTGTTCATTGTTCACAGCTGCTCTCGGGTTCCTCCTCCCCCACTCACCACATCTGCTGGAAAGGAGGATTTCCCAATAAAGGTGAAGAGAAGGGACTGGTACTCACATTCCAGATCTAAATCAGTTTAGCCAGCACTGCTCCAGCTAGGAAATCTGCTGCTGTTCTGTGCATGGTATAGTGTGACAGACAATGCAGGGAGGAGCATTAACCCCCTCTGGCCCTTGCAGGAGGTTTAGTATTCCAAAAGACCTTTTTTCATTAAAGAGAAAGATTTAAGCCTAAAAGTCCCTTTGAGATCTCAGACTGTCCTGGGCTTGTCCCTGTGAATGTGCCCTACAGAATCAGCACCAAGTGGGAAGCAGAGTGAAGTCCTGCAGGACCCTTGAGTTTGGGCCAGAAGTTGAACTGTCACTGGAAATAAATGCACATGAAGGGTTCCTTTTTTAACCTGTATTGTTCATAGACATTTCTGAGTGTCCTGGTGGCTGCCACTCACCTAATTAATGGGATCACTGTGACATAAGGAGGCTAATGATTGAGGCTCATAAGAAAATGGGAGAGACTCTTGTATCAGCAGATCTGAATGTCAGGCAGGGCTTCCCATCACTTTCAAAACATGAGAGCTGAAACTTCCCAGAAATTCCAGGTGGTTCTGCAAAATCCAAACCTCGCATCAGGGTCACACCTGGGGGAAGATCCCCCTGGCCTTGGGCTTTCACTGCAGCATTTCCATTTTGTCTGAGGTCTCTGCAGCCTCAGGAGCTGCAGGCACTCAAACCACCTGCGGGGTGGCTGGTGGCCCACTTGCCCTCAGGTGTGACAGCCAGGGGTCCCTGGGTGTTTATGGAACCTGTCTGGGGTTGCACAGGTGATGTGCCAGGTTCCAGCTCCTCACTTGCTGCTCTGTTGGAGGTAGATGCAAACACTGGGTTGCCAGCGCTGCTGCGTCACTGATACAAACAATTTTCATCAGGGCAAAAGCCCGGATGAAACCACCATGGCAACCAATTTTAAATAGAAACAATAGCCAGCTCCTTCTCTGAAATAAAGGCACAGAACCTGGGGATCTGGTTCCATATTCCTACAGCAGACAACGCCATTTTTTGAGCATTCATATTTTCTGGGTTTTTATTGCGTCTTTTAGAGCATCTCAACGAGCTGTTTGCAAATTCTATGCAATAAATACTGATGGAATGAAGCCATCTCTGTGGGGCCAGCAGCAGTCAGAGAGCAGCATGGTGGATAAAGCAAGTTCTTGCCAACTCCTTTATCTTTCCAGTTCCAGGATCTCTAAGTCCCACGCAGAGAAGTCAGTCCAGTTTTTCCCTTGAAGATCTGCAAAAAACAAACAACAAATCATTAAAACTGAAAAGATGAAATGCTGAATCATGCCTTCCACTCTTTAGAACCCTGTGTTCCACTGAGTCTAATTATTTCACACTTGCTACCTAAATCTTTGAGCTGTCTTTTCCAAGAGTATTCACTATGAAGGTTGGAAAAGAATAAGTTCTGATGAACAGTCTAACAGGGGGACAATAATTCTGGTCAAACTCCCTGGAAATTAATGTTGGCTTATCTCAGAAGAATGGGATTTTATTTGGCCCAAAAAACCTCAAGCAAATTTGAAATTGCAGTGAGGGCAGTACAGTCAATGTGCAGCTGAATGAGCGAAGAGAAACTGCCAGGAAATGTCAAACATAATTTTAAGCATTTAAACCAGTGTCTTTTGAGTATCTGAAATTAGGTGAAAATGCATTAAAATCCAACCAGATCCCTCTCTCTCCCTTGTTGCAGCCAAAACACCCTGAACAGAGTCAGTGGGTGCAGAAATAAGAAACTACATTTTGCTTTTGCTTAAGTAGTGGGGGTTGACTATTTAAAAAAAATCAAAATAAAAAATGCTTGACCTACAGCACATTCTGGAAGGGCACATATCGAATATCCTCAGCTCTTAATCTAAGAAGGAACTTCAGTGCTCTGGCATTGTTCTCCCCTGTGCCATTCTTATCTGACACGTAGTATCAGTTGCCAGAAACGCTGTGGGTTTATTCTGTACTTTGTATTCTAATATAAATGGAGCTGAATAGTTGTCATAGTCCTCTGGGCAGGGCTCCTTGCTGCAGCAGAGTTTAATATTGAGGTTGGCAGCATGAGGGTGGCTGATGTAATCCCTTCCATTACCGATATTTACGGCACACCACGTTACAATGCAAAGGTTTGGAGACTGGGAACGTGTGACAAGCCAAAAAGCCAAACCATTCAAAACTGAGCCTGGCCCTGCAGGGGTCGATTCCCCTCACTGGATGTTCACTGAAATGTCTTTTAATGCCTTCAGAAGCATTTGTGATGCAACATTCAGGCATAAAGCACCGATGGCAAAGTCCCCATTGCACTGCCCACATCTGACTGCAGGTCTGACTTTAGCATGAGCCAGTGACTCAGGATCACCAGCAAGGGTTGTCCAGAGTCACTCCTGGGTTTCTCCATTCTTTGGCCAAGCATCACAAGCCTTGGTGTATTGTAACCCAGGGGGAAGGGGCAGCACAGAGGAGGGTTTGTTCCTCTTTCCAGCAAACTCCTTCTACTCCTGCAGCTGCCCAGGTGCTGGTATAGTGATCTGCCTGAGTCACAAAACTATGTGCTGCTTATTTGTGCTTCCAAAGTCCAGGATGATTCCATCAATTTCTTATTTACCTCCAAGTTTCATCCAACCTGCGACTTGTTCCTGAGGGGCAGAGCAGGGGCAGCTCTGATCTCTGCTCCCTGGGACAGGGACAGGACCCAGGGAAGGGCTGAAGCAGTGCCAGGGCAGGGTCAGGCTGGATTTTGGGAAAGGTTCTTCCCCCAGAGGGTGCTGGCACTACCCAGGCTCCCTGGGAAATGGGCACAGCTCTAAGGCTGCCAGAGCTCCAGGAGGGCTTGGACAGAGCTCCAGAGTGGAATTCTGGGGGGTCTGTGCAGGGACAGGAGATCCCTGGGATGATCCTTGTGAATCCCTTCCAGCTCAGGATATTCTGTGCTTCCTCCTCAAGCAGCTCTTTCACGTTTGAGGGTGGCAGCTGAGTGACTCTCCACACATTTAAGAGCCCATTTCTGTCCTAGAGCTCTCCTGGAGGATTTGCAGCATCTCTTCTGCAGAATCAGCACTTTTGTTGGTCTTAATGGAGCCACTTCTTGTGGAAGACACTGGAAAGGCTTCGTGTGGAAATGAGTAATTTCTATTCCAGAGAACACAGCCCACCCTGCCTGGTGCCTGTGATCTGATGTGAAAATAACTCTGCTGGTGTGCTGGGGATGCAGCGTGGTGTTTCCCACACAGATGGGCCCAACCCAAGGGCTTTTTCCCCAGATTTCTTAAAGTTCAAAGGAGGTTGGAACCAAAGTGCTTCTCTGAACAGTCTAATTTTGTGTTTTAGTTGCCATGGAAGTGGCAAATTTGACTTTATCAAACAAGTGCTCTTTGCCATAGCATTCAATCATTTTCTTGCCATTTGCAATGGCTTTCTTGTGCTGTTGGTAAAAATAATGTTGCTTTTCCAGTATGTCATGTAAAGTGATTTCAGCTGTGTTTTTTCCACTCCTGACCTCTGCAATGCTTGCATTTCAGGCAGTTTTATACATTTATTGATTACATGAGGTACTGTTCTAATTTCTAGGAAGCAAGAACATAGCTCCTAAATCATCCAGACTCTGAAATGTTTTAATTTCCTCAAGTAAATAGAGCATATTTTGCCAGGAATCTTAAATGTATGATACATGGATTTGATTTCACTTTCACATAAGTCTTGTATAACTCTCTTCACTTCAGTGAAATTATTCCTGATTAGCATTGAGAAACAGGTCCAGAATATGGGGAAGGGAGTGGGTTAATGCCATTTTTTCTGACACTGAGTGCTCTAAAAGCACTCTGAGACTGTAAACCATTACCATTTCTCAGTAAGTGCCCTCTGAGAGGACTGGGAAGGATTGAGCAGTTTTTAACCA
Source organism: Serinus canaria (assembly GCF_022539315.1). Lineage (NCBI taxonomy): Eukaryota > Metazoa > Chordata > Aves > Passeriformes > Fringillidae > Serinus > Serinus canaria. The sequence continues at coordinate 15,683,303 of NC_066327.1, read as the reverse complement.
GTAAGTCACCTCAGTTCTTTCACAAAAGAGTAGAGATTTAGCCTTGTCCACCTCATGGCTGTCTGCTGATTACGTGGAGTCGGAAAACCAGCGGTCTTGTCATCTGCTGAGACCACAACTGCTGCCATTGGGTTAATTCCCTTCCTGGCAGCCTGGAAGCACAGGTCTGGTCCTCTTCCCAGGCTTTGCAAGTTTTCCTGTCAAGCAGGAAGGGAAGAGTTTCACAGAAGAGCTCCACAGAGGTGTGTGATGTGCCTGCCGCGCTCGTCGTGCCTCGGCGCCTCAGCACCGAGGATGTTATCCTCCAACAACACCATCAAACTCCCACACCTCGATGACTGCTCCAAGTTATGAGCACTCCCAAAATAGGACTGGATTTTCGCAGTGATAATTGAGAGCCATAACTTTCCATCAGAGAGGCTCTGTAGGTGGGAGCAGCAGCACAGACAGCAGTATCAACAGAGTCGAGGCTTTTTATCAGGATGTTATCTAATTTTATTGCAGTATTTATCCCATAATCCTATCAAGGCAGAGCCTTTCTTTAAGGGGTGTCTCCTGTGCACAGTTTTGGACCCATCTTTGGCCTATGTGAGAAAAACCCTATGGGGAGCTAAAAAAGAAATGACTTTATGATGGCCCTAAGCCTTCATTCAGGAAAATGTTCATATTCAGGAAGAGGTTTAAGCTTTTTGAACATTGTTGAATAGTGCTGGCTTCAATGAACTGATGACTAGAAAAAAATGTTCATGCAGGGTTTTGTTTTGCTTCAAAAGAACTTCCACTGCTCAGGAAACCCACTCATTAGCTCACTTCTGATGCAAATATCAGAATATTTAAATGGAAGTTAATAGCAGAGCGATATTCTCAGTCACTGGAAAAAATAATTGTTCTTCTTTTGGAGCTATGTGGCCAGAAAGGCTGAATCAAAGAACATTTATGGGTCACATTCTTATCTGGTGCTCTGCCACCTCCATCAAATAACACCAGAGCAGCACTGCAGCAGTTGCTGTTGAGATCAGAATCTGCATATAGAAATTGTGTCTCTCAAGTTCTAAAAGCACTGCTACAATTGAAGTCAAAGAGGAAAGAGAGAACAAATAACACAATTTACTGCTGCAGATTATTTTTATGCCTGTGTGCTCCACTTAAGAGAATACTCTGTAAATGACTTATTATCAAGAAAAGTTATTTGTTTGCACTAATCAAGCCTTAAACTTGGAGGCATAATATGGAACTAATTATTTTTAACTAACTAATCAACATGTTTCATTCATAAGTTGGGATTTATCAATATAGCACATGAAAGGAGAGAACATATTATTATTTCAATTTAGATAATATGCAAAAAGCAGTGTGTTTGTAATGACCTGCTTTCACTGAATATAATCAAGCTCCAAAGCTCTATTACAGGCTGGAAATAGCAGCAGCTTACTTTAATGAGATTTCTGGCTCTGGGCCCCAGCTGTTCTACGCAAGGCTCTCCCTTTGCTCTATGACCTACCAATATGTGCTGTCACCAGTAATGAGACAGGACCTATTTCCTAACATGGGGAAAAATTGGAAAGCACGAGTTCATTCTATTCTGAGGAAACACACCCTGTTCCCCCTGCAAGGCACGAGGAGGGAAACACTGAATATGCAACATCCCCCCTTCCCTCACCAGCAGAAATGTGACACGAAACCCATCAGGTAAGGAACTCCAAGGGAAAACTGAAGTCTCTCCTGAACTGCTCCCCTCAGCACACAGAAACCCAATATTCATTAAACTCATCCAGAATACCTTTGTCCCCTTCAAGGACCCCAGCAAAGGACCTCCCATCACCTGCAAGGCACGGGGAGGGGAACAGTGGAAGCCATGGGCTCTGAATCTTATGGATTTTGTGGAATTATGCTCATCACAGGGCCGCGTTGGGAATGTGCCAGGAGCCAAAGAGCTGCACTTAATTTGCCTGAAATGGAGCAGATTACCACTGCTCTCCTGTTTAATAATGGAGATGCAGCCTGGAGACTACAAATTCCAGCAAGCAATGCTCCAAAAGGAGAAAGGAGATCCAGGGGCTGGAGGTACTCTGGCTCCCAGGTGGAAAACAAGGCCAACCTCATTTTGATCTCTCCGAATTGGACTCCTAATATTGTTCTTTTTGCTTGTTTTTTATTATTATATACCAGACTAGTCAGAAATTCTGCTCTAGAAAATGTTTGATTAGCTACCATTTGGGTGGAAGGGAGGGTTATGCTATTTTTATTCTTAAGCTGTCACTTGGGTTCATTAACACTTTGCACGTGAATCTGGGTTTTTTAGGACAAGAAGCCTGTGTTTTCTTCCCCTGAATAACGTTGTTAAGTATTTCAGGAATCTCAAATCCACAAACTATTTCTGTGCCCTGAATATAAACCTCTTTGGAAAAAGCCAACGAACATTTTAGTCAGAAAATTGGAAGGCGTGCGCTTAATGCACTTTGAAATTAAATGATTTGATGCTTTTCAATTTGTCTTTTTGCCCTTCCCAAATACCCAAAGGCACTAGCCCACTTTGTAAATGAGCAGGCTATGAAATCTTACTTTGAGAAATGAAGGTGTCACCGAGTTGCAGTAAAAATTATCCTCGGCACCAGCGTACTTTGCAAACCCTGACGAATTGGCCCATGACACAACCCTGCATTCCTCCTTTATTAAGAGGAATTAAATAAGCAGTTATTTATTTGAGAAGTGGGGGGGGGGAAACTTCCAAACCCCAAGAGACTGAGAAGCTTAGTCTCCAAGGGATAAACAGCTTCCTTCCCATGGAATTCACTGGATGGCCATGGCTCTCCATGTGCCTCTGGTGGTGTCCCTGAACACGCTGTCCTAGCTCATCCCCTGGGTGCTTCTTTCCTTCGACATTTCAGAAATAAGATTACAAAGAGAGTTTTCAAATTTGAAACTCTCTGTCTGTGTGGACTTTTTTTTGTCCAGCTCAAGGAAGAATTCTTAAATGAGAGAAGAAAAGCACATTTGTAAAGGTCACATTGACGGATTTTGAAGTGCAGTGGTAAGAAAACCACAGCCTTTGCAACACTACCTATTTCCTCTTCTCAATTATTTATGTATTTATTGTATTTTACATGAGCCATGGAAGCTAGAGGCATTTTTGCAGTGTCAGGTCATTCTAAAGTACATGCCATACAAAGAATAGGGCTAGAAAATAGTTGTATGTAATACTGTTCATTAATATTACATAATTACTGCACACAAAATAATTCTCTGGGCAGTGACAAGGATTTTTTTCATAAAAACTAAAGACTCCAAGGCAATGTATTCCATTAAAGGGTTGCTTAACATATGAGGGTATATCAATATATAGTACCTTCACCCAGCTGCAGCAAAATGACGAAGCCAGCTTAGTCAAATGAAGCCGTTAGCATGTATAATGTGCTTTACACAAGAGTTAAAAGGTTTATAAAATCATACTTTGATATTGCAATGACCAAGCTGAGATAGGATCTAGCAAACAGCAGTTGCAGCTGCATCAGCACAAAAATGAACTGTTGGGTTTCTCTGCAGTCTAGAGAACATTTTCTGCAGCCTTTGGAAATTGCTCTGGAATTAAAAAGTTTTCTGTATGTGTAGGCTAATATTAGCTACTGACAGCTTGCCTGGGGTTTTTAGTTCAGCCTTCCTGGAGCAATTGTTTAGGATAAAATGTTGATGCAGCTTTTCAGGTCTGTTGGCTGCTTTTATTACCATTGAATGTGAGCAAGTCCTGTGTCTTCAATGATAGACCAGACCTAAAGGAATGTAGAGGAATATCTGAGTGACTAACAACCCCATAAACAATCCCTTTGAATTTTAATATACACTCTTCCTAAAATCCCTGTGCTGTAAGTATAGGGTTAATTTTGACTTTAAATTTGATTTACTGAACTGTGTTAATATGCTGTTGGGTAGGCAAGATACAGCAACAATGTTTAGTATAAAACTGGAGATCTGAACATCCTAATAGGTCTTTTGACATTCGAGAAAATATCAGTTGCGGTTTTTGAGACATAAGAAACAGCTAATAATTTTGCTTTTAGAAAAGAGGTTCTTATCCTCTTTCTGCTCCTTTTCTTCTAAGGCAGAAGATGACTTAAATGAGACTGGCATTCTGTGTTTCCCCACCAACAGTGTGAAACAGATGCAGCAATCTGATGTTTCTGCAGCGCGAGCAGTGTCAGTGTTTGATGTTCGGGTGTTGAGTCACCGAGGGCTCACCTTTCCCTCCGGATGACACCGTGACAGCTGCAACCAGCAGATGCCTGAGAGCTGGCAGTGCTTTGATTTAAATAAGAGAGGGTTGCTGGCAAGGCATTTTCACAAGGAGTTCCTTCTCAGCTCTGCAAGTCCTTTCACTTCTTCACTCAATGGGACCTTGATTTGATAACACTGGGAGCGTATCACAAATGGCACATCTGCTCTGCCAGGATGAGCCGTGTGACTGAGCTGGAGAGCTGCTTCCTGGGGATCCCACTCACTTTCAGGTTCAGTTTATCTGTGAGCTTATCCTCCTAAATTATCATTAGAAATCCACCTCTTGTGAGGCACACGGCCTTTTGAGTACACCTGACAAAACTGAAGATGTTCCCCTGTGCTGTGTTTCACTGGACGCGGGGCACTGAAAGGCTGAGCAAACCACAGACCTCAGGGTGACCTTATCACTCTCTACAGCTCCTGAAAGGTGCCTGTGCTCAGCTGGGGCTGGCTGGGCTCTTTCTCCAGCAGCACTGACAGAACCAGAGCACACAGTCTCAAGCTGCACCAAGGGAAATACAGGTTGGATATCGGGAAGAAGTTTTTTACAGAAAGGGTGATAAAGTTCTGGAATGGCTGCCCAGGGAGGTGGTGGAGTCCCCATCCCTGGGTGTGTTTAACAAAGCCTGGATGTGGCACTGGGTGCCAGGGTTTAGTTGGGGTGTTGGGGCTGGGTTGGACTCAAAGATCTTGAAGGTCTCGTCCAACCTGGTGATTCTGTGATTCTATGATTGTTTCTGACTGAGCAAAAGCAAGCTCATGGATGTCTCTACACCAGTTCAGCCACACTCAGTTTTTCCTGTGACCTGAGTCACAGTCAAGCATTTATTATGTGACATTCACAGCAAGAGTGGCAGAATAAAAACAGGCTAAGAAATCTAATCCTCAGAGGAGAGCAATACGTTCCCACTTGGGGTTTAGTCTCGCAGTGAAGAGGTTGTTAAGGGGTTTGTGATCCTGGAGATTGGTGCTGAGGGGAGCCTGGGTAGAGCACAGAGCCATTGGCAGTCGTCAGCTAAACTGCCTAATGATGGCAGCTGGAGTGGCCAGAGGAATCCTCTCCTCCAAGGAGCCCAGAAGAGTTAAAGTGCTTCCAGAAATGAATCCATTAGATGCTGATGGTGATTAGCAAAAGGTACTGTGATGACTTAAAGTACTTCAAGTGTCATTCAGACTGAAACCTCTTGCAGGTGAAAAGTGTTGGATACGTCAGGACTGAGCTGCAGGGACCAATTTGGAGAATGTGGCAGAAAATTCGGGCATGAATCTCACCAGTGTGTGTGAGCAAATGCTACTGAGAGAACTCTCCCCTTTCCTTCCCATTTCAAAAGTCTTGAATATTTACTGTTGTAATGAAGGCTTTCTAGTTATTTGAATCTTATGTTTCAAATTTTGTCCAAAAGTTAGGTCATGGCATAAGCTACTGCAAAATCACTGTGATAAAGGGGTTAATTTGACTCTACAGGGATTTGAGCTTACAGCTTGAGTGATTTAAAAAACTGGAGCAACCTGGTCTACTGGAAGGTGTCCCTGCTATGGCAGGGGTTGGAACTGGATGATCTTTAAGTCTCTTTCAACACAAACCATCTGAGATTCTGTGACACTGTCGTTCCTCTGTATTCTTTGAGACTTTCTTTACATCATCCAGCCACTACAGTGAGAATTTCCTCACAGGTGGTTAAATCCACTTATTTATAGACAACCCTGACTTTCTTCAGTAATTTATTCTTCTTCGTAAATAATGCCTGCAATCCCTGCATCTTGGTCAGACATTTTTTGTCAACGAGGTTGAAGAAACAGCCACAAATCCTGCTGGGCAGCTGAACCATCACAGCCCTGGCCCTTGAACCTCCTATGGTTTCAGCAAACGATGTTTGTCAGGCAAAGTGATTCAAGTCAGATTTTAGAAATTCTGCTCGTATCACTCCAGTGCATCTGCATCTACCCTAATGCACTGCAAGGGTGTGCTTGAAATTAAATAAAGGCCATAGACTTTGTCTTTCTCAAAGTATTCGTGGAACAGCAATCTGCTGCTGGAGCCAGCTCCGTGGCATCTGGACAGAAGTGCCTGTTAACCCTGAGCCATAAGATGATGATAACAACATTATCACTAGAAAAATGCAGAGGAAAATAATGCCCACTATCAGATGAGCTCACAGAATTTCCAAACAGTAAACAAAAGGGGAAATTATAAGCCAGCCATCGCATTTTCACAATGATGTTTTCACTGTATGTAAACAAGGCCGTTTTCACACATAGAAACCAGGTGTCTGTGATCGTGAAGAAAAAGGTTTATTTAATAAAATTGTTGGGAAATACTTGGTTTGGTAAAAGTATCCTCCAAATTACAGTTGTGTCTGAGAAGAAGTCTTGGAGCAAAAACAGCCCTCTACTAAGAGAAAACTTTTGAGGAAATGTCTCTGCATGTTTCCTTTTAAATTTGATTTTTTTAATGGTGAACCTACATATAGTTATTTTGATGTCACTATATTTTGATATTACATTTTAAACTGTATTTTCATTTGAACGCTCTCATCTGTCGGTGCGCAAATACAGCGCCCATCCCCAAAATGAAGTAGTGCATAAACCAGATCTGTAGTGAACAGACTTTTTGATGCTTGCCCTTGAACTACTTAGGTTGCACGTATGGACGAAATTCTTTCCTGTGAGGGTGGTGAGGCCCTGGCACAGGCTGCCCAGAGAAGCTGTGGCTGCCCCATCCCTGGAGGTGTCCAAGGTCGCGTTGGACGGGGCTCGGAGCAACCTGGGACGGCGGAAGGTGTCCCTGCCATGGCAGGGGGTGCAATGAGAAGCTCTTGACGGGTCGCTGCCGAGCGCGGCCGCTGTCTGTGGCACCGGGCTCCGACAGTGACAGGTGACGCCCTGCCCTGCACAAACATGGCGGCCGCCGCGCTCCTCACTCCAAGATGGCGGCGCCGCCGGCATCCGCCTGACCTCCCGCCCACACCTAAGATGGCGGCGGCGCCGCGAGCAGTGCGCGCCCAGCCCCAGGGCGGCCGCCGCTGCCGGGGAGTCCCTGCCCGCACCAAAGATGGCGGCGCGGCGCCGGGCGGAGCCGGAGCCGGTGCCGGGGGCGGGCCGGGGGCGCGGCCGCCACCGCCCCGGAAGCGCCGCGCGGCCCCCGCCAGCTGGTTGTCATTTGGTGCGGCCGCTCGGTCCGGGCGGCACGGGCTGGGCAGCGGCCGCGCGGGGACCAGCGAGGCACCGGCTGCGGCGGCCGCCGGGGGGGTGGGGGGCGGGGAAGGCGGCAGAAAAAACACACGGAAAAAGACGCAAAACGAGGTGGCGGCAGCGGGGGCTGCGCGCCGGGGACACGTCGCCGGCTACCGAAAGCTGTCGATCGCCTCGTCCTTCCAGCTCCCCGCAGCATCGAGCCCGCGGAGACCCCCCCGGTGCGGCCGGTACATGAGGGGCACGGCCCGGCCGCAGCCCAGCCGAGCCGCCGCAGGGCAGGGAGCGCCCCGAGCCGCCGCCGGAGCCCCGAGCGCTGCGCTCCGAGACAGAGCCTGCCCCGACCCCGCCGGGCGACCCGGGAGAGCCGCTTAAACACCTTCCATGGGGGAGAGAGGAGCCCGGCCGGCCGCGCCTTCCCCTCCCTGCCGGAGGCTGCTGCGCTGCTGAGGTAAAACCCCTCCTGCCTTGCCCGGCTCGAGCGAGGGCGGGGGACGCGCGGGGCACCCACAGCCCGGCCCCGCTGGATGCCGAGTGCCTGAGGAGGGAGCGCATTCCGGGGGCTCGCTGGGCTGAGGGAGCCGCGATTCCCGGGGAAGGAGGCGAGCCCCGCACCACAAAACACCCTCTCGACAGCAGAGAGCGAGAAAAAAACCTCCTTCCCCTTCCTCCTGCACAACTCGCTGTCCCCTCCCTTCCCTTTCCCGAACGGTGAACGCTGATTTCTGAGATGAAAACCTTCCTTCGCGGACAGTCAGGACTCATATGAAGGACACGCAAATATTGGATCATAAATAAGAAGCGAGTCTGGCGAGCTCAGAAACCCAGCCCAGAAGGAGCAGCATCAAGAATCCACCCTTCTCCTGCACAACTCACTCCCCACCCAACACACAGAGAATACTGATTTCCTGAGATAAGATCTTACCCCTTTAAACAACCACACACGCACACACACGGTGTATATTATTGCTAAATATAATAGGTTAAACCCAGCAGCACGGGATAAAGCCTCTTTTGCAACTCACTCCCCCATTCTTCACCCTTCTGAATGCTGAGATCCTGAGGTAAATTTTTCCCTTGTCCACAGCAAAGACTCTTTTTGAACAGGACACAAATATATATTAGATTATAGAGATGTATTAAATTATTCCAGATTTAAATCTATTTTTTGCTGCCAAGGGGTTGAGGGACCAGACGTCATTGTATTTTTTTTTTTCCTTCCCTCTTAACTCATTTATGGGCGAGTCAAGGCTGCTGAGGAGGAAAAAAACAGGATAGTTAGAATCTCTTTATCCTTATTTCCCAGAAGCTTATTCTCTCATTGCTGTGCATTTCCTTTAGAAAAAGGAAACCTCTTATTTTGTGAACCAAAGATTTATTTTTCCCTTCCTCCTGACCAAAGGAAGGAAACGGACACAAATTGACACGTTGAAATAGTTGAAGAGATCTATCTTTTGCAAAAAGAAAAGAAAAAAAGAAAAAAAATTAAACATCTTTATCCAAATCTGAAATAATTAGCGTGGAGGGAGACACTGGAATATCTAGCGAAAACCAGGATACTTGCTAATCTTGCCTCACAAGAGGACAAGCTAAACACTAAACATCAACTTGTTCTTACAGGGAGGATTCAAACCCTAAATATAATAAATGGGGGATTACGGGTTTGGAGTGTTAGTGCAAAACAACACTGGAAATAAGTCAGCTTTTCCAGTCAGATTTCATCCACATCTGCAGCCTCCACACCATCATCAAAATGCAACCCCCAGCCCTGCTGCTTTTATAAATAATAACACAGCTGCCAATGGCAGTAGTGCTGGGTCAGCTTGGCTCTTTCCTGCTCCAGCTGCCCATAATATTCAGGATGAGATTCTGGGGTCAGAAAAATCTAAAACTCAGCAACAGGAAAAGCAAGAGTCCCTAGAAAAACAGCAGCTCTCCCCTGGTCAAAGTCAGGAAGCAGGCATGCTCTCTGAACCCGAGAAAGCTAAAACTGAAGAAAACCAGGGCGATAATTCTTCAGAGAATGGCAATGGGAAGGAGAAAATAAGAATAGAATCGCCGGTTTTAACAGGATTCGATTACCAAGAGGCTTCGGGGCTCGGTACTTCGACACAGCCCTTGACATCCACCGCATCTTCTCTGACTGGTTTTAGTAACTGGTCTGCAGCTATTGCTCCTTCTTCTTCTACAATAATCAATGAAGATGCAAGTTTTTTCCACCAGGGAGGGGTCCCTACTGCCTCAGCTAATAATGGTGCTCTGCTGTTTCAGAATTTCCCCCATCACGTCAGCCCTGGCTTTGGTGGTAGCTTTTCCCCCCAGATCGGACCCCTCTCTCAGCACCACCCTCATCACCCCCATTTCCAGCATCATCACAATCAGCATCAGCAACAGAGGAGGTCTCCTGCAAGTCCTCACCCACCTCCATTCACACACAGAAATGCTGCTTTTAATCAGTTGCCTCATTTGGCCAATAATCTTAACAAGCCACCTTCTCCGTGGAGCAGCTACCAAAGCCCATCGCCCACCCCGTCCTCCTGGAGCCCCGGCGGCGGCGGCTACGGCGGCTGGGGAGGGTCCCAGGGCCGAGACCACCGCCGGGGACTGAACGGAGGGATCACCCCCTTGAACTCCATCTCGCCCTTAAAGAAGAATTTTGCAAGTAATCATATCCAGCTGCAGAAGTATGCACGACCCAGCTCAGCCTTTGCTCCCAAATCCTGGATGGATGACAGCTTGAACAGAGCTGACAACATTTTTCCTTTTCAGGTGAGCGCTCTCTGTTGTATCCATAAAAAAAAAAAAGAAAAAAAGACAAAAAACCAAACCTCCCCAAAGAGCATTAAAATGCCCTGGTTGTAGGATTTCTGTGCTTGCAACTGAAAAAAACCATATGGCTAACTCAAAATGTCCTAGTGGGAATGATCCTCCAAGCTGTGATTCATGGGGTTTTTTTTAACAGTGATGGTCATAAATATCTGTTGCACACCAGCCATCTGTATTGGCCACTTTGCTTCAGCATAACACTTACATGCAGAAATAGCCAATGGAGAAATTCACTGACAAGTATTTCAACAAAGAGGAAAAAGGAAAAAAAAGTGCCTGGTGGAGTATGAGAGATCTGAGGCCTTTGAAGGCATTCAGCAATGTACCACATCTGAGGAAAAGTATGGAGTGATTTTATTTGGTTTTACAGTATCACATGGGCTTGCAGTGCAACATAATTTTAGTAGCATTTTTGGGGGAAACTTTGCTTTCTACAAATAATGGTAATCAGTGCAGTTTGCTCTCCTCAGGAATGGCAGCAAATTTTGGTTACAGGCCATTAAATCAGCACTAAAAATAGATGTGGATGAGATCAGTTGGTGGTCTCCTATATTTTGCTGTGGCCTTCTCCTGGCAGGAGGCAGGTTGTCTGGCAGCTCAGCCTGTCCTTCTGGGCTGACTTGTTATGAATTTGAAAGGAACTGTATAATGTTGAACCTAATTTGCAGTAGGAATTACACCAGAAGTCCCCTTCTTTTCATCTGACCACCAGTTAAACCCAGCTTTTATGTGTGTGTGCCTTTTGTAAACTCCTTTAGGGTGAATTAAAAGACCCAAGAGTTCTTTTACATTTCCAGGGTTGTTTTTCAAGCTCTTCAAATGAGGGCAAAAGTAAAATTCTCAACGTGATTGCAGTATTTCTTGCCGTGCTGCAAGAACCGGGGTGACCTACTTAAATACAATTTCAAAGATACAAACTGTGCAATGTGTCTCGTGATGGAAAGAAACAGAAATACATTTAACAGTGACTTTGTGGATGTGGGGATAGTTGGGTTCTTTGCAGACTGCAGGGTTTTGGTGGTGTGCAGGCCCTGCTGACAGCACAGCAGCTGCTGGCAATAACTTTCCTTCAGAGCCTTTTTTTTCTACTGCAGTGCTACTGACTGGTTCACTATCAGGTAGAGCCCTTCCAAATTTAGAAAGCAGAGTAATAATTAATTTTAATGTCAGGATTTATAATGAATATAATGAAGCTGTGTCCAGCATACTCAATTTATCCAGTGAAACCATTAGAAAAAGGGACCCAGCTGGAGCTGGTCTTTTTTCAGCCTCACTGCAGCGAGCCTTGGCTCACGGTTTGATTCACTCTGTACCCTGACACGTAGCTGATGTTGAGAGTGACAGAATGAGATCAAGTGTGTCCTTGCTGCTGTGTGTAAGCCCCAAATATATACACAGGCAGAGCAATGTGCTTGGATTGGCATCAAGGAAATTTCAGGAAACTGGCAAAGTCAACCTTGACTTCTGGATGGTGTTCCAGACACAGAATAGCAGACACACGTAGTTTGATCATGGTAAAGAAATCACTTTGGTGTAGCATGTTGGTGTCTGTTTACATAAACACTCTGATGAAGCTGTACATGTCAAGACCAAGTCTGACACTCCTTCATGCCAAGAAAAGGAAAGTGTGGAGGGAAGTGCTCTCTGTAACCATCACTTCTGTGAGGAAAAGGGCAGGGCAGCAGGGCAGGACTTCAGCACTGCAGCCCTAGAAAGATGCTGATTAATTTTGAAGCCATCTTGGACAACTTTTTTTTTTTTTTTTTTTTTTTTTTTGTGGAAAATCTTTTGCTCTTTTGGTCACTTTAGCTGAGAGTTAAAAGCACAGTGAATTTTTGAATCACTGGAAACAAATGATGTAAAATTTGACCTTTGATGTCTTTTTTTTTTTTTCCTTGACTATGCTGATTCTATTCCTGACTCAAAGCAGAATTTTGCTTATTACATATTTGTGTTCATGCATCTCTCTCTCTCTCTTTCTCTCCCTCTCTGCCCCTGAAGTATCCTTGCTGATGCAATCATGTGCTGGACAAGGCTATTTTGTTACTGGAATCTTCTTAGATTCCTGTTTAGGAAATAATTGAAAGCTGTCTTTGCTGCAGCAACATAATGGAGTAATTTGATACAACAATCCCTTTCATTTAATATTTATGTTTTGCTGCTTAAATCATTAACAAGTGGTGCTGCAATCTAGTGAAAATGAGTTTCTTTAGAAGGCAAAATGTAAACCAGCAATTGCAAATATTTGGGGATCGCTTTCTTTTTTCTTTTCCTCAGAGGTTGTGTCTATTCCAGAGCCTGGTGGCACACAGGATTCTGGCTGTGTTTTGATGGAAATCTTGGGGTGACCAGGACTAAGAGCTCTTTTCCTCTGTGGAGAGGATGGCATCACATAATTTCCCTGTAAGCCACTGACGTGAACTCCTGCTCCCTTCAAACATCCCTGCCCATCCCATGGGATGAAATGGGTGCTCCAAATGGTGCAGATGAAAGGAAAATACTGTGGTGATCAGTTTGATAACCTTGCAATTTGATGATGCCTTGCCTTGGCACTGAGAGCTGCACGCAAACCCTGTGCTCTCTGCTCTAAGTGGTTTGCATTTGGAATCCTGTCTCCTGCAATTCCCACACGACACTGTCTGGAGGAACCTCTTGCAGGAATGGAACTGGCAGCAAGGTCAGAGAAGACTTAACCAGATCTGTTAATGAAATTAAGTTTTGATGTTGTGCTTTAGCCACTGGGCAGGCTCCCCCCTTCAAAGATCTTTTGAAAAGAGAAAAGCCATTGTTCTTTGTGTGTTCGTTTGAAAAGGAAATGGTCTCCAAATGAAAAAATGGTTCCTGAATTCAAATTAAAAAGCAAAAAACAAAGTCTTTTGGCTCTCACAGCCTTGCATGAGAATTAATATATGAAAATGCTTTGAGTGTGACTGTGGCACCTTACCAAGTTAGTGATTTTTAAGAATAATTCCTTGTCCTTCCCTCCCAGCAGCCCTGACAAACTTGGTGCTCAGTAATTGCGTTTCACGGCAGCGCTGCCTTCAAGATTGTTTTGGCTTTCCTTTGGCTGTGTACTTGCACTTCCTCATGAGTGGAACATCCTGCCTGTTATGCAATGCATAAATCTTGCTTTGATAGGCATTTCCAGCTTTCCAGATCTCATCTTCAGTGCGTGATGATGTTTTTTTAAATGGCTCTCTGAAGGCACAAGCAAGTGAAGCAATAGTGCTCAGCTTTCTGTAAAAATGCTTAAAAGGAATTTGTGTTTCTTCCCAGAATCAGGCTCGAAAATAACTGCCCGTTTCAAAGAATTTTGTACATGAGAGCAGCTCATTGTATCCACTTGCTCAAAATGTTTTTTCCTTTCTTCCCCAGTGGCTGGTTTCCAGGTATATAACCCCTTCCAAATCCAGCCAGGGCCTGTGCCAGGGAGACTTGCTCTTCCCCCGGGCAGATATGGAATGTTTGAGAAAACACATTCGTGATTACAAAACGTGTTTGAATTCCGACCTCTACGTCAGCATTTGTTTGCCCATAGAAATGGCCTGATTTAATAAGTGCATTAAACAAATTCACAGGGAGCTGGAATTAAAAAAATAGCCTCTTGAGTGAGTTTGCCAAACTATCCTCTTGAAGGGATCTTGCAAATTAATTTCTTTACCCTTCCTCTTTGTTTTAATATTTGGGTTTAAGGAACCTTTTCAGAACTCACGATGGTTGGCTGCATAAAAAGAGCTTATTTGTTTTGCAGAATTTAATGTTTTTTTATTCTAGCAACAGCAATTATTCCCAATAATTTCAAGGCATCATTTGAAAACAGAGCAAATCCTTGAAGCTGGGTTTTTAAACCCATTCCCCCATTTTTGTGTAACTCCATCAGCTGTGCAGTAATTAGTGTTTTGTGTGCTGTTCCCCACAGCTACTGATCTGTGGGATTAGCAGCACTCTAATGTGGTATGACATGCACAAGTTAAGTGCTGTGGAAGTTAACACTGTTCTTGTTTTATAAATTTACTACTGACGTTCATACTTGGGCTTTGGCCCTCCTGGGTGTTTTTGACCTCAGGGTTTCTGTTTAAAGAGAGCTTTTGTTAAGAAGCTATTTGAATTATGTTTGTCTTTTTCCTAAGATTAAAAGGAGTACTCTTATTAACATTTTGCTTTGAAAGTTGCAGCCCAGCAAAGAGTGAGAATGCAAGATATTGGGGAAAATCATTGTGGAAGATGCATGATAAACTTAATGTGCAGTTAAAATAGAATCACACATGTTACAAACATTTCCAGTAAAGGTTTGTCATTTCTAACACTTAAAAAGTTGGACTAAACTTTGTGTTTCGTGCCACTTCGTTTTTCCAGCTCTTTCTTGTTGTTCCCTGGTGAAGCTATAAAAGATGATCTGGGCAGAATACAGCAACATCCTTTCAGGAAAAACCTGTTTATTCAAAGCCTTTAATTCACTGGATACTGGACTGGGAGCTGGAATACAGCACTTGCAGGGTGCTGGGAAGGAGGAGAAGCTTCCCCAGAAGCAAAATCCAGTTCAAATTTGTGTTGCAATTGAAAGAGAAATGTGGAACTTGTATTTATGATGATAAATTTGTGATACTGGCTCTCCTGGGCCTGAGACACGTGGCTTTGGAGTTGTGGGAAATGGGAGCAGGGTTTCAGGAAGTTTCAGGCTTCTCCTGTAATTAGGGTACAAATGTAGCTGTGAGGTTTTAGATTTGCACAAATGCTCTGGTTGGACAAAGATTTAAATGTCTTAAAACAAGGCCCACTTTTACAACTACACCTACTCCATAAATGCTGAGCAATGAATTGCTTAATGCAATGACATCTTTTGCATTATTATTGAGGCCTTGGACTTCAGATCAACCTCATTTTAAGAGATCAGGCCCAGCCTTAGCTACCAGCAAGTGTTCAAACCTTGATTTTTGGTGCAATTTGGGATTTACCACTGGGAGGCCTGTTCTGGGAAGTGCTCTCAGGTTCTGGCATCTTAATTAAATTATTCAGATGATGGTAATGCTGTGGGTGCAGACTAAATATAGTGACTTTATAAAGAGTTAATCGTTACATTAAATGTGCATTTTTCTGATGTGCAGGACAATGAATGTATGGGATTTTTAAAATTCAAAGTATGATCTTCCTGTGCAGGAAAAATTCCCATGGAATTTCTTTTGCATGGGAGGATGACCCAGTGTGTATCATACAGGTTATGCACCAAGTGACTTTTTTTTAGGGATGAAATATAAATAGGAATTAAAAATAAAGTTGGAATAGGGGTTAGAATTTAATTGTTTTGTAGGCAGCGATGGCCAGGGTAGAGTTCACAAATGGTTTGTTGTTATTGTAGACATTTACAGGCTCAAGAACTCATTTTTCACCAGATCTGCAGGCTGTCACCTCTTGTACATTGTGCAAACAGCTCTGCTTATTTCAAATTCTGTTTAATGAATCTCTCCGGGGATGTTGGCTGAAATTTTCAACATAGTCATCTATTAAGACTGCAGGTTGATTTCTTTCTTTTTGGTTGTTTTTTTTTGCTTTAGTTTGTTTAATTTGCTTTGTGTTTTGTTTGTTTGGGTTTTCTTTTTTAAAGTTTTTATTGTGGCCTCGTGTTTACCTGATGTCTGTATGCTTCAGTTCTGTTTCCCAAGGGTAAAAAAACCTGTATGGCCTTTGAGCCCTCTGATAAAGCAACATTTTAGACACCCTAAACAAACTTGTGTAAAGCCAAGTTCTTTTGGAACCCAGGTAAATAATATCAGGCTACTCTGCTTTAGTCCAGGGTAGTCATCCCCCCTGTATGTTTTCTTTATCAATAAATAAGTGTAAAGCAGCAATCCAGCTCCAAAGCACTGTAAGTTTGTGAATTGCTTCATTAAAACCATCACCATATTGGTATTAATTCTCTCTACACAAAATGTTTTAAAGGAAATATTTTTTTTTCCTAAGTTCAGTGTGGTTTATGTGCTTTATAAGTAATATGTATCTAAAAAAAGCTCACATTTAGCTACTAGTTTGTGATAAATATCTTGATTATTAGAGCTATTTTTGG
Source organism: Serinus canaria (assembly GCF_022539315.1). Lineage (NCBI taxonomy): Eukaryota > Metazoa > Chordata > Aves > Passeriformes > Fringillidae > Serinus > Serinus canaria. The sequence continues at coordinate 15,666,955 of NC_066327.1, read as the reverse complement.
ATTAATTATTAGAGCTATTAGCTGGATTAGCTATTATTTAGACAGATTATTGGAACTATTTTTTGATTAGAGATTTTGGGATGAAATGCAGAGTTACACATTCCTTCAGGGGTTTGGCCACTCCCACTAACCTCCACCAGCCTTTATTTTTCCTTTAGGTGCATAATAAATGGATATATTTCAGATGTGGTTCTGGTAAAATGTCTTGCAAGATAAGACTGATGAAATCTGTGTGGCTGTTTTCAAAGGAGCTTCACTATAAAAAGGACTTTAATTTGTATAAAAATTCTCAAAACTACTAATAGTGGCCTTCTCTAGTAATGTGCAGCCTGTCAGGGCAAATAATCAACTAAATAAATGGATTGTTTTAAATAATAAGCACTGTGCAAACCTGTGACCCAGCTGAGCTTGGCACCTTGGCTGGTCTTGATTTAGGCCTGACATCTTTTCACTGGGTGGATGTAAAGAGTCTTCCTTATCTATCCCAAATTTCAGCCATTCCTCCTTTTTCTGGGAGGGAAATATCAGCAGTCAATCTTTTGTCTCACTGTGCAGGGTTGTGTTTTAAAATGTTTGCAGTGTGATTTGCAGCTTAGGGACAAGGGACAGCTTGTGGTTCACTTGAAAAGGAAAATAAATTCCTCAGCACCAAAAGCTTGCATTGGAGAATGCACTTCCTTGTGAGCCAACCAGTTCAATTCCATTTTTCCCTTCAAATGATTAAGTTTTCTGTTCTCAATATTAAAAATGAGCATTGCAGCAAGCCCTTTGTTACTCCAGCTCAGCCAACATAACAAAGATATTTTAGAGAGGAGAGAGTTGCTTCAGGCTCAGGTGCTCAGCTCAATAAACTGGGAATTACTTGGCCTGGGTCACTTCCTTTGTGTCTCTCACACAACTGAAATGTGAAGTGCCACAATTCCACAAAGATTTGGAATTACTGAGGTTCTGCACTTTGTGAAATTCGAGTTTTGTAGCTGTTCATGGGGTGGGCTTGAGGTTAACACAAGAATTCAGGAAGGAGAAGCTGCTGGGGGACATCAGCTTTGCAGTAAATGCTCCCACCTGTGTTTTAGGCTTTTTTTGGTCATTTTTTGAGGACTGCTGGAAATGCAGAGGTTGTCTTTTAATATCCATTCCTGAGTTACTCAACTGTTGGATCCTAATGGATCCAAAACCTGAGGGCTTGTACTCACTGCTGCTAAGGGATTTTAATGTAAATAGTTTGAAATAGGTAAGAAGTAGCCATGTTTAAGCCAAACCAATACATTAAATCTGCTAGGACAGGCAGAAAAATGTAGGAAATGTATGAAAGAAAAGCACAAAATTTAAGGATTTGAATGTTCCTGGTATTTTCTCTAAGGTGCCTCAATTATCTTGTAATAGAAATGACCACGGAAATCAATCCTGTGGGGAGACAGGGCAGTGCTGTGCTTTTTATAGCAAATTTGATATTTGCTAGACTTAATAAAGGAACTGGTTCCAAACTCTGGCCTTTTTAATGCTATTTGAGACACAGCACATCCGGGTTGGAATACGTGGCCTGTTCTGTCTCAGTAATAAACTGTTCTGAAGAGAGGAAAAATACCAGGAAATTCGATTGAAAAATGGTATTTTTTAGTGATCAGAATGTAATTTACAACTTGGAAATGGATCAGGAGGTGGTGAGTTCCTGCTCTTGGAATAGTTTGAGGTATTTAAAGTCCAGAATGAGGGATCAGTGAAATCAGGAACAGCCCTTGCAATGCACAATCACTGCTGCTTCAGCACTGAAATAAAGCACTTTATAACTCACCACTGCCTTTAAAAATACTCCAAGCTGGATCTGTGTGCTTTGGAGAAATTTCAGCTTCACAGCCAGTGTTAGGGACAAAAAACACAGTCAGTGATGGAATAACAAGAGTTGTGGAGAAGGAGTCAAGAGCAAAAATGTCCAAAATTTCTCTTTCTTGTTTGAACAGAAACTTCCCAGTGCTTGAGCTCAGTTCAGAGGGGATTCCTTAGAACAGGAATGAAATAAAATCTCTAAAGCTGATGGTAGAGAGCTTCTTGGACAGAAAAAAATTAAAATCAGGGTGGATTAATGTAATCGTATAAAATTCTATCCAAGTCCAAATGTATAAATACACAGAAAGCGTGGATATGTGAATAATATTGGGAATTAGAGTGATTTTTGTCTTCTTTTGGAATCTTTTAACTATACTTTTACCTTACTGTAAAGATTTCAGAAATTACAAGAAATTTCAGTTACTTTGAATTTTCCAATGACATTAAAGCAGTGCCAGGGTATTTTACATTGTGTTTTGCTTCCATCACATCAGATTTGTACTATGTGGAATTTATTGTTTGGTTGAGAAAGTCTGACCTGGACATGTGTAAAATGATGGCTTTGGTTAATAGGAAGGAGAAATAGTTGGTGTTAGACTTCATTGGTTATGATTAAATTATTATAGATCAGATTCATATTTAATAATATTGTAATTTTTAATATTCCTCTATCAGAGTAAATTTATTATATTTCTCTATCCTTTAGTATAGTGTTTTTGCTTAATTCTGCTGTGGTTATGTAGAAGAAATTGGAGATTTTTGTGTTTGAGGTGCTCGTGATTAACGCTGGCTCCGTTTGTGTTTCCTTGCAGGATCGCACGAGGACTTTTGACATGCACTCACTGGAGAACTCCCTAATTGACATAATGAGGGCTGAAAATGATTCACTGAAAGGTAAATTTAGACAGAGACTATTTCCTGCAGCAAACAGCTGGGGAGAGGGGCTTACTGAGACTAAGAGACTGCAGTTTTGGGTAGGAAAAGTGAATTTCTCTTGTGCACCTGATGGCTTTTTTTGGTTGTGTGAATGAAGCAGTTTCAGCACAGGAGCACTGAGGGTGTCTCTGCTTGTCCCAAGCAGTGCAGAACACAAACACAGGCTGACTTCTTGTTATTTCCCAGGGGTTTTGATCAACTTCAGGAATCCTGTGCAGCTCAGCAAGAAGTAACTTTTTGCCTAACAGGGTTTTCTTGATGAAGTCATAGTTTTTTCTGTCTTGGGAAAGAATAAGGTTTATCCATGTCCTTTTGAGAAAAACAGAGTATTTAGTCTTTTTTTACATTTTTGGAACCATTGGGAAAGGAAAAGGGAGATTGAAGTGATTTGGGATTTATCTCTTTTTTTCCTTTTGTTTTTTTGGCAAAGGTAGTCGTGCTTTGGAAATACCTCACCTTACAAAGTATTCAAAGTATTGTCTGCACATAATTTTGTCTGAATAAAAACTGCTTATGGTCAACAATTGAGAGCTGTAGTTTCATGTCCTGTAGGATGAGTAATCCATTGCAGTTCAGTGGTTACATGTATGAGTGGAGTAGTCAAATTCTCACACACACTTCTTATCTAACCACTCACTTTTGTTACCAGTCATGAGACCACTAAAAAAAAACAAACCTGCACTTGTGGTTTCTGCAAGTAAATTCCTTTTGATATCAAGGCTTGTGGTGGTAATGAAATCTGACTTGTTTTAATAGTGATTCTTGCTCAGAAGACCAACCTTTGATAAACTGGCAAGAACTTGTGTTTGTTGCCTTCTCTGTGGTCTGGAAATGCAACTCGAGTTTCCCATCCCCAGAGCTGTGCAGAAATTCAGTGTGGGGAGAAACACCACAAAATATTTCTCTGCTGAAATGACAGGGAGAGCCTGATGTGGATAAAAGTGATGCCAAATGAATTAAAACCTCAAAATACCTTCCCTCCTTATGCAATGGGGACTGGGTTTTTATTAATGACAAGTATTAACAGCTTTTATTTGGTTTATGTTCTGTCTGGCAACATCCTATGTCCCCAGAATTGCATATAGAACCAAGAGTAACGTGTTCCTCCTTGAGTACCTGGGATTTGCCCCAAAACCTTCTATCCAACTGCCAGGCACTCCCAAACCAGGCTACAGCTCTGAAATCTGGCCTAAGGTGACAAATAAAATCTCCCTTTAAATCTGAATTTAACAATGTCAGCTTCATATGTATTTATGGTCAGCAGCTAAGCAGGGGTGCTTCTGAAAGCAGCTTGATGTTTAGTTCAAATGCTTTGAAAAGGTTCTTTGCAGTTGAAATATTTCTTTTTGAGTGCTTAGCATGTTTTAAGAGTGATGGAATAAGTATGTCAGCAAGGAATACAAATAGTTCTGACACGCATTAATTCCTGCTTCAGCCTGAGTGTTAATCCCCTCTACAAAGTCATCTGTGGCTTCTCCAAAGTTCTGTGTGCCTTGTCTCTCACTGACTGAGACACAGGGATAGCAGTCAGGCCCTGGGCTGGCAGTTACTGCTTAGGTTCCTTGTGCATTATCCTGTTTCAGAGTTAACAGTTATATAACTGTACAGAAAAAAGCCTCAAAGCCCGGATGAGACTTTTAAGTGACTCTCCATAAAATTCTTTGTTGTGAAGCCTCATTTTTCAAGGATCTCCTCAGCAAGAACATGAACTTTGCTTCCAGAAAAGTTTGCAGTGCTTGAATTTGGCTGTGCTGCTCTGGCACAGCACTCAGTGACTTAATTCCTGTCGGGTATTTAAGGAATGGATCTTTATTCAACCCAGCATCCGCCGGGCCGTGCTAACTGCAGAGATCATCCCTGCCTAGGGTGGGGTCTGCAAGGAGAGGAAATACCTTTAGTTAAACCAACTGATACAGCTGGAAAAAAACTGTAAACTGCTGGGACAAAACATTCCACATCAGGCCTGGAGTGGAGCTGGTGTCACGAGCCCTTTGTGTTTATTTTCCATCTGCTAGCACAGATCCTGTCTCATGTTTTCTCTTTTCTTGCCCCATCCTTATTTAAACCTCGGATATAGAAATCTTTAAATAGGACAAATTATGGCTGTCAGCTCAAATCTTGTTTTCTGTTTCAAACACCTGCATTTAAATCAGCAGCTCCATAAGAAGTTTTTCAGTTTGCATTTTAAATGGGTTAATCAGTGCATGCAAGTGCTTTGAACTAAAGTTGGATACTCTCAGAAAGGAAAAGCTTCTGGGTTTGAGACTTTAAAAATAGCCTGGGCAAGACAGTAATAAAACATACTGTGGAGAGCAAGCTCAGAATGGCATGGAAATAATTCAGATGTTCTAATAGGTCTCACTGCTATCTTGTGAGAGTTTTAATCCTGCCTCAGCTTGAGTTTAGTGTGTAACACTGACAGCACCCCCTTCATATTGTCATGGACTGCCAGAGAAAGAGGAACTGTGTAAAATGCCCCTTCAAAACAACTGGGAGAATGGGCAGGGTAATAGGCATCAGTCACAGTTTGGAACCTGCTGTCTCTGGGACATCATTTCCATCTATAAATGATATGTTCAGAGCAGCAGGGTGGGAATTCTGTAATAAAATCAGAAGTAGGAATTCTTCCAAATGTAACAAAGTCCATCCATAGTGTGTTCTTTGTGACTGAGGTGATTAAGCTGTGCTAGCCTTGGATTTGTTTAGGTCATTAATAATTACATTCTTAGGTTGTCTTGCTGTATGAAATAAATAATATTTTCTGCATGAGGTTAAAAGGTGAATCTTAGAGTGATTCAGTACACTCAGCATTACCTTTAATGTTTTGAGTAGGCATTTTACCATTTTCTCCCCTTCTTTTAAGGTATATTTTTATCCCTGCTCAAATCCTCTTCCTTTGCTGAGCAGCTGCCATTTCAATATGTTATTTTTATCCAGCCCAGTGAGTGTGCTGCGTGCTGCACAGCCAATGTCAGCCTGCAGAAACCTTTCCCTGGAGACTTAATTGCATCTTCTTTACAATGAACTCAGCCTCCCTGAGCTGAGCCTGGGATCCAGAGCTGATTTTTGAATCTGGGTCTTCCAGATGGCAATTTGAGCATTACTGTAATAGCAGTAGATTGACTAAATATTTCCTTGTTAAGTGACACTGAAATGTCTTTAAATGCTTTATGACTGGTTTGCTGCTGAAATATCCAATACATCAGTTCAGAATATCAGGTTATTGCCTGGAAATGATGCAAGGTGGGATAGATGAAAGCAGCAGGCCAGGACATCTGCTTCCAGCACTGCAAAGCACTCCTGTAAAATCTGGGTGTGAACAGCTCAGTGTCTGCAGGAATCCTGTGGCTGTGACACAGTCTGAAAAACTGAGCACACTTCTGCACAAAAGGAAAGGGTTAGGAGCGGGGTAAGGTTGGACAGCAGCCCTAAATTTTAATTTTGAAAAGCCAGAATGCTGCAAAGTTGCACCATTCAGGATTTCTCTGAGCAAGCAGAGAGACCAAGCTGTATTTTTAAATCATCAGCCCCTTGATATTAACCTGGAAAACAATGGCAAAATTGAAGAAAATATGTAAACCTTATAAAATGTTCTTTGATGAAAGGGATCCAAATAGTTTTGAGAGCTTTTTTGAATACTGGATAGGAATCTGAACTGATTTTTTTTTCAAGCTGTATGGATTATGCAGGATATTTATATTAATGGAGTAGAATGGGACATTTGGTTTTCTGTGTGATCCAGAATATTAATGAGAACCTGCTGAGAGTCAATCCCAGTTGTCTTTAGGGAAGTTTAGGGTCCTTTATATATGCCCAGGACAAAATCTGACCTCTTTTAAAATGAAAAATAATAGACTCTGAGGTTTTTTTATAGCTGCTGTGGTGGTTGCACCTCAGACTTTGGGGTTGATCTCCTTGGCCAGAACCTAAGGGTTACTCATTTGCAATTTTTTAATGTATCCAGCTTCAAATAAAACGAACAAACCCTTCCTTTCAGGCTGTTCAGGTTTGCCTTCATTTTCTTTGGAAACTGTTGATGAGTTACTGTGTGAATGTTTCATTCTCAGCATCTTCCTGAATTTTACCTCTCATGCCAGGAAGGGCTGATGGCATTTGCAGACCTGAGTGCTTATTAATTCAGAGGAAAATCAATTGTTTTACTATGTCAAAATATTGCAGAACTGGGTATAATAGCACTGAACCCCAGCCTTTGCTGAGGGAGCTGAGATGGGGGAAATTTTGTGGGAATTTTATTTGAAATCAGCTGTTCCCATTGCTGTTGCAATCCACTAATTTCAGGTGGGTTAAAGTAGAAGTATTACAACTTTTGCTATTCTATATTCTAAAATATTAACAAGCAAGGACCCACTTTCTTTCCAAATGCAGCTAATATTCAAAATTTGGGGGCAATACTCAATAATTTAATTTTTTAATTAAGTGGAGTGTTTTTTGAATTTTGCCTGCATTTCAATATTTGGGATTTATCACAGCTTTTGTATAGAAACAGCCAACACTCTTGTAAGAGAATGAAATCACCTGGGCAACAAGGAAGGAACTAAGATCTTCTATTAATAAACACTGAGATCAGATTCACAGATTGGATTTGAACCTGCCACAGAAGTAAGGGATACAAGCCATACATAATGTATGATTTTACACTCATTACCTCCCAAACTTCCAGTCATTTCAATGGACATTTGGGTTTGTGGCTTCAACAAAATTCTTCAGAAAAGATGCTGGATTTGGTGAGGATTAGAAAGGTAAAAGTGGATTGGGAAGAAAAAAATCATGTCTGAAACTTGCAAAAAAAAGTGGGGGAAAAGGGGGAATTGGCCTTTAGGTAGTACACAGGGAGGAAAGATCTCCAGTGAGGAGAGACTCCAGGAGCTGGGCCTGGTCAGTCTGGAGAAGGGAAGACTGAGAGGGGATCCCATTAATCCCTATAAATATCTCCAGGGGATGGGGCCAGACAAGAATTCCTGAGCAGCTGAACCTTTCTGATAATACCTGTTATAAAATGATGCTTTTGACAAGGCACATATCAAACAATCATCAAACAACTCTGGTTTTACTTCACCCCTGCAGGATTTTGAGGTGGGGAACCTTGATCTGTGCTCTGTCCAAAACAGAGCCACAGGGTATTGATGGAACCACCCTTTGAGACCAGGAAATTCCTTTTTCTGCCACCTCAGAGCAGTACAAAAATCCCAGGGTTTTCTGATCTTAATCCAATTTGGGCATCAATGTGAGGATTCCTGTGCAGTTCACTGGAGCAGACCTGTGTTTTTGTGTCCAGTCATTTCTCCCCAGCCCCTTGCCATGCTGTCCCATCTCCAGAGCCTGGTGGAAAATTAAATGCCTCTCATACTTCTCAGACAAGATATTTCCTTGGAATGTATGTGCTGTAAATGATGTGGCAGTCAGAGCTCTTTAAAACACAGCAAAACATTGAAATAGTGCTGAATATTTTCGTGTCTACCTCGGTGATTTGATCTTCAGAAGTGGTACAGCCAACAAAATCGTTCTGAATGCCGTGACAGCAGCCTTGCTAATCTGATTAAAACCTTTCTAAGGTTTTCTTGCTTTCTTTTTTATATTTGTGGCCTCGTGAAATTAATTCCATCCCCCTTTTTTTTTTAAGAAGTGTGTTTAATCTTCTGCTTTGTTTAATATCACTGTCCACCAAGTAGGTTTTGGTTTGGTTTTTTTTTTTTTTTCTAAATTCTTGCTTTGATAATCTCTGACCATTCTGGACCATCTTCAAAGCTGCCTTTAATTTGGAGCTGTATTTCATGAGTGGTGTCTGTTCCTTGTTTTAGAAGACACTGAACTCTCCTGTCTCCCTGCCCAAACTGCTCAAACTACCTGTCTTTTTGCTTTTTGCTCACTTTGTTCACTTTTTGCCTTGATGTTGAATCGTTTGAGTCTTTTGTTAGCCACGTTTTGCATGATCTCTGCTGTCATGTTTGTGAGCCTTGAAATGGCATGAAAGAAGCAGGAAGAAAAGCCTGAAGTGCTTTTCTTAAAAGTGGAGTTAAAGAAGAAATGGGTGTAATGAGAAAGGGAATGAGTTTTGAGTGAAAATAAGGAGGTGAGTGCTGAGGTGTGAGTGTAAAAGGGAAAAATTTCATCCTAAGAAAGTCATAACTTCTTTTGTCGTGGGCAGTCATTGCTTATACCCAAGAGTGACTAAAATCTGAATTTTGCATCAATTATTTAAGATAGTTCAAGAAAGAATCACTATGCAGATAAAATTTTTTTATTGAGTACCCACTTATTTTAATCCAGCATTAGCTGGAATGATAGCAACTATTGCTGAGGTGAATTTGAAAACACATTTTAGAGTGGATTTCTCCATCCTTGGCTTAATGCTTTGTGTGTTGGAATGCAGGTTGGTCAGCAGTGAGGGCAGGTTTTTTCCACTGCAGTGTTGATGGTTGGGCTGTCAGGTGAGTGCAGCAGGGACGTGCTGCCTCCACACAGGCACATGTCAAATGAGGTGCAGGGAGTGGTATTTCAGCTTTACTCAGAAATCCCATTAGCAGGAATCCCAGCTCAGCACTCACATTGGGTGTGCGAAAAGGATAAATGCTGTGCATGGAATGTGGGGATACTTATTAAATATGTACTTAGATAAATATGTACTTCTATAAATCCTGCTGGTGCCTGGTTCTGTGCAGCACTATTGAATCCAGGCAGGGGAAATGGGGATTCTTTAAAATAATGTTTTCATTTTCTCTTCCCATTTGGATTGGGTGTGAGGAAGTGTGCAGCACAGTTTTGTCAGATGTTACTGGAAAATGAGTGTCCTACCTGTGCTCTTCACTGGAAAATTGAGAAATGGGGAAACGTTCCAGTGCAGAGACTTGAGTGTGCTTCATCACAGGACCATGGAATGGGTTGGGAAGGACCTTAAAGCCCATCCACTGCCACCCCTGCCATGGCAGGGACACCTCCCACTGTCCCAAGCTGCTCCAAGCCCTGTCCAGCCTGGCCTTGGATCCAGGGGCAGCCCCAGCTCTGCCAGGGCCTGCCCACCCTCCCAGGGAACAATTCCTTCCCAGTATCCCATCTGACCCTGCCCTCTGGCAGTGGGAGAACATTCCCCCTTGTCCTGGAACTCCATCCCTTGGAAACTGTCCCTCTCCTCGTTTCTTGTTGGCTCCTTCAGGCACAGTTAGGTCACCCCAAATCCTTCTCTTCTCCAGGCTGAGCAATCCCACTTTCCTCAGCCTTTCCTCATGGGTTCTGTTGACTTGCTTGTGTTCCTGTTCCCTTCTTGTTTGGGAGTGAATTAAGAGGATGGTTAAAAAAGGAACCAAGGCCTCGTGTTGCATTCCAGGCTGTCTTGTGATCATTCCTTCCACAGACAAAAATAAGTTGCTTTGAACCTATTATTGTACTTAAGGAACTGCAGGTTTAGATCTTGCAGTGTAAATCCAGCTCTTGCAAGTCACAGGCAGGTGATCCAGGAAAAAGCCTGGACAGAATTCCTGGTGCAGCAATTGCTGATGGGGTGGACAGATACCAGAGCTCCTGGGGGGAAATGCTGCATATAAAGAGGCCAGGAGCACAGTGACAAACCATGACAGCAGAGATTTGGGAAGGTTTTACACCTTCTCATAAGTTGTTCAGTAAATTCTCTGCTAGGTTCAATAAATTGTTCTTGTCACTTACAAGAAAAATTTTATCTAGCAATTTTTAGCATATGACATCCCTTTCCTCCTGTCAGAAATTCTGTCATTAATGAAGTTACCACGTTTGAAGTAGTTTTGTGGCTGAGAAGCTGATTCCTTTTCCTTCTCCCAGCTGCAAACTCTGCCTTTCATTTCTTATTTTTCAAGTGAATACAGTAATACTTGAAGTGTTCAAAAGATAAACGCTGCCAATTATTCCATATCATAAACTGGAAGATGTATTGAGGCAAAAGATGGGATGTTTTTATAACTTGGTGTCTATTCTCCAGCAGTCATACATGAATATAAAATAGAGCTCAGTGCCACGAGCAGCAGGGTGCCTGCTCTCCTGAAATGCTGTATAATTCCAACTAACATACAGTCTCCAGCTGCTGGTTGTGCTCCATGATTTGCTCCTCTGCTTTTGGTTTCTTATCTCACACCCTGTGGGGGATCCTGGAGAAGAGCTGTAATCAAATACATACAATATTTAAAGCTCCCACTTAAATTGATTTGCAGTATCCCACTGGAATATAATTGGAATTAAGGAACAAATATTGATCCCTGGTAGACAAAGCTGGAGCTGTGTCTAGGATTTGGAGCAGGTGGGTTTAGGAGATTTCTCTGTGTTCTGCTGTTTGATAGCAAAGAAACTTCAAAGTTACCTTTGAAGCTTCTGTAGTTTTGAGATGAAGGAGACTGAATTGGGTTTGTCACATTTCAGGGGTAGTTAAGTGGTTGTGGAAATGGAGGAAAATCCTGTCTGGAGGTCCCTTAAGTCCAGGGGCCCTGTTGGTGTGACAGAGCAGCAAAGCAGTGACACTGCTGCTGGGTTTAAAGCCCTCCCCCAAACTGAACTCGGGGTTTCCAGAGTTATCCCATTTCCCCTTCACCCTTAGGCTTGAGCTGTGGAGTGCCCATCCCTGGAGGGGTCCAAGGAAGGCCTGGATGTGGCACTCAGTGCTCTGGGCTGGGTGACAAAACTGGGATCAGTCACAGCTTGGACTCAATGGCCTTGGAGGCCTTTCCAACCCCAATGATTCTGGGATTCAGCAATTCTGGAAGCATGTCCAGGGCTTTTTGGCTCAGTTGCCCAACCCAGGAGTTACCTTGAGCTCCTGGCAGAGCAGAGGTGGGTTTGGAACTGGAGTGGCAGGGTTGGAGCAGGATGTTCCCTCCTGTCCCTGCCTGCCCCTGCAGCCTGGCAATCAGGGGATCCCAGGGGCTGGAAGGGACCTCTGGAGATCATCCAGCCCAAGCCCTGCCCAGGCAGACTCACCTGGAGCTGGTGACACAGGGACACATCCAGGTGGCTTTGGAAAGTCTCCAGAAAGGGAGAAGAGTTTGGGGGCTTCTCCCCAAGGGTAATTCTCCCCTGGCTGTCACTGTTCCAATCTCTCAGTGGGGCAGATTTTCTTCAGGCAGATGAAAGCCCTAAAACCTTGCAGCTCATTGCACAAGCCTTGGAAACAGACACTTTTCTTTCAGTGTTCTCAGCCCCTCTCCAGCCCTGCTTATTTGATGTACAAAGTTGTCAACACTCCCTGTTTGCAGCTCTTATGCTGAGAATCTGCTTTCTGCCACTCACTCAGGTTCTACCTTTCTACCATGTGAACCCAATTAATTGAACATAATCACAGGTAAAACAGTGTTACTTACCAAAGGATTTTGCAGGATGATTCTCCACAGGGTTTCTGAAGGAAAGAAACCTGTTTGCTTTTTGTCTGTCAGTTGTTTTGTGACAGTGACCTGGAATTGAAAATTAAAGATTCTAGTCAGACCTGTACTTGAATGCTATGGAATAACAGAAACTTCATTTTGTTCCTGTTCTTGACAGAAGGAATGGTAAATACTTGTCTTCAGGCATCTGGCTTTACTTGAAATAAAGCATAATATTTGCATCTACAATAGTACTCCTGTTTTTCAGCATTTGTTTGGACATTTTGGACATAAGGTAGAGCTGTATTTAACAACATGTTTTTTAAAATCTCTTTTTACATTGTGTTTCTTTAAAAGTAAATGAAGAGGAAAAGTACAAGTTTTGGCAACTCTGCTGCTTAATTTTGCAGAATCAGTAATTCCAAAGGTGCTAATCCTTGGTTTTACTGTGCAGCAAAATTTAGGCTTCTTTGCTGGTTTCATGCTGACTTTGACATTGCTGAAAGTCTGTCAAATATACATTCTTCAGATGTACACACAGAGCTGCTTCATTTTTGTAGGACTGTTTTAAGATTAATAAAATATTATTGGAATAGTTTTCACTCTTTGAAGTTTGGTAGCATTTGAAATCCACAAAAAAGGGAATCTCTCATGTTCCCTTTTAGTGGCTTGGTTTGGAAAGCCATTTTTAGGACAGGGATCTCATCTGACAGTGTCAGAGATGGCTGGGACTGTAAAATGCAGAGTTCTGACATGGAATACATTCACTGTCAGTGCAGATTTGTTAGCATTTTGTTCAGTTTATTCTGTATTGAGAGAATTTCTCCTGGATCAGGTGTCCTGGGCTGGGGCCATGGATGGGCTGTTGTTCACAGTCAGCATGCAGTAATTCCACATCATGTGCTTGGAATAATTTGCCTGGAATGAGATTAAGTGCCTGAACTGGGCAACGTTTCTGCACACATGCAAATGTCTCAGTTAACACTCCTGGAAGTGGTGACTGATCCTTTTGTGTTTTAGAACTGAAATCAAGGAATGCATAAAAAAGGAGAACTTTTTTTTGCTTGCCTTAGAACCTCAGAGTCACAGAGTGGTTTGGGTTGGAAGGGACTTTAAAGATAATTTAGTTTCATCCCCCTGCTATGACAGGGACACCTTCCACCATGCCAGGGTGCTCCAAGCCCTGTCCAACCTGGCCTTGGGCACTTCCAGGGATGGGGCAGCCACAGCTGCTCTGTGCCAGGGCCCCCCACCCTCACAGAAGATTAAATTCTTCCCAAAATTTAATCTAAACCTTCCCTCTGTCAGTTTGAGGCCATTCCCCCTGGTCCCATTATGCAGTTGAGGACAAACAAAACTTTTCATGACATTATCTGCTTTTATGCTGAATTAAATTGTAAGGCTCTATTAAATGGAAAGCAATATTTATGTGTGTAATACATGCAGGTAGATGAGATTTTCTATGTTCTGATTTAACAAAGTTTATCTAGCTCTCTGCAAAATCCCTGCTTGGCTCTCTAAATTTAATAGAGCTCATTTAACCAAATATGCATTAAATAGAGATGTTCTTTAGAGTTTTCTTAACTTTTCTTCCCTTGGTTTGGTTAAGGAGATGTTTCATTTGTTGCCTGGTGAAACAGGGCTCGAGGTGACCTTACAGAACCTCTTGTGAAATGTCCTCTTACCTGTGGCAAACATGTGATCCATGTGAAATGTGTTGTGAAATACAAAGTGATGATAAAATCTCCCTCTGGAGAGAGAACCAGCCCTGCCTGCCCTCAGAGAGTACTGGGGGGAAAAGGTACTAAAATACTGGAGTTCATGTTTTTAATGGCCTTGTGCACAGCATTGGCAATCTTAACATAATTGCAAAGTACAGTTGAGTGTAAAAAATGTAGGAAAAAAGCTCTGCTGGTATAATGGTTAAAACAGATTGTGCTGCAGTTATTTTTCTAGAATTTAAAAGTAAAATTCAGGCAAGTTAAAATGTTTTCTCTGGTAGATTCAAGGATATCCAGCTCACTTTTAGAAATAATCCTGTGGAACTTTGATACTTCTGTTTCTGTAAGTTAAGTCCTAAGGGAAACAAAAGACAGCCTGGCCCCAGATCACTTTTCCAGTTTCAGTGAAAGCCTGAAACTCTCAGATATTTGTCATATTTACTTTCCAATGTTAGTAACAATAGATAAAACCTTATTAGACCCCTTCAAAAAAAAAAAAAAAAAAAAGAAAATCTGGCCTCTGAGACTTTTCTCCATTTATGAAATATTTAACAAACAGCTGCTGATGGTACAAATACAAAATACACCTGGAATCAGCAAGAACCAGGTGCCCAACCTGGGCACGCTTTGTGCAGCACAAACTTGGAGCAGGTTTGGGGTTTGAGTGATTTAGGATCCCTGCAGCATTTTTCAGGGTTTTTCAGCAGAATGTGTTTGTGGGGTTATACCCAATGTGCTGACAGGTTTTGTGATGCTTCTTCCTGAGAGGGAGGAGAGCTCAACACATTTAATTGGAGGTATAGACACAGAATATATGAATTTTAAGAAAAGAAAGGGAAGGGGCCAGGAGCCCATTAAATGTCTCGAATGAGGAGAAGATTAAAAAAAATCTGAGTGGGTTGCTTATTCCTGATGTTCCTTAAAATGAAAGTAAAAGCAGCAGATTTTTGCAAAAGATCATTGACTTTCTCTATGGCTTCATTTCCAACACAGAATAAAGGGAGGGCTGAAGGGACAAAATAATTGAAGCAGCTGCTAATAGCATTTTAATTTTCAGGCTGATTTTATTGGCAAAACATCTCTGCATTGGTTATTAATGAGCAGTTGAACCAGTTGCATGAACACTTTGTATTTTTAGGTTTTGTAGCAAAATTTTGCTCAGATATCTCAAGAGATAAATAAATCTTGGGCCCTTTATGCAATTCTCTGAAGCATTGAAGAAATGGGGAAGGGAAAAGCAGCTTTGAGGAATCCAAACCAAGGCTGCACTTGTCTCATTTCTCAGCAAAGCATGAGAAAGTGTTGTGATCTACAAATTAAACCTTTTCCTGTGTTGGTGGCAGTTTAAGGCTTCATTTGTGCAGCAGCTTAGCTGGGTACTGGTGTAGCAATGCCTTCTCTTAATCTGAATTTCTGAAAGCCAGAAGGGGGGACTCAGCTGCCTTCCTGGCCTGCCAAGAGAGCATTCCTTGCCTCAATGCTGTTTGTATTTCACAGAGTTTCACATTGTGTGAAATTAATGGCGTGTGATGAACCCTGCATGCAGGGAGCAGAGAAAGTTTGTATCTGGGCTGTGCTGGGCCAGTTTATAAACTGTGGCTCCTCAGAAATGTTTTGAAATGTCAGATGTTGGTATTTTGTGGCTTAGATGTGAAGCAAACGCTGAAAACAAGAGGCAAATTAAGAAGAGGAAGAGGAAAAAAATATCATAGTATTTGGTTCTCCAAACCTAGTATTTGGCACTGGAAATAATTCCTAGCTGGTGGCTGAGCTTTTTTGGGGTGTTTTTTGTCCTGGTAAAGGAGAAAAGTGCTCTTGTGTGGAGTGCCTCAGGTGGGGAGGCTGTGAGGATCCCCTGGCCCGAGCTGTGCTCTCACATCCACGGTGCAGTCGTGTCTGGGTGCCTTTGCCAGCAGCGAGTGTACAGAGGGAAGGAGGCTGTGTGGTTTTGTCAGTAATTCAGAAACCACAAGCAGGATTTTTCTGGCTTTGAGAGTGCTTGATGTGCTCCAAAACGTGCAAAGGCTGCTGGGCTCAGGCAGGGACACAGCAAGATTGCTGATGCTCTGTCATTTCCTTACATTTCTCCTTTGAGGACCCTATCAGCCGCCTGCATTTCAAAATTCAAAATTACCATGGAAAAACTATACTTGTAAAGGCCCTCAGCCTTTAAGATTCTCCCATAAAACCTTTGCCTCAAGAATATGCTCCAGTCTGAAGACCAGGGTTTGTTAATTTGTGTTCTTGGTGTTAATTGTGAGTCTCTACCAGAGGACTGAAATGATCTTATGGATGTTAAATAATCATGAAGTAAATTGGATTGATACAATTTTTATTTGGAAAGAGGAAATGACTCCTGTATTGTTGTGGTTTACAAATATTTAAATGCTTAAACTAATTGCCGGCCTCAATTTTGAATGGGGAAGCAAAATCAAACACATGATGTGCTCAGAGTTTCTCACAGCACTTGCCAGGAAGAATCCAAGTTTTGAAAACAGTTGGCCTGCTTTCAGAAAGAGATTTTAATGAGATTAAAAGAGAAAGAATGTGCAAGTTTGATTAGAAAGTTTGGCTGTGCTCTGACAATGGGTTCTTGCAAGCCAGCACAGCAAACGCTGTTGTTTGTAGGGGTAGAATTTATTTCTTCTGAAACATGAAAAGTAGGAATGAGTGAGTAACAAATTATTCCAGCACAGTGTCCTGGGTTAGGGTGAGAGAATCCATCCTGTTGGACACACTGCTGAGTCCAGAAGGCAACTTCAGTGGCCCGATTTTCTCCTTGATTTTTCAGCTTTTCAGCTGGTTATTTGCCAGTCAGAATTGAACCAAGGATTTCGTGGGTTGTGCAAAGCAACCTGATTTCAAAACATAAAGTGTCACACCAGATTTTCCCTTTCCTTGTGTCAGGGCTACTCCTCCAGCTCGGCTGGAGAGCAGTGTTGGAATATTCTGGAGCTTGGCAAGGCAGGGAGAGCCTGGTGCATGAGGAAAGATCCATCTGCTTATAGGCACACCCCCAGGAATAGCTCAAATAAATAAATAAATGTGCAAATTCGGGGCTAAAATTGCTTCCAAAAGTCTCTTGGAGTATCCACATCCCCTTGGTCAGGCTCCTGTCACCGTGGTTTATCAGTAAGTAACAGAGTTGGGCTGAGGAGGCCATGGGGGGTGGGAGGGGCAGCTTGTGAACACTTATTTTAAATGACCTGGATCTGCAAAGCCTTGAGAATCACTGAGTCAGTATAAAGGCAATAAAACGAGGTCTTTTGGTCCTTATAACAATGATTGAAAGGCTGTTTTCTTTCTCATTTAACATGCAGCAAGGACATATGGGAGAAGGCGAGGTAACAATATTCCTCTTTAATTTTCTAATGTTGACAATGTCTCATGGGAGAAATAACATTCAGTTTTTACTAGAGGGCAAAGTCCAAACTTTGGGCTTATAAGGGAGCAGTTTCACATACATTTACATAGTCTGCATGCCATAAATCAGCATTTTCAGTGGATTAGGGAGTACCTGAGCTGAAATGATCACAGTGGACATCACCTGGATGGTTTGTGACCCTAGGGGGCTGTGTTGCTGTGTTTGTGTGTGTGTGTGTGTGTGTTATGAATGCCAATGCTGGAGGAGTTTATGTTGGGAATTTTGGGTGCTGATGGAGCACAATGAGTGTCTGACCTGCTGGGTTCAGTGTGTGTGGAGTTCTCCAGCAGCAGCTGAGGAGCCTGGAAAGGGGAGTTAGGTTTGGGAATTGCTCCCTCCCAACAATACCTGCAGGATTGGGGTCTTAAGAGATGAAACAAATCACATGTGCAGCAGTTCCCTAGGGAAAAACAAGGTTGAAGACAATATTACAATATTTTTATCATAGTAGGAATGAGGTTTGCCCAGCTACAGAGAGAGGCCTGATTAGACTTGACTGTTATTTTTATTAAAGGCGTGTAAAAGATTCTTGAAATTTCAAATAAGGCAACCTGACCGAGCCTTCCATTTTTTATTCATAGAAATTCCATGGACTGTGTGTTTTGCTACTTTTCTTTTTTCCTTTCAGCTTCTTAGCTGTTTGATTTTTGTCACAGAAAATGTCTGTATCTTGGTCAGATTTTCTGTTTTCAAGATGTTTTCCTTTTTAAAACCAATTTCTTTCAAGGGGAGGAAGCAAAACCAGGATAAATTAACTCACCAGTACATTGCTGTGGTAGATTGGGATGAGTCCTGAAAAAACAGTGTATCACATCATAGACAAAAGGAAATGTATCCTAGAACTTGTAGTACACCTCATTACTTACTCTCCATATATATATTTATTCCTAAAATGCTCCTTAAATGAATAGAAGTCTCAGTTTGCTGTGTAGCTCTTGAATATTGGAATTAAAGAGGGAATTCATGGCAGAGAACAGCTCCTGTGCTCTACTTATGATATTATACAGTGGCATTTATAACAAAGAACCTTATTTGAAAGAAATATTATTAAGGAACTCTCTGATAAAGGATTATCATAGAAAGATGCTGGACTGCAAGGGGAACATTTCTCATTTTACAACATTTTCTCTTAGAGTGAGGCCATTAACAAAACTCTCTTGTAACACTGAAGTGAAGTTGTAGGGAGGACAAAATTTTCAGTCTTTGCAGTAAACGACAGTGTAATGTTTTCTTTGGGTTATTTTTGTTATTTACTAGTGGGTGGTTTATGATATATTTTGATATCAGGTAATTTAAATGTGTGATATATTTAACTGGTAGAATTCTTGTTTTCCCATTTTCACCTTGAAATTTTATCTGTTCCCTGGAAGAAACTGTTCAGTGGAAAATGGAATAGAGGGCTTGATATTGTGAGAGCCCCAAAAACCAAATTGGCTGTTCCCTTCCCTTTTTATACTTTTAAAAAGAAACCTCATTGGAAATACCAAACATTATGGAAAGCAGTCAGCTCGAGCACCCTTTAGAAATCCTGGTTTGTTATGAGGAGGAGCTTTTCCTCTGAAATGAAGCATTTGAGCTGCTGGATGATGCTGGAAACTGAAAGGGTGCAATGAAATCGAGAACATAACTGCTCATTCAGAGGGCAAATCACTCCCAGTTCTGCTGATGCAGCAACTGGTGCATTTTCCCCAATTATTCCAACAGTGTGCGCTTTGTTCTGTTAGTATGGTTTTTTTTCCCTGTTTTTCTTTTTTTCCAACCCCCTCTTCAGGTCAGTCCTCGCTGTTCCCGATGGAGGATGGGTTCCTGGACGATGGGCGTGGGGATCAGAGCCTGCACAGCGGGTTGGGGTCTCCCCACTGCTTCTCCCACCAGAACGGGGAGCGCGTGGAACGCTACTCCCGCAAGGTCTTTGTGGGGGGGCTGCCTCCGGACATCGATGAAGGTAAAAACCCCACCCAGGGCTCCCCTTTGGTCTGCCAGCTCAGGGGTGGCTGTTCTCCAAGCTTTGATATGGAAATGGATCTTTCTTGTGAGTTAAGGCCGTGGTGTTGTTCTGCCACCGAAGAAAAAAATAATGTGTCCACAGCTGACTTCAGCAGGATAAAAAGTACAAAAATGCAAAATTAAACAATATCACCTGTGGAAACTCATAAATCCATTGCACAGGCCTCAGAAGTCAGCAGCAGGAGAAGCTGCTCATAGTTTTATAAGGTCTGTGTGGGGTAGCAAGTCCTAGCTCTGTGTTTGGTTGCTCCTGTGTAGTTGAGGTTGATTCCAGCAATGATTTTTGTCCTGTGGTGGCTCCTGACCTGTGCACGGTGAGAACCCAGACAGGAGAGAATCTCTGCAGGGCATCCTGAGGCACCAGAGGTTTGTGGTGGTTTATCACACAAATACATGTGGCAGAACACTGCAGTCGTTATTAAAATAAAATCAAAAGGTCAGGTGCAGGTGTTGTGAAGCTTCCTTTCACCAGAGATCTGTGTCCTGTCTGTAGGAGCCTGCTGGCATAGTGGTTAGAAGAAATGCAACAGTAAAGCTGAAAAGTTTTTTTCTTAATCACAGAATTGTTTTAATCCCCACTTTTTTTGTGTCAGAGCTTCTAATGCAGTGCTGTGACATGGTAACCTGAATTTCATGTCACCCATGAGAGCAGTTGATGATTATAACAGTATAGATGCAGTGGCTCAGTTCCTGAGAATTAGTGGGTTATGAGCTTTTATTTACAATTATCGGTGAAAGAACAGTTAGAGCTTTGGCCTGTCTTGTTTTATAAGGATGTTCTGCCTTGTCACAAAGATCCCCATCAGCTACTGAGCACTTTACTGCAGTGCTGAACCTGGAGGGTCACAGAATGATTGTCTGTAGGATGAAGCTACCTGAAATCAGGGTCTTTCAAATGCCTTAAGTTCAGTTTATTTTAAGCTCATGCCTTTTCCCTTCTCCCCTGTTCCAGATGAGATCACTGCAAGTTTTCGGCGCTTTGGACCTTTGATTGTAGACTGGCCACACAAGGCAGAGAGCAAATCTTATTTTCCTCCTAAAGGTAAATTCTGCAAACCAGTAAGATGAGCATTTTAGAATAATTTTTTGTGATAAAGCACAAGATTGGTCTGACAGTGATACAATGTTTAGTGGAAAGAAGAATTTAATCCTTGGGATTGTTCTAAACTGCTGAAGTTTCAAATATGGCTTTGCAGTTATTACTCACTAAAAGAATTCTTCCTTAACTTCCTGTTTTTGCTTTATTCCATTTTCCCTCTTTCTCCCTGTTGTTGTACATGTAGTAACAGCTTTTTAAAGGCACTAAATGCCTTCCACAGCAGCTGGGAAGGATTTGTCCCTTAGATGATCACCTAGAGCTCTTGTGGGTTGGAAATGTGTACTGAGAGCACCTTAAATCTTTTCCCTTCCTGTGTGGCAGCATGATGTTAAACCTAATTCTGAGTTAAATTCTGGTCCTGTAGACAAACAGACAGCAGCAGTGATGTTTGTGTTTTCCCTTGGCCAGGATATGCATTTTTGCTGTTCCAAGATGAAAGCTCTGTGCAGGCACTGATTGATGCATGCATTGAAGAAGATGGAAAGCTCTATCTCTGTGTTTCCAGCCCCACTATCAAAGACAAACCGGTAGGTGGAATTGTCAGGGCCTGCACAATTCCTGGGTGATAATCACAAATTGGGCTCTAAACATGCAGGTTTTTCTGTCTTCAGAATGTTAATTTTAAAATTTCTCTAAGGTGTCAAATTAAGAAGAGAAAAGACCAACTTACTGCTTTTGAACTAGACATAAGAAAGTTTTTTAGTCTAGTTACAATGCTTACTTTTATCAGAAAAAAGATGTATTTCCAGACAGGTATTTTTTGCTTGCTAATGATGAACTTGTAGAATTCATATTGCCTGAGTGTTGTATGTAACAGATAAATTCTAAAAAGCATACTATGGCATTGAACTGTGAATTATTAATATATGAATGGTTGGGGGGCTGACACAAGACTGTCAGAAGTTGGGGAGAATTCTGCTCTAGTCCTGTGCTTCAAATTTTTGTCAGCTGTAACCAAATAGAAAGCAGCACAGGAGCTAAACCGGCATCTCTGGAGCCTGCTGCACTGAGATAAGGCTGGGACAAGAGGAGCAGTGCAGATCTGTGTGACCAGGAGAGTTGTACAGCACAGCTCAGTCATGATTAAGTAAATGTGTGAGCAGAGGGTGAGGGGTTTTTTCCCCCAGAAATTTGGGTAACAAGGAAGTGATGAAATTTAGCATCCCCAAATGGTCTGTCTTAAGAGAGCTCGTTAGCATTTCATTTTGAGAACTGATTGCTGAACAAGTAGAGTTTAGAAGGTACAGCTGTTTAAGAAGTTTTCTTCTCTGTAGGACACTGTTGTAATTTGTATTACTGAGACACTTTGAATTGTGAATGGTTAAAAAAACCAGGCTTTTTGTCCATAGGTTCAGATCCGGCCTTGGAACCTTAGTGATAGTGATTTTGTTATGGATGGTTCCCAGCCTCTTGACCCAAGAAAAACCATTTTTGTTGGTGGTGTTCCTCGGCCTTTACGAGCAGGTACACACTGCAGCACTGGGCATGTTGGATGTGCAGCCTGGTTTGGGGAGCACTGGGGGAAGCCAGCCTGGCAGCGAGGGAATACTGAGTGTGCTGACACAGTGGGGGCCACAAACCATCCTGAGGCGGTGCTTTGAGAGCAAGGAGCCAGCCTAGAGCCCTGTTTGGTTTTGCTTTGTGCTGCAGTGGAGCTGGCGATGATCATGGACCGGCTCTACGGAGGGGTTTGCTACGCCGGCATCGACACCGACCCCGAGCTGAAGTACCCCAAGGGGGCCGGGCGGGTGGCGTTCTCCAACCAACAGAGCTACATTGCTGCTATCAGCGCCCGCTTCGTCCAGCTGCAGCACGGAGAGATTGATAAACGGGTAAGGCCTGCTCCCCCCTGCTCCTCTGCAAACGCCCTCCCTGCCTCAGAGGTGGGCTGGGACTGTTACACCAGGGCAATCCCATTTTTAGTGCCTCTCAGATGCAGCACGGGGTGGATGCGGAGTGCTGGGGAGCTGGTGGTGCTGGCACGTGGGAGGTGACTGTGAAAAAGGCTTTTCTCGAGTTGCTGAGTGTAGTGGGAAGTGTGGCAGCTGCCTTGGCCTTTTCCAAGAATATTGAGCTCCTCAGATGCTCCCTCTGCAAGGATTTGGGGTGTTTGTGAGATGCAGGGAGGGAGGTGCCTGCCAAGGATGGGGCAGCTCTTACTCCTGCTCTGCATCCTTTGGGAGAAGAGGCAGAACCCCTCCAGTGTGTGCTGGGTGTCCAAGAGCATCCTGGTAATGCCTTGTAAGCTTGTTACTGTGCCCTGCAGCCTCGCAGTCACCCTCCACAGCCTGTGCAGAGGCTGTGCTTGCTTATTTCTTTCCTTTATTATTGTATTCCTTATTATTTTAAATCAGAGCAATATGCCAAATGGATCAGCACTTCGCTTTCTGCCCTCTTCATCTCTCTAAAATGTAACTGCCATTTACAGTGATACTCAGACCACAGTTTAGGGAAACTCAGATGCTCACATCTCCTCTTGTAATTCATCCTTTGTCTCTGGATTTTTCCTACATGACTGTCACTGCTGATCTTAATTTTAAAGTTAATACAGTGGAAAACCTCCAAACTTGCTGATTAGCCCATTATCTTTTCACTTCTGCTTTGGTTATAAAGCAGAAGAATTGTAACAACAATTTGACTGTGGGCCTGTGAATTGGAATGTCTTTGTTCTAATCTTGGCTCTGAAATAAGTTCTGTACAGCTTTGAACAAATAATTTGGGCTGCCCTTGTGCAACTTGTGCTTGCATAAGCAGACACTTGGGTGAATAGGTCCATTGAAGCTGGTGGGACTACAAATTTAAGTAAGTACTTGTAAATTCTGAAAAAAAATTTTGCAATCTATTTCCCCTTCCTTCTCTTCCCCCACTCCCTATTTCCTCATTTTTTGGTGCAGTTTTTGTGTGGGGAGATAATGCTCAGAGAGGATTCATTATAAGAGAAATTGGGCGCATGAGGGAGGTAAAAATACAGCAACACTAGTTTTTATTGGGGTTCTATTTATTTTAAGTTTTCCAATACTGTTTTTCTGCAAAAAGAAAAATAAAATTAGTAAAAAAAACCCCCCAGTAACAAGAAGGGATTTCCTGTAAAATTAGGCAAGGAGGTGCTGCTCAAGGGTGTGCCCTTAGATAATGCACAGGAAGGGTTCAGTGGCTGGGGTTCCCACCCTGAGTGGGCCTGATGGAACTGCTGTAACTGAGGCTTTCCCTGGAGCTGGGAGATCCTCTGTGCCCAGCTCAGGGAGCAGTTCCAGCCCTGTCACAGAATTAATGTGACAAGGCCACCTGAGCTGCAGTTTGGCCACCCAAGGTGGCTGAGCAGAGGGAACGGAGCAGAATCACCACATGAAGGAGGCCTGTGTGGCATCTTTGTCCTTTTAGCACTTGGAGAAGGCAGCACTCCTCAAAAAATCCCCAACCTCCCACTGCAGAGCAGATTAGGGCATGGGGAATGTGGTGTTAGGAATATTTGCCTGCTTCTGCTCTTGTACAAATGGACTGAGTTGGCAGGGCAGGGTTTTGGGAAATGCAACTCCAGCACTGAAAGAGGAGAAAAACAGGTCATTAAAAAGGCTGCTGTGCTCAGTCTGAGCAGTTTATGTGTCCTGTAAGCAAAATGACATCAAACTACTGCAGTGCCATCTGGACTGTGATAAAATTGGGTGGGTTTAAAAACCCAGCAAGTTGTGAACGTCCTTATTTGCCTGAGGTGTGTCCGAGGCCTGTGAAGTGCAGAGGGGAGCAGCCCCAGGCCAGATGCAGAGATAACAGCAGAGACACCAGTCACAGCCCGGGTGTTTGAAAATGATGGTGAAAACATCACACGCAGTGATCTTCAGAAAAGGTTCACAAACCCTTCCAGAGCAGGAACTTGTACCTATATTTATTTCTGCTGTTCTGAATTCTTGCCCATCACCTGGCCCTTAATGCCAAGCGTGGGAGGGCATCAGTCCCATTGTAAGCCTCTCATTTGATCCCAATGAGATCAGGTGGATTTCCTTTTGCTGAGAGGACTAAGCCACGGAAAAAATACAGAAATGAAGTATTTATTTAGAAAATAAATGAATTGTCTTAACGCTGGAAATTCAGAAACATGTGCATATTTAATCAGCAGTTACAGTGTTGTATAAACAGTTTCCATTCCTGCCTGAAAGGGACAGAGCTTAATTGGGCACCAAAATAACTCCCATAATTATCCAAGGTTTTGGTGTCAGTCAATACATTGTAAATCAGTGACAGCAGGTGTCAGGCTGATGGTCAGCACTGATTTCTGGGGTTTTTCTGAAGGATCAGACAGGGGGTGGAAGTGTTGGAGTGCCTGGAATTTGGGGTGTTCAACAGCCACGTTCAGGTGTCACGAGGGGGAAATCTTGGTTCTAGCACTCCCTACTTCAGAACTGCTGTCTGCCCTGCTAAAACACAGGTGAGGGGTTAAGAATTTGCACTGAAGAATGACCAACTGTCTCGTTTTGTGGCTGCAGGTGGAAGTTAAGCCATATGTCTTGGACGATCAGCTGTGTGACGAGTGTCAGGGCGCCCGCTGCGGCGGGAAGTTCGCCCCGTTCTTCTGTGCTAACGTGACGTGTCTGCAGTATTACTGTGAATATTGCTGGGCTGCTATCCATTCCCGGGCCGGCAGGGAGTTCCACAAGCCCCTGGTGAAGGAGGGAGGGGACCGCCCGAGACATATTTCATTCCGCTGGAACTAAAGGATCGCTCATTTGCAGGCCTCCAATTAAGTGCACTCTTCTGTTCCTCCCCACCCCTGCCCCTCACTCACAGCATGTCCTTTTGTAGTAGTCTGTAATTTAACAATAGTCTAATGAAAGAATGACCTATAATGGGTATTTTATAGAATCTTGTCATTGAAAACTGTATTGGGAACTCCTTTTCGTATCGATAACATGTTGCAAGTGAGTTGCATTCTCTTGTCTTTACTACCGAGAGAACACTTAATTTCCTGCAACGTTTTCTTAGAGGAGAGAAAAAATATTAAGAGAAGAGAATTGAAACAATAGAGTATTTTGGTTTTTTAATTAAATTATTGTTAATAAAGAACATAATAATACTTTTATTAAATAACCGTGTAACAATAACACTATCAGTCTGTTCTGACACTTTTCCCCCAGGGAAGCCTGTTTTTGCCTCTCTTTTTTTTTTTTTTTTTTTGTTTGTTTGTTTGTTTTTTGGATTTTTCCAGCAACAGATGAAGTTAGCATTTACCTACCAACAGGAAAGAGCATGTTTAAAGCAACAGAAATGCATGAGCAAAGTTGAAGCAGCACTATAATAATGATCTTTTTTGTTTGTTTTTCTCTTTTAAACTATTTTAAGGGTTTTGAGGCTGAAATTTTAGCTCGGTGTGTATCTGACCGTGCCTCTGGCTACCACCCACATCCAAATTACTAACGAGATAGGCAGAGCTTACTATATTTTCATCAAAATGATTACATTTTAAGAATTCCTGAATGTAAAAGTTGAGTAAAGTTACTACTGAGGGGGGAGTGCACTTTTTTTTTCTTTACGAGAACTCAATTGTCTGGTTACAGCCCTAGATATCCTACCAAAGCTAGAGTAATGACAACTAGTGAACTGGCATTTCCTCTCCTGAAGGATAAATATATAGATTTTATTTTTGATGGCTATATATAACTCTATATCCTAATATACTAACATTCATCAGGGGCCAGCCTTTGCTCTCCATTTTGACGTGAAAAAGTAGAAAACCTAAAGATACCTCAAGGATATCACTGATTTTTACTGGAGTTTTGCTATTCCATTGTGGCACACAAACTCAAATTGGCTGCTTATTGGTTTCCCATCTTGGCTGTAAAGTCAGTTTTCGATCCCCTCAAATTTAGCTGTAACAGAAGGCATGAACCCAAGGAGTTTCCAAACCCTGCTCTGCACCGCCGGCCGGATTTGGTGCACGGAATGGTGCAAGCGTGCAGATGCCTTTCTTACTCTTCCTGTAGAAAGAATCCCAGCTCAGATCCCAGCTCTTCAGAACTAATTGTGGGGAGATAAAGACACGCAGGTGGAAGTGCCAACACCGCTAATTAACGCCGGCTTTATTGGGACTCAGCCCTGCCTTGAGAAGCATCAGCCCAGGACACGCCAAGCGAACGCTGACGAGCGGGTGCAGAGGGTTTAGTTTGAAACAGATGAATGAAGGAGTAGTTCTGAAAATTTATTTGTAGTACTTTTGAACTAAATGCCCTGGCCAACTTCTCCACCAAGGATGTAGCAGTGTGCAAACAAAGTGATTCTGTGGCAATCTCTGCCCGGCCCCAGGGGCCTGGGACCACCCGAGAGTCTCCCAAACCAAAGATTTGCCCTGGCACTGCTTGGAAAACATCTGCTCCCTTCAAAGCCCCCCTCATCCCTTTCCCCCAGCCCCCATTATCTTTATGAGAAGCAGTTTTTCTGTTCAATACAGGCTTTAATGAACTGATACCTTACCAAGTTCCAAAGGTCAAAATGGAGACATTTGCTGTCTATTAGTCAAGTATAGCAAGGGAGCTGCTTTTACTGAAATCCCTGAAAATATTGACAACAGTAATGCAAATGCAGAGTGCTCTTGTGTAGATTGTCAGGGACTTTTTTTTCTCTGAAGTACATAATTCTAGTTGGAATGTTCCTTTCATTTTTTTAATGCTTGTAGGTGGCTTGGGGTGTGCTATTGTGCCGATCCTACCCAGCAAACAGGTGAGGTGGGTTTCCATTACAAGAAAATAACACTGTTTGAGAACTAGCTTTGAATAATAATTTTTTCCCTTTGTACATGACCTGCTGAATTTCGGTACAGTGTTTTTGTAGCTAACTTATTTTGTCATGCACATAATGTATATTTGTTATGCACTACTTTTGTATATCTTGTTTTTCCAACAGTGAGCATTTTTAGGCACACTTTTCACTGACGGGATATCTCTTTATGCAATACCTCAATTTTTCATATTGCAAAGAGTAGCTTTTTGTACTTTTATTACTGAGAGATCTTCATATACTTCATTTTTTAATATAAATAATTTTAATAAATTTTATTTTCTTATATTCTGCTTTTTATACATTTCAGTGCTCTGCATACATTTTGAATTATGGATGTTGTGCACTGGCAATGCTATTTTAGAATCTGCAGAGAAAAGAAAGCATGTTGCTTAAACATCTTAGCCCAGCACCAGGTATTTGGTGTACATATAATTTAAGAAATAGTATATGTAAAGTTGAGAATTAAAGAAGAAAAAGCATGAAAGTGACAAATGACACTTGTCTTTAGACCCATGAAATTTAAATGCATAAATATAGTGTAGAAATTTAAAAGTCAAGAACCATCAAAATTGTCTACCGCTTCTTACTGAGTTTTTAAAAATTATACACAAATGCAGACGTTTTTGGTGAATGTTTAGCCATTTTTATTATTAATAAAGAATCGGTGTTAGGTGTTTGATGCAGAACCGTGTCTGCTCTTTTAAATTATATTTAAAGAATAAAAGAGAGCCTGCTAGGTGGCAGGCATGTAATGTTAGTATGCATGACTAATGTAAGAAATCGTTATTCTACTAATATTCACTTGTGATTGTGTGACAAGCGTGTTTACAGATCCTTTGGTTACACTTCAATTTACAGGGCATAAACAATTCTCTCCATTACTCTGTGCTTCAACAGTGCTGGCCAAGCCTCCTGATGGCACGGGGCTCTCTGGGGTTACCGTGTAGCCCCAGGCTCATTAACGTGTAATTAGCTACCGGTGGGGGGGTGTCATTAATGAGCAGCGGCGTTCCCCCGGGGAGTGACAGAGTAATTCCATGGTTATTTTTGCAATGTAAAATAAAGTGTTTCTGATTATTTTATATGTAAAGGAACCCCACTGCCCCGTGCTTTTTTGGTATAGTCTCTACTTCTCCATACACAGACCTCTGCAGAATGCAAATTTCGACCTTGCAGTGACTGAATTTAGCGTTTTATAAGGATGCTGTTGGAAAGACTTGATAATTCACCCCTTGTGTTTTTGAAGAGTTCAAACCTTCTGTTCAAAGGTGATTTAAAACTTGAATGTGATGGATTGTGGCAAGTTAACTTCAAGTTATGTGCAATACCTATTTCAGACTTCTGGAAGATCTTTGCAGTGTAATTCTTTGTTTTTAATTGCAGACATTTAAAAATGTCATTTTCTACTGTTCTAGTAAATCCTCTTTCTTGCTGGTGTTTCTAAAGAAAAGAATCAGAAATCAATCTTTCTACTAATGTAAATTTGAGATTATTTTTAAAAAAAATGGAATAAAACGTTTTGGTCATTTGCTTTATTTTATTATCTTATTTTAAAGCTACTGTGATAGCATTGTAAGAATTGGGACAATATTGTATTCAACTGTTTTATTTTTTATATTTTTAAATTTTAAAGTATAATTAGTTTTTATAATTTTCATCAGATTTTTTTGTTATATTTTTTGGAAGTGAAACTTTTAGCAAGTGGGTGTCTAGTTTTTACTAATCCCTAATATGTTTTTCCCCCAATGTATTGCTCATATTATCAGAAGGAAAAGTTATTTAAGTATGTCAGTTAATTGTACTACTTGGCTGAATTTCCATATAGTTTTTACTGTGTATGGGGAGGTTGTAGTATTTATTATAGCATTTTAAATAAGGGTAATTCATTTTTTATTAAAGTCATTTTCACGTTTAAGTTCATATTTTTGTATGTTCTACTCTAAGTTATATAACACAAGTTACTTTTTTTAAAGAGTTCATTTGTTGAAGTGCTAGTGAAAATTAATGTTATTAAATAGTTTGCAAATGACTATTTATACCAGTATGCATATAATTTTTAAATATTTGTAATGTGAGATGTTGAATGAATAAAACTTTTAACTCAATGTTTCTCCTTAACCTTTTTCTTTTGAGCTTCCTGTAGGAACTCGTTCCTTTGTGGCCGAAGCTTGTGGGGCTTGGGGAGGGGATTTTGTTGGGCTTTGGGGGGTGAAAAGGGCTTTAGGGGAAGTTCTGCTGCCCTGTCCTGGTCACAAATGCAGCAAAGGTTCCCTGGGGAGGTGAAGATGCAGCAGGTGAGGAGAGAACCACCGAGGCACAGGTAACCCCACCATGCTTTGGGCTGGAAGGGACCTTAAAGCTCATCCAGTCCCACCCCCTGCCACGGGCAGGGACACCTGCCACTGTCCCAGGTGGCTCCAAGCCCTGTCCAGCCTGGCCTTGGGCACTGCCTGGGATCCAGGGGCAGCCCCAGCTGCTCTGGGCACCCTGTGCCAGGGCCTGCCCACCCTGCCAGGGAAGGATTCCTTCCCAACATCCCATCCATCCCTGCTCTGTCAGTGTGAAGCCACTCCCTGTGTCCTGTCTCTCCATCCCTTGTAAAGGGTCTCTCTCCATCTTTCCTTCAGCTACTGGAAGGCCACAATTGGGTCATCCAAATCCTTTTCTTTTCCAGGCTGAACAATCCCAGCTCCTTCAGCCAGAGAGAGACCAGAGACCACCGTGCAGTGGGACAGAGAGAGAACCAGAGCAGGGCCAGGGCAGAGCCCAGCAAGGCAGGGACAGGCAGGGAATCCTCTTTAATTGTCTCACGTGAAGGCATCTGACATTTTAGAGAACTTGCTCGTTTCAGCCTTTAACTTAAAATCTCTAAACTTGAAATCTGCAAAGTCTGTGGAGCGTTTCTACCTTACAGATCTGGTCTTCAAGGACTGTTCAACAGTGCTTAAGGAATCCCAGAGTTGTGCCATCACTGAAGGAATTGTGGTGCAAATGCTCAGTGGATGGTGAGTCTCATTCCTTTGTGTGGGTGCTCCGGGAATGCAGGTCCTGCAGCTCTGATGGGATTAGTTCTGCCAGTGCTGATCCCTTCACTGGCTTTTGCCTTCACCTGGTGCACGTGCAGCAGCTCCTGCCTTTGGGAATTGGTTTTTCAATGGGAATTGAAAAACCAATTGGTTTTAGCAATGGGAAGCTTTGCAGGTGGTTCCATGCAGATATTCCCAATTCCCTTGCCGTGACTGTTAGAACAGAAAGCTGGGATGCTGGGATCAGGAGTGGCTGGAGGTGCATTGAGTCAGGAATGCCTCAGTGCCAGCCAGGCAGCACCAGACACCCTTGACCAGCTCCAGCTTTGACTTGGCTAGGAAACTTTATCCCTCTGTTCCCTGCACTGGGGTTGTTGGGAATACATTGTTTTCAAGTGCAAATGGTCTTTCAAACAACATGGGCTTATTTATGTGTTCATGTTTTGTCACAAGTGTGACAGGCTTGAAATCTGGTCCTGTAGTATGGAAGGTTTGAGGCTTTGGATGCCGTGGTGGTGGAACCAGCAGTGCCCTTCACAAACAGGGCACTCCCTGCCTGACCCCAAAATCCTGCAAACTCAGAGTTTCTCAGGATCCAACATCTCATTTACAGTTGGGGATTACAGTGTATATTCATTCTAGAATTCTCCTATTCCGAACACTGCAGAATCCTTGGAGAATGTTTAAGTTTTCTTACTAGGCAAAGTCTAAAACATTGAAACAAATAAGGGGAAAGGTCTGGATCATTCAAAACTCCAGATTATCACCGTTGGGAGTGATGGGCTGATTCTAAATTGCTGGTAAGTTTCTTGGGCAATGACACAACAAATCCATTTTGGGTTTCACTTTGCACTGAAGCTGTGAGTAAATGCTACAGGCAGACTCCAGAAGATGGAGGTAAGCCCTGCTGGGAGGAATTCCAGAATTCCCAGTGTGTGATCCCCAACTTTTTCCTTCCAGCACAGCTGTCCCCATCACAGTCCCCGGGAGCCCTCTCAGGTGCCACTGGCACTGAAGGAGCTGCCACATTCCAGGCTGGTGCAGGAGGTGGAAGGACCCAATCTCCCTCTGATTTAGAGGCTGAGCTGATCTCCAGGAAGGCTCTGAGCTGTCAGGTTGTTGTGGGACACTTCCTGCTTAGTCCTGGCCCTCCAGCTGCCGCTCCCAAAACGCTCAGTGCAGCTCCAGGGAATCTGGGATGAGCCATAGCCTCGGAAAGGGGAGATGAGGAGAAAAGCTGCCATCCCTTCCTCTGTGTGAAATAAGCTGATTCAGTTTGTCAGAGTGAAAAACAGCCTGTGGGATAAGAATATCCTCACAGCTGTCTGTGCACTCAGAGGAACTGAAGGGTGTGAATCAGTGCTCTGAATACACCACTGAAAGTCTTCCTGCACCCCCGTGCTCTGATTGATGCCATCAGATATCACCTGTTTTCATGGCACAGGAACTATAATTTCCTGACTTCTTGTAGGGCTTGTCAGAGAGACAATTTGATACTAAATGCTGCTTTGTTTGAATGCATCTCTCCCTAAGGGAAGCTGAATCTGTCACTTTGTTTATGGAGCGTGGGAGACCATGTTCTGTCAAGGTTCCTCCACAAAATTTGCTGGTCCAAAGTTTTCAGTCCTCCTTGGTATACATAAAATATAGAGATGTATTAAATCAGTGCTTGATTGCATTTTTCCTCCTGAAATTTAATTTGATGAGTCATGAAAACTGAGATTAAATCCTCTGAGGACAGCACAGGTCAAGGATGACTGTGAAGACACATTTTTGGGTTTGTATTATTCTTAATGTTTAAAATGGACGTAGTTTTATTGCTGTCAGCCATGGGGCATTTTTTTATCCCAAAACTTTGAATTGCTTTGCTTTTCATGGGAGTGAAGAGCATTGGTTTTAAATGGCAGTGATGGGGTAGATGCAGTGGACACACACTGTGTGCCTCAATAACTCAGACCAGGTCTGAAACCCATGGAAGGAGAGCAATGCATTAAAAAATAAAAAATCTCTGCCAGCCTTGTCCAACCCAAGGTTTGAAAAGAATGTTTGCTTGGTGTAAATCACCATCTGACATCTCTGCTGACTCACAGACCAGGATCAGTTTGCCCAGGGATTGTTCAGGCCTTGCTGTGCACTAAGTTGTCACTTTGGCCAAGTGTCACTTTGCAAGGCAATGCTTGTGGCTTTAAGCTGATGCCCAGCGCTGGGCTGGGTTGGGAGCACGTTCATGCCAAGTGTTTCTGAGTTTAAATGGGATACCTCACGTTTCTGAGGCATTCTCCTGGAAGCAGCAGCATCAGCCCCCAGCTCTGCTGCAGTGGGCCAGCTGTGCATGGACAGATGTTGCTCTGTACACACTGGCAAAATCAGCCCAGCTCTTCACTCAGTGGAAAGGGAATTTGCTCAGGCGTTGCTTTTGCAGGGGTGTCTGTGGAGGAATGTGAGGGCAGAACAAAGCAGTGACTGCTTCCATTTTCTCTGCAGAGGAGCAATCCACAGAGACAGAGCCCTGCTCTGCTCCTCTCCCGGCAGCATCCTGATGTCTCTGGGGGAGAGAGGGAGGAGGGAATGCTCAGTGCCATTATGGGGTGGCCTTGCTGCTGAGAATCCCAGAACCTTTTGGGCTGGAAAAGACCTCAGAGTCCATCGAGTCCCAGCTGTGCCCCATCCCCACCTTGTCCCCAGCCCAGAGCACTGAGTGCCACCTCCAGAGATGGGCACTCCTGCAGCCAGGTGTGTTGGTGGTCACACTTTGGCCTGGGATCCCGTTGGATCTTGGAGGAGAAGTAAGAAATTATGAGCTTTCTTTGCCTGCTCTTGGGTTATCTACATTAATGCTGAATCTGGGGATGATTAGTGATTTTTGCATTTTACATCCTGTGTGAGCCAGGATTCTTTCAGCATCTGGAGGGTTATGGCAGATAGAGCTGAACTTCCTCAGCTGTGTGTTCTCTCAGGATCTAACTGCACATTCCCCTGAATGGAGACTTTTAATCTTTAATATCATAGTCTCTGCAGCCTAAGACTTGGAAAAGTTTCCCTGTCTCTGATTTGGAAACAAATACTGATAGCTTGCACATTTAGTTCATTTTTCATTTGGAAAATGAAATCAGAACAAGTGAAGTCCTCACCTGCCTTCTGCTTCATCCACTTGACTACCAGCCTTTCCTGCAAATCAGGCTGTGCATTCTGGTGTAATCTCAGGACTCATTCTGTCTCCTCGTTTTCCCCATAGTTTTATTTCCAACTGGCAATCTGTTGAAATGCTGTAACACAAAGTTCTGCTAAGCCAGGGGTTTTGATCTCCTTGACGTGGGTTTTCTTGTAAAGCCCATGGATCTTGTCAGTGATTTGGAAATCTCTCCAGGGGAGGCTCAGGCTTTTATGTAACACAGTTTATAGTCTGCTAAATATTTTTATGCACAGCATGAAGAGATGGGAGAATTGGCTTCTCCTTATGAGTGGTGTGGAGGAAGGGATTCCAATGGGTGTGGTTTGTAAAGCAGTGGGAGCTGGGCAGGTTCACTGCTGTGAAATGCAGGTGCTCTTCCATTTTCTCTCTCTGCTGCCCCATTACTGCTCACACAATTAACTGAGAGCCAGGCTAAATGATGAAAGAAGTTTGAAAAAGCTGAAGGCAAATTCATTGCTTTGACTTAG
The DNA here is from genome assembly GCF_022539315.1 of Serinus canaria. Lineage (NCBI taxonomy): Eukaryota > Metazoa > Chordata > Aves > Passeriformes > Fringillidae > Serinus > Serinus canaria. Next base: position 15,633,152 of record NC_066327.1, on the reverse strand, counting down.
CAGAAGTCGTGACTTTTGTTTTTATAATGATTCCTGGTTACACTAATAAATGGTCCCCAGTGTCTTTTGTGCAGTAACCACATACTAATGAAATCCCTCACTCCAGTGACTTATTAAATATTCTGTGAAAATGAAGGTGATAGAATAATTGTTTGTGCTACTGCTGAGGGTATAATTAACAAGGTTTGAGTGTAGCTGTTGTCAGAATGAGCACACTTTTCCCTGTTCAGTGTCAGAGTCCTACCTCAGATGTATTCACCCTTTGCAGTTCATCAAGGTAATGTTACACTTAATGAGCAATGGCCTTGCCTGAGTTAGGTTGGATTTTAGGGTAAGTTTAGGTGAGATGTATGGAAGAAATTGTTCCCTGTGAGGGTGGGCAGGCCCTGGCACAGGTGCCCAGGGAAGCTGTGGCTGCCCCTGTATCCCTGGAAGTGCCCAAGGCCAGGCTGGACAGCAACCTGGGACAGTGGAAATTGTCCCTGCCCATGGCAGAGCCAGAATGAGATATCTTTAAAGGTCCCACCCAACACATTCTGTGATTCCATGAATTCTGTGGAATCATGTGAGTACCTCCCACTGCAAAGAACGCTCAGAGAAACCCAAATCTCCCCCAGGAGCAGAAGGATGGATTTTTTCAGGGAATCTCTGACCATGTGTGCAGCCATGTGTCCCAATGGCTCCTTCCTTCCTTCTCCTTGGCATCAGCTGTAGGCACCAAAAGCTGCCTCATTTTAAAAGGACTGTCAGGGCTCATGGATGATGACACATGCTTGGCCAAAGCACAACTGAAACAATGGAATTCAGGAACCAAGTCGTGAGATGGAGGAGCTGCCATTGGAGCACACAGCAAGCACACAATGAGGTGCAGGCTGAGGACTGGAATCTGGGCTATTTTTAACCAGAGAGTTGCAGCTGTGGTGAAAAGCTGAGATGTTTGCTCAGGGTGATTAATACAGAGATAGTGGCCAGCTGGTAGTCAGTTCACACATGTGGAAAGGTGGGTGAAGAGCAGTGTGCAGCTAAAATAGCTGAACTTGACAGATCTGCAGAGAGATTTTAGGTGGCACTGATTTTTCTGGGTAGCAGCAGATCCTAAAAAGGATCTGAGCTGAATTTGCATTTGAGATCAAAGTGCTGGCAACGTGCTGTTGGGAAAAGTGGACAAAATGTGCCCCACGAGGTCTGTGTGTTTGCATTAGCAGGGTGGAAGCATTTCTGTGAGTACAGGTGCTGAGAAACCACTGCCTTGGCAGCCGCGGTGCCCTGAGGAGGCCGGAGGAAGGAAGCAGCTGCCAGCTGGCACAGGCAGCTCCTGCCCTGGCAGATACAGCAGCGAGTGTTCCTGCACAATGCCGAGACAGTCATGGAATGAACACGGGGCTCTTTGGGTTTGTGTGTGAGCATTCACTGGGGGGTTGTGGTGTGGGCAGCACTGCAGCTAAAGAAGGGATTTCTTTACCAGGGCTTTGGGATGCATGCACCTGGGGAAGTCTGTATGCCAGGACCAGTTTTTAATGAAGCTTTTGGTTTTAGTATCCCAAACTGAACTCACTGGCTGCTGCCTCAGTGGTACAGTTGGTTAGTGCAGGTTTAGACAGAGGAGAGAGTTTGGGTTTGTGGAGGAGTGGAATTGAAACTTGTATAATCATAGAATATCCTGAGTGGAAGGGACCCACCCGGATCATTGATCCAGCTCCTGTCCCTGCACAGACACCCCAGAATCCCACCCTGGGATCCCTGGAGCTCTGTCCAAGCCCTCCTGGAGCTCCAGCAGCCTCGGGGCCGTGCCCATCCCTGGGGAGCCTGGGCAGTGCCAGCACCCTCTGGGGCAAGAACCTTTCCCAAATATAGGAGGTCACAGTTGATATTTGAGGTCACAGTTGATCTCAAGACTCCTGACCCGGTGGTTGTGTCACACCTACAACCTCCTTTTCAGTCCACACCCTTTGGACCCTGCAGGAGATGCCCTTTTATAACTGGGAAACAACGAATTACTCTGTCAGGCCGTGCCTCTGCGAGTTGTTTTTCCTCATTTGCGGCTGCATACGCCAGATGCCTTTAGCGGGCAGTGTGTACAAGAGCCGGCAGTCCGGGGATGCTTGGCAGGCCGCGCTCGCTGCCGGCCGGAGCGGCGGCCCCGGGCAGCGCCGGTTCCGCGGGAGCGGCCGCCACCTGGCGGGGCCCGCCCGCACTGCGCCGGCCGGGCCCGGCGGGGAACCGCTCGGGGAGGGAGAGCTCCGGGATCACCGAGTCCAGCTGTGCCACATCCCCACCTGGTCCCCAACTCAGAGCACCGAGTGCCGCCTCCAGGGATGGGCTCTCCAAACCTCCCTGGGCAGTTCCGGTGCCTGAGCATGCTTTGCATGGGGAAATTCCTGCTGTGCTCACCCTGAGCCTGCCCTGACCCAGCCTGAGGTGGTTTCCTCTCAATCCTGGATGCTCACCTGGCTGTCCCCTCCTGTCAGGGAGCTGTGCAGAGCCACAAGGGCCCCCCTGATCCTCCTTTTCTCCAGGCTGAGTCCCTTTCCCAGCTCCCCCAGCTCCGTTCCCTTCTCTGAACGCACACAGGGACCCTCAGCCTCCTCAAAGCCTGGGGAATGACCATGGTTTGCTTCGTGGTCTCTGCATCCATCACAGATGGTAACAACATTCATGCTGCCAGTGCTGCTGAAACAATTAGGAAAAGTATTTATTTTCACAGAATTTATTATTTCTAATTTGCAACCCTGTGCAAACTGAACTCCGGGAAGTAATCTGGAGCAGTATTTTAGTGACAAAGAAAACATCAGTGGGACTTGACGTAAATTCTTCCCCGTGAGGCCATGGCACAGGGTACCCAGAGAAGCTGTGGATGCCCCATCCCTGGAAGTGTTCAAGGCCAGGTTGAATGGGGCTTGGAGCAACCTGGGATAGCGGAAAGTGTCCCTGCACATGGCAGGGGTGGAACTGGATGGTGTTTAAGGTTTCTTCCAACCCAAACCATTCCATGATTCTATGACTTGAGCTCTTCAGTGGTTTGAGAATGCCAGTTGTCACCAACAAACCCATGGCTGCAACGGGACCCCGAGCACCTGCATGGGCTAGACTGACCCGCCAGGCATCCTGTCAGTGTCACACATCTGTTGCTGCCTGAAGGACAAAAAGGTATTTGATGTTTCATTACTGTTTTGCACGTGGCTGGAGTTGGTGCACTGCTTGGAGAGGAAATCCTTGTATCAGTGCAGGCACTGCAGCAGCACCTGCACCAAAGGGATGCCAGGGTTTCCCTGCTGTAGAGACAAAAAAGACATCAAACAACCTTCAGCCCAGAGTCCCCTTACCACTGGTACAAACAGATCAATAACTTGCATGAAATATATCAATACATGGCTTCGGGCAGCGGCAATGTGTGCTAAACTCTAGCACTGACCCAGGGACAGGGGGACACGCAGCCCCTCAGTCTCAGTCCTTGGCTCCACTCACCGACCCCTGGCTCCCCTCACCAGCCCCTCGCTGCCCACTCAGACCCGGCTGGTCTCACAAACCCTGGGCTCCTTTCACTGACCTATCCCCGGGTCCCCTCACAGAGGCCCAGCCCGGCTCCCCTCAGTCCCCGGTTCCCCTCATTGACCCCTGAATTCCCCTCACCGCCCCTCAGCCCCCGTTCCTCTCACCGACCCCTCTGTCCCCCGCTCCCCTCGCTGCCCCCTCAGCTGCGGCTCCTTTCAGCCCCCAGTTACCCTCAGCTCCCGGTCCCCTCGTCTCTCCTCACTAAGCCTCAATCCCCGGTTACCCTCACAGCCCCCAGCCCCGGTTCCCCTCATGCCCGCGGTCCCGCCGCAGATGGAGCGCGGCCGCCGTGCCCGCCCGCCCGTGCCGCTGGTGTACGTGAACAGCTTCGGCTCGCACCGCTGCGGCACCGTGATCCGCCTGGGCCGGGGCTGGCGGCAGAGCCCCGGGCAGAGCCCCGAGGGCCGGGCCGGGGCCCCGAGGGCCGCCCCGGAGCCGCGGGCCGGGCGCAGTGCCGGGCCGGGCGGCAGCGGGAGGCGAGCGGGGAGCGGCGGCGAGGCGAGAGCCGGCAGCCGCAGCAGCAGCGGTACGTGAGACCCCGGGACAGCCCTCTTGTGTCGGGCTCTCCGAGGGCCGGAGATGGTTCAAGTGTTGTCTTAATTGTACCAGGAATAGCGGGAACAGCAAAACCCGGGGGTGGGGGTGGGGGGGAGTGATTCTTCCCCTGCTCTGGGCCCTGGCGAGGTCACACCTCGATTGCTGTGTCCAGTTCTGGGAAAGAGGGAATGAAACGCTCCCAGAAGCCTGTTGTCTGATGTGTGGGTGCTGTGTAGTTTTGAAATCTGTTTTGTGGTGTTTGAGAGACGCTCATTTGCCCTATGGTTATAACAGAGTAAAGTAGAAGGGAACAAGCTGCAGGATGAAAGGATTGATACCCTGTAAATTGACCAGAATTAAGGATTTCTGTGGAATCATAGAGTGGTTTGGGTTGGGAGGGACCTTAAAGACCATCCAGTTCCACCCCCTTCCTAGGGACACCTTCCACTAGACCAGGCTGTTCAGAGCTCCATCCAACCTGTCTTGGACACTTCCAGGGATGGGACAGCCACAGCTTCACAGGGCAACCCATGCCAGTGATCAACATCTTCCTTAGGAACATATTCTAAATACTAAAAAAATGCTTTCTGAACTCTTTCCAGGTGACCCTCGAGAGGCTAAGACTGACACCTTTGACTTTCCCATCCCTTCAAGAAACGTTGATAAAGTCATTAAACGAAAGAAGAAAAAGGTATTAAGTGTGGCAGCTCAATTAGCTGCCTTGGCATTTGAGAAAGCTGCCTGTTCTCTGTGTGTGGGAGCAGGAGGGAGATTAAAAGATGGAATTGGTAGCCTGTTACTGAAAACCTTACTTACAGAAAAGAGAAAATGGTATTATCTTCCCTCTCTGGAGGCTTTAAAATTCTGGCTCTTATTCAATAAAGCACTTAAGTGTGTGCTTACCTTGAAAAATGAGAGTATGCTGTTGACTTAAAAAGTCTGTACTGAAATGCTTTGCTGGATTGGGGCCAGGGTGCAGCACACCTTGGGTTGAAACCCAGCAGGAAAAAGCTCTGCAGCTCCTCTTCCTCTCATGTTTTAAACAAAAAAATCCCACGAGTTACAAATAAGCAAAGGCATGAACCCGAGCTATTAACGCCATCCTTGGAGCAATGCAGAATTACTTTCTGCTTCACAAATGTGTTTCTGTTCCTGTTCACTAGTTCGACAAATGCTTGAAATTTTAAGAGGAACATTTGTTAAGCAGTAACTCATTATGAGATTCTGTAATGTGTGAAGTACAAGTAATCAGCTGGACAAGAACAGAGCCATGTCGTAGATACTTGATTTAAAAACAGCAAAATGTTACCAACTGCAGAGGAGCAGCTAATAACATCCTGGAATATGGCTCTTCTGGTGCATTGAACAGTCTTCAAAAATAATGAGGAATATACAGAACATTTTAGCAATAAATGTCCTGGAGAAAGGAATTATCTTTAGATTTAAACAAGTTTCTCAAATGAAGTCCAGCAAAAGTCCAAATATCAGCATGTCAACAGCCTAATATTTGTTAGGCCACCTCTGCCTGAATGCTTTTGTCCACAATTCCGATTTAATCTTTCCAATGCACAAGTTTGAAACCTGCCCACTACAGACAGACCTTTATGCCTCTAACATAAACGTTTACAACATCTATAAAACTAATTAATATGGATTTGATATGAGATAGGCAAGAGCATTGCTATTCTGGAATCTGAGTTTGGGCCTCAGTTGTGCTGCTGCTTGGGTTGGGAGAAACCTTAATCACCATCCAGTTCCGTTCCCTGCCATGTGCAGAGACACCTGTTTCCCACATGGGAAACTTTTTGCTCCTGGAAAACTACACAATCTTTTTTGCCCCCCATTTTGGATGACTTTGAAAAAGCTTAATGGCTCTATACACGTTCTCATGAGCTTTGCTTATCTAGAAGGGCACTACTCAAGTCCTGGGTAAACACAAGAGTTCTGGGCAAGAAAGGAGGTGGAGGTCTCATGTGAAAAATCATGGATGAATTTATGGAATTTATGGTTCTGACCTTTAAATAGAGGCAATTCTTCCATATATCCCACATCCCTTCTTCCCTTCTTTCCCAGTCCTCAACAGAAAAACCCAGCTGGACTTCATAGTCATTGTGGGGAGTTCAAAGTTCTGCCCTATAGATGTTTTAATGCAAACTTTTTATATGCTTCACATTTTATATTTCAGTCCAAAGTCTGGCACAAAGTCTGGAAAGTGATTTCAAAAATGCTTGAGGAAAATGAAAGGTTCAGAAGTCGACTGTTGACCTGCAGCCAGTTTGATGGAGAAGGTAGGAAATTAACTGCTAATGCTTTATTTTACTAAGGAAACCAAGTGAAGTTCCCAAGGTTTAAGGTCCATTCAGCTGGGTTTTGGGTAGTAGGTTTTACAACTCACAAATGGAATTCATTCCATGCTTTAGGCACTTCCAGCTTTTTTGGGAAAAACCCTTTTGTTTCATGGAGGGTCTTGTGTGTTTTAATTTGGAGGAAGGATGGTGGAAGTGTTTGCTGCAGCCTGACATTAGAGACATGCACATCAAACATCTGCAAGTTTTTCTGAACATGTGAAATACGTAATTAAACTTATTCACAGATGGGTCCAAGGCAGTAGTTGTATGAATAATAATTTATTTTTTCTGTAGGAAAATAGTGGTTGATTTCATACATACAATAAATAAATTAGATGCTCCCCAAAGGTTGCTGTAACACAATTTAACAAAACCATGGAACATGTTCTCACTCTGTGCCCTGAATGCAGCTCTTTCATTACTGGAAAATGACTTGGGAATTAAAACTGGTGCTCTGCATTCAGCCAATTTCAATTAGAGGCATTGTAGCTGCTGCACAATTTAAGATAATACAGTGTATGCTTACAAATGGAATTGGAATTTCTGGCTTCACAGTTGGATGAATTATTAGGAAAAAGAATATACTAATCCATGAAGAGCTACCAGGCAAGTTTAAAATGCCACTTTCAGCCACAGCACTTTTTCTCCCCTTGCATTGGTGCTGATGGAAGTTTTCCACATGGGGACATGTTGGGATGTATCCCAAAAATGTAGGACCATTCCAGGCAGTGTCTTGTTTGGTAAAATGTTGAATTAGATTTCCACACACATGGCAAGAAAATACACCCTCAAAACTCTTCTTCATGAGAACAAAAGAAGTGCAGTTCTGGTTCAGAACAGAAATCTCTACCCCAGTGGATGTTATTGAATAGGAGAAATTCTACTGCAATATGCTTCAACAACTTCTTCTGCAATTATTGTGCAGATATTCTGCATTGTGTGCAAAAACACTTCTGTTGGCTTTAAACCCAATTCCTGATTAATTCTGGAATTATGACATGATATTAATTATTCATCATGTGCTATTCATATTCATATTCAAGCTTCCATTGGCCTCTGTCATATTTCTGTGCTAAGAAGTTCCAACCTAATAAATCTCTCCTCCCATGGAAGCTGTTCCATGTGCTTGCTCCCATAGCTGAGATCATTGCAGAAGTGTGTGTGCAAAGCTATTCATGTATATGTTGGACATACATCTATGTGGATATATAGGACAGTGAATTTTTAAAAAGAAAATCTTCCTGGATTTGTGTGTTGGATTTCAAGAAAAAGAACAAGTATTGAGAAAAAAGGAGGAGAAATCTTTAATAGGTTATTAAATTTCAAGTTATTGTAAGAAAAAAACTCCAAATTCTGCTTATTTATGATTTCCTGGGTGGATTTACCATCTTACCCTAATGGCTGCTTTTCTGTTTGTTATGGATCGCCATGTGCTTAACCTTGGATCACCATGTGTTTAACCTTGGATTTATGGACAGGGCCTATCCCCTTTTAAGCCACTCATTTCTTTTAGAGAAAGAACATTTTCTTTATATACAATTTCCAGTGACTTGGAAAACCTCACCAGCCAACCAATCCCTCCTCCTCCCTCCCCTCTACCTCTATCCTTAATTGTAATTTTACCCCCTTTCTCAGGAGCTTTAACTGAGAATCTCCTATTAAGTCCTATTTCAATGAAAACCATCAATTCTAATACCTTCTTTCTAATTAGCAGATTTTGCTCAACATCAAATCTAGGAGATAAGTCTCCTATTGATCTGAATTTTTCATTAATCAAGAAGCAAATGGAATAATTCTAGAAGCTATTTAGATAGGGATCAACAAGTCTGAATAAACTGGGTTCATTTTTATCTTCTTTTTTATTCTCCCTAGATTAATAAATCTAGAAAATTAATGCTGCATTTTATTGCCTCTATAAATAGGTTTTTCTGAGAGAACAAAAGTCTACTTGAATTTTAATGCTACCTATTTACTCCTTGGAATGTTGCAATTAAGATTAGATTCCATGTGACTGCAAATGATGATTTTCCTCCACCTGATGTTCTCCTGCAGGCTCTGACAGGATCCAGAGGTCACAGAATGGGGCATACCTGGACAGGGTATGTAGACAGCCTATTAAAGGCAAAAAAAACCCTAAAATATTAAATTAATAATATCAAAAACATACACTGACCTTGTTTAATGTTACTATAATGAGTGCCAGTTATATTCTAAAGCATTAGTGACATTGAACTCAAATATTTTCAAGATTTCAGATTTGGGGCCAGAGCAGCTCCCTCCTCACAGGGAGGGCTCTGTGCTTTGCCAGGGCAAAGGGAGGGTTTTTGCCTTCTTTTTGAGCTAAATCCTTCCCTGGTGGTCTAAAGTACAATCTGAAGAATCTGAACAGTCTTTATTTGCCCCACTTGATATAGAGACTTTTTTTTTACTATTAATGGGAATGTACCAACTCAGTTTTATTACTTTTTTCCTCTAGGATGAGTCCATCTTTGGCTGGGTGTAGCAAGGAAATAAAGGAAGATTCAGCCCCAAAGGAAATATAAACAAAGTGAAAGCTTTTATTTTGATCTAGTTCTTCCTGGAGTCAGTGCAAGACTGCAAAGTGACTTCAGGGAACACAGGTTCTCTGTTGTTTGCCTGGTGTTTGTGCTTCTGCTATTTAAGATGTTTGTTTTTACAGTGGCTTAAACAGCTCTGTTGCAAGATATTTATCTCAAGCCATTAAGTCTAGTGTTTCACTGAGCTATTAGTTTTAGAAAGCTTTTTAATGAGTATAATATTGTGACAGTTTTCTTGCAAAAGAAGAGATAGACATTTACTGTTGTCTCTGTATTTATATCTTTTATTTTTGTAGCTTGTCAGAACAATAAACACAAATTCAGTAAGGCAGAACTCCACACAAGACATAAACCCCACTTTCCTTTTTTCCTGGTTTGCATAAATTTGACTTTATGATATTAAAATATTACAAAATAACCCTCTCTGTTCTTTCATCCATTTATACATGAATCTCAGCAAGGATCTGGAATATGAAACCAGGTGAATGTTTTCTCTCTCTGTTCATCCCGAGGCACATAATGGTACCATCACAATCAGGAGGTGTTGTTTATCTACCTGACTTCAAAAACACAATATCATTTTCTTCTGTTCTGCAGCTTAATACTTGAACCCTTGATTGACTGTTAAAGCCTTTTAAGCCAGCAAATTGTGTAAATGGAACATGAAAACTGCATAAAAATAGTTATGTATATGGGGTTCATCTCAGGAGGAAAACATTCACCTGTCACAATGAGACCTCCTTGCTTTCAATAAAAGGATTGTTTTCTCCTGCCATAATGTCTTGGTGTTTGCAGATATAATGACTGCAGTGTCAGAGTGTTGAGCTTTAATAACATGCTGGTGATGGTGTCATTAGGCAGCAAAGCACTTGGAAAGGTTTCATCTCTCTTTTCTTCATGGTAAACCTGCAAGTGTGGAACTGGAATGCACCTTTTCAGGGACAGCTGCGACAGCAAGGCTCTCCTCTGGTTTGTGGTTGGGTAATATTTGGATTTTACTTAAAATAGTTGACATTTCAGCTTGGAAAAGGAAATGAGAAGGCAAAGTATTCAATCAAGATGTGATCATTTTTCTGGCAGAACAAAAATGTCATAGTTCTTTGGTATTTTCAAAACACATGTTTAGTCACACGTGGGATTTTTGGGGGGGATTGGGGGGGATGGAGGGTTTTTTTTACTAAATGTGATGATCTCCCTGTCCCCACAGTTCTATCAATGCCATGTTTGTATTGTGAGTATTTAGTTTATAATACTTGTTTGTGAATTGTAGAGTTGTTGCTCTGACTTTTCTTTTCTTGTAAATTGCAGCTGCAGTTGGTACTTTACTGGCACGGACTTCAGGGGCCCTGGAAACACTTTTCTTCCAGATGCATAATTGCTACTTTAACAGGATAGATGAGGTGCATTAACCTAAATCTCTGCCTGAAGTTTAGCCAACACATTAAGATTCTTTGGATAAATACAGACCTCTGTCTGTGGGGCTGTTTTAAAAGAAATTATAAAAGATAAGTATGGCCTTAAATCATCCCTATGTACCTCCTTCAGTCTAAAGGGTCTGTGTGGTGATGATGAGATAATTAATTGGTTGGGATCTACTGAACCAGAACTTTCATTTGGCTGTACTTTGAAAGGCTCTTACATTTTTCAAATCACTTTGGGCCAGAACAGCTGCTGCAGTGGGGAAAAACTGCTGATTCAGGTTCAGTTTTTGACTTTTTGGGTAAGGAAGTCTGTCTTTCTGCTGTAGTGACCAGATTTCAAAGGTACAGTTGGGAACAAAGGTCATCAGAGCAGTTAAACTACTGAAAAAGGGGCCTGGAGAAGAACCCAGCTCAAGCTCTGCAAACCAGATCACCACCCCAATCCACTCAGGCCTCTGTGCATTCCTTTTTAATTCATGTGATCATTTAAGTGTAAAATGCAAAAGAAATGGTAATTGCAGTGTTGGAGTAAAATATTTCCAAGTAAGTAATGTGCTCAACAAGGAGAAAAAGGGTTGGATAAACATGAAAAACTTCATTGAAACCCTCTCTGTTAGAAGGGGTGAGAAGTAAACGAGGGACCTTCAGGGCACTGGATCACAGAGTAGAGATTCAGAACAGATTCTTCTCTGAAGACTTTGATCTTCACTGCAGAGCCAAGAGCAAGTGTCACACTGTCCTGCTGTAGCTCCTGGGCAGCACTGCTTTGCCTTCATATTCTTCAAAATGCAGATCAGTTACCTGAAGTTTTTAATAACAAATCTCCCTTGGAGTGTGAACTGAAGCAGATGTGCAAATACAGAGGTCACACTTTGTCTTTGCTTTGCCTTGCTCTCAGTGCATAATTTACCTTTCTATAGAGAACACAAACTCCAGCTTATTCCCAAAGTTTGACATTTCTTCATCTCAACTCTGTGAACAGTTGCCAGGAGATCTGAGGAGGCTCCTTGTGGTGCAGAGCTGGAAGGGAACAGCCAGGGCACACAGAATAGCCAAAGGCATTGCTGCTGAATTTCTGTTATTTGTAAATAATGGTGTCAGACACTCATCTCATGATCCAAAAGCGGGTCTGGGTAAGCTCTACTCCCTGTGTGTCATAAATACAAAAGACTTTGGATGAAGGTAAGCAGTGGAGAGTAAAGCCTTTGGGGTTTGTGTCACTGTTCCATGCTAGCTGGAGATTAACTGGTCCAAGTTCAGCTGGAAATAGCACATCCTGGCATGTTTTGGTTGAAGTTATCCCATTTGAGGAGTTCTTGCCTGGTTCCTGAGGCAGCTCAACCCAGGGAACTCTGCCCTGGAGTTCTCTCTCCCCAGTCCAGGGCCTGGGGGCTCGAAACTCCAGCTGGTGGCCCTGGGCTACCACTTCCAAAGCCTTGAAGCTGAAAGCAGGGGCATGCTGGGAGCCTGAGCTCCACAGTGATTCCATGTCTGGAAGCACTGAGAGCTTGGCTGAAGCTGGACTGCTGGGGCTCTCTTGTGGTGCGCATCCAATTTCCAGTTGTGTTCTCTTCCCTGTTTGTGTTGTTCTCCCCATCTTATAATGTTCTCCCCATTTTGCATCCCTAAGCCTGTGTTGATGGTTTAGCCCTGGTTTCCCCCTCTCCCTGAAATGGTTCCCTCCCAGTCTGGGCATACTGCCAAGCCCTTGTCTCCACCCCTGTTTCTATGGTTACCACCCCCTTGTTGCTTTTCTCCTCCTCCCGGGCCCTGTCCATCTCCCGGGGCCCTGCCCATTTCTCCAGAAACTTCTCCCTTCCTCACAGACTGATTGGGCAGGTGCTCCGGGCCCCTTTCTAGCTCTTATATCATTAGTTCTCGCCCGTGTCAGTTATGTCCGATTCCCCTCCTTGGTTTCCCCCATTGGTTCTTGTACCTATGTTCCACCCCCTTTATATATTGCTGTTACTCTTTGTTCTCTGCCTTTTCCCGCCTGGATCCCCTCGAGATAATAAATCTCTGGACTGCACCAAGCGAGTTAAGGTCCTCTTTTCTCTTAAGCTTCTCCACTTTTGCCGCTCCTCTCGATATTGCTGCCCTGTCGAAGGTGCTGCCTGACGCCCCGGCGCATTAAGGCAGTGCCCCCCCGCTGCTGGCTGCTGCTGTGCTCCCAGCTAGCCGGCGCCGCCTCCTCCCCGCTCTCAGGGGAGTAGAGTGCACTCGACGCAGCAGCGCGGCAGGGCTCCTGCACTCCCTGCTGTGGAGCTGTGGCCCTGAGCAGCCTTGCCAGAGTGTCCTCAGCACAGGAGCCAGGGAGCTTTGGGAGCTCCCTCACTGCTGTGTGCTGCTGCTGGGGACGATGTCACCAATCAGCTGCAGCCTTGGGAACTTGGGAATGGTGTTTTGATGTTTCTGAAGTGACCCTTCTGGGAATTTCCAGTTTGTGGGCATTTTCAAAAGGGTTTGTTTCCTGCTTGATTTGGCCCAAAGCCACCAGTTGAGATAAAACCTCATTTCCTGCAGGCTGGAGGCTTGGCTTGCCCAGCAGCTCCTCTGCTCATGCCCCATCTGCTCTGGAGCTGGGATGAATCAGATTCCTGTGTCTCACCAACTCTGCTTAGAGTCTCATGGCCTCTGAGGTTATCATAACTTGGCCATTACAACACAATCAATCACCAAGGTTAATAATATTTGTGCACTGCTGATTCCTTCCATGAAAAGATTTCAGCTCTGAAGCAAAACTTGAGAGCAGGATGTGGAGTTTCCAACATGGTTTGATTTTGGGAAAGTAGAAGGTGACCTTTATCTTCACTGAACATTTACATCCAGTAAATGTCTTTGTCTTTAGGGCCCTCCCTGGTAGTCAATGTTCATGTTTTAACTTCAAAGCTTCTAATACAATTTTGCATGGACTCTGACTAAGGAATAGCCTTCAGCAGGCAGCTGAATTGTAGTTTCCTTTTTCTTTGGAAGGGGGAAGTGAGTGAAAGCAAATTTTGGGCATATATGACATTTTGCCTGTGCAGTAGGCCCTTAAATATAAAGCAAAGCAGAACTTAGATTTATAGCTCTTGTAAATAACTCTCAGTGACATGGGCAGGTTTGTGTATTATGTTTCTTTTCATTGCATAAGCACTTACATAACTCTGATGGTTGGAATTTGCATAATAACCAAAGCAGCCATGGATGGGTTTAACATCATGGGCTTTCCAGCAAACTCAAGCAGCAGGAGAACCTAAGGCTTAAGAGGAGTTTTACTTTAGGAAGAAAAGAAGAAGTTTTATTGAAGTATATAAAGCCACTGTGGATTTTTAATAAATATTCACTGGAAGTTTCTCACTCATTAGTGACGGCATCAGGGCCCTCTGATCTGAGGCAGAAAAATTCACATTTGAAAGCTTCAGCCTAGGGAAAATTAATGTGGGTAGCTGCAGTTTCATTTTATTGGGGGAAAATTATGGAGGCCTCTAAGGGAAAAAGGAATATGCCTTGATCCAGGGAGGTGATCACCTCCTGGAAGGTGCTGAGTGCTTTGACCTCCCAGTAACTGTGGCACCTCTTTTATCTGTCTCTTGAGCTGAATATGTGGAGCAGGTTAAGAGAGGATCTCTTCTTCTTTCTCTAAATTGGGACTACACATTTGTGTCTCATCCGAGGCGCTCAGCTGAGTCGTGGATGTTGCTGGGCTGGGCTGTGAACAAATCTGATCTCTGTCATCTCCCAGGGGTCAGGACAGGATCCCTCCATGCTGGGAATGTGTGAGATTTATTGCACTCCTGACAGTCCTGTTTGAGAAGGAATAGAGGCAGATTGAAAGAGCTGTGCAGGAAGGCTCAGGGTGGCACTGACAAATGTTCTCTCTCTTCCAGAATCTTTGTAACCTCCTGGATTTTGAAATTAATAATAAACTATCATGGCTTTTAGTTTTTTCCCCTGTTCTGTATGATGGTTTTCTGGTTCCTACTGTGTGTGACAGGAAGTCAGTGGTGCTGGTAGAGCTCTGTGGAATGGATGAACTCACAGCAGTGACTAGGAGTAGTTAAACCCAGCTCAGAACAGACATGGTCATTTTTTTACACTTCCTTGTATTTAAATTCCTTCAGCTACAGAAAGGATGAAAATTTTGAGTATGATGCTAAGTTGCCTGTGATCTCCCAAGGAGAACACTGTACTGGTTTGCACTGCTGTATTGGACTAATTTTGACATGAACTCAGGTGAAAGTTTGAGAAACAAACACAATCTTTTGGTAGAACAGTCTGAGATGGGTGATGTTACTCCTAGGATTGCCCAATCATGACTCTTGTGACTTCCTGAAAATTTGTCCTCACTCAGCACCTTTAAGTTTTGTAGTTTCTCTTCTTAGTAACCTCTACTTCCTGTTCACACAATTTCCAGTGCTTTCATTGAAAGCCTGCTCCCAAATTTTCAATATATGAAACTAGATAAAATATTGTTCCTTATACTAATGAGCAGAAACATTACAGAGAAAAATGCTTGGTGTGCAGGAAATGTATTTTATGAAGTGAGACAATAAGTGTTTCATAGATCAAGGAGCAAGTGAGTAGAATAATATTCATTAACATTGAAGAGAAGTTAATTTATGTGTTCAGGCTTGAAGTGGGGAGAGGCTGAACTGTGCTGTGACTGATGTTTTGTTTACAAGCTGCAACAAAAGGAAATGTTTATACCCAAGCCATGTTGCCCTCCTTTCTTCCTGGGCTCAGCTTCACTTGGGCTTCACCTTGGGCTTCAGGGGGATCTCAGCTTTGGCACCTGGAGCATCTCCTTCCCCTCATCCTGGGTGTCTGCAGAGCTGTTCCTCTCACACATTCTCACTCCTCTCTCCTGCCTGCAGCTGTGCAGTTCTACTTTCCATTCTTAAATCTGTTTTCCAGAGGTGTTACCCCCTTGGACCCACTCTGTGGGACATGGGGGAAGCTTCCAGCAGCTTCTCACAGAAGACACCCCTGCAGCCCCCCTGCCACACACACCCACAAACCCAGAGCATTAATAATTGTGGGAGACTTATGAAAGGAATAAAGAGAGGCATATATTTTTGTTGACAGAAGAAATATATTGTTTATTCCTCTGGAGTCTCCTGTTGCTCATATTGCTGCTGTGTCTTATTGCCTGTCACTGAGCTGTGCTGTGTGGGCGGAAATGTCAGGCTCTGAATTGGCTCTGTAAGAAAATCTGTGTGTTACTCTGATTTCTCATACTCACTTGGGCTTGCTTTAATGTTGTCCCTACAGAATGTTCCCTTTTAGCATCTTGCTGGCATCTTCAGACATCTATTTCTGCCATGAAGCATCCTGCTAAGTAAATTTACTCCTGGTAGTGTCTTTGTTTATTTGTTTGTTTGTGAGAGAGGGATTTTGCAAAGAAGTATTTTCAAACTGGAATGGGCCACACTGACCCAAAGCAGTCACAGGGCTGGTTCAGTCTCGTGAAGGAAATGGAAGTTACTGGATGTAATTCCAAGAGAGGCTTTGGATATCTCTCTGCTCATCTCCCTCCACCACACTGCCAAAATTCTCAGATGGTGCCACTGAAAAAGGTTGCTTAAAATGTTCTTCCAGCCTGAAAAGTCAAAAGGTAAAAGCAGCATCTGCTCATTTTTCACAGGTTCTTGCTGCTGGCACTCAGAAGTGGAAGGCTTTTGGGGGAAAAGTCGTTCCTGGTGCCAGTGCTGGAGTGCTGGCCATGCTGAGCTGGGTTCTCTGGGTCACATGGAATATCTCCAGCAGAGCTGAGCTCTGGTTTTAGTTATCAGGAGATGTGCAGCTACAGGAAAGGTGTTTTACAGTGGGAGCAATGCACAAGAAGGAAGGGGATTCCTCTCATTGCCCCTTAGGTTTGTTACAAAAAAGAGTTAGTATGTTAAACTCTGTGAGTTCAACTGAGTAGAGCTGTGGAACAAGCAGGTAACCTTATTTGCAATCTTATTTTTTCATGATGCAACCCCAGTTTCCATAGGTTTGCACGGGTGGCTCTGGAGATTTCACATCACTGTGTTTGTAAGGTGTTGCTTAAGACCTCTCTGAAGTCAGAGCACCAGCTTAGGTGTCATTAATGTAATATTTTGGCTAAGCAGGATATTCATTGCCAGTGTTGACGTGGATGAAAATTATTTGTCTTTTAGATCACAGGATGCATTTGAAAGCTATGAAAGACATCACTTTGCATTTCATCAGAGCCCTCAAGTTGGTAATTACCAGATAAAGGTGGGAAAGCCCAATGCCATTTTCATGGAGTTGCAATGCAATGTTTCTTTGCATTATTTAATAATATTTCCTGTTGCCTCCATTAAAAATAGCCATTTTGCTGACAGAGGAGCTAGAGTAGTTCAAATCCATATGTATAATTGGAGGTAAGTATAGATCTGTTAACCTCTGTGGATGGTGAAATCACTTCAGATCCTATAATGTAATATACTGGAATTTGGAGAAGGAGTTGCTCTCATGGATGGAGCATCTGCCCCTCTGGGAGAGACTGATGGAGCTGGGATTGCTCTAGCTGGGGAAGCCTCTTCTCAGCTGTGCCCAGTGACAGCAAAAGGGACAAAGGGCCAGACTGAAATACAGGAAATTTCATTTAAGCATGAGAAAATCAACTTTACTGTAAGGGTGACTAAACACTGGAACAGGTTTCCCAGAGCACTTGTGTCTCCACCCATGAGAGTTATTCAGAGCCCAACTGGAAATAGCCCTGAGCCTCCTGCCCTTGCTGTCCCTGCCTTGGGCACTGCCTGGGCTCCAGGGCTCCCTCCAACCTCAGTGATGCTGGGCACAAGGAGCACCAAATGCTCTGACTGGAGCCTTTGGGGCTTTGGCTCAGGGTCTAGGATGAGACCAAACTTCTGGCATCACTGGCAAAGTGTGTGCTCTTGGGTTTTCTTGCAGCCTGCACATTTTGAAGGTCTAATGATCTTCCTGGGCCAAGCCAGCACAGGGACATGAGAAAAGGACTTTGCAGGGTGTGTAACTTACTGCATCTCTGCACAGATCCTATCCCAGGTGGGCATGGATGGCTGATTTCTGGTATTACTGCAATATTTAAACATTATATCACAGTAATTTAATCAACAATCCTTAGTGAATGGGTTTTTTTATGTGCTTCCTCAGACCTCTAGAGCCTAAATCCTACACTTTCCCTATCTGTGGGATGCCAGCTTTCCTTGCGGGCATCTCTCCCTGGTCTGCTCTGCAGCAGCCTGGAGCTGTAATTTCAGTGGAAATCTTGTTCAGTCGTGAGCTGAACAAACCTCTGATGGATCAGATCTAACGGGATCCGTGCTTAAGAAATCGTTCCTGAATTTCCTGAATGTGAACTCGCCAAACCTTCTGATGTGACTGATTTTTTTTTCCCCCAGATATTCTGAGACCTTCAAAAAACTACCTGCCAAAAATTTGTAACACTCCAAGCAAAAGTTGTTCAAGGTTAAATTGTATCTGTGGCACAACTTTATTCTTAAACCCAGAAAAAAAAACCTCTTGGGTGAAATTTACTGTAGAAGTTTGGCCTGATCCAGAAATGTGATAGAGAAAATTCCAACCCAAGCATGAAAAACTGGGGAAACTGTTGGAAACAGGATCTTTAATGGGCCGTGCAAGGTGATGTTAGTAGCAGGTAGTTTTAGCTGCCCTTGTCTACTCCCTTCCTCTCAGCTCTTCCCTCTGTACTGTGAACAAGCTCTACCACTGCAGTCAGCACTTCCCCTCACTCTGCCAAAATACAGCTTTAAATTAGTTTTCACAAGTCAATTCTAAAAGGCTTTATTATGGAAACAGTTCACGCCTTCAAGGAGTATATTTAGGTCTCGTGAAAAATGCCAAGTTGCGAGCTCTGGAGGCAAATTCTAAATTTATAAACAAATCAGGCTGAAGTCATCCCAAAGTATCCCGTGTCTCCAAGAGGAGTGCTCAGCCTCCCACTGCAGGAGATGGTGGCTGTGGTCCTGTCCTGCCATCCCAGCATTTGAGAATCACAGAATCCCCAAGGCTGGAAAAGACCTCCAAGATCATTGAATCCAGCCATTAACTCAGTGCTGCCAGGTCTGTTAAACTGTAAATGCCACACCAAATGGTTTTTTAATAACTCCAGGGATGGTGATTCCACTGCTGCCCTGAGCAGCTTCTCCCTGGCCACCCTTTCAGTGAAGAAATTCTTCCTAATATCCATTCTCTTCCTAATATCCAATCTCAACCTGCCTTGCTGCAGCCTGAGGCTGGGAGAAGTGACTGACCCCAGCTGGCTCCAACCTCCTGTCAGGTATTGAGGGTCACTGGGGGAGAGTGCCTGAGGGCCAGGAAGCTGAAAAGGAGTTTGGGAAACCTTCCCTGTGGGGACAGGGTGAGAAAATTAGGGATGTTCAGCCTGGAGAAGGTTTGTAGAGACCCCAGAACACCTTCCAGTGTCTGAAGGGGCTGCAAGGAGAGGGATTCTGCATCAGGAACTGGAGTGACAGGACAAGGGGGAATGGTTTCACACTGAGAGAGGGAAAATTTAGGTTCGGATACTGGGAAGAAATTGTTCCCTGTGAGGATGGGGATGCCCTGGCACAGGGTGCCCAGAGAAGCTGTGGGTGCCCCTGGATCCCTGCAGGTGTCCAGGGCCAGGCTGGACAGGGCTCAGAGCAGCCTGCGACAGTCGAAGGTGTCCCTGCCGATGGCAGAGAGGGATCTTTCAGGTCCCTTCCAACCCAAACCATTCCACAATCCCACATTGTGTGTGACACACACAATGGGACACAGTCAACACCATCGAGGACCAGACGGTGACAGCAGGGCTCCTGTGGCCGTGAAGCCGCCTAGGATCCCCTCCGCCGCGGTGCTGTCCGTGCCCGGGCAGTGCCGTGGAGCTGTCCGTGCCCGGGCAGTGCCGTGGTGCTGTCCGTGCCCGGGCAGTGCCGTGGAGCTGTCCGTGCCCGGGCAGTGCCGTGGAGCTGTCCGTGCCCGGGCAGTGCCGTGGTGCTGTCCGTGCCCGGGCAGTGCCGTGCAAGTGTCGCGGGTGGCGGTGTCCCCTCCCCGGCCATGGCGGCACGGCCGCTCCCTCACAGCGCGGCCTGCAGGGGGCGCTGTGCACGCGGCGCGGCCGCCAGGGGGCGCTCGGGGCTGCGGCCATGGCGCTGAGGGCGGAGGGTGGGGGGGGAAGGAGCCGCCGCCCCGCCCGCTTCAGTCACCGGCGGAGCCGCAGCGAGCGCAGCGCTGTCCCTTCAGCACCGCTCCCCCCGCGGACACCGCGGGCTCCACACCGGCACCGCCGCCGCCTCTCGCCGCCTGCTTGGCAGTAAGTAACGCAGCCGTGCCCGCAGAACCCCCCGCCTGACCGCCGGCGCTACCGCTCTCGGGAATTGGGAAGGGGGACCCTGGAGCGCTCCGGGATGTGCAGGGGAGGGGGTTCCGAACCCTCAAAGAGGCTGCAAAAATGGGAGAGGGCTATCAAAAACTCTCCTGGGGTCAGTGGGAAACGCGCCGTGTCCCCTTGTCCCGCTGCGTGTCCGCGGTGGTGGCGGTGCTGGTGGCGCTCCCGGTGATGCTGGTGACATTCCCGGTGATGCTGGTGACATTCCCAGTCGTGTTGGTGGCATTCCCACCAGTGCCGGTGGCTCTCCCGACGCTTTGGGGTCCGCCGTGTTTGGGCTGACAGCGAGGGGTTTAAAGTCTGATTGTGGCGTTTAGAGGGTGTTTGTGGCGTTTAGAAGGTGCTTGTGGGGTTTAGAGGCTGTTTGTGGGGTGTCTGTGTAAGGCGAATGCTTTGGCGTAGTGAAGTGACATTCCCTGAAACCCAGACACCGAAACCCGAAGCCAAAGCGAGCAGGGCAAGGCAGGAATTGTCCCCTTCCCCCTGCCCCGGTGACATTGCTCATCTCCCCCGGTTTCAGGTCTGGAAAGCCGGGTGCAAGGATGGTGAAGCTGGGGAGTAATTTGAACGACAAGAACAACAAACAGCCATCCAACGAAGATGGTTTTCAGACAGTTCCTTTGATCACGCCTTTGGAAGTAAATCACCTGCAGTTCCCGGCTCCGGAAAAGGTAAAACAAAATCAGAATGTGCTCCTGCATGGTTGCGCACACGGACGTGCCCCTTGGCTGTCACTGGGCTCTGGTGATGGAATCGTGGCTCATTTATTCAATAAATAAACAGGGGTTATCTTTCACTGTGTGTTTATCTGTTTAAACATGGCAAATAAGCACGCAGCAGTCCCCCAGTGCCCTCCCTCCTCAAAAAAGAACCCCAAATATTCCTAAATACAACTGGAAAAAAAAGCTTGCTGTGTTTCTCTTGCAAGCTGGGGAAACTGAGGAGCAGTGTGCAATATGTTATTATCAGTAAGATTAATGGCCTGCTTTGAGAGGAGGTAATGTGATAACTCTGCCGAAATAAGCAGCTGTTTTAATTATCTCAGTTAAGCTCTGTTTTCTTCTCTGTGGCTTTGTAAAGCTGATTTGGGCACTGAGGATGCTGATTTCTCTGGGGAGAGTGGCTGAGCTCCTGGGGGACATCCCAGGGACTCGTTTGGCCCCGGGCAGGGGACATTGTTCTCCCCTGGCCTCTCAAGTCTCTCTCACCTGAATGCAGCACTAAAACCCCCAGGAATGTGCGATTGGCTGCCGGTTGTGTTGGGATTTTTGGCTGCAGCTTGAACTAGGAAATCTTTTGTCTACATCCCCGTGGGGATGATGCATATCACTATAACCTGGTGAGGACATGATGAGACTGTAAAAATCCGTATTCCCCAACAGCCCTCACCAAAACAAAGCCTGTCTGCAATGTAGTTCCCAGATACCACAGAGGTGGAGCCAGCCCACCCCAAAGTAGAGACAGAATGATTAGATCTCGCAGGAAAATGGAATAACAGCAAAATTAACACTGATGGTTATTGAACATGTATCCTGCTTTTACCGTGGTACAAAATGAATTTTCCCTAAATACATTAGGAGAACATGGTGATGGATGGGATAAACCTGTCTAGGTAGACAAACCGTGTTTATTTTAGGATGGAGCTGAGTCAACTGCCTTGACATCCTGGGAACCAGAGCTGTGCCACACAAAGGAACTGATCCCATTCTCCACGTGCCTCAGGGCAGTCAGGAGCAACTTGGCTGCTTTCAGGAGAGTTGGACTTCTGTGAATTGTTGTGAAACAGAGGCTAAGCCAGCCCTTATTTGTGACTCTGATAAATAAGATTAAGCAAAATAATTCGGGCAAAGCAATATGATTTGTCATAAATGTCTGAAAAGTTTAGGGGAACCGTAGGTGTGTAAAAGTCGCTCCTTTGATGCCAATACAAAGGGTTGTTGAGATCACCGAGTGTCACATGGCAATGTGGAATTTAAATGACTTGTGGAGCAGGTGAGACGTGGATTACCCAAGAAAGATCTTTCCAAGCTGATCGAGTGGTAAGGAGTGTTCTCAGGACCACCACAGTTCCAGTTGCCTGTTGGTGAGCAAACACTGGCGTGGATCAGTGTGGTGTGATTCCTTGCTGATTTTTCTGTTTAAACATGCCCACATCAATAATTCACGTGTTGTTAGGTTACATTACCTTCATTAGCATATATTACTGCCAATGCATCTACCAACATCCATATTTTTCTTTGCTGGAAGTGTGGGATGTATCTCCGGGCGTGCTGAGCATGATTCAGAACTCATTAGAGTCAGAGCTATTGATTTCTGCAGGCTGTGGTTCATCTCCTCCGTGCAGCAGGCCCGCAGTTAACGGGCTGGAAATCCCTTCACCAGGAGGAGAGGTTATTTATGATAAAAGCAAAATAATTCACGACCTGTTTCCTTTGCTCTCAGTAGAAGGGGTTCCGGTGGGGTGAGTTCACCCCGGGGCAGAGGGGCTGTTTAAAGAGCTGCTAATAAGGAGCTGAGCCTCGGGTGAAAAGCTTGGGCAGAGGTTAAGTGAGAGGGGCAAATTGCAGCTTTGTTCTTGAGAAAGCAAAGCTGCTGCTGCTGCTGAATTCAGGCAGGCTGTCCCCTTGAGGAGGAGTGGACATGGACTTCAAGTCTTTCAGGGTATATTTTTGTTTGGACTTGCCTTGCTCTTAGGAGACTGGGTTAAGAAAACACCTAAAGTTGACTTTTCTCTCGAGCAGTTGATTTTTAGCCTGGGAGAATGAGATCATGAGGGTTCCTGTGCCTGGTGCATGGGATGCTGCAGGAGCCAGCAGAGCCCGACGAGCCCCCGCGGCTGTGAGGGACAGCTCCGGTGTCCCCTGTGAGACACAGCTCCGCAGGGCTCTCCAGCCTCGGGGCTTTCCTGCGATCCCCAGGGAGGCAATGCTGCCGGCCAGCTCCTGCATCACATCCACAGACAGCGTGCATTGTCCTGGCAGCCCCTGCAAGTGAAGCCTAAAAAAAATCCAACCCTGCTGTGTATTTCCCTTTCTGGGCTTCTCTTCGCTGTCAGAAGGGATCTTCATTTAGGAAATTCTGAGCTTTTGACCTGGATCTAACCCTGGGGTCAAGGCAATCCAGGGTGCGTTAAAACCAGGGCAGGGAGGTTTGGGTGCAGCTCAGGGCTCTGTCTGGAGGAGGAGTAGTAACAGCTTTGGAGAGCGATCCAAGAGTGTACAAGGCTTGTGCTGGCCAGCCCAGCTGCTGTCGCTGTGATAATGCTTTCACCTGGTGTGTATTTGCAAGTTCTGTTCCTTTATAGGCTTTTTGTTGTAGTTGAGTCTTAGATACCTGCATGCAAGTTGAATGTTGTTGTTTGTTGGATCCTTAAAAGCACCCCACAAAGCCTGTGGAATCTACAGACTGAAAATTGTGGTTTAAGGACCTCGGATTCCTGGGGTTTTTTCTTTATTTTAAGGAGCTTCTATCGCCTCTTGCCAAGTGTTTTTTGTGTCTGGTTCCTCTGTCAGAGAAAGGATACAGAGATAGAATATAAGAATGAGGCTTTTACTGATGTGATGTAAAGCCTGCTCTTTTCAGATAGTTCCTTGAAGAAATCAAATGGGGGGTGAGAAAGGAAAACTCTTAAAGGTGTGTTCTAATTTCCTGTGTGTCCTTTTGGGGGTGCTTTCCTAACAGGCTTGTTCTCCAAAGCACTGAGAGCTTAGCAGCTCCCTCTGACTTCCACCTTGCTGCTGTTGGAAAAATGCAGGCAGGATTTCAGGAGGCTCCAATGTGGCAACCTTTCTTTTTTAAAATTGCAGGCCACTGGAATTTCTTCTGCCTCCTCTCACCAAAGGAGGATGTCCCCTCCTTGTGCTGCTCCTCCTGCAGCATCAGCATTCTCATCTTCTGTCAGCACTTGTGTGGCTGCAGGAAGACAAACGAACCCAGGACAGGAATTGTCCCCCTAAGGTGCTAAGCCTGCTGTGCATTTATATTTATTGACAATCTTCAAGCATTTCCCTTGCCCCTGTTCCCTTGCTGGAGCAGAAGGCAAAGTCAGGTGCTCCTAAATCATTTTTGCATGTCCTTTTTGGTGAAATCCATCCATGTAACAGCAATAATAGCCCCATCAACAATGATAAGCCCTTGACCTGGCTTTTTATGTCTCTGAATTTCATTTCTTCTGATTTAGAAAGCAAAAAAAAAAAAAACCCAACAGAAGTCTTTTATCTTTTCGGACCAAAGGGAAAAAGAGGAGCTATTGCCTTGTTTTCCAAGGCATAGACAAACAGCTTCAGTTGTGATTGTATCCTGGCAATGATAATGCTGAAAGATGTGCAGCTTTTCAGGGACCATTATGTTCACTGAAATGTGAAACGAAACCAACAAATGGGGACCCCTTGGTCTCTTCGCTCGCTTCAGTATAATCCATCAGGAAATACCTCTGCTCTGACAGTAAAATCCTAATTTTACATAACACAAAAGTGCATGAAAGCTCTTGTCAGGCTGTAAAAAACATCCGGCACCTCTTTTGTGGTGAAGGCTGCAGAAGGCTTATCATGTGATCCATTGTTCTTTATTTTGAATGCATCAGGAGGCTCGAGAATTAATTTCTCTAGTGGCAAATTCCTGCCACCAGCCCAGGGAAGCAAAAAAAAAAAAAAAAAAAATGTAACAGCTCTCTTCAAATGCTTTCCCTGCTTTCCCCACCCTCTGTTCCTGCCCCTGGCCACATCCCTCGCTGAGTGGCTGAGGCCATTCATTTACAGAGTTCCTGGCGATCAGGAGGGTCCCTGGTGTTCACAGCCTGTCCCTGTTGGTTTAACAGAAAATAACGTTTGGTCCTGGCCAGCTGAGCAGGAATAATTCAGAGTAGCTGGATGAGTGCTCCTGTACCTCGGGGACTGCTTGGAGCTCAGTCCTGGGTAGCAGTGTCAGCCTGCCCTCTGTGCAGCCTGAAGGCACGAGCTTCCAGGGCAGCGTGGGGCTGCTTTGGGGAGCTGGGGCTGCAGGCAGCTCAGCATTCCCGGCTGAGCATTCCTGGGAAGCTGCCGGAGCTCTGCAGGAGCCGGGAACAGGCAGCTCCTGCTCCTCAGCTGGTGAGGCTGGTGGGGTGCAACAAAAGGAGGGATGGGGCAGGGATAGTGATGAGGCAGGGGGAGGAAGGAAGAGGGAGGAGGAGGAGGATGCAAAGGGAAAGAAAGCAAGGCTAAAACAAAGGAAGGGAATAACTAGGAATAAAGACTGTCTTGCCTTTCTCCATCCTTTCCTCTCTCCGCTTGGGATACTCTGCCTCATCCTCATAAATAGCAAAGTCTGAGCCTTCCTCTCGTGTCCCCCTTCCTACACTGTGCAAATTCCTTTGTCCTCTGGGTGTGCATTAGTACTGAGCACCACCCCTGCTCATTAGGCTGTAATAAATCCTTGCAGCCTTTGGGGAACCTCCTTGATGTTCTTTGCACATTTTGGACAGCCCTGCTCGTGTCCTTGGCAGTTCCTACTCCTGTTTGGATGTCACTCTGTGCTGGCCTTCCTCTCACACACCAACCCTTCCACTAGGGCTGTTCACAGGGTGCTCACAGGGACCTGGAGCAGCTTCCAGCAGCCTCCCATCACCCAGAGAATGTGCTGCAGCAGCAGAGCTTCACTCTGAACATCCCAGGATTTGTGTAGCCTGGGCAGAAATCTCCCTCCTTAACTGCTCTGCCATCAGTGTCTGAATTAGGGGCTTTAAAGCTGCCTGGGTTTGTGAGCTCCATTACCTCTCTTAAGCCCAGCTATGTCTGCACTGCAATTCCTTGAGCTGCATCCTGCAGAAACGGCAGGAATGAACTCAGGGAATGGCTGTTGGGCTATGGAGGCTTGGCTGAGCCTGTGCTTTTTTCTACCATGAAAGCCCACTGCTGAGGGTGGAAGTGATTTAACAAGACTGCCAAAGGAACCCCACATCCCAGTTCCTTACTGGTCTGGAAGGGACAACTGGGCAGGAATCTTGGCTGCTGTAAATCAGGGCAGCTGAAGGGAAATCAGTGGAGCTCTGCTAATTCAGCCTGGCCAATTTGTGATTGATTCTTTTGTCTGCTTTGCTAAACCCTCTCCTGGATGAACCTACTGAAATCAGTTTTTCTCACCCCACCTCCTATGGGTTCCTGGTGGCTGTGGGCACGCAGGGATTTGTAGGGAGACTTGGCTGAATAAATTCTGAGCCACTTTTGTTCTTGGGGCTGTGCCTTGCCCTTCTCAGCTGCTTTCAGCTCCCAGTGCAGCCTTTGCATTCTGTGCTGCCTTTCACTGGTGATGCCAGGGCTGATTACATTTGCTGTCTTTGTCCTTTTGCGATGTTCCTTATGCCTGGAATATCCTCCTGGCACCGAGTCAGGAGAGCACTCTTTTCCTACCACCCTCTGTGAAACTCATTTCCAGCACAACACCCATTAGATGAGCTGATACAGGGTAAAAAAATAGACCAGTACTGACCCTGGCTTTCTTCAGGGACTATGGATTTGATCCAAGGCATCTTTTTCCTATTTTTTTTATTTTTACTTTGTTTGTTGCTTGATATCTCAGGCAATTTATGTATTTAAAAATGACTAGGATGCCATTACCTACATCCCAAATGCCAATTTTAATATCAGCCTTTGGGAAGCCTGCCTGTTGAGATGTGTCCATCCTGTAGATTTGGAAGCATGGCTGCCATTCCTGTAGGATGGGTCATAGCCATAACCATTTGGGGAAGCTTTAAAGACCTAATTCTCTAAAAATCTAGGAATTTGCAGCCAGGTAATCTGAGTTCTGTTCACTTCATCTAGTTTCTGGCAGTAGCCAGGGCAACAATCAGGAGGAGGTACAGGAGATGCTGCAGGGAACTACTCATACCTATCAATGTTTCATCCTAAGCCTGCAAGGCCAGAGATTGTTTTAAGCCCTGAAACATGATTTTCCCATCTCTATCCTCTATTCTTTTAGTGCTAAGTATTTTAACTGCTGTTGTTAACTTCAGCTGCTGTTGGCAATGTGCACATCTCATTTGCTCTTTGGAGCTGGCTCTGGGTGAGGATTAAGCTGGAGAATTGTGTGTGTTCTGGCCATTGCTTGGCTTGGAGCACACAAGAGGAGAACCTGTCCCAGTGCCAGCAGGTTTAGTGCCAGCTTTAGGCTGGGGACACCTTTTGCTGTCACCTGGCCCCTGCTGCACCCTGAGGTCCTGCTCAGCTACTGGTGCTTTGTTGGGTAGCAAAGGCAAAGGAAACCACGACATTGGTGCCAGTGAGAAGTTGATATTTCCCCTTCTGTTTCTGCAAGGAATGGAGAAAGGTATGGAAAGGAAGGAAGCTGGGTCTCATTTTCATTTGAAAGTGAGCCTGACTAATCCACCTGGAAATGGGTGGGGGTGTTACAACCATTTTGTGGGACTACAAAGTCCAGCTTTGAACTTGCAGGGAACCTTTCTCCTTGGTAGCAGCAACACATTTTGTTTATCACCTCTGTCAATCTGACAGCTACTCTGACTGAGAGACTCTTCATTATTAATAATCCCAGGAAGTAGTATTTTAAATTTTTATGGTTTGCGCTTTGCAGCACCTGAACCACAATATATTACATGCACCAAGGCAGTGGAGTGGGAATTACAGCAGGGCTGCATGTCCTTTTCCAAATGAATAATTTAAAGTTTTCACAATGCCAGTTATGTTAAATATTATTACTCATTTCTTCAGGGAAAACCATAGAGCTCAAATGCAAATATAAAGTGGCAATAAATGATGTTACATTTAGCCAGTTGGAGACAAGGCTTAGAATTCATATCAGTTCATTTTCTGAAACACTTACTTCATCCCTTTGCTGGAAAATCCTTTTCAAGGTTCCATGCTTAATGGGATATTTTTCAATTTGTCACATTTCACATCTACTCTGCTCCTTCCTCCTCACAGCAAATGCTTTTAATATAGCCCACTTGGTTAGAAGCTTGCTTTCTTTTCCCTTTCAGCAGCCCAAATCCCTGGATTTCCCAGCACTCTCCCACTGTTTACCTTCTCAAGGTTGTCGATGATGGATTTCCTGCTGGTGTAGGCAGACTCTCATCTGTTGTTTCTCACCTCAGCACACCAATAATTTTCCATAGCATCACTACAGAGAGGGTGCATGGTCCTGCATCCATTAAAGCTGAGGAAAGATTTCCTATTGATCCCAGTCGTGGCACTGGCATTAAGCCTGGAATAATGAGAGTGTTTAGGTTTGGAACTCAATAAATGTATTAGCAAACAGCATCATTAGAAACATTTTGTGTGGAGCAGGGTGATGGATGTGGCCCGTGGTCCTGTTGTGGTGGGGTTTCACAATTTCCAGGCCATTCCCTGCAGGCTGCTCTGAGCTCTTCAGGAGTGTTTGAGGGACTGGAATGAGGAACCAGAAGATCCAAGGAAGAGAACAGAATGTCAAAACCTTTCCAGACATGGAATGTTGCTGCATCTGCTGGCCTGAGATGGCTGAGGGGGACAATTCTGCAGAGCTGCCATTTTCCATAGGTTGTCTGACTGCCTTCCCACCCCATCACCCTTTGCTAGCCCCTAATCCCAAAAATGTCACATTTAGATGGAGAATCTGCTGGAGCTGCCATTCTCTCTCATTAATGAAGGTCTGAGAAAACAGTGCATTGTGAGCAGTGGACCAACCCTGGTGTGAACGCCTGCCTCAGCCACCAAGTGGGACTCAGCACATCACTGAGATTCTTTTTTTGGTCTTTTTTCCCTACTCCTCCATGAGTAATATGGGATGCTGGGGTCGTGCTGTGTGCAGAGCCCCTGAGCCATTGATGAAGAATTCCCCAGGATCCCCAAGCATCCTGTTGGAAGTGGCTTTGGGACAGAGCCTGAAGCCAGCTCCATAGGCCAAAGCCCTTAAATGCACACTTAACTCAAAATATCCCTCATCCTGCTGATGTTAATAGGACTACTTGCATGCTTAAGTGCTTTGCTGAATTGGTGGTTAATTAGCTGAAATTCTAAACAAACCTGGTTAAGGAGGAAGCTGCAAGGACTGCAGTGAGGGTTTCCAGAATTAGATGTGACTTTTTGCTGGTCCATAACCCTTTTCTCTCTGCTCATATTCTCACAATAACCCCACCTAGGAAGCAACTTTGAACAACTTTATTTTGGATGTAAGATGAAGAAAGTCCCATGTAGTTTATTGGTGTCCCCTTTACTGCATAGCAATGAACAGCTCCGTTCCTGCAACTTGAAGGTGCTGGGAAATGGTGTGAAAACTTTAAGAACAGATCACAGGAGCGAGATAATCTGCAGGGAGATCCCCTGAGCTAAATCCATCTGGAAGTCCCCCCTTAGAGCAGCTCTTTTCCAACATCCCAGAGGAGGGAAGGAGATGGCATTTCATTCCCTTCAGTTTCCCTGGAATTGCAGCTCCCCAGGACCCCAATTTTCCCCTCCCTTTCCCTGATTTCAATCCAGAGCAATTCCCAAGCCAGCAGAGAGCAGCCAAGGAGAGGGGCTGGGGGTGATTCTGGTGCTGTGGGCTGTAATGAAGGGCAGCAGCTCTCCCAGGAAAGCTGTCCTGGTGTGAGATGGATGTTCCTTGTTTGCATGGGAGCAGTGGGATCCGGGCTGGCTGCAGCTGCTCGGGGGCAGCCGCTGACAAACGAGCTCTGAGCACTGCCCCGACTGCGGAGTCAGGAGCCTTTTATTACTCGACGTTCAGCAGCAATTTGGGTAGAATTTCTGGAAGACTTCACTGCCACGATTTTTTTTTTTTTTTCTCGCTGACAAAATGGAAAAAGAAGGTGGAAAAGGAGTGATGGCAGGGAATGGGGGGAGGCAAATCTTTCCCACCCAACTCAAATCAGAAGGCTGGAAAATAAAAAAAAAAAATGCAGAAAGGTTTCTTTAGAAGATTGATTATTCTTTTCTAAATTTGCACTTTTAACTCTGCAAGAGTGGGATCCACGCTCAGGCTGATTTATTTAGCCTGTGGGGGACTGAGCAAGAAGGAGCTCTGTTCTTCTCAATGTACACCCCATGCCCTTAGCAAAATTGCATTTTTATCATTGCTGCCACAATATTGAATGGTCCCCCCCACTGCAGGTTTTCAGTTTTCTGTTTGACCTTTGTCATTTGAGTTCTGTGCTCTCCTCTGAAAACGAGACTTCACTGCCTGCCCTTTCTGCTGCTGAGTAATTCCAGTGGGTGTCTGACAAAGACACTTCTGGAGAGCAGGTTTTTAACTTCTGCCTGCTAAAAGCCCTTCAGCAAAGGTGCTTCTTCCCTCTTCTACCACAGCTGTTTGATCCCTTTGCAAAACACTGCCCAGGGTGACTCTGGCTCTGTGCACACTCATTTCACTGCTGGCACAGTCAGCAAATTGTGTTTCAGGTACCTTCTGATCTGGCTGGGGCCTGAGCTTGCTGATTTATTCCCAGATGTGACAGAATTGCTGCTGGACCTGGATCTGATGCCTGGTGAAGGAAGGGCTGTGTGGGTTCATTTTCAGACTCTGTAACCCTGCAGACAGCATGAGTCAAACTTTCCTGCTTATTGGTGCAATGGAACAATTAAAAATAGCCATAACAAATTTGGTGTTGATGATGAAGAAAATTAAATTATAGCTAGAAACAAGGAAAGTTTTTAATTTGATTTTTTTCTTATATTCTGCCTTTCGTTAAGACCCAGCATTACAATTTGTGGAAAAGCTCTCATATAAATTTCAAAAATTGTCTGCAGCTAAGATTTATATCAAGCAGGAAGCCTGAATTTGGGAGAATTGGATATTGTCTGAAAACAGAAAGAGAGCAATTTCTAGACACTGGCTGGCAGGTGCTGCTGGCTGATGCTCTATAATTTACTGTACTGGGTGTACAAAAGGCCAGGGAGCAGACTGAGGGCTGGCCAGCTGCACTGGGTGCGTTTGCCTCCTTTGGAGGGAGAAAATGAGGTCATTGCTTGTTTGGAGCTCAGAGCTGACCTGAGCACTTTGTCCTGGCTGCAGAGGGAGCTTTGCTTTATTTCGCCCACAATGTGCAGGGCAGGGTGGGTAAAATGGGGTTTGATTCAACAGGGGGTTCAGAGCAGGGTCAGGATTCACCCCAAACCTGCCCAGGCTTTTCCCCGTTAGTCATTTCCCCTCTTCTGTGTTGAGTTGCTGTAGTTGTTCATTAATAAAGTGCAAAATGGTTAACTGGTTTTTGTTATAAGGTTTTTTAAGGCTAAACTGTCTAATTAAGAAATGACACTTCAATTATTTTTTCTTTTAACTCAGTAACTAATTACTTGAAGTCTGCAGTGCAGACTTTTCTGTCTAATTACAAAATATTACTTAAACTTAGGAAGAAGGAAGAAGGTAAAGAACAACTTGCCTCCACGCTAAAATTTCTATCTTGTTTCATATATGTTAACAATCTATCAACTATTTTACAACAAATAGGTTTACAACAATAGATTTCTGACCTATTTTTAACAATTTATATTGCTATATTCTAAAACTTCAAATTCTACATTTTTTACCTTGTGATACTGCACACTTCTAATTAACTGCACACTTGTAATCTTAGTATCATCAATCAATTTTGGTGGGGTTTTTTTATGGCCTCAGATTAAATGTAATGTTCCCTTGGGAGTTAGAGTCTGTCAGTACAGAAAGTTTAAAATATTTAGGATCTAGAACTCTAACATTGTGTCATCAGAGATCCTGAGCTCCCAGCTGCTCACAGAAACATATTTGTGTGGCTTTTTGTCTCTTCTTCTCACCAAATATTAATATTGCAAATGCTCCTGTAATAAATACTATTGAGAGGGATTCACTGGAGGATGTAAATATTCATCAGTCTTTAATGATTTGCATTTGAATCCAGAAAATTGGCTTATGACTCCTCAGTGCTTTTCTCTGCCTCTGATTTCCACATGCATTAAATGCAGGAGGATTAAATACCTGGGGTTCTCTTTGGTCCAAAGCAGACTTTGCTGTCTCCATTTGGAAATAAGTCCTTGATTAGCTGGGAACTCAACCCTGTGCATCACCTAATCTGTTCCAATCCTTCACCATGGTTTTGTTTCTAACTAAGAGCTTTAGGATCACTCTTGTCACTCTGATCTGGAGCAGCCTCCACTCCTGGAGTTTCTCATTTCCACCAGGCTGCAGCTCAGAATGGAGAGCCAGAAAGTGGAAGGGTCTTCTGCACTGCTGTAAACCACCTCATTTTATAAGATTAGTAGGACCTGGATTAATCAGACTCAATCTTAGGGGAAAAGCCAAGGTGATAATACAAGATAAATATTGATAATCTGGAGCCTGAATGAATGAATGAGACACCAAATGGCCTAAATTTAAATTGGCTTCAGCAGAAATTGTTTGGACAGAGCTTTTAATTAGTGAGGCTCTTCTTTAGGATGGGCTGTTCTTCTGCCTGTTGAGCAGGATATAAAAATTAAATACTCCTAAACAAAAGTGGGTGTCAAACATTTTGCTGTCAGCTATTTTAAGGCTCAGTGTGATAAGCTCACTGTCCTAGTTCTGTGTATCTGCTGATTTATCTGCCTCTCTTATTCCTGAGGGGGTGATGGCTTGTGTTCATTTATGGTGCTTGTGTAGGTCCAGGGCATGGTTTATATAGAAAAGCTTTGATAACAACTCAAAAACCTCTGCTGTGGGCAGAAGCCTCAAAAGTGTTGTTATTTTCCAGGTAATTGTGAAAACAAGAACAGAATATCAGCCTGACCAGAAGAACAAAGGAAAACTCAGAGTGCCCAAAATTGCTGAATTCACAGTCAGTTTCACTGATGGGGTAACAGAAAGACTAAAGGTAAGAAATGGTTGTTCTGCTGCCTTCTGATGCAAATTCCATCCATTTTATAATGACTGAATCAAAGTGACAGAGAAGACATTACAAATTTAACACTTCACTCATCACCAGGGTCAAAGAGAGGTTTATCTGCATGAGTGTAAAGAGTTTTTTTAGGACAGGCATGAAAATACCTTCTTAGCTACATCTCAAGTAGAAAATGCTTTTCTTTCCCAAGAAAATGATGAAAATATATTCCAGCCCAAACTGAAAATAAACCAAGTTTGAATCCTTTTTCTTCCCAAACACTGGTGTTTAAAAATAATTTTTAAAAATCCGAGTGAAGATTGGTTGAAACATTTTGTTTAACCTTTTAAAATTCCTTTTGTCTCATAGCCAGTCAACCCTTTTCATGTTTAAAATACTTTGTTATCATTATTATATTACTACAGTTAAAAACTACTTCAAAATGCATAGGAAAAAAGGTATTAGAGAAGAATCCAAGCATATCCTGTCCTGTAAGCAGTTTTGCTCCACAGGAATTGGAATTTTCTGGTGGAAAATATTTCCTTGGGAAATTTTCAACAGGCTCTACTCAAACATGGAAAGAAACTCATGAATTATTGAGTGCTGTCGGTTCCTGTTGACTGCAGCACATTAGAATGGCTCAGTTCCTCCTAAAATTAGACTCCAAATGTGTAGCTGCCAGTTTTTCCTCCCTTTGCACTGGGAAGACCTGGTGCTTTTTCTAAACCACAGAGCATGGCAGTGGTAGAAATGGGAGCTCTGATTGCTCATTTTCAAAGGCAGAGGAAATATCAATGATTTTGAGTAGAGAGCAGAGAAAGTGAGCAGTGCCCAGTGACACTCCTGCTCCTTCCAAAGCTTCATTTACTCTTAAAAGTTGTGGGATTAAATGTTTATGGTTCTTGGCTGTGTTATTTTTCCATGGACATCACAATTTGATCTAAAATTTCTTACCTGCTCTTGGTACTTACTGAATTCTTCCCTGAGTTTATTGTGTGTAGTAACCATTTACCACCAGTGGTAACTCTCTATTGTACCAGAGTGAAGTGAATTAACCACGGTTAAATCCCAGTCTTGGAAACATTTCCAGTGTCCCACACAAATCTGAACCGGACACGATGTGCCTGAGAGCCAGCAATAAATTGAGAGTCTCTTGCACTGATGTGGTGGCTTTAACCCGCAGTAAATGGCCTTGTTGGTGTTGTAAATTCTGGTGCCTCACTGGGTATTTCACACTCAATCCTGCAGCCCTGAAGGGTGTGAAAGGCAGAGTAAAACCAGGAAAGATCTGGCTTTGTTATTTTTAAAAAGCACTCAGGAACGTCTCCTGCTTGCACACCTATAGCTCATGGATAAATCCTATTTCATCTGCTCCTTCTACTGAGTATCTCGTTTTTCCTATTTAAATTCCCAACTTGCTGTTGCATTCAAACCTTCCATGCATTTTTCCTCTTCCCATCCTGTTTTTGGTGCAGTTTTCCCATTTCACAGCTTCAGCTGGGAGCCCTGGCAGAGGTGAGAGCTGGACCTCTTCCTATAGAGCCTGGCAGCATCACAGTTTCATTTTTGAGCTATTTCCTTTCCCTGAAATCCATATGATTTTCATTCTCTGCTCTTCAATGTCAACTTATTCATCAGGCAGCCTCTGCTCTAATACTGGATAAGACTCTAAGCCTCTCCCTGCCTGCTTTTCATAAGGCTTCCATGTATCCCATTAAATTTGTAGTATTATTTCCTGACAAAATGAGCTGAGATAATAGCTAATATTTATTACCTTTTGTACTTTTTATTGCACCACATTTTTGTCTCAGTGCATATTTTTAGTGAAGTTATTAAAAACCCTGCCCTCTGGTTATAAGCTGCCCTATTATCTGGTACTGATGAAATCATCTTACATTTGTTTTTTGTAAGAGCAAATCACAGTAAATACTTAACTTTTATGATCTCACTTTGGCTAGGTTTTTAAAAGCTTTAAAAAAGATGATATAACTGTGATCATCATATTCTCTGTTCTTTTGAGGCTGGAAAAGCCCTCCAAGACCATCAAGCCCAAGCTGTGCCCAGTCCCCACCTTGTCCCCAGCCCAGAGCACCGAGTGCCACCTCCAGCCCTTCCTGGGACACTCCAGGGATGGGGATCCAACCTTCCCTGGGCAGTTCCAGTGCCTGAGCAGCCTTTCCATGGGGAAATTCCTGCTGTGTCCACTCTGAGCCTGCCCTGGCCCAGCCTGAGGCCATTTCCTCCTGTCCTGGGGCTGGCTGCCAGGGAAAAGAGGCTGCAATTCTGTGGTTTTGTGCTACAGAAGATCAAGAGATCTGGAAAAAGTTTGGAGACGACGTGAACCTGCAAGCCAAGTCCACAGATGCCCTTTTCCCTGCCTTTTGGGTATCTTTTATTGAAGAAACTAATGAATTATTAGACAACTTTCTCACATGAACAAGCCCAAGCCAGAATTTAAGCTTATGCTTGCATATTTTTCATCCATGCAGAATAGCCCAGATCTGAGCTCTTTAATTATCATAAAGAGGAGACTGTCCCTAGGCAACGGTTCTTATTTCACACCAGCTCTTCCAGGAATCTGAGCTAGCTCCTGCCTCTTGTCACATCCCCTAATAGATGAGATTATGATTCTCTCCAGCTCAGCACACACTGTCCTGGAAGTTTGACCAATTAGGCTGATTCTTAGCTGCATGAGTCAGCCCATACCTCCTTTATAAAACTGCTTAAATAGTTGTGTATAGATGGGTTATGAGAAAATGATGTTAAAATAACCTTATGGTTGAGCCATCTATACGGAAAAGAAATTTCTTTTCTCATTTTACTCCTCCACAGAGAAGCAAAGAGAACATTTTTCTAAGCTGACAGGCAGTGATTTATAGACCTTGCCTTCTCCAGACTGCTTCTGCCTTATGAGTGTGTTCCTCTAGGAGGGTTTTTGAGCTGCAGAGATCTTGTTCTGCAGTAGCTCTGTGAGCTGAGGTTTCCCAGGCTGAGGGGGAAGGGTGGCTGCTGTTTGCCTTTCATTTGCAGTGCTTTGAAGGGAGCTCCTGTTCCTGGGCTTTGCCATCCTGTGACAACACTGAGGTGCCTTAGAGAGGGTTTGTAAATGTGGCTCTGATTCCTCTGTGGGGTGACAGCTCTGACCCTCTGCCTCTGAGGCTTCCTGCTCCTCCTCACCAGTGATACCCCATCGTGCATCTTTAAAGAACAATCTCTCATATGTGAGTAATCATTCTGCCCTTAGTCTATCAGTACTGAGAAGAGATTAAATCCCTTTTGCTTTTTGGGCAGATTCCCCACCAAATGGAGTCTTGTTACTTCTGGAGAACAGGGTTTCACTGACTCCTTTTCTCTTCCAACCAGCCCAGATAGCCCAGAAATCATCCAGCAGCATTGATTTATTTGGATAGACCAGAGGAGATCTGGAGTGGCCCTTCTGTGTAGGTCTACAGAGCATTGGGTGGACACCTGGAACTGCTGGCCCCTTACTGGTTTTACACAAACTGGTCTCTTTGTTGCACCAGTCTGAGCCGTTCCTCACCACTGCCACAGAACTATTAAATATTTTCAGGAAGGTAATGATTTATTGACTGTTAGCTGGGTGATAGTTACCTCCCATAGTTATCTGACTTCTCAGATCTTCTACAGATCTTTCCTTTTCATGGATCAGTTTCTTTAAAAAGTTTATGTTTTCAGAGTTGGAATAATTAAACTCTGTACTTGTCTTTAACAGAACAAGTTGGGAGTGGGTGTACGGGGGAGAAGTCGATATATTTAAGATGTTTTTTGCAAGCAATTTATCTACCTGGAGAAATCATCTGCCAGTATTGATCGAGAGTGAGAACTTCATTCTTCTTGCTGCAATTTGGCAAGATGCATTTTCAGAGTCACTGGCTGTGTCATCTGTCCCTGTTGAGTGTGCAATGACAATGATTTCTTATCATTAGATCACCCCTCTCCTCCCTCCACCCTGAAACTGCTCTGGCACACACAGATCCAGGACCAATGGACGTAATTCTTGCCCACACTTTTCATCAGATCCTTAAAATGTAGTGGAACTCATTCAAGTGCCTCTGTTGAAGTGCTCATACTGGAACAATTCTTTTTCTCTGACTTATTTTGAAAGATTTAGAACAAAATCTCTTTGTCTCCAGCCCCACCCTACAAAACAATGATGCAAGAATTGTTCATGATCAAACCCAAGGCAATACCTGAAATGCTTGGCTCCTAATTAACAAAGATTTTTCTGGGCCAGGGAATAATTTCCTGTTGGTAACAGCTTTGCTAAATGGAAGATGCTCCCCTGGTGCCCCCTCTGGAAGGCGAGCCATCAAATCCCCAGGGAATTCACATTTTGCTACACACACGGAGCCCCAAATGTGCTATTCCTGCTCCCCCTTCCCAAAATTCCCATCCATGCCATGGATCCTTCAGACTCCTCCTGGGATGTTCTTCTTTCACCTGTAGGCTGTTGCTTTATGCTGTTAGTTTTTCCTCTAACCTGCAAAGAAATCCCAGGAAAATGGCTGGGGCTTTTCATTGTACCCATTCACAGGTAAATAAATTTTAACCTCTCCTTTAATTGTTGAGTTCCCAGGGGGCAGGAGGAACTCCTGGTGAAAGGACTCTGCTTTTCTATCAGTACCAGCGTTACCATGGCAACTGCCACATCCCATCGTTAGGCCCTGGAGGATCCCATTACCCTGACTAATGGCAGCGGTGCAGGGGCTGTACGCAGGGATTTCTCCCTCTGCTGGGGCTCAGATGCTGTTTTCAGGATCCAGGAGAGCAAGGCACAAAGCAGAGATGTGGCAGGCACAGGGAGCAGCCACTGGCATCGGGGTTTTCTCTGGGACCTTGCACTCAGAGAGTGTCAGCAGGAAGGGCTTGATTTGGAGGAATATTCCCTCCCTTTGGGAGCTCCCAGCTGTCTCCAGGCAATCTCCTCTCCCTGTGGATGCAGTGGGTGAGTTCCTGCAGGGGTTTCAGGCAGCTCTCATTGCTCCTAAGTGTTCTCCAGACTGTGGTGGATGATCTGAGTGTGGAGTCAAAGCTGCCTCTGTGGAGGCTGAATATTTCCAGCGCATTCAGAAGGTCCCAGGTTCTCATTTCCCAAAAACCACTGCCCAGCTCTGCCTGGCCTTGATGCAAAGTCTCACCTGTGTGGTTCCAGGCTCTCACTCGTGGTGTGCATGCAAGCAGGTGAGAAATGGTGCTCCTCATCTTTCTGCCTGAGCTCAGAAATCATTCCTGTGAGGATTTCTGAGAAGAGGACAGGTCACATCTGTCCCAGTGGCTCTCCCAGGCTGCAGGAGGCAGATTGATGGAGCCGTTTGTGATCATCAGTGACAATCAGGAGCTGTGAGGATGAACTGAGTGGGGATTTGTGGCTCAGCTGCCAGGG
The DNA here is from genome assembly GCF_022539315.1 of Serinus canaria. NCBI lineage: Eukaryota > Metazoa > Chordata > Aves > Passeriformes > Fringillidae > Serinus > Serinus canaria. The sequence goes on along the minus strand of NC_066327.1, from coordinate 15,595,172 downwards.
AACAGATCTGTCTGATCACAGCCCCAGGTATTGCTATAAACCCTGCAGGGTTTTCTCTGTCTGGGTAGGAGTCTGGGGGTTTTGTAAGTACTCCCAGCTAATTCCTTAATTGTTTTATACAGGCAAGGGCCCAAAAATGTCATGTCTGTGTCTAAAACACGCAAGAAAAATCTATTTTGATTTAACTGGAATGCTCTCTACTGGCTTAGGGACCACTTAACAAAGCAAAGAAAAAAAAAACAACTATGATTTTTTAATAGGAAATGGACCATTCCTTACAGTGCATTCTTGTTTTATGTTAGTTTTACACACATAGACACTCTTTCACAAAGTCAGGAAAAGCCTTGACTATTTTTGCCATCTGTAAGCACTAACAGAATAGTCAGCTGAAAAGATTTGTTCAGTCTTGGTTTGGTTTTTTTTCCATTTAATTGATTTTTGGAGAGAAGAAGAAAGTGAATTGTTCTGCAGAAAATCTCTAAAAGTGGAAGTCACAGAGAGTATTCACATGCCTAAATTTTTGTGGGCTACCCTTGTTGAAAGTTCATTCTTCAAACCAGGATATATGGAAGGAAAAAGATTTACAGAGCAGAAACCTCAATTGACTCTTGGCTTTGGAGCAAAATGCTGGAAAATATTTCCATAAGTGACCACATGGAGATACCCCTGGTGCTAATTCCAGGATGTAATTGCATTTCCCATTGGGCCTGGAGGATTTCTTACACTGCATCTCTGTCTCCAACACCACTCTGCACGTACCTCTGGCACCCCACAGGAAATCTGCGTGTTGGGCAATTTTCCTGTCAGCATTTGAGGTGAAATGAAAGATATTTAATGCTGGTGTGGCCACTGTAGCAAAAGAGACCAAGCAGGATGGAGGAGCAGGAAAGAATTTTCAGCTGAGTGAAACCAAAGCAAAGTTTATTGCCTGTTGGGAAGTGCATTTGGAGTCTTGTAGCCAGACCACTGAATACTAAAAAAAAATAATAATAATCAAGGAAGTGCAAAGCTTCAGTGACACAAATTTCTCCATGCAATGTTTCACTCTCTCTAAAGCAGCAGAGGCTGTGGTTGAATGTTAAGCAGAGCTGAGCTGCCTCTTGTTGGTACTTGCAGATGTATTAAAGCCTGTTGGGTCGGATCCACAGCTAATGGAACTGGCCTGGTGCCTTTGGAGGCAGCATAATCACCTCGATTACTCATTTCTCTTGTTTGCTTTTAAAAGAGTAGCTCTTGTAAGTCATTTGCAGCAATAAAGCCTCATCTTTTTAATTCAAAATGGAAAGGCTTTTAATTCTTAAGTTACCCAGGGGACACTTTGCTCACCAAGCCCTCACTTTGTTCTCCTATAAAGCACCCACATAATAAGTTTTTAAGGAGAAATGGGTGCACTGAGCCATGAATGCAGAAATATTATTTCCTGCTCATGATGGGAGACATAAATGCTGAAATACAGGTGAATTTGTTGCCCTTCTTGAAGGAACAACTTCCAAGTGATTATTTTCTTCAAGCACAAGAGTGCACTGAACAGAGGTGCTTTAATTCATGCAAGCCTGACCTTTGGAAGAAGGTAATTTCACAAAGCAAATGCACCTCAGCTTTTCCCTAGAGCCAGCCAGATCCTTGGCTGTGGTGTGGTGGTGGTCTTTGAGTGGTTTTGTCTCAGAAAAAGCCAAGATTTGGGGAAATTAGATGTTTGCAGCTGTGGGTGGCTCTGGCTGGGGTTGTCTGAGTGGGGAGGGAGCTCTGGAGCTGGGTTTGGAGGGATGTCAGGTGTCAGAAAAAGGCAGCAACAGAGCAGGGAACACAACCTGCAGTTCCAGGTGTGTTGCCAGGAGCTAATCCCTGAATCCATTCTTGCTCAGGGCTCCCAAAGCTTTCCCTGCACCAAATCCAACATCAGGGAGGAGTGAGAGGGGACGATTTTTTGCATTCATGAGACTCTGCAGAGGTTGAGTCTTGGCAGGCAAGGAGACAGTTTATTGATGACTTGATTTATCCTGTGTTCCTGTTAATGCATTTAAGAAGGGCCTGTGATGAACTGAGGCATCCATTGCCATGTCCCACGTGGAGTGACCAGAGGAAATGTCACAGCCAAGGCTGTGCCAGGGCAGCAGGGAAGGGCTGCACGTCAGGAAGGCTTGGAGAGGATGTTTCTGTCTGCTGCAGTCCCCCTAATTGAAAAAACACCTCAAATTGGGGATCTGGAAGGAAGCCTCTTCCAGCATTGCTCAGCTCCTGAAATGGGCTGCCAGGTGTTCTCAGGATGTGGCTTTGGGAAGAAAAGCTCCTTTCTGAGCAGCTCTTGAGTCACCCCCTTGTTTAATTTGGGGGCTCTGCTCCATTTCTTTTGGAGGTAACAGACACAGAATCATTGAATGGCCTGGGCTGGGCAAGAGGGACCTGAAAGATCACCTAGTTCCAGAGGGAAGGCTTCTAACAATTGAAAAAGAAAGAAAATATTCTTATAGGAGGAGGGGAAAAACACCTTTAAAAACCTGTCTGGTCTGCTAAAATGGCCATGTATTTATTTGGTGTTCCTAGAAACAACATCACCCCATCTCACTATACCTGCCTGCTTGATGAAGGAATTTTTTATGGCATTAAATAGCAGAAAAGAGAAAGCAAACCCAGCAGAGCTTTTTATTTACCTAAATGGAAATTCACTGATACTCATTGGTGCAGGAGCTTTATTTAAAATGGCATTTAGAACTTCCATAAGGAACGGGGGCTTGGAAACAGAGCCATGAATTTTCCATCCAAGGGGTTTGACTTGGCACAGGGAGATGTCACGCAGCCCGCAGCTGGCACCAGACACTGTTAAAAAGATCTGAGGCTATTAGTGCCTAAACAGCCACTAGAAATTATATTACATGATGGAGACTGGCTAATATAATTGAGCCAGCTAGTTATTGTGTGCATAATTTAATTATTTGACAAATTGCTTAGAAACACGGTGTGCTCCTTCCACACTCGTGCTGCTCTCACAGCTTTAGGAGGCGCAGAGCAGAGGAATTGCTGCTGGCTGTCCTGGAAAAGAGATGTTTCTTTTTTAACATTTGCAGACTTGGAGAGGTTCTCTGGGGTTGTCACGGTGGGCTGGGGTGTGCAGAGATGGGGAGAGCCCAGGGGGACATGGCTGGGAGGGGAAATTGGCTCAGAGACAGCCAGTGCTGTTTCAAGTGCACTCTTCTGAGGCTTTGGGCTACTTGGATAAATGAGCCTCTCTGCACTCTGTGAGTTTTGGGATTTCATTGCTGGGCTGTGTGGGCTGAAAGGAACCCATGGAACAGTGGAGCAGAGACTCACAGAATGGTTTGGCTTGGAAGAGACCTTAAAAATCATCCAGTGCCACCCCCTGCCATGGGCAGGGACACCTGCCACTGTCCCAGGTGGCTCCAGCCCTGTCCAGCCTGGCCTTGGGCACTGCCAGAGATCCAGGGGCTGCCACAGCTGCTCTGGGCACCCTGCACTCTGTGCCCAACCTCACAGCAATTTTTTTTCCCCTAAAATCCAATCTAACCCTACTCTCTGTCGGTATGGAGCCATTCCCCCTTGTCCTGTCACTCCAGGCTCTTGTAAAGTCTCTCTCCATCTTCCTTGTAGCTTCTCCAGGTACAAAAAGGCCACAATGAAGTCACTCCAAAGCTTCTCCTGTCCAGGAGAACAATCCCAGCTCTCCCAGCAGAGCTGCTCCATCCCTCTGATCCCCTGGTGCCTCCTCTGGATCTCTCCAGCAGCTCCAGGTCCCTCCTGTGCTGGGCCAGGGCTGGGGCAGCTCTGCAGGTGGGGTCTCACCTGAGTGGGAACAATCCCAGCCCCTTTGCTGCCCACTGGGGATCAGCCCTGGAGCAGATGGGAGAAGTTCCTGGCCCCCAGGATGATCCCATCCTCATCTGTTCTTATGAGAGCTGGGGCTGGGTTGGTTTATGGTCATGAACTATAAGTTAAAGTACCAAAAACTCCCACCCACCTTAAAACTTCATTAAGAAACCTCACAGCACTAAGGAATATTTTCCTATAGCCCTGAAAATGAAGAGACATGACTAAGGATATTTTCCTCTTACAAAGCATCTCCTAAACAATTCTTCTTAAGAATCTGGACACCATCTGGAATAAAGCTGTGCTGTAATAATAAAGAGCAAATCCTACATCTCCTTGAGCAGTACTAAGCAAATCTGAAGACCCAATTGTGTCACTCTTTTTTGCAGTTAGCCTTTCAAAATTTCGGAGGCGAAGCTGTTGCCACAAGATCAGCAAAATCAGCAACTTATTACAAAAATATTTTTAACAGTGGGAAGTAAAATGACATTTTTGAAGAAGTGCAGTCAGATCATTTTCACTGCCAGGGTAGATCAGGGTGTCTGGGTGCTGGGCAAGGCACCACAGCAGTTCTGTGGTGCAGACTTTGAGCAGTGGGGCAGCTCTTCCTGGCGTGAGTTTGGGGGTACCTCATCATACCTGATCCATCTCAGTGTCCTGGCTCCCTCCCTGCTGACACACCAGAGTTTCCTTGCAATAACAACCTGGATTTGGGTGTTTGCTCTTGGATTCCATCCTGGAATACACAGAGGCCACCAGGCTAGCTGGATCCAGGAGCTCCTGGTCCTTTAACTGCACCTTCCATGTGGAAATATGGTGGTGTCAATCTTCCATCTCATTATCAGCTGAACAAGTTATGGCATGAAGGGGAAAAAATTGCCCTCCTGAATTTTTCATTGTCGAGCAGAAATCCTAATAATGGATTCAGGAGTGCATGGATGTATTTGGATGCCCTTAGATGATTTTGTGGTTTTTTTTCTGCAAGTTAACTGGGTTGTCAGGGACTGATGGGTTTTTAGGTGCAATGGAATTGCCATAAACTACAGGAAAAGCTTTGCTGCCTCTCCAAGCCCAGCTCTTAAGCTCCTCTCTGAAATAACCTTGACAGAATTTCTGCCAGTTTTGTTCATAACAAATTTTGCCTTGTTCTTTGCCTTTCTTCTTCTACAAAGACTAAAATTAAAACCAAGAGAACTTCCTCAGCTGAGTTGCCTATTAAAGGTCAGAAAATTTCCCAATACCCAGCAACACTGAAGGTATCTTGTAGAACCAGACATGGCAGCAGCAGAAGGATCCTTTCCTGAGAAACTGGAATTTTGTGAAGAGGCTGAGAAGAGTGCAGGAACGAAAACAGGCAGCAGAGGCTTCTGAGATCCCTAATTCACTTTACAGCTGTAGAGAGTAGGAAAATGGTGCAGAATTTTGTAGGGATTTTTCTGTGATAAATGATTTTTATCTCTTCTCTGGGCCTGGCTGCTTTTCCTGTAGGCAGCAAGGCTTTTCTTGGTTGGCATCTTCTTGGCTCTGCTCCTGCTTTTAGTGTATAAGCAGGGAGAAAAGTGTCCAGAGTCAAACACTGATTTACCAGAAATTTAGAAATAAAATCACGCCTGGTATCTAAGAAGTGCCACCCACTCTGAATGAGGGGAAATTTAGGTTGGATGCTGGCAAGAAATTCTTCCTTGTGGGGGTGGGCAGGCCCTGGCACAGGGTGCCCCTGGATCCCTGGAAGTGTTCAAGGCCAGGATGGACAGGGCTGGGAGTGGAAGGGGTCCCTGCCCATGGAATGAGATGATCTTTGAGGTCCCTTCCCAGCCAAGCCTTTCCATGATTATATATTGGATTAATAAGGAATAAAACTGTAAAAACCTTGCAATGGAAAAAAGCTGTTAAATAAATGCCCTGCTGTTTGGATGTGCCATTGTTCTCTGGCTGCCTTTTAAACAAGGCTTTGTACTGGAGTGAGAGAGGGAAAAAGGGAATTTTTGATGAAAAAGGAGATCCTGGGCAGCTGATGAAATCAAAGAGAGCAGGGAGGATGCTTCCATGGGCTGCATGAAAGCCAGGTTAGCTGGAACACCACTGCAATTAGGCATCCTCTGCCTGGCACAAAACCTGCTGGCACCTGATCTCCTGCTGCCTGATGAGGATGGATCCTTTCATTCATCTGTGCTGTGTGAAAATGCAAAAAAATGTTCTTTATCTGTGGGAAAAGGGAGAACCATCCCAAGTGTGCTGCTGTTGATGGGAGCTCAACATCATCCTTCATGGATGTTAAGGGCCTCTCCCACATTTTTTGGAGGATGGAGGGAATGTTTTGGTAATGATGTTCTCTCTTCTCTGCTCCCTCTTAAGGGAACCTTTGGGAATCATGTGAGATTTTGAGGAGAGGGAAGGCAAATCCCCCCCTTCTCTCACCCACTCGAGCAGTCACATGTGACAGATTCATGCCTGCAGCACTTCTAGGTTTTATCTGCTCACTAAATTTTATTTCCCCTCTGTGAGTGTTTATATTGCTTAGAGACTGCCAAGGTTCGTGTTAATCATAAAAAAAAAAAGTGGAGGTTTATTAGGTATTGCAGCTCTGTGATTCTTTGGTGTTTGAATGTTAATGAAGCTTTGTATGCTCTGGAGTAGTTGGAGAGGTGGATCTTAGCTCTGGCATGGCAGAATATCTGGGGGTGGATTTCTCTTCCCTTTGGGTTTTAACATCTTACATGACATTTCATCTGGAGCAATTTTCCACCATTTATCAGCAGGTGTAATATTGTTACTGCAATTCTGTGAGTGCAGGAAAGGCAGGAGGGTGAAAATGGGCTCAGGAGGGAGGGGAGAGCTCAGCACAGATCAACTGGGTGTCAGCACTTGGCCAGAACAGAGAGGGATTTGTTATTTTTGGGGACTCAGTGGGAGGACAAGAGGAAAGAACCCCTCAAATTGCAGTTCTAATGGTTATTTCCATAGGCTGTGCATGCACGTGGGATTGAGCAGAAGAGCCATGAAGAGACATTTATTCTCACTGCAGACAGCTCAGTTCTTTCTGCTTCTGGAGGCTGAGTTTCAAGCAACATTTATTTTCTCATTGTACATTTAATTTGGGGCACAGTAGCCAGACTGGAGAGCTGAGCATTTCTTATTTCTGAATTTCCAGCCAGGGCTGCCCCTCAGCATTGGCTTTGGTAGAACAAGATGAACATTTGCTCTAATGCCTTCAAATTAACCTCAAAGGACACTTGTGTCACTGTCATCGTGGTTTAGTACTGGAATTAGAGGGAGAACCAGGCCTAGCAGGCTCCTCTTTTAAATGGGGAGGAGGTGATGGACCTGTGTTCTCCAGGGGAAAGCTCCTCCACACTGACCTGCCAGCAGGATTGTGGTGGCTCTTTATGGGGAGGGATCTGGTTTTCCCAAGTCTCCTGTTGGAAAAAGTAGAGTATATTTAATCCAGGAAGTCTCTCTTTTTTACCACACCAAGGGGACTTAATTTTTTTTTCCATGTGTAATACAACTTTTTTTTGGGGAAACAAATCATGTCAAATTCCATTTGCATCTGCCTTGAATCCAGCTGAGCCTTTCTCCCCAGGAAAAGGGACAGACTCCCCCAGGTTGGGAACCCAAGGGCTGCCATAAAGCTGCTCTGAAATATTTCTATCCACCCCTCTGAGGGGGCTCTGAGAGGAGATGGATCCCAAATTTTCTTGGCTAGATTGGTGCAATTCATACAACTGCACTCCTTTAGTGCCAGATCCTCTGCAGCACTCCAGGACTCCCTAACAGTGTTCTCCTAACTCCAGCAGTAAATTCTGCTCCCTCTGTTGCTGCCTTTGGCTTAATTGACCCATTTTGCAGCAGATGAGGCCCCAAGGAGAGGTTAAACCAAGCAGGAACATTAAAAGGCAGGTCTGGCCTTCAGTGAACTCTTTGTCCTTGGCAAAGCCTCATAGCCCCAGCCTTACCTTTTTACCTTTTATTCTAAAATATTCAGATTAAACAATAAATTCAGGAATCTCTCCTGCTAGATAGGTCTCCACAGCTCTCTCTTGCCTGGGTGTTGGATGTGATGGGTTTTTGTGGAATTATGGGACCAAGAAAGCTTTGGCAAAGGGAAGGATGGGAGTGTTTTACAGCTCCTTGCTCAGTCCTTGAGGAGCAGACTGAGCAAAAATCAGTGATCCCCCCAGAGCCTCCATCCCAGACATGGAGTAGGGACAGAAAACTTGCTGTTGGATGAACTATTTAGGAGGGACCTGGAAGGGCTGGGGAGAAGGGAGGTCCAGCAAAGAAACAGACAGGGTGACCTGCTGGGCAGTGAGGAGAGGGGAAATATTTGAGCCCCAAAGAGGGAATTGTGTCTGGTACCTCCAGCCCCAGCATCTGCTCTTGGACATGCTGTGGGGTTTTGTCAGTAGTTGGGATATTGTCCTTTTACAGCTTGGAGAAACAGAGGAGGATCCTCTTCCTCCTGCAGGGCACAATTCATCCTGGTGGAATTGCCCAGGAGGCACAAAGGGATGTGAGCTACAAAGATCTCCTTGCTCCTCCCTGCTCACCTGCTCTGCTCCCAGAAAAATGGGATCTGCCCTGGCCACAGGGCACTTCATCCACACCCATCAGACCTGGAATGGGAATTCTGGCTGCTGCAGGGGCCTGCTGGGCCACAGCTGAGAGCACCGAATACTACAGCAAAATCTATACATTTGCAAGGGGTTAAACACAAGAATGTTGAAAGTCTGTGGGGGATGGGAATGATGTGGGTATCCAGGATATTGGATCCAGCATTCAGTCAATTACCATGCTTAGTTAAGTACTGCACGGTGGAGTGAAGGCTGCAGTCTGTTAGAATGTCTGCTCCTATAAGTCATTTAATTATGAGGTTGCTCACATGCCATTTTAACATATGTACAGTAACATTATCCCTCTTTTCTAGGTCACCATCCTCATAAGCCTGGCTCTGGCATTCCTTGCCTGCATAGTGTTCCTTGTGGTGTACAAAGCCTTCACTTACGACCACAGTTGCCCAGATGGATTTGTTTATAAGGTAAGGAACTTCAGAAGGATGAATTGCCTGAGCTAATGACAGGCTCTAATTGCCTGCATGGTTACAGCCCAGGCTGCTTTTTTTTTATTTTGACCAGGCCAAACGGAACATTTGGCAGGAATGTGTTGAAATGGAAAAAGTGTTCTGGGAAATGTGGACATGCATCTGCCTCCATCAGCTACTGTTACAGTGTAATTGTTGGGATTAGCATTTGGTGAACACTACAGACAGATGTTCAGCAACAATCCCTCATATTTGTGAATGGATTTATTGCAGCTGGGATCCTGCATTTGCTTCCCACACTCCCAAGTAACTGATGTTTACTGGCATGCATTGTAATGCAAAGCAAACTGCTGCAGTGCTGACACTCTGTCCTTTGTGAAAGAAATCCAAATTTGCCCTAGTAGTTCACTTCTAGGTGCTCTTGAGCCTTTATCAAGAGCAAACCCCTGTAACAATTGCTAAAACCCCGTGATTTTGTACTGAATATTCACAGAACTGTTTGCCTGGTCCGCTGAGATAAAAAAATATATATATATTTTGCAAAATAATTCACTGACTTCTCACTGTGAATTAACTCATAAATTCACAGGAGTCTTGACCACACTGGGGATAATATGTGAGCTGGAAAACAGAGTAAGATTGGTGTATTAATCATTGTGAATTATTCTCTTAGGTTATATAAAAAGGGAGAATTGGGATTGTTCAGCTTGGAAAAGAAAAGGCTTTGGGGTGATCTAATTGTGGCCTCCACTATCTGAAGGAGCTACAAGAAAGATGGAGAGAGACTCTTCACAAGGGGGAATGGCTTCAAAGTGACAGAGAGAAGGTTTAGTTGGATATTGGGAGCAAATCCTTCCTGGAGAAGGTGGGCAGGCCTTGGCACAGGGTGCCCTGAGCAGCTGGGGCTGCCCCTGGATCCCAGGAAATGCCCAGGGCCAGGCTGGACAGAGCTTGGAGCAGCCTGGGACAGTGGAAGGTGTCCCTGCCCATGGCAGAGGCTTGGAATGAGATGAGTTTTGAGGTCCCTTCATAGAGTCATGAATTTCAGAATCAAATCCAAGCCTGAACTTGTGAAAAGAGCTGCCCCATTGGGCTGTGCCTCCTGCCATCCCCAGCCAGGTGCTCATCCCACAGGCAAGGTAACACTCTCTGACAGAGCAGCACAAAGCAGCTTTTGCTGCCTCTGCCTGTCCCCTGCCTGCCTGGGGATGAATTCTGGCCTGGGACCAGCAGGTGAGCAGAGCAGCTCAGCCCAGCCCAGTTTGGTCCCTCCCTCATTCCACAGCCCCATCTCTGAGATCTGTTGCCAATAGCAACGGGTTTGGAAGGCCGAGCCCGGCTTGGTGCTCCCCAGGGCAGCTGCAGCAGTGTGAGAGCAACAGGAGCCCTGAGAGCATCGCTGGTGCCATCACTCTGCTTCTCTTTGTGCTCTCCCCTCCCAGCACAAGCGCTGCATCCCCGCCTCGCTGGACGCCTACTACTCGGCACAGGATTCCAACTCCCGGGGCAGGTTCTACACCGTCATCAGCCACTACAGCATGGCCAAGCAGACCAGCTCCCGGGCCGTGTCCCCCTGGCTGCCCTCGGGCTCGGCCAGCCACGACAACAAGGCTGCCAAGACAGAAGGGCATTAAAGGGAACGAGCTGGGTGGAGCTGGAGCGGGAGGGCGGGGGGACAACACCCGAGCGTGCCCTGCAGGGCAGGAGGGAATCCGACCCGAGGGCAGGAGCAGCTTCATGGATATTTCTTTTTGTGCGTTGTTCTCGTTGATTTGTAACCGAGTCGAGCTCTTGTACAAAGGCATGTTTGATGTTGACTGTACCTTAACGATGTAAAAATATTTTTAAATCATTGCTTAACTATTTGTTAGAAAAATAAATTAAAAAACAAAAAAAGCAAGTTAGGTAAACAGCCAGAGAGGATAAAAGCAGCAAAGAGAATCCCACCAAGTTTTGTCAGCGCTGGAAAGCTGTGACAGAGGCTCCACATGCAGTGAAGGGAGAGCTGGAATCCTTTCAGGAAGGGTAGAGAGAAGCTGGTACAGCAACATTGTGGTGCTGTTTGATTTGCCAAAGGGGAGATATTTTGCTGTCAGATTGAATCCAGTGTCAGTGTTCATTCACTGACAGAGAATACAGGCATGCCCTCCTTCCCCAGACATGCTCACGTGCAAACACAAACCCTGCACAGTGCCCCAAGGAAACCCAGAGAGTTCCTGGTGTTCCTAGTGAGCCACCAGAGTGCTGCTGCTCCTGGCCAGGCTCTGGGCTGAAATCCAGGCTGCTGCTTGGAGAAGGAGCAGGATGGGGCCAGGCAGAGGCTGCTGCAGTGAAATCTTGAATAAACTTTTGAGCACAGGACTCAGGAGTTCAGGACTCTATTCTGCTTCTGGCATAGATTCCCTGCATGAGCTTTGGCAGCTTCCATGGGGCTTCATCCTTTGGGACCTCTCTCCTGAGGGTCACCAAAACTCAATGAAATGCCATTATGATCAGAAGAGCACCTCAAAAATTCTGATAATATGGAGCCTCTAATTTTCAGCCCCTGATTTTCCCATGAAATGGGATGCTCCTGCTTCCCTCCTTCAGCTTCAGCACCTTCAGCATTTCCTATAATTCCAGGTCACTAGAGACAGGTAAAAATCAAGTCTCTGCTTGTAAACCCAGAGCAGACCCCAAGCTTAATCCAGTCCTGCCCAGAGTAACACATCCTCTCCCCACAAATGGCACTTGAGATTAGTGCAGGCTGGTGGGATTTAAAACACCCCCAAGGATTCTCTTTTCCCAGAGCTGCAAGAGCAGAGTGCCCAGGCAGGGCAAGGCTCACCTTGTCTGAGCTGCTTTTTCAGACTTTTGGCTAGACTGGGATGGAAATTAGGAACTGGCCCCTTCTTCCCTCGCATTGGGCAGTTTTGTCCTCCGTGTCAGAGACTCTGGGCAGTGTGTGAGGGCAGAACTCCTCAGTCCTGCAGGCATCATGATAAATAACTGTATAGTGTAGCTAAAACTGTAGTGCCAAACACCATTGTCTGACTCCCTCTCCTCCCTTCCCTTTCCACCTGTAAATTCATTTCTCACTCAAAATGTACAAACCGCCCCCTCCACCAACACCCCCAACTCCAGCAAAACCACTGAACAGTTTATAATTTTGTGGTGTATTTTTTGTCAGTAGGTAGCAGAGACTGAAGTATTTTTTGGTGTAATTCTTGAACTTTTCTGACGGGATTAAAATAAAGTTCGATGTGACTGAGAGTGGCTCCCGTGGGTTTTCTTGCAGGTGATGGGTGGCATTTGTGTGCTGCTGCCAGGCAGAGGCTGCACCTTGCACCAGCCCCAAGGTGACTCTGGATTTCAGGAGGCATTTCCAGAACTTCCCATTTTCCCCTTCTAATGCCTGGATTTTATTCCGTGTTCTCACCCATTTCCAATAGGAAAATAATAATTAAATTGCAGCTCATCTTCTACTGCTTTACAGTGGAGCTCCATTCCATTTTAATGGGAATTCCTTTCCATGGACTCCCTTCCCATTTTAAAACCAGTGATTACAGGAACTTTTCCTGGCAGCAATGCCCCCCTTGCCATCTTTTCCTGATGCAGGCATTCCTTGGAATGGGGGGTTCAAGGAAATCCAGCTGGCAAACCAAGGGCCACAGCTGAACTTTGGGAAAGTTGAGCTCTGTACCCAAACTCCAGAGCTTGATTTGTAACAAACCCACAGCTGTATTCATCTCACATGCTTCAGCAAGCAGATTGTGTTGCCTCAAATCCTTTGGCTCTTTGAAATGGAATGATAGCCTGGCATTAAATTGACTCATTCCCAAAGGCTAAAGAACATTTTGTAAAACCTTCGGATAGCTTTCCTTCAAAAAAAAAAAAAGTGTATTCAGAGTTGTGAAATTGAGCTACCACGGGAGAGAAACCACTCTGGTGTTAGAGGTCAGCACTGAGTACTTGTGAAATATATTGAAAGGATCCAGTGCTGTGCAGGATTGAGTCAGGGGATAATTTAACCATGCAATTCTATTGCCAGGCTCCCAGAAATACTCTGTGTGTTTACTTGAATCAGAAAAACCCAGGAATCAAATCACTTGAATTAAAAGGGTTCTAGCTATTACTAGATAAGTGAGTCAGTGGGGATAACCATTCCTATTTAATAAGGGAAAGATCAAAATCTGTGGAGAGCAGGATAAAAAAGAACAACCAAGAAAGACTCGGGGGGAAAGTAAAAGAAACCAAACTCCTGCTGCAAGTGCCACCACTGTGAATATTGTTATCACAGCTCCTGTACAAGCTGCAGTTGAGCTTCCAAGATTCAGCCACATATTTTAATCACAGGAACGGGGAGAAAATTGGAATTGTAGTGCATCATCTTATTATTTCAGTCTTTAAAAGCCTCCTTCAAGGTTGATGGTGAGTTTTCAGCTCTGATTAAAGAGTGTGTTGGTGACAGCCCGGGCTCATCAGGGCTGTGGGCTCTCTGTGCAGCCTTGAGGGGCTCTGGAGAGCAATGTTCTCCTGAGCTGTGCCTGGTGGGGGCTCAGCCTCAGCCCTGGCTGACCTGAGTGAAGAACAAGAGCCCTCCCTGTGCCTCTCTGCTGGCCCAGTCCATCAGCCCCAGCTTCCCACCCTGTCCTGACCCTGATGCAGCAGGGAACTCTTTGGGTGATCTCCCTTATGGCAGAGTTTGAACTCCCCCCAAAATTCCCTGGTGGGTCCCTGGGCCTGGAGGAGCTGTCAGTGCTGCAGGGTGGGTGCTGGGCTGTGTCTGCCCCCCTGGAGCAGGGGGAAGGGGGAAAGGAGAACTGGCAGCACAGCAATGAGCTCAGCTGGCAGGACCAGGCACCCTGGGCAGGACAGGTGGGAAAAAATAACTCCTAAGGTGTGGTGGTGGCATGGTGGGAACTCAACTGAGCCCAGACCCAGAAAGAGAAGGGGAGAGAGAAACTGCTGGAGCTTGAGGAAGATGGAGAGCAAGAGAAAAGGAGATTGGCACCAGGCAGGCGTGGAAGCAGGAGCTGCTTTCGTGCTGTAGCCCATGACCCTGAACCACTGCATCCTCCTCCCTGACAGAGCCTGCCTTGCTTGGGAAAAGCCTCTCCAAGCACCTGCAGTGCCCTGAGGGGAATGACTGACTCCAGTCCTCTTGGACTGCCTGCAAAACCAGGGCAAAGAGGAAAAGAGGTGCCCCCAGGGCTGACAGGGGACAGTGGCACAAAGAGCTGAGCTGTGTCTGTCGGGGTACTGGAGGTGACTCTGGCTTCCAGAGACAGCTCAAGGCGCTGCCCTGAGATCAGAAAAGGAGCAGGCCCTGTCCCTTTGCATGTGATTTTTTATTCCCTTTATCCTCCCCCGTGCTTGCCAGCTGTTTCTGGTTTGTAATAATACCTCCAGTGATAAGTGTAAGGGTCGTGCACTGAGCTGTCTACAATCACATTTGATACGATTAGTCAGGGGTTTTTAAAGCACCCTAATTATTACAGTCAAACCGGATTAAGCCATTCCTCTAATAGATTTTCAGTTCCTGTAAAATAGGCCAGGGAAAAAATGACTTACTGGAGGAGATGGGGGAAGGAAAGGCTCTTTCCTTCCATCTCTTTGGCCTTTGCTTTTTTAAAATGCCAGCAGTGGCAGGGGCACTACAGGGATCCCACTGGGAGCACTGGGGCAGGGCTGGGGTCTCTGGCACTCAGTTCTCCTTCTCACCTGCACTGGTGCCCTTTGAGGGGGGCAAAACAAATCAAATCCTTTTGATTAAAAGGGTAAAATGAGTTTTTCACTGGGGAGGTGGATGACAAGCCATTTGAGAGGTTGTGGGTTGCTTCCTCACGGGAAATAATCCACGGGAAGCCCAGGAGGGTTTGTGCAGTGCAGCTCCACTGTGGCTGAATTGCTGTTGCTGGGGAAGGCTGGGCAGGATTAGGGTTAGGATCAGGATTAGGATTTGTCCTGCAGCAGGCAGATGGTGATGGGGAAAAACAGAGAGAGAGAGGACATGGAAAAGCCTCTTAGCAGCAGGGCACACAGTTCATCCTGGCACAGCCAGTGCCCTGCCCTGCCCAATGGCATCACCTGGTCCCAATCCTGGTCCCAATCCCAATCCTGATCCCAATCCCAATCCTGATCCCAATCCCACTGCAGGGCTCTGTGTGCTGGATGTGGCACTGGGTGCCAGGGTTGAGTTGAGCTGTTGGGGCTGGGTTGGACTCGATGATCTTGAAGGTCTCTTCCAACCTGGTGATTCTGGGAATTCTGTGAAATTCCTTCCCCACACTCTGCAGGCCTGGGGGAGCAGAGCCAGCCCAGGCCAGGAGCTGTCCCTGTCACCTGGCTCTGCTGAGCCCTCCCTGCCAGCCCCACCAGCCATGGCCACATTTCAGTGCTGGCTAAATTGATTTCTGGGTATATTTTGTATGCCAGGTTATTACAATTACTCTTCAGGATCCTTTGGGATGAAAGGCTATTATAGAGATGAAAGCTCATTAACAATAAATATAAAGGGTCACAACTCCCCATAAAAATGTATTAGAAACAGATTTTAGTTTGGAAATGTAAATATAGCATTTGGCAGCAGGCAGGACTGCTGGTCTGGTGTGCAAGAGAGCTCAATCCATGGGAAGATGGGGCTACTTTTATAGCAGAATTACTGGGTGAATTATGGAGTTCTGGCCTGCTGGAAAAACAACTTCTGCCTACCATCAATAAAAAAAAAAATAAGGAATTGTTGCAGTGGGGAGGAAGATTTCTCCTGTTAAAAATAGGATTTTTGTGGTAGAGCTGAAAAATCTTTGGGAATTTACAAGTATAAATGCTGAGGAAAAAAAAATAAAAGATGAAGGGAATTTTGAAATGATAGTGGTAGGAATGAAAGTACCTAAACAGTGAGGAAAAACACCCACCTATTTTTTCAGATATGTTTTCATAAATTCATATGAAGGGGAAGTTGAACCTGGCTTTTCCCAAAAGCATTTGAAGCACCAACATTCCCAACACTTTTCCCCCTTTACCTTCAGCAAATCCCAGCTGCCTCACCCAGCCAGGGGTGTAAATGAATGTCCTGGGTTGACTGTATGATGTTTTTATTTTAATTTATAAATAAAAATAAATAAATAAATAAATAAATAAATAAATAAATAAATAAATAAATAAATAAATAAATTTATTCCTAAATATAAAATATATTTATATTTAGGAATAAATATATTTTATTTTATATTTTATTTTATTTCATTATTTATTTTATTGACTATAAAACCATCACATAGTCAACCCAGGACATTGAGCCAGGTCCCCCCAGCTGCTGCTGGTGACTGAGCCTGGGGGTGCCAGGGCTGTCCCTGCACTCCTGCCCTGGGGGGATCCTTGGGGAGCCTGTGAGCAGCGATTTGGGGCCAGGACTCAAACCCAGCCTGCACAGGCAGGGGCTGAGGGCTCTGGGCAGGTTTCAGGTGGCACAAACTCACTGGGGCAGATTTTTAGTGCCTGGAGTAAAGGGGATTCCACAGGATTCCTATTTCCCCATCTCCTCCTGGGCTGGAGGAGCCCAGCAGAGGGAGAGAAGCAGCTTTGGGGTTTTGCAGAGGAAAAGGCTCTGGCAGCAGCAGAGGGTCCCGTGGGGCTCAGCTCAGCTGACTCAGGCTCAGTTCTCCGAGGTGCTGCAGCCACTTCATGTTTAAAGATGCAGCATTCCCTCCCTGCTCCATGCCATCCCTTGAGAAGGAATTTTTCTGGTGGTTTTGATCAATTGGCATAATCACTGAGACCTTCAGATGAGGAATTAAGCCATTAAAGCCTTTGGCTCATACGAATTGCATTGATCTGTGTCACCCCTCCCTGCAGCCCACCCCACGATCTGCTCCCTTCTGGGCCTTGGCCACGCTTCAGAAAAATACCAATGAAGCTTTTTCTGAAAATAAAAACCAGCTAAGACATGCCACTTTAACCTGCCCAAGGTAAATAAACAAAAAAAGGGGAGAAGAATCTCTTCCACGCCTTCCCCAGCTCTGGGTTTATTGCTTTTCCCTGCTGCATCCAAGCTGCACAGCACAGCCGTGGCTGCAGGAGTCATCCAGCAACATCTGGGGGGTCAGAGTGTTCCTGCTGTCTCACTCACAGACTGGCACCTTTTTGTCCCCATTTCAGGATTTATGAGCTTGTGCTGGGTTCAGGACTTGGGGAGACTCTTCCAAAAAGCAGAAGCAAAGCAGAGACAGGGCTGGATCCAAAGCTGGGATTAATTTGGGACCCAAAAGTGAGCCTGGGTCCCTGCCCTGATCCCTGAGCTGAGGTGAGCTGGGGCTGTGCCAGCCTCTGCTGGATGGAATTCCAGAGGAATTCCCGAGGAATCCCATGGGCTGTGCCCCTGGGAGCCTCACCCCAGCTGCCCCCACCCATCCAGGCTGCCCAGTTGAACTCCTCATGACTCCTGAAGTCAGCTTTGCTGGCTCCCCTGGAATTACAGAAATTTAAATGATGTTGTTTTCAATTTTGATGCTTTTTTACCCCTTTTTCTCCTTTTTTTTTTCCCCTGAAAGGCTCTTGCTCTCTGCTGCTCGGGCAGGGAGGGGTCCCTGGGGACAGTGAAGTGCCACCAGCCCGAGCTCTGGTGTCTATTTAAAATCAAGCAGTGCCAATAAAGCCTCAAAACGCACCAAGGCTCGGCCGAGGGCGCTTTCATCTGGATCTGCCGAGGGTAATTTCAGCGCTCACAGGAGGGAGGATCTGGCTGTAATCACTTGTGCAGGGACTACACAAGACAAGCTAATTACCTTCGGGGAGGGCATTTCACAGGCTGTAATTGGGCAGGGGATGGCAGGGGGGAGCTGGGGCGGGGATGCTGCTGGTCCTGCATCCCTGATTGCCTGGGATGCGCCTTGCGCTGGGAATTGCAATAAAGAGAAATAAAGCCGGGATTGGGAGAGCAGCCTGGGGCTGCACATTGCACAGCCCGAGGTTAAAGGGACAGGTCGGGGCTGGGTGCCGGGGGATTGCGGCTCCCAGGGGCTGAAGGAGCCTTGGAAGGGCTGGTTTGGGAGCAGGAGCAGCAGAGGGTGGCTGGCACAGCCCCTGCATCCACAGCAGCCTGGAGCAGGGGATGGAAAATTTCATTTGGAATTCTATTTCTCTGGGCTGTTTGAGGACCGCTCACTTCAGCTTGCACTGGCAAGAAGCACACTGGAATTGAGATTAAATGCTCCGTCGGTTTTGGTTTATTTTCTTTTCCTTCCTTTTCTTTCCAGTTTGTTTTCCTCCCCTGCTGCTGCACAGTTCCACTTGCTCTGACAGAAATCACTTCTGCCTTCCCCTTGTTTTGCAAGGGATCAGGATTTAAAACCAGCCCAAGGAATAGAAGGCAAAGAGCCCCTTTTGGTCCCAGTCCTAATTCCTTTGGACACAGGGGGATGAGAAATCACAAACTCAATGTCTGTGATGCCCCAAACCCATTCCCTGAGGGCTGGGTGCCCTGAGCAGGGATTTTCCTAAACCAGGCACAGCCACACTCTCCTTTCCCTGCTGCAGACCAGGCCCAGCCTGCTGAAAGCTCTCACCTGACACTGGATTTTCTTAGTTTTGACTGAACTTTGGAATATTTGTGAGACACAGAATGACCATTTCCATCCCCATTTAACCCCAGGCCACCAGATGCATCCCTTTAGTTCTCAGGGCTGCTCACAGCAGGAAGCTGAAGGAGAAGCATCCCTTCCTTTTTCTTTCCTTTTTCTTTCATCCCAGGATCTCATCCACCTGGACTGGGAACGCCATAAGAACAAGGTTTGGCTCCAGAATTGAAAAAAAATTTAAAAAAAAAATCCTATTTAACCCCCATAATTTCACACTGACTGGCTGGCAGGAGGAGGGGGAAGTGTAGGAGAGCTTTTGTCCTGCTCTAGGACAGAGAGGCAGCTCTTGGATGTGTTGAGATCAGCAGAAAATCCTCCATTGACTGAAACCCCCCAGATTTCTTCCTGCCTGATTTTCAGGTATAGAATGAGTATTTTTAAGTAGTTTCAGGTGTTTCAAATGCTTGTCTTGGGCTCCTGCCTGATGCTGAGAAACCTTGCTGCAGGCTTCAGGGGCAAATTGCACAAAGGATTTATTTTTGCTTTTACAAAACATTTTTCTAATTTGTTTTTGGTGCCACTCACAATGTCTGTGATGAAGCAGAGTGGCTGGAGGAAATTTTCAGCTTCTTGTAAGAGTCAGGGTGATTTACTCCCAGCTTCCCTGCTAATGAATTCTGTGCTCATCCCAGATACAACCAGGCAGGTTTTTTACTCATTCCTGTATTGCCCTTCAAAATTGGCTTGCTAAATCTCCTTGTAGCTCCCTGTGTATCCTAGCAATGCTGAGGATCAAGTGAATTCACATTAACAGAGGAACAGGCCCTCTGGTTTTTAATAATTCACACCATTGATTTTTCCCCCTGTCTGTATTCCTGCAGTCACCTGCAGCTTTTGCAAATTATAATGTAAACCCAAACTGGGCTGCACTCAGATCTATTTTCCTAATACAGCCCCATCATTTCTGCCCTCCAAGGTCCCTTTATGCCAGCCATAACTCTCTGTAATAGTTTTGTCCATTTTCTGCAATCTTCCTGCTCGAGAGCTGAGAAAACTGAAAGGAAATGATTTAACTTGGAGAGGTTTTCAATAAAGAGCAATTATTCCTCCTGTTCATTAAAGTCTTTTTATTCTCTGCTCCCAGCACCTGCATTTTGTGAAAACACCAACACGAGGTAGCAGAGCAAACACTTTGATCCCATATTAATTGAGTTAATGCTCAAGGTTAAACCTCTGGCATTCCAGAGGGAAAAAGCTGAAGGGATTTCTGATGAGGCCTGAAATGACACATTTCCTCTGACCTTGCTCTGTTTGCTCCAGCCACGGGAGTCTCCAATTGAGTTGTGAAAATTCCAACTTTATGGAATTTTATGGAATTTCTCCCTCTTTGCCATAGCAAACCAGGATGTGCAGTCCCAGCACTCTGGGAAATTCTGCGGGAAAACCTCCCACTACATTTTTTCCCCGTTCTTTTTCAGAAGAACAGCTCATTTTAAAATATTTTTCAAGTCTGAAAGTTCTGCGCGATTCCACAGCGGGAGGAGGCGGTGGGGTGGAAGGAGGTACAAAGTCGGGGGAGGAGCTGGGGATGGAGGATGTTTCTCTGACACTTTCCTTTTCACATCACCCTTCTCCCTTTTCTCCCAGTGCCGGAAAGTTTAGCGCTTCCACCCACTCCCAGCGGGGGGTTAGGAAAAAGAGAGGTTTTTTGAGGGTTTTTTTTTTTGTGGTTGCCTTTTGTTCCAGCCTGTTCTGCCTTGTGTGAGCCCTGATAAATACCAGGATGAGATCCAGGAGATTTGAAAAGCATCGGTGCTTCTCTTTTATGGGGGATGCCCCAAATGCCCCCTGGTCCCTCCTGTTGAACCCCCCTGATGGACAGGGATGGGCAGGAACAGCCTGGGCTTGGACTGGGGTGGGAGAGCCCTTCCTGGGACATCCAGGGATGGGGATCCAACCCTCCCTGGGCAGTTCCAGTGCCTGAGCTCCCTTTCCATGGGGAAATTCCTGCTGTGCCCACCCTGAGCCTGCCCTGGCCCAGCCTGAGGCTGTTCCCTCTCATCCTTGTTAGGAAAATCAATCCCCAAACACCAGAGGTTGATGTCCAAAAAGGAGACAGAGGAGCCCTTTGGCTTTATTCCAATCAAGGCAGAGGCCATGGGGCATCCCCTGGGGGCTCTCAGATTTTTGGGGGACTCAGCCTCCTTTTTATCCCAATTTCCAGCCACATTTCCCTTCTCTCTTTCCCCATTTCTGAGGTACTTGAGAGGTTCAGACTTCCCCAAACACCTGATCCCAAAGATTCCCCTCTAATGTACAACCCTCCCTTTTCATTGTTAATTCCTATGGAATTTAAAGGTTTTTCTTCCCCATTGTTTCTTTCATCTCTCAATGTCCAATTTCATTTATCAGCAAACCTAAAGTTTATTTCTAAAAGCAAATCTCTTTTCCCATTCATCACTCAGTGGAATCCTTCCCATTGTTTCTTTTCTCTCCCAGAGCTGGTTTTATCTCCCAGCAGCCCCACAGCTGCTTTGGAAAGACAAACCCACTGTTCCTCTCATGCTGGATGCCCACCTGGCTGTCCCCTCCTGGCAGGGAGTTGTGCAGAGTCCCCCCTGAGCCTCCTTTTCTCCAGGCTGAGCCCCTTTCCCCTGATCCTGACACAGAACTCTTGGAGGGAAGCAGCCCCAGAGAGCTCAAGGAACAGAACCAGAACCACTTGGGCCATTACAGACCCAGCCAACCAAAAGGGCTCTAAATTCTGCCCAGGCTAATTCAGCTCTGCTGCATTAAAATAAGGGAGAGAACAGAAATAAAAAGGCCCAAAGTCTCTCACACAGCAGCTCTGAGCTATTGCTTTTTTCTACCATCTGAAATCTTATTAACCTGCAAGTTGTCGAGGGTTTTTTAATTATTTTTTCACTGCACTTTTTTTTTCTCTTTTTCTTGTTTTGTACCACAGCCAAACGACTCTGGGGTGAATGAATTCCAAGCTTTTGAAGGAGATTGTAAATGCAGTAGAAAATAGTTGTAAACTTAATTGAAAAAGGCAAGAAGAAAGCAGTGTCTGCCTTTTTAAAAAGCATTGTTCCCTGGCAAGATCAAATGGACATGCAGCTCACTTTGCATGAAGAATTAAAAAGAAGAAAGCAGAAACCTCTTGGTCTTTGTTCTGCTGGCCCAGGTGAGGGGCACACTCTGCTTCTTGGGACAGAAATGCCTCCTGTCCCCTCTTCTGTTCCCCTTCCCCTCTTCCCAACTGCTTATTTTACCTTCTTTTACTGTGGGAAGTGTAAAATAATCCAGAGCATTTGGTGTTTGCAGGTCAGTGCTGCTCAAAAACAGCTTTTAGGTCACCAAGACCCCCTGAGCAGCCAGCAGCTGTTTAGAAGAAATTTTGCAGTGATGGTATCACAGAAATGTCAGGTAGCAGAAGCTTTAAAATGAATGTTTTAGAGGGATTAAAGGTCATTTTCAAAGGTCTCCAGCAGCTGCAGACCCAAGCCATGAATCTAGACCCAGATTTCAACTTCCCTCAGTCCTAATTTAACTTTTTCTAAGGACTAATGGCTCTATTTTCCAGCTCAAGTGCTTCCAGGAAAACCAGAGTCACAGAAAATTGCAGAAGACCTTAGGAGGAGATACACAGAGCAGTCTTGTTATGTCAGAGCAGCACTGAAAAGAACATTTTTGTGCTGTTGTTGTTGTTAAGAACTCCTTAGATTTGAAATAGGAAAAAAATGGAGCAGGGGCAGGGAGGAGCCATTTTGGCTCTTCCCCATCACTGAGCTGGGATCTTGTGCCTAGAGAGGCTTCAAACTTCAGGGCAGGAGAGAGGGAATTGTGGAGGGAGAGGGAAACATTGAAGGGTTTTCACTCTGTCCCCCTGAACTCCCAGTGGAGAGGGCTGGGCAGCCCCTGGGATTTCCCCTGGGTTTCCCAGGAAAAGGAGGGGAAATGCTCTCAGATTTAAGGTCATTCCAAGCCCAGCCATGCCCTGACTCTCTGATTAACCAGCAATGCCCTGCCAGCACTCTGGGAGCTGAATTTGGCCAATTTTCCCTGGGCTGCTGTCACTGCTGTCTCTACCTGAGCCAGAAAAACAAGTCCTGCTCTTCCATCACTCATCCCAGCCAAAGGGCAAAGAATTCCTCTTCTGGCCACAAAAATCCCTCCTCAAACACCCCCAGAGCCTCCTGATGGCCTCAGGGGCTCCCTGGGGTGTGGGGAATGGCCCTGAGGGTGTGGGAATTGTTAAAATTGGAGGATTTGGGGATTACTGATAAAGAAGGAAGTTTAGGTTGGAGAGGTTTTATGGTTTTAGTTATTTTATTGATCTTTTTTAGGTTTTGAAGGCACACAGATCACTGGGAAATGCTTTTCCTTCCCTGACATCTCCATTTCCAGGAGAGGCTCAGAGAGCCTGGATGGGGACAGTGTGGGACACCTGAAATCCCACAGCAGAGGAGCCTCAGGTCTGCTCTGCCACCAGGGCTGCCCCTTGTCACCCCCCTGGGGACCAGCCAGGCCTTCCCCCCTGCCAGAACATCCTCAGGACCTGGGGCCAAATGTGGGAAATGGATTTGTAGAGAATTTCCAAACTGGATGGAAAGCTCACAAATACAAATACACACCATGTAAATCTTCTATCAAGCTTTAAAAATTCTCCACAAATCCATTTCCCACAGCTATATTTTATAATTGTTTTTATTTTTCCTGATGCTGATCAAATCTATTTCTCCTATTGTGAGTGGAGGGGTTGCCTTTTGCAACATCAGCATCTGATGTCCCAAAAATGGGCCCTGGAAGAGGGGCCAGTTGGCAGGAGAACAGCTGGGTGAGCTTAAAAATTAAAGCAAAAGTAGAAAATTTGGCTTTCCAGGGATGCCATTCTGCACAGGACTTGCGTGCTGCAAGATGGAACAGGCAGTGCATTTTTAATCTGATAAATAATCTCCTGTCCCAGATTCCTCCTGCAGAATGAAAATGAGCAAGACTTTTAGGATCCTTTCTAAATCAACAGCTTCAGCTTTTCTAAGCCTCCCATCACTGAACTGTCTGGATGCCAAAATAAATAATAATCCTTTCTCCAGAGCATCTTCATAAGACTTCAAACATTTACAGAAATAAAGAAAATAAACCTGGTTATTGTCTGAGTAATCATTTGTTTATTGATGGAGACAAGTCTGCTCATTTTTCTTGCTCTCTGGTGATTAGATTATGATAAAATGTGACATTTAGTGATAAATTCGATATGGTTGGTTACATACAGTTTAAAAAAGGGACTATCCAATTATTCTTTCCTGTGCTGGTGGAAGGCTTTGGCCACCTGTGCAGGAGATTGCCACAGCTCTGAGCAAACTGCAGCCCCTTCTCCAAGCAGCTGTGACAAATGCAGAGGTCACACACATTCCCTGGCCCATGGATATCAGTTTTGGTGTCTGCCTTCCCATATTCCAGCAAAACCCGGAGCCCAGGCCAGAGCTGTAATGAGAGCTCTGCTCTGGCTGAGCAGGGGATGAGTGTGGGGACAGCCAGGACAGAGCTGGGAGGGCCAGAGGAAGCCACACAATAATGAACATGTGTGTGATTCTCTGTGATTCTCTGTGATTCTGTGTGATTCTGGCTGTGATTCTGTGTGTGATTCTGTGTGTGATTCTGGGTGTGATTCTGTGTTATTCTGGGTGTGATTCTGTGTGATTCTGTGTGATTCTGGGTGTGATTCTGTGTGATTCTGTGTGTGATTCTGTGTGATTCTGAGTGTGATTCTGTGTGTGATTCTGTGTTATTCTGGGTGTGATTCTGGGTGTGATTCTGTGTGTGATTCTGTGTGTGATTCTGGGTGTGATTCTGTGTGTGATTCTGTGTGTGATTCTGTGTGATTCTGGGTGTGATTCTGTGTGATTCTGTGTGTGATTCTGTGTGATTCTGTGTGATTCTGGGTGTGATTCTGTGTGTGATTCTGTGCGTGATTCTGTGCGTGATTCTGGGTGTGATTCTGGGTGTGATTCTGTGTGTGATTCTGGTGTGATTCTGTGTGTGATTCTGTGTGTGATTCTGTGTGATCTGGTGATTCTGTGTGATTCTGGTGTGATTCTGGGCGTGTGATTCTGGTGTGTGATTCTGGTGTGATTCTGGTGATTCTGGGTGTGATTCTGTGTGATTCTGGGTGTGATTCTGGGTGTGATTCTGGGTGTGATTCTGTGTGTGATTCTGTGTGTGATTCTGGGTGTGATTCTGGTGTGATTCTGTGGTGATTCTGTGCGTGATTCTGGGTGGATTCTGGGTGTGATTCTGTGTGTGATTCTGTGTGATTCTGGGTGTGATTCTTGTGTTCTGGTGTGATTCTGGGTGTGATTCTGGGTGTGATTCTGTGTGATTCTGGGTGTGATTCTGTGGATTCTGGGTGTGATTCTGGGTGTGATTCTGGGTGTGTTCTGTGTGATTCTGTGTGATTCTGAGTGTGATTCTGGGTGTGATTCTGTGTGTGATTCTGTGTGTGATTCTGTGTGATTCTGGGTGTGATTCTGTGTGTGATTCTGTGCGTGATTCTGTGCGTGATTCTGGGTGTGATTCTGGGTGTGATTCTGGGTGTGATTCTGTGTGTGATTCTGGGTGATTCTCTGTGATTCTGGGTGTGATTCTGTGTGATTCTGTGTGATTCTGTGCGTGATTCTGGGTGTGATTCTGTGTGATTCTCTGTGATTCTGTGATTCTCTCTGAGCCCCTTGGGATCAGCTGCCTCCCCACAGCAGCAGCACAGGAGCAGGAATTCCCTGTCCTTCCCTGGGGCCAGCCCCAGATCCCAGCCTGTGGGCCAGCACCAAAGATCTCCCTGACCTGCTCTCACACCAAAGGTTACCTGGGCAGCTTTACCCACATCCCTGGTGTCCCTGTGCTGCCAGGGCAGGGTGGCACTGCTGGCAGCTGCTCAGCTGTGCAAGGATGAGAACAAATCCCCAGGAAAGGAAGGGAAACACCCTGAACATCACTTTCTGTTTAACAGCTGTATTTGCCCTCTGGAAAAAGAGACATCCATGGCCAGGCCACCCTCCAAACCATCTGGCACTGCTCTTTCTGTTGCTGGCTCCTCCTGGTCTATTGAGAAAAATCATCTGCACCACCAGGATTCTCCTGCCATGAACATGAATTTTAGGATGCAGCAGCCTCTTGGCAGGAGCAGGAGCCATCTGGGCCAGCCAAGGAGTTCAACCATGCAAACAAAGTGATTGGGATTGGTTTCAAAGAGGAAAGAAACCAGCAAAGCCCCTGAGGGTGCAGGGCACGGGACAGGCTCAAAAGATGGCAGGTAATTAAATTCTTGGCTGAGAGGAACATTTTCCTTGTCCTTCTCTGCTCCTTCCCCCGGGGCAAAGAGCCCTGGTGGGAGTTTGCCTGCCCTGAGTGGGGCTTCAGACTTCTGGATCAGCTCCTCATGCTTTGATTGCTGCTGTCCCAGCTGGGTTTTGGTGTCCAGGAGGATCAGGTTGGTGTGGAGGGAAGGTCCCTGGTGATGGCTGTGTCCCTGTGTCCCTGTGTCCCTGTGTCCCTGTGTCCTTGCCTGCCTTAGCCTGAGAGGATCCTGCAGGAGGGCAGGATGGGCTTGGCTCCCCTGCTGCTCCACCACCTGCATGCCCCAGCTCCAGCCTGGACAGGGAACATCCCCACGAGCCTCCTTCCACAGGGCACTGCCCACTCACCCCTGTTCTGCTGACCTGAGCCCTCCCAGCTCCCAAAACCAGGGAAAATTTAAAACTAAACCCCTCTTCTAAGAGGGCAGGAAGATGTCTGTTCATGCCCAGTGAGCTGCCAGCCCTGCAGCCAGGCTGGGGATTCCCTGAAGGGTTCATTCTTCCTCAGGAAGAATTTCTCCCTGGAAAGGGTTGGCAGGGGCTGCCCAGGGAGGTTTGGAGTGCCCATCCCTGGAGGTGCCCAAGGAAGGGCTGGGGACAAGGTGGGTTGGACACAGCAGGGACTGGATGGCCTTGGAGCTCTTTTCCATCCTCAGTGATGCTGGGATCCTGTGCTTTGAGCAGTGGAAGAGGCCAGCAGGCTCTCCTCTTTGCCAGGTGCCAGTAAAACACCTGACCAAGCTGCCTGGGAGCTGAGCTCTGCTGAGCTTTGGGGAATGAAACCTCCCTGGGGAATGAAACCTCTCCTGATGTTTACATCCCATCCCTTCATGGGTTTAACCTGGAATTACAGAGGCAGCAACACCCAGCCTTGATGCCTTGGAGTCTCTTACAAGTGCAAACAGAAAAAGAGAGACATTGCAAAGACCTCAGAGGGAAAAAGAGGGAGAAAAAATAAAAAGAAGCAAAAGCACCTGTGAGTCCCAGAGGAAATGGAACATGAAAGACCAGGCTCCTGCCACACCACAGAACTCTGATTAAACTGTGATTCCAGACTCAGCCCCGCTCTGGCACAGCCAGCAGAGCAATTCCTGCCCCAGGGAATCCCAGGGGAGGGACTCAGAGGCACTCAGGAAGGATTTTCCCACTCTGACAGGAGAGGGAACCTGGCAGGAATGGGAGCCAGAGATCCCCTAAACAGCCCCAAAGAGGGAAAAGCAATTACAAAGTGTGAAAGTGCTAATAGAGAACCAGCCAGCATTTAATGGCTCCTCCCAGAGATCTCTGAGGATCTCTCCTATCCACATTTCTCCGAATTTATTCAATTCCTTTCATTATTCCTATTAATTCTGAATTCAGTGCCAGCCTTGGCTCCATGGGGGACTTCCAAATGTTTGACTCCTCACATCATCAACCTGCCTTGGAAATGAGAGCTATTCCTTGCCAAATCTTTTGGGTTTATTTAGCAGAGGCCAGAAATAAAAAAGAGAAAAGGGAGGAATTGGGACACTTTCCTTGCTCTTGTGGCTTTAAGGTTCTTTGGAAAATCAGTTATCAAGAGGTGGCTTTTTTGGGCAAGATTCAACTGATATTACAATGTTCAATTAAGCTCATTGAAAGAAGATTAAGAGACAATTTAATCCCAGTTTGTGAGTAGCTACACAGGGAGAACATTTGATACAAGAGCAGTCTTTAACAAGCAAAGGCATTGAGTTACCAGCTGAATTTAGCAAAATTAAATGAGATTTTTTTTTTTTTTTTTTAACCAGGGCACTTTCCCATTGTAAAAGTGATTAAGACAGTCAGGAAATCCTGATTTAGATCAGGCTGAGGTGAGCTGGTGTGCTGCTTTCCCAGAGTTGCTCAGGGTTAGGGTTGGGAAGTGCTGACTGTGGGACATGGAATCCCAGAGTGGTTTGGGTGGGAGGGACCCCAAAAATCCCCCCTTGGGCAGGGACACCTTCCACTCTCCCAGGCTGTGCTTTGGAATGATGGGACCTGAATCCTGAATCCAGGCTCGCTCTGAAGAGCCTGGGGGAGCTGGTGGGGAGGTTTGATGTGTATCACACAGAACCTGAATTATTCTGTCAGAGAGATGACATTCTCCAGCCCTGTCAGTTCAAGGATTATCCTGACCAGAAACATTGACTGCAAGGAAATTAAAAAGAAAGTGCAAGGCTCTTTCAGCCAAGGTCTGAAATCCTAACCAGATTCCCATCCTGAGCTGTAAAAACAGGAGATTCCTTTTCTGAGCAGTGCAAACCACTGGGAGCCATAAATCTCCCAGAAGAGAACTTATTTCCCCCCTAATTTCCATGTTATCTGCAGCCCACTGTCTTCCCATTCCCAGCTTCGGCACCGAGGTGTAGCAGTGATGTAAACATCAATATTTTAATGTCAAAGAAGAATACAAACTGAAATTGAATTCCAGTAAGTATAAAGGAAATACAGCAATGGCTCTCCTATTGAATCCTCTGCAGATTCCAGATAATGGATTATTCAGAAAGCTCCAGCTCATAACAAGGTGCCCTTTATTCCTGGAATTTGATGCAGTTCTCCCTTAAACTGTGATTATTTTCTGATTCCGTTTCCAAGTAGATTTTGACACAGTGGTACAATTTCCTTATCTCCCTCTTAAAAGTTGCTGCACTGGGCTGTGTAAATGAAAACAGCAGCGTTTTCCATGTGGATTTCCCCCCATCTGTGTGATGTTTATTAAAAAGAATCAATCTGAGGGACACTTCCCAGCACAGCAGAATGGGAAATGCAGCTGCTCCCTGCAGGTGCTTCCAGCTGATAAATAAACCCCACTGCCTGGCCACACACAGCAAGAGGTTTTCACATGCAGGAGAATCATCTGGAACTCCAAATACCAGGCTGGGAACACAGCAGAGATGAGGAATATCTGTGATAGGTGCAAACTGATCCCAGCTCAGACAGAAACCATCACTTGGCTGCTCCAGCACCTCCCTGACCACTCATTGCCCCAAAATCCAGGGTGCACACAAACCTCCTCCTGCCTGGGGCTTGCTGGGGATGGAAAGCACCAGCCCAGGGGGTTTAGGGTTGTTGGGTGTTGTGTCCAACACGAGGAGCACGAGTTTGGGTCTCCCTTGGGAATCTCATGGAAACCTGGTGCAATTCAGAGATGCAGTGCAGGAATCCCCTGCTGCCTGCTGAAATCCCTGCTGCTCTCCAGAAGGGAGAACTTGTCACTCACAGATCTAGGAGTTCCCTAACCACACAACAGTCCCCCAAGTTTCTGAGGAGGTTTTGCATTTTTTTAGATATAAAATAAGTGTCCAGATTGATTTCTCACTTGGCAGCACAGAAAAATCACCCAAAGGCTTTTAATTTGGGTTTTGCTTTTTTTTTTAAAGGGGTTTTAAAACCTCTGCTGCCTGCAGTGCAGCCCATTATTCTTGGAGGATAATCCTACATGAAAAGGGGAGTGACTCCATGTCCTCACAGGCTTTTCCCCTCCCTTGGCTTTTATGATCTTTGCCCACTGATGTTCAGAGTGGCTTTGGACAAACTGGACTTGGAGAGCTCCATTTCCATTTGGGAAACGCTCACTAATTTGGCAGGGAATTAGATGGCTTAATTAATATTGCAGCCCTTTGATAGGCTCAGATGTGAGACCCTCCAGAAGAAGGGGCTGTGAAGCAGATAAAACCATCAGCTCTTCCTTTCTAATGAACTCCCAGCCCTGAGCAATGGGGTTGGGCTGCCCTGATCCCTCCAAGGCTGAAATCCTCTGGCATCCTGGTGACCTGTCAGTGCTCCTTGGAGGAGAAAGCACAGCTAGGGCAAGCTGAGTGTGGAATAAGCTCCTGTTTAATAACAGAGTTCACCAGAAGCTGCTCACTTTGCAGGAGATAACTGACCTTACCACAGCTCCCTGCCTTTGCCTTTGATTTGGGCCACACCACTGAATTTGTGGGCAATTACAGAGGGAGCATGAAGACATAATTGAAGGTTAGGAAGTGGTGGACACAAAAGGAACAGCTCTGGAATTAAAGAGCACTGATTGACTCTGGCTGTGGGGACACAACTCTCAGCTCTGCAGGGATCACAGGAAAACCCAAGGGTTACCTGAGCAGGTACCCTCAGCTCTCAGAGACCTCAGGGCAGCACAGAAACAGCCTTCACATCTCACTAAATGCATGAAAGAAGCATTTTTGGGATGACTCGGTGTTCCTTGAGAATTCCTGAGCCCACAGCTGGCACTGCAGGAGGGCTGAGCCACCCTGCAATGGGACTGTGCCACCACCCTGACCCACAGGGTGCCAGGTGTATTCTGACTCTGGCAGTGGTTTGTTTTCTTTTCTTGTACTATTGCACTTGTATTTTTAATTTTCCTAATAAAAAACTGTTTTTCCTATTCTGCAGGAGGGCTGCAGCCACCATTTAATGGCTCTGCTGCCACCACCCTGACCCACAGGCTGCCAGGGCCTGTTCTGACACTATCTGGGTTATTCTGTATTGCTGCATTTTTATTTTAGTTTTTTTTTTTTTTTTTTTCCCTAATAAGGAACTGTTATTCCTGCTCCCATATCTTTGACTGATAACCCCCCTTAATTTCAAAATTATAACAATTCAGAGGGAGGGGGTTTACAATCTCCATTTCAAGGGAGGCTCCTGCCTTCCTTAGCAGACACCTGTCTGCTCAAAGCAAGACAGCAATGCACCACCCAAAGGAGGAAAATCCACTGCAAAAGCAGCAGTGTGTCAAAAGTGAATTATGGAAATGGCCCTGAACAGCCACAGCAGTTCCACAGAAACATTTGGGGAACAAGGAACACAGCAGAGAGCAATGGCAATAACAATGCCCAGAATTGTTTCCACCAATATCTATTTTTTAAAGAGAGCTATTTGAGTTCCCTCTTTGCATCTGCAATCAGGAGTTGAATTGATGATAAATACAACCAGAGCAATGAAAAGATTTTGCATTACATTCTATTATCTGCCCTCTCCCTGCCTGGAAGTGGCAGGGAGATATTCCTTACACCTGAACTGCAGATGATCCTGGGCCCAGTGAAGCGTGGCTTGTACAGAGAAACCAGGAGGCTGGGGAGGGACAAAAACCTCTCAGGTCACTGAGCGATTACCAGCAAGGTTGTAGGGATCTGTGTAGTTTAATATTTCACTGGAATGCAATTTCCCTGCTGGGATCTCTGAGCACTTGGCAAACATTAATGCTGAGAGGCACACAGGGTTGTGGGGAATGCCAGGGATGAGCTCTGCTGATGTTCCAGAGGCAGGGAGGGACTGAGGGACCTTGTGAGAGGCAGCACTTGGGACCAGAGAGGGTGAACACGACAGGAGAGAGGCTGGGCATGGTGTCAGAGAGGGGGGGTGTGATATCAGACAGGGGGATGTGATATCAGACAGGGGGATGTGATATCAGACAGGGGGGATGTGATATCAGACAGGGGGGATGTGATATCAGACAGGGGGATGTGATATCAGAGAGGGGGATGTGATATCAGAGAGGGGATGTGATATCAGAGAGGGGGATGTGATATCAGAGAGGGGGATGTGATATCAGAGAGGGGGATGTGATATCAGAGAGGGGGGATGTGATATCAGAGAGGGGGATGTGATATCAGAGAGGGGATGTGATATCAGAGAGGGGATGTGATATCAGAGAGGGGGATGTGATATCAGAGAGGGGGGATGTGATATCAGAGAGGGGGATGTGATATCAGACAGGGGGATGTGATATCAGACAGGGGGATGTGATATCAGAGAGGGGGGATGTGATATCAGAGAGGGGGATGTGATATCAGACAGGGGGATGTGATATCAGACAGGGGGATGTGATATCAGAGAGGGGGATGTGATATCAGAGAGGGGGATGTGATATCAGACAGGGGGATGTGATATCAGACAGGGGGATGTGATATCAGAGAGGGGGGATGTGATATCAGAGAGGGGGATGTGATATCAGAGAGGGGGGATGTGATATCAGAGAGGGGGATGTGATATCAGAGAGGGGGATGTGATATCAGAGAGGGGGATGTGATATCAGAGAGGGGGATGTGATATCAGAGAGGGGGATGTGATATCAGACAGGGGGATGTGATATCAGACAGGGGGATGTGATATCAGAGAGGGGATGTGATATCAGACAGGGGGATGTGATATCAGACGAGGGGGATGTGATATCAGAGAGGGGGATGTGATATCAGAGAGGGGGATGTGATATCAGAGAGGGGGATGTGATATCAGAGAGGGGGATGTGATATCAGAGGGGATGTGATATCAGAGAGGGGGATGTGATATCAGAGAGGGGGGATGTGATATCAGAGAGAGGGGGATGTGATATCAGACAGGGGGATGTGATATCAGACAGGGGGGATGTGATATCAGAGAGGGGGATGTGATATCAGAGAGGGGGATGTGATATCAGAGAGGGGGGATGTGATATCAGAGAGGGGGGATGTGATATCAGACAGGGGGATGTGATATCAGAGAGGGGGATGTGATATCAGAGAGGGGGATGTGATATCAGAGACGGGGATGTGATATCAGAGAGGGGGATGTGATATCAGAGAGGGGGATGTGATATCAGACAGGGGGATGTGATATCAGAGAGGGGGGATGTGATATCAGAGAGGGGGATGTGATATCAGAGAGGGGGGATGTGATATCAGAGAAGGGGATGTGATATCAGAGAGGGGATGTGATATCAGACAGGGGGATGTGATATCAGACAGGGGGGATGTGATATCAGAGAGGGGGATGTGATATCAGAGAGAGGGATGTGATATCAGACAGGGGGGATGTGATATCAGAGAGGGGGGATGTGATATCAGAGAGGGGGATGTGATATCAGAGAGGGGAAATCCCACCAGGCCCCAGTGAGAGGTTTGCTGATGGCTCAGGATTTTAGCTTCTATATTTTCCATCTATTCTTTAGTGTGTAACTCTGAACTCCACACTCAGTGGGGGCTGCTGCTTTCCCATTTTGGGCAGACACAACAATTGCTCTGCAGGCTGGGAACCAAGGACACCTCACTGCCTCAGGCCCCAGAGATGGAAACAAAAGTGAGTTGGGGGAGCAAACTTGGGGTAAATGACTTCATTACCTGAAGCTGGAATTGGAAGATTAAACCCTGATATGCAAATGGACCAAACTTACAGAAGTGTGAAAACCCGAGGGGCTTTGTCTGCCTCAAATGTACCTGAAGACCCTTCAATAAATATAAATATGCTTTTTATTCCCTTAATTTTGTCTGGCCTGTGTTTTTAGGTAGCCCCAAAAGGCATCAGTGTGTGCAGCTGGACAGAAGGACAGGCTGACTCAAGGCCAGGAGCAGCCACTGCTGTGCCAGGAGCTGGGACATCCATCAGATGGGCTGGGAAGTGGGAAAGCAGCAGCAGCCTCAGCAGGACACAGGGTGCTTTAGGCATGGGGGATTGCTGCTATTATTATTATTATTGTTGTTGTTGTTGTTGTTGTTGTTGTTGTTGTTGTTGTTGTTGTTGTTGTTGTTGTTGTTGTTGTTGTTGTTGTTGTTGTGTATTTATTTATTTATTTATTCTTTTCTGGATGCAGCTGGGAGGTGGGTAAAGGGCAGCAGGGACTGCCCAGGCTTTCCCAGCCCTTCCCTGGGAGGTGTGAGTGGTGGAGCAGCCCTGCCATCCCCTCACCCTCTCAGTGAAGTGTGGGAACCCACTGCTCTGGGTATGGGGAGCTGGGTGCCTCTGGCTCTTCTCAGGAAATCCCATTCCTGCTTCTCCTGCAGCTTCATCACAGAAATCCCAGTGGCCTCACCCTGGCATTTACAACCTGAGGCTCCCCTGCTCACCTTCCCCCTCTGCTGAGGTTCTCATAAGCCCACGAGTGTGTTTGAAACCCCAAATCCTAACCAGGCACAAAACCAGCTCAGACTGAGCTCATGTTTAGGCAGGCAACCCTGCTATCAGCATCCTGCAAATGCCAACTGTTCTTTGCCTCCTCCAGAGGCTCTGCTCCTCCACCTGCACCTTTGGATTGGATTAGGAGCCCTCACTCCAGAGCAGAGCCATTTGCTGCTGCTCTCTCAGCAATTCAATTTTGCCCAATGTCACGGGGAGCAGCCTGCCTTGAGAAGTGACTCAGGGCATTACTTTACTTTTACCAGTCTGCTTTAAACAAATATTAGAGAGCAGTGCTCCCCTGGGCCCCGTTACAGCAAACAGCAATTTTCAAGCAAGCTCCAGAGCAGATTGCTCCTGAGATGCTCCTGTGCTTGTAGGATGTCTATTATGCACTTATGGCACTTGTGAGAGGGGTGATGGTGGGGAAAACTTCACTGGCCTTACCCAGGAATCACAGAGTGCCAAGCTGATAAACTCTGCACTTCCTCAGAGTGTGCAGGGACTGTGTGTGCTCCACACAACCTCATCTGTCATTTCCTCCCAGAGTGCAGAGCTTGGGCTCCTGTGCAGACCCCTCTGCACAAAGGAGGGGCACAGTGGCAGGACACAGGGTGTTTGCTGTCCCTTCCTGTCACACAGCTGAGCCCTGAGTCCCTGTGGGAATGTCACAGACATATTTGATGAAAAATCCTTTCAATAGGATCTTTTCTCCTGAGAAGCTGGGAAGCTTCAGCTTCCCCATGTTTTGCTGCTTTGGAATGTGATTTGGAGAATTGTTTACCCAACACGTGAAATTGTTTTTACTTGATGACCAATGACAGCCACCTGTGTGGAGGCTGTGAGCAGTCACCTGATTTTATTATTATTCTTTCTATTCCTTTCCAGCCTTCTGATGAAATCCTTTCTTCTATTCTATAAGTGTAGTTTTAATATATAATTTTCCTTTAATATAATATATATCATAAAATAATAAATCAGCCTTGTGAAACATGGAGTCAAGATTCTCATCTCTTCCCTCCTCCTGGGACCCCTGCAGCAGCAGCATGCCCCTGCTCTGACCTGCATTTCTCAGCCCTTTTCCCCCAGACTTCCTTCCCTCCCTTTCAGTCCCCTCCTGCCTTTTCAGCTTCTCTGCCCTGCTGGGTTCATGCCCTGGAAATTGTGATGATTTCCATCCAAGTCAAGCCCTTCCACACCCTTCTCCCATCTCACATTCCCAGAACATTGTCCTGCACTGGGTCCTGCTGGTGTGGCAGGGTCTGTCTGTCCATTCCTGCTGGGACAGACTCCCTGGAGCAGCTCCAGGAGGGGCAATTCTCCCTCAAAACTCTGTTCAGGCAGGGAAATACCATGCCTGCAGATCTGTTCCTCCCTCCAGCAATGGGCAGCTGTTTATTAGACTTCCAAAGCTCCACCTGAGCTATCCCACATCAAGGGTCTCCCCAGCAGAGCCCAAAGGAAAAAGGGTTAAAAAGAGTCTGTAATGAGACCCTCACACAAGTTAAACCTGCTTGTTCATAATCAGCTGCTAAGAGGGGTAAAAAACTGAGCTGGGAAAGAATTCCCAGTATTTCTGATGTGTCTTTCTAGAGTGAGAGCCCACAGAGTTCCAGTGAGAGCCAGAGAGTCCACAAAGTTCCCCCAGTTATTGGCTGAGGGGAATTGGCAATGCTGGGCTGGAGTTTGGAGCTCCAAAATCATCCTCTCATCCCAGGCCCAGCTCTTTCCCCCTGCTTGGCATCTTGGTCTGGAGTGGAAGTGGATTCCAGGAGGGATGAGAGCATTCCTGAGAGGATGGGGAGGGGAACAAGGCTTTGGAAGAGTCTCCAAATGGGGATCAGGGCAGGCAGCAGAACCAGGCAGCAAACCTCAGATGTGCTTCACTGGTACTCTGGAGGCAGCCGGGCTAGAGACTGCACAAAATTATTTTCAAACAGGAATTACAATTGGCAAGGCAAAATGAGGGAGATGGAGAGAATTTTGGGGGCATTTGTGTCAGCTGAGAGCCTCGAGGTTGTGCTCAAGCTGATGCCAGAGCAAACACAAGAGAAGCTGAAACAAATGGTGCTCCTGGACCAAAGCACTGAGATCCTGCCACAGATACAGCAGCAAAAGGCTTTTCATTGTTGAAAAAGGGAGGGATTCCAATGGGGAATGGAAGGAAAAACAAAACTCCTTCCTGCTAAACACAGGCTGGCAAGGGAGTGCTGGTTGGGATAAACCCTGCCTGGCCTTCCCCAGCCAGATTTATGCAGCAGTGCCTTCCTGAAGCCCCCTTCCCTCCTTGCCTGCTGCTGGGCTGACACACAGGGGCTTCATCCTGCCAAATCTGTCAGTCTTGACCTGCCAGTGTGATCGGGGGGAAATTCTATTCATTGCTGAATAAATAATGCATGGGCAGCCATGCATTTTTCATGTTAAGGCTTTTAAAGGCCACTGTAGTGATGCATGTAAATTCAGCCTCCCCCCAAACTCCTTTCTCTGCACACCCAACTGCTAAATAATTATTAACATCTGACTCAGGCAGGCTGAGGGCTGCACCAGGCACAGCATCCACTGCTGCTCTGACACTGCTACCTCCACTCCACCCTCCAGAAAGTGGAGGAGAGACAATTCCAGGCAACAGCAGAGCAATCTGCCTCTTTTCCTCCCCTCCCCTGCTGGTTGTTGGTTTTTTGGGGGGGATTTTTGGGTTGTTTTGGTTTTTTTTCCTGTTTGGTTAGTTGTTTTTGGTTTTTTTTTTGGGTTTTTTTTTTTTTTTTTGGGTGGGGGAATTTGAGTTGTTTTTGGGTTTTGGTTTGGTTGTTTTGTTTAGGGGTTTTTTTTAATAATTTCTTGGTTTTTTGTTTTTTGTTTTAATATAAAGCCCTGCAAAAGCACATGTGCATGAAGTGGAGCAGAACAAAGGGAGCAGCTCGTGGCTCTGACATTTTTCTGGAAGCACATGAATCCCTTCCAGAGAAGCAAAGCTGGTGCCTCTGTTTGTAGCTGGTGGCCAGTGTGTGACAGGGACCTGGGGTGGCCACGGGGCTCTGAGTGACAGAAGGGCTCAGACAGGAGCAGGGGGGAGCAGCACTGCTCCAAAGGGCTCAGCAAACTCAACTCTGCCTGCTGGAGGTGGCAGGGGGATGTCAGACCCCCCCAGGGAGCTCCTCTGGTGCTGGGGTGAGCTGAGGACAGGAGCTCTGGGGCTGCTGAGGCTCTGTCAGAGCCCAGAATCCTCTCAGGGGCTGGGATGGAGGAACCACTGGGGTTTCTCCCAGCTCCAGGTGATATTTTATTTTATTATTTCACTTTCTTTTTTTTTTCCCTAATATAGAACTGTTATTCCTGCTCCCATATCTTTGCCTGAGAAACCCCCTTAATTTCAAAATTATAACAATTCAGAGGGAGGGGGTTTACAATCTCCATTTCAAGGGAGGCTCCTGCCTTCCTTAGCAGACACCTGTCTGCTCAAAGCAAGACAGCAATGCACCACCCAAAGGAGGAAAATCCACTGCAAAAGCAGCAGTGTGTCAAAAGTGAATTATGGAAATGGCCCTGAAATGCTCAGGAAAACCCCCCTGGGCCACCCAGGCAGCTCTGTCCTCCTTTTTGGGGGGAACTGAGGCAGAGAGCCTCAAAATCTTCATGGAGTGAAGCCAATGCCAGGCCAGCCTTGCAGGGACTCTGCAGACAGAGCAAGAAATATGGAAAAGGCAAAGCATGAAATGGACCTCAGCCTCCATCCCCTGGGAATCAAGGTGCAAATTGACTCAGGGATCTGCTGCAGCAGAATGGAACAGCCAGCAGGTACAGGGGGGTGTGGAGGGGACAATGCTGGCTCTTGGTGTTGGCACAAAGAGTGAAAAGATAAAACTCCTGGATTTTGGGCACTTTCAAACCTACTGGCAGGAGCAAAGTGCTAATAGAGTCATAAACTTGAATAATTTCCCCTATAAAAGTTTGAAGGTGATGATTTATGCCTGAATTACCCTGACTGGTTGACACAGGAACATTTTTGGGCTACCAACTCCAAGAACAATGTAATTTTTCCCCACCAAAACTCTATTTCTGCACACAGCCAGTGAGATTCCTCAGATGCCTAAATGCTTTGCTGCCTTGGGAGCTGGTTTTACCATTATGATGGTAACTTGATGATATTTCAGACCTTAACTTGATGACATTTCAGACCTAAAATCTGATGTGAAATCAGGGTGAAACAGATTGAAGGGTTGTTTGCTTCAGTGCTTTTTTTTTTGAGGGGGGCTCTTCTTATGAAATATGTGAGGGGATCCCACAGGTCAGGAGAGGTGAGTTGGCTTGTTCAGAGGGCTGCTCACAAGAGGAGGGCACAGCACTGGGTATTTATGTGCAGAACTGCAGCATTTTTATTCAGCAGTGGCAGAGAGGAGGAGGTGAGGAGGAAGGAGAGAAAGGGAGGTGAGTGCTGAGTCTCTGTGTCACTCACTTGTCCCAGGGGATGTCACCTGTCCCCAAGGACCTGCTCTGCTGTACTAACAGCAATGTGGAGAAAAGAGATTTATCATTTATCCAGCTGTAGTTTGTACTTATCTCTGAACCAGCAGCCTGCACTGAGAGATTTGGGCTGAAGCTGCTCACACAACCCATGCACACACAAAAATAAACCAGCTGAAATTCTCCTCTCTGGGCTGAGGAGCATCTCAGAATACCAGGGTACAGATGAGAGCTGCCTGCAAACACATCTAGAGAAACTTGGAGGGAAACCCAGACAAATGATGGGAATGAAGTGCCCATCTCTGCAGATCAATGCAGGGAGCTCCTGCTGGGGAGTGTGGAGATCATTTAAAAGACTCCTCATGCTGTTCACTGGGATCCAGCTCCAGAGTGCCCTGCTGCTGGGAGGGTTCTTCATTTCACTGGCATTAGGGAATCTCCTGTACCTCATCCATGCACTCCTCCTGGCATTTTTATTTCACACTCATTCACAGGCTGGTAAGAGATGTGCATTTAGATGGGAGTAAAACTGGGCACAGCAAGAGCAGGAGGGAAGAAGCTCCTTTAGTGGAGCCAGGCTGTTTTAATGGACAGCAAACACAATAAATGGCCCAATCTGTCTAGAAAATGGATCAGACTCCTGGGTTTGGAATCCTGGGCCATGTCATGGTTTGTGCTGCTTTGTCCATGTCCCTCTGTCCCTCCTGGAGCAGATTTGGGCTGTGGTTTGTGCAGTGCAAGGGAAGGGCTGTGTTATCACCAGCCTCTCCCTCTCCCTCTCCTCTCTCAGGGTGCAGATCACACCCTCGACAAAGGTTCCTCCTTTCCAAGAGCCAACCCTTTCCTAAAGGGCCAAACTCCTCCCTGGGCCAGGCTTTGCTCCCCAGCCAGGGCAGCTCAGGCTGTTTCAGGAATTGCATCCAGCACAGGGGAGCCAGGCAAGGATGAAGCACCACTGAGGCTTCCATGGAGTTTTTCCATCCTGCAAGGACCAGGAGGTTCCTGCTGGTCAGCCCTGAATCTTTGTGTGTGTGAGGGATGGGATTAGAGACCAAGTGACACAGAGCACACAGGTGACAAGGTGTTGTGACAGCACAGGCACTTTTTTGTCCCTGTAACCCTCTCCTCCCCAGTCCTGACACCTTTCAGGTATTGCTTCCCACCCCTCCTGTGCCAGTGGCACATCAGCACCCCAAAATTCCTGAGAAGGAGCTGAAAATCCCCCTCTGTTCCACAGAAAACTGGCAGCAGGAAGGAGACTGAAACACAACAGCAACCCAGGGTAAATCCTGATTTTTGGGCAGGGATGGAGAGAGCTCTGCCTGTCCTGATGCCCACACCCCCGGGAAAATCAATCCTTCTCTCCTTTTTGTCTGGACCAGCCTCAAATAGCTGCACCCTGTTGCTAGGCTACCTGGCTGCCTTCCACACATCCCAGAGCTGCTGGAAAGCTCACAGCAAATTGCAGCTCACATGGTCGGTTATTTTTATCTTTTTGGGAAGAGGGGGGATCAATGGACACTGGAAAGGAGAGAGAAGGAAGATATTCCAGTTCCAGGATGCTCTGGTTGTTGGGTTATGACCAGAAAATCCTGGAAATATGACCATGTGTGTTTCTGCTTCCTTAAATAGGTAGAAGATATGTGGGATCATGATGAAATAGCTGGCTAATGAATATCAAGCGTCACCTTTTGTGCTATTTTGGATCCTTGATAATTTGTCTGGTGTGATAATTTGTCTTTCCAGCCAGAAAAGAGCTGGAAACAGCTTCACAGAATGCACAGGAGCACCAGCAACCCCGTGAAGGGCTGGCAAGAGGGGGCTAAAAAGCTCCTGGCATTTGCACAGCCACGAGATCTTTCCATGTGGCCTGGGTTTGGATGATCTCACCAGGGAGAAGGCAGGAAAATGGGGTGGAGAAGTGAAAAAGGGCTGCAGAGGAATGACTGCCACCCCCCCATGGAGCACAAGATTTTAGTCCCTTGTCCTGAGCCACCTGTGTCACCAAGGGGTTCCTGCACATGGGGAACCCAGCAGGTGAAAGAGGAAATCCATCAGCAGCACTTTTCCTGTTCCAAGGGCCTTTTCCACACCTCTGCTAACTCACAACATCCTGATTTCCCCTCTGCTTTTCTTCCACAGGTGGTGGAGCTGAGGCAGGCAGAGCCTGGCTGAGGAAAACCACAGCTGGATCCCACCATGGCCAGGTCCCCTTGAATTAGAAAAACCCATTGAACAAATCACCTCATTTCTCATATAAACATACAAATCACCTCCTTTCTTCTGTGTGGCTGCCAGGACTGAGGGTTTCTATACAGACCAGCCATAAACTGCAAGAAAATGGAGTTGCTTTATGGTTTTCTCTGTCCCTTTTCTTCCCATAAAATGTGCTGCTGTCATATGAGGTGAGAAACCCACTGCACTTCCCATCACACTCACTACTCTGTGCTGGGTTACCAAAAAAACCTCTTTGACTCAGTTTCCATGCTCAGAAGAGAAAGAAAATGGCTTTAAAAGGGGTGTTTTAAATCCCCATTTTCCCCTGTTTTGCATTAAGTGAGTTCCTCAGGTGGGAGCTGGGTACAACCCAAGTGACCTCCCCTGGTCCTCAAGGGATGCAGAAATGGCCATTCCCAGGGAGCAAAACCCACTCACAGCTCCTGAGATGCTGTTCAAAGAGGAAAAAGGGCAAAAGGGACCCCCTCCATTGCTTAGGATCCATTTGAACCTCCCCCTCCAGGAGCCTTTCCCAGGCTGTTCCTCGCTCTCAGCCAGGGAGGGATTCTCCCTGAAATCACCAGTTAGGGATGAAATCAATCCCAGGCACAAAGCTGAGCCCAAACCAGGTTTCCTGCCCTCATTCCCTCTCTTCTCCTGCACATCAAGCACCCTCAGGGCTGGGCCCTGGCGCTGCCCACGGGAGGTGTTTGGTTGGCAGCTGCAATCCTGGGCTCCACCAGCCACAGGGAGATTATTTCTATTTTCTCAGCAGCTGTTTGAAGGGAAATAGTCCTGGAAGAGCCTGATGAATTAGTGTTCTGAGAGTTATCTGAACTAATGAGGAGGAGTGGAAATAGGCTGAGGAGAGGGGGCTGCCTTTCAAAGCAGTGCAGTGCCTTTATTGGCTCTCTTCTGCTTTGGAGGTTCAAAGACACTTTTTTCCTTTTTTTTCCCCCTACAGCAATTTATTTCCTGAGTGATTGAAGAACAAAAACAATTACAAACTGGACCATTTTCTTTTTTTTTTTTCCCTCTGAGCTTTCTCCTTTTCACTTACTGCTCAAACTTCCTCCCCATCTTTCCCTTCCCTCTTCTGCAAGACCCAAATAATTAGGGACAGGACACAAAACCAAACCAGAACAGCAGAAATATTCTGAGCTATGCAGGGTCAGGGACTGAGCCACACCATGTTGGTGAAATTTAAATAAAAATGTGGAAAAGAAGGCAAAAAAAAGGAAAGAAAAACATCTTTCTGGTGCTTCTGAGATCAAAGGAGCAACCCTTGAAATCTGATGGTTGAGAACTTGTGAGGAAGGAGGCTGTTAAACCATCCCTGACTTCTGTGGCTGTTTTATCAGCAGGGAGACAGTGACATTGTTTGAACTAGATACTGACTTTTCCCCCACAGCGGCTGAGTGAGGATTCCTGAGCGTGTTCACCGAGGCTCAGGCTTTGCTGGCAGAGATCGGGGCAGGGGAGAGGCTTCCACTTCAAACAGGTTCCACAGGGGCAGCCCAGGAATGGGAGCTCCCTGCACTGCCCGGGGCCAGGCCTCACAACACAGACCAGGCCTCACAACACAGACCAGGCCTCACAACTGTCCAGGCCTCACA
This sequence comes from Serinus canaria, assembly GCF_022539315.1. Lineage (NCBI taxonomy): Eukaryota > Metazoa > Chordata > Aves > Passeriformes > Fringillidae > Serinus > Serinus canaria. The sequence continues at coordinate 15,553,237 of NC_066327.1, read as the reverse complement.
ACACAGACCAGGCCTCACAACTGTCCAGGCCTCACAACACAGACCAGGCCTCACAACACAGACCAGGCCTCACAACTGTCCAGGCTTCACAACAGAGACCATGCCTCTGTCCAAGCCTCACAACGCAGCCTTGGCTTCCCTGCAGAATTCAACCCCTGAGAAAATAGAAATAATCTCCCTGTGGCTGAGATCAGGGGCAGGGGAGATGCTTCCACTTCGAACAGGTTCCACAGGGGCAGCCCAGGAATGGGAGCTCCAAGGCCACAGCCCTTTGCACTGTGCACCTCACACAATTCTCACACCTTTTCCTCTCTCTTTTCCTCCTCGTCTTCTCCTCACAACACAGCCTTGGCTTCCCTGCAGAATCCAACCCTCCCTCCTTCCCAGGTTTTTTCCTCCTCAGCACCAAAACCATTTTGCAGGAAGGCTTTCAAAAGAACACTTTTGTTTGGTGTTTGTTTCTCTGCACTTGACACTGGGAAAGCAGGAAAGGGTTGATGCAGCCAGCTATTGAGGGAAGGATTTGAGTAAAAGCAGCCCTGGATCTGAAGCACCTCCCTGAGCAGCTGGGACTGACCCTGTTGGACACAGGTCTTCTGCTGGCCCCTCCTGTGAAGGCTGGAAAGTGTCCCCACCATCTGCCACCCGGTACCCACTGCCCCTTGGCTGTGGCTGAGCTGCTGGTGTGGTCACTGCTTAATGACCTTCAATTAAAACACATTAATTTAGCTGGGATCTATTATTTAAATGAGCCCATCTTCACTGGAATAGCCCAAAGAGCAGCCAGGTGAGCCCAGGCAGGCAGAGGTGGGAGCTGGCTGTGACCTGCTGGTGGCACAGGGTTTGTGGCACTGATGCCTCAGGGTTTGGCTTTTCTATTTTCCCATTCTGTGCTGCTTTAGTGTGTGGGTCTGAGCTTCACATCAGGGCATGGTGAGCTCTGCACAGAGCAGGGAGACAAAACAATTCCTGCTCCAGCTGGGCACCAAGGACAAATGATCCAAATCTCAGCCCAGGAGCACAAACCCCGTGGGCTGGAGAGAGAAAAACAAGAGGGGGATTGAGGCCAAACACCGAGAAATGGAGCATCCCCAGAAGAGCTTTGTGAGGTCCAGCTCTTCTCCAGGGCACAAAAATCCCTAAATTGCATCCCATCTGCCTCCTTCACCTGACCTAATGATTAATAAAATCTTTATCTTTCATCTGGGTTAATTCTAGGATGGAAAAACATCTCAGCAAGCATCCATATGGAAAAGGATTGGTGAGGCCTCCTTTGAATCCCTGTTCTCTGCTTCTGCTTTACTTCTCTGAGGGAAGAAAGTCTCTCGTGCCAGAAATGCAAAAAGAATACATGAATAGCAGAAAGTAGCTTAAATAGTCAGAAATAGGAGTGAAGCTGCTTGATGAAGGTTCATCACTCAAAATGAAATGGGTAAAGAAAACACGGAGCAAAAGAAAGGGAGAAAAGTTGAAATGTAAATTCAAAGTTTAAAATTCTCGCCTCATTTACAAATGGGGAATTGTAATGGTGGGGAATTTGTTTAGAAATAGATTAATGTTATGTTCTCCGTCTCACTAAAATTATAGTTTTGAAATTACATGAAATATTCATGGAGGATGGTGGGGGGAACTAACATCACCTTGGCTTTGCTGCTGAAATTAAACAAACTGAAATGAGGAGGACAGGGAGTGACTGAGGAGCTTTTTGCATTTCAGGAGAGCAGGAGAAAATTTCCCTTTCCTGCATTCAACGATTAAAATGATAATGGCTACACAAGGACCTAGACAGAGAAATTTCCAAGCCCTCTGAAATTCTCTGCAGCTTGCAATTACACACAGGCAAATTTATCACGGGTGCCAGATGGCACAGCGAGCATATTGGCAGGGATTTGTGAGAGAAAGGAGGAAAAATAGCTGGCCTGTTCCGTGCCTAGCTTGCCTTCCCTTCTCCCTCCCACCCCCAATAACCTGTTCCTATTTTTTCTCTCCTTGTAAATTTTCCTTCTTCTGTGTAAACCAGTAATTTGGGGGAAGAAACAATCGGATTTATTTGGGGTTAAGGCTTCATCTGAGATACCCACGGGTTCCCTGCATAGCAAATGGGTGAAATCACAGAGCTCAAAGGCTTTTCTTGCAAGCAGCCCTGCTATTTTCACTGGGATGAGGGTGAGAACAGACCCCCACTGCAGTCTGTGAGGTGGGCAGGGAGGTTCTGCTGTCAAAAACTAAATGCAGAGAGGATATTTCTTTTTTGGTGACGTGCAAAAAACCCCCAAAATCCCAAATCAACAGATGATGTTGGTTGCAGACCCCCTCAAATGCCTAATCCAGTTGTTTTTGTAAGGGTTAGAATCCCAATTTAAGTGGCCAGCCACCAGCTGCTTCTCTGGTGTCACTTGTGGTCAGGTTTTAGAGCCTGCCCATCCCCTCCAGGAGGGCTGTGACAAGCAGTCTGCTCCCTGTCTCCAAGGAGGAGATTTCATTCCTTTGAAATCCTGGAAATCCCAGCAGGGCCATGCCAATCCATTTGGGCAGAGCTGGCAATGCCCAGCCAGTGCCCAGCTGGGCACCTCAGAGCAGGGAGCTGGGCTGTCCTGAAGGAGGTGAGGCATCCCTGCCAGAGCTCCCTGTGCTTCCCAGAATCCCACAATCAGCTCTTCCTATTGACAGAAACTCCCATTCTCCAAGGCAATTGGAATTGCTGCTTTTTGTTTCTCTGAGAGTTCCTTGCCTGGCTGCAGCTGGAGGCACAGAACCTGGTTTATCCTTTTATCTGGGGGTCTGTCCTGCCATCCACCTGCTTTATCCACCCCATTACTCCAATCCCATCATTTGGGGCTTGCTTTCAGAGCTCTGTCTCAGCTGCAGCAACTCCATAGAATTTTTTTAATTTTTTTTTTTTTTTCCTGAGCAGTGTTGACAGCTCTCACTCTCAGGATATCTCAGGTTCAAAGCTTTTGCCTTCCTGCATGCACACACTCAGTGCTTAAATGAACATTTAGAGGTGGAAAGGAGGCAGGCAGGGAATGCTGCAGTGACTGCAGCTGGCTTCAATCTCAGCTCTGTTCAAAGGAGCAGAGCCAACCCTGCATCCCTGCACAGCTCTGATTTACCATCCCTCCCTGAGTGGGTGGGTGGCTGTGGGTTGATCAGGAGGGAAAAGGAGACTGCACAGGTGAGACAAGGCTGCTGCTGGCGTTCAGAGATGCCCACAGAGGGTTGTGTGCCCACCTTCCCTCGGTGTGGGGCACTCAGGGACACCTGGAAGGTGAGTTCACCCACTCCTGCCTCCTGCAGTCCCCAGCTTTTCACCCCTCACAGGAGAGGTTCCTCCAGGAGCAGCAGATTTCAGGCAGCTGAATTCCAGGGTGGTGAGAGGACACAGCCCTGACCTGGGCACTGATGGGGGAGCAAAGCTGCTGCCTCTCAGAGCTGTGTACAGCCAGATGAAGAGCAGCCACTCAGAAAATTAAATGCCTGTTTTGCTCTCTCTTGCTCATCTTTTTCTCCTCAACATGTCAGCTCTAATACCCCCTTGTCAGCACCTTGCAGTGCGTGTGGGGAGCTCTGGGGATGTACAACAAACCAGAGGAAGGCAACAGGGGACTGCAAATGTCCCTGCCCTGCCTTCTTCAGCTCCAGCCTGAATGAAAGCATTGCTGAGCAGTGGGGAGGCCCTGCTCTCCTCCCTGCCTCGCAGCTTGTTGATTTTCCTGGTGCAACACTGGCTTTATTAACTCCTGCCACTGTCAGTGCCTGGGGTTTCCACGTGTGTGGGAGATCCTTGGAGAGGAGGGAAGCAAGCCAGAGGAAAAAATAATAATAATGCCACAAATAATTGTCTTGGCATTCTGGAGAAGGAAGGCAGAGGTTTGTGCCTGGGAAACAGCTTGTCATTTGTCTTTAGAACAGGATGATTGCAAACAGATTTCCTCCAGACCCTGGCCACATATTGCACTCGTTAAAAATCCTGTTCTTGTCGCTTGCTGTGCTCTTCCCCCTCGGCTGCCACTCTCTGTCCCCTCTTGGGAGGTTTGGCCCTGGCACCCCTGAACTCTCAGGGTGTTCCTGGGGGTGACAGAGCCCAAGGGGAGCTGCCAGGCTGCCCTGCATGGTCAGGAGGGGCTGAGGATGATAAGGGATGATGAAGGCTCCTGTAGGGATGCAGATGAGGCTGGAGATTCCTCCCTGTGCTGTTGCCTTGTCTGCTCAGACACCCTGATAGATTTGTGATAGCCTGGTGTTAAAGGCTGTGAGATCTTTCAGGCTGGAAGATCTCTGTGATCCTGCATCCCTGATTCTGCTGCAAAACAAACTCTGACCTGGGAAACTCCGGGCTGCCAGAGTAAACTCCGAGCTGCACCCACCTGAGAGGGGAGCAGCAGCCCCAGCCTGGGGGGATGAGTGAGAGCTGCAGGCAGCACGGAGAAATCCCAAAAGAGGGGCTACAGCCCCCCCTACCATCCAGCTCCATCTGTGCCTGTCTCAGAGCACAGCAGATGCACAAACAGAGCTGCAAAGGAACCCAAGGCTCCTGGGCAAGGTTTAACTCTGCCGTGGCACACAGGGACTGCTCCCTGCAGGGCTGGGGGCTCCCCACTCCTGCCTGCTCCCTCCACTCTTTTGTGTTCCCACTGCCCTCCAGCTGGGTCAGTGTCCCAGGAGAGCAGAAGGACCTGCCCAGGCTCCTCCAGGTGGGGACAGGGACATTTCAGGGCTGGAAATGGCCAGCAGAACTGAGGGTTTTGGGGTGCAGAGGAGGGAGTGCAGCCCTGGCTGCAGCAATGCTGGATTCAGGATCTCTGGCCATGCTCCTGCTGCCCCTGCCACAGCTCCTGCCCCAGGTGAGACTGGCTGAATCTAAGACAAAGCATGGTTGGTTCCTGAAACTAAATTTTTGTTGAAGACTCAATAAATCTTTTCTCTCTGAAGCCTGTGTCAAAATTTCTATAAATCAATTCACTCTGAAGCCAAGGGCATCACCAGAAACTGAGACCCATTTCTGAAGCACCTGGAAAGGTCTGATTGCTAAAATAAAATCTTTTTGAGCCAACTCCTGAAAACTGGACTCTGCCCAACCACCCTTGGCAAGCTGCAGGCCTCCAAATCACCACTCCCTGCTGAAAACTGCCCTCTCAGAGCAGCCCAGGGTGTTTTAATGGGAGAAACCCAATTGAAACAGCAGCTCCACAGCCCAGAGCTGCAACAGCAGCCATGTCAGAGAGGGGATGACTGAGGAAAGGGTTAATGCTGTTTTCATGCCTTTTAAAAATAATTATTTGTTGTCACCGTGAAGAGTGGCTGATAATAATAATTACAGCTCAAGAGCACTGCTCACTTCTTCCCATCAGAGAGGCTGAGTGCAAATCAGCCAGGCCAGGTTTGGTTGAGAGTGCTCATAATTATGTTCCTGCCATCATTTTCCCTCTTTTCTTACAGAAAAGGGGGAAATGCCTCCTGAAGGATCACAGGGAGTTTTGCCTAATAATAGAAGCTTGTTCTGAGTGATGTTTGAAACCCAGGGAGGAGGGGAGAGAATGAAGCAAACAAGGGCACGATTTCTTTCTTTAATTTTTTTCCTTGTTGCCTTATTATATTTTTAAAGGGAGCCATAAAATGGTGCTTAGTTTAACACTGTGCAGAGCTCAGCTAAATCTCCTCCCTGATCATGTCACCTTTTCATTCAGTGGCTACAGAGTTTTTGAGGCACAGATGGGTTTTTTCACCATTATACCTCACATAGATTATGGAGATTGCTCTTGAGTCTCAAATATAATAATAATTACAAATATAATAATCATTACAACAAGAAAGAGGCAACAGAGATGCTGGTTAGGGAGTTAAACCCTGCAAACGTAAATAGCCAAGGGAAGTGAGCACAGGGAATGAGAAAGGGCAGAAGATGCCCATGGACAAGGAAAAGGAGAAGTTTTGGTTGAGAGCTCCACGGTGAGACAGTGGCAGTGTCAGCTTTAATGGAAAAAAGCCTGTGGAATGTTCTCTACTGATATGAAAAACAGAGAAAAGAGAAAAAAAATCCTCCCTGTGAGGGTGCTGAGGGCCCTGGCACAGAGGAGATGTGGCTGCCCCATCCCTGGCAGTGCCCAAGGCCAGGCTGGATGGGGTTTGGAGCAGCCTGGGATAGTGGAAGGTGTCCCTGCCATGGCAGGGTGAAACAAGATGATCTTTGAGGTCCTTTCCAACCCAAACTATTCTGGGATTCTACACAAAGAAAGCACCAAACCTGTGAAATTCCTGCTTCGGGGTCTGAGCCTATTTCTAACAGGATTTGTTCAAACTCCAATATGAACAGCAGACCCTTGGAAAAACGCATGGATTTCCTCCAGCCTGAGCTCCCCCCCAGGAAGCTGGTGCAAGAGTGGGTGGTTTATGGCAATCACAAGAACTCAGGGCTCATCCGGAGAAGAGAATTTTGCCAAAATGCCCGGTGGCCATGCAGACAACGAGGGAGTGTCTGCACTGACAATGGAAAGCACTTTCCCTAATGGGAAACATCCTCCTGCTCCTCCTGTGCCCTGCACTCCGTGGTGCTGAAATGCAGGGTGGGTCCAAGCCCCTGATCCAAGTTCCTAATTGCTGTTAATGTTTTCCTCCTCGGTGGGCTCAGGAAACTCGAGGAGGTGGCACCAGGATGGTGCTGAGGGCACTGAGGAAGGCAGCTCTGGGGTGCAGCTCCCCAGCCAGGGCTCTCTGGGCATTTGGCACAGGATCTGCCAAATCCTAATCAGGGTGAATCAGGGAGCAAGGAGGAATCAGGAATTGAGGGTACAGAGGAGATCTGATTTCTCAATAAAAACCTAAAACTCAAACCATTCCCTGCACCCCTCTCAGAGCTGGGATGGTTTCACTACAGAACAACTGAGCTGGGATGGTTTCACTACAGAACAACTGAGCTGGGATGGTTTCACTACAGAACAACTGAGCTGGGATGGTTTCACTACAGAACAACTGAGCTGGGATGGTTTTACTACAAAACAACAGGATGGGTTGGGATTGGAAGGAACCTTAAAGATTCCACCTCCCTGCCATAGGGAGAAACAACTTCCACCAGCCCAGCTTGCTCAGGGCTGGGGCCACAATCCACCCATAATCCACTGCAGTATAGTGAATTTCTGTTCTTTGGCCCAACTCTGCACTGTGGCTATGAAAGAATTTCTTATTTTTAATAATAATGATATCATAATCATCTTTGAAAGGCTCCTCACACATCACAGGCCGAGCATCCATATGGTGCAATACCAGCAACTCCTGTTCAAGGCAAATGTGTCCTTGTCACCAAGCAAGGAGATGTCCTCAGTTTGGCATGTTGGAGTTTGACTGGACAGGCAAGGCACTGCCAGTGAATATTCCCTTCTGGCAGATTTGTCTGGGAACCCAAAGCCTGTTTGCAGCTCTCAGGGTGCATTTACACCACCAGAAAAGTGTGGATCCAAGTCCCTTTTGCAGAGCAGACTCCAGTGGGGATTATCAACCACCCTGCCTATGCTGAGAGGCCTGTACAGCTCAAATTCTGGAGCTCCACAGCCAAATCATGCCCAGTGAAATCATATTTCAGCATGAAACCCAGCACTTGGATCACTTGGCAGATGACCAGGGCAGGAGCTGCCACTGCTGAGCACCTTCCTGCAGAAAGAGGAGGAAAAGGGCACAGAATTTACAATTTTGGCAAAAGCCAAAGGCAGACATCCTGCCCAAAGCCACCTGGGTTCTCCTGTGGCCATGGGAAACACAACTCAGCCAGAAAGACAGCCAGGAGACAAATCAAACAGGGAATGCTGGTGTCTTTCCCCAGAACTCATCCCTGCACTGGTGGGCAAACTCTGAGCCAGGAATTGTTTCACCTCCATCATTTCACATCCATCTGATCCTGTGGAATAAATGCTGCTCCCTTTTTGGAATATGCATCAGTTGATTTTTAAGTACCAGCCCAGTAGTCCCCAAGGGTGTACTAGAAAGAACCAACCCACCAATTTCACAGCAAATAATTTATTCCACAAACACTGCTTCCCTTCCCAGCTCCTGATTCAGTTCTGGACTGTTCACAAAATTCTTAGATTTATTTGTTATTTGGAATTGCTGATAAATTTCTTCCATGAATAATGAAATTGGGCTGGAGATTGTTCACTAACAGCCTTGTGTGAGCAGCTGTAATTCACTGTACAAATCCCATGTTGTGATTTGATGTGTTAGCTATGTTTTGTGATACTGTCTCTGACTGGATGAATTATATGGCTCACCAGGGAGCCTGGCAGGTATTGTGATTGTAAAAATCTTGATTGGCCATTCCAGGCAAAGTGGGGGAAATAATCTGAGCGTGGATGTTTGTTAGTGGCAGAGCTGTTTCTCCATCCACTTACCCTGACATAATTGGGAGATTGCTTCTCTGATACCAGCAGAAAGGCTGACTGTAAAACAGGTAACAGAGGCATCACAGGCAGTGTTCCTGCAGTAATAGTCCCTGGGGGCTTCCCAGCTGGCTGCAGGGAAAAATGACAGGAGGAGAACATTCTCTTAACCATTGTTTCCTATCATTGATATGGGATTTTTCCCTTTTTCCTGATGAAACTGCTGCACTTGTGAGTCAACAGAGAGGATTGCTGCTGTTTGTTGGCAGTGCTACAGCAGTGAGAGTTCTGCTCCAATTGCAGAGTTAACTCCAGGTGAACAGGGAGAACAAACACTGGATCAAACCATTCCCTGCCCGAAAATCCCTCCTCAAATCCACAGCTGGGCTTCCTTGTGCCCCCTCCCCTCTGCTGTTTTCTGACTGTCCCCCAGCCTGTCATTGCCCATCCTCATCCTCTCCAGAGCTGTGCAGCCTGGGCAGAACTGCCAGGGATCAGCATCTTCCCTGCCCTGCACAGGGCTCCAGGGGATCCAGGGAAAAGCTGAGCCCATCAGGGCTCCTGTTTTAAGGACAGCACTTTTTAACCTCTTCACTGGGGCCAAAACCAAATTCCCCAGATTGGGAATGCAACAGCTCTGCCCCTCTCCTCCTGCTGCTCCAACAGAACCAGTCTGAGCACAGGGTGGTGGGAACATGGAATCTCCAGGCTATTCCCACAGCAGAGCCCCTGCATCCCTTCCTCCTGTTTTGGGAGTGAATTTTTTCCTGAAACAATTTGATTCAATTGACTTTTTAAACAGTGTTTATTTTATTTGTCACTAGGGTCTAGGGCAGCCCAAGGTGAGAGAATGATATAACATAGCCAGCCCTGCTCTCCAAATCCAACAAACTCAATTCCTGTGTTGGGAAAATCGAGCACCCAGGCTCTGAGAGCAGGAACACACACACAGACAAACAAAGCTCCATCACAAGTCCCCAGATGTCCCCTGCTCCCCCCACGGGGGTCACATCACCAGGAACCTCCACTGTGAACACACCAGAGGGTCTCCCATCCCCAGCTGTCTTCCCTAATTCTGGATTTTGGGAGAGGAGGCGGCGCTGGGGCTCATCTGAATCTGAGTGCTCTGCAACAGCCATGTTCCCTCCTCCAGTGCATCCCCACTCTGCATGTTTATCATCCCTCCCTCTCCAAATCTGAGGTACAAAAGCATTTACTATGTTTTTGGTTTTTTTTTTGTCTTGGGCAGTGATGTGGATTTTTAAAAAACACCTTTACAAAAGAGAAAAAAATCCAAGCAGACTTTCCCCAGAAATTGATGTGGGGGAGGGAGATGCTGCTCTTAATTTGACAAATCTTTCCTGATTTTGGGGTGGGATTTTTTTTTTCTTTTTTTGTTTCGTTTCCCTCCCTTGCTAATGAAATTCCTGAAGATAAGATGGGTTGTTGTTGCCATAGAAACTTGGCCCTGGCAGAAGCCAAGACTGCAGATTTATTCATGCAGCTTGTTAGTCAAACTTGATGCAATAACACAGAATTAATATTTCGGTCTCATCGAGATCTTGCAGCTTTTGCCTTCCTGCAAAAGCTGGGAGAGAAGGAAATGCTAAACCCTGCTGGGCTGAATCCCTCAGTCCATCACACCAAGGGCAGCTCTGCTTGATGCACACAAAGTCCCTCTGCTGCTGGTGTGGCTGCAGGAAACCCGGCCTGCTCTGCTCCCCAAATTCTCCAGGATGACACTGGCAGGGAACTGATTCTGCAACCCTGAGGCATCTCAATGCTCAAAGAGTCTTCAGCCCCTGGTAAATCCCAGAGGGGTTTTTGTGTTCTCAGGAAAGTGCATTTTGCAGCTCCTGGTGGATGCATTAATGGGATGAATAAGGATCTCCAATATTTATTGGGTAAATAAACATTGATCCTCCTGGGAAGGGCAGGTTGAGGTGCTGTGCCCATGGCAACTCCAGCTCCATCCCACAGAGCACAAGAAGGGGAGAAATTTAAGATCATTCCTTAAATCTCAGGGCAGGTTATTCCTGCCTGCATTTGTCCTCCTTGAGCTTTGCCTTTTGCTGATCATAAGAATCACAAGACATGAAAATTGTCTCTGTGTGTGGTTGCCCTTCCAATGTCACTCACGTTGGCTTCCACACAGCTCTTCCAAACACCACAAATGTTTGTGACACCACAAAAAGGGTTGGAACTGCAGAAGGGGAAATGGGCAGCAGTAGCAAAGTCCTAAAGGGCCGGAGAAAAGGAAATCTCCTGGCCATGAAGTCTGGTGCTGGAGCTTAGGTGATTTATGGTTCTTGGGCACAAAGCCCAGGGGACACCCTGAACCTCAAGCCATGCTTTTATTGCCTCCCAGACCTGAATGGAGCAAACAGCACAAATTTGTGATCAGAACTACTCAGCAGAGAGTGAGAAATCCTGAACCCCTACAGCTCCACACAGACTTGCTTGGCCAACTCAAAGAGTTGAGTCTCTAGAGGGTGAAGGCTCTTCCACTACTCACACCATGCAGCAAAAAAGAAACCAGTGTTTCAAAAAGTTCTCAATTTTCAGCTTGATGTTCTCAAATTTATTTATCTTATTGATTGAAATGTAACCTTTTTGGATTCCTTCCAGGCCCCTTTGTGCACTTTAAAACACAACACACCAGGCAGCTGAACAGCACATGGTCACAGAAAAGGGAAGAGCAGGGTTTGGCCATGGAGAAGGGAAGAGAAGGGTTTGGCCATGGAGAAGGGAAGAGCAGGGTTTGGTCAGGGAGAAGGGAAGAGCAGGGTTTGGCCATGGAGAAGGGAAGAGCAGGGTTTGGCCATGGAGAAGGGAAGAGCAGGGTTTGGTCTCAAGAAGGGAAGAGCAGGGTTTGGTCAGGGAGAAGGGAAGAGAAGGGTTTGGTCTCAAGAAGGGAAGAGCAGGGTTTGGTCAGGGAGAAGGGAAGAGCAGGGTTTGGTCTCAAGAAGGGAAGAGCAGGGTTTGGTCTCAAGAAGGGAGGAGCAGGGTTTGTCTCAGCACAGTTTGCTCCCTACTCTGATTAACTCATGGATTCCAACCAGAATAAAACCCAGCCAAAACCTACTCTTACCCAAGCCCACCCAAACACAAGTTTTCTGCAGGTATCTCAATAAATTAATGAGTTCTGGAGGGAACCAGGGGTGGTGAGGGTCATGCCAAGGAAATGTTGCTCCCTGTGTGCCTGGCTCTGCTCACCCCCATTTGTTGCACCTAAATAGATGACTTTGCCCTTTTGCAAAAGTCAAACTGCAGCCAAAGCCTGCCTGATGGATCCCTGCTATAAGGATGGAAAAGGCCATGCTGAAGGCACTGCAGGAACTGGCTTTGAATCACAAAAGGTGAAGGACATTAATGCTCCCTTGGGGTTTGAACTCTAGAGGATTACACTGACGGAAGCAAACCTGTATTTTAATAAAAAATATACTTATTTCTGACACAGGATTAACAGTTTAAGTCCCTCACCAGCCTCTCCTTTTTATCATTCCTCTCAAGGAAGCTGCTTTTTTTAAAATTTTTTTTCTTTTTAGTTCTTTCTGAGTGCTTTTTTTTAAAGATTCAGAACCAACAATGAGAGGTTTTTTTCTGGAGAACTCAAAGCAAGGAGGTGCTCCAACTTCCATCTCCCCTCCAAAGATTGTCAGTGCCATCTGAGAGGGCTCAGCACCCAGCACCCCTCCTTCAGAAACCCTTCAGTTCCAGATCCCCCTCCTTCACAGCAATTGATATGTCAGACAAGTCAAATCTGAAATCAATAAACCTCTGAGAGCAAAGTCTGTTATTTATAATTGCTTGACCCTCAAATTACTCAGGATACCTCAGGATTAGGCAAACTAGGCAAGATTTTCTGCTCCTCTATTTCACTGGAGTTCCTAGAGCCGCAAATCTGTGCAGCATCTGCCCTGTAATCATTAGTAAAATAAATTAGAATGCTTGAAGGAGCAGCCTGATTAGGAAGTGAAGTGATCACTAGCAACTATTGTCAGTGTTGTGTGCTTTGTTCCACTTACAAGGCTAATTACTGTAACAAAGTGGATCATTTTAAATGGAAATTCTGGATGGCTGTCAATGCAAATGTTCATGATTTTTTCCTGGATGCATCACAACCGCATATGGGGAAACAAAGAACAATGGAAATAATCAAAACACAACTGAATTGAAGAAACCATTCAAGAGACTTTTGTTAGAGCTCATTAAAAATGTGCATTTATCCTCATTCTTTGGGAGTGCTTTGTCTGAGGGGCCCTATCAGACTCCATCATCTCCACAGCTCTTTGCAAAACAATGTCCACAAAGGAGCCTGTTGCACTTTCTGACTTCAGCCAGAGGAACCCAGTCCCTTTCCAGGGGCATCTGTGACCTCCTGCTATTCCCTGAGCAGAAATTCCCCTTCAGTCACCCCCTGAACTCAGAACTCAGGGACTCCCTTGCTGAGCAAAGCTGCTCAGGGATGAAGGAAACTCAGGGATTCACATGTCCAAGATTTTGGCACCTCCAGCCCCAAGCCCTGCAATCACCTGAGGCTGGGCAAGGTCCTGCTCCCAGTTTCATGGGCAGAGCTGGGAATTTCAGGAGCCTGCAGGATCCAGCCTAGTGGGGCTATGTTTTCTTGATTCATAAATGGTTTTTGAGGCAGGGAAGAATGCTAACAGGAGTAGTACAGTTTCCAAGAAATTCTGAGCACGTTCACCTTGAATAGTCATCAGTCTATTGTGGTGCTCACCCATCCACTCTACAACCTGAGGGTGTTTTAAACAGGGAATGTGCTTAGAGAAAACTCATTTCCATTTGACTAAATCCCTCCTGGCCTACTCACTCGTTTGTAGAGAGGAAATGGGAGAGAAAAGTTGTACATTCAGACAATGCATGAGAAAGCTGTGAAATCATTCCCTGCCAAGGTAAAATCGGATTCTGACGTTCTTTCTCTGCACTGTATTTACTCATGATTTGAGCTGGGATGTTTACTCATAGAAAAGCACCCTGGAAAAACTGCAGAGTGTTACCCTGCATAGGAAATTTTGGCAAGCTTGGTCTGACAGCTGTTTGTTCTTTCAGTGCATTCACATTTGGGGAGAACAGCAGACACAGCAAAGCCACCACCTTGGGCCAGTTCTCTTCCAGGTGGGGTTCAAAGCACACAGATCAGACACAATGTCCACATCCCCACAGCTGATTTCTCTGGAGTTTAAAATAACACCACACCTTCCCTTTCACAACCTTTTTGAACTGATAGATTATTTTTTTTGGTGAGAGATTGCAATCAGTCTCTGACTGTCTGCCCCAACAAAAGCCTCCCTTTGTGCAAGAGATGCATCCAGTGCTGCCAGGGCTGGGAAAGTGGCATCCAGGAGACCTAATCTGAAACCCAACAGCAAAAATGCAACCAGCAAAAATGCAACCACCTTTCTTGCAGGGGGTAGGTGCAGAAATCCCAACCTGGTTGCTTTAGATGGTCCACTGCTGCTTTTAGAAATCACCTGCACACCCACACAGGGTTCAACCCATCCTCTCTGCACCAGATGTGCTGCAAAGGCTCGCACCAATTGTGCCTGCACAGCAAGGCTGATCAAAACCTGTTGGTCTCACTGATTTTTAGGATGTGCCAGCTTGGTTTGTCCCTGTGTAATTGGATAGAAGTGAAACAAAAGAGCTGATTTGGGCTGTTTCATCCCAGGCAGTTCTGTCTTTATAAAGGGGGAGAGGAAGGAGGAGAACACATTAAACTTTATATTAAATGCTCAGTGTCAGACACTTTCCAGGCCACCAGTGCAGGGTGTCAGTGGTGTTTTTCTGGTCTGAGTGTTATGTCAAGCCAGTAAATGAGGAGCAGTTATTGTGATCCCTGTCATTACGTGCTGAGAAACCAGTGTAAGTGGGATGAGAGTCAGCCTGGCTGTGCCAGCACAAAACAAATGTTTGTAATAAAATGCAGCTTGGACTGGTGTGGCTTTCAGTGATGGTACAAAATGAATGGAGCTTCTCCAGCACTGGCAGGAGTGGGGAGCAAACAATTCAAGGGCGTGAAGGGTGATCACTAAAATGCCTGATTGGCTTTGCAGGGCTTTTTGACATCTGTGGAAATCCATTGAGTTCAACAGATTTACCTAAGGCAACTGAGGGTGGGAGAAGAGAACATTTTTGTGCTTTGGAAAACAGTAAATGGAAATTATTAGGGAAGAAAGAGTAAAATAGATGAGCCCAAAAGAAGTCTCAGGTGTGTTTCCCTTCTACACCACCAGACTTCCTGGGGTGAATTAGCTCTGATTTTAGCAAATGAGTGGTTTCTGAAGAGACTGAGGGCAAAGAAACCAAGGGAGTTTTAAACCTGGGGAAATAAAAGATCAATATGCCTTTGTCTACAGTGAAATATTTGCTGTTCTCAATAAAATATTAGGGGGGTGTGGGGCAGTGGGTCCTCATTATTGCCCTGCCTAAACTCCCCCTGGGAGACTTTGGCTGAGCCCAGGACCCAGTGCCAGCCCCGTTTTTAGGAGCTGCTGCTGAAGGGGGAAGTTTGTTTGCAATCAGCCAAACTTCCCTGGCTGTTTCAGCCCCATGGCAATCACTCCATTTTCTGTCTACAAAACCTTCTCTGTCACTGACCTCTACTGAAGAAAACCAAGAACAGAAGCAAGCTCTGATGGATTAGCATTAGAGGTGGCTCTTGGAGGAGGGTTAATTCCACTGAGCTCAGATTTATCAATGAGTAGGGAAGCAGGAGTTGGAGCACCAAAGATCTGGAGAAGCCTCTGACTCCCCAGGACTGCCGGCTGAGGAGATTGTGGCATTTGAACATCCCTTACTCATGGTTTTATCTGATCACAACCCTTCCTAGAGGTTTTATTCCTGTTGTTACCCAGTTCTTAGCCACGAGCAATGAAAATCAGCTACTTTTGCTTTTTTCTTTCTTTTTACCAGGAAAAAACCAGAAAAACCAGCAGCACAAACCAGACAATGGAAGAGAAAGGGATGGAAATCAACAGGAAATATTTTAGGGCTGCAGAGAGAGCAGTGTAGATGGGTAAATGGGGCTGGAGGGTCAGCAGCAGCAGATGTTGGGGATGAATGGGATGGGAAACAATGGCTCAGGAGGGATGGGCAGGTTGTCCTGATAAGTCTTGTGGATAGTTTACTAAATTCTCTTTTCAGTGTAAACATTTTGTTCAGGCACTGCTAAAAAGATTTAAGAGAACTGTGTAAAAATGTTCTCTGCTCTATAAAATGCTACTGCTTTGCCTTTCTTGTCTGGAGAGCAAAATAAATGAGAGCTACAAAAACACTGTTGCAACCAGCACCACACACACCATTTTTCAATTGTTGAAACAACTGGTCTGTGTATTTCTCCTCTTTGTGAAGGAAAGAAATTACAGGGAGGGGGAGACAGCACTTTGGAGGGTCCTAAAGTGCTGTGACAAAGGGTGTCACTTGGGATCTTCTTGCCTCCTCCTGGGCCTTAATTGCATGAAGATGCATCATGTGGTTGCAAAGCTCATTAGCAAAATTAATTCACTGTGCTCTATTCATTTGTTACAATCCTGACATAAAGCCACGGAGCTTTATGTCAGGATTGTAACAAATGAATAGAGCATGAATGAACAAATGAATTTTGCATCTGGAGCTGTTTGAAAACAAAGCCACTCTCCAAATACTTTCTTTGGTTGGTTTTAGCAGAGTATAAATGGGATGTGCAGGGAAACCACAGATCTCCCCTTCACAGAGAACAGATAAATGTACAAAGAGCAACAGAATGAGGAGCAAAAGGGCACATGAGACTGACTTAGGCTCAAAGATAGCTGGCTTTGTTGTGGTTTGCACAGAGACATCCTCTGCTTAGGAGGGGAACACAAGTGGGAAGCCCTGACTTCCCAAATCCAGGAGTTTGTAACCACAGGCAATCCCAGAGATGCTCCTGCACTGCTGAAATGAAATCCCTGGTGCCTTTCTGGAAGGATGATGGCTGAAATCACAGATGGATCCTGGTTTTCTCCACAGCAGGACACGTCTGTGAGCTGCCAAAGCCCAAAGGTATCACACCCTGAGGGACTCAAAGCAAGATTCACCCAGCCAAGGTGTGCAAACAATGGAAACTGAGGGGAGATCCCAGAACTCTGCTACTGATGGGAGAGAGAACCAAAATTAGGGTGGAGATGAACAAACCCTCTCCTGCCATGCTAAGCAGAAATCTAGGCACAGCAACTCCATATCACAATCAAAATCTCTCTCTTTTTGTTATTTTATTTAGGTCTAAGATTTTGGTCAAACCTTTCACTGCCAGGCTAACTTTTTAATTTGGATCCAATCAAACCTAATAAAAGTAAGCTTTGAACACTACAAGAATGGACTCATGGATGCTCATTGGATTTCTCACCCTGGGAAATTCAACAAGACTTTTGCTGCAAAGCCATTAAGGGGTTCTTGTGCAAGACACTCCTCCTGCCCTAAATCAGCTCTTTGTGTGGGCATTTATTTATCTACAGACATGAAACCACGGCCAGACCCCCAGATAACATCAGTGAATCCAACTCCCTTTTTACCCAGCCCAGAAGTGAAGCTGCAGATAACAAACTCCCAACTCCTGGGTGGTTCCCAATCCTTGGCTGTCGTTTTCCTGCTTGGTACAGTGTTGTGATTTAATTGCTTTTTCAGGCATTTGTGTTTTAGGGATAGTTCTTTTTTTTTTTTCTTTCCCTTCTAACAACTCCAGTTGCTCTGGGAAGAGTCAGTTGTCATGACTCCCTGCTTTTAAGGCTTCTGCTGCCACGTTGCCTGACAATAGGAGGAACAGAGGACCAAAGCAGACAGGGGGAAAAAAGCTTAATTATAGCCCAGACTGCCTCTCTCTCTAAGGTGAAGGGAATGTAAATTATAATTCCTGGATACAAAATCAAACAGAATTACTTATCTCTTGAAATCCCCACTGATCTGGCCACTGCAGTTAGGCAACCAACCTGCTGCCTTATTATTCCAGTGACATACTGCTGCAGGAGAAACTCCCAGGCATGGCAATAAACCAGCAAAAATGCAGGGGATGGCTCAAGATTCCCCTCCTCTCCCTTTCCCAGCTGGCTTTCCATATTTCTCTTTTCAATTAAATCATATCTGGCACCTTTCCCCTGAATTTTTAACAAGTTTGTTTTAGGGAAAAATATGACCAAGTGACCCTTGGCACAGCAGAGAGTGGAGAAATTAGAACATGGCCAGAGTGCAGCAGGGGAAGCCTGAATTAGGATTTCTGCTTCCTTGAACAGGTTATTTTCTGGAGAGGACTGGTGGCTTCCAGTTCTCCTGTTGTATTTTAGAGCTAGAAATCTCTGCAGTTTGGATGCTGCCTGGAGAGGGATGGTCAATATTGCACATGGTTCACTCACATGATGGAATAAATCCATGGCTCACCTGAGCCTCTCACTGCAGCAGCAATTTACAGAGCTGGAGGAACAGAGAGGTGCTCATGGCACAAAGACCACACACTCCTTATTTCTCTTCAAGGGCGTAGGAAAAACTGAAAGGATCAGGCCAGAGAAAGAAAAATGCAATGGAAGGGAGATACAAGTGGTCTGGAGAAGATGAACAGGAAACAAATCTACCAAAACCCCACGTTTTTGCCCTTCTAGTGCTTGGTGGGGGTGCCAGCTTTGGTGGGAGCCAAGGCAAAGGCTGAGACGAGGGTGGGAGGGAGAAAAGCCCATTTGCAGAGCTCTGAGAGAAAGCCCTCTGCAGGGGAGCTGGGATTTCAACCTCCTTGAAAGCATCAGCAAGGGGCTGGGAAGCTCTGAGGATGGCACACACTGCACTGGGCTTCGTGACATTTCTATTGCAGGGCTGGGCACCCGAGCATTCAGTGATCATAAAGTGTAAACATGAAATTCAGCAGGGGAGCTGCAGCCTCACAACACAAACCAACCCTCCCTGGGAGCGTTCAGTCCCTTCCTCAAAGCCACACACAAAAAAACTCCAAAACCAATAAACAAAAAACCAAACCAGCTCTTCAGCCACGGGTGACAAAGGCATGGAGAGATGAGGGAGGGAGCACTGGGGTCATTCCCAGCCTCTCCTGTGGGTGCAGGGGAGCACTCTCCCTGGATGTCAGCTGGGATCTGGGTAGTGAACTTGAATTATGCCTTGGGAAAAGGGAACATTCTATGTCAGTTTACAGCATTTGGTCTTTCTCAGGATTTAAATCTTGCTCCTGTCATATTTGAGTGACTCTTTCGGGAGCTTTTTGGCTCAAATGACTCAGCTATATTGACAATTCTTTTTCCCTTTCCCTCCACACACCCCACTCAGGAAAACCCTGATTTCCCCTCAGCAAACCTCACTGTCATCGTGTTGTGCATTGCTCTGCTTCAGGGTGACCAAAAAACAACTCAGAGGCAAATCTGACTGATCTCCCCTGAAACTGTGAAACCAGTGAGAAAAAATGTCCACTCCCCAGCTGCCATTTCCCCTCCACGCCATGCAGAATGTTAAATAATATTAATTAAACCACCCCTGCAGCCCCTGCCAGCCCACACCTTGAGGGAGCTCCCCAGCACTGCTCTGCACCCCCCAAATTTTCTTTGCTGTTCACAGGGAGGGGAGATGTTTCTGTGGATGGAGCCCAGGGTATTCCCTTTGCAGATCAGCAAGGGCTCAGCACTGCAGCTCTTTTTATGGCAGCAGATCCAGGGATTTGGGAGCAAAAAGGTTTCTCCTTTCACCCTTTACAGGATACACTTTGGAGGCAAGGAAGAAATGATAAGATCATGGGGAAGAAAAAGGTGTGTGGTAACTGGGCTTCTCCCCAGCCCAGACTGCACAGGATTCCTGCCTGAGGCTCCTGCAGGAGGAGGATTTGCTGCCCTTACTCCTGCTGGGAAGATGCTCTGCAGGGTGTGATTGCCTCTGGCTGGCACACAGGGGCACACCTGGGAGTTCCACAGGTTTAGAACCCGACCAGGGCCATGTCTGCATCCCTGCCCACCCCAGAGCTGAGGCAGGGAGTGATGGAACACACAAGAGCAATGCTGACATGGACACATTTCCCTGCTCACACTCAAATCCACGTGCACTTGGGCAAAGCAAAAATCACTGCAGAGTAACAATGATAAATACCTAGCTGTGGTCTGTGCTCCTCCCTGATTTCTTGCCTCCTCCTTTATTACATAATTCACTTTCCCAGTGGCATTAACTGTTCCTCAGGCATCACCTTAGCAGTTTAAACATGAGGTGGGTCTAATGTATTCTAAAATATAACAGCAAAGAGGCTGTTCTGCAGAGCAGGCTCACAGGGAAAGATCTGATAGAACCACCCCCCCCCCATTTTTTTCCCCCTCCTATCAGTCTCAGTCCTTTTATTTCCAGTTCATACCTCAAAGAAAACGAGAGAATTAAATTAATTAGCTCCTGGTAATGGGGATTATCATTTTATCTGTTTGACAGAACTCTACCCATACAAATGAGACTCTGCACCAAAACTTCTTGGCCACAGCTTGGATTGTTGCAGCAGAGCTCGAGGCACAAAAATACCCATCAGAGGGACAGAGAGACTAAATTTATCCCTCAGGACAGCCTGGCCATGTAAACCACCCATTCAGCTCAGGAAATCACACAGCATCCACAAATTCCCTCGCAGAGGATCAGAAGGAAGGAAGGAGACAGCCCCAAGTCCTGATGTTGTGTAACAACAAATGTTTCTATGGAGACTCTCCAGCCACTCTCAAAGGAAGGCAGAAATGCTGCTTCTTTCCTGCTGCTGAGCAAATTGTGGATGGAGTCTGGGAGGGCTGGCAGCTCTGGTGTCAGCCCAGAGATGGAGCAGCCATGGTGACACAGTTGGGGTTCCTGAGAGGAAAATCCTGGTGTGGAACAGCCTGCACCACCCCCCCAAGGCAAAGGAAATCGTGGCAATGCAGAGCAGGCTCTGCCAGAGGAGTCTGCAGACCTGGCAGGTGGAACATTGAATTCTGGGTGTAATTCACTCTCACCATGCCAGGAACACAGCCCAAGAGAAGTCTCAGGGGGACCTCACCTCCTTCTGTACATCCTCCCTTTACCAGGGGCAAAACTCCCCCGTTTGATGGATCAGTGGTGGTGGGTGGGTGAAAAACTCCTGAATGACTCCAAATTCTTATTCACAGCTCCCCAAGCAAAGCAGATGAGCAATGAAAGCACAGTTATTACAAATCCAGCACGGTTTTGTAGGAGATCTTCCTCTGTTCAGAGCAGTCACCTTGCACTGCACACAAACCATGATGTGGATTCTTACTCCCTTCTGGCCTTTTGGCAACTCTGCTCAGTCTGTGTTTGGGTGGGTGGAAGGGGGCATAACCAACATCTTCCACCTTACAGAAGGGAAGGACAGACTGGAAAAGCAGGACAAAAATGTCCAGAGATATTTTCCCTGAGATCTCCTTTCGAAAGCTGGAATCAGCTCCACTCCAGGGCATTGCAACACACCAGGAAGTGCAGAAGCTCCCAAATCTCCAGGATGCTCCAGATGCTGCTGGAAAAGGAGAGGGAGAAAGGAGGGATCTGCAGGCCCAGGCAGAGGGGTCTGGATGGAGAATAAACCACATCAAACCAGTGCAAAGGGCTGCAAGAGCCCTTTGGGACAGGGACTCACACACACGAGGCTGTCAGGGCTGAAACAGAGAGGGACAACTCGGTCTGACACAGAGCAGAAGTCCCTAAAATCCCTGCCAGGTGAGGGCACACATTCCCACACCCACTGCCCCTTCCAAGAGTTTGGTTTTCACAGGGAGCTTTGAGCTTGCCCAGCCCACACAAGGAAGTGCACTCAGAGACAGAAAACCCTGCAGGTTTTAGGGAAGCACAACCTTAAAAACAATTCCGTCTCCATTCTAATATCCCAGAAAAAGCATTTCCAGGGGGACTCCTGACCCCCACTTTGCTGCTCCTGGGGCTCCTGGGACTCACACCTCTGCAGCTCAGAGTGTTTTGGTTGTTTTGCCTCGGTGGCAGAACTGAGAGTGCCTACTCAGCCAATTCCTGGTGCATTCCAGGCTGCTGGAGCACTTCATCTTCACGACAGCTCTGCTTTCTCCCTGTGCCATCACACGTTTATGTGCATTAACCTTGTGCTAAATTCCAAAGGCTGGAAGCAACCACCTAAATCATGCTAATTAAGACAAATTACTGGAGTGCTCTGAAGAACACTGGGAAATGCATTTTGCTGCATGGCACAATAATGAAAACAAAGCTTGGTTCCGTAACGCTGTTCAGTGTGCTTTTTTCCAGCCCTTTATTTTCTCTGGGCTGTTCTGGGTTTCCAAAAAATCTCTTCCTCTCCCTTCAAGGATAAAATTTAAATTAATTCCCCCAGCAAGACCTCAAAGAAAGTTCATCCCCTCTGGAAGATGTCGTTCAGGAAAAGTCAATGGAACAAATCCATCCCCAGGTACCACAGCTGAGTTCTGCAGAGCTGCACCATGACCAGCACAGCCCAGGCTGGAGAGGGGAATCCTCCTGAATTCCCGACCTCTGTGCTTCCCTGGCACCATAAGTAGGCTCCAAAGGGGCAGGAGCAGCCCACTGGGATGAAACAACCCAAGGGTTCAGGAGTGCTGCAATACCTGCACAGCAGTGCTCTCCTGTCCTGTTTCCACTGCTTTGGGGATTTATAAAAAATTAACTCTAAATTTGCATGTGCAAATGACCCCAGTAACAAGGCTGCAACAGCAGGACCTTAGAAATGGATCCCACACCAATTCTAATTCCATCTCTTCATGCTGCCAGGAAAAGGAAACATCTTCCCATTCCCAGCTGACCTGAGCAGTCCATCACTCTAAAAACATCAAATGGAGAGAAAAGAGCAGCATGAAAGGGGAACACACCTCAGCTTTGCACATGGAATTATAAACAGGATGGCACAGAGGATATAAAGGGTCCCTGCATACAGCAGAAATTAATTTTCTCCTAGCAAAGGACCCTCTAATTATACTTCTACGTCACCTTTTTCTCTCTGCCACATAATCAAACTTGAAGTTGCTGCTCTGGAAGTGCACTCTTTTTCTCAAATGCTGGGAGAAACATCTCTAAATTATCATCAGAAAGAAGATAATGGATGCTGACTGCTCCCTGAAAGTAATTTTTTGAGTTTTCTTTTTCTGAGCAGGAGCTAAACAGTGTCTAGTGATGTTCATTAAGCAGTCAGCATCCTCCTCTGAGGAGCTGACGTCAGTTTGCAGCCCAGGACCTGCAATTATCATCCACATTGAAGTGGATGCTGCCTAGTTACAGCACGCTGGGAAGTCTGAAAGGATCTGCCTGACACCAGCTGCCCTCCCTCAAAAATTTTAAAGTGGGAGGTAGAAAATGAGAACTAGACAAATCTACTCGGTTTTGACCTTGGAGAAAAATTTCCTGGCTCGTGTTTCCCCCCCCTCTGCCACCCCTGCCTGTGTTCATCCCTTCTTTGCTTGCAGGGAGGCAAGTGAGTGATGCAGTCAATTTAAAGTCGGTTTAGATAAGCATCTGAACTTCTGGATCTAAACTCCAGACCTCAGGAGTGTTCAAAGCCACACTCATCAATACACAGTGGAAAGCACAAAGCTTTTCCTCTGTCAGAAAAATCCCCAGCAAAACTCTTTGCTGTCATCAGGGATGTCAGGATGGGATCAGAATTCCAGGAACAGTCTGGGTGTGAATTGGCAGAAAAGACTCTGAAGGTGACCATGAAAACTCCATTTCCCCAAGTTTTCTACCATTAAAGCCACAGCTTTAATCACAGCTGGATAAAACCACAGCATTCAAATGTCACGTGGAGCCTGGCCTGGGAAATAAGCAAGTTGCCCCAAAGCAGCTTGTGGGGTGGAACATTGAAAGATGACAAAATAAATTGGTTTGTGGGTGCTGGGGGTGGGGGCTTGGCATGAACATTGAATCAGAGGCTGGTGATGGCTTTTACCTTCCACCTTGCATGAGCTCAGCCATCCTTCTTGTGTGACACTTCCCACTAAGGACTCCCATTTGTTTGATGAATATCTAAACTCCATCAGACATTGCTGCTCTTGTTGTTTCCTAACCATCTTACTAACATTTCGTTGCTATTAACTTCCATAAATTACAGCCTGGTATTTGCATTCATAGCACTCAGCCATCCATCACATCAGCTTTTTTTTTTTTTTTTGCTTGGTTTTTTTTTTCCCTGAAAGAACCTCAATTATCCACCTCCTGCAAGGACCTTATTTCCCACCTGTTCTGTATTTTGCCCTATTAGGGAGGCATGAATTTAAATCAAAGCTTTGCTTAGGGCAGAGGGGTCTCCTTTTTTTCCTCTGCTTTCTCTTCCAGCCAACCCCACGCCCATCAGAAAATGCTGGAAATTCAGGTGGTAGAAATTAGAGAACAGTTCCAGTTTCTGAGTTGTTTATCTGCCTAATGCTGCAGGATTTCTTGGAAGGATGATCAAAGATACCTGAGCAATGGAGGTGCCAAAGGACATCTAATGTTTAAAAATCCCCCTGGACATCTTTTGGATGGCCCACAGTCTGATTTATTGTGTCAGACACGTCCCCCCTGTGTTTCAGACTCAGTAGAGATGGCATGAATCACTTAATTCTCCATTGAAATGCAGGATCTGCTGGGTGGAAGGCAGGATATGGATTTTCTTTCAGGGCATTTCATGAAAAGAAATAAAGAAGAACTCTGTAAAGCCCTGAAATTACAGGTGGGATGTGACAATGCAGGATGCAGGCTGGCCAGGACAATTTACTGCTGGAAATTGTGCTCTGAGGGGACTGGGTTTGCTTTGGCAGGACCTTGGCTTCATGAGCAGACCCAGGGACAAAGAAGGATGGGAAGAGATGCTGATTTTCTGGCACTGGGAGAGAACCAGGGCAGTTTTTACCCAGATCAGTCTGAGAACTGGAATTACTGAGGCTGGGCTGAGTCATCCTCTCACATCCTGAGGATCATCAGGAGGTCACTGAATTAAGTTCTGTGATGGGGCCACTGCAACAACCAGGCCTGAAACCCCCAACCCCAGCAAGAAGCTCCTCCTTGGAACACCACCCTGCTGAAAACAAGCAGGAGGAGTGATTTTATTTCCTGGCAGGTTATTTTCAGCCCAGATCATTTCCGTGACCTGCTCTGCAGCTCATCCCTGTGACAGGGAGGTGACAGGGACAAGGCATGGCAAAGGTTCTGCTGGGCTGTTTGCTCATTTTCTGCTCAGCCATTCCTGTGTCCTGGCAGGTGCCAGCCAGGCTGGGTTAATTCAGGTGCTCTGAGGCAGAGCTGGGCACACCAGGCAGCTTCCTGGGATGATTTATGCTGTCTCCAGGCATTCAGTGGAGCCAGGATGTGTAACAGACTGCAGGGAGGTTGAGCTCAGTGTTTTGCACAGGGATGGCCTGTGTCACAATCTGAGTTGTGCCTGAGAGCTGCCAAGGATGCTGAGACTCATCCAGGGAGTTGGGAGCTGCTGTGCCTGTCAGCTCCTGAGGAGCAGGCACGGAGGAGATCCAGTCTCTACCTCAGCTCAGCAGCCCAGAAGGGTGGGTTAGGCTGGGCTGGTGCTGAGGGGGCTGAAGGGATGATCCTGGGGGAGCCAGAGGGGCTCAGGCAGCTGCTCTGCTCCTGTGTTCCCTGCCCAGCCTCCCTGAGGCTGCATCACACTGCCTGGCCCACGAGGGGACCAGGGGATGGAGCAGGGGTGCCTGCTGTCCCCTCATCCCAGAGTCTGGGATGTCTTCATTTAGGCTGCTCTCTGCCTTCATTTACCCCTTTCAGCACAGATAAAGATGAGATTTATGGCTCCCTGCAGCCTTCCATCCCAAAGCACTCCCTGTCTGTGCCAGGCACTTCTGTCCCACCCCAGGAGTTTGCTGGGATGTTCTGCAAGGGGGAAAGCTCTGGCTGCTCTCTCCATCCACACACCTGGGAAGTGCCATGAATTCATCCCAGAGGGATTGTGAAGTGCAAGCACAAGGGGCTGACTGCAGATCCAAACAAATCTCCTCCTGAAAAACCCTCAAATGAACCAGTCAAGGTTTCCAGCCCCCAGAGATGCCAGCAGAGCATCTGGCCAGTGAGGAGCAGCATGTTCATCCTGCCAGGAGCCTTCTGCAGGCAGAGCCAGACTGAAAGGGCTGAGCCCTGAGAGCCAGGAGGGCCAGAGGATGCCCCCAAGCCACATTTCCTATCCCAGGGAGGTCCCTCCATGCCTCTCACACACAAACAACCTTCCAAGCATTGTCCTAAAACCCCAGATTTTAGAGCTTTTCCTCCCCTTTGTCACCAGCCTTCACAAAAATGCTGAAACTGTTGTAATAATTCAATTGCTGTTCCTCCCTGCCCATTTATCCTTTAATTTACAGCTTCCTCCTCTTGCCTTCTTATTTCAATCTTTTTTATCCCTCCAGCTTCAGAATGTTTCCCAGGTTTTGTATCTCTTCTTTTTTATTTGATCATCATCTTCCTGTTCTATATTTGTGCTTGCAAACAGACACCTGCATGCACACCCACACTGCCTGACTCAATCTTTGTTTTGTTTTCTGGGTTCATTTTGCACTTTCATTTGTCTCTCACCCTTCTTCAGTCCTTCTTCATTTCTCCTTTTTATTGCTGGAGACTAAATGATGTTGCCTATTTAGCCTGTGGTTCCTGTCTCTGTTATCTCAGACCCTCCTGCCTCCCAAAAACGTCTTTGTCTCCACACAATTCCCTTTATTCTTTCTTTGCTCCTTTCTGTGATCCAAGAAGAGCAACCTCTCTCCCTCAGCATTTTCATTTTTCTGAGGACACCCCACACTGCTGCCCTGCCTGCCTGTCCTAACAACACATTAGAAATTCTGGGAAAATAATTCTGGAATATCCTGAGTGGAAGGGACCCACAGGGATCATTGATCCAGCTCCTGTCCCTGCACAGATCCCCCCCAAAATCCCACCCTGGGCATCCCTGGAGTGCTGTCCAAGCCCTCCTGGAGCTCTGGGGCTTTGCCCATCCCTGGGGAGCTCTGGGGCAGTGCCCAGCACCTCTGGGGGAAGAACCTTCCCTGAAACCCACCCTAAATGTATTCTCCCCCCTAAATGTACCCAAAGCAATCATTCTGCTGGCATTGGCAGTGATTTCTGTGCCTTTCTGTGCTGCTCAGCAGCAGCATGGAGGAAGACAGTGAAACCTGCACTTCATCACCCTCATTTCCAGGAGTCCTTGCAGGATAAAAGAGCAGTTGATATTAAAATGTCCTGCTCACTTCCACTTGCCATTCAGCTGCATAGCAACCACAGACTACCTTTGGCAGACTTCCTGAACTATTTTTAGTTCAATTACTTCTTCCCCTGACTCAGACTGCAGGGTCTGAGCTTACCTTTCATGCAATATGTGCAAATGAACCTCGCTGCTTGCACTCCTCCTGACCCGTGCAGCTCATTACCAGGAAATTATTTTAGGGACTGAGATGCAAACTTCTATATTTGCCCCTCATGTCTGACAGATTTTCAGACTAATTCTGTTCCCAAAGTTTTGTCACATTCATATCCTTGTCATCTGCCTGGGTGACAGAGCTACCTGCGGGTGGATTTACCAGCTTGAGGAATGGCTTCTAGCAGGGAGAGCTAACGGTGATGTGCCAGCACAGTAAATCTGTAAATCCAAGAGGAGAAGGCAGCAGGAGGCTTGTTTGTCATTTTGGGGACTGAAATAAAGCTTTTCTCAAGGCCTGCTGCAGGAACAACAAGTGTGGGTAAGGGGAGGAGTGGGAGCAAAGTGACAACAGCCTCTGAACCCTGCCCAGAGCAGGATCTGCTCCCTGGGCTGGGTCAGAGATGAGGGGAGGACAGAATTCACAGAATCACTGGGTTGGAAGAGACCTTCAAGATCGAGTCCAACCCAGCCCCAACACCCCAACTCAACCCTGGCACCCAGTGCCACATCCAGGCTTTGTTAAACACACCATGGGGTGGGGACTCCACCACCTCCCTGGGCAGCCATTCCAGAACTTTATCACCTTTCTGTAAAAAAACCTTTTCCTGCTCTCCAGCCTGTATTTCCCTGGGTGCAGCTGGAGGCTGTGAGCTCTGGTTGTGTCAGTGCTGCTGGAGACAGAGCCCAGCCCCAGCTGAGCACAGGCACCTTTCAGGAGCTGTGAGAGGGATGGGGGCACCCCTGAGTCTCCTTTTCTCCAGGCTGAGCACCCCCAGCTCCCTCAGGGGTTCCTCTCAGGGTTTGTGTTCCCAGCCCCTCTCCAGCCTGGCTGTCCCCTCTGGATGGGCTCAGTGTCCCAATGTCCTTCCCAAGCTGAGGGGCCAGAGCTGGGCACAGCACTCAGGGTGTGCCCTCAGCAGTGCCCAGGGCAGGGCAAGGATGCCCTCCCCTAACCTGGATTTAAGTTTAAGATACCCCCCACATTCTCATCCCACTGAATGCAAGGGCATTTCAGCTGGCACCTGGGAATAGCTGCCACCCAACCCTGGCACCCCAGACCCAGGTGCTCCCCAGGTTTATTTGCAGGTAACTTTGCTCTCTCTCCTCAGTGCCTGTCCCTGTGGTTAATGTCAGACTTCAGCAGCATGAGATGAGGACACAGACTGGTGCTGAAACCAAGCCTGAAAGATTTTGCATGAGATTTTGACTTGTGAGGGATCTGCATGGAAACCCAAACCTGATTTGGAAGCACTGATGTGCCAATGTTCATTCTTAGCTCACATGAATGGCCTCCACTAAAGGCTCTTTCCAACACTAAATGTGCTTCTCCTCTAAGGAAAAACACCCTGGGACTGCTCAGCTCTCCCTCAGAAACCAAGTGTCCACCCCAAGCAATCATCATGGAATCACAGGATGGTTTGGGTTGGAAGGGGCCATAAAAATCATCTCACTGCACCCTTGCCATGGGCAGGGACACCTTCCAGCAGGCCAGGCTGCTCAGAGCTCCACCCAGCCTGGCTCCCTCCAGGCACTGGATGATTGTCATTTTTAGTGACATCTATAAAAGTGTATTAAATGTTTCATTTTAGAGTCAGCTCTTAGGATTCTCAGAAAGATCCCTTGTGCCTGGTTAGCTGTTCTTCTCCTGGTTAT